>NC_138761.1:3933341-5159887 GCF_965113315.1 Podarcis vaucheri
TGGAGTGCGAGGGGAAGCTGCTCTCCAGCGCCACCTGGGGGCTGTGCAGCAAAGCCACCGGCGGCAAGGCTCCTTTGCCCCTCGACCTCAACAGCCCGGAAGACGACACCAGCCGGCCCTTGGAGATGTGGGACAGCAGCCTGCGGCCAAGCCGAAGCGGCCTGAAACGCCTCGGCAGCCTGGCCCGGGCGGCGGACCTCGACAAGGCCGGGAGCGAGAAGGGGGTGTCCAAGACGAGCGGTCTCTTCCGGCAAGCGGAAGGTGGAGATGGCGACGGGGTGCAAGCTCTGCTGAGGGACTTGCCGGCCCAGTTCGACATACCGAAAGGGGTGAGCGGCTTTCTGAGTGGGCCGTTCGGTTACGAGCCGGTAGGGGAAGCCGGAGTCCAGGAGCTCCAGAAGCGGTTTGGAGGCTTCATTGGGGTCCGGAAATCGGCTCGCAAGTGGCACAACCAGAAGAGGTTCAGCGAGTTTCTGAAGCAGTACCTGGGGATGTCTCCACGATCCGTCGAGTACGATGGCCTAGCCGATGACCCAAAAGAGCAGAACGAGATCTAGGCAGGCGGACGGACTCCCCCCCCCTTTCCGGCGTTCCGGTTTTTTTTCTCGTACCGCCAACTTATAGTGAATTGGTTCAGGTCTGCCAAAGCCTCAGAAGTCAACCCCGTAGCTTCTGATTTAGTCGCCTTCCGTTCTCGTTCTATTTATCGTCGTTCCCATGTTTGCCGTCCCAGACCTGCTTGCAAATGAAAATACGCAGCGTGGATAAAGTGCGAAGAGCTAAAAAGATATGAGAGAGAAGCAGTTGAGCTCTAACAGAATTAAAAGACTATGGAAAAATAAGATGATGGAAACAGCCAAGTGCTATTAGAAGCCCTTTTTTGAACAAACACTTCCCAAAGGCCTGTTGGAATGAAACGGTCTTCACCTGCAGGTGGAAGAGCAGTGAGAAGGGAGCCTGTCTAGCCTCACTAGGGAGGGAGTTTCAAAGTTTCCCAGGAGGAGGAGCCACCACCAAGAAGGCCCTGTCCCACATCCCCACAAAGCACGCCAGTGAGGGTGGCAGGACCGAGAGAAAGGCCTCCCCTGAAGATCTCAGAGACTGGGCAGGTTCATATGTGGGAATATGGTCTGTCAGGTTGCCTGGACCTAAGCCATGTAGGGCTTTATATTGATTGATTGATTGATTGGTTGGTTGGTTGGTTGGTTGGTTGTACTCCAGATGTTTTTGGTCTATGAGTCCCATCACCTCCAGCCAGCACTGTTAGAGGTGACCCACAACACCCCTTCCACATCTGTAAGCAATCTACATTTTAGTGTGTTGGCACCTACACCTATGGAACTCCCTGCCAATTGAGATCAAACAGGTTCCTTCAAAGTACTCTTTTCAGTATCTGCTAAAAACATTTTTGTTGAGCCAAGCCTGCCAGTTATCTAAAATGCTGTTTTAAGAAGAAGAAGAAGAAGAAGAAAAATCATTGCTGGTTTTAATTTTTTTTAATGTTTTAATTGTTTTCCCATTTTTTTAAAAAAATAGATTTTTGTTCTTCTTTGCAAACTGCTTTCTGTTTTATTTCGTTTTTAAGTCAAGCGGTATATAATTTTAATGTAATTAATTAATTAATTAAAACATCGGGGTGGGGGGGCGCCAGATTTAGGAATGCCATTGTGATTGTGTAAACAAGTTATTGACTTCTATCTAAGCGCCCTTGGGATATTTATAGAATCACAGAACTGTAAAGTTGGGAGGGACCCCGGGGGTCATCCAGACCAACCCCCTACAATGCTAGAATCTCAACTAAAGAATCCCTGACCACCTGTGATAGCTAGAAATGAAGAAAGGCTGTGGTTTCTGGCTTGCAACTTTGATATTTGTTTTATTTTAGCACCAGAATTTAATTGGGACCGAGTCAAAATCCTGGATTATGTTGCCCAAACGAGGTTGACATCTTTGGATTGGCAGTACTGTGGTGTTTGTGAATATTTTGTTCCCCCTTCCTCACCCCTCTCCGTCTTTCTCTCTCTCCCTATGGCATGCATTTTGTCAAAGCCGCTGTCTATAGGCTGTCACTTTCAAAGGTGTATTTTTGTAATGACAGGGCTGAGGAGCCCATGAGACTCCCGTTGCCCCCTTCCTCTGCCCTGCCTGGTAACAATCGTCTCCGGAAAAGACCGCATGACTGAAAATTAGCAATGTAGCGAGAGCTGGGCGCACCTCCTTCTGTTAACCATTGAATGTTCAAAAACAGGGGAAATGAGACGCAAAACCCTGTTCTTTTTAATTGTTGCAGACGCCAAGATTCCTCCATTAAACTTGTACATAGCAAAAAGAAAAAAAGAGAAAAGATTAATAAATTACTTTTCTATTTCTACTGTAGCGTTGTGGTCAGCACACCGTCAATGAGCATGGCGCTAATGTGCTACCTGAGCGGATTCTCCACCCACACCCCTGTCTCTGCCCTGGCCACCCCACTCGCTCAAGTCTCAGGCAGAGATATGAGTCAGAGGCCTGCTTTGCAGACCGTGCGTTGCAGACCTTGCAACCCCGTGGCTCACTCGAACTCGCTCCCCAACTTTCAAAGGAATATTTAGGATCGCTTTCCATGCACAGGGGACTTAACGGGTTGTTTCTGCAGCACGTTTGTGTTTGCACACTAAATTCGGCACGAGTGAGGCAGAAAGGCCAAAGCCCAGGATGGTAAAATGTGTGTGCCAAAAACATTTGAAAAGAAGAAGAACATGCACAGGTGTTTATACAATAATGTCAGGTGCCTCTGAGCTAAGGTGGGCAAACTGGAGTATTTAAAGATGGGCATAGAGCAGGGGTCAGCAAACTTTTTCAGCAGGGGGCCGGTCCACTGTCCCTCAGAACTTGTGGGGGGCCGGACTATATTTTGAAAACAGAAAAAAATGAATGAATTCCTATGCCCCACAAATAACCCAGAGATGCATTTTAAATAAAAGGGCACATTCTACTCATGTAAAAACATGCTGATTCCCAGACCATCCATGGGCCGGATTTAGAAGGCAATTGGGCCAGATCCAGCCTCCGTCCCTTAGTTTGCCTACCCATGCCCTAAGCCAGGGGTCAACAAACTTTTTCAGCAGAGGGCCAGTCCACTGTCCCTCAGACCATGTGGTGGGCCGGACTATATTTTTTGGGGGGGGAAATGAACAAATTCCTATGCCCCACAAATAACCCAGAGATGCATTTAAAATAAAAGTACACATTCTACTCATGTAAAAACACACTGATTCCCGGTCCGTCTGCAGGCTGGATTTAGAAGGCGATTGGGCCGGATCCGGCCCCTGGGCCTTGGTTTGCCTACCCATGGCATAGACAAACCCTAGCAGAATGGAAAGAGCCAGTGGGACACAATTTTCTCTGTCCCAATCTCTAAGAGCTCCCAGGGGCTCCAGAGTTTGCCCACAGTTCAGCTTTCTAGGAACGAAGCTCAGCGGAGACTGCAGTGTCTTTAGGATATATGGTTATATTTACACATATGTACAACCTGAGCCTGGGGACACGGGTGGCGCTGTGGGTTAAACCACAGAGCCTAGGACTTGCCGATCAGGTCAGCGGTTCAAATCCCTGTGACAGGGTGAGCTCCCATTGCTCGGTCCCTGCCAGTGGCGTAGCGTGGGTTGTTAGCACCCAGGGCAAGGCAAGTAATTTGTGCCCCCTAACCCGTGGATTTGCACCCCCTAACCCGTGGATTTGCGCCCCCTAACCCTAACCCCCAGATGTTGCGCCCGGGCCCCCCTGCACCCCTCACGCTACGCCACTGGTCCCTGCTCCTGCCCACCTAGCAGTTCGAAAGCACGTCAAAGTGCAAGTAGATAAATAGGTACCGCTCCGGCGGGAAGGTAAACGGCGTTTCCGTGCGCTGCTCTGGTTCGCCAGAAGCGGCTTAGTCATGCTGGCCACATGACCCAGAAGCTGTACGCCGGCTCCCTCGGCCAATAAAGCGAGATGAGCACTGCAACCCCAGAGTCAGTCATGACTGGACCTAAAGGTCAGGGGTCCCTTTACCTTTACAACCTCAGCCTAAGATGGAGGGGCTCCAAGCAATGACACCCCAACAGATCTTGTTTATCCATTAGCCACAGCTTTGGACCCAGAACAGAGCAAGGAAGTCACTGTGTCTCCAGCTTCCAGTCTGCTTTCATCTTAGCTCACACCCCAAAACTTCTCCTCCTAATTGGCAGCTAAGTGAGGTGTGACAGACCTACCCATTTGTTTTGCGGCACAAAGCAACTTTATTGGGTATGCTAATTGTGGTGCTTAACAAGTTAGGCAAAACCATTACCTAGACAAAGGGACTGGTTCTACCTCCACAGATCATAGAATCATAGAGTTGGAATAGACCACAAGGGCCATCGAGTCCAACCCCCTGCCAAGCAGGAAACCCCATCAGAGCACTCCTGACATATGGTTGTCAAGCCTCTGCTTAAAGACCTCCAAAGTAGGAGACTCCACCACACTCCTTGGCAGCAAATTCCACTGTCAAACAGCTCTTACTGTCAGGAAGTTCTTCCTAATGTTTAGGTGGAATCTTCTTTCTTGTCGTTTGGATCCATTGCTCCGTGTTCGCTTCTCCAGAGCAGCAGAAAACAACCTTTCTCCCTCCTCTATGTGACATCCTTTTATATATTTGAACATGGCTATCATATCACCCCTTAACCTCCTCTTCTCCAGGCTAAACATGCCCAGCTCCCTTAGCCGTTCCTCATAAGGCATCGTTTCCAGGCCTTTGACCATTTTGGTTGCCCTCCTCTGGACACGTTCCAGTTTGTCAGTGTCCTTCTTGAACTGTGGTGCCCAGAACTGGACACAGTACTCCAGGTGAGGTCTGACCAGAGCAGAATACAGTGGCACTATTACTTCCCTTGATCTAGATGCTATACTCCTATTGATGCAGCCCAGAATTGCATTGGCTTTTTTAGCTGCCGCGTCACACTGTTGGCTCATGTCACGTTTGTGGCATGTGGTGTGGTGTAGTGGTTAAGAGCGGTAGTCACGTAATCTGGGAAACCGGGTTCGTGTCTCCGCTCCTCCACATGCAGCTGCTGGGTGACCTTGGGCCAGTCACACTTCTGTGAAGTCTCTCAGCCCCACTCACCTCACAGAGTGTTTGTTGTGGGGGAGGAAGGGAAAGGAGAATGTTAGCCGCTTTGAGACTCCTGAAGGGGAGTGAAAGGCGGGATATCAAATCCAAACTCTTCTTCTTCTTCTTCTTCTTTAAGGAGTCTCAAAGCGGCTCACATTCTCCTTTCCCTTCCTCCCCCACAACAAACACTCTGTGAGGTGAGTGGGGCTGAGAGACTTCAGAGAAGTGTGTCTAGCCCAAGGTCACCCAGCAGCTGCAGGTGGAGGAGCGGGGAAGCGAACCCTGTTCCTCAGATTACGTGACTACCGCTCTTAACCACCACAGCACACTGGCCGTGTCCAGCCTCCACCTCTTCCCTCCCTGCTGGAGGAGCCCCGCTGGCAGCGCCATCCTCCCTTAAAAAAAGGTTGACAACTCTGGGAAACGGGGGGGGGGGCAGAGGGAGCTTTGCACCACGGCGCCGGATATGCTTAAGAAAGCCCTGTGTACTGCCCTCCTCATTATCTTCTTGGAGATCAGGGAGAAAGAAGCTTGTCGCAGCCGCAGCCGTAAAGGGAGACTTCTGGGATTCTTCAGCAGTCTCTTGACACACACACACACATGTCAGGAGTTCAGCCTACACTCGAGTAGGACTCTGGCAGAGACACATGCCCGACTGGCATGTTCCCTCCCTCCTGGTCGATCGTTCGGGAGTTTCATAAGCTTTCTTCAGGCTGTACATCACAGCGACCGATGCCAATCAACACCTGCACACTTAGGGATCCGCAGAGTCTTCACAGCTTGTGTAACAGACCTCAGCAACTCAGCATTTTGGCTAATCTACTTTATATACATATAAACACACACGGAGCATTGTAACATGGCTCCCTCTATCTCTAGCACCAGACAGCAAAGAGAAAAAGGACAAAGGACAATAGTCCCACTTCACGGAACACAGTAAGACAAACATCCTGTCTCCGTCACTGCCCACTCTGTGGAGTCGAAACATACACCGTCATGTGATAGACAACAATCCCATGACTGCAATCACAGAGCAGGAATTCTAACAACACACACCCATCTGCTTCAGTCTCAGAGTCTGAACTGCTCCCTGTCGCCGACTCTCCCTGCCCACCAAACCCTGTTGCCCCTTCAGCATGCAACACCTCCTCCTGGTCCTCTCCTCTGACCTCTCCTTGGCATCCCACCACCGACTCCCTGGTTCTGAGCCTTCCTCCTCTGGGGGTTCCCTTGGGAATTCCCTAACTGGTGCCTCCAACCAGTGCTCCCTTACAACTGCTAGCCAGGGCAAGGGGGAAAGTCACATGAAGCCATGACGTGATGCAATGGTGGGATTGTGACATCACAATGGTGGTGCAGGAGGGGCTGGGGAGAAATGAAGTCCACCACCCCCTTGTCTTGGCTGGACGCAGTTCAGCTTGCCTGCTGCAGATGTAGGAAGAGCAGACCCTTCAAGGCATCCCAGTAACCTGGTCTTGTCCCTAACCGTGGAGCTGAAGAGAATTCTGGGGCCCTGGATTTATTCCAAGCAGGGAGAGACTTTACATCCTCCAGGTATAAGAGTATAAGACTTTACAGTGGTGCCCCACAAGACGAATGCCTCGCAAGATGGAAAACTCGCTAGACGAAAGAGTTTTCCGTTTTGGAGGTGCTTCGCAAAACGAATTTCCTATGGGCTTGCTTCGCAAGACGAAAATGTCTTGCGAGTTCCTGCGGGATTTTTTCCCTTCCCCCCCCTTTTTCTAAGCCACTAAGCCGCTTATCAGCTGATCCGATAAGCCGCTAAAAGCCGCTAATAGCGCTAATCCGCTAATCCGTCAATGGGCTTGCTTCGCAAGACGAAAAAACCGCTAGACGAAGAGAATCACAGAACGGATTCTTTTCGTCTTGCGAGGCACCACTGTACATCCTCCAGCACAGTCGTGATAAAGAACCATAGAATTGTAGAGTCAGAAGGGAATACTGAGCATCATCTAGTCTGACCCTCCTGCAATACAGGAATATGCAGCTGTGGGGATAAGAGATGTGGTCTGAAACATCTGGAAGGTAGCAAGTTGGGGAAGGCTAAGTTTGAGTGTTGTGCTAGAGCAGCCTTTCTCAACCTGCGAGTCCCCAGCTGTTGTTGAACTACAACTCCCATCACCCCTAGCTAGCAAGCCCAGAGCTCAGGGATGATGGGAGTTGTAGTCCAACAACATCTGGGGACCCACAGGTTGAGAACCGCTGTGCTAGAAGCTGAGGGAGACCTGGGTTCAAATCCCCACCTGGGACGAACGTTGAAAATGGAGAACAATGAAAAGTTCACATCGAAACCAATTAACTTAACGAAAGGAACAAAACAAGTCTTCCTGTGTTGCTGCCCTTATTTGCTTTTGTATTAAAACTCATAGCAATCAAAATAAGAGGAAACAAGGTTATAGTGAATAAAAATAAGGGGGGGAGGAATATGCAGATGATGTTTCGTTATTGCCTTAACTACGTTAAGCCTTGCCATAGTCAATGGGAACAGAACAACGCTTTGATGTCTGTGGGACCCCTGGCAGGATATAAGGTTAATACAGGGGAAGTAGAATTATTGGGAATAAATATGAATACAAATTCAGAAACACAGATAAAGGGCAAGACTGAGTATAACTGGAGGTAAAGAGCAATAAACTATCTGGAGTTATATTGCTGTGGAATTTGCTACAATTCAGATATTATATGAAAATGAAAATAAGTAGGAATTTCTGAGCAAAGATGGCAGCACTCTTGCATTTCAGTGGGGAAACTGTTTTTATACAGTGGTACCTCAGGTTAAGAACTTAATTCGTTCTGGAGGTCCGTTCTTAGCCTGAAACTGTTCTTAACCTGAGGTACCACTTTAGCTAATGGGGCCTCCCGCTGCTGCCACGCCACCGTGCGATTTCTGTTCTCATCCTGAAGCAAAATACTTAACCCAAGGTACTATTTCTGGGTTAGTGGAGTCTGTAACCTGAAGCGTATGTAACACGAGGTAATAATAAATAATAATAATAAATTTTTATTTATACCCCGCCCTTCCCGGTTCAGAAAACCGGGCTCAGGGCGGCTAACAACAAATTTTAAACACTTAATTGAGTCTACAAAAGCAGCATAAAATACGGTATAAAACGTGAATAACAATAAAATCAAAAATCAATTTTGGGGGAAATCCATCCAATAAACATTAGATGATCACCAGGGCTAACTGGCTAAATTAGTTCTATTTGGGTCAGCGGAGAATTAGCTGTGGGATCCCAGAGCGGGTAATCTTCATAAAAAGGGGAGGGGGAGGGAAGGAAGGAAGGGGAATAAAAGATCAGGCTAAGTTCAAATTGAAAGCCAGGCGGAATAGCTCTGTTTTACAGGCCCTGCGGAAGGAGGTTAAATCCTGCAGGGCCCTGGTCTCACGGGACAGATCACATGCATTGCTGTTTCCATTCTACTGCAGATCACTTTCCAACAAAAACTACATTATCAATATTGTTCTGTGCTGCGGTTAATTTCTATAACTTATGTAATTAATGAGACAAATTATGTAAACTAGGTTGTTATTATGTTAGTCCGCCTCACTCAATGCAACTGAGGGGGGCATGTAATCAATTACTTATCATTTGGGGACTGAAAGAAGCAGTGACATCAAATAAAGTTCGCATTCATTGGCTGGGATTCTATTCTGGACATGGGGCAAATAAGTGAAGATTGGCCATTTCCGTTCCCATCAGAATTCTCCAACATCCCTTTTTGGGGCAAACTTCCTTTCTCCCTGGCATGTTTCCCGTTTCAAACTATTTCACATCCTGCCCCACAAGTCCTTTCCCTTGATCTGTTGGCTCTCAGCCGTAATTAATTGCTTTCTAGAATGAGGTTTCCACACCTCACACACTTCAATTAGCTACTTAATTAGCAGACTGAACTGCAAACAGCCAGCACTTAATTCCAAGTGCAGCTGAGTAGTTTCTGACTGTAATCCTGTAAGGTTGCAATTTTGTGGGTCTTCCTTCTCAGCAAGCACACAGAAGTTCCAGCTGCAATTCTCTAATCCAGTGGTTCCCAATTAGGGGTTCGGGACCCCAAGGGGTATGCAGAACACACCCTTCCCCCCCTCCCACAACTAATTTTTTGTCGTTTTCGCATAGTGAGATCACAAACCCACTTTTATTTATTGTTTGAAACAAGCATTCATATGCCACCGGCTCACAAGGCATATGATATAGTCAGCCAAACACAGAACATCAGAAAAGCAAATTCAAAATAAGCATCGCTTTTGCCTGTGGCCCCTGCTCAGAAGAGAATGTGGATCTGTTTTAGCACTGTGCGGTTTTTCACTATATTGGCCAAAATCAGTTACACAGCCCAACAAGACAATGACAAAAACCCACCAACAGCATACAAATCAATATGGCTAGCCCAGGGGTCTGCAACCCGCGGCTCCGGAGCCGCATGTGGCTCTTTTACACCTTTGCTGTGGCTCCGGGGCGGATACTAGCGAGGGGAGGAGGCGCATTGTGCGCCCCGACACTCCCCACTGTGGCGGGCACTGTACTGGCTGTGACGTCGCATGGGGGCGGTGTGTGCGTTAGTCACGCACCGTCTCGACGTCACCTTCCCGCCCCCCCGCTACATTGTAAGGGGCATGTACGCTGGTCACTGCATTGAAAGGGGGCATGTACGCTGGTCACTGTTTTGAAGGGGAGTGAAGAACACACACACACAAAAAGGTAACTTGTTAATTTAACGTTTATTTCTATGAGGAGGAGTAATTCTGAGGGGTCAAACAAAGAAATAATAAAAACGTTATTTTTATAATGACGAGTTTTGCGGCTCTCAGTTTTTTTTCCTTCGGAAACGGGTCCAAGTGGCTCTTTTTGTCTTAAAGGTTGCAGACCCCTGGGCTAGCCTGATCCAAAACACCCACCCACCCCACTCACACGAAATCAAAGATCACCACAGCCAACCACAAACGAACAACCACACCCTAAGCCAACCCCAACCTCTCTCACCACCAAAGAAACACAAGTGAACAGCAGAGAACCTGCACAAGCAACGCTGACACCAAACCCCACATATATTAAGTAAAATAGAAACATCGCCACCTGACCCCACCCCACTCACTTTTCCCCCCTCCACCTCTTCCCCCTTTTCTTCCTGATGTCTGAACAAATAAAACTGATTTGTAAAAAATAAAAAAATAAAAAGTTACATGGGGGGGATACGAGAGAGAGACATTGCACATACCTTTGTAAATCAAGGAATACATTTAAAACGAGAAATCACACCGTGATAACGATTTTGACCTGGCAATATGCAGAAATATATCGCTCCTTGCGTGAGGGAGAACAAGGCAACTGATTTCAAGGGACCCCTGGTATTGCACCATGATCTCAGTCCCAGGGCAGCCAATTGCTCTGCCTTCCCCTCATGCTGACAGAGAACAGGGCAGCTGGTCACTCTCACTTCCAAGGCCCCGTGGCCAGAGGTGAAGCGACCTGCTCCGGTACCCAGAGCAGCACTCATCCCAGGGGGCGTGGCACGTATCCCACAGGGCATGGCATGCTGCCCAGGGGAGCGTGGTGTGGGTTCTGGGGTGTGGCATGCATTCCAGGGGCATGGCATGCACTCCAGGGGCGTGGCAAACATTCCAGGGGCGTGGCAAACATTCCAGGGGTGTGGCACGCATTCCAGGGGCGTGGCAAACATTCCAGGGGTGTGGCACGCATTCCAGGGCGTGGAACAATGCTTATTATTGCATTAGGATGGAAAGAAAAGGATAAATGGACAATGGAAAAATGGAGTGACTATACAATCTGATATATTTGAACAGGCAATGACGGAAGATACAGGGGAAAACAAATGTCAAAAGATTTTGAATCAATGGACAAGTTATAGGAACTGGATAGCACTGGGGGAAGCATCCAAATTAGAATGAATAATCTGTGCACATGGTTAAAGATTTGAAGAAAGAACAAGTTTTTGGGGGAGGGGTTAAAGGGGAGGGAGGAAGGGAGGGGGGAAATTAGGATAAATGAGAAGGGACAAAAGTATATACTGTTATGTATAACTAGTAGGATGATTTTGACGCATGTTATTGTTAGATTTTCAACTGAATGATTTTTTGGTAAGTTATTCGACATTCCTGGATGAAAGTGTGATTATAAAGAATGGGGGGGAGACAAAAAAAATTAAAAAACCAACAAACGTCCAGGTCAGCACAGGATATCCCCAAAATCCCAACACTTCTGACCTTTCTATTGTGCAGATGTCAATTTTGTCCAGGATCCCAGGCTTTCAAAGGGGAGAAAACAGCCGGCCGAGGTCGCCTGCGTCAGACAGAGAAGATCATAAGGGGAGAAAGGCCTGTTTCCAATGCCATACAGGTGAGTCAAGGTGCTCTGTACCTAAGAACATGCACAGGTAAGAAGAGGTTGCTGGATCTAGCCCAGCGTGCTCTTCTCACAAGGGCTGACCGGATGCCTGTGGGAAATCTCCAAACAGGATCAGTGCACAAGTGCAACTCTCCCCTCCTGTGGTTTCCAGCAACTGGGATTAAAAAGCATTGCTTCCTACATCTTTGGATGACGGACAGCATCTTATTTGGTGATCCCTCGTAAGATTGTCTCCCATGAACATGGTCTTAACAGTGAGTCCGTAAGTGACTGTGGAGGCCAATTCTGGACCCACACGTCCTTCCACAGTGGGGACATTGGTTCCCGGGCAAGAGTTGATCACGGTGAGGGTTTGCCAAGCGTGCCTTCCTCTTAGCACGTTTCTCCCTTGTGTCCTGAGTTCGAGTGTCTTCAAAGCCCATGACACCTTTGCTAAAGGCTGTTCTCCAACTGGAGCGCTCGCAGGCAAGTGGTTCCCAATTGTCGGTGTTTAGTAGTAGCCACTGATAGCTACATCCTCATGAATTTGTCCAACCCTCTTTTGTAGCTATCCACATTGGTCCCATTGCTGCCACTTGTGGCAGTGAGTTCCACAGTTTAACTTCTTCTTCTTCTTTGGCGATCCCTCATAGCTGAGTAAGATTGTCTTTCATGAACACGGTCTTAACAGTGAGTCCGTAAGTGACTGTGGAGGCCAATTCTGGATCCCCACATCCTTCCACAGTGGGGACATTGGTTTCCGGGTGGGAGTTGATCACAGTGTGGATTTGCCAAGTGTGCCTTCCTCCTAGCACCTTTCTCCCTTGTGTCCTGAGTTCCAGCGTCTTCAAAGCCCATGACACCTTTGGTAAAAGCTGTTCTCCAACTGGAGCGCTCGCAGGCCAGTGGTGCCCAGTTGTCGGCGTTTATACTACATTTTTTTAGATTTGCCTTGAGACAGTCTTTAAACCTCTTTTGTTGACCACCTGCACTACGCTTTCCATTTTCAAGTTCGGAATAGAGTAGTTTCTTTGGCATTTCTTCTCTCTGTGCTCCTCCCAGCGGTCATTCCTCCTCTGGCCACTTCTGTGGATGCACGACCTGTCTGTCTCCAGGCAGAAGTAGATGTTTTTCTGGAAAAGTAAAGAATTACTTTTGACCAAACTGCGGGAGGCAGTGGATGACAGGAGCGCCTGGCATGCTCTGGTCCAGGGGGTCACGAAGAGTCGGACTTGACTAAACGACTAAACAACAACAAAAGAATTACTAAACTATAATCAATAAAAATAATGACAAGTCACAATGCCCATAAAATTATTTTTATAAGATATCCCTGTCCTTGTCTTATCCCTTCCCAGCTGCTTCTGCTGTTCCCAAAGTCATGGACTGAGAAAGGCTCTTCGGGCTGGAAGGGGGTGGGGCAAGGCGGGTGGGAAAAGCCATTGCTGAGACCCTATCTGCCTGCGGACTGTCTCACCAGAGTGGTGCATGCTCTGGTTATCTCCCGCTTGGATTACTGCAATGCGCTCTACATGGGGCTACCTTTGAAGGTGACCCAGAAACTACAACTAATCCAGAACGCGGCAGCCAGACTGGGGACTGGGAGCGGCCGCAGAGACCACTTAACACCGGTCTTGAAAGACCTACATTGGCTCCCAGTATATTTCTGAGCACAATTCAAAGTGTTGGTGCTGACCTTTAAAGCCCTAAACGGCCTCGGTCCAGTATATCTGAAGGAGCATCTCCACCCCCATCGTTCTACCCGGACACTGAGGTCCAGCTCCGAGGGCCTTCTGGCGGTTCCCTCACTGCGAGAAGCCAAGTTACAGGGAACCAGGCAGAGGGCCTTCTCGGTAGTGGCGCCTTCCCTGTGGAACGCCCTCCCACCAGATGTCAAAGAGAACAACAACTACCAGGCTTTTAGAAGACATCTGAAGGCAGCCCTGTTTCGGGAAACTTTTAATGTTTGATGTATTATAGTATTTTAATATTCTTTTGGAAGCCGTCCAGAGTGGCTGGGGAAGCCCAGCCAGATGGGCGGGGTATAAATAATAAATTATTATTATTATTGCCGCTCTCTTTCCCCAAGCCAGATGTTTTAGACTACAACTCCCATGATCCCCACCCAGCACTCTGCTGGGTGTTGTGGGCCCAAACATCTAGATGACACCAGGTTGGCTGCCCTACACGGCGCAGAACAGATGCTGCACAGCTGGATCTATAGATCCTATCTCTGACTCTCTCTACCTTTGTGTTACTGCTAGTGTGAGGACAGGTGTTGATAGGAAATGTCACTGTTATAAATGGCGAGGCTGGATTCATGCTTTATTTGTTGGCTGCTAGACACTGCAAATATTTCATCGACCAGAGGAGCAGCCTTGCCAAGTCTGTCTCTGCAAAATAAAAGCAACAAAAACCCAAAAGTCTCGGAGCACCTTCATCACAAACAGATTGATTATAGCTTAAGCTTTCATGCGCTAGCAGCCTGATACATCATGTGCATGGATTGTTATCATCCTAGGAAGATGCCTTATACAGTGGTACCTTGGTTCCCAAACTGAATCCGTTCCGGAAAGCCGTTCCAAAACCAAAGCGCTCTAAAACCAAGGCGCGCTTTCCCATGGAAAGTAATGCAAAATGGATTAATCCATTCCATACTTTTAAAAACAACCCCCAAAACAGCAATTTAACATGAATTTTACTATCTAACGAGACCATTGATCCATAAAATGAAAGCAATAATCATTGTGCTGGACTATGAAATAAATAAGACAGTATTGTAAGGTAAAGGGACCCCTGACCTTTAGGTCCAGTCATGGCCGACTCTGGGGTTGCAGCACTCATCTCGCTTTATTGGCCGAGGGAGCCGGCGTACAGCTTCGGGGTCATGTGGCCAGCATGACTAAGCCACTTCTGGTGAACCAGAGCAGCACACAGAAACACCGTTTACCTTCCCGCCAGAGCGGTACCTACTTATCTACTTGAACTTTGACATGCTTTCAAACTGCTAGGTTGGCAGGAGCAGGGACTGAGCAATGGGAGCTCACCCCATCACGGGGATTCGAACCACCAACCTTCCGATCAGCAAGCCCTAGGCTCTGTGGTTTAACCCACGGCGCCACCCGCGTCCCTTAGACAGTATTGTAGATGATAAAAATTCTTTTTTTCTTTCTTACATGCACTGATGATAGTCCTTGTTTGGATGGGGGGCTTTTATCCATTTCCGCAGTCACATAATCAGTCAGTAGCTGAACTGGGTTCCACACAGTCACAAAAACCAAGTCACAAGTCACAGTCACATGTCAGTCCCATAAAACGAGGAACAAATCACAGTCAAAAAAACGAAAAAGCCACACAAGCAAAAACGTAAAAAATAAATAGCAAAAACAAAAGCTCCAAATACTACCTCAGTGTTGCGTGGGTGCTTGGGACTCAACAGCTGACAGACTCAACAGGAAGCCCGATTAGCAGCGGAGGACTCGATTTACAAATGGAACACGCTCAACAGGAAGCGGTACATGCTCCCAAGGCAAAATTCACAAACCAAAACACCTGCTTCCCGGGTTTGCAGCGTTCTATTTCCAAGTTGTTCATAAACTAAGCTGTTCTAAAACCAAGGTACCACTGTAAGTACTGCATCAGACCAATGGTCTACCTCGCAGAGGCAGTTTTAGGGGTGCCATTTTTGACAGGGGGCCCTTGAACAATGATGGAAGATTTTAACGCTGCTGAAATTTGAGAACAAAATACAGCTTGTGACAACTAAATTGCAGTTTATCTGTTCCACATGGTTAGCGAAACCATTCTGGGACTGCTTTATTCTCCAAAATAAAAGTGGTTGGATTAAACGTGTTGTGCACATGCAAATAATAATATTAATTTATTATTTATACTCCGCCCATCTGGCTGAGTTTCCCCAGTCACTCTGGGGGGCTCCCAATCGAGTGTTAAAAACAATACAGCATTAAATATTTAAAAACTTCCCTAAACAGGGCTGCCTTCAGGTGTCTTTTAAAAGTAAGATAGCTGCTTATTTCCTTGACATCTGGTGGGAGGGCGTTCCACAGGGAAGGCGCCACCACCGAGAAGGCCCTGTGCCTGGTTCCCTGTAACCTCACTTCTCACAATGAGGGAACCGCCAGAAGGCCCTCAGCGCTGGATCTCAGTGTCCAGGCTGAACAGCAGAGCTTCATATACTTTAATAAGCAGTTTATTATTTCCGGCATTTATATAACTTTTTTCAACAACCTCCCAGAGCAGTTTGCAGAAATCTTAAAACAAAGAATAGAATATGTAAAAGGGGAGGAAAGGGGAATACAGGGGAAAAACAGACATAGAAAAACAAACAACAAAAACCTGTTTTAAACAACCAAAACACACAACAGTCCAATCTTGTGTAGACATGTCTACTCAGAAGTGAGATCCATTCAGTTTGATGGGATTACTCTTTTAAATCAGAACCAATGAAGAGGGTGAAGGTCCTGTGTGAGTGCCTGGAGGCAGTTGGAGGATGGATGGCGGCTAACGGATTGAGGTTGAATCCTGACAAGACAAAAGTACTGTTTTTGGGGGAACGGGGGCAGGCGGGTGTGGAGGACTCCCTGGTCCTGAATGGGGTAACTGTGCCCCTGAAGGACCAGGTGCGTAGCCTGGGAGTCATTCTGGACTCACAGCTGTCCATGGAGGCACAGGTCAATTCTGTGTCCAGGGCAGCTGTCTGCCAGCTCCATCTGGTATGCAGGATGAGACCCTATCTGCCCACGGACTGTCTCACCAGAGTGGTGCATGCTCTGGTTATCTCCCGCTTGGACTACTGCCATGCACTCTACGTGGGGCTACCTTTGAAGGTGACCTGGAAACTACAACTAATCCAGAATGTGGCAGCTCGACTGGTGACTGGGAGCAACTGCTGAGACCACATAACACCGGCCTTGAAAGACCTAGACTGGCTCCCAGTACGTTTCTGAGCACAATTCAAAGAGTTGGTGCTGACCTTTAATGCCCTAAACGGCCTTGGTCCAGTATACCTGAAGGAGCGTCTCCACCCCCATCGTTCAGCCTGGACACTGAGGTCCAGCGCCGAGGGCCTTCTGGCAGTTCCCTCTCTGCGAAAAGCCAAATTACAGGGAACCAGGCAGAGGGCCTTTTCGGTAGTGGCACCCGCCCTGTGGAACGCCCTCCCACCAGATGTCAAAGAGAAGAATAACTACCAAACTTTTAGAAGACATCTGAAGGCAGCCCTGTTTAGGGAAACTTTTAATGTTTGATGCATTACTGTATTTTAATATTTGGTTGGAAGCCGCCCAGAGTGGTTGGGGAAACCCAGCCAGATGGGTGGGGTATAAATAATTTTTTGTTATTATTATTATTATTATTATTATTATTATTATTATTACTACTACTACTACTACTACTACTACTACTACTATTAAAAACTGCACTTTTTTGCATGTAATGCTGAGGCTGTGCAATCTCCCCCTGCAGGTGGCCGCATCCTGAAGTTCTTCCACAGCCCCCATGAAAACATTGACTTCTCTTCTCTGACCCAGTCTCCGATTGAGACAGTTCTGCAGAAATACCTCGGGAAAGGAGAATACCCGAACTTCCGGTCTGTTGCCATGTTTGAGAGCAGCTTCTTCCAGGTAAATGGAACCGCAGAGAGGTGACCTACAATGACCTCAACTAACTCTGGAGCCCAGCATCCTATTTGATGTGGCTCAGTGGCAGAACATCTGTCCTGGATGCAGAAGGTCCCAGGTTTGGTCATCACGAGGTAGGGCTGGGACTAGCTGGAGAGGTGCTACCAGTCAGTGTAGACAATACTGTGCTAGATGGACAAATGGCCAGCTTCCTCTGTTCCTATAGCTTGTCAGAGCAAGTTGCAGGGGGTTGGACTAGACAGTTCTACAATTCTAGGACAATAAAGGGAAATGTAAAAGAAGCCTTGGAACCTACGGCAGTAAGAGTGTCTCTCCTGAAGATGGAAGTGACAAGGTTGACCCAGAAATCGTGTCAGGGCTGGTTCAGATGCAGGTCATCACCGAAGATGCAGAGACGAGCAGAAAAGTTAACTCTTTATTCAAGGAAACAGTGTACAGACAGGACTGGCCCCTATGAAGCAGTTGCCAGAACTGGAGGCCTTTGCCTTCTACTTCCTCTAAGTCTCCTTCCCAGCCTCAAACTATGTGGGGTGTGTGTCTGTGTTCTTTGTTCTGCTACAAAGACCTCCGTGTCCTTGGAGACAAGGTTGAGCTTATACAGTAGGAGCAGCAAGCTTCTGCAGCCTGTGTTCTCTCCACCTCTGCTTCATCTGCTGAATCTGAACCACTTTCTGCGCCTGGCTCCTCTTGCTTACGAAAGCCTGTTGCCTCTTCAGCATCCAACCGTTCCTCCCTTCCTCCCCCGTCTGACGTGTCCTCAGTGTCCCACCACCACACCCTGGGATCTGAATATTCTTTTTGTGGGTATGTTCAGGGCGGCAGGAGAGGATACACAATACACAATACAATCTGGCTTGTCCAGTTTGAAATTTTCCTTGTAAGGCCCCTTGAATCCCTCCTTA
This sequence comes from Podarcis vaucheri, assembly GCF_965113315.1. Taxonomy (NCBI): domain Eukaryota; kingdom Metazoa; phylum Chordata; class Lepidosauria; order Squamata; family Lacertidae; genus Podarcis; species Podarcis vaucheri. The sequence goes on from NC_138761.1 coordinate 3,951,379, forward strand.
AAGAATAAAGACACCACAGTCTTATTCATAAGGAACAAAAAGAAAGTTTACTCACGATCAGGCAGAGCAGAGCGTGATCCCTGAAGGCAGGTTTTAGGCTTAAAGTTACAACCATATGCAAACAGGTTTACCCCATCTGTGGGTTGACCTAGTCACTGCAGTTAGCACTCGGGGAAGTTCGCGGGACGAAAGGTTCCCACGTCTTTGCGGATCTCAACATGAATACGGGAACGCCGCAGGGGTGCGTGTTGAGCCCGCTTTTATATCCGCTCTATACAGCTGACTGTGCCCCCAAATACCCCAGTAATAAGATCATTAAGTTTGCAGATGATACAACGGTGGTTGGTTTAATCACGGCTGGAGAGGGGGAGGCGGCCTATAGGAAGGAAGTTGAGCAGTTGGGGGAGTGGTGCAGGAAAAACAACTTACTCCTTAACTTAAAGAAAACAAAAGAGATAATTGTGGACTTTAGGAAATGTGAATTGAATATTCAGCCACTTATTATTGAGGGGAAGTGCGTGGAACAGGTCTCAGTGTTTCGATTTCTGGGAATGGAGTTGAGAGATGACCTAACCTGGGGAGAAAACAGCAAAGACCTGGTGACGAGCACAGCAGAGGTTATATTTTCTGAGAATCCTCCAGAAAAACAATCTTTCAAAGGACCTGTTGATGGCATTTTACCATTGCACTGTGGAGAGTGTATTAACTTACGGTCTGTGTGTGTGGTTTGGGAGCTGCACGGTCAGGGGAAAAACAATGCTATCCAGGGTTGTAAAGACTGCGGAGAGAATAATTGGGTGCACTCTTCCCACCTTGGATCAAATCTATGCTGTCATAAGAAAGCAGCAGAGATAGCGCAGGATAGTGCGCACCCCGGAAGTGATCTCTTTCAGCTTCTGCCTTCTGGAAGAAGGTACAGGGTTATAAAGACTAGGACTAGCCGCCTGAGAAACAGTTTCTACCCAAATGCGATTTTGGTTTTAAACTCAGTGTAAAGTAATCTGTATGGGAGTATATTGTATTTAAAAATGGGGTTTCAGAGTTTTTAGGGGGTTAACTAGGCTGGGATAGCTGGGATAGCAGGCTTGTTGGGTTTTGAATGTCTGACGTAGATTTTTCAATTTCATTGTTCTATATGGGACAATGACAATAAAGAGTATTGTATTGTATCGTATCGATCGGAAGATGGAAAAGAGAGAGAGTGGCAGCCTGCCTTGTCCTTTTACCAGGTCTGGAAAGGTCACATCCACCTACTAGCCACGTGCAAGAGGAAGGATGCTCCAGGCAAGGAGGAACAGGAAGTTTCGCCTGGCTGGACCAAACATATCCTTGCATGTCCACTCTAGGAAAACAAGGAATGCTGCACTTGACTGCTCCCAGTGGATTACATCCCACACTTTTGAGGCTTCCCTAGGGATTCCCCAGCTGCTGCTGTCCACCACTCCTCTTCATCCAGCCAGTCCCTGACAGATCAGCCTCCTAGTCTAATCTAGGAGAGCTTTTTTGTTTTTTTGGCAAGACCTTCTCCAACAGTTATGGTACTCTTGGTTATGGTAATCTTGGTCTTGAAAGACCTACACTGGTTCCCAGTACATTTCCGAGCACAATTCAAAGTGTTGGTGCTGACCTTTAAAGCCCTAAATGGCCTCGGCCCAGTATACCTGAAGGAGCGTCTCCACCCCCATCGTTCTGCCCGGACGCTGAGGTCCAGTGCTGAGGGCCTTCTGGCCGTTCCCTCGCTGCGAGAAGCCAAGTTACAGGGAACTAGGCAGAGGGCCTTCTCAGTGGTGGCACCCGCCCTGTGGAACGCCCTCCCACCAGATGTCAAAGAGAACAACAACTACCGGTGGACTTCCGGGTTAGCGCCTCCAGTAATGGCTGAATTCCTCTGATCGGGAGGAATTTGCTTCATGGAAATTAGGGTCTGGCCGCCACGGCGAAGGCAGGGACCCACAAAAAATCACAGGCGGGAGAAGCCTGTGAACGTGGGATTTGGCTGGCACCTTTTGCGCCTCCCCTACTCGCGGGGAAACCCGGTTTCGGGGATCCGGAGCGACATGGGGTGAGTGGCGCGGTGCTTCGAATTGACTACTGCTTTCACGGAGTGAAGCCACATTGCTGTTGGCGGAGAGCGCTGACTTTTTCCTGTGGACAATTTGATCTTAAAACAACTACCCGTGAGTAGAACAGAAAATTGGATTTTTAAACGTCTTAATTTGGCACCGAAACGGGGAGGTTTCAAACAGGAAGTCCGCCTTGCCCTTTTGTAAATAGACTGAAGCAAAGAGGCTGCAAGCTAAAGTCTTGGAAAGCTTTTGATAAAGGATTAAACTTCCATCGGCTAAAATCATCAAACCCCCCCTTGGAAGCAGGAGAAGAGGGGGGGGAATTTTAGACCGCGTAAGCCTGCAGGAGAGAGTGAAGAAAGTCAAATTACCACCGCTCTGAACCTGGAAACGGGCTGCTAGTAAGACTGAAGTTTTGGATATGCTCATTGACTGTGAATAGATCGTTTGTTGACAGTAAGTTAAAGAAGAGAAATACATTGTTTCCATTGTCTCCTTCTGTGTTAAAAAAGGAGTAAAAGTAATTGAAAATTGAAACTAACTTTATTGCTTGTACTGTGCTTAAAAGGATTGATACAAATAGAAATTGTTTCCTCCTAGAGGAAGCCTTTGAAATTGAGCTGAGCTGGGGGAATTTCCAGCTGCAAGATAAGACTGTGAGAATCTGGGATTGACCTTAGACCGTTAAGAATGTTGACAGAAGAAGCCTTAGTGGTTGCATTATGTAAGATTAATGACTCACTGGAACAGCTCCATAAGAAGACGGATGTGATGATTATAAAAATTGATAACTTGGAACAAAAAGTGACTAATTTGGGACAAAGGGTGAATATTAATACAGAAGCTATTCAGGAATCGATACAGGGACCTACTTTGACATGGCAAATTGAGGAGAAGGTGGGGGAGAAAGTTGTTGCTGTGGAACCTAAAGTAGCACAAGTGGAGAGGGAGAGAGCCCCAGCCTCACAGATGCAATTTGATGACTATAAGTTGATGCCTTTTATGACTAAATTTAGAGAAAGTCAGACTTTGAGGATTGGAGCCCCGCTTGGACTGGAGAAGGAAAGTTGGATAGATCCCTTCATGCAGGGATTTATTGACCTTTGGGACCTGGACTTGGGTCAGGAGGAGACTGGAGTTGTGGGGACCGCCAGACTTGGAGGAACTTTGAAATACGACTGGAAATATCTTTTGAATTTTAGTTTTAACTATGGAGATTTGGCTGACTTGTCGAGAAGGAATAAAAACATTGCTAGGTGGGAATTTCCCCGAGATCTACTTTTCAGCATCAAAGGAAGGAAAATAAGAACAAGATCAGGAGAAGACAAAGTGAAGTGCATGTATAAACATGAAGAAGACTCGCAGAAGGGACTTGGAAAAGAGTTAAGAGCCTCGGACAGAAGATCACCAGGTTGATGGACTATATGGAATTGACGGAAATGACTGGCAGAATCCGAGACCAGGGAGAAGAGACGGTGGAAGAATATTGGAAAAAGTTTAAAATCTATAAATGGAAATAATGTAAAATTAATGAGTGTTAGAAAAATGTTGGAAGGGAATTATACGGCTTTAGTAGAATTTTTTTAGGGAATTAAGCATAAATAAGTATTATAGTATTAATGGAAAATAAGGTTAAAATATGTTAAGATAATCATATGACAGAAAATAGAGAAAGATGGAAAGGATTTGCTGAAATAATTAATAGAAATGGAATACAAAAAGGGAGGTGAGAGGAGGTCGATGAAACAAGGGAATGAAAGAGAAGATATTGAGATGGTATGATGTGTGTTTTTTGAACTGTTTTTGCTTTCGTTTTGTTTAATGTGTTAATGTTGTGTTGTGTATTTTTTATATATTGTACTGTATTGTTTTTTCTTTTGTTTTTTTCTTCTTTTTTCTTCTTTTTTCTTTTTTTTCTTTTCTCCTTTTTGTAAGGCTTAAAAGTAATAAATATTATTTTTTTAAAAAAAGAAAGAACAACAACTACCAAACTTTTAGAAGACATCTGAAGGCAGCCCTGTTTAGGGAAGCTTTTAATGTTTAATAGGTTATTGTATTTTAGTGTTTTGTTGGAAGCTGCCCAGAGTGGCTGGGGAAACCCCACCAGATGGGCAGGGTATAAGTAATAATAATAATAATATGTTGTTGCTGTTGCTGTTGCTGTTGCTGTTGCTGTTGCTGTTGCTGTTGCTGTTGCTGTTGCTGTTGCTGTTGCTGTTGCTGTTGCTGTTGCTGTTGCTGTTGCTGTTGCTGTTGCTGTTGCTGTTGCTGTTGCTGTTGCTGTTGCTGTTGCTGTTGCTGCTGCTGCTGCTGCTGCTGCTGCTGCTGCTGCTGTTGCTGTTGCTGTTGCTGTTGCTGTTGCTGTTGCTGTTGCTGTTGCTGTTGCTGTTGCTGTTGCTGTTGCTGTTGCTATTATTTCTGCTACCCCAGGTGACGAAAAGGGGCCGGCAAATCTTCATGCACAACCAGTGCAACGAGGCCATCATTGGCATTGCCTCCACCAACATCAAGCTGCCACTACCCACCCTGATGTTTATTGCTCGCCCTGTTGTTGCTGGCAAAGTCTCCTCTGAGGACACAGAGGAACCAATGCTCACCAGGTAAGTTAAGGCATCACGTCCCAGTACTGCTGTGTTGTTGTTGTTGTTTAGTTGTTTAGTCATGTCCGACTCTTCGTGACCCCCTGGACCAGAGCACGCCAGGCACTCCTGTCCTCCACTGCCTCCCGCAGTTTGGTCAAACTCATGCTGGTAGCTTCGAGAACATTGTCCCACCATCTCGTCCTCTGTCGTCCCCTTCTCCTTGTGCCCTCCATCTTTCCCACCATCAGGGTCTTTTCCAGGGAGTTTTCTCTTCTCATGAGGTGGCCAAAGTCTTGGAGTCTCAGCTTCAGGATCTGTCCTTCCAGTGAGCACTCAGGGCTGATTTCCTTAAGAATGGAGAGGTTGGATCTTCTTGCAGTCCACGGGACTCTCAAGAGTCTCCTCCAGCACCAGAATTCAAAACCATCCATTCTTCAGAGCGTGCAGCTTCACCACTGGGCAGAGCAGAGCCATCCTGGCTAATCGCCAACAATAGCCCTCTCCCCTATGAATTTGTGTGTTCCTCTTTTAAAGCCATCCAAGTTGGTGGCAATCACTGCTTCCTGTGGGAGGTAGTTCCCCAGGTTAAGTATGCCCTGCAAGAAGGGCTTTCTTTTATCTGTCTTGATAAGCTAGATGGATCGGTCCTCTTGGCTTAGGTACTGTAGCCTTATTGGAGTTCACCGATTGGGTCTGGGACAGGAGGAAGGAAGTCAAATGACACTGAGGTTGATTCAAAGAAAGAGTTTATTCTGCTCTCCAGATAACAGAAGGCACTTGCGTGATCAAGTCCACAGCAAGTCCAAAGAAATGACAAGTTTCATGCAGTATATATAATCTCCAGGCACCCTCTCCCTCCTTCCCATATAAACCCAACCACGTCAGCCTATGTACGCAGGTTGACATCACATATGTTCTTGCTCTGGTATTCTTAACCATAAAAGGGAATTCGTCTTCCTACTCTTATCTTGGAGGAAGAGGTCGTCATCTCCGAGAACACGCTCTGGCGCTGTTCTCAGATTGGGTCTGTGCGTCTTTTGTGGTCAGCACATAAGATAAGGTACAGACACATCATCCCTGCTCTACTGGAACTTGGCACTCGCTCATTGCCGCCACAGACTGATAAGGGAGAGAGCTGTGTTCTTGTTATACATTTGCTCAACGGCTCAAGTTTATGCATTTTAGCTAAGGGAAAATAGGGATTTTGGTGCAGTTTAAAACTGCCTGCACGGTCAGTTTTGGGTTTTGGGAAACCCATTCCTTCAGTACAAGGCAGTGGCTCCCCGCATCCTTCTGCTGAGTTGCCCTGAATATTCTCTTTCTGCATCCTCTCTGCTGCCACTACAGGCTCATCCCTCTGAGATATGTGCGTATCTCCATTCACGACCCAGAGAAGCGGATCATCAAGATCAAGCTGATCAATGGGCGCACTTATTACCTTCGGTTTCACGCAACCAACGAGGAAGAGGAGCCCGTCTTTGACCGCTGGCTTTCCCTGGTCTACCTTCTCCAGCACCCGCCCCCTTCCTACCTAAAACCACAACCCAAATCCGTACTGGAGAACCTCAGCATCCGCGTCTTCCCAAGCGACGATGAAGCTGTGAGTATGAGCAAGACTTCGCAGGGGGGCGTTTTGGGGCCAGAATTGGGCGAGGGGAGTTGCAGGCACCCTTTGAGGCAGTGTAGTTAGCAAGAGGATAAAACATTAGACTCTATCTGCTGTTGCTGTCGCTGCCAATCCTGGCAATGTCTGGCCTTCCCAGGCAGGTGGGAAAAGGCTTGCAAGGAATGACAATGTAAATTATTGTGTTTTTCCTTTTAATTTACTCATGGTACCATAGAGTTTTAGTTATGTCCTCCCTCTCCCCCCTTTCATATGTCATTTTCTTGCCTTTCCTTCCTTTCCTCCCTCCCTCCCTTTCTTCCCTCCTCCCTCCCTCCTCCCTTCCTTCCTTCCCTCCTCCCTCCCTCCCTCCCTTCCTTTTATTTCCTTCCTTCCTTCCTTCCTTCCTTCCTTCCTTCCTTCCTCACTCCCTCCCTTCCTTCCTTCCTTTCTTCCCTCCTTCCTTCCTTCTTCCTTTCTTCCTTTTCTTCCTTCCTTTCTTCTTTCCTTCCTTCCTTCCCTCCTCCCTCCCTCCCTTCTTCCTTCCTTCCTTTTCTTCCTTCCCGTCTTCCTTCCTACCCTCCTCCCTCCCTCCTCCCTCCTTCCTCCTCCCTCCCTCCTTCCTTCCTTCCTTCCTCCCTCCCTTCCCTCCTCCCTCCCACCCTCCCTTCTTCCTTCCTCCCTCCCTCCCTCCCTCCCTCCCTCCCTCCCTCCCTTCTTCCTTTTTTCCTTCCTTCCTTCCTTCTTTTTATTTCATTTTCTGAATGAAAGAGGGGGGGCAGCTCAGTTGGTAGAGGAATAGTCTCTCAGTCTCTTAGTCATGGGTTTGAGCCCCGTGTGGAGCAAAAAGATTCATGCATGGAAGAGGCTGCACTCACTCGGTGACCCTCTTCGTCCCTTCCAACTCTACAATTCTTTGGTGACAAAAGCAAGCAACAGTGGCGTAGCGTGGGTTGTCAGCACCCGGGGCAAGGCAAGTAATTTGCGCCCCCTAACCCGTGGATTTGCGCCCCCTAACCCTAACCCCCAGATGTTGCGCCCGGTGCGGCCGGCCCCCCCCTGCACCCCCCACGCTACGCTACTGGCAAGCAACAATGCAATAACCAGTTGCTTGGGGAAAGTAGACGGTGCAAATAATAATAATAATAATAATAATAATAATAATAATAATTATTATTATTATTATTATTATTAATATCCCGCCCTCCCCAGCCGAAGCCGGGCTCAGGGCAGCTAACAACAATAAAACAGTACAACAGTACAACACAACACAACACTCTAAAATCATCCATTATAAAATTAATTCAAAACACCTAAAGAGTTGTTTTATCGTGGTGTGTTTACTGCCTTGGGCTCCTGCATGAGGAATGTAAATAAACACATTTTTTTTAAAATTATCTGCCCCTGCAGACTTTTCTGCTACATCTGACTAGTTCCTTCCCTTTTCCCCCCTTACACCCTGAACTCCAGGAGGTTTCTCCTCTCCCAGAGGAGCCAGAAGAGGAGGAGGTGGAGAAAGAGGAAGAGAAAGAGGAGGCAGCGAAAAGCCCTGTCGACAGCCGCGTCCTCTTTGAGGAAGAGGAGTATTCCGCAGAGGAGAGGGAAGCGATAGAGGCAGAAGGACCCTTCCACTATAGCTTAAGGGACCTGTATGTGAGGGCAGAGAGCTATGAGATCTACGACAGCGTCCCCACAGTGCCAAAGACACCCAAGTAAGACCAGAAGAGGACGGAACAAGGTGCCTCTAATGTTGAATTGTTACATTTCCTACGCCGTGTCTCAGACTCAGCCTTCCCTAACCTGGTGCCTCCAGATGTCTTGGATTGCGACCCCCACCAGCGAGCGTGGCGCCAGGTAGGGGGAAGGCTGCTCTAACCACTTGGTCAGCTGGTCATCCATATCATCCTTTCAGGCAGAGGTTGGATGGCCATCTACCAAGGATTATTTACCGTATTTTTCGTTCTATAGGACGCACATTTCCCCCTCCAAAAATTAAGGGGAAATGTGTGTGCGTCCTATAGAGCGAATGCAGGCTGCGCCGCTAAGCCCAAAACCAGAACAGGAAGACGGAGCACTGCGGAGCGCTCCGTCTTGCTGCTCTAGCTTGGGGACGGTGCCTTCACCCCGCTGTCCTGCAGAAGCTAGCAAGGCTGTTCCCAAGCCAGAACGGCGAGACGGAGGGCTCCATCTCGCTGCTCTAGCTTGGGGACGGCTGCGCGCAAACCTCTGCAGGGCAGCGGGGCGCTGCGCTCCAAAGGCTTCAGGGATCTTTTGAGGCTGGCGGTGGGGGAAAGCAGCGCTTCGCCCCACCGCCAGCCCCACAAGCTCTGGTGAATGTACCTTGAACGCACCTTGTTTTAGAGGGGGAGAACAAGAAAAAAAATTCCCTGTTCTCCCCCTCCTATGGTCCGGTGCGTCCAATGGAGCGAAAAATACTGTAGCTGTGACTCCTGCACTGCAGAGGTTTGGACTAGAGGACCCTGGGGTTCCCTCCAACTCTACAATTCGAAGATTTGATTATCCACTGAAGGCTTTTAAACAGAAGACAGACAGTCATCTGTCAGGGAATCTTTAGTTATCACTGCAGCATGGGGTTGGACTAGATGACCCTTGGTTGGGTCCCCTCTAGATTCTACGATGCTATTATCTTGCCAACGTTTCTTGCGGAGGAATCAGAAATCCAGGGAATAATAAAAGTAATAAAATGTTCTTGGGAAGGCTGGTAGAGAGGACCGGAGGACAGAAACGCTCCAATGTTATTTAGAACTCTTGTGGTGGGGTTCTTGAGACAGTCTTCACCTGCAGCCAAGTTGTTGTTGTTGTTGTTTAGTCGCTTAGTCGTGACCCCCTGGACCAGAGCACGCCAGGCACTCCTGTCTTCCACTGCCTCCCGCAGTTTGGTCAAACTCATGCTGGTAGCTTCAAGAACACTGTCCAACCATCTCGTCCTCTGTCGTCCCCTTCTCCTTGTGCCGTCCATCTTTCCCAACATCAGGGTCTTTTCCAGGGAGTCTTCTCTTCTCATGACGTGGCCAAAGTCTTGGAGCCTCAGCTTCAGGATCTGTCCTTCCAGTGAGCACTCAGGGCTGAGTTCCTTCAGAATGGAGAGGTTTGATCGTCTTGCAGTCCATGGGACTCTCAAGAGTCTCCTCCGGCACCATAATTCAAAAGCATCCATTCTTCGGCGATGAGCCTTCTTTATGGTCCAGCTCTAATTCATTAGAGGTTTTAAAGTAGAGGTTGGGGGGGGGCATTTGACAGGGATTCTTTAGCTCTGATTCCTGCTTTGCAGGGGGTTCAGTTCTGTGATTTGATGACACGTCTTGGGCTTTCAGCAGGGCCTTGAATTTAGCAGGGAAACAAAAGACACAGCCAGCCAAGATCTGTTTCAACATCAGCGCCACACGACCCGTGAGACCTTCACCAGTTAATAACTGCATTTAGGGCCCAATGATTTTCCCAAATGATCTTCAAGAGAAGCCCCACGTAGAGTTCATTACAATGTGCTCATCTTTACCAAGGCATGTATAATGGGATAATAAACCCTTGGCGGACCATCGTACAGCTGTCACTAATGTAACGGCTGACAACATTCCCAGATGTGGATGATGGCAGCCTTGCAGATTTAAAATGCAAACTTAACCAGTGCTGGAGAGGAGCGCATTTTCTAGAAAATCTTCCACTGCTATATTTTCCAAAAATCCGTGCCCGCCCCCCTCCCCCCACATTTTGGAAAAATAATTTTCATAAGTTAGAATTAGTGACATAGCAAACAATACAAGCCTAGGCAAGTAGAACCGATAAATGTCAGTTAGTTGTAGAATAAAAATTTCAATTAACTAATTTATTAACAAAAATAGTGCAAGCATAATAAAGGTGGGGGGGCAGCAAAGTACCAAAAATTTAAATCATAAAAGCATCACAGATTGGAAGGATAAAAGTACAAAGCTACAAAGAGATAATGAAGTACTGACTCATGCAAATATTCCCTTTACAAATAATAAAGATTTATTTAAAAAAATAAAAATGTTCTCTACTTGTAAGTTCCATTATTATTGAGAATAAAGGACCTAAAGGACCCAGGCATTTGCATTTACTGGTGGCGATGAGTGAACATTTGCTGCAATATCTGTATGAGAAATAAAACCATGCCATATATATATATATATATATATATATATATATATATATATATAGATATAGATATTTGAGATTTGCTCTTTAGATACATTTAGTTTAAGAAAAATCTTTCCAAAAAGGGCAATTTGCCAAAGCAACAATCCAGATTATTAAGGTTTTTTAAATAAAATAAAAACTTGCAATTACCGGTAATTTTTTTCAGGTGATGTTTTCATGAGGAAGGAAATTGGAAAAAGTCTTGAGATATTTTTACAGCATATAGAATTAATGTAGGGTAGTATCCGGCTATGTTGTAAAGTGGACCCTTTGAAATCAATGGTCTTGATTAGTCAAGAGTCGGACTGTGTACACACAATGCCTTTTAAAAAAATATCAGAGCCCATCCTTTCCCTCAAAGGATTATGGGCACTGAAGTTTACCCCTCATAGAGTTGCAAGTTCCAAGCAACCTTCAACAAACTACAGCGCCCAGAATTCTTTGAGGGTGAAAAATCTGCTTTGAATGTGCGTTAAAGGTGCAGTGTGAACTCAGACCAAGCCTTTGGCTTGGCTGGATACGAGCCATAGCAAACAAAGAAATAATAATAATATAATAATAATTTATTATTTGTACCCCGCCCATCTGACTGGGTTTCCCCAGCCACTCTGGGCGGCTTCCAACAAAGATTAAAAATACATTAAAATGTCACACATTAAAAACTTCCCTGAACAGGGCTGCCTTCAGATGTCTTCTAAATGTCAGGTAGTTGTTTATCTCCTTGACATCTGGTGGGAGGGCGTTCCACAGGGCAGGTGCCACAACCGAGAAGGCCCTCTGCCTGGTTCCCTGTAGCTTTGCTTCTCGCAGCGAGGGAACCGCCAGAAGGCCCTCGGAGCTGGACCTCAGTGTCCGGGCAGAACGATGGGGGTGGAGACGCTCCTTCAGGTATACTGGACCGAGGCCGTTTAGGGCTTTCAAGGTCAGCACCAACACTTTGAATTGTGCTCAGAAACGTACTGGGAGCCAATGTAGGTCTTTCAAGACCGGTGTTATGTGGTCTCGGCGGCCGCTCCCAGTCACCAGTCTAGCTGCCGCATTCTGAATTAGTTGTAGTTTCTGGGTCAAATTCAAAGGTAGCCCCACATAGAGCGCATTGCAGTAGTCCAAGCGGGAGATAACTAGAGCATGCACCACTCTGGTGAGACAGTCTGCGGGCAGATAGGGTCTCAGCCTGTGTACCAGATGGAGCTAGTAAACAGCTGCTCTGAGATTTGGTGGCTAAGAGGCTGGGCAACAAATTAGGAAACGCCAGGTTCAGACCTCTGCCATGAACTTTGCCTCAGGTGGGCTCAGGTGAAGCCCCCTCTGAGTCACAGACACAAACACCCCACCTCTGTAATAGGAGGGGTCACAGTGCTGACTTACCTTGAAGGCTCTTGTGTTTGCCGTAAAGCACCATTAAAGTGGAATTTGCTGCCAAGGAGTGTGGTGGAGTCTCCTCCTTTGGAGGTCTTTAAGCAGAGGCTTGACAACCATATGTCAGGAGTGCTCTGATGGTGTTTCCTGCTTGGCAGGGGGTTGGACTCGATGGCCCTTGTGGTCTCTTCCAACTCTACGATTCTATGATTCTATGATTCTAAGTATTGTTGTTGTTATTTCTAGGTTATTCAGCTCAGAAAGCTTTTCCCCTGGCAGTTTGTCAAGCAGTTCGTCTGCAAGAGCTACCAAAAATCCTCGACCGCGAGTTTTCCCAGGTGTGTAGAAAAACATGCGTACTCTCCTCCTTTCTCTCTGCACTGAGAATTACAGGAAGGACCTGCACATCTCCTGGCTGAGTCAGACCCATCAAGCGCAACGTCATCCTCACTATGGCCCAATATTAGCTCCGGAGAGATTTTCAAGAAGACGAAAACAGGGACATCTGCCTCTGACAAGGATGCCCTTTCCTTCCTCCTGGGATTTGGGTGGTCCTTGTGACTCCAGAATAATAATATACAGTGGTACCTCAGGTTAAGTACTTAATTCATTCCGGAGGTCCTTTCTTAACCTGAATGTGCTGGTCCCAGGGGGGAGGTTACCGTGGGGCGAGGTCCAGGACCTGAGTCGGGGGTCGGCAGACAGTCCTCCACGGGCGAAGCGGGGTCCAAAGCGAGGAGCCGGGCAAGGACAGGAACTCTGGGGGAACAGGACTGGGTGCTGGCCGAAACAGCTCTTCAAGGATGCTGCTCCCGCAACCTGGGACCGGGCTGACTGGCCTTTATCTTCTCTGAGGCCAGGGGCGGTCCCGGCCCCCAGGTGACCCGCCTCTCCTGGCCTTAAGGTGAGCACTCCTCCTGGGAGAAACCAGTTCCCTCCGCCTCTCTGCCCTGAGCCTCTGCAGTTCAGGAGAGGATGGAAGGTTACTGGACCCAGGGGGAGACTCGCCTTCCCCTGACAGGGCTGGGAGAGGCGCACCTGTAGGCAATGGGTCCTCAATCACCTCCAGAGCCAGAGTGGATTCACCTGGTACCTGCTCCTCAGGATCCGGCACAGGTGCAGACGCTTCAGAATCAAGGCCTTGCCCCAGTTCAGCCAGCCCTGGAGGTGGGGGACTCCTGTGCAGACTGGGATTCCTCCGGTTCAGCCTCTGAATCGGATTCCCAGGCCACCACACTGAAATTGTTCTTAATCTGAAGCACCACTTTAGCTAATGGGACCTCCTGCTGCCACCGCGCCACTGCCCCCTGGTTTCTGTTCTCATCATCCTGAAGCAAAGTTCTTAACCCGAGGTACTATTTCTGGGTTAGCAGAGTCTGTAACCTGAAGTGTACGTAACCCGAGGTACCACTGTAATAATAATAATAATTTATTATTTGTACCCCGCCCATCTGGCTGGGTTTCCCCTGGGCTAGCTGGCTGAATTGGTCCTACTTGGGCCAGTGAGGAGACCAAGGGAGAATTAGCTGTGGGTTCTCAGAGCAGGTAATCTTCATAAAAGGGGAGGGGGAGGGAAGAGAAGGGAAATAAAAAATCAGGCTGAATTCAAATTAAAAGCCAGGCAGAATAGCTCTGTCTTACAGGCCCGGCGGAAGGAGGTTAAATCCTGCAGAGCCCTGGTCTCATGGAACATAGCATTCCACCAGGTTGGAGCCATCACTGAAAAGGCCCTGGCCGTGGTGGAGGATAGTCTGACTTCCTTAGGGCCTGGGACCTCTAGACTATGATTATTCATGGACCTTAAGGTCCTCTGTGGGGCAGACCAGGAGAGGTGGTCCTGTAAATACAAGGGCCCTAAGCTACAAAGGGCTTTAGAGGTCAAAACCAGCACCTTGAACCTGACCCTGTACTCTACCGGGAGCCAGTGCAACTGGTAAAGCACTGGGTGAATATGCTCCCATGGCAGGGACCCCGTGAGGAGCCTCGCTGCAGCATTCTGCACCCGCTGGAGTTTCTGGGACATCTTCAAGGGCAGCCCCGCATAGAGCGAATTACAGTAGTAATTACATGTGGCCCTTCGGAAGTTGCCCGGAATGTGGGCCTCAGGATGGAAAAGGCTCTACAGCACTGCCCTAAGGGGAAGGTTCTGACTTTGGGTATAAAGAATGGTGGCCTGGTGGTCTTTCAGCTCAGCCATTGCTTCTTGACACTTCAGTGAAGTGTGGCGTAATGGTTCGAGTGTCGGACTGGAACCTGGGAGACCAGGGTTCGAATCTCCACTCAGCCATGGAACTCACTGGTTGGCCTTGGGCTAGTCACCGTCCCTGAGCCTCATCTACCTCGAAAGGTTGTCGCGAGGATAAAATTGGGAGGGCAAACATGTACGCCACCTTGAGATCCTTGGAAGAGGAAGGTGGAATGTAAATGGAATGACTGAATGGTCAAGGTCTCTGCTATTCCTCTCTTACGTAGATACAGTGGTACCTCTGGTTGCAAACGGGATCCGTTCCGGAGGCCCGTTCACAACATGAAAGGAGCGCAACCCGCAGCGGTGCATCTGCGCACACGCAGGTTGCGATTCGCCGCTTCTGCGCATGCGCATGGTGCCATTTTGCACATCTGCGCATGCGCGAGCAGCAAATCCTGGAAGGAACGCTTTCCGGTACTTCTGGGTAGCCGCGGGACGTAACCTGAAAGAACGTAAGATGAAGTGGATGTAACATGAGGTATGACTGTATGTGTGTCTGGTTTGGTCTTTTTTTGCAGTTCCGAAAAAAGAAGGATCCAGCAGTCTTAATATTGTCACGCTCTATTCCATCGTCTCCAAAACAGCTGAAAGGCAGGAAGGTGGGAAGAGAAAAAACTGAGCAGAGAAGGGAAATGGTCTCAGCCTGAACGTTATTGAAGAAGCAGAAAGGGAAACCAGGGACTCAGGTACCAGAGCAAGACCTTTGGTGGCTCTTAGATTTTATTGTTAACAGGAACAGACGAAGAGCTTGCTGGATCAAGCCAATGGCCCTGCGAGTCCAGAGCCCTGTTCTCACAGGGGCCATCCTGATGTTTGTGGGAAACCCGCAAGACGGGCCCGGGCACAGGAGCCCTCTCCCTTCCTTTGATTTCCAGGAACTGGGGTTCAGAAGCATCCAATTTTTGCGTAACCACAGAGCCTAGGACTTGCCGATCAGAAGGTCGGCGGTTTGAATCCCCGCGATGGGGTGAGCTCCCGTTGCTCAGTCCCTGCTCCTGCCAACCTAGCAGTTCGATAGCACGCCAGTGCAAGTAGATAAATAGGTACCGCTCTGGTGGGAAGGTAAACGGCGTTTCCATGCGCTGCTCTGGTTTGCCAGAAGCGGCTTAGTCATGCTGGCCACATGACCAGGAAGCTGCACACCGGCTCCCTCAGCCAGAAAAACGAGATGACCACCGCAACCCCAGAGTCGTTCGTGACTGGACTTAATGGTCAGGGGTCCCTTTACCTTTCAGCCGCTTGGAGAAGACTGTCCTTAAGCAGTGTGTAAACTGTTTTGAATTTAAAAATTCAGTATTTTAAAAAGTTTAATTACAGTCCCAGGAACAGGGCACATTCTGAAAACATCCTCTCAGATGTTAAAGGCCATGCTCCTTTGGCATTCAGCAAGAGCTGGTATTGCAATCCTGATTTTCCAGGGATGTCCCTATTTTCATTGAAGGCAATGCTGTATAGGGAAGATTCTTTTCTGTATTTAATGCTTTATTATGTTTTTATATGTGCTGGAAGCCATCCAGAGTGGCTGGGGCAACCCAGGAGGATGGGTGGAGTTTGAATAGTTAAGATAATCATTATGGAATGGGGCGTCCCAATTTTAATTGGAGAAATGTTGAAGGGTATGGTATCGTGAACTTGCAAGGGGAGTTCCAGCACTCAGGGGCTGCTAGCTAAAATGAGGTGCAGGGGGTGGGAATTCAGTTCTGTTTGCGCTTAAAGGAAAAAGAGTCAGGAGATCACCTGCTTCACTACCTCACTAAAAATCACTACTTTTGAATCAACCTGGCTATAGACTGAGTTAAGCACTTGAAAAATCCATTGAAATCAGACATTATAAGTTCAACTTAGGATGGGTAGTTCGCAAGTCTCTGTGGCTTTGCTTAAGATTTTGTATTTTTCTCAGAAGATTGATAAAGAATGCATAATCATTTTGGCAATTATTGTGTGTATATTAGTCACCAAGTGGGACGCTGGTGGCGCTGTGGGTTAAACCACAGAGCCTAGGACTTGCTGATCAGAAGGTCGGCAGTTCGAATCCCCGCGACGGGGTGAGCTCCCATTGCTCGGCCCCAGCTCCTGCCAACCTAGCAGTTCGAAAGCACATCAAAGTGCAAGTAGATAAATAGGTACCGCTCCGGTGGGAAGGTCAACGGCGTTTCCGTGCGCTGCTCTGGTTTGCCAGAAGCAGCTTAGTCATGCTGGCCACATGACCCGGAAGTGGTACGCCGCTCCCTTGGCCAATAAAGCGAGATAAGCACCGCAACCCCAGAGTCGGCCACAACTGGACCTAATGGTCAGGGGTCCCTTTACCTTTACCTTTATTAGTCACCAATGTGTTGCATGAGTCAAACTACTGGCTATAGGCACATGGCAACTTGAGGAATGACGCCTTTGCTTGAAAACGGAAAGCACTGAAAAAGTTACCGTATTTTTCGCACCATAGGACCCACCGGACAATAGGACGCACTTTGTTTTAGAGGGGGGAGAACAAGAAAAAAAAATTCTCCCCCTATCTGCCCAGCGCCCCTTCAGTGAAGCGGCAGGAGGCGCTGCACAGAGAGGGGGAGAACTTTCCCCCTCTTGTTTTCCGACTCTAAAACAAGGTGCCGTTTAAGGTGCGTTCAGGCGGCTACCTTGGAAGCCTGGAGAGCGAGAGGGGTCGGTGTGCACTGACCCCTCTCGCTCTCCAGGCTTCAGGTTCCTTTCGACCTGCTCTTTGGGGCTGGCGGGGGGAAGCCCACCACCAGCCCCAAAGAGCAGGTCAGGGAGCAGCGGAAAGGCGCAGCGGAGAGGCTCCTGCCATAGCCGCGCATCACCTCTCCAGCCGGGAGAGGGTCGTGGGGCTATGGCGTCTTCGCTCCATAGGACGCACACACATTTCCCCTTCATTTTTGAAGGGGAAAAAGTGTGTCCTATAGAGCGAAAAATACGGTAAATGCAGTTAAGTAGACATTTGGTCTTCTGTTGGAGGGTTCTGCTGAATACGGATGGTTGCTTCTTGTACAATGAAGTTAAAACAGTAGAAAATTTGGGTGGAGATGGGAGGAAGCATTCCTATCAAGGAAAACATAGAATAATGTTTTAACATTTTTCTTTTTCACTTCCAAGTGCCTTGAGAGTCCTAAGCCAGAAAGGCAAGTTAGAAATCATCATCGTCATTATCATCACCGTCCAGAGATAGCAGCTGTTGCAGTACTTCAAAACTCTTCAACCTTGCGGTGTTTGTCCCTCTGATACGCAAGGCGATGGACGCCTCTCTGTCTTGCCTAGGTGATTTGACCCTTCAAAACCCAAGGCTGGAGTATGCAGGAGCCTGGATTCTGTGAGCTCAGAGAGGAGAGGACTTGAAACCTGGAAGCAAAGTTAGAAGGAGGGAGGAAGAGGAAGAAGAGGAGAATCTGCAAATAAGAACTCAGGGAAGAGGGAAGGTGGAGATAGGATTATTTTATTCTATTAAAAAGTCTGTTTTCACTGCCATCTTAAGCTCCTTTACTGTTTAAAGGCACAGCATTCTTGATTTGTGTTTGTATGGACCATGCCCATTTGGTTTTCTGTTCGGATTGTTGCAATGCCTTCACCCACCTATGGCCAAAGCATAATAAACACAGCTCAGTTTTTATGCCTTAAGAGAGAATATTATGAAAATGATATACAGGTGGTACATGACCCCAGTCAAGCTTGCAAAAATTTATCACTTGCCCGACAATAAATGTTGGAAATGTAAAGAAACTGAAGGTACATTCTTTCACCTTTGGTGGACGTGCCCAAGGATTAAGGCTTTCTGGGAGATGATTTGTAATGAAATGAAAAGGGTATTTAAATATACCTTCCTGAAGAAACCAGAGGTCTTTCTCCTGGGCATAGTCGGCCAATTGGTGTTAAAGAAGGATAGAACTTTTTTTATGTACGCCACAACAGCATCAAGAATACTTATTGCAAAGTACTGGAAGACACAAGATTTACACACTCTGGAAGAATGGCAGATGAAGGTGATGGACTATATGGAATTGGCGGAAATGATTGGCAGAATCCGAGACCAGGGAGAAGAGTCGGTGGAAGAAGATTGGAAAAAGTTTAAAGACTATTTATAGAAATATTGTAAAATTAATGAATGTTAGAATGATGTTGGATAGAAATTAAGTGGTTTTTAGCTGTAATACTATAAGGGAATATGAAAAATGGATTACTAATAGGTAAAAATTTAATGTCACAATATTTTAAGATTAAAGATTAGGATAAATAAAGAGGGGAAGGATTTGCTGAACTAACAAACTGAATTGGAATACAAAAAAGGGAGGCGTGAGGAGGTCCGGGAAACAAGCTAATGAAAAATAAGTAATAGAAAGATGGAGTTGTTTTTAACTGTTTTTTTATTTTGTATTTCTCTTTTTTTTCATTTTGTAATATCTTGAAAATTTTAATAAATATCTTTTTTAAAAAAATAAATAAACACTGCTCAGTTTTTAGCCTGGGTACTTTAAACTAACTAACTTACTTTCTTTCTTTCTTTCTTTCTTTCTTTCTTTCTTTCTTTGTCAAGTGTGGATTTCATGATCTTTATTCAGCTCATAGTAGTGAGGAATAGAAGTTCCCCCAAAGTGTCTGCTTTATACACATTATTTACACAATGGGCCGCACGTGATTGGCTAATTCTGGGATTCTCCTGTAGGCCAATCAGGTTGCGGATTCACTTTCACCTGGAGTTGGATTGGGTGGCTCCTATGGACCAATCAGACTGCTGCATTCTGGATCCTATTGTTCTAGGACCAATCAGACTGCTGCCTTTTGGATCCTATTCAACTCAGTACATAACACCTTCCTTCCTTCCTTCCTTCCTTCCTTCCTTCCTTCCTTCCTTCCTTCCTTCCTTCCTTCCTTCCTTCCTTCCTTTCTCTCTCTCTCTCTCTCTCTCTCTCTCTCTCTCTCTCACACACACACACACCCCTCTTTAATTAACCCAGGATTCACCTCTTTTGTAACCTCATTAGCAATCAAAGCCAATAGGTAATTGAGCCGTACTTTAATTTTGAGAAAGAAGCCAGCTTGCGTTTTCCACAACATTGAGCAGAAACAGAAGACCTGACAGGTCTCCAATCTATTGTATTAGCAAGATTAGCGGGGGGGGGGGGGTCATAAGCGCACAGGGATGCAGAATTCCACCGATTAATATTCCTGCCTGGTCAGCATTAGCTGGCGAGTGCTGGAAGGAGGCAGCGGTGGCACAATGGGAGCGCCTGGACTCTGTTCCTTCCTCACTCATATCTCGCAATCCATAGCAAGGAGATCTTAGAACCTAGAATTGAAGAACTGCGAACGGCCCCCACCACCACAAAGAAGGCTTCTCAATAGCAGAATTGCCAGGCACACACTGTTGGGTCATTCCGTATCAAGCGATCCAACTTTTTTACCTTGTGTCACCCAATTTTCTTAATATTTTTGTACACTTGTCAAATGATCTAAACTAAGTTTCAACCTAGAATTTCAGCAAGCTATCAATCTGCTTTGGAACACGTTTTTAAAAGAAAAGCTGACTAGCTTTTCAGATAACTTTTAATTACCGTATTTTTCACTCTGTAAGACACACTTTTTTCCTCCTAAAAAGTAAGGGGAAATGTCTGATCAGCAAGCAATCGGGAGGGGAGATATGGGACGCTAGAGATAAAGGAGGCTGCCTGGGAGGGTGAGGTAAAGACAGCAAACTTGCAAAGGGGGGAAACAGGAAGAATAAAGCAATGAGGAGAGAAATTAGAAGAAAAGGAGAAGCAAAAAACTGCTCCAGCTAAGGAAAAGACACTAAGGCAAACAAGAGGGAAGGGAGTGTTGAAAGGAAGCAGCTGATCGGCAAGCAATCGGGAGGGAGATAAGGGACACTAGTGATAAAGGAGGCTGCCTGGGAGGGGGGAGGTAAAAGAACATGGATCCTCAGGATTTTTGCATTGGGTCATCCCAAATTCACCATCAGATCACATAGCATGTCCATGGCTACAGCCTGCACCAAAAAAACCACGCATCCACTGTTTCGTGGGGCTGCAATGGCTCAAAAACGCGGTTACAATCCACATGGATCCTCAGGATTTTTGCATTGGGTCACCCCAAACTCACCGTCAAATCACATGTCTGTGGCCACAGCATGAACCACAAAAATCATACATCCACATGTCATACAAAAATCATACATCCACATATGGAGCGAAAAATACGGGTATATAACTTTCTAAAGAAATGCCTGATCTTATAGTTGGAAGTCTTGTTTCTTCTGTCATATTTTACTCCAAGAAGACCCATTTATCCTAAACAGAACCCAATAAGGCAGACATGTATGTGCAAAATATTTTCCCCCATGTGATCCCATTGAGATCCCAAAATGAAATTTTGCAGGTGGATCTTGGAAATATTAAATAATACATATTTTGAATTTTTTGAATTATATTAATTTTTGTAATCACTTTTTAAATTTCGTAACTTAAATTTAAAATTTAAAGTAAGTCCACCATGTCACATATCATATTAAAGCCCATGACGTTCTGAAGAGATTGATGTTTTCAGTTTTGACATATCTCAATGCTGGGCTGAGCTTTTAAGGCAAAAATCATCTTTTTATTTGAAATTTCAAACCCTCAAAGCTCAAAAACAGGATGAGATAAAAAGCTAACCTTTTAGATTTAAACTTGGTTTTGATCATTCAACAGGTGTACAAAATATTAATAAAATTGGATGACGTGAGGTAAAAAAGTTGGAGCACTTGATATATGGAATGACCCTGTTGCGAAATGCAATGGTCGCCTTTCCGTTACACATTTGTGCAAAACCCAGTTAAAACTATTTAGTTTAATGAATTCAGCAAAATTGATGGGCTTGATCCAGCTTTCCAAAGTCACACCTTTCACACCTCCAGCTCCCGCTGCTGCCTCCTGTTGTTGTTGTTTAGTCATTTAGTCATGTCCGCCTTTTCGTGACCCCCTGGACCAGAGCACACCAGGCACTCGTGTCTTCCACTGCCTCCCGCAGTTTGGTCAAACTCATGCTGGTCGCTTCAAGAACACTGTCCCACCATCTCGTCCTCTGTCGTACCCTTCTCCTTGTGCCCTCCATCTTTCCCAACATCAGGGTCTTTTCCAGGGAGTCTTCTCTTCTCATGAGGTGGCCAAAGTCTTGGAGCCTCAGCTTCAGGATCTGTCCTTCCAGTGAGCACTCAGGGCTGATTTCCTTCAGAATGGAGAGGTTTGATCTTCTTGCAGTCCATGGGACTCTCAGGAGCCTCCTCCAGCACCAGAATCCAAAAGCATCCATTCTTTGGCGATCAGCCTTCTTTATGGCCCAGCTCTCACTTCCATACATCACTACTGGGAAAACCAGAGCTTTAACTAGACGGACCTTTGTTGGCAAAGTGATGTCTCTGCTTTTTAAGATGCTGTCTAGGTGCCTTTTTAAGATGCTGCCTCCTAGTGCCCCAATATTCCGTCCCCCCCCCCGAGGGGCAGTACCACCCACCTGGAGAACCACTGTATTAGGTGCTGGCATTTCAGGCCTATGACAGGGGTGCTTTCTGCCTGCCTCTCCATCCAACTCACCCCCCCCCCAATAAACCATTTGCAGAGGCAGGGAAATGTTTCCTGCTGCCTTGGCTGAGAAGGGAGCCCAAACAGGCAGAGAAGAGGAGTTTGACAGCCGTTATGAGCCCCAGATCGCCAGGCGGGCCCAGCAGCCTGGAACGGGTTGATTGCCCCAAATCAGGAACTTCCTGCGCAGCCGTTCATCGAACGAGCTCTGGGAAGCACTTGAGCATGCTAGATGGCATCCGAGTCCTTTGTATTCGGAGCGTTTTGGAGCAGAAGGGGACCCATAAAACTCAACGCCACGAAACGAGGAGAGGCGCGGAAATGACAACTCTTCATTGTAGTTTGGGGAAAATTTATGGGTCGTTCGTGGCGCGAGATGAGGCTGCCAAGTTGGGGGCTGAATTATTGGCTATACAGGCTTATTTCTGTTGGGGACTGAATTATTTGCTACACATTATTATTTCTTTAACGGAGCAGAACCCGTTGCAAAGAAAGCAGCAGCAAGGCTTCGTTTCAGGACTCAAGGGAGGCCGGAATTCACACGATACAGTGCAAGTAGTCTACCCTCCGCTAATCCCAACACACATGGGGCTAGAAGGCGGGATGTAGAAGCTAGGTACTCTGTGCATGCTCAGAGGCACTGAAGAACTTTCATTATTCCCATTTATGACCTCCTCACGGATTTTCCTTAAAAAAGAAATGGATATGCCACCAACTCATATAGAATACCGAGGCATCATACAACGATGTTGTGCCCTCAAAGCGGTGTATCACACATAAAAAGGCAAAGGTAAAGGGACCCCTGACTGTAAGGTCCAGTCGCGGATGACTCTGGGGTTGCGGCGCTCATCTCGTTTTATTGGCTGAGGAAGCCGGCGTACAGCTTCCAGGTCATGTGGCCAGCATGACTAAGCCGCTTCTGGCGAAACCAGGGCAGCGCACGGAAACGCCGTTTACCTTCCCGCCGGAGCGGTACCTATTTATCTACTTGCACTTTGTGCTTTCGAACTGCTAGGTTGGCAGGAGCAGGGACTGAGCATCACACATAGATCAAAGCAAAAGTTAACAAATGGACATACCTACAAGAAATGCAAAAAGCAAGCCAGAGACAACAGAACAGCCTTTGCCAAGCTGGTGCCCTCCATATTTTGTTGGACTGCAATTCCCATCAGCCTCAACTTCAATGGACATACATGAATGTTACGAGAGAGGGAGAAAAGCTTTCCTCTTTCCAGATCCTTTTCTGAACCTTTTCCAACTCTACAGTAGCCATTTTGCACTTATGCACACCCTAATCTCCCTACAGTGAGAGACTTCGCAGCACCCTTTCCCCGAATATATGCATTTTGTGCTTGGTCCACTGCCTCACAAAATTTGGAGAGGTGGGAATTTGGGAAACACGAATCAGGAAGGTTTGCATTAAAATGTGATGTGGCCTGAACAACTCTGAAATATACCCAGTTGAGTGTGGATTTCATGCTCTTTATTCACCTCATAGTGGTGAGAAGGAATGGAAGTTTCCCTCGAAATGTCTGCTTTATATACATTATTATATAAAGCCCACGTGATTGGCTAATTCTGGGATTCTCCTGTAGGCCAATCAGGTTGTGAATTCACCATAGCTGTCAACTTACAGATTTGAAAATAAGGGACCAGCAGACAAAATAAGGGATTTTAGTCAACCAGTTAAAAGGGACCAGATAATTTTGGAGAGCAGTGCTGGTTTTTAGCCCTTCGTTTCCAGAGGTTGCTGCTCAAGACACCAGCCGATGAAACACTGCAATTAAAGAACTACAAGCAGCAACCACTTTTCGCGCAAAACGAAGTCCAAGCTACGAAGATGCTGCTGCAGTTCTGTATCTTTTCTCTCATGCAAGACAGAAGTACTGTTTTTGGGGGACAGGAGGCGGGTGGGTGTGGAGGATTCCCTGGTCCTGAATGGGGTAACTGTGCCCCTGAAGGACCAGGTGCGCAGCCTGGGAGTCATTCTGGACTCACAGCTGTCCATGGATCATCAGGTCAATTCTGTATCCAGGGCAGCTGTTTACCAGCTCCATCTGGTGCGCAGGCTGAGACCCTACCTGCCTGCAGACTGTCTCTCCAGAGTGGTACATGCTCTGGTTATCTCCCGCTTGGACTATTGCAATGCGCTCTACGTGGGGCTACCTTTGAAGGTGACCCGGAAACTACAACTAATCCAGAATGCGGCAGCTCGACTGGTGACTGGGAGCGGCCGCCAAAACCATATAACACTGGTCTTGAAAGACCTACATTGGCTCCCAGTACATTTCCGAGCACAATTCAAAGTGTTGGTGCTGACCTTTAAAGCCCTAAACGGCCTTGGTCCAGTATATCTGAAGGAGCGTCGCCACCCCCACCGTTCTGCCCGGACACTGAGGTCCAGCTCCGAGGGCCTTCTGGCGGTTCCCTCACTGCAAGAGGCCAAGTTACAGGGAACCAGGCAGAGGGCCTTCTCGGTAGTGGCACCCGCCCTGTGGAACGCCCTCCCATCAGTTGTCAAAGCGATAAACAACTACCTGACATTCAGAAGACATCTGAAGGCAGCCCTGTTCAGGGAAGTTTTTAATATGTGACATTTTAGTGTATTTTTCATCTTTGTTGGAAGCCGCCCAGAGTGGCTGGGGAAACCCAGCCAGATGGGCAGGGTACAAATAATAAATTATTATTAGTATTATTATTATCATGCTCCATCTGCAGCTCTCAGTTCCATCAGGCCGGGTGGCAGGAGGGGGGGGGAATAGCGCCCGAAGTAAACCCACAGATCAGACCATCTATGCTAGTCTACCACTACAGATCTATGGGAGAAGCGCTTGCGGTCCTTTCTCCGCTTTCCCCCAATATGGTTAGCCCTTGGAACACCTGCCCGCGCCTCTGCCTCCTCCTCCTCCTCTCTCTGAACTGCTTTCTCTATGGTTGCCCTCGCTCTCCTCTCAAGGCCCCTCAGCAATTCATAGGCCGTGCCAGGCTGCCCATCTCATCTGGGTCCTTCGGCGGCGCAGCCACAGTATGTCCTAGTGAGAGCGGCGGCAACAGGCAGAGGGGAGGCCCCAGGCAGAGACGCTCAGGAGGAGGATGGCGGCAGAAGGGCCCGAGGCTCCCGCCAGTCCCGGCAGGGAGGGGCTCCCGGGGGCCGAGGCTGGCGAGAGGAGGCCGGAGGGGGGCGGACCGGGCAGCCAAGCAACACAGTTGGAGCCTCCCTCCTCCCTGGCCTGCAGGGAGGGAGGGAGAGGAGCTGCTTCCTTTGAAACCCGGGAAATTTAAGGGACATCCGTCAATAAGGGACAGCAGCGGGACATGGCGCTGGGATAAGGGACTGTCCTTCCAAATAAGGGAAGCTTGACAGCTATGGAATTCACTTCCACCCAGAGTTGGATTGGGTGGCTCCTGTGGACCAGTCAGACTGCTGCATTTTGGATCCTATTGTTCTAGGACCAATCAGACTGCTGCATTTTGGATCCTATTCAACTCAGTACATAACTCCCGTCCCTAATGCAACCCTGGACTGCTTGTCTTCCGGTGTAATTTTGCATGTGTCTACTCAGAAGTAAGTCTCATCTGAACTCAATGAGAAAGTGAACGGAAGAGTTCAGCCTTAATCTGAAACTTTTCACCATGATATTCACACTGGCGTTACCTTTCACTGCCCGAGCAAGAAAAAAGAAAGTTAACATTTGGGTGGCTAAACACCCTCCATAACCATTGCTCTATCTATAATACAGAGACAGAAAGACAGACAGACAGACAGACAGACAGACAGACAGACAGACAGACAGACAGACAGATGTGTCTGCTTTCAAGCCAAGCCTCATATGTGGGAACGAGAAAGGACAGACACTGCCATCTGGTGGGTGAAACATTGAAGTGCGTTGTAGATACAGCAGGAGGGGAAAATGGGTCAACGGTTCCCTCTAGTGGCTTCATGGGAGCATGAATTTCCTTCCTTCCTTCCTTCCTTCCTTCCTTCCTTCCTTCCTTCCTTCCTTCCTTCCTTCCCGCCCATCTGGCTGAGTTTCCCAATCGAGTGTTCAAAACAATACAGCATTAAATATTTAAAGCTTCCCTAAACAGGGCTTCTAAGGGATGCTGGTGGCGCTTTGGGTTAAACCACAGAGCCTAGGGCTTGCCGATCAGAAGGTCGGCGGTTCGAATCCCCGCGACGGAGTGAGCTCCCATTGCTCTGTCCCTGCTCCTGCCAACCTAGCAGTTCGAAAGCACGTCAAAGTGCAAGTAGATCAATAGGTACCGCTCCGGCAGGAAGGTAAACGGCGAGGGAGCCCAACTTTGCTGGCTGTTGGTTGGGCAGCTCCTTTGAGAAACGAATGAAAAAATTGGGCCACGATGGGAAGACTCGGGACTTGGGTGTGCTTCCTGCTGTTAACAGGAACTTCAAAATGCTCAGAACTTCAAAACACTCACACAGGACCTTCACCGCCTTCACTGGTTCCGATTTGAAAGAGAGGTAGAGCTGGGTATCACCTGCATATTGATGGACACCCAGCCCAAACCCCCTGATGATCTCTCCCAGCGGCTGCATGTAGATGTTAAAAAGCACGGTAGGACTACCTCGGAAGGCGCCGGACTCTCCTTCATGGCAAGGTTTTTAAACAGATCGGGAAAGTGCTGGTGTTGACCTTTAAAGCCCTGAACTGCCTCTGCCCAGTATACCTGAAGGAGCGTCTCCACCCCCATCATTCTACCCAGACACTGAGGTCCAGCGCCGAGAGCCTTCTGGTGGTTCCCTCATTGCGAGAAGCCAAGTTACAGAGAAGCAGGCAGAGGGCCTTCTCGGTAGTGGCACCCACTCTGTGGAACGCCCTCCCACCAGATGTCAAAGAGAACAACAACTACCAGGCTTTTAGAAGACATCTGAAGGCAGCCCTGTTTAGGGAAGCTTTTAATGTTTGATATTTTAGTGTATTTTTGGTTTCTGTGGAAGCCACCCAGAGTGGCTGGGGAAACCCAGCCAGATGGGCGGGGTACAATAATAAATTATTATTATATTATTATTATGATCGGGTTGGGTTCTTCAGCCGTGGTTCCTGCATTGCAAGGGGGTTGGACTGGATGACCCCCTGAGGTCCCTTACTGCTCTGTGATTCTATGATTTTTATGCAGCCATTTAAAGAGGCTTGGGTGAGCTGGGTTCAGGTCCTTACGCGCTCCGCCTCAGAGGTTTGGCAGTGTGAAGGGCGATGGAGAGCTCTATTTTATAAAGTGCCTCCAGCATCCTTGGCAGGCTTTGATTTTGGAAATTAAAAAGGGAGGGAGAAACAAAATATTCACTAGGGTGAGGTGTGACCCGGGTGAGGCATCAGATCTTTGCTTCCCCTTGGAATGTCCCTCCCCCTCCTTTCAATTTCTATGAATTATGACTTCGTAGGAATGCAAACACCATCGCCCCGAGATGGAACACCTGGGCTTTGCTTGCAGGAAAGTAATTAAAAAGTGGTCCGGGGTGGCTCGCACCTCGGGCCAACGTTTCTTGCAAGGTAGGGTTGCTTGAGCGGTGAGCCTCGTGGCCGGGACAGGCTGTTTTCACCACTGATTTTTTTGGGATGTACGTGAGTTGTACTTGAATAAGACCCTCGCTTATTCTGGTCCTAGATAGATCACAAACGCATTGTGTGTGTGTGTGTGTTGTACTTAAATAGTTATTTTTGTTGTTGTTGTTTAGTTGTGTCTGCCTCTTCGTGGCCCCCTGGACCAGAGCACGCCAGGCACTCCTGTCTTCCACCGCCTCCTGCAGTTTGGTCAAACTCATGCTGGTCGCTTCAAGAACACCATCCAACCATCTCATCCTCCGTCGTCCCCTTCTCCTTGTGCCCTCCATCTTTCCCAACATCAGGGTCTTTTCCAGGGAGTCTTCTCATGATGTGGCCAAAGTATTGGAGCCTCAGCTTCAGGATCTGTCCTTCCAGTGAGCACTCAGGGCTGATTTCCTTCAGAATGGAGAGGTTTGATCTTCTTGCAGTCCATGGGACTCTCAAGAGTCTCCTCCAGCACCAGAATTCAAAAGCATCCATTCTTCGGCGATCAGCCTTCTTTATGGTCCAGCTCTCACTTCCATACATCACTACTGGGAAAACCAGAGCTTTACGGACCTTTGTTGGCAAGGTGACGTCTCTGCTTTTTAAGATGCTGTCTAGGTTTGTCATTGCTTTTCTCCCAAGAAGCAGGCATCTTTTAATTTCGTGGCTGCTGTCACCATCTGCAGTGATCATGGAGCCCAAGAAAGTATAATCTCTCACTGCCTCCATTTCTTCCCCTTCTATTTGCCAGGAGGTGGTGGGACCAGTGGCCATGATCTTCGTTTTTTTGATGTTGAGCTTCAGACCATATTTTGCGCTCTCCTCTTTCACCCTCTGGGTCACTTACAACTCTACAATTTATATATTTTTTACTTTTATTATTTAATATGCACATACAACCAAACATATAGTCACTTATTTTAGAAAACCTGAATACAAATACAAATAATACAAAAATAAATGCCACACTTATGTGGCTTCCCTCCACCAGTGTACGTCAAACGAGCTGGCCAACCAACAGCCAGCAAAGTTTGGCTCCCTCTCCCCTTTTTCTTGTAAATCAAGCGCAGAAAACAACCCTGATTTTTAATTTTTTTAAAGAAAGTACTTGTTCACACAAGGCACAGTTAAACTGTGGAACTCCCTGCCTCAGGAAGCAGCCATGGCCACCATAATAATAATAATTTATTATTTGTACCCCGCCCATCTGGCTGGGTTTCCCCAGCCACTCTGGGCGGCTTCCAACAAAGATGAAAAATACACTAAAATGTCACTTCCCTGAACAGGGCTGCCTTCTGAATGTCAGGTAGTTGTTTATTGCTTTGACATATGATGGGAGGGCGTTCCACAGGGCGGGCGCCACCACCGAGAAGGCCCTCTGCCTGGTTCCCTGTAACTTGGCCTCTCGCAGTGAGGGAACTGCCAGAAGGCCCTTGGAGCTGGACCTCAGTGTCCGGGCAGAACGATGGGGGTGGAGACGCTCCTTCAGATATACTGGAGGCCGTTTAGGGCTTTAAAGGTCAGCACCAACACTTTGAATTGTGCTCGGAAACGTACTGGGAGCCAATGCAGATCTCTCAGAACCGATGTTATGTGGTCTCGGCGGCCGCTCCCAGTCACCAGTCTACCTGCCACATTCTGGATTAGTTGTTGTTTCCGGGTCAAATTCAAAGGTAGCCCCACATAGAGCACATTGCAGTAGTCCAAGCGGGAGATAAGTAGTCCAAGCAGTCCGCAGGCACGTAGGGTCTCATCCTGCATACCAGATGGAGCTGGTAAATAGCTGCCCTGGACACAGAATTCACCTGCTCCTCCATGGACAGCTGTGAGTCCGAAATGACTCCCAGGCTGCGCACCTGGCTATTCAGGGGCACAGTTACCCCATTCAGGACCAGGGAATCCTCCACACCGCCCGCCTCCTGTCCCCCCACAAACAGTACTTCTGTCTTGTCAGGATTCAACCTCAATCTGTTAGCCGCTATCCATTCTCCAACTTGGATGGCTTTAAAAGAAGATTTAGAGACACTCGTAGAGGGCAAGGCTATCCATGGCTACTAGTCGGAGGCAGCAATGGCTGCTTCTGAGTAGCATTTTCTGGAAGCCACAGGGACGGAGAGATGCTCTTCTGCACGGATTCTGCTTGCGGGTTCCCCACAAAGTGCTTGGCCACTTTCAGAACAGGATGCCGGACTAGATGGGCCCTTTATGGCCTCATCCAGCAGCCTCTTCTACAGAATCCAAAACCATCAGAATGTGAGTACAGTGGAACCTCGAGTTGCGAACGTAATCCGTCCCGGAGGCACATCCAGAAGCGCCGCGTCTCTGTACGTGCGTGGCGAGATTTGGTGCTTTTGCGCATGCATGAGCAGCGAAACCCGGAGGCGGTTGGAGGATGGATGGCAGCTAATGGATTGAGGTTGAATCCTGACAAGACAGAAGTACTGTTCTTGGGGGGACAGGGGGTGGGCAGGTGTGGGGGACTCCCTGGTCCTGAATGGGGTAACTGTGCCCATGAATGGCCAGGTGCGCAGCCTGGGAGTCATTCTGGACTGACAGCTGTCCATGGAGGATCAGGTCAATTCTGTGTCCAGGGCAGCTGTTTACCAGCTCCATCTGGTGTGCAGGCTGAGACCCTCCCTACCACGGATTGTCTCGCCAGAGTGGTGCATGCTCTGGTTATCTCCCGCTTGGACTACTGCAATGCGCTGTATGTGGGGCTCCCTTTGAAGGTGACTCGGAAACTACAACTAATCCAGAATGCGGCAGCTAGACTGGTGACTGGGAGCGGCCGCAGAGACCACATAACACTGGTCTTGAAAGACCTACATTGGCTCCCAGTATGTTTCCAAGCACAATTCAAAGTGTTGGTGCTGACCTTTAAAGCCCTAAACAGCCTTGGCCCAGTATACCTGAAGGAGCGTCTCCACCCCCACCGTTCTGCCCGGATGCTGAGGTCCAGCTCCGAGGGCCTTCTGGCGGTTCCCTCACTGCAAGAGGCCAAGTTACAGGGAACCAGGCAGAGGGCCTTCTCGGTAGTGGCACCCGCCCTGTGGAACGCCCTCCCTTCAGATGTCAAAGAGATAAACAACTACCTGACATTTAGAAGACATCTGAAGGCAGTCCTGTTCAGGGAAGTTTTTAATGTGTGACATTTTAATGTATTTTTAATCTTTGTTGGAAGCCGCCCAGAGTGGCTGGGGAAACCCAGCCAGATGGGCGGGGTACAAATAATAAGATTATTATTATTACCCTCCCTCGCAAGGTTGTTGTGAGGATTGGATGGGGAGGAGGAGAGCTTCGTGTGGCACCTTGAGGTGCTGAGAGGGAAGGTGTGATATGAATGGAATAAAGTCGGGGAAAGAAACTTTAATAGCCCTTTTAGATCCTTCCCCCCAAATATAACCAATGGGAGCAAACCAGAGCTTTGGGTCTAACAGATTCAAACCCCAATAAAGAATCAAATCGGAATAACACAGAGCAAGTCCGAAACATTATCAGGCTGTTTCCAAACGGCCTTGTGGTTGCTGCACACATACCTGAAGCACACAGGCACATCCACCAGGGGTTTCTGCTGAAGTAATGGAATGAGAGGCAACGGTGGTGTAGTGGTTAGCGTCGGGGGTTCGAATCGCCACCAGGGTTCGAATCGCCACTCAGTCTGCATGCTCCCTGGGTGGCCTTGGGGTCCAGTCACTGCCTCTCAGCCTAAACTACCTCACAGGGCTGTTGTAGGGTTGCAATGGGGAGAATTATGTACGACACCTTCAGTTTCTTTGAGAAAAAGCAGGGTATAAATGTCACCTTGATGATGATGATACAGTAATAGCAAGTGGGAGAAGAAAAACCCAGAGAAGCGTAGGGTTATCAGGCCATATCATTTTATTATAAAATATATTTCATATTGCCGTTGTAAAAATTACATTTCACATTTTTTTTTGTTTTGCTTACAATAAAAAATAATACTTGGAAGACAATCAAAAAAAGAAAAGCTCCAATTAAGAGACAGTAATTCACCGATACGATATATCCCCCCCGTTAGGCTTGGTAGCATATCACCATCCAAACAGCAGCTATTATTAGTGGGTTACAAGATCTCACCCTTTCCCCTTTCCTGTCCAAACGCCTCTTAATAACTGCGGGGGGGCACCCCTCGCCCTTTCCCACCCCGCCAGCAAGCCCAGAAAACGGCCATGTTGTATTCCTTAGCTTCCTAAGGGGAATCTTGACAGACGGACAGTTTGGAGAGGACGGCTAGCATCTTGGAACTTCTGAACTGGCTGGTGTGTGACTTGTGCGAGGGAGAAAGGGCAGAAAAAAATGGAGGTTCCTGGTTCTTTCTCTCCCCGCACCTTTGTTAAACTCTTTCGAAAGAGAAGAAGAAAATTGCTGGTGATCAGACTGGTCCCCTTTCTCATGCGCCCACAGAATTGCTCGCACCAGTGTGTGTGTGTGTGTGTGTGTGTGTGTGTGTGTGTGTGAAGATTTCTACCAAATGCAAAAAGGAGTTTGTATCCAGGCGACTAGAAATTCAGGTAAACCCCACCTGGCTGAGCTAACAAAAATGTCTATGCATGCCCGACAGGTCACAACATCCACACATGCACGTACCCACGCAGCCCTTTCCATGTGGGATTTCGCTGGTAGTTTATTTTGGCTGGGGTGGGTGGGAGTCTTGCGGCTTTCAGGCAACTCCCATCATCTCCAAAGGATCATGGGAGTTGTAGTCCAACAACACCCAAAGGGTCTCCTGTTCCCATCCCCGATTGAAACCCAAGCGTTCTGTTTTTTCCTTTCCTGGTAGGAAGGGGTCATAAATGAGTTCTGGATCGAACCAGACATTGTGCAATGGTTCAGTTTGGGCCGGTTTTCTGCACAAACTCTTCCTCTCTCTCACTCTCTCATGTGGGCTCCCAGCCTCCCAACGAAAACTCAACGGTTCACAGTGCAAAAGTGTAAATTAGAAAACAGCTCCCACCTCTTTCTATTAGTGCCTGGTAGAAAAGATTCCTATATACATGTGTACAAAAAGTCCTCTTAAGTGGGGCGGGAGATCCAGCCCACAGTGGTGTGTGCAGGTCT
This sequence comes from Podarcis vaucheri, assembly GCF_965113315.1. Taxonomy (NCBI): domain Eukaryota; kingdom Metazoa; phylum Chordata; class Lepidosauria; order Squamata; family Lacertidae; genus Podarcis; species Podarcis vaucheri. The sequence goes on from NC_138761.1 coordinate 3,983,597, forward strand.
TTCCTGGGTATTCAACTCACGCGACTTCTGTCTCGCAAGGGCAGGATGCAGAAACGACAAACCTGGACCGTTCGCTTGGGGAAAGAGAGGGCCACTGGATGGACAAGAATACAGGTGGCATGCAACAGAGTAGTTGTACAAGTGTGGGATTTCGTGCTAACACAACAGGATTCTCCTCTGATGTGTGTCCTGTTATGGGATGAGAAACCCCTAGGATTTAGATTTAGGAGGGGGAGGGAGAGAAAATTTCTGTTGCACAAGAACAAATTCTGATCACAGAATGGTGGCCCTGCAAAACTGGAATCAATGATCAAGGGACTTGGCACCCACTTGAATACAACCCTATATTTTTTTAAAAAAACACACACAACCTCTAGAAGTAATGATATACCCATGTCCTTAAGGATGTAGCAAAGAAGAACAGCTCATAGAGTTTAGTTGCAGGAGCTGCCATTTGTTAGGAAGGCTGTGAACACACCTGTGGTCAGAGGAGAGACCCCCCCAACCCCATCCCGTTTTACAGAGAGGTGAGGAAAAGAGAGACTTTTCACTATAGAAAGTTCTACGCAAGAAATCCGACCACGTTTCAAGGGAAATTGAGAGAATGGGGCAGGGGGGGGGGAGAGAAAGGGGAAGAGAAGAGATTTTTAAAAACGAGATCTAAACATTTAGGCTATTTTTCCAAAACCGAGGAAAGGGGAGCTCAAAGCTGTAAAGAAAATCCAGAGGAACAGCTGTTTTGGCCAGAGGAAATAGCAAACATTTCGCTTTCGGTTCATTTCCTGCCAAGGGGGAAAACTGAAGTTACCCGCAATAGTTGCAAGGCTATCATTGATCGAAGCCGGATTTTGTACTTTGGGGCCCTGAAATAATTTGCAGAATACCTCCCTGGGCATCATGCAGACACAAGATGAAGCTCACACCTTTTGAAGTAGTGATGGGATTCGTGTATTGCTGGTTTCCATTGAGTGCCAAGTCCCAAAGCTCCCACAATGCCACAATACAAAAAGCAAGGCGCTAGTCCACAGTGTGGCAACACACAACCTACCTCCTGGCTCTATGTATGCCAGCCATCAGTGTTACATGCGGGGCCACAAAGCGCTTGGTGAGGAGGACCAGAGTCTAGGAAGCAGAGCATCTTGAGCAGAACGAAGCAGGAAGGGCTAGCAGGCTGAACCTTAAACCTGGCTCCTCAATGAGGGCTAGTCTCATGCATAGGCAGCCCTCACAGTCAGTCTGCCAGGAGGAGGCGGTGGCAGAATGAGCCAGCCCTCCCTGTTCCCATCACTCGCCCCTAGTTTCTGGCCATCACATGCAGATGTAAAGTCCTCTATCCTAAGTGTAGAGACCACAGGATTGTGCCCTTTCGGTGAAGAGGAAGCCGTGCGCCCTGGGAAATAATGGCAAAGCGGAAATCTGTTGCATGGGTAGATTGTTCCCTCGAGTTTCCATTGCGTTCTGGGTCCCCTCCCACCCCACGACTTTGACAAACCAGTTTTTTAAAAAGAAAGAAAAAGGCTAGGCATACATAAAACCACAGACCTACGCTGTCCAGTTTAACTTGTACTGCACAGCTCAGAAAATAAAAAGAGAGGGTGGGGAACTCTTATCCCATGGAATGAAACAAAAACAAAAATACTGACAACAAATATATTCCTATGCAAGCTTAGCTTTTCCTTTTTCACTTTCCAAAATTTAAGTGCTATAGAATTTTGGAATGAGGCATTCGATGAACAAGGCCGGGGGTTGGAGCATACAGGAACCAGGACGCTGCTTTTAGCGGCGAATATAACTCATTGCCTCCCCACTGACGGAGTGCACATTCCTTTAATAGCTCAGTAACACAGGAAATATTCCCCAACCCCGGGGTTTTTGCAGCTTAGCAAGAGAAACCCAGATACCACATGCTTACCCCAAAGTCCTTTTTTTTCCTTTCCTTTTTCCTTTACAAATTATTTCTCTGTTTCCACCTCCTCCTTAATCATCTTTTAACAAAAAACAAAACAAAACCCAGAAGCGAAAAATAAAAGAGAAATTCCTAAGGGCCCAGACTTCTGCCAGTGAAGAAACTGGTCTCCAAATCTCAAGACAAATTAGTTCTGACGGGGAAGAGAGGAAGTCATGAGGCTTCTTCAGGAACAGAAACAGACCATTTTGGAAATCCAGTAGATTTTGCCGGACCTCAGAAAGGTCAAATGCAGCGAGACAGCTACAGATCGATATTTTTGAAGCAGGATGGATGAGATTTCCAAAGAAACGTCTCTGATGCCACAGATTATTTGTCCCCAAAATTTAAACACAGCTGTCACAAAGACAAAGTTTCCTCATCATAACTCATGACGGTTTCTTTTTTTCAAGAAACGCACACTGCTTTGAAGAATTCGTTTGGTTAGGTCTCTGGACCATAATAAAGATTGATTTGATTTGATTTGAAGAAATCGAAAGAACACAAATATCCCCAAATCTCACATTTGGAAATATAAAAATGCAGAAATCTGGGCTTTGGGCGATCTGATAATCCACTGATTCTCTGGATATTCAAAGCACTCAAATAGGACCTACGTCTTGGCGTCGACCAGCTTTAGCACTGACCAGGAGTCTGGGCTTAGGGAAATAAAAAATCCGACATACTGTGTATAGCAGCCTCCCACAACTTTCGAGTCTTCCAGATGTATTGGACCAGATCTGCCAACCAGAACAGTTCTGGTCCAAAAGATTAGGAGATTGAGGGAGGCTGGTATGTATGATGCACAAAATGACAACGAAGAAAAACACAAAATTTTCAACAAGCACCGATAATATACATAACTCCTTTTTAAAACAAACAAAAAAAAAAAAAACTCTCCCACCCCAAGCCTTAAAAAGTACCCTTAAAAGTAAAGCAGGGCTAGCTTTTATTTTCTGCAAAGAAATCCTCGTTCTCAGAGTGTTCATTGTTCATTCAGTTGCAAGGAGAGATCTGCGTCTTTAGTTTATGGCTCATGATTATCAAAACGCAGGTGATGGGGACAGGGAAAGCCACGTAAGCAATCGGAAAAAGCTGTCCGGGCAACTGGTTTTTGTGCAGGGAGGGAAGCGCTCCCCCGTGGAAGGGAAACCACAATTCGCTAACAGGCGCCTCTCTGTCGTGACCGGCAGCCCCAAAGTTTGGTGGCCTCAATGAGGGCTCCCTCCTTGTGCAGTGCTGTACCCACAACCGAGAGAAAAGCAGATGGAGTCATGTGACAAATTGTGGGTGGGGGCCCACACCTCTCCCCCCCCCCCCGGGGTTCTGGGGCCTAAATGGAAACCGCTGGAAACGTGATGTGTTAAAGCAAGTTGAAAATCCAATTTTTTAAAAAAGTACTACCTAAACTTTCATATTTTTCCCCCCAACCTGGGGGTGCAGGGAAACAGAGGGCTTCAACATTCCTGGAGTTTTTAAATCTCCTGTCCCAAGACATCCCTGGGCTACTTTTATCGTTCCCCAGCGCGGAGATCTAGCTCTCTGCGTTGATTGTCATTTGGCAACTACACTGACCGCTGGCAGCACTAGGCTGAAAATGTTTTGCCCTTCCACACAACTCCACAGCGTGAGCCAAGCGCATTCTCCCAGCATGTTCTGCAAAATGGCGCAGGTTGGGTGCACTGGCGACAAACGGTCTGGATTGCATGCGCAACGGGTCTGACCTTGAAGAGGAAGGAAGGAAGGAAATTTCCGCGACCGGATGCCCTATCAGTATTTCGGGCTACAACTCCCATCAGCCCCAGCCAGCCCAAAACATTGGCGGGGGGCCACGTTGGGGAAGGCCACGATAATGGCGTTTATGCCCTGGCACCCATGACTTTTGCTCGCTCCAGTTCGGACCAGAGCACCCACAAAACCACCCAATGGACTTGATCAGCAAGCCCATCATTAAGCAAAAATATTATTTCCTCCCTCGGGTAACGCCAGGTCTGGCCTTTGAGGCAGGGGGCAACTGAAGCCACACGAGAAATCCTCAGGTGGCCCAGGGCTGTTTTGCATATTAAATTTTAGGTGTAAAATGGGGGAATGAAAGCATAAAGCAAAGCAATATAGTCAGGTTCCTCCCACTTCGGTTTCAGAAAACGAAACAAGCATTCGCTGGATTGTAGCTTGATGCAATGATTGTTCTTTTGACAGAGTAATGTTTAAAAGGGGGAAAACCCAGGGCTTGGGTGAAAGCGTGTAATTCCTCCCGGGCACCAGAAGGGGGAGACAGCATGCTGGCGGAGTCCACAGGAAGTCAGCCACGCCCCTTCCTCCTTCAGCTGATGGACCCAGCACCCTCCCGTTTTGGGTTTAGATAAGAGATGCTCCTACACTCTCCATATTGCAAACACTCAGCCAAGCACATTTGGAGGGAACAGTTCAGGAAAAAAGGTTCTTTGGTCCCTGGGCACACCGAGAAACAAGTCTGTTAACCTACACCAAGCCAAAAACTCTCTCTCCTCCCCGCTTCACACCTCTTATTTACAAATAGAAAGGGAGGCGCTGTGTTTGTGTGTGTGTTTAAAAAAAGGAGGAAAAGATGTGTTTTTAAAAAACAAACATTCCCACAAAACACTGAAAATTAGGAAGAAAAAAAACCTGCCGGACGTAGAATATAAGGAGCCCAGGACGGGCTCTCGAGATCTCCGCTGAAGCACGGGGAGAGAGGCTTCCAAGGGCGCGGACGCTGCAAAAACGCAGAGGTCTGGCCCCTTGGCGCTTGGCTGGCAGCGAGAAAGAGAGAATTGCTCCCTCCACCTTGGGAAACTTGCATGCGCTCAGTCCAGGAATCGCTGGCAGGCCTTTTTCCACCGGCAGGCGGTGCACCACTGGTCGCGGTGCTCAATGCCATAGACCTTACGGCACTTCTTGGCTTCGCCGCGGACTTTCCTGCGGGAGAGAGAAAGGCAGGGGACAGGTGTTGAAGGAGCCGCAAGAGAACTTCACAGAGTTATCCTCCCCTTAACACGGCCGTGAAAACAGGGGGGCAGAGGCGGACAGCAGCCTTTGCAGACCTGGGGGGGTCTTCTAGGCGTGTTTGGAACTACAGCCACTTTGGGAACCACAGGGCCGAACGAAAAGGAAATCATAGAATCATAGAATTGGAATAGACCACAAGGGCCATCGAGTCCAACCCCCTGCCAAGCAGGAAAAGTCAAGAAGACCTTGTCCAAAATAAATGTTGCTGAGTGTTTCTGATGAAGGCAGACCTGTTTAGGGAGGTTTTTAATGTTTGGAGTTTTATTCTGTTTTGGGGGTTCTGTCGGGAGCCGCCCAGAGTGAGGAAACCCAGCCAGATGGATGAGGTATAAATAATCATAAAAATTATCATCATCATCATCATCATCATCATGTCAATTTTACCCGTGGACTGCCATCTGTCCAGATTTTAATTTGCTCTGAACTAATTTTAAGATGTATTTTAATTAATTGATTGCCTATTTTTATGTTCTTTGTACACAGTGGTATCTCTGGATGCGAACAGGATCTGTTGCAGAGCCCCGTTCGCATCCTGAGGCAAATGCAACCCGTGTCTGCACGTCTGTGGGTTGTGATTCGCCACTTCCATGCATGCGCGTGATGTCATTTTCAGCATCTGCGCATACGCGAGCGGGTGAAACCCAGAAGTAACACACTCCGTTACTTCTGGGTCGCCACGGAGCGTAACCTGAAAACGCTCAACCTGAAGCACATTTAACATGAGGTATGACTGTACTGTGTTAGTTTTATGATGTTAGCCGCCCTGAGACCGGCTCCAGCCGGGGAGGGTGGGGTACAAATAAAAATATTTATTGTTGTTATTGTTGTCGTTACATAATCTTGGCAGCACAAATAGAGATCGCAACTCAATCAGAAACTGCCCAAAATCTTACACCAGACATTTGATACTGCTGACTGTGGAATATAGCTATAATACAGGAAAATCAAAGAATCGTACAACTGAAGAGTTGGAAGGGACCCTGAGGATAATCTATTCCAATTTCCTGCAATGCAGCTGCCCCATACGGGGATCAAACCTGCAACCCTGGCGTTATCAGCACCACGCTCTATCCAACTGAGCTCTCCAGGCGGACCTAAATCACACATAATTTGTGATTTCTACAAGGAATAGAATCTCCAGACTCTTTTGATAGGATTTGGCATTCTGTTATGACATTTCTTCGTTCCTTTATTTCCTCCGTCCCTAGATCTCAGGGAAGTCCATAACCATCATTTTCAAGTCTGCCACAAGCCCGGCAAACGTAGAACAATACTTGATGATCTGGGCTTGGTTATTTTAATTCATGTGAAGCTTACCCTTTCTAGGTGTCTATTTTACAGTTCCTTTTAATTTTTGCCTGTTGCTGTAATTGTTGTTCTCTGTTTTATATGCATTGTAAAATAAATTAATAATAAAAAGCTATTAGGAAGTTTGTAATGTTTGACATTTTATTATGTTTTTATATGTGTTGGAAGCTGCCCAGAGTGGCCAGGGGAACACAGCCAGGTGTTGTTGTTGTTGTTATTATTATTATTATTATTATTATTATTATTATTATTATTATTTGCTGGCCTTACCTTGAGCTGCTGGGCGCCCGCAGAGGAGACGTGACAATCAGGTGGGATTTCAAGACAGGTGGTGGAGGAGGAGGAGGCAGCGGCGGCGGAGGCTGCTGCTCGCTGAAACTCAGGGACCGGCTTCGCACCTGCAAACAAGAAACGTACGCGCTTTACGATACACCCAAGAGAAAGTCTCCCCAGGACCCCACCTCCCCAAGGCGCTGGAAACAGCCCTCTGTGCCCCTCAAGATTCCTGCAGCCACAGAAGTCAGGACAAGAGATGGGAGGGCCTGGAAAAAAAACTGGAAAAATTGGGGAGAAACCAGGGTTTTCCCCCTGTTTTTTAGAAGTCCATGAGAAAAATGATAAAGAGGAAGAGGAAGAAATGGAAAATGACAGCAGTAGTTCAGAATATGAGATAGAATAAACTGCATGTATTCGAAGGGGCAAAGGAACCAGAGACCAAATTGCAAACATGCACTGGATTATGGAGAAAGCTAGAGAGTTCCAGAAAGACATCTACTTCTGCTTCATTGACTATGCAAAAGCCTTTGACTGTGTCGACCACAGCAAACTATGGCAAGTTCTTAAAGAAATGGGAGTGCCTGATCACCTCATCTGTCTCCTGAGAAATCTCTATGTGGGACAAGAAGCTACAGTTAGAACTGGATATGGAACAACTGATTGGTTCAAAATTGGGAAAGGAGTACGACAAGGCTGTATATTGTCTCCCTGCTTATTTAACTTATATGCAGAATTCATCATGCGAAAGACTGGGCTGGATGAATCCCAAGCCGGAATTAAGATTGCCGGAAGAAATATCAACAACCTCAGATATGCAGATGACACAACCTTGATGGCAGAAAGTGAGGAGGAATTAAAGAACCTTTTAATGAGGGTGAAAGAGGAGAGCGCAAAATATGGTCTGAAGCTCAACATCAAAAAAACGAAGATCATGGCCACTGGGCCCATCACCTCCTGGCAAATAGAAGGGGAAGAAATGGAAGCAGTGAGAGATTTTACTTTCTTGGGCTTTATGATCACTGCAGATGGTGACAGCACTCACGAAATTAAAAGACGCCTGCTTCTTGGGAGAAAAGCAATGACAAACCTAGACAGCATCTTAAAAAGCAGAGACATCACTTTACCAAGAAAGGCCCGTATAGTTAAAGCTATGGTTTTCCCAGTAGTGATGTATGGAAGTGAGAGCTGGACCATAAAGAAGGCTGATCACCGAAGAATGGATGCTTTTGAAGTCTGGTGCTGGAGGAGACTCTTGAGAGTCCCATGGACTGCAAGAAGATCAAACCTCTCCATTCTGAAGGAAATCAGCCCTGAGTGCTCACTGGAAGGACAGATCCTGGAGCTGAGGCTCCAAGACTTTGGCCACCTCATGAGAAGAGAAGACTCCCTGGAAAAGACCCTGATGTTGGGAAAGATGGAGGGCACAAGGAGAAGGGGACGACAGAGGACGAGATGGTGGGACAGTCTTCTCGAAGCTACAAACATGAGTTTGTCCAAACTGCGGGAGGCAGTGGAAGACAGGAGTGCCTGGCGTGCTCTGGTCCAGGGGGCCACGAAGAGGCGGACACGACTAAACGACTCAACAACAACAACATATGTTGTGTCTTGTTTCTTCTTTTAAAAAAGCACTACTCAAAGGGAAGACCTTCTATGGAGCTTAAATATTGAGGTGGACATTAACTTTATTTGCTGTTGGTGCTAAGGGGCAAATCTGATTATTTTTACATTTCTTGTTGCTTTTGAGGGGAAGGGGGGTGGTTACATGTTTTATTGCAGGCGTAATACTTTTATATACACTGTGTTTCATGCAATTTGTAAAACTACTCCACACTAAAAAAAAAAAATCGATTTTTCCAATATTTCTATTTTTTTCTGGGGGGAAACACAGGAAAAAACCTTTTTTTTCTCATGGCTTAAAAATTTCCAGAAATTTTACATCTCTAGTCAGGACTCACCGGCGAGAGGGTGGGGATGGTAGATGTCGCGGCAGCCCAGCTGATACTGGTGAATATGTGTGGGGATACTGGGATCTGGATGGACGGCAAAGCCTGAGAGAGAAAAAACAAGGGAGGTGAGAAAGGATTCGCTGCGTTTCCATCTCCGCTGCTGTAATGGATTTAGGGGTTGCTTGTGCGTAAGTTCCCGCCACTGCTGGCGAGGTTACCTGGTTAAAGACAAGCGTACACGGAGCAATGGATCCAAACTACAAGAAAGAAGATTCCACCTAAACATTAGGAAGAACTTCCTGACAGTAAGAGCTGTTGGACAGTGGAATTTGCTGCCAAGGAGTGTGGTGGAGTCTCCTACTTTGGAGGTCTTTAAGCAGAGGCTTGACAACCATATGTCAGGAGTGCTCTGATGGTGTTTCCTGCTTGGCAGGGGGTTGGACTCGATGGCCCTTGTGGTCTCTTCCAACTCTATGATTCTATGATTCTATGAAACCCTTTCTGACTGAACAGCCTCCAGCATCGTGACTGTCTCAGTCGCTGGCAGAATCCGTCAGTGGGCGTTTCTTGAACCTTTTCCAGCATAAAAGTTGTTTGACGCCAAGTCTCCTCCTACTCTCCCTGCGCGGAAGCCTTTCTGCGCAGGGAGGGTGTGGGCAACGGAGTACCCGTACTCTCTCCGTGGGTCTCCGGCGAGGAGTCTTGGAGCCCCCTCTCCGATTCCCCCATCTGCCCCCCTTCTCCACTGGTGTTACGCTGATTTCCTTCCCCAGCAGATGGGCTGCCTCTCTCCCTACTGGGACCCTCTCCGGCACCCCTCTGGAGCCTTCCCTCTGCCTCTAGCTCCGATGCCAGTTCCCTGACAGCTGCCTATTTTTTAAAATGCATTTATGGGGTTGCAGGAGGGAGAGATGTCAAAGAAATAAACAAAAAGGTAAAGGTAAAGGTACCCCTGCCCGTGCAGGACAGTTGTGTCCGACTCTAGGGATGTGCGCCCATCTCACTTAAGAGGCCGGGGGCCAGCACTGTCCGCAGATACTTCCGGGTCACGTGGCCAGCGTGATGGAGCTGCTCTGGCGAGCCGGCACCAGCGCAGCACACGGAAACGCCGTTTACCTTCCCTCTATAAAGCGGTACCTATTTATCTACTTGCACTTAGGGGTGCTTTTGAACTGCTAGGTGGGCAGGAGCTGGGACCGAAAGACGAGAGCTCGCCCCGCCGCAGGGATTCAAACCGCCGACCATGCGATCGGCAAGTCCTAGGCGCTGAGGTTTTACCCACAGCGCCACCCGCGTCCCAACGGACATTTAGAAGACATCTGTAGGCAGCCCTGTTTAGGGAAGCTTTTGACAAATGATGTTTTAATGTATTTTTAACCTTCTGTTGGAAACCACCCAGAGTGGCTGTGGTAGAAATCATTAATAATAATAATAATAATAATAATAATAATAATAATAATAATAAATATTATTAGGTACGGCTGGCAGGGCCCTACCTGATACGCATGGTCAGCTTGGATGTGCCAGAAGGAGCTAGGAGCCGACTGGCTGAGGGCGCTGCTGGACAGGTGATGCTCTGGGGCCACTGCTTGGTCCAGGATGAGAGTCTCTGGCTGCGATGGAGTCTGCTGGATGGCGATGGGAGAAGAAGCCCCCGCAGAGGTAGTGGTGGGGCTGGAGACGGCCGCTGCGGGTTCAGGGGGCGCCTCGTCCTTCACTTGCATTTCCGTGTAGTAAAAATCCTCTTCCCTCTTCCGCTGGTCAGAATTGGCGCCGTCTCTGCAGCAATGGGAAAAGAGAGATGAAGCAATGCCCGGGGAACTGGGGTGACACAAGTCCAACATTTGCCAAATTTTGGGCTCTGGGGATATAATAATAATAATAATAATAATAATAATAATAATAATAATAATAATTTATTTATACCCCGCCCACCTGGCTGAGTTTACCCAGCCACTCTGGGCAGCTTCCAATCAAAGTGTTAAAAACAATACAGCATTAGATATTAAAAACTTCCCTAAACAGGGCTGCCTTCAGATGTCTTTTAAAGAGAAGATAGCTGCTTATTTCCTTCACATCTGAAGGGAGGGCGTTCCACAGGGCGGGTGCCACCACTGAGAAGGCCCTCTGTCTGGTTCCTTGTAACTTCATTCTCGCAATGAGGGAACCGCCAGAAGGCCCTCGGTGCTGGACCTCAGTGTCCGGGCTGAGCGATGGGGGTGGAGACGCTCCTTCAGGTATACTGGGCTGAGGCCGTTTAGGGCTTTAAAGGTCAACACCAGCACTTTGAATTGTGCTCGGAAACGTACTGGTAGCCAGTGTAGGTCTTTCAAGACCAGTGTTATGTGGTCTCGGCGGCCGCTCCCAGTCATCAGTCTAGCTGCTGCATTCTGGATTAATTGCAGTTTCCGGGTCACCTTCGAAGGTAGCCCCACGTAGAGCGCATTGCAGTAGTCTAATTTAAATTAGAGGCACCCTTTTTCCATCCGCTCCCCAGATCAAACGGACAAGCATCGTTCTCTCGACTACAGCTCAGCCCAGGCAGCATTAACCGCCCCCCTCCCAGTTTCCCCTTTTGTTTTGCTCAATGCTCAGAGCTGAGAGACGACGCTGTGCTTTTGGGGACAAATTCCCCGGGGATGTCCAAGCCTCAGAGTTCTCTGTCATTTTTTTCATACCCCCCCCTTTATTTTATTAATTTATTTAACGTAATTATTGCAAAATATATGCAAAATATTGCAAATACATACATACAGATAAGCACACACATATAAAAAAAAGAAGAGAAAAAAGGAAGAAAAGAAAAAAGAAGAAAATTTGGAAGAATTTCTTCCAAATTTATCCTACAAATATCTCAATAATAAAATTTCATTGGTTGACTTCCATCGCTTACACTGCACTTCCTATATACATTTTAAGCAAGATTGTATCTGTTATTCCGTATTTTTCCCATACAATCTCACACAAATATTCTAATCAACAAGTTTTCTAAATTTTTCATAAACCTATTCTAAACACAACCAATACCTTACATTTAATCTTTGTCTACATAAATAACCATTTAAACATTTCCATTGTTTCTGGATTATATTTTTTGGTTTTTGTCTTATCAAATCAGTCAACTTTGCTAATTCCAAGTATTCGCATAATTTATTCAGCCATTCTTCTTTGGTTGGAACGTGATTTCCTTTCCAATTATTGGCTATTAACATTCTCACTGCTGTTGTTGCATACAAGAAAATATTAATTTTGTCATTCAGGATGTCTCCATTCAAAATTCCTAATAAATACAATTCTGCTCTTTTATTCTGTGATGTTTTTATTAGCTTTTTAATTTCCTCATATATCATATTCCAATATTTCTTAATTTCCGGACAGGACCACCACATATGGTATAAGGTTCCAATCATTCTATTACACCTTTCAGTTCTATTTCAGGCTTGTAGACGGACGGAAATGGGCAATGTCGGTGGCCGCGATTGGCAGGGGAGCATGGCACCTCCGGATTGGCCAGCCTTGGTATAAATACCAAGTTGAAGCTCCAATTCTGGCCTCTACGCCAGTCGCGGCGTACACTATGTCCGGCTGTGACAACCCAACGGGGACAACTGTGACACTTGGAGTCGCTTCCACCTTTACAATTCTGTGATTCTACAACAACTCCTTGAGCTGCCAGGTACAGCAACTGATCTTGAGGAGCTCAGCTTGGAAGACCACCTGCACACAAATGTTCCATATCTGGAATCATCACATCTGGAGCCTCTGATTTGTGAATAGCGCCCAAGTTCTATCACAGAACGAGAGAGCTGGACGCTACCCCAAATTCATCTAGCCCAGGCATGATCTAAAGGTAAAGGGACCCCTGACCATTAGGTCCAGTCGTGACCGACTCCGGAATTGTGGCGCTCATCTCGCTTTATTGGCCGAGGGAGCCGGCATACAGCTTCCAGGTCATGTGGTCAGCATGACTAAGCCGCTTCTGGCGAACCAGAGCAGCGCACGGAAACGCTGTTTACCTTCCCACCGGAGTGGTACCTATTTATCTACTTGCACTTTGACGTGCTTTCGAACTGCTAGGTTGGCAGGAGCAGGGACCGAGCAACGGGAGCTCACCCCGTCACGGGGATTTGAACCGCCGACCTTCTGATCGGCAAGTCCTAGGCTCAGTGGTTTAACGCACAGTGCCACCCGCATCTAGCCCAGGCACGATCTACTCCCAGCATAAAATGACTGGCAGTGATCTACCGCACAACATGACTCAATTAAGAGGATAAAGCTTCTTTTCAGTAACGTCCCCCCCATTTCATGGACAGAACAAGGACCGCGGGGGAAAAAGAATTCCAGCACATTTCTTTCTCCAGCCGGCAATCAAAAGGAGACCTGTCGATTGTGATCGACCTGTTGGACATTGCTGATCTAGCCCAACCAGCCACAATGAAAGGAATCTCAACACCATGTCACTTCAATCTGGGTGAACGCCGTTCGGCCGGGGTCTTGGGGCCTTACTCACCCCAAGTGCTGGGTCTTCACGTGCCTCTTGATCCCCACGATGGAGCGAAGGACTTTTCCGCAGCTGGGCCACAGGCAGGTGTACATCACCTTCACAGAGTTCTAGGAGAGAGAGACGCACACACCTGGTTCAGGTCTGCAGGCAAAACCCAGCAAGTAAAAGACCCCTCACTTGGGGACCCCTCACTTTCCTCCTCCTCCCCTTCCACTTGGACGGGACGAGGCAGGGAGCAGCTTGGGCACAAATCCCAAACGTGTCCCCTTCTCAGCCTCTCCACCTGGCCTAGGAAATCTCCACCGAGTTCCCTGCCCCACATCATTCTGGAATGCTTTCGACTGGCTGGAATGGGACCTAGAACGTCAGTGATGTCTCTCGCTTGCACAGAAGGAGGGCAGAGAAGAGAGTCAAATCGAAACCGCTGCACAATGGCAATATTGACATGTGTTACGCCACCCAGCCTTCCGTCTGTCATGTGGTCCTTGGAAGGCTGCCGAGGACTGAATCCGGCCCTCGAGGTGAAAAGGGTCACAACCCCAAGCTCTTGGAGATGAGCTCCCTTGGCAAGAAGAAGAAGAGTAGAAGAGTTTGGATTTGATATCCCGCTTTATCACTACCGGAAGGAGTTTCAATGTGGCTAACATTCTCCTTTCCCTTCCTGCCCCACAACAAACACTCTGTGAGGTGAGTGGGGCTGAGAGACTTCAAAGAAGTGTGACTGGCCCAAGGTCACCCAGCAGCTGCATGTGGAGGAGCTGGGAAGCGAACCCGGTTCACCAGATTACGAGTCCACTGCTCCTAACCACTACACCACACTGTCAAGACCAGGAGCTTCTATTTTCCTGGTGCAATTGCTCCTTAGGAAACTAGAACTGGCATGAGACTGCAGGAATTTGGTTTGAGGCTCTACACATCCCGAACAAGGAGCAATCCTTCCACTGCATCTTCACCGCCCATTATTAAACACCTTTGGCTTAATAAACTACAGTGGTACCTCTGGTTGCGAACAGGATCCGTTCTGGAGGCCCGTTCGCAACCTGAAAAGAACGCACCCCACGTCTGTACATGCACGGGTCGCGATTCGCCGTTTCTGCGCATGCGTGTGACATCATTTTGCGCGTCTGCACATGCGCGAGTGGCAAAACCCGGAAGTAACCCTTTCTGGTACTTCCGGGTCGCCACGGGACGCAACCTGAAAACGCTCAACCTGAAGCAAACGTAACATGAGGTATGACTGTACTGAAGTATCCAGGACAAATTATTATAAAAAAGGGCAACCGTTCAATGCATATTTTTAAAGCTTTGTGTATAGATCCTTACATTAGTATAACTTTCAAAAGTCACTTGTAATAAGATGAAGGCTTTAAAATCGGATTGTTAAGTATATAAGGATTTATGGACATGCATAAACAAGTATATTATAATAAAGCCAAGAGACGGAGTGGAGCGAAGTCGACCAAAAAAATTATGGTTTAATCTGGTTATGATTTTTTTTCTGGTTTTTGTTTGTTTGTTTCCCGTTTTGTCATTTTTGGAAAATCAAAAAGAGGTTATCAAAGAAGAAGAAGAAGCCCCGAGACTAAGTCTATAGTCAGGCTTTCATATATGTGCCTTGCTCATTAATAGCTATTCTTTGCTTATCTGAAAAAAATCAGTAAAAAAAAAATTCTTACAAAAGGGACAGCCACATGAAAAAGAGGCCTGTTTTTCTCATCATTAGCCAAGTTAATTATCAGCCAACTGCTGAGTAAGAACAGAGGAGTCTGTTGATCAGGCCAATGACCCATCCAGACCAGCATCCTTTTTTAAAGCCATCATAAAAAGGTAAAGGGACCCCTGACCATTAGGTAAAGTCGTGGCCGACTCTGGGGTTGCAGCGCTCATCTCGCTTTACAGGCCGAGGGAGCCGGCGTACAGCTTCTGGGTCATGTGGCCAGCAGGACTAAGCCACTTCTGGTGAGCAGCGGACGGAAACGCTGTTTACCTTCCCACCGGAGCGGTACCTATTTATCTACTTGCACTTTGACATGCTTTCGAACTGCTAGGTTGGTCGGAGCAGGGACCGAGCAACGGGAGCTCACCCCGTCATTGCGTGGACTCAAACTGCCGACCTTCTGATTGGCAAGTCCTAGTCTCTGTGGTTTAACCCACAGCGCCACCCGCGTCCCTAAAGCCATCATAGTCAGTGGCAATTACTGCCTCCTGCAGGAGGGAATTCCACAGTTTAACAGTAAGTTAATGAAAGTCGCAAAAGGGACGCGGGTGGCGCTGTGGGTTAAACCACAGAGCCTAGGGCTTGCCTATCAGAAGGTCGGCGGTTCGAATCCCCACGACAGGGTGAGCTCCCATTGCTCGGTCCCTGCTCCTGCCAAACTAGCAGTTCAAAAGCACGTCAAAGTGCAAGTAGATAAATAGGTACCACTCCGGCGGGAAGGTAAACAGCGTTTCTGTGCGCTGCTCTGGTTCGCCAGAAGCGGCTTAGTCATGCTGGCCACATGACCTGGAAACTGTCTGCGGACAAATGCCGGCTCCCTCGGCCAATAAAGCGAGATGAGCGCCACAACCCCAGAGTCGGTCACGGCGGGACCTAATGGTCAGGGGTCCCTTTACCTAATGAAAGTCACAAAAAAATCAGGCAGCGAAGAATCCGCGTCACGTGGGACAATTCTCCAGCCACTGCCCCTCCCACTTCTGCGCCCCCTACCTTTCTCTTCCGGGGAGCAGGCTCATCAAAGAGGAAGGGGTCCAAGTCCGTCTCAAAGCCGTCGTCCGGCCGGGGAGAACTGAAGGCTTCGCTCGAGTACTTGGGGCTGGCCTCGGAGTGGGGCGGAGACGGGGTTGACATACAGCTCCAGTGCCCACTGGTGCTGCTGCTGCCCCCGTCCGACATGTCTCCGCTTTCCTTCCACACATCGCCCGCCGCTTGGGATGCTGGGGAACAGAGGATGAGAGGGGGTTGGACTAGATGACCCTCGGGAACCCCTTCCAATCCCACGGCTCTTTTGAGAAACAAGACACGAATTGCTTTCGCACTGGGCTCACAGTTATGTCCAGTTCCAGCCCCCGTCAACAACTTTTCTGAATTGCTCTTTTCCCCCCCAGATACTAGGCCAGGCTTCCTCAACCTCGGCCCTCCAGATGTTTTGGGACTACAACTCCCATGATCCCTAGCTTGAAGGACCAGTGGTCAAGGATGATGGGAATTGTAGTCTCAAAACATCTGGAGGGCAGAGGCTGTGGCTCAGCAGCAGGAAATGTGCCCTGCACGCAAAGGGTCCCGGGTTCAAATCTCACCCTCTCCAGATGGCCATTCAATCTATCCATCCATCTATGAACCTCCGTTTTGTTTTTGTTTTTTATTTATACTTTTCAAATTTATACATTTCATTAGTTTCACAATCAAATTAACATTTCAAAATCTGACTTCCTTCCCCCCTCTTTCTGCGGTTCCTTAAATTTGTTTTTTGATATCCAAATTCATTCAACTTGCTCACTTAAATTATCTACTGTAAATACATACTCTTATAAAACTGTGGGTTATTACAACGATCCTGCTAATGTTTTTAATCTGTTTACAATTGATCTGTAAATTTATTTGTTTTGCTTTTTAATTATCCATTACCGAAAAGCATATGCACACCTAGCAGAAAAAAGGAAAAGCAGTTTTACAAATTTGTGATTACACCGAAATATTGTGGGTTGTTTATGGGGTAGGGGTATGTCAGAGGTCTTGCTGAAAAGACCTTCTTCAGGCTGGTGTCTTCTAAATATTTCAGACAGCAATTTAACAAACTAAGATGAGTGCGCTGGATCAGGCCCATGGCAAATCTAGTTCAGCTTCCACCTCTCACATTGACCAAGCAGATGCCCATTATGGGAAACCCAAAAGCAGGATTCGAATACAGGAGCGCTGTCCCTTCCTGCGGTTTCCAGCAACTGATATATGAATGACTTAAGTACCGTATTTTTCACTCTATAAGATGCACAAGACCACAAGACGCACCTAGCTTTTGGAGGAGGAAAACAAGAAAAAAAATATTCTGAATCTCAGAAGCCAGAACAGCAAGAGGGATCACTGTGCAGTGAAAGCAGCAATCCCTCTTGCTGTTCTGGCTGCTGTGATAGCTACACAGCCTGCATTCGCTCCATAAGACGCACACACATTTCCCCTTACTTTTTAGGAGGGAAAAAGTGAGTCTTATAAAGCAAAAAATACAGTAAATTTATTTCCATAGGCCTAAGCTGGGTATGAAATTGCTGGACAAAGCCCAACCAACTCAAAAGGGATAACCTTTGAGCAGGCGTACACAGGATCGCACCTGGGAAATTTGCATCTGGAGAGAATCATAGAATCATAGAGTTGGAATAGACCACAAGGGCCATCGAGTCCAACCCCCTGCCAAGCAGGAAACACCATCAGAGCACTCCTGACATATGGTTGTCAAGCCTCTGCTTCAAGACCTCCAAAGTAGGAGACTCCACCACACTCCTCGGCAGCAAATTCCACTGTCAAACAGCTCTTACTGTCAGGAAGTTCTTCCTAATGTTTAGGTGGAATCTTCTTTCTTGTAGTTTGGATCCATTGCTCCGTGTCTGCTCTATGTGACATCCTTTTCTATATTTGAACATGGCTATCATATCACCCCTTAACCTCCTCTTCTCCAGGCTAAACATGCCCAGCTCCCTTAGCCGTTCCTCATAAGGCATTGTTTCCAGGCCTTTGACCATTTTGGTTGCCCTCCTCTGGACACGTTCCAGTTTGTCCGTGTCCTTCTTGAACTGTGGTGCCCAGAACTGGACACAGTACTCCAGGTGAGGTCTGACCAGAGCAGAATACAGTGGCACTATTACTTCCCTTGATCTAGATGCTATACTCCTATTGATGCAGCCCAGAATTGCATTGGCTTTTTTAGCCGCCGCGTCACACTGTTGGCTCATGTCAAGTTTGTGGTCAACCAAGACTCCTAGATCCTTTTCACATGTACTGCTCTCAAGCCAGGTGTCCCCCATCTTGTATAGAGGAGGACAAGAGAATAAATCCCACACGCTCTGAGTTTCCACAACTGCGCTGCCAACTCAAGTCGATCGATGGCCTTTCCCACACTGGCAGAGTCCTATTTTTAACTTGATTCCTGGGCATCACCTCTAAATAGAGACGCCAGCTCCCCTGGGTGCCCCAGGACCCGTCGCTCCCATAATAGGCCCAAGCATCCGACTGGAAACGGCGGCCAGGAGTCGGGTTACGTGCTCCGTGCCTCTCTCTAGGAATGCAGACACCGTCCCAAATGCGGCCAGCTGCCCTTCCAAGCAGCTGTCCGACGGCAGGGCCGGGCGGAGGGCACAGAGAGGGGAGCAGACGGGTCACAAACAGCAACCCTCAAGGGACTGGGCTGGCGGTTTCCTCGGACAGCAAAGTTCAGCCACCATCTCCTGGCTGGTTTGAGGAGGCGGCTGAACCAGACGGTCGCAGGGGGGGCGCAGGGGTCCCGTCAGACCTCGGAGGGAGATGGGGCAGCTGTTGGAGGGGTGAAATCGAGTGCTCTCTCGCTCAGGGCCTGCTTGCGGACTAAATGAGCCACTGTCCTGATCCAGGACAGTGTGGCTCTGTGGTTAGAGCAGTGGGGGGGGGATCAGTCTTTAACATCAGCAGTCAGGAGCGCTTCAGCCCTGTTTTTGAGTTCCTGCCCTGTTTTTGAGTTTGTTTGAAACTTAAAACAGCTTATCTTTAACGCTGTACTGTTTTCAACACTTGATTGGGAGCCGCCCAGAGTGGCTGGGGAAACTCAGCCAGATGGGCGGGGTATAAATTAATAAATAAATTATTATTATTATTGTTGTTGTTGTTGTTGTTGTTGTTGTTGTTATTGTTATTGTTATTGTTATTGTTATCATCATCATCATCATTTCGTATTCCTTTGTTAGTTTTTCTTAAAACCCTTTTTGTAAGCATTTTAGCCCTGCTCTTGAGTTTGCTGGAAATCACTGAAAACCATGTAAGGTTTATAATGTTCTCCTAAATAGGGCTATGTTTTAAACTTGTCATTGAGGTTTTTATACCTTTTTTTTTTGTAAACTCAAGGAAGCGTCTCAGCCCTGCTCTTGAGTTTGTTTAAGATCACTCGAGGTTTAAAATTCTTTATTTCCTTCTGAGGAAACTGAATAATTCAGTGAAACTCGTTTTGTAGCCGGCATCTCGTTAAATCTTTGTTTAATTCTAGGTTATTTTTTCCAAAAAAAAATTGATTTTTGTTATTCAATTCTATAGTCGATTACCTCTCGTTTCAGGGATTTTCCATGGCAATTCTTTTGTTTTGTGTAATTTCTTGGCTCTGTGACTTTTTTTCACTGGTTAGAGCAGGCTTCCTCAACCTTGGCCCTCCAGATGTTTTTGGCCTACAACTCCCATGATCCCTAGCTAGCAGGACCAGTGGTCAGGGATGCTGGGAATTGTAGTCTCAAAACATCTGGGGGGCCAAGGTTGAGGAAGCCTGGGTTAGTGTGTCAGGCTAGGACCTGGGTTCAAATCCAATCGCTCGGCCTCTGAGCACGCCGGGTGACCTTCGGCCAATCGCTGCCTTTCAGCCCAACCTCCCTCGCAGGGGTGTTGGGAGGATTCGGGGGGGGGAGCCTCATATGACACCTAGAATCATAGAATCATAGAGTTGGAAGAGACCACAAGGGCCAACGAGTCCAACCCCCTGCCAAGCAGGAAACACCATCAGAGCACTCCTGACATATGGTTGTCAAGTCTCTGCTTAAAGACCTCCAAAGTAGGAGACTCCACCACACTCCTTGGCAGCAAATTCCACTGTCGAACAGCTCTTACTGTCAGGAAGTTCTTCCGAATGTTTAGGTGGAATCTTCTTTCTTGTAGTTTGGATCCATTGCTCCGTGTCCGCTTCTCTGGAGCAGCAGAAAACAACCTTTCTCCCTCCTCTATGTGACATCCTTTTATATATTTGAACATGGCTATCATATCACCCCTTAACCTCCTCTTCTCCAGGCTAAACATGCCCAGCTCCCTTAGCCGTTCCTCATAAGGCATCGTTTCCAGGCCTTTGACCATTTTGGTTGCCCTCCTCTGGACACGTTCCAGTTTGTCAGCTCTTTGGATTTTATTTTTTATTTTTGCATTAATGCAACGTTTTATACGCAACCCTGTATTTTTGCAGTATTTCATGTTTAAGTCGTCTGTTGTCGCTTCAGTTTTCTCGTATGTTTTAATCTATTAAGCCGCACAGAAATTGAATGATCAGTAGTCCATCAATCAATCAATCAATCACCTGATCTATGTTTAGGTCACATGCTGTTTTCTGGAACAAAACCTTCTGCTAAATCATCGAGAGGAGAGTCTGAGTGCTTTGTGACCATGGAGGAAACAGGACATCTGAACTGACTGGCAAAGGCTTCCCATGATTTCACCCTGTTTTTGAAGGGCTGTCACGCATTTGGAGCAAATTTGCTTTCCATTGCTCTGTTGCGGAGGAGCAGGGAGACTAGAATGACAATGAAAATGGAAAGCCTTTGCCAGCCTTACCTGGAGACACACCTGGGACCTTGTGTCCCTTGCCACTGAGCCACGGGGTCCTTCCTATTCGATCTCGGCACATCAAGCTCACCTGGGATGCCAGCATCACCATTCGGGGGGCTCTGGACCACGGGGCTGCAGGATAAGCTGGTCAACACCATGGCTGCCATCA
Organism: Podarcis vaucheri; assembly: GCF_965113315.1. Taxonomy (NCBI): domain Eukaryota; kingdom Metazoa; phylum Chordata; class Lepidosauria; order Squamata; family Lacertidae; genus Podarcis; species Podarcis vaucheri. The sequence goes on from NC_138761.1 coordinate 4,004,306, forward strand.
TCTCGTCCATCTCCACAGCAGCAGCATCCGATTTCCTGCAAAGAGAGACCAAAGAAGAGGGTGGAGGGGGGTTGAATATGAAGCCAACTTCCATGCATACAAAAAAGGTGGCAAACCAGCACGTCCCAGGAGAAACGGTGCCAGGATTCGAGCCCTGCTATCACACTTTGAACAGCTTGCATTTGTTTCAAACGGCCAAGTTACAGGGAACCAGGCAGAGGGCCTTCTCGGTAGTGGCACCTGCCCTGTGGAACGCCCTCCCACCAGATGTCAATGAGAAGAACTACTACTAGACTTTTAGAAGACATCTGAAGGCAGCCCTGTTTAGGGAAGCTTTTATATAATAATAATAATAATAATAATAATAATAATAATAATAATAATAATAATTTATACCCCGCCCATCTGGCTGGTTCCCCCAGCCACTCTGGGCAGCTTCCAACAAAACACTAAAATACAATAACCTATTAAACATTAAGAGCTTCCCTAAATAGGGCTGCCTTTAGAGGTCTTCTGAAAGTTTGGTAGTTATTTTTCTCTTTGATAACTGGTGGGAGGACATTCCACAGGGCAGGTGCCACCACCGAGAAGGCCCTCTGCCTGGTTCCCTGTAACTTGGCTTCTCGCAGCGAGGGAACTGCCAGAAGGCCCTCGGCGCTGGACCTCAGTGTCCAGGATGGATGATGGAGGTGGAGACGCTCCTTCAGGTATAGTGAGCCGAGGCCGTTTAGGGCTTTAAAGGTCAGCAGCAACACTTTGAATTGTGCTCAGAAACGTACTGGGAGCCAGTGTAGGTCTTTCAGGACCAGTGTTAATATGGTCTCGGTGGCTGCCTCCAGTCACCAGTCTAGCTGCCATATAGAATGTAGCTGCTAGCTTTTAATGTTTAACAGACCACTGTAATTTAATACTTTGTTGGAAGAAACCCAGCCAAATGGGCGGGGTATAAATAATAAATTATTATTATTATTATTATTATTAGCTGCTATTCCTGCATTGCAGGCGTGCCACAGGTTGCCTTCGTAGGTGGGAGAGATCACCGTGTCTCGCTGGTCAGCTACTGCCTGCCTTGAGCCGGACAGTCCCTTCTCTATAAAGTACTGACCCGCCACTGTCCCTCGCTTGCTTCAATGGGTGCTTGGAGCTCAGAGTATCGATCGACAAATGGGTTGCATTTCTGCACTAGGAAAAAAAAGGAATCTTCCAACAGTTTGACCCCCCCCCCAAAAGCGCATTCCTCCATTGTCTCCCGAGACAGACAGGTGCTAACCACCAGACCAATCAACAAGGGGGTTGGACTAGATGACCCTTGGGTCCCTTCTAACCAGAATTGTTGAACTGAAGGTACCCCCCAATGAAATGCAAGAACCACAGAGGAAGAATCGCTCTACGCCTTGATCCTATTAAGGCATTTCAGGATGGTGCCGTGAAACGACGGCAAGCGTCGACTCAACGAGGCAGCAATGAATGGAGGGTTTCAAAAAGGACATTTAATTGGTTTGGTTTCAGCAGGCGTTTAGAAAGAAGGCAGCTTTGAAACCGGCACGGGGGTCACGGAAAGTCCAGGCCTCTTTCCCCCAAAATCTGCACGGAAAGCTGAACTCGCCTCGCCCGCTTCCCCAGGAAGAGAGATCTATAAGAGGCGCTTTTAACAGAATGAATTATTTAAGCGGCGAGTCCAAACAGCCCCCGAGAGCAGATCTGGAGAACATCACGTACCTGGAGTCAGGAGAGAAAGCATTTCGCTTCCCCCCCTTTTTTAAAAATTAAGCATTAGTTGTATCCAGGAGTTAAGAAAGCTTTCCTTAGGATTTCCAGCTTGGGCTTCCATGTAATGCCTTGGTCTGCTTTAACGCGGATGGGCTGCAACTCAGAGGTAGGCAAGGGGGGGTTACTAAGGAAGGTGCCAAGTTCGGTCACCAGCATCTGCAATGAAAAGGAGTGTCTGGAAGCAGGATGGGGCCCTCCCCAGACCCTGAAAACTGCTGTCCGATTTAGGAACACGGGAAGTTGCCTTGCAGAGTCAAAACATTGGGCTTCATTGGTTCAACAGAGCCCCTACACTGCCTCTTGATCATATGAGCTGGGGGGGGGGGTGTTCTTTAAGCTGCTCTGCTGAGGAGCACGCGGCTGTTTCACACACACACACACACACACACCAATATACCACTGGGCGAAGTCGCCATCGCGCTCTGCCCCTCATAGTGGTCCTGGACGATGTATTGTTTACTATTGCTATGCAAATTCTGGGGGAAGAGCAGAACAGGTTGGAATTACAAGAAAAGGGAGACTGAACATTACAAAGAACTATTTGACATAATAATAATAATAATAATAATAATAATAATAATAATAATAATAATAATATATTATTATTTATACCCCGCCCATCTGGCTGAGTTTCCCCAGCCACTCTGGGCAGCTTCCAATCTAGTGTTAAAACAATACAGCATCAAACATTAAAAACTTCCCTAAACAGGGCTGCCTTCAGATGTCTTTTAAAGATAAGATAGCTGCTTATTTCCTTCACATCTGATGGGAGGGCGTTCCACAGGGTGGGCGCCACCACCGAGAAGGCCCTCTGTCTGGTTCCCAGTAACCTTACTTCTCGCAGGGAGGGAACCGCCAGAAGGCCCTCGGTGCTGGATCTCAGTGTCCGGGCTGAACGATGGGGGTGGAGATGCTCCTTCAGGTATACTGGACCGAGGCCATTTAGGGCTTTAAAGGTCAACACCAGCACTTTGAATTGTGCTCGGAAACGTACTGGGAGCCAATGTAGGTTTTTCAAGACTGGTGTTATGTGGTCCCGGCGGCTGCTCCCAGTGACCAGTCTAGCTGCCGCATTCTGGATTAGTTGTAGTTTCCGAGTCACCTTCAAACGTAGCCCCACGAAGAGCGCACTGCAGTAGTCCAAGCGGGAGATAACCAGAGCATGCACCACTCCGTTGAGACAGTCTGCAGGCGGGGAGGGTCTCATCCTGCATACCAGATGGAGCTGGGAGACAGCCGCCCTGGACACAGAATTGACCTGCACCTCCATGGACAGCTGTGAGTCCAGAATGACTCCCAGGCTGTGCACCTGGTCCTTCAGGGGCAGAGTTACCCCATTCAGGACCAGGGAGCCCCCCACACCTGCCTGTCCCCTGTCCCCCCAAAACAGTACTTCTGTCTTGTCAGGATTCAACCTCAACTTGTTAGCCGCCATCCATCCTCCAACCGCCATCCATCCTCCAACCACATGCTTGATGATGGATGCTTTAACAGATTTCGTGCATCACGGAGGGGGGGGTGGACTTAAGACACCTTTTAGGAACCTCCCAACTTGCACCCCAGTTTAACAAGGCACAGCAGTGACACCCCAACACCTTCGAAAGGCAAGAACTCCAGTGAAGAATTGGGCAGCCGTTTGCAGCTGTTTTAACAATGGCAGTCCATGTTTTTAAGGAGGTCTTATCACTGCAAGCTGCTCTGGAAACCAAAGGAAGCTGGAAAAAAACACCTGGGCATAGCTGTCAACTGCCCCTTATTTGGTGGGAAACTCCCTTATCCCAGCACCGTGTCCTGCTGCTGTCCCTTATTGATGATGCCCCTTAAATTTCCCGGGTTTCAAAGGAAGCAGCTCTTCTCCCTCCCTCCCTGCCGGCCAGGGAGGAGGGAGGCTCCAACTGTGTTGCTTGGCTGCCCGGCCCGCCCCCCTCCGGCCTCCTCTCGCCAGCCTTGGCCCCCGGGAGCCCCTCCCCGCCGGGACTGGTGGGAGCCTTGGGCCTTCTGCTGCCATCCTCCTCCTGAGCGCCTCTGCCCGTCGCCGCCGCTCTCGCCAGGACGTACTGCGGCTGCGCTGCCGAAGGACCCGGATGAGATGGGCAGCCTGGCGCAGCCTATGAATTGCTGAGGGGCCTTGAGAGGAGAGCGAGGGCAACCATAGAGAAAGCAGTTCGGAGAGAGGAGGAGGCGGAGGCGGAGGCGCGGGCAGGTGTTCCAAGGGCTACAAGGGAAGGACCGCAAGCGCTTCTCCCATTGATTTGTAGTGGTAGACTAGCATAGATGGTCTGATCTGTGGGTTTACTTCGGGCGCTCTTCCCCCCCCTTCCTCCCACCCTACCTGATGGAACTGAGAGCTGCAGATGGAGCACGAGAGAAAAGATGCAGAACTGCAGCAGCATCTTCGTAGCTTGGACTTCGTTTTGCGCGAAAAGTGGTTGCTCCTTGTAGTTCTTTAATTGCAGTGTTTCATCAGCTGGTGTCTTGAGCAGCAACCTCTGGAAACGAAGGGCTAAAAACCGGCGCTGCTCTCCAAAATTATCTGGTCCCTTTTAACTTGGTTTTTCAGCTGGTTGACTAAAATCCCTTATTTTGGCTGCTGGTCCCTTATTTTTGAGGCTGCTGGGCCCTTATTTTCAAATCTGCAAGTTGACAGCTATGCATCTGGGGGCCACCATTTTGGTGCTACAAGACACTTGATCCACATCGTAAGGAAATAAGTATTACGCAGCCACAAGCAAAGCAACCGGGACTCACCTTTTTGGCACGTCGATGCTCCGTGAGACCGACCTGGGTCCAGGTGCTGCCACAGCAGCCGCCTCCGTGGTCAGTCCGTGGTCCATGGCCACTGGGACGGCGTCATAGCCCGTCGTGGCCGGAGCTCCGAGGTCCATCTCCAGGGCTGGGAGAGGCAAGGCCTGGATGTTAGCCAGTCTCACTTCCTCGGCTTTCCGGCAGACGTAGAAGCCCTGCTCCAGAAGAAGCACCTTCACCTCGTTGCTGAGGGGGTCGTGGTGTTCCACCAAGCCAGGGGCTTCTTGCCCTTTGTAGAAGACGTAGACCTATAAAGGGAGGAGGGAAGGCGATCTAGCGTCACGGCGGCCATTTCAGGCTCAAACCCCCAAGCCCAGTGTGTATTATTATGCCTTGGGTTTTCTTTTCTTTTCTTATAATTTTTTATTAGCAATTTAAACAAAACACATTATCTTAAACACATATTGTCCTTAATCCCCCCCCCCATAAAACAACCCACCCTCCCCACCCCACCCTAGAATCATAGAATCATAGAGTTGGAAGAGACCACAAGGGCCATCGAGTCCAACCCCCTGCCAAGCAGGAAACACCATCAGAGCACTCCTGACATATGGTTGTCAAGCCTCTGCTTAAAGACCTCCAAAGTAGGAGACTCCACCACACTCCTTGGCAGCAAATTCCACTGTCAAACAGCTCTTACTGCCAGGAAGTTCTTCCTAATGTTTAGGTGGAATCTTCTTTCTTGTAGTTTGGATCCATTGCTCCGTGTCCGCTTCTCTGGAGCAGCAGAAAACAACCTTTCTCCCTCCTCTATGTGACATCCTTTTATATATTTGAACATGGCTATCATATCACCCCTTAACCTCCTCTTCTCCAGGCTAAACATGCCCAGCTCCCTTAGCCGTTCCTCATAAGGCATCGTTTCCAGGCCTTTGACCCTGACTTCTCTCAGTTGCAATCTCTGGTTTCTCTGTAAATGCTATTCTCTGCCTGTTACAGATTTGTATAGATCCTTAATTTGTCTAACTGGTTGTTATCAATACAGTGGTACCTCAGGTTAAGTACTTAATTCATTCCGGAGGTCCGTTCTTAACCTGAAACTGTTCTTAACCTGAAGCACCACTTTAGCTAATGGGGTTTCCTGCTGCCGCCACGCCACCAGAGCACAATTTCTGTTCTCATCCTGAAGCAAAGTTCTTAACCCGAGGTAATATTTCTGGGTTAGCAGAGTCTGTAACCTGAAACATATGTAACCTGAAGCGTTTGTAACCCGAGGTACCACTGTAAAAAGTTTGTGAGTGTTTAATCAAAACCTGCCAAGGAGTCCAATTCACTTTGTTGCGTCTTTAAGTATTTTGTAAACAGTTCCCATTCATCTTTAAAGTCACAGTTATCCTTGTCCTGTAGTTTATGTGTCAATTTTGCCAGTTCTACATAGTCCATCAATTTCCCTTGCCATACTTCTTCATGCCTTGGGTTTTCAAGTTGCAAACCACCCTGAGATTTAAGTTTGAAGGGCAGCGTGCAAATCTGAGAAATAAAATATACTAACCCCCTGAAAATAGGCCCCATTGTGTCATAGAATCATAGCTTTGCAAAGGACCACAAGGATCATTTGCAGTGCAGGAATCTTTAGCCCAACATGGAGTTTCGCACCCACGACCTTGAGATCAAGAGCCTCGTGGTCTCTACCAACTGAGCTACCCTCTCAGTGTCCTGTAGACAATTGCACCTTCAGCCTAGCAGGAGTGAAGAGGGCGTTTGACTAGCAAAGGCTATGTTTGTGTTATTATTACCGCGATTTGTTGGATTCATTGACTTCCAAAGCACCATCTCAAAGCAATTCACACCTAAGATAACTGAAACCACAAATGCATTCAAAACGAGACTGAAATCCTAACAAGCAGGTCCTGTATACTTGAAGGAGCGTCTCCACCCCCATTAATCTGCCCGGACGCTGAGGTCCAGCACCGAGAGCCTTCTGGCGGTTCCCTCCCTGCGAGAAGCCAAGTTACAGGGAACCAGGCAGAGGGCCTTCTCGGTGGTGGCACCCACCCTGTGGAACGCCCTCCCACCAGATGTCAAAGAGAAGAACAACTGCCAGACTTTTAGAAGACATCTGAAGGCAGCCCTGTTTAGGGAAGCTTTTAATGTTTAACAGACCACTGTATTTTAATACTCTGTTGGAAGCCGCCCAGAGTGGCTGGGGAAACCCAGCCAGATGGGCGGGGTATAAATAATAAATTCTATTCTATTCTAAGCAGACACTTGTGTTTGGGATTCCTGCATCTCAGGGGGTTGGACTAGATGTCCCTTGGGGTCCCTTCCAAATCTACAGTTCTACCATTCTACGACCCATTTATCCAGCTGGGACAAGCTCATCTGGGAGACCTGATATCCGCGGCCTAGATGGGTTTCCCCTCTCCACAGTGACCTAATTGGACACAGAGCCACTGCCTTAATTCCCAAAGTCTATTTTTACGTATGTAATTGTATCTGTGCAGAGATGGGCCCACTTGTGTTAGTGATTCCTGGGAGCTATTTATAGAGAACTCCGGTTACCCTATGGAAAGACTGAAGGTGCTGTAATGTACAAGCCGGCATGGAATGGGCAGCAGAAAATGAGAGAAAAAACAGCACTCTGTGGGGAGGATAGATTAGCTGGGAACCAGACTCGGTGGCTCAGAGGAGCATCTGCATGTAAAATCCTATGAGCCTAGGGGAAACCACCAAAGAGGAATTCAAACAAATAGCCAGCACGTGTAGACACAAAGTCAGAAAAGCTAAAGCACAGAATGAACTCAGGCTTGCTAGAGAGGTTAAAAGCAACAAAAAAGGCTTTTATGGGTACGTTCGTAGCAAAAGGAAGAACAAAGAAACAGTGGGGTCACTCAGAGGAGAAGATGGTGAAATGCAAACAGGGGACACAGAAAGGGCTGAACTCCTCAATGCCTTCTTTGCCTCGGTCTTCTCCGATAATGAAAACAATGCCCGACCTGAAGAATTTGGAGCACATGATTCAGCAAAGGAAACACAGCCCAGAATAACTAAGGAGATAGTACAAGAATACTTGGCTAGTTTAGATGTATTCAAGTCTCCAGGGCCAGATGAACTGCATCCAAGAGTATTAAAAGAACTGGCAGATGTGATCTCAGAACCACTGGCAGTCATCTTTGAGAATTCCTGGAGGACAGGCGAAGTCCCGGCAGACTGGAGGAGGGCAAATGTTGTCCCTATTTTCAAAAAGGGGAAAAGAGAGGACCCAAATAATTACCGCCCAGTCAGTCTGACATCAATACCAGGGAAGATTCTGGAGCAGATCATTAAGCAAACAGTCTGTGAGCACCTAGAAAGGAATGCTGTGATCATCAATAGTCAGCATGGATTTCTGAAAAATAAGTCATGTCAGACTAACCTGATCTCGTTTTTTGACAGAATTACAAGCCTGGTAGATGAAGGGAACGCAGTGGATATAGCCTGCCTTGATTTCAGCAAGGCATTTGACAAGGTGCCCCATGATATTCTTGTAAAGAAGCTGGTAAAATGCGGTCTTGACTATGCTACCACTCAGTGGATTTTTAACTGACTGACTGACCGAACCCAAAGGGTGCTCATCAATGGTTCCTCTTCATCCTGGAGAAGAGTGACTAGTGGGGTGCCACAGGGTTCTGTCTTGGGCCCGGTCTTATTCAACATCTTTATCAACGACTTGGATGATGGACTCAAGGGCATCCTGATCAAATTTGCAGATGACACCAAACTGGGAGGGGTGGCTAACACCCCAGAGGACAGGATCACACTTCAAAACGACCTTGACAGATTAGAGAACTGGGCCAAAACAAACAAGATGAACTTTAACAGGGAGAAATGTAAAGTATTGCACTTGGGCAAAAAAAATGAGAGGCACAAATACAAGATGGGTGACACCTGGCTTGAGAGCAGTACATGTGAAAAGGATCTAGGAGTCTTGGTTGACCACAAACTTGACATGAGCCAACAGTGTGACGCGGCAGCTAAAAAAGCCAATGCAATTCTGAGCTGCATCAATAGGAGTATAGCATCTAGATCAAGGGAAGTAATAGTGCCACTGTATTCTGCTCTGGTCAGACCTCACCTGGAGTACTGTGTCCAGTTCTGGGCACCACAGTTCAAGAAGGACACTGACAAACTGGAACGTGTCCAGAGGAGGGCAACCAAAATGGTCAAAGGCCTGGAAACGATGCCTTATGAGGAACGGCTAAGGGAGCTGGGCATGTTTAGCCTGGAGAAGAGGAGGTTAAGGGGTGATATGATAGCCAGGTTCAAATATATAAAAGGATGTCACATAGAGGAGGGAGAAAGGTTGTTTTCTGCTGCTCCAGAGAAGCGGACACAGAGCAATGGATCCAAACTACAAGAAAGAAGATTCCACCTAAACATTAGGAAGAACTTCCTGACAGTAAGAGCTGTTTGACAGTGGAATTTGCTGCCAAGGAGTGTGGTGGAGTCTCCTACTTTGGAGGTCTTTAAGCAGAGGCTTGACAACCATATGTCAGGAGTGCTCTGATGGTGTTTCCTGCTTGGCAGGGGGTTGGACTCGATGGCCCTTGTGGTCTCTTCCAACTCTATGATTCTATGATTCTATGATTCTAACCACAGGTAAAAAAGTAAACAAGGTAAAGGATCCCTGGACAGTTATGTCTTATGTTACAGCAAAGATTATGGGATAATGGGATAATGCACACAGTGACTTGCGATCTTGATCACACGCAGTCTGTAGTCCGCTGGCAGTAGGAGTACAATATGGGTATGTCTTTAAGTTAACATCTTACATTAAAAACCTGGCAGTACCAAATTATCGAAGGTTATTCACCAAAGCCAGACTAAACGTCTTGCCTTCTGCAGTGTTGGATGGCAGGTTGAGAGGAGTTCCCTACCAGGGCAGACTTTGCTCGTGTGCTCAAGACATAGATTCCATAAAACATATTTTGTTGCACTGTGCAAAATATGAGCAAGCCAGGGTTGAACTGATATTACCCTTGCTGGTACCTTCCCCAGGAAAATCAGAGGCTCACTATGTCAGGTTCCTATTGGAAGACCGGACAAATGCTAAAACATTAGCAGTGGCAAAGTTTTTATCGGTGGTTGCAAGAACAAATAATCCCTATATTCTGAACAAAATGCTTGTTTAACCTGGAGGTAAGCTGTATGAATTGTGTATTGCTTTGTAATGATTTGTTGGGTCTCTGGACCGTAATAAAGAATGATGATGATGATGATGTCTTATCAAAGGCAACTATGGTTCGTTTATGCATAACTGGTGGGAATGACCTTATGTTTAAAAAATTCATTTATACAGTGCTTTCTTTCTGGGGGGACTCAGAGGAGCAGATACCCCTATACATTTTGTGAATCGAAGTTTGGCCTCGTTGAGGGGCAGTATTTCAATATGAGTAGGAAAATGAGAGTACCCCCAAACATTTCTTTGAGGGGAAAAAGCACTGCATTTATATAACGCTTTACATTTTAAAGAAGAAGAAAAAATCAAAGCTGTATACAACACCTTAAAACATCAAATCGCTCACTCTGGAATATAGCTGTAATAGAGGGAAATCATGCATAATTTGAGATATTGACAAGGACTAGAACCCCATTTACATGCTACCACACCCAAGAGAATAAATTGGTTCGGTTACCTTTTGGCCTGGTTGCAGGAGTGGCCAGTTCTGGCCTTGACCGCCAGAGTCTGCGACAGGTTCCTTGAAGCGGACGTCTTCAAACGAAGCCAGACGAGGAGACTCTTTGGGGTGCTCTGTCTGCAAGGGAGGGAGCTGGGCCATCATCAACACCCCGTCCCCCAGCAAGGGGGGAGCGGAAATTCGGGCGCCCAGCAGGGACCGCTTCCCCAGCCTCCTGGAGAGAACACTCGCCATCTTGGACCCGCTGCAGAGAGAAAAAGGGGCAGCAGAGGTTAGGTCACGGGAGATTGCATTTTCGTATTTGTTTTCTCCATAAAATTTATCCACCTCTCGGTTGTAAAACAAACAAAACTTACAAAGAGGCTTACAAAGAGAACACTGTAAAACTACAGTCATACCTCGGGTTACAGCCGCTTCAGGTTGTGTTTTTTTGGGTTGCGGACCGCCGAAACCCGGAAGTGCCACAACGGGCTACTTCCGGGTTTCAGCAGTCGCGCATGCGCAGAAGCGCCGAATCGCAACCTGCGCAAGTGCAGGTTGCGAACGCAGCAGGTTGCGAATGTGCATCCCGCACAGATCACGTTCGCAACCCGAGCGTCCACCGTATCAGTAAAAACGACGCTTCAAAACATTCAAAAATATAATATCAGCAACGGACTGAAAGCAGATTAAAACACACATCCACATTTTTCACGTGGGCTTCTCTGAACAACTATTTTATCAGCAGGCATCGAGAAGACTATAGTAAAGGCGCTTCCCTGGTGTCAAGTGGAAGGGAGTTCCAGAGAACTGATTCTGCCACCCGGAAACGGATTCAAGTTACAAAAAGGGAGATTTCGTCTAAACAGTGAAACCGTTTTCCTTGTAAGGTGGTGGTCTCTCCTTCCTTGGAGGTTTTTAAGCAGAGGTCGGATGGCCACCTGTCCTGGATGCTTTAGCTGAGATTCCTGCATTGCAGGCGGTTGGAATGGATGACCTCCAGGGGTCCCTTCCGACTCCACCGTTCTATGATTCTACAAAACGTGGAACCTGTAACCGTGCCGGTTCTGCCAATCACAGATTTGTAGTGCTGGGAGGGACCCCTGAGAGGGTCATCTAGTCCAACCCCCTGCAATGCACAAAGCGGCCGAATGGGCTTTGATGGAGTAAGGCAATGCAAAATACAAAGGTTCTGGCTTGACCTCCAGAAACGCCCCCCCTCCCAGGGCCACAGTTCTCAAAAGCACAAGCCAGGCCTTCAAGCAGAGTTAGAACAGCACTCCTTTGCACGATGGAAAATATTGATAGATTCAGAGCATCTCCTCTGTATGAAGAGAGACCCCAATTCAATCGCCAGCAACTCCCAATAGAACTGGGAAAGATCCCCAACTAGATCCCTGGAGAGCCACTGCTGCCGGTATTGAGCCAGATGGACCAATAGCTCTGACGCAGCGAAAGGCAACTAACTAGGAAGCTCTGATGAAATACAGGTGGAAAACTGCATGTTTTGGAACCGCAGGGGAAGCAGAAAGGGGGTCGCTGTGCCGTTGCAAGCATGAAACGTCAGGAAGTGTCGCCTGCACAAACCCCACTGAAACGAAGACAGGAGTACAAATGTGGTTTGTTTTGTGTTCTTCTTTTTATTACGTATGTCACGTTTCCACCTTGCGTTGTGAACCGCCCTGAAATCTATGGAAGAAGGGTGGCATGCAAATTCAATTTAAAAAAAAAAAAATATATATTTATACCCCACCATCCCCAGCCAGAGCCAGGCTAAGGGCAGCTAATACCAGTAAAATTACAATTATAGGGGGAAAAACAATTTAAAATGCAGGTTAAAACGCAATTTAAAATGCAGCCTCATTTTAAAAGTAGCCCATAAATCAAAACCGTAAGGGGAGGGAAACAGAAGGGTCAGACTGAGTCCAAACCAAAGGCCAGGGGGAACAGCTTTGTCTTGCAGGCCCTGCTGAAAGATGTCAAGTCCCACAGGGCCCTAGTCTCTTGGGACAGAGCATTCCACCAAGTCGGGGCCAGTACTGAAAAGACCCTGGCCCTAGTTGAGACCAATCTAACCACCTTGGGACCTCCAAAATGTTGTCATTTGTGGACCTTAAGGTCCTCCGCGGGGCATACCAGGAGAGGCGGTCCCGTAGGTACGAGGGTCCCATGCCGCGTAGGGCTTTAAAGGTCAAAACCAGCATCTTAAACCTGACCCTGTACTCCGCTGGGAGCCAGTGCAGTTGGTAAAGCACTGGATGAATGTGATCCCGTGGCAAAGACCCCGTAAGGAGCCTTGCCCCGGCATTTTGCACCCGATGGAGTTTCTGGGTCTAGTAAATAACAACTTCCCAACAGACCGAGCTCTACGGGTCCGACTGGGCCACCTTGCATGAGGCTATCTTTTGTGGGAACTCCAAAAACACCACATACAGGTGGCCGTGGCGCAATGGGTCCATGCATCTGGCTACTGACCAGAAGGCTGGTGGTTTGAGCCCACCCAGGGATGGCTGTGTAATTAAATAGATGGGATTTAGAATGTAAAGAAAAGTGAATACGATGGACTATAATTGGAAATTGTTTTAGTTTAATAGTGATATTGGAAAGCTGTTACTTTTAATTACAAGGAAACTCCGAAGGGAGGGATTTGAGAAAGTCAACCAAGATGTTTAAAAGGTTGGATTTGTGAAGAATCAAGTTTGTTGTTATTGTTTATCTGTTTATTGTCCCCCCCCCCCCGGGCCTTTTTTCTTTCTTTCTTTCTTTCTTCTTTTTTCTTTTTCTCTTTTTGTTTATCATTTTGCTTTGTGGTTTGTGTTATCACTGTAGAAAATCTAATTAAAAAATTAATACAGGAATGGTTGTGGGCATGATCCCCGCTCTGAAGGGGTGGGAACTACACAACCCTCAAGGTTCCTCCCAGCTCTACAATTCTGTGTTTCTATGAAACGTTTCATTGCCTCTGGAATTCGATTCGTCGAAGCACCGCAGGGGGTTGGACTAGATGCCCCCATGGGGTCCCTTCCAACCTGGCAATTCCACGGTTCTGTTCTATTAAAAGCTCTGAAACAAGCCGTCAGCTGCGTGCTGGCTGCCGCGCACGATGTCTAAAATTACAGAGCGGGGAGGCTGAGCCAGCCCAAATAGAGGCACCAAGGAGACCTGCCCCCCCAGTCCCAAACGCAGGGGCCTCTCAAACGACAATCGCCTTCCCACTAGAAGCTGCTTTCGATGCGGTTTGACCAAGGCTGGGGTGTCTCGGGAGCGGTGGCAGAGAGGCAGGAGGGAAAGAGAGCTTCCTTGTGCAGCGAGTGTTTGTGCAGCCAAGTATAGTATTCATTTATTTTGCATTTGACCAGGGGAGTTTTTAAAAAAGCAAAACAAGCCGGGAGGATGGCAGACAAGCAAGGCCGGTGCCCACGCGTCCGTCTCCCCCTCGCCCCCCAGGGACAGCGCTGGCAGGAAGCGGCAGCCGAGAAGCGGAGGGATGGCTTTTTCAACAACCGGATGAGCCTCGGCTGTGTAAACAGAAGTTCGAGCTTCCAAAATTCGGCAACCATTCCGCCTGTATTGAAAGAAGCTTGCAGCCCACCGCTGCGCAAGCAGGGTTCCCAGAAGAAGCCCGAGCTCACCTCTGGAATCTGCATCAGAGAACATGTCTTCTGGGCATGTGCAGAATGCCAGGCTCGGGGTTGGCACCAGGGACGGGCACCATACAGGGGACCACAAAACCTCCATTCTCTCTTCTTATTTTTTAAAGTAATTTTTAATGAGTTTTCCACTAAATCATATTCACATTTTATTACATAATTCTATGACTTAATATATTACTCTGTAAGAGCATCGACCTCCTTCCCTCCCTCTTTCTGACTTCCACATAACTTTCCATATTCTTTGCATTTCTATAAGCACTTATTTAAAGGTAAAGGTAAAGGGACCCCTGACCATTAGGTCCAGTTGTGACCGACTCTGGGGTTGCGGCACTCATCTCGCTTTACTGGTCGAGGGAGCTGGCGTACAGCTTCTGGGTCATGTGGCCAGCATGACGAAGCCGCTTCTGGCGAACCAGAGCAGCACACAGAAATGCCGTTTACCTTCCCGCCGGAGCGGTACCTATTTATCTACTTGCACTTGACGTGCTTTTGAACTGCTAGGTGGGCAGGAGCTGGGACCAAACAACGGGAGCTCACCCCGTAGCAGGGATTCGAACTGCCGACCTTCCGATCGCCATACATGCACCCCTCTGCAAACACTCAGGGGGGGTCCTGCCATTGCATTTGGGACTACAACTCCCATCATCCCTAGCTAACAGAATCAGTGGTCAGGGATGATGAGAATTGTAGTCCCAAAACATCTGGAGGGACGAGTTTGGCCACCACTGGTCTAAGGGGTTGGACAGACCCTGCTCAAAGAGAAAGCCAAGTTAAGACGCAGGACTGGGACTTGGCAAGTCCAGGGTTCAGATCTTGGCTCAACAATACCTCTAGAAAGGCAGGATATAAATAATTCCAGTAAACCAGTTAAAAATATCTCATGGCTCTGAGCAGCCTCTACTCCATGGCGGACATGCCCTCATCTGCGAAATGGGATCAGTCTGGGCCTGTCTTACAGCATTGCTGCTTTGCTGAGTAAGGAGCTGTTCTTAGCCGCCTGGGCTTCCAGACGGAGCGGGCTAAAAAATCTTCCAAGATAATTTTAGGCCACTGAATTCTGACGATGCAGAAAGGCCTTTTAATAGCCATGCATGCAAATCCAAGCTACTCTTCAGTCTGAAATCGACTCCATGAAACAAGACAAAATGCCCATTTTATGGATGCTATGGGTGAAATCCTGCTGCAGTCGCTACCTCACCACACCTGGGTTTGTCTTATCGACCTACTGCATTTATATTCCGCCTTTTCTTCAAAGCTCAAATCGGTAACGATGATTCTTTTAGTCCCCAGAACAACTCTGTGAGGCAGGTCAGGAAATGAAGGGGAGTCACAACTTTCCAGGGGGTCCACTGCCAAAACTGCTCTTACCGCCTGAAAGTTCTTCATAAGCAGGCAGAGGCAAACTCGGCCCTCCAGCTGTTTTGGGACTACAGCTCCCATCATCCCTAGCTAACAGGACCAGTGGTCAGGAATGATGGGAGTTGTAGTCCCAAAACAGCTGGAGGACCGAGTTTACCTATGCCTGTTCATAAGAGTTAGCTGGAATCTCCTTTCTTGTAATTTGAATCCGTTGGTTTGGGTCCTCTTCTCGAGCTGTTGTTGTTGTTGTTTAGTCGTTTAGTCATGTCCGACTCTCCGTGACCCCCTGGACCAGAGCACGCCAGGCACTCCTGTCTTCCACTGCCTCCCCCAGTTTGGTCAGACTCATGTTTGTAGCTTCGAGAACACTGTCCCACCATCTCGTCCTCTGTCGCCCCCTTCTCCTTGTGCCCTCCATCTTTCCCAACATCAGGGTCTTTTCCAGGGAGTCTTCTCTTCTCATGAGGTGGCCAACGTCTTGGAGCCTCAGCTTCAGGATCTGTCCTTCCAGTGAGCACTCAGGGCTGATTTCCTTCAGAATGGAGAGGTTTGATCTTCTTGCAGTCCATGGGACTCTCCAGAGTCTCCTCCTGCACCAGAATTCAAAAGCATAAATTCTTCGGCCATCAGCCATCTTGATGGTCCAGCTCTCACTTCCATACTTCACTACTGGGAAAACCAGAGCTTTTACTATACGGACCTTTGTTGGCAAAGGTCTTCTCGAGCTAAACATCCACATTCCCTCATAAGGCTTGGTTTTCCAGACCTTGATAATCTTGGCTGCCCTCCTGCACACACCTTCCAGCTTGTCAACATCCTTCTTAAATTATGGCACCCAAAACTGGACACAGGACTTCAGGGGAGGGTTTCCTGCTTGGCAGGGGGTTGGACTCAATGGCCCTTGTGGTCTCTTCCAACTCTATGATTCTATGACCAAGGCAGAAGAGAGTGGGACGCTGACTTCCCTTGATCTGGACCCTCGACTTCTGTGCACGCAGCCTAGAATAGAATTAGCCACCTCAATATCACAGTCACCAATGTGGATGTGTGGACTGTTGGCGATGACCAGGCTGATGGTGAGGCTTGGTCAAGCAGTTGGCGAATCTCTGTAGAGCTTCCTTGGTGCACTGTCAAGGCTACATCGTCCGCAAACATCTCTCAGATAAGGACCCATTTTTGGTTGGTGTGGAGACGTGTCAGGTTGAACAGGCTCCCATTGCTCCTTCAACAGAAGTACAGTGGTACCTCGGGTGTCTGTTCTTAACCTGAGGTACCACTTTAGCTAATGGGGCCTCCTGCTGGCGCCGCGCCGCCGGAGCACAATTTCTGTTCTCATCCTGAAGCAAAGTTCTTAACCCGAGGTACTATTTCTGGGTTAGCAGAGTCTGTAACCTGAAGCGTCTGTAACCCGAGGTACTGCTGTACAGTCATACCTTGGATACCGAACGCCTTGGTACTCAGACGTTTTGGCTCTCGAACAACGCAAACCCGGAAGTGAACATTCCCGAACATTCTTTGGAACCCAAACATCCGATGGAGCTTAAGGGACTTCCAATTGGAAGCCGCGCTTTGGTTTCCGGATATTTTGGAAGTCAAACGGACTTCTGGAATGGTTTCCGTTCGACTTCCAAGGTATGGCTGTACAAGCTGTCTTCAGACGAGCCGAAGGCTGTTGTTTAGTCGTGTCTGACTCTTCGTGACCCCCTGGACCAGAGCACACCAGGCACTCCTGTCTTCCACTGCCTCCTGCAGTTTGGTCAAACTCATGCTGGTAGCTTCGAGAACACTGTCCCACCATCTCATCCTCTGTCGTCCCCTTCTCCTTGTGCCCTCAATCTTTCCCAACACTAGGGTCTTTTCCAGGGAGTCTTCTCTTCTCGTGAGGTGGCCAAAGTCTTGGAGCCTCAGCTTCAGGATCTGTCCTTCCAGTGAGCACTCAGGGCTGATTTCCTTCAGAATGGAGAGGATGGATCTTCTTGCAGTCCATGGGATTCTCAAGAGTCTTGGAGAACAAAAGGGAGAAGAATATGCCAAAGAAGTTTGGGGCAAGAACACAGCCCCTTTTCATACCACTCTCTATAGGGAAGGTGTCCATCCTAATGGACAGTGCTGCATGTTCTTGCAGAAGGATACAATTCTCTTGTGAAGCTCAGGTGGACATCCTATCTTGCTGAGCACAGTAAAGAGTCCTTTTTGGCTGATGGGGTCAAGGCCTCCTTTGGGTCTACGAAGGCGATGCTGTCCTGGGGGCTTCTGTGCCCTTGGCATTTCCCCTGCCGCTGGCGCAACGAGGAAATCATGTCGACTGTCGACCTCTGAGCTCTAAAGCCGCATTGTGACTGTCTGCGAGAGACTGTAATCTGCTGAGAACCACACGGGCGAAGGCTTTCCCCCACAGCACCCTGCAGGGAGATTCCCCGGAGGTTGTTTACAAAAAGATACGGCGATAAAGCTATGAATAAGAAAAAGTCAACCAGGACAGGCTACGCCTCCCCTCTCTGCTTCCATTCTGTTCTTTGTTTCTCCATCTCTCTCACACACCCCTTCTCTTTGCAAGAGCACTGCATACCTGCAATACCTGCAGGGGGAGGACAGGTGGGTGGGTCACCCAATGAGTAAATCAGAAGATTAGGTCTGGTCCCATGCTCTGCTCACACAACAAAAGCCTCAATGTGTCCCACCCTCCACAGGGAGGCAACAGCCAGTGCTGCTGTTTATTATATTGTTATTTTGGTTCCATTTTTTTTTTACTACTACTATTATTATTATTATAAATAATAATACAGTGATACCTCTGGATGCGAACGGGATCCATTCTGGAGCCCCATTCGCATCCAGAGCAGAACGCAACCTGTGTCTGTGCGTGCACAGGTCGCGATTCGTCACTTCTGCGTATGCGCGTGACGTCATTTTGAACGTCTGAGCATGCACAAGGGGCAAACCCTGGAAGTAACGTGTTCCATTACTTCCGGGTCGCCACGGAGCACAACCTGAAAACACTCAACCTGAAGCGACTTAAGGTATGACTGTACGCGGGTAGCACTGTGGTCTAAACCACAGAGCCTAGGGCTTGCTGATCAGAAGGTCGGCGGTTTGAATCCCCGCAATGGGGTGAGCTCCCGTTGCTCGGTCCCTGCTCCTGCCAACCTAGCAGTTCAAAAGCACGTCAAAGTGCAAGTAGATAAATAGATACCACTCCAGCGGGAAGGTAAACAGCATTTCCGTGCGCTGCTCTGGTTCGCCAGAAGCGGCTTAGTCATGCTGGCCTCATGAGCCGGAAGCTGTACACCAGCTCCCTCAGCCAATAAAGCGAGATGAGCGCCACAACCCCAGAGTCGTTAGCAACTGGACTTAACGATCAGGGGTCCCTTTACCTTTACCCTGCTCATCTGGCTGGGTTTCCCCAGCCACTCTGGGCAGCTCTCAGCAGAAATGTAGAAAACACGATAAAACATCCCACATTAAAAACTTCCCTAAAAAGGGCTGCCTTCAGATTATCATCATAATCATCGCATTTATTTATATCCTGCCTTTCCCCCCCAAGACTGGCTTACACAAATTAAAACAACACAGATGAAACATGAAACACACACAAAAAAAATAGAAATGATCATTAAAATTAAAAAGATGTAATATAAAATTTAAACGATATGTTGTTTTAATATACCAGCGGTCGAGAAGCTTTTCAGCTGCTCCTTGCACGCTGCGTTATAGAGAAAGATTTAAGTCGTCCACCAAGACCCTCAACAATTTTCAAGTTGTCTGTAGGGGACAGGAAAATTGCAAAACCTGTGCCCTATACAACTAGTACTGAATGGTGAAATGTCTAGGAAACCAAGTAAAGCAAACCTTTAAAAAAAGGCCTCAAAAAAACCAACACCAACTATTTACTGAAGCACTCCAGAAAGTCTGTTACGCCCGAAGCATTTTTGAGCAAAATGTTAACTCTTTGATTGAAAGCAACTGTAAAAACTATATTAAGACTATTCAAAGCAGGCAAAGTATCACGGGATTCAAAATTCTGTCTCTGTGTGTAAAAAAACACACAACTTGTTCATCTTCAAAAGTACAATGTCCAGGTCTTGGGCTCCCAGGTCAATGGAGAGGAAGTGACAACTCACACCTCAAAACGCAGGTAAACTCTTCCCGGAGGCCATCAGAACGCAACCCGTGAATTTCGAAATCCAGTTTCCTGGTGCCAAACTTTTATTCCAATCAGCAAATATTGAGTTTGGTCACCCACCCACACAGCTGCCAGCGACCCGAAATTTCACAGGGAATGTCACAAGTTTTGTGCCGCAAGGTTGTGTTTTGAGTCGCAAGGCAGAGGTCTTTGCTGTCTTCAAGGGGACCTACTCGCAGCGGAAGACAGCGGAACTTACTTCCAAGTAAACACGCACAGGACCGCACCATTAGCTTCTGTATGTATTTTTTTAAAATAAAATAAAAATTGAAGTACAGTGGTGCCCCGCAAGACAAATGCCTCGCAAGACGAAAAACCCGCTAGACGAAAGGGTTTTCCGTTTTTCGATGCGCTTCGCAAGACGAATTTCCCTATGGGCTTGCTTCGCAAAACGAAAAAGTCTTGCAAGTCTTGCGATTTTTTTTGTAAGCCGCTAAGTCGCTAATAGCCTTTTAGCTGCTAAGCCGCTAAGCCTTTAATAGCCGCTAAACCGCTAAACCGCTAATAGCGCTAAGCCGCTAATAAAGTTGCTTCGCAAGACGAAAAAACCGCTAGACGAAGAGACTCGCGGAACGGATCAATTTCGTCTTGCGAGGCACCACTGTCCCATATACAACCTCTGCAAAATTTGCTTGGCCATTTAAATCCAGGTGAAACGTGAAATGCTACTACCATTGAGATGTTACCTTTCTGTCCTTATCTAGAGAGCCAGTGGTGAAGATTGTCAGTCGGACTAGCACCTGGGAGGGACCTGGGTTCAAATCTCGCCACTCGACGTTCACTGGGTGCCCCTGGGGGCCAGTCCCTGCCTCTCAGCCTAACCAACCTCCCAGTTGTTGTGGGGGTTAAATAAGGAGGGGGAGATCCACAAAGACCCCCTCGAGTTGGAAGGGATGTTGTCTAATACAACCCCCCCCATAACGCAGGATAGCAATGCTAAAAACAAATAAATATTATCATTATTAATAGGCTACACAACATTAAACTAGGCTATGCAATGTTGCAACCACTATAACAACCTCCAGCCGACCGGGAGAATCCGCGACCAGAAAGAAGAGGAATATCAAGAAGATTGGAAGAAATTTAAATATTATTTGAATAAATATTGTAATATTAAAGATTTGTAACTACTTGAAAGAATTAATTAGGTTTAGGATTAAATTAGGACTAAATAAATAAATAAGAATTAAGAAAAGTTAGGAAATATGATTATGACCGGATTATTGTTATATGAAATAATGATATTGGAAACTGCTACATTCAATTACAAAGAAATTCAGTTGGAAGAGATTTGAGGAAGTCAAGTAATATGTTTATGAAGTTGGATTTTAATTCAGCAAGTTTTATTGTACCTATGTATGTGGTGGTATTATGGAGTTGGAAACGTTTTACTTCTTTGGGTTTTTTTCTTTTCTTTTTTCTCATTGTTGTTTTACCTTTTTCTGTTATGTTGAAGTTGTGCTTTTATATGAAACTTAATAAATATTATTGTTTAAAAAAAAAAACACCTCCAACCGTGAGCACTGATTAAGTACCAAAAGCACATCACAAAGACACGTGTTAACACACAACTTTGAGAGACGCGTTCTTGCCCCCATACTGCAGACAGAGGAACTGAGGCAGGTGGCAATCGCCCATGAAATCCTCAGCTGAGATTTAGATTAAGATAAAATCAAAGAGGCAAAGGATTTGCTGAACTAACTAATTTGAACTGGAATACAAAAAGGGAGGTGTGAGGAGGTCGGGGAAACAAGCAAATGAAAGATAAGACATGGAAAGACTAATCTTTTTTAATTTTTTTTATCTTGTATTTTCATTTTTTCTTTCTTTATTTCTTCTTTCTTTGTTTGCTTATTTTTGTAATATGTTGAAACTTTAATAAATATCTTTAAAAAAAAAAAAGAAATCCTCAGCTGAGATTTGAGCCAAGCGTTTTGAGGTTCACAGGTTACCCTCTCAGAACATTTCCCCCTCAAAAGGTTTGTAACATCGCAATCCTGTACACATTTCCTCAGAGGTAAATCCCACAGAGTTCCGTACAGCTTACGTCCAGGTGAGATTGCCCTGCTTAGCGGCTATGTACATATTTGCAAAGATAACATATGCAACACAGACCACAGTGAGGTTAAAACCGCAAGAGAGGATGGCAAGTGTGGAGGGAAGATTCAAGGACAATCAGATAAACATGGAAACATTTCAGTGCAGCACAGTGGTCCCTTAGTTCTCAAACTTAATCCGTTCCGGAAGTCTGTTCCAAAACCAAAGCGTTCCAAAACCAAAGCGTGCTTTCCCATAGAAAGTAATACAAAATGGATTAATCCGTTCCAGACTTTTAAAAACAACCCCTAAAACAGTAATTTAACATGGATTTTACTATTTAACGAGACCACTGATCCATGAAATGAAAGCAATAAACAACGTATACTGCAGTCACACAATCAATCAGTCAGTAGCTGAACTGGGTTCCACACAGTCACAAAAACAGAACAAAAAGAGCTGCAAAAACAAAAAGGCAAAATAAATAGCAAAAGCAGACAGAACTCATTGTAACACTCAAAACGGAGCATACTCGGCTTCTGAAAAAAGTTTGTAAACTAGAACACTTACTTCTGGCTTTGCAACGTTTGGGTTCCAACTTGTTTGAGTACCAAGGTGTTTGAGAACCAAGTTACCACTGTATACTACATTATCAAAATATTTTTTGATTTATTTGCAGAATATGGGTAGATTTCCTTTCAAAACGGGAGCAAGAGCATCAAGCGAAACTGAGGACAATCTCAGTCAAGATCCAGAATTGCCGTTCGAACAGAGCGCTGCAGAAGACTCAACGAGCAAACCGCCAAAAAATAAAGTTAGTCGACAATATGTGGACAGCTATCCAAGTCTCGGTTTCACATGGCAGTATGCCCCTGGACTCCTTCTGGATATACAGTGGTACCTCGGGTTAAGTACTTAATTCGTTTCGGAGGTCCGTACTTAACCTGAAACTGTTCTTAACCTGAAGCACTTTAGCTAATGGGGCCTCCTGCTGCTGCTGCGCCACCAGAGCACTATTTCTGTTCTCATCCTGAAGCAAAGTTCTTAACCTGAAGCACCATTTCTGGGTTAGCGGAGTCTGTAACCTGAAGCGTATGTAACCTGAAGCGTATGTAACCCGAGGTACCACTGTACAACCAAAAGCAGTACCCATGCCTCTCTTCAAGAGAATTGGCTATTCTTCAACAGTTCTCCGCGACGTATTATTGTGAGCCGCGATTTTCAACTCTGATAAACATGACAGAACAAAAAAGAGAAAGGCTTATTTGTGCCAAATAGGAGAGTTTGCTTGCTCAAATTAAACCTAATATAAATGAAATCAGCCGGCAAAAGCAAGCTCACACCTCTCATTGAGTTTGTAGAGTAGACATACTTAAGGTACATATGTAAGAGGCAAGTTTCTAATTACCATATTTTTTGCACCATAAGGCGCAACTGACAAAAAGATGCACCTATTTTTTAGAGGAGGAAAAGAAAAAAATATATATTCTGAACAAAACAGTGGATGTATGATTTTTGTGGTTCATGCTGTGGCCACAGACATGTGCTCTGACGGTGAGTTTGGGGAGCCCAATGCAAAAATCCAGAGGATCCATGTAGATCCGTGCTTTGTAACCACGTTTTTGCGCCATTGCAGCCCCAGGCAACAGTAGGTGCGTGATTTTTTTGGTGCAGGCTGTAGCCATGGACATGCTATGTGATCTGATGGTGAACTTGGGGTGACCCAATGCAAAAATCCTGAGGATCCATGTGGATCCGTGCTTTGTAACCACTGAAGGGACAAGGAGTATGTGTGTGGTGTGTGGAGAATGAGCTTTTCAGCTCGCTGAGCCGGGGAGGGAGAGAGGGAAAGAGAGCACGGTTGCTTTAAAGCAGCCAACTGGACAGGAGCTGCTTACACTCGTGTAAGCGGCTCCTCTCCCGCTTGGCTGCTTCAAAGTGAGCGACAGAGGAGGGAAGGAAGGGGAATCATGGATCCTCTGCTCGGGACTGCAGCAGATCCCCCCGCGTTCGCTCCATAAGACACACAGAATTTCCCCTTACCTTTTAGGACAAAAAAAGTGCGTCCTATGGAGCGAAAAATATGGTATATTTTGGGGATGATTCATGTTCTTAGGTAGCTGCATTGTTTTATACTTTCTGATAATATTATAAAGTAGTTGTGTTCTATATTATAAATCAAGCACTGTTGTTTCTTTTATGTTTTCCAGCCTATTCCTTATCAATAATAATAAAAAAAATCGGCGCGGCAAATTTTCATTTTGAAAGAGTGCCCCAGAGAAAAAGGTTTGAGATCCATTGATGTGATCCACATTGACTGACAGCTGCTTTGCCACTGATCCACGGCCCTTCGCAGGACAGAGAAAGCTGCAATATACCAGTCAGGCCTCTGATCCATTTAGCTCAATACAGTCGACACTGATCGGCAGAAGCACTTCAGGGTTTCAGGCAAGGGAACCTTTCCGAGTCCTCCCTAGAGATGGTAGGAACGTATAATATTCAGCTGAGTGATTGGGTAAGACTATGGAAAGAAGGCTTAAAATTTACGGCATGCAATGCCCTAAAAGAAAATGTGATGAAAATGATATATAGATGGTATATTACACCCGTTAAATTAGCGAAAATGTTAATAATAATAATAAAAGTTAATAATAAATGTTGGAAATGTAAAGAAAAAGAGGGAACACTCTATCACATGTGGTGGGAATGTAAAAAGGTGAAAAGCTTCTGGGAGATGATATATAATGAGATGAAAAAAATGTTGAAATATACATTTATAAAGAAACCAGAAGCATTTTTACTGGGCATTGTGGGGAGTGATATAAACAGAAAGGAATGTAAGCTTTTTTTATATGCAACAACAGCAGCAAGAACACTATTGGCCCAAAAATGGAAGAAAGAAGAATTACCAATGATGGAAGAATGGAGGATGAAATTAATGGACTATGCGGAACTTGATAAACTAACAGGAAGGATTCGAAACCGGCGGGACCAGAAGTTTGCGAAGGACTGGAGTAAATTTACGGATTATTTGAAAAGTATTTGTGATGACCAGACGACGTTTGTAGGTTTGCAAGAAGTTCTGTGAGGAATAATATTAGAAATATTGCAAAAATGGAGAAGGAGATGCGATATGTTAAGAGATGTAATGGTAATATTAAGTTAGGAAATGCGTAAGAGGTGATTAAGACAGAGAACTATCAGAGGTGTTGATGGAAGTCCAATAAGAATGTATTTGTGATAAATTGTGTGGTATGTTCTATAATTTTTTATGTTAAAAACCAATAAAAATATTAAAAATAAATAAATAGAGATGGTCAGAACGTGGGTCTTTCCGCATGCCAAGCAGACGTTCTGCTGTTCAGCTGCGGCCTTCCCTTCCCAAAGGCAGCTGCGCGAAAGGGTTAAGAGTCAAAGTCTCCAGGAAGGAAAAGGGAAGGATTAGCAGCTCTCTCTGAAGGAAAGCCTGCAGCTTGTAAACTTAGATCTGACAGCCTCAGCATATTCCGGCAGAGAGACAGGGAGGAGGAGGGTTACACAGAGGGGGGTGTGGCGCTCTTGCCCAGAGGCAGAAAGGAGCCGGCAATGGGATATTAGGAAAGGGCACCCAGGGTGCAAGAGGGAAAGGAGAGAGGGGAGATTGAAGGGCCAGTGGAACGCATGCAAAGAATATTTAGCCCGGTGGAAAGCTGCTGAAAGCATTTTATCCCATTGTCCAGATCGGCTTGGAACTATCATCCGTACGGTCGTTCCTGCCCTCCTGCCTACAAAACTGGAAAAAAGAGACACGACACAAAAGGAAAATGGGTTGAGAGGGAGGAGGAAAATAGGTGGGGATGGCAGTGGTGATAGTATCCCTTCCTCCCACAGTCCTTTCCGGTGGGAAGCGAGGGCTAGGATATAACTTACTGACCACCTTTAAAATTACGTCCCTTTTAGAGGTGGCAAAACTATAGGCAAGGTAGAGCCATTTGCCAAAGATGCGTATAGGTAAGGCTGAGTGCCTCAAACCTGGCTTTAGAACACTTTGGTTGTGGGAAAAGATATATTTGTGACGTTACAGCGGCAAGCCAGTCAGCACAGTGCACAAAAAGCCAAATTAATTATTTTTATTATTATTAGATTTCTACACCACCCTGCATCTGAAGACCCCAGGGCAGTTTACAATATAAAGACAGAATAATACATACCATAATAACAAACAAATACAGCAGCATCCTAAAGAAATTTTGTATTTAAAATAGTTTACATACATAAATAAAACCAGTTAAAACAATTGCATAGATGAAAACATTTTTAAAAAGAGTTGTCAATAAGAATAGGTCGACGGGGGCAGCAGATGCACTCTCCCCCGACTGCCACAGAAAACAACCTCCTGACACATAGCAAACTATCCTTGACCTGCTAGCTTTCCATGTGCAGGGAGATGAAGGGCATTCTATCATTTCGCTTGCTGCACGTAACTCTATCCTCCAAAGAAAGCAGCTTCGTGCGAGCCTACCGTCATTCTGAAGCCCACACAAGTTTCTAACGCAGAGGGATTTTGTGGCATTTCTGTGGCAGGATGACGACAGGTCTTGCGACACCGTGCGGCCTTGCGACAACCAATTTTATCGTGGCAGAAGGAAGGTCTCGTGCAAAATGGGCTAGACGCCCAAGGTGCCACCGGAGCCATTTGCTGCGTGCTGCAACAGCTAACACGGCTTGTTCCTCTTGAAATTACGCCTGCGATAATCATCTGTGGTTTGAGAGGGGGAAATATCACACAGAACCAGCCGCCTGTCGAAAAGACGCTCCGAAGAGGCGATTCCTCCCCGGCTCCAGACTACCTATGTTTTGCGTCAGCGGCACAGACACCCACACAGGTGAGCATACAAAAAGAGCAGCCAGGTATACTATCGGGCATATAAACAGCTGCCAGCCAAATAAAGGTGTGGCAATCTGCATGGTGTGCCAGACCTGGGAGCAATCTTAGAAGCTCAGATATATCAGCTAGGAGCCAAACGGTTCCTTAAACTAGGGTTTACAGGTGCCAAAACGGAATGCCTAGTTACCATTTGGGGGCTAGGCGTCTCGAAAGTCGTATTTTTCAAGATGGCTTCTCTGTTCCTGAAGTTCATTGGTTGTGCAGATAAAAAACGTAACGGAATTCTACAGAGGCATTGCTGGTGTGTGAAAACAGGCAGGAACCAAGGATTCCCCAGGAATGCGCCTCCAGGTGGTGGAGACGTCGGGCACCATCCTGCCCCCCCCCCCCCAGACATCTATATTTGGTCTCAAGTGGCTGATACAAAGGTAAAGGTAAAGGACCCCTGACAGGTAAGTCCAGTCGCGAACGAATCTGGGGTTGCTGCGCTCATCTCGCTTTACTGGCCGAGGGAGCTGACATTTTGTCCGTAGACAGTTTTTCACGTTCTACCCGGACGCTGAGGTCCAGCGCTGAGGGCCTTCTGGCGGTTCCCTCACTGCGAGAAGCCAAGTTACAGGGAACCAGGCAGAGGGCCTTCTCGGTGGTGGCACCCGCCCTGTGGAATGCCCTCCCACCAGATGTCAAAGAGAACAACAACTACAACACTTTTAGAAAACATCTGAAGGCAGCCCTGTTTAGGGAAGCTTTTAATGTTTGATGCATTACTTTATTTTAATATTTTGTTGGAAGCCACCCAGAGTGGCTGGGGAAGCCCAGCCAGACGGGCGGGGTATAAATAATAAATTATTATTATTATTATTATTATTATTATTATTATTATTATTATTATTATTAGTATTATTATTATTTCCAGGTCATGTGGCCAGCATGACTAAGCCGCTTCTGGCAAAACCAGAACAGCCCACGGAAACGCCGTTTACCTTCCCGCCGTAGCAGTACCTATTTATCTACTTTGACGTGCTTTCAAAGTGTCGGGTGCAAAAGACGTCTGGCGGATTTCGAACGCTGCCTGGGAGACCAGGGTTCGAATGCCCTTTCGGACACAAAGCTAACTTGCTGACCTTGGGCCTCTCAGGCTCCCCGACCTTACAAGGTGGTCGCTGGGATTAAATGAGGCAGGGAGAGACATGTTCAGCGGACGCTTGGGTCGCGAGCGTGATCCGTGCGGGATGCACGTTTGCAACCTGCAGCGGTGCGTCTCTGCACGCGTGGGCTGCAATTCGGCGCTTCTGCACATGCGCAAAGCATGATTTAGCGCTTCTGTGCATGCGCGGCCACCGAAACCTGGAAGTAACTCGTTCTGGTACTTCCGGATTTCGGCAGGTCTGTAACCAGAAAAAACACAACCTGAAGCGGCTGTAACCCGAGGTATGGCTATACACCACTTTCAGCCCCTTGGAGGAAAAGGTGTGCTATAAAGCCAATAAATTCAGTTCAGTTCCATCGAGGCATTAGGTAGAGCCCAAGGCAAGGTGGCTGTGTCACTCAGAGTGACCACAGATCTTCTCAGGGAAAAGACCTGAGATATAATCCAGAAGAGAGTAGGAGGATTCACGGGAGGAGGAGGCAAAACCCAGTTCAAAAGGACCTGACACAACTGGGGAGCCAGGCCAAAACACTCCCCTCCAATCCTTTCTGCAGCTGGGTCCAAAAACATTCACAGACAGGATGTTAAATTGGTTTTATATGCAACAACAGCAGCAAAAGTATTGCTGGCCCAGAAATGGAAGCAAGAAGAAATTCCGACGAAATGGCAGACGAAATTAAAGGACTATGCAGAATTGGACAAAATGACAGGAAGGATTCGAAACCTGCGGGACCAGAGATTTACAGAAGATTGGAAGAAGTATATGAATTATTTGAAGAGCATCTGTAATCAACAAATGACGCTAGTAGGACTACAAGAAGTTTTGTAAGGAGGAATATATGAAAGATTGCAAAGAAGAGAGACATTTGTTACGGCATTTACATGTAATAGCGAAAGTTAGAAATGTAAATTAAATGAAAAGATTGGAAAATTTTCAGATGTGATTGATGGAAGTCAAAAAAATGAATAAGCTGTAAAAGTATGTTTAATAATTGTGGGAAATGATATGCTAAAAAACCTAATAATTTTCTTTAAAAAAAAAAAGATTCATAGAATCGTAGAGCTGGAATGGGTCCCAAGGGTCATCTAGTCCAACCCCCCGCAATGCTGGAGTTGCAGCTGAAGAATCATTGTCAGATGGCCATCTGATTTCTGTATCATAGAATCATAGAGTTGGAAGAGACCACAAGGGCCATCGAGTCCAACCCCCTGCCAAGCAGGAAACACCATCAGAGCACTCCTGGCATATGGTTGTCAAGCCTCTGCTTAAAGACCTCCAAAGTAGGAGACTCCACCACACTCCTTGGCAGCAAATTCCACTGTCAAACAGCTCTTACTGTCAGGAAGTTCTTCCTAATGTTTAGGTGGAATCTTCTTTCTTGTAGTTTGGATCCATTGCTCCGTGTCCGCTTCTCTGGAGCAGCAGAAAACAACCTTTCTCCCTCCTCTATGTGACCTCCTTTTATATATTTGAACATGGCTATCATATCACCCCTTAACCTCCTCTTCTCCAGGCTAAACATGCCCAGCTCCCTTAGCCGTTCCTCATAAGGCATCGTTTCCAGGCCTTTGACCATTTTGGTTGCCCTCCTCTGGACACGTTCCAGTTTGTCAGTGTCCTTCTTGAACTGTGGTGCCCAGAACTGGACACAGTACTCCAGGTGAGGTCTGACCAGAGCAGAATACAGTGGCACTATTACTTCCCTTCATCTAGATGCTATACTCCTATTGATGCAGCCCAGGATTGCATTGGCTTTTTTAGCTGCCGCGTCACACTGTTGGCTCATGTCAAGTTTGTGGTCAACCAAGACCCCTAGATCCTTTTCACATGTACTGCTCTCAAGCCGTTTAAAGCTCTCCAAGTTTAAAGTTTAAAGCTCTGCAAGGAAGGAGAGTCCACCACTTTTGGAGGGGGTCTGTTCCACTGTCGAACGGCTCTCACCGTCAGAAATTTAGCCGGAATCTCCCTTCTTGGAACTTGAATCCATTGGTTCAGGTACCACCCTTGAGAGCAGGAGGGGAGAAGCTTGGGAAAAGCCCTTGAGATATTTGAAGAGGGCAGAGAAGAGTGGAAGGAGGAAGAGAGGAGTGGCCACATTTTCTGCATTCAAGGCAGCCTGCTCTCATTCATAGCCTGAAAGGGCCACAGTCAAGGTTTGCTCTACAGAAGGAGTCAGCAGCTGAAGGCCACGCTGACAAAACTACCCTCCTTTACCCCACCAGCCACAAAATTAAGAGGTCTCCGTGGCC
This sequence comes from Podarcis vaucheri, assembly GCF_965113315.1. Classification (NCBI taxonomy): domain Eukaryota; kingdom Metazoa; phylum Chordata; class Lepidosauria; order Squamata; family Lacertidae; genus Podarcis; species Podarcis vaucheri. The sequence goes on from NC_138761.1 coordinate 4,033,977, forward strand.
TACTGCCTCCCAACAGCTTCACGGGTGGCCTTAAGACACTTCTGAAATAAGAGGTGCAGGGACTGTAGCCAACCTTGGGGCTGGGACCCATAACCCCGCTGGCAAAGAGCCGGCCACAGAATCGCAGAATTGTAGCGCAGGGAGGCACCCAAGGGCCATCTAGTCCAACCCCCTGCAATCCGGGAATCGCAACTAAAGGATCCCTGACAGGTGGCCACTTCATGAGAGCCTCAGGAAGACGGCAGAAGGAAGGCCCTGGTTGCCATCCCAAGCACACTTGCCTGAGAGTTCAACGGGCTTACTTCTGAGTAGACACACTCAGGCCTAAACCAGAAGGCAAAGTTGCACAGCAAAGGGACATCCAGATGTTGCAGCGTTGTGTATGTGAGCAAAACCATAATGGGGGAGAAAGGACTGGAAATCTCAAAGCGCAGTGGCTGCCCTAAAGGGGCCTGTCACCCAGCGAGTAGGATCATAGAATTGCAGGGTTGGGACCACGAGGGTCATCTAGTCCAACCCCCTGCATAGGGCTCGAACCCACAACCCTGATATTAATAGTCTCATGCTCTACCGAATGAGTATGACAAGTTTTATTTCTTATTCTTCTTATTATTTATTTAATTTATATACCGCCCTATACCTGGAAATCTCAGGGCAGTTTTTATTATAATGCTTACAGTGGTACCTCGAGTTACAGACGCTTCAGGTTACATACTCCGCTCACCCAGAAATAGTGCTTCAGGTTAAGAACTTTGCTTCACGGTGAGAACGGAAATCGTGCTACGGCGGCAGCAGGAAGCCCCATTAGCTAGAGTGGTGCTTCAGGTTAAGAACGGACCTCCGGAACGAATTAAGTACTTAACCTGAGGTACCACTGTATTTATATTGTGCCTTTTCCCCAGGCCAGGACTCAAGATGGCTAACGCAAATCAAACAACAGCTCATATAAAATATAGAAAGGTAGAAAAGCATGAAAGACCAACACTAAAAGGCAATCATACTCTTAACAGCACACTTAAAAGCCCTTTGCTTGAAACACAATTCTGTTCCCAAACAGGCCCTTCTTACCCATTGAGACTAGTGGCGCAGGGCGCCTGGGCGCCAAGTTCTGGAGGGCGCCAGGCGAGAGTCTGGGGAACACCGAACGAGCGCGCTGAGTGAGCGAGGGTGCGTGCGCCGCTCCTGCCGAGTGTCGGCTCGGTTTTTTCCCTTTTATCCTGCAAGCGCCAAATTCTGCGGTGCGCCAGAAGGCTAAACGGGGGGGGGGGACGAGCCGGCGCTGGCGGGAGCGGCACAGCGCCCTCGCTCGCTCGGCACAGGCCCGCTCGCTCCGTGTGCTGCCTGCCATGGCCACTGCGGCACGAAGCGGTCAGCTGAGCCAGAAAGTGCCGCGTCCAGCCTCCGCCTCTTCCCCGCCGGAGGAGCCGCCCTCCAGCCGCTGCCCGCCTCCTCCAGCCCTAAAAAAAGTCAACTCTAGGAAAGGGGGGGCACCAGAGAGATGCGCCAGGTATGCTTAAGACGGCCCTGTTCCCATAGGACAACAAGGAGTGAGCCAGTCTAGAAGGGAGTTCCAAAGTCTGGGAGCAGCCACCAAGAAGGCCCTGCCTGCCTCCCCACCAAGAATTCCTGTGAGGGAACCTGCGTGGCCATTCCAATGCTGCTGGACTAGAACTCCCATTATCTCTGACCACTGGCCAGGCTGGCTGCTAAGACTTATGGGAGTTGGGAGTCCAGCAATGTCTTGAAGGGGAACCCCAGTCGCCATCCCTCAATGTGCACGGAGGTGTCCTACCCCAGATCTAACTAATAGCCTACCTAGGCCATGGCTGGCCCATCACATTATTATTATTTCATTGTTATTTGTTAAACTTATATACCGCCCTTCATCCAATGATGAGCACAATTCAAAGTGTTGGTGTTGACTTTTAAAGCCCTAAACGGCCTCAGTCCAGTACAAGTCATACTTCACGTTGCGTCTGCTTCAGGTTGCGGACTGCCGAAACCCGGAAGTACTGGAACGGGTTACTTCCGGGTTTCGGCGGTCGCGCATGCGCAGAAGCACCGAATCACAAGCCGCGCATGCGCAGACGCGGGTTACAAATGTGCATCCCACACGGATCACGTTCGCAACCCGAGCGTCCACTGTATACCTGAAGGAGCGCCTCCATCGCCATTGTTCTGCCCGGACACTGAGGTCCAGCGCCGAGGGCCTTCTGGCGGTTCCCTCACTGCGAGAAGCCAAGTACAGGGAACCAGGCAGAGGGCCTTCTCGGTAGTGGCGCCTGCCCTGTGGAACGCCCTCCCACCAGATGGCAAGGCATTAAACAACTATCTGACTTTTAAAAGACATCTGAAGGCAGCCCTGTTTAGGGAAGCTATTAATGTTTAACTGACTACTGTATTTTAATATTCTGTTGGAAGCCGCCCAGAGTAGCTGGGGAAACCCAGCCAGATGGGCGGGATATAAATATTAATTATTATTATTATTATTATTATTATTACTACTACCTGAGGGTGGTTCACAGAATTAAATACAAGGTAAAAACACAAGTAAATAATAAAAACAGAACAGCAAAACAGCAACACCCCCTTCCCCACATTTAAAAGGCTGTAGGATATTAAACAGCCCAAGGCCTGGTTGAAGAGGAACGTCTTCGCCTGGCCCCTAAATATATATAATGAAGATGCCATGCAAACCTCCCTGGGGAGAGCATTCCACAAAGGGGGAGCCACCACAGAAAAGGCCCGTTCTTCCATTGCCACCCTCCGGACCTCCCGGGGAGGAAGAATCCGGGACGGTTTATATGGGCAGAGGTGGTCCTTGCGGTCTTGAACCGTAAAAGTCATTATAGGTCAAAACAAGCACTTTGAATTAGGTCTGGAAGATAATCGGCAGCCACTTTGCAATGTATGCGGAAGGTCCAGTTCAGTCCCTAGCATCTCCACTTGAGCCAGTGTGGCCCAGTGGTTAGAGCGTCAGACGAGAACCTTAGGAAAACCAGGGCTCAAATCCCCCGCTTGGTCATGGAAGCCATGGGTGCCCTCCCTCGCAGGGTTGTTGTGGCAATTAAAGGAGCGGGAAAACCATGCATGCCACCTTCAGCTCCTTGGAGGTAAACGTGGGCTAGAAATGCAGCAAACAAGCGGATCTTGGAGAGAGCAGGGTGACCCCTGCTTCGCCACGGATCAGGACCGCGGCTCACCGGTAAAGCTTCTCCGCTGCAGGCAGAATGCCCCAAACGATCACCAACCTAAATGCCTAGAGCCCCGGTCTGCGCGCATTCGATCGAGGCGCCTTCCTAGTGCCCGCGGGCGCCGTCGCAGCGCGCCCCGAGGACGCGGCCTGCCGGACGCTCACGGCGCCACTCGCGAGGCAGGATCAGGTCCCCGCGGGGAGGGGTGCGAGGTCCGTGCACTACCGCGACATGGCCGCGAGGGGAGGGGGCGTGGCGCACGCCGACCCGTGTCCGCCACCATCCACCGTTCCGCGCGGCGCCACAGCCCGGCTGTCCCGGGGGTGGGCGTGCCAGCTGGCACCGTGGGGGCCGGCGAGCGAGGCCGAAGCGGAGGGTGCGGGGAAGGCACGGCCGCGGAGGCGAGAAGGGGGTGTGCCGGGGGGGGAAGCGCCCGCGGGTACCGCCCCGCCGCGCGCCACGGCCCGGAGGTGGAGGAGGCGTGGCGAACACGCGGGGAGCAAAACACAAGTGCGCACTCCGCGATCACCGGCGATGGCGGGCGGGTGTGCGCGCAAAAAGCGGCGGAGGCGGCAGCGGCGGCGAAGGGCTTTCTGCAGCGGGGGGAGCAAAAGGGCGGCCGAGAATCCGTCGAGGGGAAAGCGGAGGATCCCGGGGCTGCAGCCGGGAATGAGTGGGAGCGATCGGGGGGGGGGGGGCGCAAGAGGAGGCTGCACGGTTGGAGAGAGAGAGGGGGATCCACGCACGATCGCCCTCCCTGGAAGAAGAGGGGGGTGTTGCATGCCACGGCAGGAGGGGAGGAATCGAGGGAGACACGCGTGGAGAGAGAAAGAGTGCGCGCCTTCGGGCAGCGCGGAGTGGCCCGTGCAGCTTGGCTAGGGCGCACGGGCGCAAGGCGCGGGGATTGCGTCGCCGGCGCGCCCCCTCGCACACACCCCTCTCTCACGGCCGTGCAGCTGCAAGAGCAGCGTCGCCCACCCGCACAACCAGCCCTCCCCCACCCCCCACCCCATCAATCCCCACGCCCGCGCCGCCAGCCCCCGACGGGCGCCCCCTCCCCGGCTTACCAGCTCCGCGCGCGCTCCGCCTCGCCTGCCAGCTCGGCTCCCTCCTTCCCTCGCGCAGCTTGTTTTGAAATTCCCCTTCCAGCTCCGCCGCGGCTCGCCCGCTCCCTCCGCCCTCGCCGCCGCCGCCTCCTCCTCCTCCTCCTCCAGTCCCCTCCCCTCGGCTGTCCCCGGCACAGGCTGCCTCACGTACGCGGCTGCAGGCAGCCCCCGGAATGGAGTCCCCGCGCGCGGAAGGGAGTGGCGGGCGCGCAAAAGGAGAGAAAGCCGCCGGCGCGCAAAAGGGGCCGGTGGGTGGATGGATGGACCGGCGGGCGGCGGAGGCACCTGGCTGGCGGGAGGTGGCGCGCAGCGGAGCTTCCAGGAGCGGCGGCAAGTTACCTGCGCGTCGCCAAGGGCGCACCTGCCTGGCCACCAGCTGGAGGCTGAGGGCCGCGCTATCTAGACTTTGGGCTTTTGGTCTGCAGAAAATGCACCCACACCCAACAGGGGGTGAGAAAGCCCTAAATAGCTTTTTATTATCACTATATGTATATCCCATCTTATTTCAAAGGCTCTCAAGGTGGTTACATACACCTCCCCACCTCCCATTTATCCTCACAACAGTCCTGTGAGGTAGGTTAGAATGTTAGGCCACCCAGCCGGCTTCATGGGACATCAGGAATATGAACCCTGGTCTCCCAGGTCCTAGACCAGGATTCTAACCGCGGTGCCCTGCACAAACCTGGGCGAGAAGAGAGGGAGAAATTGGGACCCCAAACAGAGAGAAAAGGGCCAAAGTGGGCAAAGGCAGAAAACTGAGAGTGCAGACCCAGGGCTGGCCCTGTTGCGCAAAGTCTGAATTGCACAAAAGTTGCTTACAACGGGGGCATATGGGAAACCACAGGATGTGAGCCAAACAGATCACGAATTTCTAGGCATTTGGTGTGTCCCCACCCCCCAAAAAATAGTATAGAATCAGACAGACAAACAGTTTCTTTAAAGGAGGAAATAAATAAAAAGTGAAATGCAATCTGAGCATTCTTAGAATCTGGGCACGTATCAATTTGGAGGAATTTTTCCTTGACAGGGAGAATGAGTTCTACCCATCTATCCTCCCTTAATACTCCTAGAGCAAGGGTCAGCAAATTTTTTGTGGCTTGGGCCTGTTCACAGTCCTGGGTGGGACGGAGTGCGCACACACGCATGCACAAACACTGTGCATGTGCAGAGGAGGCATGCACAGCTTTCCATTGGCTGCAGGACCTTCCTGCAGCCAATGGGAAGCCGGCCAACGTCGTGGAAGGCAGTCCCTGCTCTGCGCCACTTTAGCGCGGTGCACGGAAGGCGTCCAAGCGGGTGGCGGGGGTCCATAGGCTGCTTAAACGACCCCCATGGGCCGCTTGTGGCCCATGGGCCTTAGGTTTCCGACCCCTGTCCTATAGTTCCCGTCTCCACTGGCCGGCAAATGAGTGCCACAGAATTCAACACTCCCCCTACCCTTCACAAAGGATGGTGGGTGGGTTTCCACCAGTGCAAGAAAAGAACAGCGTTGGAACACTAGACCAGAGTCACCACCAGCTTTTCTTAAGCTACACCAGTGGATGAGGCTACAGGGACTGAATGCAACCCTCTCAATATGGCCCACAGGACACTCTACAGCCCACATCTCCTTCCTAGTCACACACCCCCTGGCTTTGCAACTTCTTTGTGTTGTTTTTACATGGCTGGGACCTGGGCTTGAACTCCAACAATGAATTTTGCTTCCTTAGATGATGGACAGAGAGGAGGTGTGGGGGTGTCTTTGGAAACTAACCTAACGTTTCCAAGCACAATTCAAAGTGTTGGTGCTGACCTTTAAAGCCCTAAACGGCCTCGGTCCAGTTTATATCTGAAGGAGCATCTCCACCTCCATCGTTCTGCCCAGACACTGAGGTCCAGCTCCGAGGGCCTTTAACGTGTGCATTCAGCTTTACACACTTGGCAGAATTAAATAGTAGTAGTAGCAGTAGTAGTAGGACAGTGGAACCTTGGTTCTCGAACAGCTTAGTTGACGAACAAATCGGCTCCCGAATGCCAAAAACCGTTCCAGTTTTCAATTTTTTTTCAGAAGCCGAACACCCACTGCGGTTGTCAGCTATTGTTTCTGGGCTCATGCGCCAATCGGAAGCCGCAGCCTTGGTTTTCGAACGTTTCGGGAGTCAAACGGACTTCTGGAATGGATTAAGTTTGAGAACGAAGGTACCACTGTGGTAGAAAGGGGCCAGGCCTCTGGGAATAAAGACTTTGGCAAGCCCACCCACCATTGAACCCAATGTGTATTGGCAATACAGTGCTACCTCTGGTTACGTACTTAATTCGTTCTGGAGGTCCGTTCTTAACCTGAAACTGTTCTTAACCTGAAGCACCACTTTAGCTAATGGGGCCTCCTGCTGCCACCGCGCCGCCACAGCACGATTTCTGTTCTCATCCTGGAGCAAAGTTCTTAACCTGAGGTAATATTTCTGGGTTAGAGGAGTCTGTAACCTGAAGCGTATGTAACCTGAAGCATATGTAACCCGAGGTACCACTGTACATGGTTTTGGCTTTAGGTGAGATCCCTGGATCTTACAGTAACTGAGAAGCAGCCGCCTCGGGCTGTCTTGCGGATTCACATCCTTCCTTGAGGCTACGTACACCAGCATTTCCCACTGTGGCACCCTTGGGCTACAACTCCCATCACCCAGTATCCTGCAGCCATGCTGGCTGGAGAAGATGAGAGTTGCACAGTGACGTAGCTTGGGTGGGGCCACTGGAGCTCTTGCCCTGGGTGCAAAATTATTAGGGGCACAAAACTTCAAAATGAAAGGAAAGAATCATAAATAAATAAAAATAGTGCACCTGCCCCCTCACACAGACAGTCTCCCAGTGTTTGTGTGGGCAGACTGAGGAGTGGATTTGGGCAATGGTGGTTTGCTAGGGCACCCTCTGCACAGCGCAATGCTTGACCCTCACGGGCTACCATAGCCCCCACTCGGGTAGGCCACCAAGCTATTGCTCCTTGGTTTCAGCGTGTCGGTGGGCAGAACCAAGGATACCTGCTTGCCCTGGTCACTGGCAACCCACGCTACACCACTGGGGGCATCAGTTTGGGGAAGGGTGCTTGTACAGTGGAACCTTGGTACTTGAACATTTCAGCTCGCAAACGCCGAAAACCCAGAAGTAAGTGTTCTGGTTTCCAAATGTTTTTCGGAAGCCGAACACCCGATGCAGTTGCCGGCTATTGTTTCCGGGGCGCCTGCACCAACCGGAAGCCGCGGCCTTGGTTTTCAAACATTTTGGAAGTCGAACGGACTTCCGGAGCATTTTATGTTTGAGAACCAAGTGTACACAGTTACCTGGCAATGCTTGAGTTCTGAGCGGACAGGCAAAACATTGCTCTGTCCATCTCTGCACATGGCATGGCTGGGAGCTGAATGTGTGAACTGCCAGCCCTGAAAAGCAGCTGCAGTCCTCACCTAATGAAGACATCTATGTGATCCAGCCCCCAGCAGAAGCCTTACACTACCCCTTTGTTTGCACTGGGAGTTTGCAGATATTTCTTTGGCGAGACACACCTACAGTGCAAACAGAGGGCTGAGTGGAGCTTCTGAGTGTTTGGAGGAATAAGGTGGCAGGGCGCCATATTGTTGAAACTCTTTTAATGAAAAGAAAAACAGTGCGGGGGGCGGGGGCGCGACAGGATCCAATTGTATGTTTCGTAGCACCTTTCACGCCTTTCTTTTCCGAAGAACATCCTCTTAGTATTCCTGTCTGCAGGGAATAAGGGAACAAGTGTGCCAATGTGCTCTGTATTTCAATTTGGGGTTTGCCACAAGGTACAACAATAGGACTACTTGAGGCAAGGTGGGAGCTGGCAGCCCTGGGCACGTTTTCTGATACATACAATTATAACAACCCACATTAAAGAATGCAAATGTTTCCTAATTGTCATTTGCACATTAATTGAAAGATCGTTGCAATCAGGGTTTTACATACCATCCACTTGCATCCAAAAAAGTTCACAAATGAGGATTTTTCACACACACACATCCCACCACTTGACCTGGAGTATACAGGAGGGATCGTCATAACTACTTTTAAGAACTTAAACTTTAAGCATTTCCTAGGAGAATCACATCCTATCTCCATGGCAAGCGGCACCATTGCAGTATGTGAACCTTCAGGTTTGAGACTTCTTCTTTGTGAGCTTTGGAAATGACTGCATCCTAAAGAACTAGGCCTGAGAACTACCACGGGAGAGTTCACACCAGGCATCCCCAAACTCAGCCCTCCAGATGTTTTGGGACTACAATTCCCACCATCCCTGACCACTCGTCCTGTTAACTAGGGCTGATGGGAGTTGTAGTCCCAAAACACCTGGAGGGCCGAGTTTGGGGATGCCTGGTTCACACCAACTCAGGTGTGATGTCGCTGAAAGCGCTTTCAACCTGAAATACATCACAAAGTGCTAGCTTGACATTCAGTTCATCTGCTTCATGCAGCCAAGAACTATCAGTGGATATAGAGTCCGATGAAGTCAGGGAGGAGAGGGCAAGCAGGAAGTCCCAGATTCAGTCCTCGGACTCTCCAGGTATGGCTGGGAGAGACTCCTGTCTGAAACCCCAGGGAAACACAACCAATCAGTGCATACAATACTAAGCCAGAAGGACCAACTGTCTGACTTGGTATTAAAAAAGCTTCCCATTTTGCTAGGCCTCTTGATTGCATCCTGGAGATGTAGTCTCTAGGTCACAAGACTCCCTAAAGCAGGGCTCAGCAAACTTTTTCAGCAGGGGGCCAGTTCACTTCAGCAGGGGGGGCCAGTCCCATAGACCTTGTGTGGGGCCGGACTATCATTTGGGGGGGGTGAACGAATTCCAATGCCCCTCAAATAACCCAGAGATGCATGTCAAATAAAAGCACACATTCTGCTCATGTAAAAACACCAGGCAGGCCCCACAAATAACCCAGAGGCGCATTTTAAATAAAAGGATACATTCTACTCATGTAAAAACACGCTGATTCCCGGGCCGTCTGCGGGCCGGATTTAGAAGGCGATTGGGTCGGATCCGGCTCACGGGCCTTAGTTTGCCTACCCATGCTCTAAAGATTTATTGTCAAAGGAAGTTGCCCTAGAACAGGTCAGGCTTATTTTCCCATCTGCCTGCTACCATCTAATCACACCAGCACAGCACTCCTAGGTCTTCTGTACAGAGTCCTGCTACCTGTTTTGTTTTGTTTTGTTTTGTTTTGTTTTGTTTTGTTTTGGTGAATGGGGTCGGAACTGGAGATGCCAGAGATTTAACTAAGAACCTTCTGCACTAACTTATGCACCCTCCCTGCATTTTCCGATACACAGTTGTAATTCTACAATAGATATAACTCCATAATCTTGCAGTTCTATAAGGGAAGGCTCTGGAGGCTGAATATTCTAGGGCAGCCTTTGCCCTCCAGATGATTTAAGACTGCAATTCCCATCTTCCCTAGTCAGCAGGGCCATAGAGTGCTGGGTTTGATGGAATATTCAAAACATCAGGTGGACATAGTAAGTTACACAGAATCGGCTGCGCTGCTTATGAGACAGGGCTATTTCAAGTATGTAAAGAAGGATTTTTTTATTTTTTTAAGGAGGGGGTCTCTTTCACAAGGGATGCGGGTGGCGCTGCGGGTTAAACCACAGAGCCTAGGACTTGCCGATCAGAAGGTGGGCGGTTCAAATCCCCGCGACGGGGTGAGCTCCCGTTGCTCGGTCCCTGCTCCTGCCAACCTAGCAGTTCGAAAGCACGTCAAAGTGCAAGTAGATAAATAGGTACCACTCCGGCGGGAAGGTAAATGGCATTTCCGTGCGCTGCTCTGGTTCGCCAGAAGCGGCTTAGTCATGCTGGTCCCATGACCCAGAAGCTGTACACCAGCTCCCTCGGCCAGTAAAGCGAGATGAGCACCGCAACCCCAGAGTCGTCCGCGACTGGACATAATGGTCAGGGGTCCCTTTACCTTTACCTCTTTCACAAAGCTATAAAGGAGTCCACTTCATCCCTTCGGCCACGGTTCACCTGCTATCAGGAGATTCACACTGTTTTGCAAAACAAAACCCATACACCCACCCCCATCAGAATGGCACAGATCTGTTTACACATCCCAGGCCAGGTGGAAATTCACAAGAGGCGGAGCAAATATCTCCAAGTGACTTGCTGGCATAGGAACATAAGGAGAGCCTGCTGGATGAGGCCAATTGATGGTCCTACTCCCATCCTCTTTTAAAGCCACCCAGGTTGGTGGCCAGCATTGCCTACAGTGGGAGGGAGTTCCACAGTCTAACTATGCACCGCGTGGAAGTAAGTCCTTCCTTGCATCTGTCCCAAATCATGCAACACACAGCTTCATTGATGTGCACAAATGGCAGCATGGCAAGGCACACACCACAGTCTCTTTGCCACATGAGCTCGGAGGCAGGGCAAATATATCAAAAATAAGTAAGATTACAAAAGAAAGGAGAACGGGGAGAGGGGAATCTATAAGCCCAGGCCCAGCCTTCCTTCCTGGGTAAAGGTAAAGGTAAAGGGACCCCTGACCATTAGGTCCAGGCGTGACCGACTCTGGGGTTGCGCGCTCATCTCGCTCTATAGGCCGAGGGAGCCAGCGTTTGTTCACAGACAGCTTCCGGGTCATGTGGCCGGCATGACTAAGCCGCTTCTGGCGAACCAGAGCAGTGCACAGAAACCCCGTTTACCTTCCCGCTGGAGTGGTACCTATTGATCTACTTGCACTTTGACGTGCTTTCGAACTGCTAGGTTGGCAGGAGCAGGGACCGAGCAACGGGAGCTCACCCCGTCGCGGGGATTCGAACCCACTGACCTTCTGATCGGCAAGCCCTAGGCTCTGTGGTTTCACCCACAGCGCCACCCACGTCCCTCCTTCCTGGGAAACCTAGCCAAATGGGCAGGGTGTTAATAATAATAATAACAATAATAATCCCCACCCGGGTGCCCTCCCATGTTTTGGACTACAACTCCCATCAACCCCAGTCAGCACATCAGGCTGATGGGAACTGTAGTCCAAAACATGGGAGGGCACCAGCTTGGCAAGGACTCTACTCGATTGCCTACCTGCAACGTTCTTTCCTAGCACCAAAGGCAGGATCTGCAGCCATTAATTGCTCATATTCGGAAAGGTGCAAAAACAGCCAGAAAAAAAATACATTAAAATGGCCGCGAAGTTTGAGCATCTTTCCTTTGTGGAAGAGTTTAAGCAGCCTGGGCCAACGGGATCTGCGATCCAAAACATTCGGAGGGCACCCAGGTTGGGAAAGGCTGACATCAGGGCTATGATGCTTTTTTTTTAATTTAGGAGAACAACAGGATGCATGGGAGAGGGCTGGGGGAAGAATGCATGGCGCAAGAAAACAACCAGGGAGTCCTATCTTTCATATAGCTCAATTAGCAGAGCCTGAGACCCTTAATCTAAGGGTCATGGGTTCAAGTTGGGCAAACGATACCTGCATTGCAGGGGGTTGGACTAGATGACCCTTGGGGTCCCTTCCAGCTCTACAATTCTATGATTTAAATCTACCTCACAGGGCTGTTCTGAGGATGAAATGGGTAAGAGGAGAAGCATATACACCAGCCTGAGCTCCTTGAAAGAAAAAAGGTGGCATATATGTGTAATAAATAAAATACGATTCTATGTTTGTCCCTCTCCCATAGTTCCAGAATCCCGGGTTCCCGGGATACTCTTCCTGGCAGGAGAGGCAGAGCAGACAAAGGGGAGCACTTCCCCCCCCCATCATCCCCTCATTAATGCACGGAACTCCTTGCCACAAGGTGTGGCGGCAGCCCTTTGCTTAGACGGCTCTCCAAAAGGACGGGGCGAATCCATGGAGGAATTTTAGCTACATCCATGCCGTCCTAAAGCCTGAATTAAGCAAACAGCAGCCCCCCCCCTTTCGATACCAGCTGGCTGAAACCAACAACAGCACCGACGGCAAAATAAGGTTTTCTGCCCGGCTGCCCGGCTTGCAAGAAGGACCAGGTGGTGGGCCTCCGTTCCGACGTTCCCCCTGCAACACCAAGCCACTTTTTCCCGTGTCTTCCGATGCACACCCTTACTCCGAGCTCACCTCTTCGCCTCCGAGCCGCTGCGGGGTCCTCTCCTAGCGGGGCCTCCTCGCGAGGGTCGCCGCGCCCATCACCGCAGCTTCTGGGTGCGCAACCGGGAGCGCACCAGGGCGCACGGGAGCCGGCGCACAGCCTCCGATCCCCCGAGCGCGCTCGGCTCCTCCACGTGCTCCGGGGCGCCGGGCTTTCCTTCTCGCCGCCTCCTCCGCCTCCTTTGCCGGCCGGGTTCAAGCTTTCTCGCGAAGGTCTGTTGTAAACAAGCTGCCCACATGGCCCGGCCCCTCGGTGCGCATTGGCTGCGCGGCGCCATTTAAATACACGCCCCCAGCCGGAGCGCTGCAAAAAATAAACACCCGGGCCAGGAAAAGAGACCTTCAGCCCTCCGCCTCCCTCCCTCCCTCTCGCCACCTCCCGCTGTTGCTTTTCCTGATCTGTTTCCAGGGCTGCCTGCGAGCGCCCTGTTGCCAACGCCAAGGGCTCGCCCGAGGAGATGCGCGCGTTCCCACGAGCCCGGGAAATGCAACGAGAAGGCGCTGCCCGCTAAAAGGAGGGCGAGCCAAAGGGCTGGCCTCTGGGCGCGCCGCTTTCTTGCTGCAAAACCCGCTTTAAACGCCGTGGAAAGGGGCCTTATGTCTGTTTTCGTTTTCATTTGGAGAGCCCTGTGGCATCCCCAAAAAGGCCGGCGCGTTCAGGGTCTGGAGCTGCAAGGGAAACGAGGGGCTGGGTTCAAATCTCCCTCGTGCCGCGACCTTGCTGGACGCCTTCGGGCCCTGGGGCGTTTGAAAACAGGACACGTGGGGAAAAGGGCTTTGCAAACGCCACCGATCAGTTGAGCTGTGGCGCTTTGCAAAGCTGTTCGGCAAAAAGCTTTTTTTCTCTCCCCCCCCCCCTCAACCCACCCAGGTAACGCTGGCCAGTTTCAAATCCTCTTTGCTTGCGAGGCCGCTGTATCTTTTGTTTTTGTTTTGCCACAAATAAAACCTCTATGGTGTGCCAGGCATCATAGTGTTATGAGTTTGGGAGGGGGGATGTAGGCTGTTTGCGACGTCCCTCTTAACCCAGTGGTTCTCAGAACTTTTTTTTCTTTGGGCCACACTTTCAGAATAAAAACGTGTTCTGGCTACACCGGTTTTTCTTTTATTGATAAGAAACATATTGGAAAGGGGGGAAAGGAACCGGTCCTAGCAGTGCTTGATTTATAACACAGAACACAACTAGTTTATAATATCCACATGGGGAACTTTCAGCTCTGCTCAGCTGGTGGTTCTCAAACATGCAGGAGGGAAACTTTGCCCTGCATTTATCCCAGAGGGAGGGAAGGAAGGAAGGAAGGGCAGTGTGGTACCTGGCAGTCCTCCACACATGATATTTCTCCTTACAGCTCTCTTAACTAGATTTGGCCTGCACAATAGCTCTTCTCTTTGCACTAAAGCCGTGGTTCCCAAACCTTTTTGGGCCCTTGTTCCATGAACTCATCCCCAGTGCCCCTGCCCTATAAAAAGCATTATTCAGAGTAGCAGTTCGCAGGACCCACTAAGGAAGATAACACAGTGAGAGTGCCAGTGTGCATGGAAATGCTGTTTGCCTTCCCGCCGCAGTGGTACCTATTTATGTACTTGCACTGGTGTGCTTTCAAACTGCTAAATTGGCAGAAGCTGGGACAGAGCAACAGGAGCTCACCCTGTCGCACGGATTCAAATTGCCGACTTTGCAATTGGCTACCCCAAGAGGCTCAGTGGTTTAGACCACAGAGCCACCCGCGTCCCTAAAATACGTTTTAACTGTTTTCATGCATGAAACTGTTTTGAATATGTGATTATACTGTGAATGCCTGCTGGGAAGTGATTCCTAAATGAAACAAAACTGCTACTATTAACATTACAAATCATCGGCATCATAAAAAATAATGGCCGTGCATTTGTCGCGATGTCCCCAAATAGGCCATTGCCTTTCTTTTTTTCTCGGGGAATGATGAGGAACATGTGTCGGCATGGCTGGGAAACTCATGCCAAAAACATGAAGAGTTACAAATGAGCGTCAGATCCTCACATGCTTGGTCTGGCATGTCGTCAAAACAGTGTCGTGCTAAAAGGGAGAAACTCATACAAAACACAAAAACCGCAGTCTTCATCTATATCAGCAGCTCCCAAATTTCTGGTGGCTGTCAGTCCCTTGGTTCCACAAAACCATTCCCAGTGCCCCCTGCCCTACGAAAGGCATTATTCAGAATAGTGGTTTACACAACTCACCAAGGAAGATGGTAACACAATAAACTTCAGCAAAGAATGTTGCATGAAAATTACATTTATGCATTCTTACTAATGAAAACATAAGGGTGAAGGCAATTTATCGCACAAAATATTTATATATAATCATGTGCCAAACATGCACAACTCCTTCACCTGCAAAGGACGTACAGTAACAAATGTATAGCGAAATCAATGACTATTACCAATAACCAGCTATCTTGTGACAACTCACAATTGTAAATACAAACAAAGGGTGACTGGGTGACTTCCAACAGGGTCTAAACAACAACAACAACCAGCACAGTAGTCTAGCTTTTTCTGGAGTATACCAGTTCATGCTGCACAGGCAAAGCTACTGCAGGCATAGGCAAACTCAGCCCTCCAGATGTTTTGAGACTACAACTCCCATCATCCCTGACCATTGGCCCTGTTAGCTAGGGATGATGGGAGTTGTAGTCCCAAAACATCTGGAGGGCCGAGTTTGCCTGAGCTACTGTATCTTTGCTTTCTCCACCACAGATATACAGAAAATTAACACGCCAGAAAGAAGATATGACTATTAAAAGGAGCTTTTTTTCATGAGCAGGTCAAGGATGCAGCCCACCACCCACAATTTACTAGAATGGAGTTTAGAGATCTCCTGCATGCAACATAGTTAACCGTACAGCATGTTAGTAAATGACAGGCTGACTTTCAGGCAGGGAGCTCTGACTTCAGATTCTGCCTCCTCCACCATGAAACTTATTTGGCAACCTTAGGACATTATCTCTCTGCCTATCTTATCTTGTGGTGGGGAAATGGAAGAAGAATGCCGCCTGTAATCTCCCTAGCGAAAATGATAGCCATGTGAGAAACCTTGAGCGTCAGATTTTGGTCAGGGGAAATGGCTAAGGAATTGCAAATCGTGATTTTGCCATGATCATTTGCCAACTGCTGATATCTGGCACAACAAGTGACTCTTTCACAGGATTTTAACTCACACCACAGCACTAAGCCCCTTCTCCATTTGTGGGTTTAAAATTTCCCTATAACCACGCTTAGGGTTGGGGAAGAAATCCAGTCCAGTCCATTTTTTAATGCAAAACGAACCTAGATTTGCACTTCTTGAAGCAATATGCAAACTGAAATGGAGCTATTCTTGAAAATTCACACCTCTTCAAATTTTGGGCTGTATATTGACGGTAAGCAGAGCAAAAGTGCATTTATTAGGGGAACATGGATATCAACATGCATTATATTAGGCAGAATTACATACAAATATGTGTTTATTAGGATAAAAGTGCACTAAAATTACAGACTTTCAGTAGGAAAGGTGGAGAATCTAAGACTGGGAAAGTGACAAACTAAGAGAGGGGTCTGCAACCTTTAAGACAAAAAGAGCCACTTGGACCCGTTTTCGAAGAAAAAAAAAACTGGGAGCTGCAAAACCACTGCAACATTTAAAACAAATATATCTCCGGAGCCGCGATCTGACAGCGGGCGGGAAGGTGACGTCGGGACGGTGCATGACTAATGCACGCACCGCCCCCATGTGACGTCACAGCCAGTACAGCGCCCGCCACAGTGGGGAGTGTCGGGGCGCACAATGCGCCTCCTCCCCTCACTAGTATCCACCCCGGAGCCGCGGCAAAGGTGTAAAAGAGCCACATGCGGCTCCGGAGCCGCGGGTTGCAGACCCCTGAACTAAGAGAAAGGAAAACTGACAGATTCATCCTTCCCTTACCTATCCTTACTTTGTCTCAAAACCTAAGTTGTTTTAAGCATTGCATTTCAATAAACACCAGCCACCTTTCTATTTGCTCATTGAAGGGTTTGGTGTAGGTAGAAACCCTGCTGATTATTTGCCCCAGGGCCCAATGAAAAATATCTCCCTTCCCCTTCGCCAGTATCACTGTCTTTACAAGATTAATGCACACCCTCTTTTTTCTGCAAGAGGATAGAAATCCATGCCAAAGGTTAAACGGAACTTAAGCCAAGTTGTCTGGCTGCATCATGCCGCTATCTTTCCACGGGCGAATGTTTCAATAACTCCTTTGCTATTGCAATCCAGTTTCTTCCTATATACATAAAAATGTAAGGTTGCCATCACGCAAGCCCCATTGGAGGATCTGCAGTGCCTGTTGACAATCCCAAATTTGCATGGAGCCAGGGTGGGGTAGGGACACAGAAGAGGAGGTGGGGTTTAAGATGGCAGTTGAATAAAGCAGGAATGGATAGACATATTATATGGGGAGCCTGAGGGAGCTGTGAGGATATGGTTGTCAGCATTCAGAAGGTCGCAAGGCCAGCTGGCTCGTCTCCTTCCAGCCGTTCCGCTGCAAAGACCCACCAGCCTCTGCTCCGATGTAAATCAGCGGCCCGGGCTTCAAAGCCACGGCACACTATATCAGCAGAGCGAACTGCGCACACAGAATAGGCGTGAGGCTTGTGGAAGCATACTACAACTACGGATTTATTAATCATAAATCAGGACAAAGAAACATGTCGTCTCTCTCTTTGTCTTCTCAGAGAGACAGGGAAAAGGAAAAGCTACACACACAATGGAAGTTCCAGCAAGCTGTGCTGGTATGTAAACAGGCATGTGACACGCAACAGTTCCATGTCTGCAACTAAAGGTGGAATGGAATTTTCCAACAATGGTGGGGCTTGAAGGAACTTTGAGGGGTCGGGGGGTCGGGGTTGGGGAGCAGGTGAGGGTTGGGAGGCAGTGGGAGCAGCAGGGGCAACTTAAACGGAATTTGTACAGAAAAAATAACTGGGAGATTAGGTACACCCCACCCACTGCGCTGTTTAAGCAAGTATGGCAAGCATTCACAGTGAGCATCAGTCCCAGACAGCTTTTACTACTACAGAGTTATATAACTTAATAATGGCGTAATTGCATATCCAATAATCTTCACCCACACCCCCTTAGTTTTAATGATTTTGCAGCTCCCGTCGCTGCACTGCTCAACAGCCTTGGGGCACATCCGTGCGCAACGCTTCCCTCTGAAGTTGATGAGATGTCATTCTACTTCTGTGCAAGATTCACAGGTTACGTGTTTCCACTCACCCACCCTTTTCCAAATTACTCCTCCTCAGTCATGGGATCAGAGAGGAGGTGGCTGTCTCTCCCTTTTCCCTGCATTTTGGGGTGGAAGTGAAAACCCACACACTTCCATGCGCTGGCGATGTGTGTGACGCATCGTCACATGTGTCTTTCCCTCGAGAACTTTAAAAACAGCAACCAAAACAATTCACACAGGGCAGCCTTATCTCTAATCCATCTGACCTAGGAATGTCTAAAATCACGGGCAATTCTGAGGATTCACACAGAGTAGTTTCCAGCCCTGGGCTGCTCCCCAAGGTTATTTTTGGGGTGGTTTTGAGGAGTGGAACGTGGGATCTTGTAGGATTGTCGTACGTCCAGAATTTCCCCCGACATACCTGGAATACTGCAGTCAGAAGCAGTGTCCAGGTGGAAATTGGGAAAAAATGTCCGGGAAAATCCAGACGTATGGCAACCGATGTTGGCAGTGCCGTTTTTGCCAAATTTTGCAGGCGATCGTACTAGATTACCCAGAGGGTATATTCCAGCTCTACAATTCTATGATTCTGTGATTCTAAGATCCCTGCCCCATAAAAAAGCAACTTTTCTCACAACGCTTAGCATTTACATAGATCAGTCATAGGCAAACTCAGCCCTCCAGATGTTTTGGGATTACAATTCCCATCATCCCTGCCCGCTGGGTCCTGTTAGCTAGGGATGATGGGAGTTGTAGTCCCAAAACACCTGGAGGGCTGAGCTTGCCTAAGCCTGACATAGATCTTTTCCGTGAATATTCAGAGTGCTTTGCATACATTCCTTAACTCTTACAACAACCCAATAAAGCCAAGAAGGCAGAGAGCAGCAGCAAAGTTCCAGAGTGTTTGCCACATGGGGATGGATAAATCTGTCAGATTCGGTTTCTCATTTTTCCACTCTTAAATTCAGTTCACCACATTTCCGCATCAGTTTGTAGTTTGTGGTTAAGTTCCCGCAAAAATTAACCAGCATTTTAGAGCTCGTTTCTTGCAACATACACAATATTTTTGCATGCAGTATTCTGTAATATGCACATTTTTGCATGCAATTTTTTTCCAAGTGTAATGAATTTTTAACATTATTTTTACCAACATGTGCATTTTCACACACACTTTTTCTTAACACACATTTTTTTTGGGGGGGAGGAGGGGTTCGCTGCAGAATTGCACTGCAAAATTTGGAGGAACACGTATGTTGACAGACAGCTGCATTTTCATTTGCGTATGGTTTTTTTTTTGGGGGGGGGAGTTAAATCAGGTATGTTCTAAACGAAATGTGAAACCAAATTTCTCCCACATCCCAAGAGCCAACATATACCTGCTACCCCCACCGCGGTGGAAGTAAGATTCAGCTGATAATCTGGTTGGCTTCAGTATGTTTAATGGGAACATCATGCTTGCCCTTCCACCTCTGGCAGCAAAATATATTGGGAACATGGGGAGCTGCCTTACACACACAACAACAACAACAACAACAACAACAACAACAACAACCACCACCCCACCTGGAAACAATTTCTTAAGAGCTAAATTTGGGATTTGCCTGGAGCACCACACACATTAGTAAACATACGCTTAAAGAACTTGCTAACAATAATTCAGACAACTGCATTTGTCCCACTACAAGGTGATTTTTATTTACATTTATTGTGCACAGTTAGCCTTGCAGACAGAGACGTCCACGCGGAGCTGACTCGTGAGAAAGGTGCAACATCCACAAATATCGAAGGCTATTTGTTTATTCATACACATACACACACTGCTAATTATTATTTTTTAAAATCACAGAGGTTTGCAGCAATGTACGTAAAAACCATACAATAAAAATCATATTTTAAAAAGTTGAAATCAAGTAACTGTTGTGGGAAGGCGCATTGTTAATTGCCTGCACAAACTTGATGGAACTGACAAGTTTTCCGCAAGCATTTAAAAGTTGAAATGCTGATTCTCTAGTGGCAGGGTGTTCCGCAGGACTGGGCCGATGAGGCGGAAGGCTTGTTTTCTTTTTGTCAGATGAGCTTCACCAACTCAGGGAAATGGCCAGCGATGCTCCTGCAGGTGATCTCAGTGACCGAACGGGAGCTGTCCAGAGCTTTGTAAATGAATACAAGGCTCCTGAACCTGGCTCAATAGTAAATGGACAGTAGCACAGAGGTCTGAACAGTGGTATCATATGTTGTCAGCTAGATCAGCAAAACTGGTTTGCCATACTATATTCTGAATGTGCATCAAACTCTTCCCAAGTTTCTAATCTTGGACAGAAGAAGAAGAAGAAGGTTTAGTAGGCAAAATTGTGGCCACTGGAGCACAGAGGCTGACCTCATGTACCAACAATTCTGATTTTACAGGCGTATGTAAATGGTCCGTAGGTCCTTCAGGTCAATAGGTTCAGCAAATGAACAGAAAATCGCAATTATTTCATCATGTGGTAGTGATACAATGGAAGGAAGAACTTGTGGTTCCAAGAGTCATGAATTCTGGGTATACTAGGCTGGATCCACTCTCAGGTTGCCCTCTTAATCCAATTTATGAGGGAATAAGCCTCATTGACGCGGGTGGTGCTGTGGGTTAAACCACAAAGCCTAGGACTTGCCGATCGGAAGGTCGGTGGTTTGAATCCCCGTGACGGGTTGAGCTTCCGTTGCTCGGTCCCTGCTCCTGCCAACCTACCAGTTTGAAACCACACCAAAGTGCAAGTAGATAAATAGGTACCACTCTGGCAGGAAGGTAAACGGCGTTTCCGTGCGCTGCTCTGGTTCGCCAGAAGCGGCTTAGTCATGTTGGCCACATGACCCGGAAGCTGTACACCGGCTCCCTCGGCCTGTAAAGCGAGATGAGCGCCGCAACCCCAGAGTCGTCCGCGACTGGACTTAACGGTCAAGGGTCCCTTTACCTTTACCTAAGCCTGATTGAACGAAGCTGGACTTATTTCTGAGAAGGCACAGCCAGTTGTCCTTGGAGCAGACCATAGAAATCAGCACGTCAAGTGTGTCTTGGACTAGATCCAGACCCTGGAATTAAAAACATAAAGCAAGCAAGGCTCAGGCAATTAGACCAAAATGCTTTACATGGGTTTCTGAACAGGCAAAAATTGCAGGTGAACGTGCTAGTCCATTTGGTGGGGATAAAAAAGTAACACCACTGTAATACCGTTTGTGAGAACATACTAAAACACCACAAAGCAGTCGGCAAGCTTTCAAGTTACACAGGACTCTTCTTTAGGCTATTCAGTAATTTATTGCTTTCAAGTCATGGTGGTAATGACTTTGAGGCTTGAAATGCTGTTTTTCTTCCTCCTTCCCTCGCTGCTTTTTTGCTGAACATGCAGCCTGAGAAGTGCTTGGGGGTGACTTGAAAAGCTGGCTTCTGCCATTTGAGTTGACACCAGTGACCTCTGAGTTGCACAGAACTCTTGCTCAACTTCTTCAAAAAATAAAATACGTGGAACGTATTGCTAATATGGGTGACGATCCCAAGGTTGACCCTCGAGCCGAGAAGTGGAGCCCAAGACCCATTCCTTGCAAAGTTGCAGTGGAGGCTAGGGCACTGCCCTGAGGCTCACTCCAGAACCTTCCAAGATACCTTGAGATGTAGCTCTCAGATTGCAGAACCGAAAGAATTTAAATCTGGAAAAACAAGGGCATACACAGGAGAAGGAGGCAAGGGAACCTCCGCAGAATGAAGTCATTAGATATGGGAATGGGATGTCCATCAAAAAAAGGGTCGGGCCTGTGGCATTGTGCTATGTGCCATGTCTAGAACATGGCTGGTACTTTCGAAGTGCTGTGTCGAATAAAGTTTTGTGCATTACAGTTATACATGCAGAAGAGTACAGTAATCGTTGCAGCAAAAACAAGTTGCAGAACACCCTTAAGAACTAATGGATTTACCATGCCTAAGTGTTTGTGGATTCACAGGAGTGGGCTCTAATCCACAGCAGATTATCCCATAATAAATCTTTTAGTGCCACCATGCTCTTTGCTGTAGACTGAAGGTGCAACTGGGATTACCAAACAATTAGGGGAATGTTTGTTGGTTAATCACTCTCCTTTTTAATTGATTCAGTTCAAGTAAATTTGCATATTAACCTCAGCACGTTTTAGGCAAGATGGGGAAAATGTGAGCTCACACAACCTAGTGAAGGGGGAAAGTCCTTAATGTCTTTTCTAAGGCATTCCATTCCATTTTCATGTTTCGTTTCATAAATGGCAGTGGAATATTTTAATAAAACACAATGGAAAACAAAACAGAACAGAACCAAATTACCTGGAAGTAAACTCCCCTCAAACACAATGGGATTTTCTTCTAAGTAAATATTGACATAATATTGCACTATGACAGGGAAGGTGGAGAAGAGAATGTTGCCGCAACTAACAGATAGGCCCCAGATTCAGGAGTGCATCGCTGGCAGAGAAGATGCTTGGCGGTACCTATGGGACCACCTCTCCCGGTATGCCCCGCGGAGGACCTTAAGGTCCATAAATAGCAACACCCTAGAGGTCCCAGGCCTTAAGGAAGTCAGATTAGTGTCAACCAGAGGCAGGGCCTTTTCAACACTGGCTCTGGCCTGGTGGAATGCTCTGTCTCATGAGACCAGGGCCCCGCGGGATCTGATTTCTTCCTGCAGGGCCTGTAAGACAGAGTTGCTCCACCTGGCCTTTGGCTTGGAATCAACTTGATCCCCTCCCCCTCTTCCTTTTTCCTTTCTCCTTCTGTGATGGAACTCCTATTTGGGGACTTCCCTGGCTTTTTTCTGGCCCACGTAGGACCAGTCTGGATAGTTGGCCTTGGTGAAGATTTGATGTCCCCCCCCAAAAAACAGTTTTTGATCCGCGCTTCCACTGAAATGAGGCTGCATTTTAAATTGTATTTTAATCCTGTTTTTAAGTTGCATTTTAATCAATTGTTTTTATACCTGATGTTAGCCGCCCTCTGAGCCCGGTCTTGGCTGGGGAGGGTGGGGTATAAATAAAATTTATTATCATTATTATTATAAATATATGTGCAAGCACACCGGTTGCGGCGTGCTACTAAGGCTGCAAAAACTGCTGCATATGAAAGTTATTGCATTTTAATTATGCGACGGGTTAAGGTTCAGGTTCCCAAAGGAAATTCCATGCTGACTGCTGGGAAATAAAGCATTCCTCCTCCTCTCCACCATTATCACGGCCTAGGACCATCGTAGCTACAGGACCGCCTCTCCCGGTCTGCCCCGAGGAGGACCTTAAGGTCCATAAACAGCAACACCCTAGAGGTCCTGAGCCCTAAGGAAGCCAGATTAGCCTCAACCAGAGGCAAGGCCTTTTCAACACTGGCTCCGGCCTGGTGGAACGCTCTGCCTCATGAGACCAGGGCCCTGCAGGATCTGATTTCTTTCCACAGGGCCTGTAAGACAGAGCTGTTCCGCCTGGCCTTTGGCTTGGAGCCAATTTGATTCCCTCCCCCTCTTTTTTTCCCCCCTTTCTCCTCCTGTGATGAGGCTGCATTTTAATATTTTAACGTTTCGGTATTTTAATTATTGTATTTTAATCTTGTTTTTAAGTTGTATTCATTCAACTTGTTTTTATGATTGCTTGTTAGCCGCCCTGAGCCCAGACTTGGCTGGGGAGGACAGGGTATAAATAAAAATTATTATTATTATTATTATTATTATTATTATTATTATTATTATTATCTCCCGGCATAGAAGGGGTGTAGCATGAGTTTGCACCATGCACAAGTCAGTTTGCACCATGCACAAGTCAGTTTGCACCATGCACAGCAGCACAGAAGTCAATGCCCATCACGGACCTAAGTTCTTGCCACAGAACAAATCTCTCGATCCTCCCATTCAGGAGATTAATTCTGCTGCTGCTCCACTCCCCCCACCCCACGTGATCTTGAGGCGGGGGCTGCCCCTCGCCTCGCCCCCCGCCCCGCCCGGGCGGAAAAGTGACTACGTGCAGCTCCCCACGTGGAAGGGAGCCCCAACCGCACAGAACAGCCGGGGCCGCACGTTCGCGCGCGCCCGACGCAAGCAAGCGGGTGGGGTTGGGTTAGGGAACGAGAGAGAGGAGCACCAGCCAATCAGACCCCTCGGGGTCCTGGGAGGGGAGGGGGGAAGGCAGAGATGGCGGGGAGCGGGCGGCCAATCGGCAGGCGAAGCGGGGAGTTGGGATGCCAAGCGAGCCAATCCCGAAGCGAGCCGGGAAAAGGCTTTTTTTGTTAAGAGCCGGGGCAGCTTGTAGCTGAGTAGGGTGGGCGGCGAAGAGAAAGGTAGGAAACCTAACAGCCAATCGCTGAAGAGAGCCGGGAGACGAGGAAGGCGGTGTCGACCAATCCCGGCGCGATGGCGCAGATAAGATCAACGACAACAATAATAAGAAGCCTGAGCGCGGCGGAAGGGGAGGGGGAAGGAGGGGGAGCGAGCCCGGCTGCCAAAGCGCGCGCTCGAATCTGCTGAGGCAGCAGAAAAGGAGCCCGCCTTTTTTTTCCCCCCTCGGCCGCTTCCTTCTATTTCCCTCACGAAGTGGGCGGGGTTTGTTATTCTCCCTCCTCAGCGCGAGGAAGCGGCGCTCGCCCCTCCCTTTCCGAGGAGGCCGTTGGCGGGTCGCCCCTCCCCCCGCTGCGCCTTCCTGAGGCGATTTCGCCTTTGGCTCCTCAGTCCCCGCTTCGTGCACAGTTCACACGGCGACACGCGACACGGGGAACAGCAACAGTCGATCTAAAACATCAATATCATATCAACCCCTGTCCTCCCCGAAGTGGCTAGCTGCCTTTTTCTTTGATTCGGAGCATCTGTAAAACCCAACGCACCACACACAAAAAGAGGCTTTGGTACAATTAAAACAGTGTTTCTCCAACGTTTTTCCTCAGAATAAAAATGTGCCGATTTTTATTTTAAGAAATGCGTTGGAAAGCAGCTGTGGGGATTTAATGTTTAATTCTGAGGGGCATTTGGTGGCGCAGGAAGGACAAACAAGCCGCTTTTCGATTCGATTTATTCGATTCGGTTTATTATATTTATTATATTCGATTCGATTTATTATATTTCGATTCGATTTATTATATTTCTATGGCACTTTCCATTCAAATGAATCCCAAAGCGGCTTACAAACAACACGATAAAACATCACAGGTCATCACAAATACAATGTAAAGCATGTCGTTTTGTAAACCAGTTGGAGGCGACTGTAGTTGAGCAGTAATGGTAGAAGGAAGAAGGCGCCATGCTGCAAAATTCCTATTCCTGAGGCAACAGGGATTTTAAAAGATCGGCCAACATTGTAAAAATAAAACCATGCACAATTGAAATCGGAATTGCAAGAGAAGCAACCTTGCAAATCTGTCTTCATGCTTGGGCCTGCGGGGGAAAGAGGGTTTTATTATTTTCAGTTACAGATAGGTAGCCGTGTTGGTCTGCCATAGTCAAAATAAAAAAATTCCTTCCAGTAGCACCTTAAAGACCAACTAAGTTCTAAGTTAGTATCTGAAGAAGTGTGCATGCACACGAAAGCGCATACCAAGAACTAACTTAGTTGGTCTTTAAGGTGCTACTGGAAGGAATTTTTTTATTTTTATTATTTTCAGGAAGCTAAAAAACACAGTGAAATGGATGATTAGGTGAATGAGCTTTCAAAAAGAGAAATAAACTGGAAGTTTGATTGCAAACGGCATTTTTAGCCACTATTTTCTTTTGAAAAGATTGGGAGAAGATGAGACTAAGTTTCTTTAAATATGGCCCTACTTTAATGCAAGAAAGTCAAGTCGTTTAAAGAGGAAACACAGAGAACCAAACAAATGGTGTTTTATCCAGACTGATTCCAATATTTGTGTGTTGATTATTCAGCCAGCTATTTTCTAGACCACCCGTGAGAGGCCCACAAAAAGTCATCTGGATGGTTTGCAAAAATAAAAATAAAAATACAGTTCATACTTTGAATTTGAATTCCATGAAGGACAATGTAGTATTGGAAAGGGCTGAGATATTGCGACAAGAGAGAGAGAGAATAGGAGTGGAAACACATTAAACAATGTGATAGTGTTTCAAAGGATAATTTTATTGTTTCCCTCATTTGTAAAACACTTTGAGGTTTGCTTGTTTTTCACAAACAAGCAGTATATAAATTTTACTTCTCTGCCAATCAAGGAGTTTGAATTCGGATATAATTTTTTATGACATAAATAAAATAAATACAGGGGTGAGGAGGGGAGTGAGGCAGCAGAGCTGTGGAAGAATTATAAAGGAAATGCAGTTGGTGTCGATGGCACAATAAGAGATTGTTTTTAAGTCTTTTGATAGGTTCAGTGAAGCTGCGGTTCTGTTTTTATATGGTATTTTAATGTACAGAACCATTTATGTTTTGGCAGAGTATCTGAAACGTGTGTGCTACCTCTACACAAACAGAAAAAGAGAGAATTGTGGTTTCACAGGGAATATCCAGAAATATCCTAAGTGACTAGATACAGGTTTTACTAGATTGTTGGTTTGAGACAATTTAAGATTCACTTGAAACCGCACCACAAGTCCATAGGAGGGAACTTTTCCCCAACCCCTTCCATGAGCCTAGCATTGAAATTTGGGTTTAGCTTCCAGTTTAAACAAAGCCTTGCTATAATTTTCTTGGCACAGCCTTTGAGTCTTCCATTTATAGTTTTCTTTGCAAATTACGCTTACGGTATCTCTTTCATACTGAGTTGTTGTAGCTGACAATTCGCTGATCACTTTGGTTTAGAGCAAAACCAGTCCTTCGGATTTTGTGAAGAAAAGATTAACAGTTCAGCCCAAACAGTTTTGAAGGAATACAAACTATTTTCATTTTAACATTCATGCCATGCATTTTATTGTTGTGACACACTCTGGGGTCGATGGATGAATGACTTAAATTGTAAAAATAAGTTTAAAAATAAACAATTCTTTGCCATATCAGTTCTTTGACAGTACATCACCCAGAGGTAGTAATTTTATGAGGGTCCGAATAGATGTTCAGCCACGGACTATGGATGACCCTGTTTTTCTTCTGCTAAGGAATATCCATAGCTTTTAGTGAAGTTTTGTTTGGAAATCTCGGAGAGGGCAGGAATCTAACCCCAAATGACAGAAATTTTGGAAGGGGGTTTGTGTTTATTAATCTAGACCAGGCCTTAAATGGGTGCACTTGTTGAGCTGCTTGTTGTTGAAGCAATAGAAACGTAGAGTTTGAAGGTGATCTAGTCCAACCCCCTGCAATGCAGGAATCTCAACTAAATAATCCGTGAGACCCATCCAATAGATGCCCTTAAAGCACATGTTCAAGGTGCAATCTCTTCCATACATAGCTAGTTGACACAGACTAGCAGGATCCACCTGGAAAGCCAAGATACTGTTGCAGCAGCAACAGTATCTTAAACCCACCACAACATGCATTTTTTCTTTAAACGAGACCGTTGGCCCTTCCTGTTTCTTGGTTGCAGAAGCTCATCAGTGCAACATGTGCAAACAGGCCGACTCTTGTGTTTGTGCACGTATATTAAAACTTACCCCTTGGTTGCTAGACCATGAAGTATGTTGTGTTATTTGCTTTAATGTTCTGGTGGGCTGCTTTGACTGTGCTTTGTTGCAGGCAGGCAGAGCAGAAATGCTTGGGGTGGGGGAATAAAGAAACTTCACAACATATACACAAAACTGCAGCTTTGTACTAAGTGTGAATCAATCTGGAAGAACCAACACCTCCTGGTTCAATACTCATGCTCTCTCCCCCCCCCCCCCCGTATAAGGCTTTTTGCATGCAGCTCCTGGACAATGTCTTGCAAGCAGGACTGCATTCTGGGATTCACACACAAGTCCCAGTGCAGAAGCTTGCTCACAGAAACAATGCTTAATCATCACAAAAGCAACCTATTAGTTAAGATCACCCCCATCTCTAGCAAAATCTGGAGTTCCCATCATAATAGCCATGGTGGGAAGGATTTTGAACAGCAGGAAAACCAGAACAGCCCAGAGCTGAATATATAATGTAGCCTTATATTGTGTTAGGCCATTTATAGACTATTATTCTTTCATGGGTGGGTTTTAATCACATACCAGCAAACCTAGATTGTGCAATTAAAGTGGATATGGGGCTCTTATGAAAACCAACCCACTCCCCCACCACACAAAAAAATAAAATCAGATGTTTTGTAAAGTGACAGGAAAATGCACTGGGAAGTATGAGCTAACAATTGCTTGCTATATAACCTGTTACTTGCCTGCAGACAAATCAGAATGAATAATCAATAAACATCAATAAACTGGAAGTTTTTAACCCACCTGTAAAAAATAATAATAATAATAATAATTTATTATTTGTACCCCGCCCATCTGGCTGGGTTTCCCCAGCCACTCTGGGCGGCTTCCACAGAAACCAAAAAAACATTAAAATATCATACATTAAAAGCTTCCCTGAATAGGGCCGCCTTAAGATGTTTTCTGAATGTCAGGTAGTTTTCCATCACCTTGACATCCGATGGGAGGGCATTCCACAGGGCGGGCGCCACCACCGAAAAGGCCCTCTGCCTGGTTCCCTGTAGCTTCGCTTCTCGCAATGAGGGAACCGCCAGAAGGCCCTCGGCGCTGGACCTCAGTGTCCGGGCAGAACGATGGGGGTGGAGACGCTCCTTCAGGTATACTGGGCCGAAGCCGTTTAGGGCTTTAAAGGTCAACACCAACACTTTGAATTGTGCTCGGAAACGTACTGGGAGCCAATGTAGGTCTTTCAAGACCGGTGTTATGTGGTCTCGGCGGCCGCCCCCAGTCACCAGTCTAGCTGCCGCATTCTGGATTAGTTGTAGTTTCCGAGTCACCTTCAAAGGTAGCCCCACGTAGAGCGCATTGCAGTAGTCCAAGCGGGAGATAACTAGAGCATGCACCACTCTGGCCAGACAGTCAGCGGGCAGGTAGGGTCTCAGCCTGCGTACCAGGTGGAGTTGGTAGACAGCTGCCCTGGATACAGAATTGACCTGTGCCTCCATGGACAGCTGTGAGTCCAAAATGACTCCCAGGCTACGCACCTGGTCCTTCAGGGGCACAGTTACCCCATTCAGGACCAGGGAGTCCTCCACACCAGCCCGCCCCCTGTCCCCCAAAAACAGTACTTCTGTCTTGTCAGGATTCAACTTCAATCCATTAGCCGCCATCCATCCTCCAACCGCCTCCAGGCACTCACACAGGACCTTCACCGCCTTCACTGGTTCTGATTTGAAAGAAAGGTAGAGCTGGGTATCATCTGCATATTGATGGACACCCAGTCCAAACCCCCTGATGATCTCTCCCAGCGGCTTCATATAGATGTTAAAAAGCATGGGGGAGAGGACGGAACCCTGAGGCACCCCACAAGTGAGGGCCCAAGGGTCTGAACACTCATCCCCCACCACCACTTTCTGAACACGGCCCAGGAGAAAGGAGCGAAACCACTGTATAACAGTGCCCCCAGCTCCCAACCCCTCTAGACGGTCCAGAAGGATGTTATGGTCGATTGTATCAAAGGCCGCTGAGAGATCCAGCAGAACTAGGAAACAACTCTCACCTTTGTCCCTAGCTCGCCGGAGATCATCAACCAGTGCGACCAAGGCAGTTTCAGTCCCATGATGAGGCCTGAACCCTGATTGGAAGGGATCCAAATGGTCCGCATCCTCCAGGCGTGCCTGGAGTTGTTCAGCAACCACACGCTCAATCACCTTGCCCAAGAATGGAAGATTTGAGACTGGGCGATAGTTGGCCATACTGGCCGGGTCTAAAGATGGTTTTTTAAGAAGCGGTTTAATGACCGCCTCTTTCAGCGGATCTGGGAATGTTCCCTCACAGAGGGAAGCATTCACCACCCCGCAGAGCCCATCGCCCAGCCCTTCCCGGCTAGCTTTTATAAGCCAGGATGGGCAAGGATCAAGGAGACAGGTGGTTGGTTTCACTCGTCCAAGCAGCCTGTCCACATCCTCGGGGGTAACGGATTGAAATTGATTCCATGCAACTTGACCAGACAGGGCTCTAGCACTCTCCCGCCCCAGCCCTGCTCCCACGGTGGTGTCTAGCTCCTTCCGAATATGAGTGATTTTATCTGCAAAAAACGTTGCAAAATCGTTGCAGGAGATCTTGGGGTCTTTACAAGGCCCCGATGGTAAAGGTGGTTCCGTTAAGTTGCGGACCACCTGAAAGAGTCTCCTGCTACTATTTTCTGCAGATGCAATAGAGGCGGTGAAGAAAGTCTTCTTCGCCGTCGCTATCGCCACTTGGTAGGCTCGACGTTGAGCTCTAACCTGTGTCCAGTCAGATTCGGAGTGAGTTTTCTGCCACCGACGCTCTAGCCGTCTCAGCGATTGTTTCATCGCCCTCAGCTCCGAAGAAAACCACGGGGCTGTCCGGGCTCCATGCAATCGGAGAGGGCGCTTCGGAGCCAGACAGTCGATAGCCCTGGTTAACTCCGCATTCCAGCGGGCCACCAGGGAGTCAGCTGAAAGGCCATCAACATGGGATAAAGCATCCCCTACCACTCTCTGGAAACCATTTGGATCCATTAAGTGGCGGGGGCGGACCATTCGAATTGGTCCCACCTCCCTGCAGAGGGGAAGGGTCGCGGAGAAGTCCAGTTGCACCAGGAAGTGATCTGACCATGGCACTTCTTTGGTTTCATTTTTACTTAGTGTCAGATCACCCACGTCGCTAGAGGTGAATACCAGGTCTAAGGCATGTCCATGACTATGAGTTGGGCCCAACTTATTCAGGGACAGCCCCATGGAGGCCATGCTTTCCACGAAGTCCCGAGCGGCCCCTTGTAAGGTCGTGTCGGCGTGGATGTTAAAATCCCCCAGGACAACCAAACTAGGTGTCTCCAGGAGAACATCCGCCACGACCTGAAGCAGCTCGGACAGGGAATCCTTGGTGCAGCGGGGAGGTCGGTACACCAAAAGGAATCCTGTACTGCCCCTATTGCCCAACTTCCAGAACATGCACTCAGAAAACTGGGTCTTCCCAGTAGGACGCCTGGTGCAGACTAATGACTTTCTAAAAATCACTGCAACCCCCCCTCCCCGCCCACATGACCTGGGTTGCTGTGCGTAAGAGAAACCTGGTGGGCAGGCGGCAGCAAGGACAGGCCCATCTGTCTCATTCAACCAGGTCTCTGTCACACAAGCCAGGTCAAATCCTCCATCCACAATCAGGTCGTGGATGGCAGTGGTTTTATTCACCATTGACCTGGCATTACACAGCAACACCTTCAGGTTATGTGGGTTTCCCCTGTTGATTCCAGTATCCATCTGGTCAAGGCCAGACCCGGAGGCAGGGATAGTCTTCAAACAACGACTAAACCTGCCTCCTCGGTAATGACATGGTCTGGTCTTAGCGTAACTCCGCCTCCTGCCCATGATCACCGAGATCGGATGTCCCAGTGCTTCCCGCCCTGTGGAACTTGTCCCAGCCATCGTGTTGGCTGGGGCCTCACTCCCAGGCAGCCCTGATCCCACCCCTTAAAAACAAAACACAAACTATACAGAACCAATAAACACATCAGGATAGATGATCAACAAATGGGTCATCTGCAATCAGCCTTAGATAGCTACAGATTAGATAGTTACAAGTTAGTTGCAAGAAAGGAAATTCTGACTAACGATTAGAAAGAACTTTTTGACAGTAAGAGCGGTCTCCCTTGGGAGGTGGTGGACACTCCTTCACTGGAGGTTTTTAAGCAGTGGTTGGATGCCATCTGTCAGGAATGCTATAGGTGAGATTCCTGCATTGCATTGCAGGGGGTTGGAGTAGATGATCCTTGAGGATCCCTTCCACCTCTATGATTCTATGAATTCGCCTGTCTCATCCACTACTGTATTACCTGTTCTGGCTAGCAGGGGCTGTGGACACAAGCCCATAGCCAGCCTAGAAGTTTGGCATGGGGGGCGTAAGAAAAAGTGGAGGGCAGTTTACCCCTATATATACACTAACGTTTTTCTTGTATTCATTAAGTCTATATTAACGATGAAAATGATAATACAGTGGTACCTCGGGTTACATACACTTCAGGTTACATACACTTCAGGTTACAGACTCTGCTAACCCAGAAATAGTACCTCGGGTTAAGAACTTTGCTTCAGGATGAGAACAGAAATCGTGTTCTGGGGGTGCGGCGGCAGCAGGAGGCCCCATAGCTAAAGTGGTGCTTCAGGTTAAGAACATTTCAGGTTAAGAACAGACCTCCGGAACAAATTAAGTACTTAACCCGAGGTACAACTGTAACGGTCTTTATTACCGCTACTCTCACAGGCCCTGTGGCAGCAGTAGGGCAGGTCAGGAGGGAATGATTTCTAGGGTTGCCAGAGGGTAAGCTCTGTACATCACCTCTTTCCTTGAAGTTGTTGCATGGGTGAGCTTCTGAGCACATTAACTCCCCCCCTTAAAAAAAACCACTTAATAATTTTTGGTCTTAGAATTCTCTATTTCATTGGCAGGGACTCTAGTCCAAGGTGCCAGGCCAGAGAGGCCTTTCTCTGCCCTGCTGCCCAAGTTCCTTTCAATTGGAAATGTAAAGGACTGCAATCTGGGGCCTTCTGTACACAACACATGTGGACTGCTGCAAAGCTCTGGGCTCTCACAGCCAATTCTGCAACATCTGAAAACAAAAGCAATCCAAGCCCACCTATGAGCCAAGACTCTCTGGGTTCTAGTAGGAGATCAATGACCAACTTCCCCCTGTGCTTTTCACCGAGAATTGACTCTCTGCCAACATTCTGTGCTCGAAAGTAACAAAACCAGCACGTGCAATGCGTCCCAGAGACTTCTCAGCTACAACCTATGGTGAAATATTGAATGCCGGCAATAAACACAGTGTTAGAATGTGGGTCTATGAAGTCAGACTTCTATTGGCCCTTACCCAGGGAAGGAAAAGGGATCTAAACAATTAAATCCCTTCGTCGTAGTTTCTAAGCAGTTGTTTCTTTTGCATTTTGCTGCGTGAGAATACACACTTGCTTCCACAGACTGCACTCATGGAGCCACTTAACTGGGAAGAAACCCCATTAAGCTCAATGGGATTTGCTTGCAAATGATCAGCAACAGAAGTGTGCTGTCACTGTGAGCTTTGTTAGTTCATTAAGAATAAACCCTGTCAGTTTTACATCATTTTGCAAACTTTAAGCCCAATTCTCCGTATTTCCACACCAGTTTGCAAGAAAGAAAAAGAGAGAAAAAGTAAAAGAAAGAAAGATATCAGCATTTTAGTGTAAATTCCTCCTAATAGGCACATGTTTGTGTTCAATTTTGCCTAATGGATACATTTTTATACTTTATACTTTCTTCAGTCATGTTTTATTCTGGATTGCTTTATTTGATGTTTTAAAGTGTAAAGCGTTTTGAGATTTTTTCCTTAAAAATATAAATCAGTATAGAAATGAATAATATTTTTTGCAAATCATTTTTTATAATATAATGCATTTTTTAATGTTACTCTCACTGAAATAAGTCTTTTTACACACATGCTACCCTAGTACATGCATTTTTGTACACGTTACTTGACCAGAGGAGAACTGTAGTGCAAAATTTGAAGAAGTGCAAATTTCAAAGGATTGCTGTGCTTTGGTTTGCATATTATTTCAGAAAGGGCGGATTTGGTAGGCTTGCCTCTAAATGCAAACTGAATTGAATTTCTTCCCCAACCATAATTAAGAAATGTACATAGCATCCTCAAGCCATAGGCATTTGGAATGGCTTACAAAAGCAAAGCAAGAGCAGCAAGATAGAAGCATACTAATGACAATAATATTGCTTTTTAAATAAAAACGGTAGAAAACAATAAAATCAGTGGATGGAAATCTACTGAATTCCATGCTGAATGTTCTGGGTAAATACTCTGCTTTAACTGATGTAAAATTGCTCCCAGTCCCTCATTCTAGACTCTTAACAGATTGGAATCCCCATTTTGTCAGTAAACATGTACTATTTTATGGGTGGATGAAATTCATTATTTTTAGCACTGTTTTTTAGCTGCCGGAAAACACAAGTGAGGGGTGGCAATCCATTTTTGTTGGTCTTGTTCATGCTCCCTGGTTTCCCCAGCTCACACTCCTGCATATAACAACCACCTTTTTATTTAAAGTGCAAGAGGCGTTTAAGAGTGGTTGTAGCTGCAGCCAGTTACATAACTGCTGTTTGCAGCATCTTCAAAACACCCTCGGGCACCCTTCCACAAACACATGATGGATGGAAAGCCCTCCATATTTCATTCAAAAATGCCAAGTTATAAATTCACGCGGGATGGAGCGTGTTCTGTTGGACAGACAGAATGTTCTGGATCGCGGTTTTCTATTTGTACTATTTGGCCAGCGTGTTATGCTTTTTGCAAAGCAGATGTACTGGAACGTGAAATACTGGCGGCCGCCCTCCCCTTTAACTTCAGCTAACGAGAGTGCTTTAAACAGGGGAATAACCCGCTTGAATTTACACTTAGAAGCCTTAAATGTCATTTTATTTCACTTAACTACACATTCAGCACAGATCAGTGTTCATTTAGCGTTCCAGTGTCACCATATCAAAAGTTTATGTTTACCAGCTTCAGATTGTCAAAATAGTAGCCCCTGGCATAGCATTAGAGAATGGGGTGTTTGTATAGCAAGACATTCTCTGCTTCTGTTTTCCCTCCTGTAAAATGGGAATAGCTGAAAGTTACTTCAAAGGCTTATTGTAAGGAATGAAAATAAAAAACGTAACACCCTTTGCAAATTAATCATGATATATGAATGACATGCCCTAGTAATTAGGACAGTCTCACTTGTGCTTCTTCTGCAAGTTTATCCTCTGCACTCATCATGCTGTTTGAGACACAGCACTGAATTTCTCTGGTCCGGGAAGAAGGGGTAAGTGAAGATCTTCATCGGGAATAAGGGTATTCAGAAATTGTTCCTACATGCAACAACAGCGGCGAGGTTATTATTGGCCCAGGTTTGGAAACAGCAACAATTGCCAACAGTTGAAGAGTGGCAGCAGAAGGTAATGGAATATGCAGAAAAAGCCAAATTAACGGGAAAAATTCAATAACAGGGCGATGAAACATTTCAAAAAGAATGGGGAAAATTCATGTCATATATAGGAAAGATAAGGTGAAATAGTGAAACCAGTAGAACCGAAATAAACCTCATAATGGGAAATACAAAGAATTTTACTGGACAGTAATAACAATAAGAAGTAAAATATATAATGTGACCAATGTAACAGTAGTTGTCAATGAATACAGACAGACAACAAGAATTGTGTATATATAGAAAGATTTATTTGTTTACAGACATTTTATGGACAAATGTGGAAGAAGAAGAACAATATACAAAATGGAGAAAGACAATGCGGAAAATTTAGAGACGATATAAAAAAGCCAGAAGAAGGAAGGAGGGAAGTCAGCTCCTAGGAGCAAGTATAAATGTAAAATGTAATGTAATATGTGTATGTATAATATGTAATTTAGAAACCAATAAAAATTATCCTGGGGGGGGGGGAATTCACCAAAAGGCTGCTGTAGAGGCAGTATGCAGGGGCTGCCAAGGAAATGACAGGTCTGGCCTGCAAGGTGTGCACCCACAGCAGTGCATTCCTTGGAGGCTAGATCTGCTGCCCCTCTGGATCCTGCCACCTGAGGCAGTGGTCTCACCTTGCTTCATGGGTGGGCCGGCCCTGATGCCCTGATTCCGTTCCCCACTGATGTCTGGAACCTTGACACATGGTGCCCTAGCGGGGATTTCGCAAGGGAGATCTGCTATCCCCTGTGGTCCGATGAAAGCCTAGCTTAAGAAGTGCCCGGCTGCATCAGACCCTAAGGCCCATTTGTCCCTCACCCTTCTTCCATTGCGACTAGCCAGAGACCTCTGGAAAACACTTAAGAAGCATCGTAGCCGTCTGCTAGGTAAAACTTTTAATATTGCCCAATAACGGTGCACCACGCAATATTTCTCAGTTAAGGCAATTCATACATTCAGTGGACTGGTATATAGACATCTGTGAACCAGTCATACAAACTTCTTTAAATAATATAAAGTAAGGATTTTATACTCTACTCTTCATTCCAGGAGCTGAGAGGAGTATTTTACCATTGCAAGAACACTGCAAGGTAAGTTAAACCAATGCTTTGCCAGTGGTACCCAAATGCATTTTATAGCTGGCCAAAGATGTTAACCCAAGTTTTTTAAAAGAATGACTTTGCGGCACATTGGTTGCATACACACCATACATTTAAAGCACCTCCGCCTGCAAGAATCCTAGGAATTTCCATTTGTTAATAGTGCTTAGAATTGTACGTCTGTGAGGGGGAAACTACAGTTCCCATTATTCTTGGGGGGGGTGCTTTAAATGTGCTTTAAATATATGGTGTATACACAGCTACTCTCTTTCAACAATGCTAATTCAAAGACAACACTTTTCTTCAGTCTTCAGACATCTTCACGTACATCAACTGCAGTGTTCCTTGTTACAGGTAGGTAGCCGTGTTGGTCTGCAGTAGTCAAAACAAAACAAAATAAATTAAATTAAATTCCTTCCAGTAGCACCTTAGAGACCAACTAATTTAGTTATTGGTATGAGCTTTCGTGTGCATGCACACTTCTTCAGATACACTGAAACAGTATTCCTTGTTACCCCATGAAGGATGGCAGCTTGCATAGTTCGTGCAATTAAATAGGTTTGAGCCGTATTCTGTAGACAAGGTAATTCAAACAAAATGCACCGGACTGTGCAAGAGAGGAGCGGATGCCGTTAGAGCTTCTGTCTTCTAAACACTCTTGGAGCCGCTCTTTCTTTTTGCAAAAGCCTCGTGTTTTGTTTTTTAGGTGTGTTTTTTTCTTTCCAAGGAAAGCATTCTATAATGTGTCTTGAGAACTTTCACCACCATTGTGGTAACAAGAGGAATAGGAACCAAACCCACACGGCCTCTTTTCTTTTCTTTTTTTAAACTCTCCACAGCTGCCAAATATTTTCTGAGCCAGAAAGATCCAGTCTCAGCAGGCTGGATATATAAACGTGATGAGGGAGGGAGGGAGAGGATCTGGGTTGTTTGGCTTGGCTCTCTCTGCTGTAAAAAAAAAAAAAACCCAAAACGCCCACATGGAAGCCAGCAGAGAGAAGTTTTCTCCCCTTAAAGAGACAGCACTGGAAACCTATTAAGGGAAGCTGGAAAAGGGATCTGTAAACACATAGCCGACTTTCAGATGATGTCAGTGAACTGAGCCATATTTAGATGGAAGAATTCACATTTCTAAGCATTAATCACAACCCACGCTTCCTCCTAGCTTTGCTCGTGAATGCTGAATATGGGCCTAGGCCTTCCTTATACTGGTGCACCGCAGATACTTTAGACTACAACTCCCATCAGCCCTGTGTTGGGGGCAGATGGGAACTGTAGTCATGCAATCATAGAAATGTAGAACTGTAGAGTTGGAAGGTATCCAAATGGTCTTCTAGTCCAACCCCCTGCAAGGCAGGAATATCTACTACAGCATCCTTGGCAGACGGCCACCCAACCTCTGCTTAAAAACCTCCAAGGAAGGAGAGTCCACAACCTCCCAAGGGAGACTGTTCCCCTGTTGAACAGCTCTGGCCATCAGAAAGTTCTTCCACCACCTTCCGAGGGAGACTGTTCCAATGTCTAAAACATCTTGAGGAGCCCAGGTTGGAGAAAGCTAGCCTAGGATCAGTTCTGATCATCAGCTTGATGTTCCCTGAAGAGATCTCTTCAAAATCATTGTTATTCTACTGCTTTGTGACATTTAAAAGGCTCACCTAGCCGCCCAGAGTGGCCGGGAAAACCTAGCCAGATGGGAGGAGTATAAATAAATTGTTGTTGTTGTTACCTAGTCCAGTATCCTGTTCTCACAGTGGCCAACCAGAGGCCCACAGAAATCCTGCAAGCACAATCTGAGTGCAAGAGCACTCTCCCTGCTTTTGATTCCCAAAAATTGAGCCCCGTTCGCATTCTGAATAGAACGAAAGACGCAACGGCGCGTGTGCGCGGGTCGCGTTTTGCCGCTTCCACCCATGCACATGACGTCATTTTGAGCATCTGTGCATGTGCAAGCGGCGAAATCCGGAAGTAACACGCTCCATTACTTCCGGGTTGCCGCAGAGCGCAACCCAAAAGCGCTCAACCTGAAGCACATTCAACCCGAGGTATGACTGTATTACCTTGGACCAGGGGTCGGCAAGGTTTTACCTGCCTGGGCCGGTCAAATCCCATGGAGATCTCTCTGTGGGCTGGATCATGTGTGCACGTGAGCACGCACACGCGTATTCCAGTGTCTTGGCATGCGCAGACACGATTTTCGGCACCATGGAAGCGAGGCCCTGCACCACACCGGTTTAGCGCAGCATGTGGGGACTTGCCAAGCAGGTGGCTCGGTTGGGAGGTAGCTCGGGGGCCAGTTAAACTGTCTCGAAGAGCCGCTTGCGGCCCATGGGACGCAGGTTGGCGATCCCTGCCTTGGACAGTAGAGATAGAACTTAGCCTTGCCCCCACCTATTTATCCAATCCTCTTTTAATTTGGTGGCCATCACTGCCGCCTGTGGCAGCGAGTTCCGTAGTCAGACTATGCCCTCCCTCCTCTCGCCTTCCATTCTGCGCATGCTCTCAAGTGTGCTATGTCATAGTTTTGCGCCCCCTCAGCTTGGCACCCTGTTTAGTTGAACCACCTGCAGCACCCTAAATCTGGCGCTGAAAGTAGTTCCTATAATTTCCAGATGAACTGAACATGAATTAAGTTCTTTTCGTGGTGGAATTCTGGGCAATTTTAAAGTTAATTCAATTTTAATTCAATGATTTTTATATACTGTATAAGTGTTTTGTTGCACTTACTCTCTGTTTGATTGTGGCCATTAGTCATGCTGCTGTTAAATATCATAACTGTTGGGAAGAATACCTGTGAAGAGATCCAAGATTTAGAACCTCAAAGCCAAAGTGAGAGCATTTGGGTCAAAATTAAGGGAGAGAAGAATAACAGAGACCTCATTGTGGGAGTTTACTATAGATCCCCAAGCCAAACGGAGGACATAGATGATGCCTTCCTGGAACAGATGGCCAAGCATGCAAAAGGAAGGGAGATAGTAGTAATGGGGGGCTTCAATTACCCGGATATTTGTTGGACGTCAAACTCAGCCAAGAGCATAAGGTCAAACAGATTCCTCACTGGCCTTGCAGACAACTTCATTGTCCAGAAAGTGGGAGAAGCAACAAGAGGAACAGCCATTTTAGATCTGGTCCTAACCAATGTTGATGACCTGGTTAGTGGGGCAGATGTGGAAGGATCATTAGGCGCGAGTGATCATGCTCTTCTGAAGTTTACTATACAGCGGAAAGGAGCAGCCAAGCATACTAGGACTCAATTTCTTGACTTTAAGAAAGCCGACTTCATAAAACTTAGGGAAGTGCTGGGTGAGATCCCATGGACAGCAATACTTAAAGGAAAGGGAGTTCATGATGGCTGGGAGTTTGTTAAGAGGGAGATAGTAAAAGCACAACGACAGGCAATACCAATGAGACGGAAACATGGAAGGTGCCTAAAGAAGCCAGGGTGGCTATCTAAAGAACTTTTAACTGAATTAAGATTAAAAAAGGATGTGTACAAAAAATGGAAAAGGGGGGAAACCACCAAAGAGGAATTCAAACAAATAGCCAGCACGTGTAGACACAAAGTCAGAAAAGCTAAAGCACAGAATGAACTCAGGCTTGCTAGAGAGGTTAAAAGCAACAAAAAAGGCTTTTATGGGTATGTTCGTAGCAAAAGGAAGAACAAAGAAACAGTGGGGTAACTCAGAGGAGAAGATGGTGAAATGCAAACAGGGGACACAGAAAGGGCTGAACTACTCAATGCCTTCTTTGCCTCAGTCTTCTCCGATAAAGAAAACAATGCCCGACCTGAAGAATTTGGAGCAAATGATTCAGCAAAGGAAACACAGCCCAGAATAACTAAGGAGATAGTACAAGAATATTTGGCTAGTTTAGATGTATTCAAGTCTCCAGGGCCAGATGAACTGCATCCAAGAGTATTAAAAGAACTGGCAGATGTGATCTCAGAACCACTGGCAGTCATCTTTGAGAATTCCTGGAGAACAGGCGAAGTCCCGGCAGACTGGAGGAGGGCAAATGTTGTCCCTATTTTCAAAAAGGGGAAAAGAGAGGACCCAAATAATTACCGCCCAGTCAGTCTGACATCAATACCAGGGAAGATTCTGGAGCAGATCATTAAGCAAACAGTCTGTGAGCACCTAGAAAGGAATGCTGTGATCACCAATAGTCAGCATGGATTTCTGAAAAATAAGTCATGTCAGACTAACCTGATCTCGTTTTTTGACAGAATTACAAGCCTGGTAGATGAAGGGAACGCAGTGGATGTAGCCTACCTTGATTTCAGCAAGGCATTTGACAAGGTGCCCCATGATATTCTTGTAAAGAAGCTGGTAAAATGCGGTCTTGACTATGCTACCACTCAGTGGATTTGTAACTGGCTGACTGACCGAACCCAAAGGGTGCTCATCAATGGTTCCTCTTCATCCTGGAGAAGAGTGACTAGTGGGGTGCCACAGGGTTCTGTCTTGGGCCCGGTCTTATTCAACATCTTTATCAACGACTTGGATGATGGACTCAAGGGCATCCTGATCAAATTTGCAGATGACACCAAACTGGGAGGGGTGGCTAACACCCCAGAGGACAGGATCACACTTCAAAACGACCTTGACAGATTAGAGAACTGGGCCAAAACAAACAAGATGAATTTTAACAGGGAGAAATGTAAAGTATTGCACTTGGGCAAAAAAAATGAGAGGCACAAATACAAGATGGGTGACACCTGGCTTGAGAGCAGTACATGTGAAAAGGATCTAGGAGTCTTGGTTGACCACAAACTTGACATGAGCCAACAGTGTGACGCGGCAGCTAAAAAAGCCAATGCAATTCTGGGCTGCATCAATAGGAGTATAGCATCTAGATCAAGGGAAGTAATAGTGCCACTGTATTCTGCTCTGGTCAGACCACACCTGGAGTACTGTGTCCAGTTCTGGGCACCACAATTCAAGAGGGACACTGACAAACTGGAACGTGTCCAGAGGAGGGCAACCAAAATGGTCAAAGGCCTGGAAACGATGCCTTATGAGGAACGGCTAAGGGAGCTGGGCATGTTTAGCCTGCAGAAGAGGAGGTTAAGGGGTGATATGATAGCCATGTTCAAATATATAAAAGGATGTCACATAGAGGAGGGAGAAAGGTTGTTTTCTGCTGCTCCAGAGAAGCGGACACGGAGCAATGGATCCAAACTACAAGAAAGAAGATTCCACCTAAACATTAGGAAGAACTTCCTGACAGTAAGAGCTGTTCGACAGTGGAATTTGCTGCCAAGGAGTGTGGTGGAGTCTCCTACTTTGGAGGTCTTTAAGCAGAGGCTTGACAACCATATGTCAGGAGTGCTCTGATGGTGTTTCCTGCTTGGCAGGGGGTTGGACTCGATGGCCCTTGTGGTCTCTTCCAACTCTATGATTCTATGATTCTATGATTC
This sequence comes from Podarcis vaucheri, assembly GCF_965113315.1. NCBI lineage: Eukaryota > Metazoa > Chordata > Lepidosauria > Squamata > Lacertidae > Podarcis > Podarcis vaucheri. The sequence goes on from NC_138761.1 coordinate 4,075,160, forward strand.
TATGAATAAAACACTGTGTTTTGATATTTTCTTTGATTTTTTAAGTATCTTTTAAACCTTTGCAGAGCCACTGGTAAAATTCTTAAGGCTTGGTGGGGGAAAGCCAAGGACCACATGAGTGAATTGTGAATCTAATTCAAACTAGAACTAATTCCCTTTTGGAGCTGGTAAACTGAAACTAATTCCTTTTTTTAAATTAACTTTCCAATGAATGTTACATATTTTCGTTAAAAGACCAGCTATGTAAGAGCTCTCAGGTGCGTGCCATTCAGACCCCATGATAGAATAGTTTTAATTTTGTCAATAAAGTATATCTTTTGTCTCCTGTCACCATTATGTACTACAGTTTCTCATATTCCCTTTCTGGGAAAGTTATTTTAGGCACAAGAACCTGCCCTGTATGGTCCTCATTTTTTTGGTGATGTGATTAGTAATTTTTGAAAAATTTGTATTGAACAGATTAAACTAAAATTTCTCACAACAATAAGAATGCAGACAAATAGGTTACAAGAATCCCCGAAAAGATTCAGCACAAGCACGTAAAGAGGCAAAATCAGGAGAGCGAATTTTCTGAAGACATGTTCTGATTAAAACCAACTGCTCCAATATGTAATAAAACTCCAGTTCTCCTTGCCAATATATTCATATCAGATCATTCTTTCTCTTCCAATTAAAGGTGTGGCTTTGCTTATAAACAACATACGTATTTAGCCATAAGGATTCAGAAAAAACTTTCAGTTTTGCCTTTAAATGTCAGCGAAGAAGAAGAAAAAGACATACCGTCGTTGAGCATTACATGGCTGGATTGTCAGCCAAAGTTCAAACCTTAGGGGTATAACTTGTGTCTTTGACCAAAAGTCCATTTCTGCAGTTCAAATATTACTCCTCTCTCCTCTTAAAATGTTGAATATTCGCAGAAAGTATATTTATGTGGCATTTTAGTTTCCTGATGAGGATGAGGTGAATATCTGTGATATCCTGTGCATTTTCTGGTAGTGGCACAGCTCCCTGCTTCTATTCTGGAGGCAGGGATACTGTTCTATACTCGCAGAACATCTGGGACAACAACATTTAGCCATGTCAACCTGCAATGCTCTTCTATGCTGTCTGTCATCACTAAGCCTCTAGGCAAGCTGATACCTGGTGCTCTTTATCACCTGCCATCATGGAATACTTGATTTCTTGCCTCCTTTTCGCCATAAGGCAGTGGCAGATGACATGGCAGGATGGAGACCCTTACCGGACCTCCGGGCAGGTGGGTCACTGGTGTTTACTAGAAGAGGTGAGGTCAGCATGGTGCAAACACTCCAGCAGAGCCAACCCAGCACTCCTAGTGATGCGTTTCCACTGTACCACCCTCCACGCTGCCTGGCCCCTTCCCCTTCTGGGAAACAGCAGCAGCTCACCTGTCAGGAGGTCAGGTAACCACCTCTGCCTCAACATGCCATTTGCCAGGGCCCTGAGGGCTCAGAGCAGTGTGAAACTATTCAGTAACACAGTACAGTGGTACCTTGTGTTAAGTACTTAATTCGTCCCGGAGGTCCGTTCTTAACCTGAAACTGTACTTAACCTGAAGCACCGCTTTAGCTAATGGGGTCTCCTGCTGCCGCCACGCTGCTGGAGCACGATTTCTGTTCTTATCCTGAAGCAAAGTTCTTAACCTGAAGCACTATTTCTGGGTTAGCGGAGTCTGTAACCTGAAGCGCGTGTAACCTGAAGCGTATGTAACCTGAGGTGCCACTGTATTAGAAACCAGTTAAAACACATCACATTATTTCATTTAGAATATCACAGTATTCAATTATATATATATATATATATATATATATATATATATATATATATATATATATATATTGCTTTCGTAGATTTTCGTAGATATATATATATATATATATATATATATATATATATATATATATGCAGGTTTTGGTGTCTTCGGGTGTCTTCCCGTGTAAGAGTCGGGGTGTCTGTGCGACGTTTCGACGAGGTCTCACTCGTCATCTTCTGAAGATGACGAGTGAGACCTCGTCGAAACGTCGCACAGACACCCCGACTCTTACACGGGAAGACACCCGAAGACACCAAAACCTGCATTCCTGTACCCGTGAAAATCTACGAAAGCATATATATATATATATATATATATATATATATATATATATATATAATTCGTTATCTAGTATTATCTCAGTTTCTGCTTATTCTAGTTTGCGTTCCTTCTTTAACTGATTTTAGAAATATGTGTTGATGTGTTTTAAAATGTCAAGCGCCGCTACCGCCCTGTGACCGTATGGCGAGGGGCGATATAGAAAAACCTCAATTTGTTATTATTAAGAAAAATACATTTAGATGTTCCAAGTTCTGAGAGTAGGCGATATTCACTTTGCTGAAGTTAAGCAGGTCCCAGTCTAGCCAGTGCCTGGATCTGAGGTGTCTGAGGATTCTGTAATGGAAGAAGGAGTCGGAGGGTAGAACAAATAAAACTTTTTTCATTCAAGGATTTCAAGCCTGATTTATCCAAAGGCTCTTAAGGCACTTCCAAAAATTCGTTATAAATCAATGAAAACAACATCTTGTTTATTGTGGGGGGGGAAGAAGATAATATATTAATCTGGAAAATCCTCCCTAAAAATGCGTTAATAAAGAGCATGCAAGGAGTTAACTATTAATCATTGCCAGCATCACCACATATCCTTCCATGCCTCTGCAATGCCCTGTCTGTTACTCCTGGGGCCTGATTTCTCCCTTCAGTTGCACTATTATTTTCTGGAAACTGCCCTGCTCAGTATACAGAAAGCGGCACTTGCACAATTTTTCCAACGAGGGTTTCTTGGCGGTTGTCGTGTTTTGTTTTTGCATCCTTCCCCCATGTGGCCACCCTCTGGCCTGTGTTTTCTTCAGTCTGGGTGGACTCTGGGGAACGCATGTGCTGTACAGGGTTCTGTCGCTGTGGCATGTGAGGATTACACAGGGCTGGAGCATGTTTCCTTCCTCCTTCAAGAAACAAAAAACAACCCCTATCCCTCCATACCTTCAAATTCTAGCCATTTTGGCTGAATGTTGGATAGCCCGTGCAAAATTATGCTCCTGCTTCAATTCAAGGCTGGCAGCGCAAGGGTGAAGTTGCTTCCACCTCCCTCTCGCTTCCTCCTCCTCCTCCCATATCTTCTCCTTTTGCTCTCCCAGCTTGAGCAATCAGAGTCCCCCCCACCCCCAGTTTCCTGGCCTCCTTCCCAAATTTTCCCTTGCGGTTCTCGCTTGGGGACATTTGTTTGCCACATGCTAAATTGATCTCTCTCCGGAGGCTAAATTAACCCACAGCCACTGACACAGTTTCATAAACACACACACAAAGACAACGAGTCTTGGATTTCAAAAAAACGCTGCAGCCTCGGCTGTTGGATGGAGTCCCTTCCCTACAGCCTAGGAACCTCCTGCATTCCTTTCGTCAGATCGCTAGCAGCAGCCGAGTGAAAAATGAACCCCCTTCCCAATCCCTCTTTCGTTCTGGAGCAAAAGCAGTAGTGAAACCTTGTCTCTGCGACTTTGACCGTTTCCCCTGGCTCTGTTTCTGGAATGCTACACTTCCAGTCTTCTTTCCTCCTCCTAATATTTTCTGCCTGCTTCGGAAGAATCTCTGCTGCACAGTAAAGAACCCTGCTGATTGCAAGAGAAGACTAAAATCTTTTTTTTTTAAGTTATCCTACTAAAGAATTAAAAAGGGACGCGGTGGCACTGTGGTCTGAACCACAGAGCCTAGGGCTTGCTGATCAGAAGGTTGGCGGTTCGAATCCACGCGATGGGGTGAGCTCCTGTTGCTCGGTCCCTGCTCCTGCCAATCTAGCAGTTCAAAAGCACGCAGTGCAAGTAGATAAATAGGTACCACTCCGGTGGGAAGGTAAACGGCATTTCCGTGCGCTGCTCTGGTTCGGCAGAAGCGGCTTAGTCATGCTGGCCACATGACCCGGAAGCTGTACGCCGGCTCCGTCAGCCTATAAAGCGAGATGAGCACTGCAACCCCAGAGTCGTCCGCAACTGGACCTAATGTTCGGAGGTCCCTTTACCTTTACTGAATAATAAGAATGACAATTTTATTATTTATATGATGCCCATGTGACTGGGTGGCCCCAGCCACACTGGGCAGCTCCCAACAAAATATTAAAAACACAATAAAACCTCAAACATAAAAAATACAATAGTCTGTCAAACATTAAAAGCTTCCCTAATCAGGGCTGCCTTCAGATGTCTTCTAAAAGTTGTATGGTTCTTTATCTCCTTAACATCTGATGGGAGGGCGTTCCACTGGGCAGGTGCCAGCACCGAGAAGGCCCTCTGCCTGGTTCCCTGTAACTTGGCTTCTCGCAGTGAGGGAACCGCCAGAAGGCCCTCAGAGCTGGACCTCAGTGTCTGGGCAGAACGATGGGGGTGGAGACGCTCCTTCAGGTCTACAGGGCCGAGGCCGTTTAGGACTTCAAAGGTCAGCACCAGCACTGAGCATTTGCCACAACTGGGCCACGGATGTCATCTGGTCGGCCACTGTGAGAACAGGATCCTGGCTTTGATGGGCCATTGGCCTGATCCAGCGGGCTCTTCTTACAAATGGGCATATAACTCTGAACTTCCGCCTTTGAGATGTACATGAGTGGTCCCCATCTGTGGGCAAAGCACCTCTAATTCCAGGCAGCATCTGGACACAACAGCTGGATTTACATGTTGCAATAAACCAACCAGCTTTCTTCAACCTGATGCCCTCCAGTTAGCTTAGACCACAATGCCCATGCTGACTGGGGCTATGGCGGGGTTCTAGTCCAAAAGATCTGGAGGGCATCAGGTTAGCAAAGGCTGCAATGAACTGTTGTTCATCCCCACCCCCACCCCCAGGTGGTGGTTTGCTTCACTCAAATGCCACCATCACTAAGCCAAGAACAAATGCTGGCTTCACAGCATGGTTTGTTTGGAGGGAATCAGACCACAATCCCCAGTTTGGATGTATCACTAAGCCAGGGATTGTTACTCCTGCTCATGCAGTGGGAAGAGCAAAGCAAGAAATAATGTGTTGTTGTTGTTGTTTAGTTGTTTAGTCATGTCCGACTCTTCGTGACCCCCTGGACCAGAGCACGCCAGGCACTCCTGTCCTCCACTACCTCCCGCAGTTTGGTCAAACTCATGTTTGTAGCTTCAATAATACTGTCCCACCATCTCGTCCTCTCTCGTCCCCTTCTCCTTGTGCCCTCCATCTTTCCCAACATCAGGGTCTTTTCCAGGGAGTCTTCTCTTCTCATGAGGTGGCCAAAGTCTTGGAGCCTCAGCTTCAGGATCTGTCCTTCCAGTGAGCACTCAGGGCTGATTTCCTTAAGAACTGATACGTTTGATCTTCTTGCAGTCCATGGGACTCTCAAGAGTCTCCTCCAGCACCACAGTTCAAAAGCATCCATTCTTCGGCGATCAGCCTTCTTTATGGTCCAGCTCTCACTTCCATACATCACTACTGGGAAAACCAGAGCTTTAACTATACGGGCCTTGTACCCCTCTCCTTATTCCTTCTTTGCTTATGCCTCTGATTCAGAAACCATTTTGCAAACTGTCCAGCAGTGCATTTGGAGAGAGAGTGCAAGAGATCTCATGTTACATTGCTATCGCCAGCTGACATGCAAGCCTCATGTTCATAAATGATCAACCAGAGCTGTCTTCAAGTTGGTAGCGGTGATGACATCCTAAGCGGCCCCCTCCCCTTTTTTGCTGATTCAGGATAACGACACCCTCTCGTGACTAAGAGGAAGAAACACCGCAGATTTTGTGTGTGTGTGTGTGTGCGTGCAGGTTCCTTCCATGCACAGAGCGCAAGGCATGGAGGTTTTCTGTAACGGTCGCGGATGTTGTGACATACCTCCAGGGCTAGTATGGGCAATGTAACTGAATCACACCAGGATAAGGAATCTGGGAAATTTACAGCTGGCTTGCTCATGGTTGTGTCACTCTTGCAAGGCAAGTACGTGCATTTTGACTGCTCTGCACCCAAGAGGATTCAGGCCGGTTCCTGCTAGAGTCATTGGCCACCGAGGGATTATCTGTTAACCTCTGCTTTGTACACAAGGGGTGTTTTCACACAGAAGAGGCATGCTCCAGACTCGGTCAAGCCGACATGGGTGGGTGCCAAGTACAATAAGCAAAAGCGGAGTCATTTGCGCTGTCACCAAAGGACCGTAGCCAAGGATTTGATGGGGCAATTGGAGTAAATGCACAGTGCTTATGCATTTAATTCCATTTATATCCAGCCTTTCCAAAGCCCCAGGCGGCTTACGGAAAAGATTATAGCAACTAAACCACAGAACAGTTTTTTAAAAACAACAACCGACTGGTAAAATGCAAACATAACACACACAACCTCAGTGAAAGTGGCCAAGAAAATGTAATTAACACTCAGTAGCTGAAACTCCCTTCCAGAAATCTGAAAGGACCAGCTCAAAACCTCAATTGGAAGGCAATTCTACTGCCTCAGGGCCATTGCAGCCAAGGTCCTGTTCCTTCCTGCAGAAGCACTGACTGCAAAACACAAAAACTGTTGCAAGGCTCAGATAGGGGAAGGCTGCCTTCAGAGATAAGTTCCAACAACACACAGCCCCTTCCTCCTCCCTCTGTGCTGTTTCCTAATCTGTGACCTTGCTAAAATCTCAATGTAGGCAGCTGGAACGTGCCTTTATTTAAAGTCCCAATAACCCAAATTCTGTGACTCACCCACCCACCAAAGAGTCTGAATTCCGCAATTTACTGGAGCATATTGTATAAATTAAGAAGCCATGAATGGGTCAGGGTGGCCGCCACACTGTCCACATCCTCAGACTGCAATAATCTGAGCTGATGCAGTAGAGATAGAGCAGACCTTGGACTTGCTGGCATCTGAATCTGTCTGAATCGGAGCAATTTTGTCCCTAACGTGCCTCCGGCAGTATGAGAGCAACGCACTCTTGGCCAGATGACAGAAGTCCATTAAAAAAAATCTGCTGGACAGAAATGTGTGGATGCAAGGTGGCAGAGAAGGAGGCTTTCATCATTGCTGCCCCTACCACATTGCCCCTGGCAATGTTGCCATCTCACCTGCATTTGGCTAGCTTTGGACCAAGTTTCTTTTTTCTTCTTCTTTTTTTATTGACAATTTCCACATAGCAGTACAGTCATACCTTGGGTTGAATGTGCTTCAGGTTGAGCGCTTTCAAAAGTAACAGAGCGCGGTTACTTCCAGGTTTTGCCGCTCGCACATGCGCAGACGCTCAAAATTATGTCACGCGCATGCGCGGTAGTGGCAAAATGCAACTTGCGCAGGCGTGCAGTCGCATCTTACGTTCTGTTCAGGATGCGAACAGGGCTCCGGAACAGATCCCGTTCGCATCCCGAGGTACCACTGTATATCAAAACATATAATATTCATTATTTCCACCCTTTCCCCCCCCCATTCCCCATCAACACCCCCCCGAGACTTCCCTCAGCTCCTCTTTCTGATTTCTCAGCACACGTCACTCTCTGCATATTATAAAATTATTTCAATCCTTACATTATCTATCTACCATGTTATCAATCACTAAATTTGTGTATGTTTATTCAAAACCTGCCAAGGAGTCATTTCGTTGTCTTTTTAAGTACTTTGTAAAAAGTTCCCATTCTTCTTTGAAGTCACAGTTGTGCTTATATCACAGTTTGTATGTCAGTTTAGCCAATTTAGCATAGTTCATCAATTTCTCTTGCCACTGTTCCTTTGTTGGGGTTTCCCCATTCTTCCATGCTTGTGCTATCAAGACTCTTGCCGCTGTTGTAGCATACATGAATAAATTCTTTTATTTTCCTTGGCAGGTCCAAATTCAGTTGGAACTGCACCCTAGCTATGCCCCTGTACACACAAACACACACAATAGCATCCCATTGTAATGTCTCACGACAACAAAGAAATAGGTACATATTTCTGAGCACAATTCAAAGTGTTGGTGCTGACCCTTAAAGCCTTAAATGGCCTCAGCCCAGTTTATCTGAAGGAGTGTCTCCACCCCCATCGTTCTACCCAAACACTGAGGTCCAGTGCCAAGGGCCTTCTGGCGGTTCCCTCCCTGCGAGAAGCCAAATTATAGGGAGCCAGGCAGAGGGCCTTCTCGGTGGTGGCACCCACCCTGTGGAACACCCTCCCACCAGATGTCAAAGAGAAGAACAACTACCAGACTTTTAGAAGACATCTGAAGGCAGCCCTGTTTAGGGAAGCTTTTAATGTTTAATAGGTTATTGTATTTTAGTGGTTTCTTGGAAGCCGCCCAGAGTGGCTGGGGAAACCCAGCCAGATGGGCAGGGTATAAATAATAAATTATTATTATATTATTATACGAAAAGCCCACTAGATCAGGCCAGTGGCTCATCTAGTCCCCTGCTCTCACAGTGGCCAACCAGATGACCCCATGGGAAACTTGCAAGCAGGATTTGAGCATGAGAGCCCTCCCCACACCTGTGGTTTCCAGCAGCTGGGATTCAGAAGCACTGCTGCCTACAACTGCGGAGGGCAGAAGATACTGTATTTTTCGCTCTATAAGACGCACCAGACCACAGGACGCACCTAGTTTTGGGAGGAGGAAAACAAGAGGGAAAAAAATATTCTGAATCCCAGAAGCCAGAACAGCAAGAGGGATCGCTGCGCAGTGAAAGCAGCAATCCCTCTCGCTGTTATGGCTTCTGGGACAGCTGCGCAGCCTGCATTCGCTCCTTAAGACGCACACACATTTCCCCTTACATTTTAGGAGGGAAAAAGTGAGTCTTATAGAGCAAAAAATACGGTAGCCATTATGGCCAGTAGCCATGACAGCCCTCTCCTCCTCCATGAATTTGTCCAGTTCCTTTTTTTAAAAAAACATGTGATAAGGCATCATTTGGAAGCATGAAAAATAGCAGGCATTTTCTTTTGCCTGGTGCAGCGTGACACATTTGCCCATTTAAAAAAAAATATTTTTTTTGGAGAAATATAGATCTTAATGTGCTTGGAAGGTGGTTGTGTTTTGTCTAACTTTGGGCACAATGAGGGTTCTGTGTTTGTGTGTCTTTAAAATACTTGCCACCCCAATAACATACATATGACACAATGATCTTCTTGTAAATCGGAACATGTGATGATTCCTCCTTCTTTTTGCTTCCTGTGCACAATGCACAATTGTGTGCAGACAGGATGGCCAAATGGAGCCATGCGAATCTTGCACCCAGAAGCTGTGTGGCAGGCCGCATGAGATATGGATTTCCTCCCTCGACTGCTGCAAAAGCCACATTTGGGGAAGGGGCTTGTTCTCTCAACCTATGGAGGGATCTCGGAACATACGTTTAAAGCGAATCAAGGTGATATGTGTGAAGAGGAAGGCCTGGCAAAACCATTACACTGCTCTGCTAACGCTGGAACTCGGGGACATTCAATGAAGGTTGGAAGAGCCAAGTCAGCTAAATCTTCATGCATCACAGAGTTAAACTGTGGAACTCCCTGCCACAGGAGGCAGTGAGGGCCACTGTTAGGTTGTGGGCGAACATATCAAATGACACAGCAATTCTTCAGACAGCTCTTGTTTATTCACAGGCCAGAACAGAACTGAACTGAAGGGTTCAGCCAGCCTGCTTATATAGAGCTCCACTACAACGCAACAGTAACAACTTTCTGTAACTATCCAATCACTGAACGTCACTTTCAATTCCTTATTTGCATATGCGGACCTGAGTGAAAACTATCTACAGTATCCCCCTGCTGGCCCAGGGTGAGAACTTCAGTACATAACAGCCACCAACTTAGAGGACTATAAAAGCGGATTAGATAAATTGATGGAGGAGCCGTGACGGATGTGCTCTGCCTTCGCAGCCAGAGGCAGAAATGATTCTGAATACCAGCTGCTGGAAACCACAAGAAGGGAGCAGGCTCTCGTGGTTGGGTCCCATTGCGAGTTACCCATAATGAGCAACTGGTTGACCACTTTCAGGACAGAATGCAGGACTAGGTGGGTCAGTTACCAGCAGATAATTAGTTCACACAGTCAAACTGAGCAGGATTTTCCGTATTTTTCGCTCTATAAGACGCACCAGACCACAAGACGCACCTAGTTTTTGGAGGAGAAAAACAAGAAAAAAAAATATTCTGAATCTCAGAAGCCAGAACAGCAAGAGGGATCGCTGCGCAGCGAAAGCAGCAATCCCTCTTGCTGTTCCAGCTTTTGGGATCGCTGCACAGCCTGCATTCGCTCCATAAGACGCACACACATTTCCCCTTACTTTTTAGGAGGGGAAAAGTGAGTCTTATAGAGCAAAAAATACGGTAACTCCTACACAAGCTTGGTGTCAAACCCTGCAAAGCCAACGCAGAATCGAAGCCCCTCTCCTTTCCAAGTGACGTCAACTGATAGATAGGTGTATGTGGCTTGGGGGAAATGGCTTCGTGGGCCACGACTGACTCACAAGCCAGAGGTTCCCAACCATTTCAAATTGCTGGAAACCACTGGGGGGGTGGGGAAGAGAGTGCTGGTCTTGTGCTCAGGTCCGGCTTGCGGGGGCTTCTTGTTATGCACCGAAGTTCTCACCCTGGGCCAGCAGGGGGATAGTTTCCCCTCAGGTCCGCATATGCCAATAAGGAATTGAAAGTGATGTTCAGTGATTGGCTAGTTACAGAAAGTGGTTACTGTTGCGTTGTAGTGGAGCTCTATATAAGCAGGCTGGCTGAACCCTTCCGTTCAGTTCTGTTCTGGCCTGTGAATAAACAAGAGCTGTCTGAAGAATCGCTGTGTCGTCTGATATGTTCACCCACGACTTGACACTTCTCTTTGGGACATCTGGTTTTTCCCTGGCGGGCCACGGGCCTGATCCAGAAGACTCTTCCCACATTCTTATGACTCTGCTGCAGGCCCATGACATTATTTCAAGTTGGTTAGCCAAACGTGCTGCGCTGAGGATATCAGAAAGATGCCAGCCCTTTTTTTTGGCACGTAGTTCTGCACATGCTCCCCGCTATCACTTAATCAGCGCATTCTCCCGGTGTTGACTATTTCAATGCAAACAGAGTTTCTAGGAGAACCCGAACTGGTCCTGCAGGGTTTCTGCTTTGTCTTCCAGGCGGCTCAGATACCTGCCGCCGCCAACACCCATCTCAATGCTCTCCGCATGACTCTGGCTTCCCTACTGCCCTTCCCTCATCTGGGAGACAGCATATGAACACAGAGGGCAATCTCCTGTTCCAAAGCACCTCTTGACAGCTGCTCTTTCAAAACCACAAAACAGAATGTTATCTGGGAATGGGAGACCACATGTGTGCACGTGCAACTGATCAGCACCACATTAATAAATTGGGGGGGGCGGGGAGCATAAAACAATTTAAATTAAAGGGGAGGAGGCAGGTTTCCAAAAAGCCAAGATGCGAAAGAAATTTAGTGATGTGCGTTGAAGTTTGGCAGATTGGTGCTTTTGAAAAGGCCAAGAAACCTCAATTCTGTGAGACAGGCACCCGTGTTCAGAACATGGAAAGCTCCCTTATACTCATTGATCTATCTAGCTCAGTATCGTCTACACCAGGGGTCAGCAAACTTTTTCAGCAGGGGGCTAGTCCACTGTCCCTCAGACCATGTGGGGGGCCGGACTGTATTTTTTTTTGGGGGGGGGATGAACGAATTCCTATGCCTCACAAATAACCTAGAGATGGATTTTAAATAAAAGCACACATTCTACTCATGTAAAAACACACTGATTTCTGGACCGTCTGCTGGCCAGATTTAGAAGGCGTTTGGGCCGGATCCGGCCCCCGAGCCTTAGTTTGCCTATCCATGGTCTGTTGTTGTTGTTTAGTCGTTTAGTTGTGTCCAACTCTCCGTGACCCCCTGGACCAGAGCACGCCAGGCCCTCCTGTCTTCCACTGCCTCCCGCAGTTTGGTCAAACTCATGTTCGTAGCTTCGAGAACACTGTCCAACCATCTCGTCCGTCCAACCATCTCGTCCTCTGTCGTCCCCTTCTCCTTGTGCCCTCCATCTTTCCCAACATCAGGGTCTTTTCCAGGAAATGTTCTCTTCTCCTGAGGTGGCCAAAGTCTTGGAGCCTCAGTTTCAGGATCTGTCCTTCCAGTGAGCACTCAGGGCTGATTTCCTTCAGAATGGAGAGGTTTGATCTTCTTGCAGTCCATGGGACTCTCAAGAGTCTCCTCCAGCACCATAATTCAAAAGCATCAATTCTTTGGCGATCAGCCTTCTTTATGGTCCAGCTCTCACTTCCATACATCACTACTAGGAAAACCATAGCTTGAACTATACGGACTTCTGTCGGTAAGGTGATGGCTCTGCTTTTTAAGATCCATGGTCTACACTAAGGCTAACCTATTGCCCTTCCCCAAGTGGAATTGATAATGCTTTTAGTTAGTAATGTTGGAAAGTTTTGTGTGGGTCTTGCCCTCCCCATTTTTGGCACTGCACCAGCCTAGACGGTGGCAAAGAGCAGGGGTCTGGCCGACATGCTTGCAACCCTCTGCTGCAAAATGCCTCTTTGGTTCCCTGGCGACTTTTATCCATTGCCCTTATCAGACGTTTATTCATTTACAACTCCCTGACTGCAATAATAATAAAATAAAAGGTTTGGAATTTCAACCCCGTCCTGGCTTCCCATTGCCAAAAATCCCCCGGCATGCTGCTGGCATCAGGCATGAAAGATCTTACAAAAGAACCTCGGCACAGAGCAAACAAGCGAAGGCTGTCTGGGCAAGAAGCAGCCTTTCGAAAGACCTAAGGGCAGTTTTGCACACACACAGAGAGAGGCACACATTTCACTTTTTCTCTTTGCAGCTCAAGACTGCAGAATGGGGAAGGGCCGTGGCTTAGCTGCCTTGCATGCAGAAGGGTCGCCGGTCCCTGGCCATAGCTGTCAACCGTCCCTTATTTGGCGGGAAAGTCCTTTATCCCAGCGCTGTGTCCCACTGCTGTCCCTTATTGATGATGTCCCTTAAATTTCCCAGGAAGCAGCTCCTCTCCCTCCCTCCCTGCTGGCCAGGGAGGAGGGAGGCTCCAACTGTGTTGCTTGGCTGCGTTGTTCACCCAATAAGGAGTCTGAGAACGACTGGGGGGTGGAGCTTGCATGCCTTGTGCCGATCAAATCGGCCGTGTTGCCTGGGGACTCGCCTTTGCTCAGCGCTTCCCAGCAGAGAGGTGACGGTCGTTTTCCTTGCTGCATCCCTTTTGCCGGGTTGCTGCACTGTGGGAACCACCGCTTGAGGCTTCGTTTGGCTGCTGGCTGGGCTTTCTGCCTTTGGCTCGGAGGGGCTCAGAAGTCAAACATACCTGTGCCCGGAAAATCCCTTATTTTGGCTGCTGATCCCTTATTTTTGAGGCTGCTGGTCCCTTATTTTCAAATCTGTAAGTTGACAGCTATGTCCCTGGCAACATCTCCAGGCAGGGCTAGGACATACTCCCTGCCTGAAACCCCAGACAGCAGCTGCCAGTCAGAGTAGATAATGCTTGGTTTCCATGGAGGTGCAAGTTACAGCAACAGCCAAGGCGACATTTTTCCACCTTCGCCGCATCAAGCAGTTGGTCCCTTACCTTTCTTGCCCTGATCTGGCCACAGTGATCCATGTGACGGTCACCTCCAGGCTTGACTACTGTAATTTGCTCTACGTGGGGCTGCCCTTGAAGCTGACCCAGAAACTCCAGCGGGTGCAGAATGCTGCAGCGAGGCTCCTCACGGGGTCTCTGCCATGGGAGCATATTCACCCAGGGTACAGGGTCAGATTTTAGGTGCTGGTCTTGACCTTTAAAGCCCTTTGTGGCTTAGGGCCCATGTATTTACGGGACCGCCTCTCCTGGTCTGCCCCGCAGAGGACCTTAAGGTCCATGAATGATCATAGTTTAGAGGTCCCAGGCCCTAAGGAAGTCAGACTATCCTCCACTAGGGCCAGGGCCTTCTCAGTGATGGCTCCCACCTGGTGGAATGCTCTGTCCCATGAGACCAGGGCCCTGCAGGATTTAACCTCCTTCCACCGGGCCTGTAAGACAGAGCTATTCCGCCTGGCCTTTAATTTGAATTCAGCCTGATCTTTTATTTCCCTTCTCTTCCTCCCCCTCCCCTTTTATAGAATCATAGAATCATAGAATCATAGAATCATAGAATCATAGAGTTGGAAGAGACCACAAGGGCCATCGAGTCCAACCCCCTGCCAAGCAGGAAACACCATCAGAGCACTCCTGACTTATGGTTGTCAAGCCTCTGCTTAAAGACCTCCAAAGTAGGAGACTCCACCACACTCCTTGGCAGAAGATTCCCTGCAGTCTGATTGGTCCGCAGGAGTCACCCAATCCAACTCCAGGTGGAAGTGAATCCGCAACCCAATTGGCCTGCAGGAGAATCCCGGAATTAGCCAATCCCGTGGGGCCCATTGTGTGAATAATGTATATAAAGCAGACATTTTGGGGGAAATTCCATTCCTCCTCACCACTAGGAGCTGAATAAAGTGCATGAAATCCACACTCGACTCCAAGTATATTTCACAGTCTGAATCCCACAGGGCGGTGCCTCCATGCATGCCCTTCTGCTGCTGCTACAGCCGTGTGACCCGTGAGGCTTTGGCAGCATGGCAGCACCATCCTGTTTCAGGCGGCAAAATGGGATGGGCTACCCCTGCCTCGGCAGGCCGCCTCCAGTTGCCCCAGGCGGTGGCAGAGAAGGCGGAATCACTGGGAGGTTGGCAGAGGAAGCAGAGGCAGGGGGGTGGACGAGGAGTCGGGGCACCATTTTCTATTTTGCCTCAGGTGGCAAAATATCTTTGGCCGGCCCTGAGCACAGCCTCGCTTGCCAGCCTTCAGGCTGGTTCTTATTGGGGGAGATGGCGCCTGGGTCTTTAAAAGCCTCGCCATCCCTGCCATCTGAAGGAGAGCACGGCAAAAATGGCCAGCCTAGCTGGATCACACATGACAAACACAGGAATATAATCAAGTGCTAAGTGACGGTAATCCCAGCACTCAGATCCAGCCAGTTATTAAAGTACAAAAGGGCAAATGGAGGCCAGAGGTCGGGGCAGTGAACCGTGGGCAGACAAGAGAATCGCGGAGGGCATCTGCGCGCAACCGCCGCCGTTTCCAGGCCACGCTTCCTGCTGCTCCGATGCTCCGGCTGCCAATTTTGCACTGCTATCCGGTCAATCTTTTCTGCTTGATCGCTCTGCAGCCCAACGGACAATCTGGCTGATAGGACTCTTCGGTTTTTTTTGCAAAGATCAGATAAGCCGGGGCACATCGAATCGTAGGATCACATGCTTCACTCTTACAGCCCTGTGGGGAGACTCAGCCAGATGGGCGGGGTATAAATAAATTATTATTATTATTATTATTATTATTATTATTATTATTATTAACATTTCCTAGATGTATCAGTAAAACACTATAAAATGCAACAGGAAAACAAGCAAGTGAAGGTTGCCTTGTTGAATGGTCCTGTTCAGGGTGCCAGCCAGCCAGATTTGCCTGATCCCAGGATACTCCATTCCATTCCCAGCCGCCACCCTCCCTCAGCACCCAGCAGAGCATATTCAGTCCCCACAGGGCTCTTTTTCTTTTCTTTTTTAAAAGATATTTATTAAAGTTTTTAAAAATATAACAATGAAAAAAAATAAAAAATAAAAAGAAACAAGATACAAAATACAACATAAAAACAGTTAAAAAACAAATAATTTTCCATAATATATCTTCCTCACGCTTATTTCCCCAGACCTCCTCATACCTCGCCCACAGGGCTCTTTTTCAGAAGAGGGAGAGTTCCCCCTCAAAAAGATGTCTTGTGCTTCTGCAGACTTCTGCAGTTTCCCTCCAAATTTCCCTATGCTCCCTCGTAACATTAGAACTTGCAGAAATCCACTGATGCTGAAGATTCAGGACAGATTAAAGAAAGCCCTTCGTCATGCAGAGCACACACTGCGGAACTCACTGCCACAGTGATGGCCAGAGGCGTAGGAAGGTCAGGTGGTACCCAGAACATTTCTTGCCACCCCCCCCCATTGAATTATTTTTTTGAAAAAAATGCCTGCAGAAATGGTTTTACATTATTTCATATTTTCTTACAAAGGAATGTGGATTCTGAGCCTCTGATAACAACTAGGCGACTATGGAGAGATACTTAAATCTACAGGGTGAGTTGTCTTTTGGGTTGTGTTATTTTATTTATATTTGTTGTTTATTTATTTAATAAAATCTATTTTTAAAAAACCTGCAAAGCTGTTTACCAAAACAAAAAACACAAAAAAAACCACAGCAGCGAAATCAAGAAAAATTAACAACCCTGCTTTAAAACATACAAAAGCTACAATATTAAGATTAAAATTACTTCAACTTCCTAAGCAGTAATAAAGATAAAGGGTAAAGGGACCCCTGACCATTAGGTCCAGTCATGACCGACTCTGAGGTTGCGGTGCTCATCTCGCTTTATTGGCCGAGGGAGCCGGTGTACAGCTTCCGGGTCATGTGGCCAGCATGACTAAGCCGCTTCTGGCGAACCAGAGCAGCGCACGGAAACGCCGTTTACCTTCCCGCCAGAGCGCTACCTATTTACCTACTTGCACTTTGACATGCTTTCGAACTGCTAGGTTGGCAGGAGCAGGGACCGAGCAACGGGAGCTCACCCCGTCGCGGGGATTCGAACTGCCGACCTTCTGATCGGCAAGTCCTAGGCTCTGTGGTTTAACTCACAGCGCCACCCACGTCCCTTAGGGCAGTAATAGTTCCTTGATAATTTGTCACCCCCCTCCATGATGGCACTTTGGGCGGACCTCCCCCCTTTCCTACTCCCCTGGTGACGGCCACCAGCTTGGTTGCCTTTCAAAGAGGATTAGACAAATTCATGGAGGAGGAGAGGGCTAGCGATGGCTACTAGGCAGGATGGCAAAGCTCTGAACGTCTCTCTTTGTTGATTAGAATGTGATCCTGATAGTTTGCCTGATATTAGGCGAACTAATATCAGTGTACAGGAAGAAGCAAAGATCACCAGCGTCGAAGCAATGATTCTTCAACATCAACTTCGTTGGACTGGTCATGTTGTGCGGATGCCTGATTATCGTCTTCCAAAGCAGCTACTCTATTCCGAACTTAAAAATGGAAAGCGTAATGCTGGTGGTCAACGAAAGAGGTTTAAAGACTCTCTCAAGGCAAATCTAAAAAATTGTAGTATAAACACCGACAACTGGGAAACACTGGCCTGCGAGAGCTCCAGTTGGAGAACAGCCTTGACCAAAGGTGTCATGGGCTTTGAAGACGCTCGAACTCAGGACGCAAGGGAGAAATGTGCTAAGAGGAAGGCGCACTTGGCAAATCCACACCGTGATCAACTCCCGCCCGGAAACCAATGTCCCCACTGTGGAAGGACATGTGGATCCAGAATTGGCCTCCACAGTCACTTACGGACTCATTGTTAAAACCGTGTTTATGGAACACAATCTTACTCGGCTACGAGGGATCGTCAAAGAAGAGAACCTGATAACGCCAAGGTTGCAGCTGCATATTTCTGCATTGCAGGGGTTTGGACTGGATGATCCCACAGGGTCCCTTCCAACTCTACAATTCTATGAGCAGCTGCCGAACTGTGAGCAAAGGCACCCCTTATTCCAGGCAATATCCAGACACCACAGCTGCATTTGCAAGTCACAATAAAACTGGCTTCTCCATCCCGGTGCCCTCTAGATATTCTGGACCACGACTCTGACCAGGGCTGATCCATCGGCTTTTTCTTACGTTCTTACATTCCATGCTCAGTAACTGCCAGTACTCTCCGCCAAGCAAGGACCACAACATCTGGGCTGCCCCAGATCCCGAATTCTGAATGGCCTGCCATTGTTTCCCGTTCCAGCAGTGCCTCAACATAACGTCCCTTTGTCGTTTTACAAGGCAGATAGAGCTGCGCTGAGGGAAAGTCTTTGGGGTGGAGGGGAGAAGGGAACTGGGGCAGAAGACAATGGCCTCATTGATATTCCTGTGTTGGGGGCAGGGTCACGTGTTGGGGGCATTCGCATTTTCTTCCTAGAATGCGTCTGGCGGCTGAAAACAGCATGAATAATCATTTTCCAAAAAATGACCAAAGGACAAGTTTGCAATCCAAAATGTTAAGAGTAGTAACACACCTCTCATCTCAATGCACAAGCTTCAGGCAGCCTGATAAGATTATCTCTATATCTCTATATCTAATCTATCATCTATCTATCTATCTATCTATCTATCTATCTATCTATCTATCTATCTATCTATCTATATCTATCTATCTATCTATCTATCTATCTATCTATCATCTATCTATCTATCTATCTATCTATCTATCTATCTATCTATCTATCTATCTATCATCTATCATCTATCTATCATCTATCTATCATCTCTATATCTCTATATCTAATCTATATCTATCTATATCTATCTATCTATCTATCTATCTATCTATCTATCTATCTATCTATCTATCTATATCTATCATCTATCATCTATCATCTACAGTGGTACCTCTGGTTACAGATGCTTCAGGTTACATACGCTTCAGGTTACAGACTCCGCTAACTCAGAAATAGTACCTCGGGTTAAGAACTTTGCTTCAGGATGAGAACAGAAATCGTGCTCTGGCGGTACGGCGGCAGCGGGAGGCCCCATTCGCTAAAGTGGTG
This sequence comes from Podarcis vaucheri, assembly GCF_965113315.1. Classification (NCBI taxonomy): domain Eukaryota; kingdom Metazoa; phylum Chordata; class Lepidosauria; order Squamata; family Lacertidae; genus Podarcis; species Podarcis vaucheri. Next base: position 4,093,822 of record NC_138761.1, read on the forward strand.
CTTCAGGTTAAGAACAGTTTCAGGTTAAGAACGCACCTCCGGAACGAATTAAGTACTTAACCCGAGGTACCACTGTATCTATCTATCTATTTAAAAAACTGGAGCATCATGGACTGGGGAGTCCTTGCGCAAAAGCCCCTTTGAATTCAAGCCACACATGTTGGTTCGCACATCCTCAGGAAAGCTCCATGCAACAGGCTTCTGTTGTGCCCATTTTGCAGATGAGCACTGAGGCTGGGAAAGCGAATTCCCTGAGACCATCCAGGGAGTTCGCGGCCAAGACTGGAACAAACATACCTTTTGCCAAGTAGGCACAGCAACTCTCTTAGCGCTTCTTCATGCAACTTAACATAAAAGTCTGGAAACGGAAAGCCCCCGGACAAAACCCTTCTTTTTAAAAAGAGTTCCTTCTGTGGTTTCCAGCTGATAATTTTAATGGTTTATTCTCTTCGTAAACTGCTTTGAGGTTTTTTTGTTTGCTTGTTTTTACAATCAGGCGGTGCATAAATTTTGTGAAATAAATAATAAATAAATGTAGAGTTAACTTTTAATCATTGCATTATTATTATATTTAGTGTTGTGCTCTAGCGATATTAAAAAGCTTTATTATAAACAATTGCAATCACCGACGCGCTTGTGGAAAACACAGGGTATAAATAAAAAGGATGCAGCTGTGCTTGTTTTGAACCCGAGTCTATTGTTCCACGTGACAACAAGCTCCTGTGCGACTCTTGGAAGACCCACGGACGACCACAACCCCCGCACCCTACGACAGAACACCACCACCACCCAAAGCCCTTCACCCTTCAGGTCCCGTGGGGCAGAGGAGGACCCAACTCCTGAAATGCTTTCTGGGTCCCAAAATCCTTTCCACCTGCCCTCCGTCCGAGGGGCCTGGAAGGAGCCTTGACAGCTCTGGGGGGGCATGTGTGTCTCCAGTCTTTTCCAGAGTCTTGCCTCTGCTCTTCCGTCACCCCGACCTCGGTTCATACCTCCGCTGGCGCGATGGCACCCGGCGTCTCGCCTCCCTGTGGAAAGAGAGAAAGAAGGGGAATGAGGAAAGCAAAGCCTGAGGGTTTACCGTATTTTTCGCTCCATAAGACGCACCTAGTTTTTAGAGGAGGAAAACAAACAAACAAAATATTATGAACAAAACAATGGATGTATGATTTTTGTGGTTTATGCTGTGGCCACAGACATGTGCTCTGATGGTGAGTTTGGGGTGACCCAATGCAAAAATCCCGAGAATACATGTGGATCCATGCTTTGTAACCACATTTCTGTGCCACTGCGACCCCACGAAACAGTGGGTCCGTGATTTTTTTGATGCAGGCTGTAGCCATGGACATGCTGTGTGATCTGATGGTGAATTTGGGGTGACCCAATGCAAAAATCCTGAGGATCCATGGGCTTTTCCCTCCCCCCTCCCAGGCAGCCTCCTTTATCACTAGCGTCCCTTATCTCTCCCCCCGACCGCTTGCCAATCAACTGTTTCCTTTCAATACCCCCTTCCCTCTTGTTTACCTAAGTGTCTTTTCCTTAGCTGGAGCAGTTTTTCGCTCCTCCTTTTTTCTAATTTCTCTCCTCATTGCTTGTTTTACTCTTCCTGTCTCCTCTCCTTGCAAGTTTGCTGTCTTTACCTCTCCTCTCCCAGGCAGCCTCCTTTATCTCTAGCGTCCCTTTTCTCTCTCCCCGATTGGCAAACGATCAGCAGCTTTGTTTCAACACCCACTTCCCTTTTTCAAAAAAAGAAAAAGAAAAAAGCATGATCTGCTTTTCGCCCCTGCTTTTCGCCTTCTGGCAGTTCCCTCATTGTGAGAAGTGAGGTTACAGGGAACCAGGCAGAGGGCCTTCTCAGTGGTGGCACCCGCCCTGTGGAACGCCCTCCCTTCAGATGTCAAGGAAATGAGCAGCTATCTTATCTTTAAAAGACATCTGAAGGCAGCCTTGTTTAGGGAAGTTTTTAATATTTAATGCTGTATTGTTTTTAACACTCGATTTGGAGCCACCCAGAGTGGCTGGGGAAACTCGGCCAGATGGGCGGGGTATAAATAATAAATAATTATTATTATATTATTACTACTCTTGGTCAGCGGCAGAGGATGTCGCTTGGGCGCCTGGGGCAAGCCGCCCATAGGAACGGAAATCATTTCAGATACCTAAACAGTTTTTATCCTAACTTGTTATAACTTGTTTTTTTTAAAAAAAAAATTGCGTTAGAAATAGTTCACTATTTTCCCTAAGCCACTTTTAATCTACGTTCATTTGATAAAGAAAAAGGGCAGGGCATTTAAAAAAATATATAAATAATCAAATAAGTAAGACTACCCATTATTGGCTGTTCTCTATGAATCCGTGAGCTCTGCCCTGCAGTGATAACAATCCAGATACTGTTTCCATAATCATTTAATTCCAAGATGAAAGACGGATGAGTCAGGAGCTCCTTCACTGCGGCAGAAGGTGGGAAGGCTTTCTCAGCCTCTGAATCACGCACAGAGTATCAATCAAATCAGGGGTTGAAATGAGTTCAGGGGCATTATCCCACGACAAGCGATCTCCTTATTTGTTTTATTTATTTAGGTGGTCTGTATATTCCTTTATATTGTCAGGGACTGGACTGAGGAGGGGAGACGGTATAGATTTAGAACGGCGGTTTGCAGAAGGTCATAGCTCAGAGGCTGCAGAGGGGAGAAGCTGGGAAATATTGGGAGAGGGGCAGGAGGAGGAAGAAGCTGGCAGACTCAGTCTCTTTGGAAAGCAATCCGGACCCCTCTTCTCCCAGAACTCAGCAGGCATTGAAAGTAGGAAAACAGAAAGCTCAGAGGCAGAAGGCACAGATCAGCCAGCTCAGGGATGACGTAGAATAGGAGAGACGGAGAGGGTGCCATTATCTGAGAGACGGAATTCCTTCGTCTTTCTCTGTGAATATGGAATAAAGTACTGGAGAAGTTCAGCCAGATGGGTGGTTTATAAATAAGAAATTATTATTATTATTATTATTATTATTATTAGGTAAGAACTCTTCTTGTTTATCTACTTCTTGGCTGACACCGTGAGAGGGATCAGATTCCCTGATCCACATATGCAGTCTCCAAGTGGTTTCTTACCATCCTAAGAACACCACAAATAAAAAACTAAACAATTAAAAAAATCACATTTTAGAGCAGTACTCTTAAACATCAGCATGGATGTTCCAATGGATTTATTCGAATACTTTCGAAACGCGAAGATTTCGTTTGGTTTTTATCGTCTCATTTTGCATTGGTGCCTGTATTGCTTGTGAATTGCCTTGAGGCATCCTTATTGGCCAAAAGGCATCATGTAAATAAAAAGAAAACATAATATAACGCCAGCAGAACAAATACACTGCAGAGGGCCTTCTCGGTGGTGGCGCCCACCCTGTGGAACGCCGTCCCATCAGATGTCAAGGAAATAAACAACCACCTGACTTTTAGGAGACATCTGAAGGCAGCCCTGTTTAGGGAAGTTTTTTATGTTTGATGTTTTATTGTGTTTTTAATATGCTGTTGGGAGCCACCCAGAGTGGCTGAGGAAACCTAGCCAGATGAGCAGGATAGAAAGAAATCATCATCATCATCATCATCATTATTATTTAGGGAAAAGGCGAGTTTGCAAAACTGTGTTTGGCATGGAGAGAGAAGGGAGAGAACAGTTTTTCTCCTTCTGCCATAACACTGGAACTCATAGCTATCCAACAAGATTGAAGGCTGGAAGATTCAGGACAGATAAAAGAAAGTCCTTATTCACGCAGTATGCAATTAAACTGTGGAACTCACTGCCACAGGACACAGTAAGGGCCACCAGCCTGGATGGCTTTAAAAGAGGATTGAACAAATTCATGGAGGAGGAGAGGGCTAAGCTCTGCCTCCACAGCTGGAAGCAGCAATGCTTCTGAATAGTCCTTATTCACACAGCAGGTAGTTAAACTGTGGAACTCACTGCCACAGGAGACAGTGCGGGCCACCAGCCGGGATGGCTTTAAAAGAGGATTGGACAAATTCATGGAGGAGGAGAGGGCTAATGATGGGCAGAGTATAAAACAACAACAACAACAACAACAACAACAACAACAACAACAACAACAACAACATACCAGTACATTGGATATGACCTATGGATGATGTGTGCGGCCATATTACCTGCGATGACCTATTCACACATGCAAGAGACCCGTGACGGCTCCCCCTTGGGTGTAACGGGGCCTGATCCCACAAGGCAGCCTACCTGCATCTCAGCATCGAGACTCAAGGTCTCGTAGATGTTCTCAAAGTGCTTCTCTGGGATGGGGGGCGGCTCCTCCTCCTCTTCTTGTTCGGGGGCCTTGCGGTGTTTTGCTGGCTGCCACTCCTGCGCTGGCCTGGGCCCCTTGCGCACCTTGGCATACATGGCACTCAGCCTTTTCTCCATGTCATAGCTGGTCTGGATGGGGGCCGCTCCCTCAGGTGTCGGGCCCGGCACCTGGCCCAGGGACTCGCTGCCCTGCAAGGCTGTAGGTGGCTGCACTGGCACCCCACTGGACCCTATAGTCCTCGTGTCCCTCCTGCCCGATTTGGCAGATCCTGCAAACGGGTCCCCTGGGGTTGCACCACAACCTGCGCTGCTAATGATTGTCAAGTCAGAGCCCTGCCTTCTTCCCAACCGGTCCCTGGTATATAATGCCCTTTCTCCATCCTCGATGCTTTCGTAAACTTGGTTGTCGATGTTCCCATTCAGGGGCTTCGCTTCAGATACACGGGCCTCCTTTGGGGTCATTGGGAGTTTCCTGAACTGCAGCGAGCTTGGGGAAGTTGCTTTCGCGCACGATGCTCCTGATGGTCCCAGGTGGTGCGGATCCGACTTTCCCGTCTTCTCCAGAGTTTGGTGGTTTGGGTGGTTTGCCCGCATTTCTTTTGGGGAGCTGGGGTTTCTGCACTCGAAGTCTGCAGTGAAACCATTTGTTTGCCTCTCTGCCTGATGACTGGGCAAAGAACTACCTGCAGATAATGATATGCATTAATACATCGTCAGTTGGCTTTCTTTGTTCCAGTTGTGGCAGGAGATGATAATAGATTAAAAAGTTTCTGCCACTGCTTCTTACAGGTGTGGTGAATTATCCTGGACATCCTTACATTTTTAATGTTTTTGCTTTTCTTCTTCTTGGGCTCTGCTCCCCCCCCTGATTTGTTGGTATGTAATGTGTGATTTAGGGACACGGGTGGCGCTGTGGGTAAAAGCCTCAGCGCCTAGGGCTTGCCGATCGAAAGGTCGGCGGTTCGAATCCCCGCAGCGGGGTGCGCTCCCGTTGCTCGGTCCCTGCTCCTGCCAACCTAGCAGTTCGAAAGCACATCCAAGTGCAAGTAGATAAATAGGGACCGCTTACTGGCGGGAAGGTAAACGGCATTTCCGTGTGCTGCGCTGGCTCACCAGATGCAGCTTCGTCACGCTGGCCACATGACCCGGAAGTGTCTCCGAACAGCGCTGGCCCCCGGCCTCTTGAGTGAGATGGGCGCACAACCCTAGAGTCTGTCAAGACTGGCCCGTACGGGCAGGGGTACCTTTACCTTTACCTTTTAATGTGTGGTTTATAGCACCTGGACCAGAGGAATTGTTCATTTTGTGGTCTGATGCTCTTTCATGTTGTTTGAAATTGTCCACTAGGGTCAAGGGGAGCCCATTTGTTATCGCTAAAAAATTTTTTATATTGAGGAGGTCCGTGAATATCTGATGTGTCTGATCCTGCAGGTACTCCCCCCAGACTTCTATTCTATTTTCTCCCCCCCCCAAAAAAAATTGTATTGGTTTTCACAAAATTAAAAACACACTAACAAATAAACAGACAACAGAAATCATAACCTTATTAAAACTAATCTTCTTAACATTGTTAAGTGACTTCCTCGTATCCCAGTTGAATTTCAATGCATATCATTTTAACGGTTTTCCAAATCAAAGTTTTTCCAATCTTAACTTAATCACTTAACATCTCTTTTTCTTCCCAATTCTGCATTAAACATGATAATTCATCACATTACTTATTTCAATCCTAAGCCTAGTGATTGTAAGCTTTTCCCAATTAATTTAACTTAACGTATTTAACTAAATAGTCATTAAATACTTCTATTTTCTTTAGAAGTGGGAATGATAGGCATTTTAATTACATGTTGCTTTGAGTGCTTTTTTTTTGGGGGGGGGAGAATATAACTCGTTTTTTAAAAATAAATGCACATCATCAACAAATGATCCCTTAAGCTCCCAGCAAGAAAGCTAATGCAGTAGGGATCATGGCAAACTGGAAATTTAAACCCAAACATGTGCATCAGGCCAGAGTCATTTGCTGGTGCACATTCCAGGGACTGGTGTTCGGAGGGGGGGGAGGGTGAGCTCACCGCACTGGGTGCCATTTGGGGAAAGGGCGCCATCACGGCTGCCTCGTGGGACGCGTACTGAGCTCCAGCGCTGTGCTTCAGCACACACACACCGGGCGACGCACCACACCGCCAGGACGCGTGCCAGCCACACCCCCGCCTGTTCTCCGCTCCAGGGGCTTCAGCATATTGCTCCGCCACTGATTCCAGGAACCCAATTTTAAAAATTTTGGGAAATGATACACAATGAATCAAAGAAAATGTTTAGAATGACATTTGTTAAGAAAAGCATTTCTGTTAGGAATTGTAGGACAAGGCCCACCAAGGAAAATAAAGAATTTATTCACGTATGCTACAACAGCGCCCATCACTTCCTGGCAAACAGAAGGGGAAGAAATGGAGGCAGTGAGAGATTTTACTTTCTTGGGCTCCATGATCACTGCAGATGGAGACAGCAGGCACGAAATTAAAAGACGCCTGCTTCTTGGGAGAAAAGCAATGACAAACTTAGACAACATCTTAAAAAGCAGAGACATCACCTTGTCAACAAAGGTCCATATTGTTAGAATCATAGAATCATAGAGTTGGAATAGACCACAAGGGCCATCGAGTCCAACCCCCTGCCAAGCAGGAATGCATATTAAAGCCATGGTTTTCCCAGTAGTGATGTATGGAAGTGAGAGCTGGACCATAAAGAAGGCTGATGGCCGAAGAATGGATGCTTTTGAATTCTGGTGCTGGAGGAGACTCTTGAGAGTCCCATGGACTGCAAGAAGATCCAACCTCTTCATTCTGAAGGAAATCAGCCCTGAGTGCTCACTGGAAGGACAGATCCTGAAGCTGAGGCTCCAAGACTTTGGCCGCCTCATGAGAAGAGAATACTCCCTGAAAAAGACCCTGATGTTGGAAAAGATGGAGGGCACAAGGAGAAGGGGACGACAGAGGACGAGATGGTGGGACAGTGTTCTCGGAGCTACCAGCATGAGTTTTTCCAAACTGCGGGAGGCAGTGGAAGACAGGAGTGCCTGGCGTGCTCTGGTCCATGGGGTCACGAAGAGGCGGACACGACTAAACGACTAAACAACAACAACAATAGCGGCAAGAGTCTTGATAGCACAAGGGTGGAAGAATGAGGAAACCCCCACAAAAGAACAGTGGCAAGAGAAACTGATGAACTATGCAGAGCTGGCTAAACTAACATATAAACTGCGAGATAAGGACAACTGTGACTTGAAAGAAGAACGGGAACTTTTTACAATTTACTTAAAAAGACAACAAAATGAATACGACTCCTTGGCAGGTTTTGAATAAACATACACAAATTTATTGATTGTCAGCATAGCAGATAGATAATGTAAGGATTTATGCCATTTCACAGTATGCAGAGAATTATATGTGCTGAAAAATCAGAGAGAGGAGCTGAGGGAAGGAAATAATGAATATGATATGTTGTGATATTTTGATAGGTTGAAATTGTTAATTAAAAAAAAACTTTTCAAAAAAAGATTCCAGGAACCCAAATATTGAAGGATACGTCGAGGGAAGGGATGATATTATTAATTGTTGTTATTGTCACGAATATTATTATTATGATATCCCAGCCCTCTTCAAGGAGGCTCCGAAGGCAAATAGTAACAAGTAAATAAATTTAGTCAGCCTTAAGATGGCAAGCGCAATGCAGCACGCTTGGACTGTTAAAACTATTTAAACTGTCGCAGCTTCCAAAATGTGGAACTTCCTCTCCATAGAGTTGCATCAGCCATCCTCATTATACAGTTCCCATCCTTTGCTGAAGATGTACTGGCTTTTGGGCAGTTAAAAATTGTGTGGTTCCCCTCCCCTCCCCTCCCCGTTGGGGCCAGACTTGTTGTCTGATGGTACATTCTTTGGTTTGCTTATAAATCGTTTTATTGGATTTGAAGGTCTTGTGGTTATACGGTTGTAACTAGGGATGGGAAGAAATTTGACTCGGTTCGCATTTAAAGGCAAATGTACCTCAACCGCACTTTCCAGATCAATACTCCAACTGTAACGCAGGCTTCTCCGAATTTTGCAATATATTAATGGGTACAAAACCGTGGCAAAGCGTGCATGAAAAAAAATGCATGCATTGGTGAAAAGAACAAGCAAAAAATACATTTTTTTTACGGGAAAATGCTTTGCAAAAAATAAAATAAAAATAGAGGCAAATTTGCAAACAAAGCTCTACTGTATATTAGAAGACGTTTGCACTAAAATACCGATGAATTTTCACATGGACTTTGTAGCCAGGATGGAAATGCACAAGTGATGTGGAACTGTAGAGAACCGAGTTTAAGGTTGGAAAAGTGAGAAATGGAGAGGAACTTAACTTGACAGATTCACACCCACCCACTTGTAACCCCCTGTTAGACAGGTAAGAGGCCTCTTCAAGAAATTAAAGGCTAAAAAACTCCTCTGCACCTCTGTACCATAGGCCTTGAGCAAATAAATATATTTTAAGTGGCAGTTGGGTGGGGGGAAGTGAACCCTAAAGGATGATGTTAAAGTTACTTACCAGTTTCCAGTTCCTCACTTGCACAGAAGTTCGAAGAACAACTCAGGCAGAAAATGTAAAGAACTAATGTTTCTGAAGGCAGCCCTGTTTAGGGAAGCTTTTAATATTTGATGAATTATTGTATTTTAATATTTTGCTAGCAATGACAAACCTAGACAGCATCTTAAAAAGCAGAGACATCACCTTGCCCCCACAAAGGCCAGTATAGTTAAAGCCATGGTTTTCCCAGTAGTGATGTATAGAAGTGAGAGCTGGACCATAAAAAAGGCTGATCGCCGAAGAATTGATGCTTTTGAATTATGGTGCTGGAGGAGACTCTTGAGAGTCCCATGGACTGCAAGAAGATCAAACCTCTCTATTCTGAAGGAAATCGGCCCTGAGTGCTCACTGGAAGGACAGGTCCTGAAGCTGAGGCTCCAAGACTTTGGCCACCTCATGAGAAGAGAAGACTCCCTGGGAAAGACCCTGATGTTGGGAAAGATGGAGGGCGCAAGGAGAAGGGGACGACAGAGGACGAAATGGTTGGACATTGTTCTCGAAGCTACAAACATGAGTTTGACCAACCTGCGGGAGGCAGTGGAAGACAGGAGGGCCTGGCGTGCTCTGGTCCAGGGGGTCACAAAGAGTCGGACACGACTAAACGACTCAACAACAACAACAACAACAATATTTTGCTGGAAGCCACCCAGAGTGGCTGGGAAAACCCAGCCAGATGGGCAGGGTATACATCATCATCATCATCATCATCATTATTATGCATCCCTGATTCCCACTGTGCACCTTAGAACACCCCATATTCTATATCTCCATGAACATAGGAAGCTGTCTTATACTGAGTCACACTGTTGAGCCCATCTAGCTCAGTATTGTCCACACGGGCTGGCAGAAGCTCTTTAAGATTTCAGGCAGGGGACATTTGCCAGCCTTACCTGACTCTCCCCTTTCAGATGGGTAACAGTTTTCTGCAATAAAACTGGTTGTGCATGCACAACAGTCACGAACACGTGAAGAAGCTCGGGGGAAAGAGCACGGAGGCATCGCAGAGAGTGATGTGCTCTGGTAAATCACGCTGCAAGGATCAGTGCTTTGGAAAGGTGAGGGACAGAGGAAGGGCATGGACCTGCAGGTGTAAGAGTGGAAAGCTGGGCGGACAGAGGACCAGGCAGGCATTTTACAAAGCCTTGACACAGCTCTTTCCCATCACCACAAACAGCACCAAAGCCTTTGATCCTGCGGTTACAGTTCGGGTTTTCTGCAAGGCAAACACTGGTTCGGCAAGTACCGTATTTTTTGCACGATAAGACTCACTTTCCCCTCCTAAATAGTAAGGGGAAATGTGTGTGCATCTTATGGAGCGAATGCAGGCTGTGCAGCTGTCACAGAAGCCAGAACAGCAAGAGGGATTGCTGCTTTCACTGCGCAGCGATCCCTCTTTCTGTTCTGGCTTCTGAGATTCAGAATATATATTTTTCTTGTTTTCCTCCTCCAAAAACTAGGTGCGTCTTGTGGTCTGGTGCGTCTTATAGAGCGAAAAATACGGTGTCTCCGACGAAGGGCCCCACCTAGGCTCAAGCCACCCGTTTGTTTCCCTGCCAGGGAATTTGCACGCTTCACAAGACACACACAAACACGTGTGTGTGTGTGTGTGTACAGAATCTAGGCTTTCCTTTCCTCTCCTGTTTTTACAGTGAATCTGTTCCCCCCAACACCTCGGCAATCGTTTGGCCGAGCGCCAACACTTGTAATAAGTTTGTTCCTTTGGTTAAGCGTTTAAAGCCACGGAACAGGTTCCAACACTGTCGGCAGAAGCTGTCAATTGCTGGGTCTGGCAGAGAGAACTCGCCCGGCAGGTTTGCTCTGCGGAAGATGAAATAACCGAGCGCAGTCTAGTGGGTTGGCCTTGGACCAGAGAGGCTTTAGAGGCTGTGCTTGCATTTCCCTCCCCAACCTACCCCACCCCCCCAGTGAACACCAGTTTTGCAAGGTGGGAGAGGGTGGAAGCGTTGACCTCTTCATCCTCCCCTTGGCGCTGCTCTGATTCAGAGAGCCCTGTGGCTGCTTCAAATCATAAAACTGGCTCCCACATCACATGTGCCAGTGCGGCGGCGTAGTTGCGGTGTTGGATCAGGGCCTGGGAAGCCAGGGTTCAAATCCTGGCTTGGTGATGAAGCTCGTTGGGTGACGTAAATGGGATGTAAGTGCAATTAATCACCATAATAATGAACCGACCACATGAATTGACCTGGACCCTGCAATCATCATCTCAGGCCTTTTTTGTGTCCCTCCACCGTGAGAGGTCCAGGAAGTTGCAACACGAGAACGGGGCCTTCTCTGCAGTGGCCCCCCCATCTGTGGAATGCTCTGCCCAGGGAGGCTCCTAGAGATGGAAGCCCTGTGGGGCTCAAATGGTTTGGCTCTATTTATCCCTATTTATTCCATAAGATTTATACGCCACGTGGCTGCTAAAAAAACAAAACCTCAAAGCGGTTTGCGAAAAAGATAAAAAACCAATAAGAAAAGCTAACAGCAATAATGTAAGTCTTTCAAAGAGTTAAAATAGCAAGAAACTGAAAACTTGCATCAACTTTCTAAATATCTGGGCAGGCTCTAGTCTTGTGGTGTGTTTGTGTATGTACACACCAGTGCCAGATTTATGTATAAGCTAAACAAGCTATACAGCTGAGGGCCACACTCTCTTGGGGACCCCCCAAAAAACTAAAGGGAAAGAAACCTGGATGTACATTTCCAAAATATAACAAAAAAACCCCAATAAAATAAAACCTACATACAGCAACAGTGTTTTGTGTTGTATATGGACCTATTAGGTCTATAAATTACCAAGCAGCATATATTCAACACAAAAAGCAGCGACAATTTGTTGTTGACAAAGGACAGCTGGACATATCAAGGGCCCCATTACATTCAGCAGCTGAGGGCCTCATCAATCCTAAATACAACCCAGGTACACACAGAAACTGGGATACGGGTGGCGCTGTGGGTTAAACCACTGAGCCTAGGGCTTGCCGACCAGAAGGTCGGCAGTTCGAATCCCCACGATGGGGTGAGCTCCTGTTGCTCGGTTCCTGCTCCTGCCAACCTAGCAGTTCGAAAGCACCTCAAAGTGCAAGTAGATGAATATGTACCACTCTGGCAGGAAGGTAAACTGCGTTTTCGTGCGCTGCTCTGGTTCACCAGAAGCGGCTTAGCCATGCTGGCCACATGACCCGGAAGCTGTACGCCGGCTCCCTCGGCCAATAAAGCGAGATGAGCACCGCAACCCCAGAGTCGGTCATGACTGGACCTAATGGTCAGAGGTCCCTTTACCTTTACACACAGAAAAAGGGAAGGGAATCCCCTGCTATCTAACTGGAGGCTCGTTCACTAGCGCTGATTTGATACTATCCCTAATAATACTTTTTTAAAAGAGGAACCAAAAAGGGATGCCTGACTCCTAACCAAGCCTGTTCACAACATAAACAGAACAGGGATGTCCTGTTTAGGACGGAAGGAAGGAAGGAGCAAGGATCCTGAGGTTTCCGTGCAGAGAAGGGGGTTTTTCTGCTTCACACTGACTTCCGCAAACACATGTTGTTCTGGCTCCACTGTTCTGCCACAGGGCACTGCCAAACAGCCTGCTTATTGAGCATTCACCCTGATTCGTTGGCAGGGAGATTAGTTGCCCGGCTATTGAACGCACGCCTGTTCTGGTTTGTTTGTGAGCAAGTTTCATGACTTCGGGTCAAAGCAAGTGCCTTATCACTTTCCTTTTCGCCAAAAGTCTGATCTCCTGGGGAACGCGGAGTTTGTTGCGGCAGAGCTCAAAACAAACTAGGATCATGCGGCCCGAATTTTCTGGGCATGTCAGTGAATCCCTAGCCCCCAAACAGCAACAGGTTCCCAGCAGTAAGACCACCTGGAAGGAAATGTTTCTGCTTCCGTTTTGCTTTTGCTCCTGCAAAGAGCACATTGCAGGTGGGTTCGGAGCGCCTCAGGCAGAGATTCAGCGCTGCACAAATTCCAAAAGCAGTGAAACTGGGCCTGGGAACATAGGAAGCTGTCTATCCTGAGACCATTGCTCCATCTAACTTAGTACTTCCTGCCCTGGCTGGCAGCAGCCCTTCACTGTTTCACGCAGAACTCTCCACTGTAAAAGCTAGTCCAGAGTTACCGAAAACTTGGGTCCCCAGCTGTTGTTGGACTACAACTCCCATCATCCCTAGCTAGCAGGCGGTGGTCAGGGATGATGGGAATTGTAGTCCAAAAACAGCTGGAGACCCAAGTCTGGGAAACTCTGAGCTAGTCAACTGTGGACTTTAAACAGAGGTTGGATGGCCATCTATCATTGCCGCTATAGTTGAGATTTGTGCATTGCAAGGGGTTGGGCTGGATGACCTCTGAGGTCCCTTCCAACTATGATTCTATGCTTCTGCAAATGCAATTAACAAACAATGGGAGAAATTGGAAGGATCTCAAAAGAGAAGATAGACAGGGATTGGAAGGTGTTTAAAGGATACTTGCAAAACCATATTGAAAAGTCAGAACTCCTATTAGACTAAATAAGTTCCGTTTTAAATAGTGAAATACTAAATAAGATGGATAACAATGTGTAATAGAAAAAGAAGCATGAAATTAGGTTAAAGGTGTGTGAAGGAAAGTAATAGAAGTGGAAAGAAATTGCAATTGAGTAGATTGGAAGCCTAGCACAAAGGTGGGGTGAGGGGTGGTGGATGGTGATGGGAAAAGGAATTATCTGTGGGATTGAATGTAGGTATTGAATGTAGGTATGTTTGAATATTTTTAAGGATTGTATGAAATGTATGTTTGTATGCTTGTATATTCGCAATATGTGTGTATTAATGCTGAATTATTTTAGAATCATAGAATCATAGAATCATAGAGTTGGAAGAGACCACAAGGGCCATCGAGTCCAACCCCCTGCCAAGCAGGAAACACCATCAGAGCACTCCTGACATATGGTTGTCAAGCCTCTGCTTAAAGACCTCCAAAGTAGGAGACTCCACCACACTCCTTGGCAGCAAATTCCACTGTCGAACAGCTCTTACTGTCAGGAAGTTCTTCCTAATGTTTAGGTGGAATCTTCTTTCTTGTAGTTTGGATCCATTGCTCCGTGTCCGCTTCTCTGGAGCAGCAGAAAACAACCTTTCTCCCTCCTCTATGTGACATCCTTTTATATATTTGAACATGGCTATCATATCACCCCTTAACCTCCTCTTCTCCAGGCTAAACATGCCCAGCTCCCTTAGCCGTTCCTCATAAGGCATCGTTTCCAGGCCTTTGACCATTTTGGTTGCCCTCCTCTGGACACGTTCCAGTTTGTCAGTGTCCCTCTTGAATTGTGGTGCCCAGAACTGGACACAGTACTCCAGGTGTGGTCTGACCAGAGCAGAATACAGTGGCACTATTACTTCCCTTGATCTAGATGCTATACTCCTATTGATGCAGCCCAGAATTGCATTGGCTTTTTTAGCTGCCGCGTCACACTGTTGGCTCATGTCAAGTTTGTGGTCAACCAAGACTCCTAGATCCTTTTCACATGTACTGCTCTCAAGCCAGGTGTCACCCATCTTGTATTTGTGCCTCTCATTTTTTTTGCCCAAGTGCAATACTTTACATCTCTCCCTGTTAAAATTCATCTTGTTTGTTTTTGCCCAGTTCTCTAATCTGTCAAGGTCGTTTTGAAGTGTGATCCTGTCCTCTGGGGTGTTAGCCACCCCTCCCAGTTTGGTGTCATCTGCAAATTTGATCAGGATGCCCTTGAGTCCATCATCCAAGTCGTTGATAAAGATGTTGAATAAGACCGGGCCCAAGACAGAACCCTGTGGCACCCCACTAGTCACTCTTCTCCAGGATGAAGAGGAACCATTGATGAGCACCCTTTGGCTTCGGTCAGTCAGCCAGTTACAAATCCACTGAGTGGTAGCATAGTCAAGACCACATTTTACCAGCTTCTTTACAAGAATATCATGGGGCACCTTGTCAAATGCCTTGCTGAAATCAAGGTAGGCTACATCCACTGCGTTCCCTTCATCTACCAGGCTTGTAATTCTGTCAAAAAACGAGATCAGGTTAGTCTGACATGACTTATTTTTCAGAAATCCATGCTGACTATTGGTGATCACAGCATTCCTTTCTAGGTGCTCACAGACTGTTTGCTTAATGATCTGCTCCAGAATCTTCCCTGGTATTGATGTCAGACTGACTGGGCGGTAATTATTTGGGTCCTCTCTTTTCCCCTTTTTGAAAATAGGGACAACATTTGCCCTCCTCCAGTCTGCCGGGACTTCGCCTGTTCTCCAGGAATTCTCAAAGATGACTGCCAGTGGTTCTGAGATCACATCTGCCAGTTCTTTTAATACTCTTGGATGCAGTTCATCTGGCCCTGGAGACTTGAATACATCTAAACTAGCCAAATATTCTTGTACTATCTCCTTAGTTATTCTGGGCTGTGTTTCCTTTGCTGAATCATTTGCTCCAAATTCTTCAGGTCGGGCATTGTTTTCTTTATCGGAGAAGACTGAGGCAAAGAAGGCATTGAGGAGTTCAGCCCTTTCTGTGTCCCCTGTTTGCATTTCACCATCTTCTCCTCTGGGTGACCCCACTGTTTCTTTGTTCTTCTTTTTGCTACGAACATACCCATAAAAGCCCTTTTTGTTGCTTTTAACCTCTCTAGCAAGCCTGAGTTCATTCTGTGCTTTAGCTTTTCTGACTTTGTGTCTACATGTGCTGGTTATTTGTTTGAATTCCTCTTTGGTGGTTTCCCCCCTTTTCCATTTTTTGTACACATCCTTTTTCTAACCTTAATTCAGTTAAAAGTTCTTTAGATAGCCACCCTGGCTTCTTTAGGCACCTTCCATGTTTCCATCTCATTGGTATTGCCTGACGTTGTGCTTTTACTATCTCCCTCTTAACAAACTCCCAGCCATCATGAACTCCCTTTCCTTTTAGTATTGTTGTCCATGGGATCTCACCCAGCACTTCCCTAAGTTTTATGAAGTCGGCTTTCTTAAAGTCAAGAAATTGAGTCCTAGTATGCTTGGCTGCTCCTTTCCGCTGTATAGTAAACTTCAGAAGAGCATGATCACTCGCGCCTAATGATCCTTCCACTTCTACCCCACTAACCAGGTCATCGGCATTGGTTAGGACCAGATCTAAAATGGCTGTTCCTCTTGTTGCTTCTCCCACTTTCTGGACAATGAAGTTGTCTGCAAGGCCAGTGAGGAATCTGTTTGACCTTATGCTCTTGGCTGAGTTTGACGTCCAACAAATATACTACTAATTGAAGTCCCCCATTACTACTATCTCCCTTCCTTTTGCATGCTTGGCCATCTGTTCCAGGAAGGCATCATCTATGTCCTCCGTTTGGCTTGGGGATCTATAGTAAACTCCCACAATGAGGTCTCTGTTATTCTTCTCTCCCTTAATTTTGACCCAAATGCTCTCACTTTGGCTTTGAGGATCTAAATCTTGGATCTCTTCACAGGTATACACATCCCTGACATACAACGCCACTCCTCCTCCTTTCTTGTCTGGTCTGTTTCTCTGAAATAGATTGTATCCCCCCATTATTACATTCCAATCGTGGGACTTATCCCACCAGGTTTCAGTGATGCCTATTATGTCATATTTAGTTTTATTTTAACAATAAAAACTTTTCAAAAAATAATAATAATGGCGCAATCGTCCTCGCAAAGGGGTTTTGTGGTTCTCTCCCCCAGGGTTAAAGTGTTAAGCGTCCACTGCTCTCGGATTTTTGTTTTTGCTCTGCAACCAGGCAGGGAGGCCATGTCAATGCACAGCAACACACGCCCCAGCTCTAGCCAGGGCCGGCTGCCCACAACTCAGCACTGTCTTCTCAACTCTCCAGCTCTCCAGCAAACCGCAATGACTCATCACGCTTGGCTCTCCGGGTGCCGGGAGCCATACAAGCACACAAACATGTCCCATGCCTGCGTCCCACAGGAGGGCACCCCCAGATCCCCCCAGGCTCAAGAAGTCTTCCCTGCCCACTCTCTGCCTGCTGAGGAGATTCGTCCGCGGTGCAAGGGGGGTGTGCTCCCTCTGGCTGGAATATGTCTTCCCCCACAGCTCCAGCCTTGCACTCAACCAACAGCAGTTTGGTGTGGAATTACTGCTGGAAGATTCCCCCGTCTCTGGGGGAAGAAGGAGCAAGCGAAAGAAGAAATGTGGTCAGCGCTGGAGCGGAGCGTTAACTGTTTCTACCAGAACAGCCCTGTCAGGCTCCTGCAGCTGGGTAGGCGAAGGGGTGGGTGTTTCGCACGCAGAAAGTCCCGAGTTCAAGTCCCCAGCGTCTCCAGGCAAGGCTGGGCCAGACCCCTGTAAGAGCTGCGGCCAAACAATGTGGAAAATACCGGGGTAGGTGGACACGGGTGGTGCTGTGGGTTAAACCACAGAGCCTAGGACTTGCTGATCAGAAGGTCGGTGGTTTGAATCCCCGCAACAGGGTGAGCTCCCGTTGCTCGGTCCCTGCTCCTGCCAACCTAGCAGTTCGAAAGCATGTCAAAATGCAAGTAGATAAATAGGTACCGCTCTGGTGGGAAGGGAACCGGTGTTTCTGTGCACTGCTCTGGTTTGCCAGAAGCGGCTTAGTCATGCTCATAGCTGTCAACTTTTCCCTTTTCTTGCGAGGAATCCTATTCGGAATAAGGGAATTTCCCTTTTAAAAAGGGAAACATTGACAGCTATGGTCATGCTGGCCACATGTATGCCGGCTCCCTCGGCCAGTAAAAGCGAGATGAGCGCAGCAACCCCAGAGTCGTCCATGACTGGACCTAATGGTTAGGGATCCCTTTACCTTTTTAGGTGGACAGAAGGCACATTTAGTATACCTGAAGGAATGTCTCCACACCCATTGTTCAGCCCGGACACTGAGGTCCAGCTCCAAGGGCCTTCTGGCGGTTCCCTCCCCGCAAGAAGTCAAGTTACAGGGAACCAGGCAGAGGGCCTTCTCGGTGGTGGCGCCCGCCCTGTGGAACATCCTCCCATCTGTGTCAAGGAAATAAACAACTATCAGACTATTAGAAGGCATCTGAAGGCAGCCCAGTTTAGAGGAGTTTTTAATGTTTGATGTTTTATTCTGTTTTTATTGTTCTGTTGAAAGCCGCCCAGACTGGCTGAGGAAACCTAGCCAGATGGGTGGGGTAGAAATAAATCATCATCATCATCATCATCATCATCATCATCATTATTTAGGAAAAAGGCATGTGAGAGACCAGTTTGCAAAATTGTATGTAGCATGGAGAGAGAAAGGAGAGAACAGTTTTTCTCCTTCTGCCATAACACTGGAACTCTTAGATATCCAACAAAGTTGAAGGCTGGAAGATTCAGGACAGATAAAAGAAAGTCCTTATTCACGCAGTAAGCAGTTAAACTGTGGAACTCACTGCCACAGGACACAGTAAGGGCCACCAGCCTGGATGGCTTTAAAAGAGGATTGGACAAATTCATGGAGGAGGAGAGGGCTAAGCTCTGCCTCCACAGCTGGAAGCAGCAATGCTTCTGAATAGCAGTTGTCGGAAACTACAGGAGAGGAGAGTTGGTCTTGGGTTCGAATCCTGCTTGCGAGTTTCACGCGGGCACCTCATCGACCACTGTGAGAACAGGATGAGAGACTAGATGGGCCACTGGGTTGGACTAGATCAGGAGTCAGCAAACGTTTTTGAGGGCCGGTCCACTGTCCCTCAGATCTTGTGGGGGGGCGGACTATATTTTTTGGGGGGAGATGAACAAATTGCTATGTCCCACAAATAACCCAGAGATGCATGTCAAATAAAAGCACACATTCTACTCATGTAAAAACACCAGGCAGGCCCCACAAATAACCCAGAGATGCATTTTAAATAAAAGGATACATTCTACTCATTTCAAAACACGGTGATTCCCGGACCGTTGGCGGGCCGGATTTAGAAGGCGATTGGGCCGCATCCAGCCCCCGGGGCCTTAGTTTGCCTACACATGGACTAGGAACATGCATGTCCAACAGGTAGATCGTGATCTGCCGGTAGATCGCGGGGGTGTCCCAGGTAGATCGCGGGATGAAGAAGAAAAAGAAGAGTTTGGATTTGATATCCCGCCTTTCACTCCCTTTATGGAGTCTCAAAGCGGCTAACATTCTCCTTTCCCTTCCTCCCCCACAACAAACACTCTGTGAGGTGAGTGGGGCTGAGAGACTTCAGAGAAGCGTGACTGGCCCAAGGTCACCCAGCAGTTGCATGTGGAGGAGCGGAGACGCGAACCCGGTTCCCCAGATTACGAGACTACCGCTCTTAACCACTACACCACACTGGCTCTCATGGATGAAGTTTAGTGATTGCCTTTGGCCAACCCTCCCCTAAAAAAAGCTGAACAACTCCTGGCAATGACAATGGGTAGATCACAGCTGGTCTTTTTATACTGTGAGTAGATTGCAGTCTCTTTGGAGTTGGACGTGCCTGGACTAGATGATTGTCAGGGTCTCTTCCAACTCTACCATTCTATGAGTACAGCTAACCGCACTACCTTCTTGGGAGAAAGGCAATGACAAACCTAGACAGCATCTTAAAAAGCAGAGACATCACCTTGCCAACAAAGGTCCATATAGCTAAAGCTATGGTTTTCCCAGTAGTGATGTATGGAAGTGAGAGCTGGACCATAAAGAAGGCTGATCGCTGAAGAATTGATGCTTTTGAATTGTGGTGCTGGAGGAGACTCTTGAGAGTCCCATGGACTGCAAGAAGATCAAACGTATCAGTTCTTAAGGAAATCAGCCCTGAGTGCTCCCTGGAAGGACAGATCCTGAAGCTGAGGCTCCAATACTTTGGCCACCTCATGAGAAGAGAAGACTCCCTGGAAATGACCCTGATGTTGGGAAAGATGGAGAGCAGAAGGAGAAGGGCAAGACAGAGGACGAGATGGTTGGACAGTGTTCTCGAAGCTACAAACATGAGTCTGACCAAACTGCGGGAGGCAGTGGAAGACAGGAGTGCCTGGCGTGCTCTGGTCCAGGGGGTCACGAAGAGTCGGACACAACTAAACGACTAAACAACACTACACTACAGGGTCTCTGATGTGTCAGAAACAAAATCCGAATGAATCTTTGCCCTGCCACCCTCCACCTACAACGCGGTCTGTGCTTCAGGCTTTCTGCCCCGAGAATTAAAAACGGCTGCCTGCGGGGAGTTAAAGGGATTGTGCTCTTTGCTCTCTGTGAACTCAGGGATAAAGATCAAAAAGGTCTGAAAGCTGGGCTGGGAGTGGGGGGTGGAGAGGTGAAAGTAAAACCCCTTTTCTGTTCCAGGGAAATCTCCTCCCAAGGCATAGCCCAGTCTTCCCCAACCAGACACCCTCCTGATCCGTGGGGCTACGGCTCCCATCACCGCCCCCCCGCCAGCACAACGGTCCAGAACATGTAGAGGGCACCAGGTTGGGGCAGGCTGCCGCCATCTCGCCCCTGGCCCCAGCCTAGCCGGAATCACCCAGATGTCCCCTTAATGCCACCATCTCCATCTGGCGGATAATCCACGTTAAATAGATTCCAATCGCCTTACGCTCACGGCAGGCAGAGGCATCGGGACTTATGCCGGAAAGACCCCCCAACAGGGGGAAGCCCATCGCAGCACTCAGGTTCACGCACAAAAGGGCTGTTAACTTGGGGAGGGGGGGCAGAGTGCTTGCCTGATCATCGCCCCAGAGCCACAAGGTTCCGTCCTCTCCCCCATGCTTTTTAACATCTACATGAAGCTGCTGGGAGAGATCATCAGGGGGTTTGGGCTGGGTGTTCACCAGTATGCAGATGATACCCAGCTCTACCTCTCTTTCAAATCAGAACCAGTGAAGGCGGTGAACGTCCTGTGTGAGTGTCTGGAGGTGGTTGGAGGATGGATGGCGGCTAACAGATTGAGGCTGAATCCTGACAACACAGAAGTACTGTTTTGGGGTGACAGGAGGCCGGCGGGTGTGGAGGACTCCCTGATCCTGAATGGGGTAACTGTGCCCCTGAAGGACCAGGTGCGCAGCCTGGGAGTCTGAAATATACTCAGAGTCGCAAAGTGATTTCATGCTCTTTATTCAGCTCATAGTGGTGAGGAGGAATGAATAGAAGTCCCCTCACAGTATCTGCTTTATATACATTATTTACACAATGGGCTGCACATGATTGGCTAATTCCGGAATTCTAATGTATGCCAATCAGGTTGTGGATTCACTTCTATCTGGAGCAGGATTGGGTGGTTCCTGCCAACCAATCATACTGCTGCATTGTTCTCGGACCAATCAGACTGCTGCATTCTGAATCCTATTGTTCTAGGACCAATCAGACTGCTGCATTTTGGATCCTATTGTTCTAGGACCAATCAGACTGCTGCAGTTTGGATCCTATTCAACTCAGTACATAACAGAGTCATTCTGGACTCACAGCTGTCCATGGAGGCACAGGTCAATTCTGTGTCCAGGGCAGCTGTCTACCAGCTCCATCTGGTACGCAGGATGAGACCCTACCTACCCGCGGACTGTCTTGCCAGAGTGGTGCATGCTCTGGTTATATCCTGCTTGGACTACTGCAATGCGCTCTACGTGGGGCTACCTTTGAAGGTGACCCGGAAACTGAAATTAATCCAGAATGCGGCAGCTAGACTGGTGACTGGGAGCGGCCGCCAGGACCACATAACACCAGTCTTGAAAAACCTACATTGGCTCCCAGTACGTTTCCGAGCACAATTCAAAGTGTTGGTGCTGACCTTTAAAGCCCTAAGTGACCTTGGTCCAGTATACCTGAAGGAGCGTCTCCGCCCCCATCGTTCTGCCCGGACACTGAGGTCCAGCACCGAGGGCCTTCTGGCGGTTCCCTAATTTTTCTTGAGACAAGCTTGGGTGGAAAGGTCTCTAGCCTTATATATTCATCTTGCATTGCTTAAAAAAGCTTTCTTCGGTTTGCTTTTTTTGCATGGTTTCAAGAACTATATTAACTGTTTTTATGGCGTGTCTGCAAACTGCCTTGAGACACACATTAAAAAGTCAGTTGACTGATTGACTGATGGGCGGGTGGAATAAAACCAATCAATAAAGGTGTCAGAATTGAATATGCTCCCAGCCAGGATCCACCTGCCTTCCTCAGCCACCAGGAGATGTTGTTTTGATGCTCCCTCTCGCTATCTTATCTCTCATCGCCTCCAGGAACTGATTGCACACACCTCCCTGGTTTCTTGACTCCCATGGGACAGGTTTCTGACTTGCCCACAGCTAGAGAAGAGGGAGCCACGCCTGCCAGCCGCTTTCTGTCACACGCACACACACACACACACACACACACACACACACACCCGCCGCCATAGTGGTCAGGCTCAGGAAACCAGTTTGCAAGGCTTATGACATCACCAGGTGGTAACGTGTGGCCATGAGGAATGCCAACAGGAGATTCGGCCGCAACATGTGGGAGTGTCTGGTGTGCCAAGCGATAGTAGAAGAACCACATTTAGGTATGTGCAAAGTCAGGCCTGCCAGTTGGTTTAATGTGGACTCTAGTTTATTTTCAGGGCGGGGGGGATCCTTAAAAAAGCTCAACAACTTCAATCCTAAAAAGGTCAACAACTCTTTGGTCAGTGCTCACACATGTTCACTTCATCAAACCTGGCCCTCTTTGAAAAAAGTTTGGACACCCCTGACATATGTAGTTAAACTATGGCTGGCCACTTCCCTGAACAGGGCTGCCTTCAGATGCCTTCTAAATGCCAGGTAGTTGTTTATCTCTTTGACATCTGGTGGGAGGGCGTTCCACAGGGCAGGTGCCACTACCAAGAAGGCCCTCTGCCTGGTTCCCTGTAGCTTTGTTTCTTGCAATGAGGGAACCGCCAGAAGGCCCTCGGTGCTGGACCTCAGTGTCCTGATTGAACGATGGGGATGGAGACGCTCCTTCAGGTATACCGCATGTAAATGTTGAAAAGCATGGGGGAGAGGACAGAACCCTGAGGCACCCCACAGGTGAGAGCCCAGGGGTCTGAACACTCATCCCCCACCACCACTTTCTGAACACGGCCTAGGAGGAAGGAGTGGAACCACGGTATGACAGTGCCCGCAGCTCCCAGCCCCTCAAGACGGTCCAGAAGGATGTTATGGTTGATGGTGTCAAAAGCCGCTGAGGAATCACAGCTAAAGCATCCATGGCAGGTGGTCGTTCCCCCAAACCTCTGCTTAAAAACCTCCAAGGAAGGAGAGGTCCCCCATTTCCAAGGTAGCGCAGTTACTCCGCCGCTTCCCAAAGCGCAAAAAGTCTGGTATGAACAGCGATGGGCAATGATGCTGGAAAGGATAACAGCCACTAGCTTGCAATGGTGTTTGTAACAAGAGGAATGCTCTGTAAGTGAGTGACACCGTTTAACCCCTCTGCAAGTTTTGCGTGAGCCGGTCAGCTGCCTGGAAGTAGCCAAGAATTGCTCACTTCCACCTGAGATGCCCCAGGCATTAAGGTCAACCGAGAAAGCCGTTCTTAGGCTTCCCTGCCTCCCATCTCCATGGGATTTGGCAGGTGGAAACAGAAAACTGGGCTTCCTCAGTGCTGGTTCTCTGCTTCTTAAAAAAATGCCCCCCTTGCCCATGGCCTCCCGCTACAAATTTCAGGCACCACATGGAAACAGATTTATTTGGCTGTGGCTTTCAAAGGCTGGATGCTTTCATTTGCCGGCTGCTTTCAGTGTTTTATGGGTTTATTGCTGTTTTTATTGTTCTCGTGACCTTTACAGTTCTGTTTTGTTTCTGCAGTTCTTCTGCATTTAATTTGGCCTTGGGTTTTTTTTAAAAAATGTGCTTGCCACCTTGGAAGAAATAACGTTCACTTTAGAAGGCAGGATAAGAAATTGACTAAATAAAAATAGGTGTGCGAAGGGGTATTTAGCAGAGGAGCTTTGCTGAAGGGACTTGCTAGGTTAGGGATGAGGGGCGGAGGGAACTGGGTTCTGTTCTCACTTAAAAGTGAACCGACCCAATTTGCTATTTCCAAAATAAAAAGCAGACCAAAACCAAAGGCGCCCTTCGAAAAGCGGACTTCTGCAAATCTTACATTGCAGTTCTCCGGCTAAGTGATGTATAAAGGTAAAGGGGTAAAGGGACCCCTGACCCTTAGGTCCAGTCGTGGCCGACTCTGGGGTTGTGGCACTCATCTCGCTTTACTGGCCGAGGGAGCCGGCGTACAGCTTCCGGGTCATGTGGCCAGCATGACTAATCTGCTTCTGACGAACCAGAGCAGCGCACGGAAACACCGTTTACCTTCCCGCCAGAGTGGTACCTATTTATCTACTTGCATTTTGAGGTGCTTTCAAACTGCTAGGTTGGCAGGAGCAGGGACCGAGCAATGGGAGCTCACCCTGTCGTGGGGATTTGAACCGCCGACCTTCTGATCGGCAAGTCCTAGGCTCTGTGGTTTAACCCACAGCCCCACCCGGGAACGGCATATCCTGGGGTGAAGTGTACATTGAAAGACCCATGTTGGTGAAAATAATACACACAAATGTACTATACTGCAACAGCGCTGTCTTTAGCATATGTGCTGCCAGGGTGCAAAGATCCGCTCAGCAGCCCCAAATTTAGTTTAGTCGCCCCCCAATTAACTTTTATTGAGCTTTTTTGGGAGGGAGGGAAGCCAAAGTTGTTGAGCTTTTTTAGGGGGCAAACTAACTCAAAAAAGTTGTTGAGTTTTTTTTGGGGGGGGAATCGCTCACCTGTGACGCGGCGGGGAAAACTGCTTTTGTTTCCTGACTCGTCAGGAATATTTGACGCCACGGAGTAACAGAGAGACAGGGGGGGGAGGGGACTTCCGCTCCATTGCTTTTCACTGCCGCCAATCGAGAGGGACTGGTATACAGTAGGTATACATTTGGCACCCCCCAAAGATTTGGCGCCTGGGTGCCTCGCACCCCTTGCACCCCCAGGTAAAGACGGCCCTGTACTGCAGGAAATTGCTTTTGGGGGAAAATATGTATTTTGGAAAAATTCACACTAAAATGCTAGTAGTTTTCATGAGGATTTTTTTAAAAAAGTGAACTGATATGGAAATGTGAAGAAATGAAGACTGGAACTATGAGAGAAACCAGACCCATTTGACTAACCCTATGCTAAGTCAAAGCAAACCACTATCCAAATTAGGGCACGAGTGGTTCCCCCCTTGCCTTGTTCCTGTTCCCAGGGAAAACCTGCTCTTCAGTGCTAAATTGGAGCAAACATCAATACAGAGAAAACCCGGATTGCCGTTTGCTCCGATTGCACACTTTTGAGCAGCGGGACAAGAGGAAGAGGTGATAAACCCTTAGCCTCTTACAATATGGCCCCTTTGCATGTTTACTCAGAGAGTCCTGCTGAGTTGCACTGGACAAGTAAGTCTGCTGAAACTGCAGCCTTGCTGAAACCCTGAAGTCTTGCAAAACCTGAGCTGCCTGGTCAAAATAGAAGGCGGCGCAGCAGCTCAGGTTTAGCAAAGTTCACCTAAAAGAGTCTACACTGAGTTTCAGTTGAGAGCTCAGGTTCGGCAAACATTATCTTTATCGGGTTTAAACAGGAGATGCTCTGATTAGGCTCTATAAGTGGAGCAAATCTGTGAGGAAATCTGCCCTCTGCCTTCAAGACTTGTGATATGGAACAGCCTGGTGCGTTTGCTGTCAGTACGCAGCAAAGAATATTATCTGAGCTATTGGGAGCATTGAAGCAGAGACCTTTGCTTTCTCCCAGTAACCATAGGCAAAGCAAACGAGTCTGGGGGCTGAGTCAAAAGCGCTTTCACTTTCCGAAAGCTGAGAAGCCGCTGCCTCAGACACCGACTCCAGGACTGGAAGGGAAGCGCATGTGTGTGCAGAAAAAGGCGCACCGTTTGCCTGCAAGGCCTCAAGCTATTTGCAGATGGGAGGCTATTGTTCCAACAGGAAAGAGAGCTTTCCCCTTTGCTGCCGGCTGCCCTGAGTTCCCGGCCAAAGGTGTGGAGGGACGGGGTGGGGGTGGGGGTCGAGCAAAACACTTTCTCACGCTCCTGCGGATGAGAAAGGCTTTCGCCACCTGTCTTGCGCCAACATCCAGCCCTAGGAGCCTTTCCCAGACCATGACTTTGAGAGAAGAAGAGAAGAAGAAGAGTTTGGATTCAATATCCCGCTTTATCACTACCTGAAGGAGTCTCAAAGCGGCTCACATTCTCCTTTTTCTTCCTCCCCCACAACAAACACTCTGTGAGGTGAGTGGGGCTGAGAGATTTCAGAGAAGTGTGACTGGCCCAAGGTCACCCAGCAGCTGCATGTGAAGGAGTGGGGAAGCGAACCCAGTTCACTAGATTACCGCTCTTAACCACTGCACCACACTGGCTCTCACTAGAAGCAGTAGAAGGCTGAGCGCCGAAGAATGGATGCTTTTGAATTATGGTGCTGGAGGAGATCTTGAGAGTCCCATGGACTGCAAGAAGATCAAACCTCTCCATTCTGAAGGAAATCAGCCCTGAGTGCTCACTGGAAGGACAGATCCTGAAGCTGAGGCTCCAAGACTTTGGCCACCTCATGAAATGAGAAGACTCCCTGGAAAAGACCCTGATGTTGGGAAAGATGGAGGGCCCAAGGAGAAGGGGACGACAGAGGACGAGATGGTTGGACAGTGTTCTCGAAGCGACTAACATGAGTTTGACCAAACTGTGGGAGGCAGTGGAAGACAGGAGTGCCTGGCGTGCTCTGGTCCATGGGGTCACGAAGAGTCGGACACGACTAAATGACTAAACAAGAAGAAGAAGAAGAAGCCGGGAGAGAAAAGAGGAGTTCAGGGATATATATATATAATTTGTGTGACCTTGTTTCTCAATTTGATCCTGTCACATGGTTTTGTTGTTTTATACATTGTGACCATTATTTTTATTGATTACAGTTTAGTAATTGTTGTAATTGTTAAGTGCAAACTGTTTATTTATTATTTGAAGATATGTAATTTTACTGTTTACTGTACTATTATATTCCAATGGATTGTTGAATAAGTGGAACCTTGATTCTTGAACGGCTTAGTTGATGAACAAATCGGCTCCCAATCTCCGAAAACCTGGAAGTAAGTGTTCCAGTTTTTGAAAGTTTTTTTTCAGAAGCCGAACATCCAATGCGGCTGTAGGCTATTGTTTCCAGGGCACCTGCACCAATCGGAAGCCGCGCCTTGGTTTTCGAACGTTTTGTGAGTTGAACAGACTTCCGGAACGGATTAAGTTTGAAAACCAAGGTTCCACTGTATTGCTTTACTTGATATAAGGGATTCCCTTGGAATCTATTGCAGAAAGACAACTTGCTCACATGTCACTCTTATAAACGGCACATTTCAAGCACGGAGAAATCCCTTCCCATACTGTCCACTTACTGTTGTGCAACTCTCCATCTTCAAGGGTCTTCTCAGCTGGGCTCAGCCGGTCTTCCAGTCTCGTCTGCATAACAAGGAATGAAAGAAAAATTTAAAAAGTTGAAGGATAAAGTGACACCTCTGAGGCCTTGGCAAATCAAGATGCAGTCCTATGAGAATCCTGCTGAAAGCGGGTCTCCTGTGGCTGCGTCCAGACAAAATACACCTAGA
Organism: Podarcis vaucheri; assembly: GCF_965113315.1. Classification (NCBI taxonomy): domain Eukaryota; kingdom Metazoa; phylum Chordata; class Lepidosauria; order Squamata; family Lacertidae; genus Podarcis; species Podarcis vaucheri. The sequence continues at coordinate 4,121,299 of NC_138761.1, forward strand.
CTTCCTTTATGGCAGAAAAAGTTTTCCTTGGACTGCTGTTTGCTCCGATTCAGCTTTAAAGAGCAGGTTTTCGCGGGGAAGGCTCTGGAGCAAAAAAAAGGGATGCTCAGTCAGAAGTGGAGCTCCAAAGAGCAGGGCCATTTCAGGAGTGCTTGCCTTCTTCTTCTGGTGCAAAAGGAAGAGACTGAGGGGGTAATGAGCCTGGAGCCCAAATTTGCCATGCAAAAGCGAGTTGTTCCCTAAATCAGACTCCCCAGCGTTCATTTATGCTGTAACCAAACATTCACTTATCACTATTCTGTGTGATAGGCTCTTTAGATGTTTGTGGAGTGGGATAGCTTTGCACCATGTGAAGAGAGGGACACCTAAAAATGAGATGGGTGCATTTCTTGCTCTGTTACTTCCTGGAAAACACACCACATCTGATCCTTTGCCACTCTGGTGCCCCGGTTTGTTTGCAATTTTGATCCCCGGGGTCCCTTCCAGCTCTGCAGTTCTATGATTGTACGTGATTACAAGGCTTCACACAAGCAATTGTTATCTTACTCTTTCTAGTGCACAAAAAAGCTTTGGGGAAAGTGGGTTCCTTGTGCAAAAGCCCAGGTCCAAACCAAACTCTGCAAGCTGCATTTGGCAGTATGCAACTGGATGCCACCCACAAACAGCGACTCCTGCACAAACTTAGAAGTTTCCTATCTGCATCTTGGGCTTGGGTGGGTGTGTGTGTGTGTGTGTGTGTGTGTGTGTGTGTGTGTGTGTGTTTTAAAGGCATCTGGCTGGTCTGGCCTGGCCTGTTCTTAATCGCAAGCAAAAGGAACGGTAAACCACAGAGCTGAGTATATGCTGCCACTTAGTGGCAAATGCCAGCTTCAACATGCCTTTCTGAGGAACGGAGGAACTAGAGGAGCCGACCCACATTACCACTGGGAGGAGCTACGGGGGAGAAGAACGATGCCTCCTAATGCCTTTGGAACGGGTCTCATATGCTCTGCATATAGAAAGTCCCAGGTTCGATGACCGATATCTGGGACAACACACCATGTTTTGAACCCAATATATCTGCTGCCAGCCAGGGCATACCAGTGGCTCTTAACCTTTTTGGAGTCACAGGCCCCTTTTGGAACACAATGGAGGCTACGAAGCCCCTCTGCAAAAAAAAAAGGTGTGCACAAACCACATGCACACACAAATGTTGGACACAATTTATTTTAATGCACTGGGGACTGATTTCCTTCAAGGACGCCCTGAAGCCCATGCATGGAATCCCAGGAGGCCCCATGGACCACAGGTTAAGAACCCCCTGGAATAGAGAATAATGAGTTAGATCTGTGGTTCCCAAACTTTTTCCAGGCCTTGAGTGTAGGATGGAGAACATAGTTGGACAAACTGTTGTTGTTGTTGAGTTGTTTAGTCATTTAGTTGTGCCAAGAAGGCCCTCTGTCTGGTTCCCTGTAACTTGGCTTCTCACAGTGAGGGAACCACCAGAAGGCCCTCGGCGCTGGACCTCAGTGTCCGGGCTGAACGATGGGGGTGGAGACGCTCCTTCAGGTATACTGGACTGAGGCCATTTAGGGCTTTAAAGGTCAGCACCAATACTTTGAATTGTGCTCGGAAACATACTGGGAGCTAGTGTAGGTCTTTCAAGACCGGTGTTATATGGTCTCGGCGGATGCTCCCAGTCACCAGTCTAGCTGCTACGCTGCAGACATAATGTTTGGGGTCTCTTGGAACTGGAGGCTGCAGCAGTGGAAGCAACAAGACCCTCTTGGGATGTGAATGCACTGCACTTTCTCCATCTAGGTTAAGGTTATACACACACACACACACACACACACACACACACACACAACTGTACACTTAAGGCCTTAATGCTGGCAAATCAGCTAGGGAAGAAGTTTCCATTAAGTGGACTTCTCTTTTCCCAGTATTAAAACTGCCAGAATAAATAGCTATGTGTCTGAATTGGGACCCCAGTGGGGGGCGGCCCTAATAGTTAAAGTCCCCTAACTGCATGCTAGGGTTACACACACACACACACAGAGAGAGAGAGAGAGAGAGAGAGAGAGAGAGGAAACACCACTGGCGATTGGTGTTTTTAAAATACTGTAGTTAAGGTCACAGATTGCAAGCCACGTGCAGCGTCTAGGTTGACTCTAAGAGTTAATGATTTACCTGTCCAGGTTATCAAAGGAGCAGCAGAAAGGCACACATTCTTATTTGTTTTGTATTCCTGACTCCTCCAAAGCTCACAGGCAGCTTAAAAAACTGATTAAGAGACAGCGCAGGAGTACCAAACAACTCAAATGCACAGCAGCACCTTAGAGGACAAGAGACCCGAAGAGAAAAAGAAAACAGGTCTGCTAGCCTGGTTCTGACTTTTGAAGCCCTGTGGACCTTGGAACCTGGGTGCCTTGAGGACTGCAATTTTTATGTGCTTACTTATAAAGGAATAAAACTTCTAAACGGCTGGCTCAAAGAAACAAATACAGTCGTACCTTGGTTCTCAAACAGCTTGTGACTCAAACGTTTTGGCTCCCGGTTTGCGAACGCTTTTCAGAAGCCAAACGTCTGAGTCGGCTTCCGCGGCTTCCGACTGAATGTAGAAAATGGTTGCAGCCAGTCGGAAGCCGCGCCTTGGTTTTCAAATGTTTTCGGAAGTCGAACAGACTTCTGGAACAGATTCTGTTCGAGAACCAAGGTACGACTGTAGAATAAAATAATAAAATCTCCAAGTGGTCTGGGTGGAGGAGAGATGGGGGGGGGAGAGGCGAGAGAGAAACGTGACCAGGAGGGTTGACATCCATGGCATTCACCCAAATATAATAATAATAATAATAATAATAATAATAATAATAATAATAATAATAATAATTATTATTATATTTATTTATTTATTTATTTATTTATTTATTTATTTATTTATTTATTTATACATACATACATACATACCCCACCCATCTGGCTGGGCTTCCCCAGCCACTCTGGGCGGCTTCCAGCAAAATATCAAAATACCGTAATACATCAAACATTAAAAGCTTCCCTAAACAGGGCTGCCTTCAGATGTCTTCTAAAAGTCTGGTAGTTGTTGTTCTCTTTGACATCTCCTGGGAGGGCGTTCCACAGGGCAGGTGCCACTACCGAGAAGGCCCTCTGCCTGGTTCCCTGTAACTTGGCTTCTCGCAGGGAGGGAACCGCCAGAAGGCCCTCGGCGCTGGACCTCAGTGTCCGGGCACAATGATGGGGGTGGAGACGCTCCTTCAGATATACTGGACCGAGGCCATTTAGGGCTTTAGAGGTCAGCACTAACACTTTGAATTGTGCTCAGAAACCAAAAGTGCCTTAAAATTCTGGAGACACCCCCCCCCCCCCGGTGTTGGATTTCAGAGATCAAAGGCATAACTGCTGGGGGGGCCTCAGAGTCTTGCCACCATGCTGGTCACAAATGCCAGCTGGCTCCCCATGCTTTCCCAGCATGTCACCCTCCAAATGTTTTGGGGGCCAAATCACCAATCATCTGCAACCATCACAAAGAAGAAAATGATGGGAGTTCTAGGGCTGGTGGGAGTTCTAGCTCAGAGTGTCTGGAGGCCACCGGGTTGGCAAAGGCTGCCTTAGGATGTGGGCAGCATCTGGCTGGCGTTTCCAAACCTCCCTTAGAGACAGACGCTGGAAGGACTCACCACGCTGATGAGATCTGATGGGTCCCTCTTAAAAGTTCGGGTTGATAATTGCCGTTTTCTTCTGCTACAGAGAGACAGAGAGAGAGAGATTTGCTTGGCTTTTGAGTCAAGAGATTTACTGCATGCTCCTTGCGATGCCATTGTAAACACGGTTCAGACCCCGAGGCCCTGAAATCAAAGCATGACTCAGGAAGTCTCTTGGGCTGTCCGGCATCTGGGTAAGTGGACAGGTTGCCCATACAAATTCATAGAATCATAGAATCCTAGAGTTGGAAGAGACCACAAGGGCCATTGAGTCCAACCCCCTGCCAAGCAGGAAACACCATCAGAGCCCTCCTGACCTATGGTTGTCAAGCCTCTGCTTAAAGACCTCCAAAGGAGGAGACTCCACCACACTCCTTGGCAGCAAATTCCACTGTCAAACAGCTCTTACTGTCAGGAAGTTCTTCCTCATGTTTAGGTGGAATCTTCTCTCTTGTAGTTTGGATCCATTGCTCCGTGTCCGCTTCTCCGGAGCAGCAGAAAACAACCTTTCTCCCTCCTCTATGTGACATCCTTTTATATATTTGAACATGGCTATCATATCACCCCTTAACCTCCTCTTCTCCAGGCTAAACATGCCCAGCTCCCTTAGCCGTTCCTCATAAGGCATCGTTTCCAGGCCTTTGACCATTTTGGTTGCCCTCCTCTGGACACGTTCCAGTTTGTCAGTGTCCTTCTTGAACTGTGGTGCCCAGAACTGGACACAGTACTCCAGGTGAGGTCTGACCAGAGCAGAATACAGTGGCACTATTACTTCCCTTGATCTAGATGCTATACTCCTATTGATGCAGCCCAGAATTGCATTGGCTTTTTTAGCTGCCGCGTCACATGGCAATTCATTGGAAACTTCACTCAAGACTGCCAAATCAGATGCAGCAAAAGCCCCAAATTTGGTCAGACCCCAGGTTTGTCCTGCGTCCAGTTCTGGGAACCCCAGTTTAAGAAGGATATTGAATGTGTGAGGGAGATCAAGGGTCTGAAAACCAAGCCTGATGAGGAATGGTTGAAGGATCTGGGGAGGTTTTTAAGCAGAGACTGGATGGCCAACTGTCCTTTGGATCCTTTAGTTAAGCCTTTCTCAACCTGTGGGTCCCCAGATGTTGTTGAACTACAACTCCCATCACCCCTAGCTAGCAAGGCCAGAGCTCAGGGATGATGGGACTTGTTGTCCAACAACATCTGGGGACTCACAGGTTGAGAACCGCTGCTTTAGTTGATACTTTCCCATGCTGCAGGAGGTTAGCCCAGATCAGAGTTTCCCAAACCTGAGTCTCCAGCTATTGTTGGACTACAACTCCCATCATCCCTAGCTAGCTAGCAGGACCAGTAGCAAGGAATGAAGGGAAGAGTAGTCCAACAACAGCTGGAGGCCTAAGTTTGGGAAACCCGGACCTAGATGGGCTACCTTCCTGCAATTCAATGATTCTGTGATCTCTACACTGTACATTTAAATCCCATCCAATGCACATTTAAAATGTATTACTGGGGACTGGACTTTGCTTTGCTTCCAGTCAAAGCGTGCCCTGTGGATTCCTGCTGAAATCCTGTACCTCTTCTTTTCGCATATGCTGATAAGTGGGTGGGATCTTGCCTTTGTTGTGGCGAGAATGTGTTAACACCGGGGAGGCACCATGGAACAACTATTAAACCAGAATGACGTGCAGATGGTCCAGATTGCAGCTATAACAAAGGCGGCATTTTTTCATCTCCGCCAAGCTAAGCAGTTGGCTCCTTACCTCTCTCGCCCTGACCTAGCCACTGTGATCCACGCGACGGTCACCTCCAGACTGGATTATTGTAGAATCATAGAATCATAGAATCATAGAGTTGGAAGAGACCACAAGGGCCATCGAGTCCAACCCCCTGCCAAGCAGGAACTCGCTCTACATGGGGCTGCCCTTGAGACTGACCCAGAAACTCCAGCGGGTGCAGAATGCCGCAGCGAGACTCCTTGCGGGGTCCTTGCTGTGGGATCACATTCACCCTGTGCTATACCAGCTGCACTGGCTCCCGGTGGAGTACAGGGTCAGGTTCAAGGTGCTGGTTTTAACCTTTAAAGCCCTATATGGCCTAGGACCCTCGTACCTACGGGACTGCCTCTCCTGGTATGTCCCACGGAAGACCTTACGGTCTTCAAACAAAAACATCTTGGAGGTCCCAGGCCACAGAGAAGTTAGGCTGGCCTCAACTAGAGCCAGGGCTTTTTCGGCCATGGCCCCGATCTGGTGGAACGCTCTGTGCCAAGAGACTAGGGCCCTGCGGGACTTGACATCTTTCCGCAGGGCCTGCAAGACAGAGCTGTTCCACCAGGCCTTTGGCCAAGGCACAGCCTGACCCCCTCTCTCCTTCTGTAAACTCATAGAACTCTAACCCAATGGTTGCCATTAATCTGATTCTGAACTGATTGTAGAATGAATTTTAATTAATTGTGATTTTATGTAAACTGTGTTATTTTTACTGTTGTTAGCCACTCTGAGCCCGGCTTTGGCTGGGGAGGGTGGGATATAAATAAATTATTATTATTATTATTATTATTATTATTATTATTATTATTATTATTACAAATCCACAACTAATCCACTATTATTGCATCAATGAGATGCTGTCTGTTGCAGGACACACCGGCCTGGAAGGACAACCACCGTCCCTGTGTCCAGGTTCTCCTCTCAAAGTGTCCCAGGACCCTGAACACAACCCCACTGTGACACCCCCAAGGCTGCCACCTACCTTTTGAAGGGGAAGCAGAGCAGCAGCAGCAAGATAAGGGGGGCAACGGAAGCCACAGCCCCCAAGCCCCACACATGGGGGGCAGGCGGGGGCCTGGGAGAGGTTGCAGTCTCTGTCTTCTCTTCCAGCGAAGGAGCCATACACTCGCGGGAAAGGAGGGAAGCGAAACTGAGAGGGGAAAGAGAGGAATGGTTTGTTTCTTTCATCTGTTTGATAAAATTTATATACTGCTTGGTTGCAAAAAAACAAAAAGCAATTCGTTGTTCTGTATGGGACAATGACAATAAAGATTGCGTGGCAAGTTCCCTCCCCCAATGAAATGAAGACACAGGACACGTTAGTTAAGGTTAATGGGCGTAAATGGCCACAACTTTATTGATTACAGAATTGAAGGTATTGGCCCTAGGCATTGGCTCCTATGACTACCCGGCATGGGAACCGGGAAGGGTTGAACACAAACCGTGGGGGTGTCCTGCTGGAGTACGCCAGCTAGGACCCCCACGGGTGTCACAGCTCGTGGGCGTGCCGGCGGCCCTCACCTTACTAGGTCTCGGACAAGGCAAACGCCCCCGGAGTCCTCTACCGGACTACCCTTTTCTCGGGGGAAGGTGATGGCGTGTCCTTCCCCCCCATCCATTTGCATAACAATAGACCCCTGCCAATGCCTAACCGCCAAAACCGTGAAAGTTGTGACGATTTGCTACGAGGTAGGCGAAAAAACCAAAAGGCTGCAAAGTCGCCAACTTGGAAAAATTCCTACCAGGCCCCTTGCGGCGACCAACCGAAGTCCATAGCAATGTCAAGACTGCCTAACCTAAGGGTGGGTGGGCTGGGAAAAAACTTCTCTGCTGCCGAGGGGGAAGAGGGAGATCCCGGGGCGTGCCTGGCTTTAAATAGCCCAGGCCACGCCCCCCCCCGGCCCGCCTATTGGCGGGCAGGGGGAAGGCGGGGAGGCACGCCCCCGGGGATTCCCTGGCTCTCGCGGGGCTAAACTCCAGCCCCGCGCTTGTGGGAGGGGCCAACCCCGCAACACCCTCTCCTCCCGAGGCTCGGAAATGGCTCTATCGTATCGTATCACAAGAAAGGTTTAGAAGCATACTCTGAAACATAAAAAGTTAAAATACTAAAACTGATTAAAACCACACCAGCTTTCTAAGGATCTGGGTGGGCTTGCCTAAACAAGAACGCTTTTAGCAGGCGCCGGAAAGAGAACAGCTAAAGGCAGTTGCTACATATCAATAGGCAGGAATATAATGGTTGTAGTAGTAGTAGTAGTAATTTATTATTTATACCTCGCCCAAGAAATGACAAACCTACACAGCGTCTTAAAAAGCAGAGACATCACCTTGCCAACAAAGGTCCGTATAGTAAAAGCTATGGTTTTCCCAGTAGTGATGTATGGAAGTGAGAGCTGGACCATAAAGAAGGCTGATCGCCGAAGAATTGATGCTTTTGAATTCTGGTGCTGGAGGAGACTCTGGAGAGTCCCATGGACTGCAAGAAGATCAAACCTCTCCATTCTGAAGGAAATCAGCCCTGAGTCCTCACTGGAAGGACAGATCCTGAAGCTGAGGCTCCAAGACATAATTCGTAGGGCCTCCCGCTGCCGCCGCATGAATTGTTTTCACCCTGAAGCAAAGTTCTGAACCCGAAGTACTATTTCTGGGTTAGCGGAATCTGTAACCTGAAGCATCTGTAACCCGAGGTACCACTGTAGTTGTTTTTCTCTTTGACATCTGGTGGGAGGGTGTTCTATAAAGCACAGGCCAACAGAAGGCTTTAAATCTGCGCAAATTTTATTTTATTTGAATCGATGTGCCAACTTTTTCTACAAGGCAACAGACATGGTTATCCCCCTCCTCATTTCATACCCACAACAACCCTACGAGGCCGTTCGGTTAGGCTGAGAGGCATTGGGACTGGCCCCCAAGATCCAGGGAGCTTCAGGATCAAGTGAGACCCTGTCTCTTCCTGGTCACAGTCCAACACTCAACCCCCTACTGGCTGTCTACTGGCCCATAATGGCTCAGTGGTGGAGAACCCCAATTGCCCATCAAAGTCACCTGCAGCTAAAAGGTTTGAATACAGCAGGGTGGGTGTGGTGTTTCTGTCTCCCAGATTATTGACTTTCAAGAGGAATTTAACAGCATTGACGCAGGAAGCGGATGGTTCAAAGATGTTGGCCACAGCAGCCTTGGAATTGCAATTCTAGGATTCTTATGAAGGCTGGAGAGCCAGTGTCCAAGTGGGACCTTTAAACTGGACATGTTGAAGGTGACCCAGAAACTACAACTAATCCAGAATGCGGCAGCTAGACTGGTGACTGGGGGCAGCCGCCGAGACCACATAACACCGGTCTTGAAAGACCTACATTGGCTCCCAGTACATTTCCGAGCACAATTCAAAGTATTGGTGCTGACCTTTAAAGCCCAAAATGGCCTCAGTCCAGTAGACCTGAAGGAGCGTCTCCACCTCCATCGTCCAGCCCGGACACAGACGTCCAGCGATGAGGGCCTTCTGGTGGTTTCCTCACTGCAAGAAGGGAGGCTACAGGGAACCAGGCAGAGGGCCTTCTCGGTAGTGGCACCTGCCCTGTGGAACGCCCTCCCACCAGATGTCAAAGAGATAAATAACCACCTGACATTCAGAAAACATCTGAAGGCAGCCCTGTTCAGGGAAGTTTTTAATGTGTGACATTTTGATGTATTTTTAATCTTTGTTGGAAGCTGTCCAGAGTGGTTGGGGGAAGCCTGCCAGATGGGCGGGGCACAAATATTTATTTATTTATTATTAGAATTGCAATTCTAGGACTCTATGAGGGCTGGAGAGCCAATGCCCAAGTAGGACCTTTAAACTGGACATCCCACTCTCGCTTTCTCTCTCCCTCTCCGCCCATCCGTCCTATGACCCTGACACATGTCCCTGGAAGAAAAAGATGAATGAACGCCCTGGCTGCCTGCTCACGCTTCTTCAAAGAGGAACAGGAGATTAGGAAAAGGAGCGCTGGATGAATAACAGAGGCGAGGAGGAGGAGGCACAGATGCAAAGCGGCCGGCAGGCGTCCTTGGGAGATTGCGATTGCTTTTTTAAGAAGAGAGAGATGTCCTTTATTCCTCCTGGGACTGAGAGGAGTCCAGCCCAGGGACCCACCAGGAAGAAGAGGCTGTATTTGAAGTCACCCAAGAGGCGTCTCCTGTAAACGACAAACAGGACTATCCGGTTTGGGTGAGCCCAAGGGAGCAGTGTGTGATCTGCAGCAGAGCAGCCGTGGCTTGTTGATTGTCACTCCCAGTTCTGGCTGGCTGGCGAACAAATGCCGGTGTCGGAAAGGAAGAAAAGGGTGAAGAGGCGAAAGAGAGGAATCTGATGGATTAGCGGAGGGCTCTCCTTCTTGCGAGGTTTTTAAGCAGAGGTCGGATGGCCAGCTGCCAGGGATCCCTTTTGTGTTTAAGAATAATTTTTATTGAATGATTCCATGTTACAAAAAACACCACTACCACACTACCACCACACACAACCGAGAAATAAAAATTACATACATCAATATTTAGTTTATTTGTTATTTACCGTCTTATTTCCTCCCAAACATTCCATACAAACACACACACACACACACACACACACACACACACAAAATTGATAATAATGAAAGTAAACATTTCCCCCCTGTTACCTTACAAAATCTTTTCAATTTTGACTTCGTGTCAAGTCCCTTCGCATATGTTTTATCTTACAACCGAATGTACACAAAACAATAAACCTTTCTATATAAATTTTCCAATACATTCTGAAAACTTAATAAATCCTTAATTGTTATCCACCTCCTTTTACTTCCTTTATCACTCGAATGCTAACACAGAGTCAAAACTATTATTGTATTTTTGAACGTATCTTCTAGATGTCAGGAATCCTTTGGCTGTCATCCCTGCATCACAGAGGGGTTGGACTAAATGCCCCTTGAGGGTCCCTCACAACTCTATCGTTCTGTGATTCTGATTTCCTGGTTGGCTGTAGCTGTGTGGAACAGCACCGACTTTGCACACCAAAGGTCCCAGGTCCAGCCCCCGGGTTTGGGAAGACTCCTCTGGAGGAAGGACCTTGACAAGCCGCTGCCAGCCAGTGTAGGCAACAGAGCTAGATGAATCAAGAGCCCGAGACAGTGCAAGGAAATTCAGCCCAGGCAACCAGGCGCAGAATGACCGCTCGGCAGCCTGCCAGCAGATTTATGGATTTATACCCAAAGCAAAATGGGGAAAGGCATAGCATCAGAGTGGATCCTTACGCTGCCTTCTGCTTTTATCTCCAGTGCTGTACCCGAACACTGACTTAACGGTTTCACAGTTAGCAAGTATTTCATAGAATCATAGAATCATAGAGTTGGAAGAGACCACAAGGGCCACCGAGTCCAACCCCCTGCCAAGCAGGAAACACCATCAGAGCACTCCTGACATATGGTTGTCAAGCCTCTGCTTAAAGACCTCCAAAGTAGGAGACTCCACCACACTCCTTGGCAGCAAATTCCACTGTCAAACAGCTCTTACTGTCAGGAAGTTCTTCCTAATGTTTAGGTGGAATCTTCTTTCTTGTACTTTGGATCCATTGCTCTGTGTCCGCTTCTCTGGAGCAGCAGAAAACAACCTTTCTCCCTCCTCTATGTGACATCCTTTTATATATTTGAACATGGCTATCATATCACCCCTTAACCTCCTCTTCTCCAGGCTAAACATGCCCAGCTCCCTTAGCCGTTCCTCATAAGGCATCGTTTCCAGGCCTTTGACCATTATGGTTGCCCTCCTCTGGACACGTTCATGCCACTGCCCACATCAAAAAGAACCCACCGTTCTGCCCGGACACGGAGGTCCACCTCCGAGGGCCTTCAGGCAGTTCCCTTGCTGCGAGAAGCCAAGTTACAGGGAACTAGGCAGAGGGCCTTCTCGGTGGTGGCACCCGCCCTGTGGAATGTCCTCCCTTCAGATGTCAAAGAGGAAAACAACCAGCAAACTTTTAGAAGACATCTGAAGGCAGCCCTGTTCGGGGAAGCTTTTAATGTTTAATAGATTATTGTATTTTAGTGTTTTTTTGGAAGCCACCCAAAGTGGCTGGGGGAGGGTAGATGGGAGGGTATAAAAAATTTGTTGTTGTTGTTGTTGTTGTTGTTGTTGTTTCCTAAGCTGACTCAGGCTGCCTTCCTGCCACCTTGTGAGTAAGCTGCAAAGAATTCTGCGGGATTCACATACAATGAATAGGATTGCCCTGCAATTTGCTCTGTTCCCTGGGTCCACGTCACACTTTATGTGTTTTTAGTGGTGCAAAAGGCTCTATGTGTGCACACAGTCACTGCATTATGGCTGTGCATCTCACACAGGGACATCGTCTGGGATTGGCCACAGCTCCCTGCTGCCAGGAGTTGGAAAAGCCGATTAGTCAAAGGGTGACAAATTAAGCGGCCCTCTACGTCCCTACAGAATGTCAAACTTCACCCTGCAAGGAGAAACATCTCCTACTAGATCAACTGGATGTCTCTCGGAATCCCTTCCAACTCTTGTTAAATCTCTCCTATCTGTTCTTCGCCCTATAAAGATATAACAATCCAGAATGCGGCAGCTAGACTGGGGACTGGGAGTGGCCGCCAAGACCACATAACACCAGTCTTGAAAGACCTACATTGGCTCCCAGTATGTTTCCAAGCACAATTCAAAGTGCTGGTGCTGACCTTTAAAGCTCTAAACGGCCTCGGCCCAGCAGACCTGAAGGAGCGTCTCCACCCCCATCGGTCCAGCACTGAGGGCCTTCTGGCGGTTCCCTCACTGCAAGAAGCCACGTTACAGGGTACCAGGAAGAGGGCCTTCTCAGTAGTGGCACCCGCCCTGTGGAACGCCCTCACACCAGATGTCAAAGAGAAGAACAACTACCAGACAGTTAGAAGACATCTGAAGGCAGCCCTGTTTAGGGAAGCTTTTAATGTTTAATAGACTAAAGGTAAAGGTAAAGGGACCCCTGACCATTAGGTCCAGTCGTGGCCGACTCTGGGGTTGCCGCGCTCATCTTGCTTTACTGGCCGAGGGAGCCGGCGTACAGCTTCCGGGTCATGTGGCCAGCATAACTAAGGCGCTTCTGGTGAACCAGGGCAGCGCATGGAAATGCCATTTACCTTCCCGCCAGAGCGGTACCTATTTATCTACTTGCACTTTGAGGTGCTTTCAAACTGCTAGGTTGGCAGGAGCAGGGACCGAGTAACAGGAGCTCACCCTGTCGCGGGGATTCAAACCGCCGACCTTTTGATCGGCAGCCTCCCAGAGTGGTTGGGGGAACCCAGCCAGATGGGTGGGGTATAAATAATAAATTATGATATTATTATAACAAGAGACCAATTCTTTAGCCCAGCATCCTGTTCTCACGGCAGCTAGCTAGGTGTCCATGGGAAGTTCGCAGGCAGGACTTGGGTGCAACAGCAGAGCTCTCCCCACCTGTAATTGCTAGCAAGCACCTTTCAGCTTCCAACAGTGGAGGGAGAAAATAGCCATTGTGACCAGTAACCACACAGAGCCCTCTCCTCCTCCGTGAATTTGTCTAATCCTCTTCTAAAGCAATCTAGGTTGGTGGGCATCACTGTGGCAGGGAGTTCCACAGTTTAACTCTGCACTCCATGAAGAAGTCCTTTATTTTGTCTTGTACCTTCCAACATTCCAGCTTTACGATGGAGAGGAGGAAAACTTTTCTATGCACATTCTCTGGGCCTAATTTTATAAACTAATCTTGCCCCTCCTTTTATGTACCATTTTTTTCTGAAATAAAAAGCCCCCCTCCCAGGCTGCCGCTTTCCCCACTAGAGGACTTGCTCCATCCCTTTGGCCATTTCAGTTCCCTCGCCTGAACCTTTCCCTGCTCTACAATATTATTATTATTATTATTATTATTATTATTATTATTAATAATAATAATATATTTTAGGTGCAGCAGCCACAACTGTACACAGTATTCCAAGTGCAGTTGTGCTATGGATTGGACAACAACATTATTCTATTTACTTATTTATTGAGTTTATACCTCACCTTTCACAACAGTCCTGTGAGGTGGGTTAGGCTGAGAGTAAGCAACTGGCCCAAGATCACCCAGTTAGCTTCGTGGCAGAGAGAATATTCGAACCCTGATCTCCCAGGTCCTTGTTCAACACTCTAACCACTGGGCCACACTGGCTCGTGTGTGGACAGAACGCATGGGGCAGATCAAAGGATGAGGTGGCCTTAGGGATTACTAGCCGAAAAGAGGGCCGTCTTACCCATAGGCCCTAGGGGTGTGGGGCACATGGGCGCTGGGGTCTCAGGGGCACCAGGCTGAGGGTCCAGGGCCCAAGAGTTGAGTCCAGGGGAGCCAGGCAGATCTTTGCACCCCAGCAACGCATATTCTTAAGACATCCCTGGGCCCAGCTGTGTCCTTTGCCCCTCTTATTTGGGGACGATTGAGGGCAAAGACTTCTTCCCAGCTCCAAGGCCTCAGTTGGAATGCCAAGACTTGCCTGAGAGGCAGGAAATTACATTAAATTATCTCACTAACGTGTTATTGGATGATCTCGGTGTGCTCCTTTCCCCCCACTGCCCACCAGGTTCATGGGGATTAATAAAGAGAGATGGAAATTAGATGAGGTGCAATTTGCTTCTCTAATCTCAGCGCCATGAGAGAAATTGCTATGCAGCCAGCAAGGGCTGCCTCCCTTCCATCTCCCTATGTTATCCACCTGTGTCTCTGCTCCAGGCGAGCACCAAATCTGGACCAGATCTGCCTTAACGTTGCACCAAGCAGTTCTATCACCAAGTTGCTATCTATGATGTAAAACAATACGACGAGGGTGCTAGCCGCAAGTGGTACTTGAGATTCATATATGCGGCGTATGTCCCTGGTTGAGATGGCAAAGTGACAACCTGTCGGAGTGGGATGACTGGACACTTTCTAAGACACAATGCTATTTAAGTGTGAGAAACGTCACATGTGGGGAACATGTAGAATTGGAGGAAATTTAAAACATTCGAGGAGGTAAAATTGGAAGCTAAGGACACATTGACAACAGCGAGTGGGAAGCCACTCAAATAAAACTGCATTAATTTGGCAATAATTTGGTTATAATTTGTAAAATCAATTTTAAAAATTGGCAGGGGGAAACACCATGTGGAACTGCCTGCCATAAGATGAGCCACTGGCTACGAGCTTAGACCCATCTGCTGCCTGGGGTTGATGGGCACTGCTGTCTGAAACACCATGTTTGTCAAAGGCTGGGTCCTGGTTCAATCAGAGGCAAAAGTGAAACCTTCAAATTCACAGCCACACCTCAAGATTGTGAAGGCCTCTCGTTGGCTGATGTAGGAAAGAGGATTCCGGACTCAATGGGCTTTTGATCTGTTCCCACGGGAGAGTTCTTATTGCAAGAGGAGCCCTGGCATTTTTGTGGGAGGTGGACCATAAAGAAGGCTGATCGCTGAAGAACAGATGCTTTTGAATTCTGGTGCTGGAGGAGACTCTTGAGAGTCCCATGGACTGCAAGAAGATCAAACCTCTCCATTCTGAAGGAAATCAGCCCTGAGTGCTCACTGGAAGGACAGATCCTGAAGCTGAGGCTCCAAGACTTTGGCCACCTCATGAGAAGAGAAGACTCCCTGGAAAAGACCCTGAAGTTGGGAAAGATGGAGGGGACAAGGAGAAGGGGACGACAGAGGACGAGATTGTGGGACAGTGTTCTGGAAGCTACCAGCATGAGTTTGACCCAACTGCGGGAGGCAGTGGAAGACAGGAGTGCCTGGCGTGCTCTGGTCCAGGGCGTCACGAAGAGTCGGACACGACTAAACGACTAAACAACAAAAAGCATCCTTGCATGGAGAACGTCCCAGTCTGATACCTGGGTTTTCCAGGTAAGGCTGGCAGTGACCCTGAGACCCTAGAGAGCCGCTGTTGCCAGTCTCAGAATACTGAGCTCGATGGAGCAGCGCTCTGACTCAATTCAAGGCAGTGACAATAGTGTGAATGTGCTGGAAGAGACAGACATGATTTTATCAGCTAAGGAGGAAGAGCAGGGATGTTCCTGTCTTATCAGAACAACACACCAGGTAAAAACAGGACAGCAAAGAGCACCCTGAGGAGGAGGAGGAGGAGAGGAAGAAAACAAACCAGCCCTGGGCATGCACAGAGTGTCTCTTCATCGCCACCCAGCCAGATCTGTAGGGAGAGGCCAAATCTCTGGGCTTGCCAGCTCTGTCTCATTCATTCCAGCCAAAACCAATTTTCTGCTCCCTCTGTGCAGGTGGAAAAAGACAGCCAGCAACACTCACCTTGAGAAAGCAGCCGAGTCCTCCAGGCTAACGTGTGTTGCTCGCCCCCCTAGCGCAGGAAAGGGCCCATTCTCGGCAGGGCAAGGAAGGGCTCCGGAGCTCCTTGGCGCAAACTCTGAGCAGGAGTGTGGGCGGCTGGCTGGCTGCTTGTCCAGGCAAGGCGGCTGCGACTTCCTGGTTGCATCTACCCAGAGCCGCTCCAAGATCCACCTGCCTTGTCTGCAGAAAGGTGAAAAGAGCCACAGGTGGAATTTGTCCTGCCTTACCAGGAAACGAAAATCAACTTCTGCAAAAGGGAACCAGTGAAAGTCAGAAAGGACTAAGAGCTGCTGCAGGGAATCCCTCTCCCGGGACTGAAGGTGGATGGACAGATCTGACAAATTTTGGCTTCTCTCCATTTCTTATTTTCCATTTCCTGAGTTCATTTTTCACACCAGTTCATGGTTTATTTATTTCCAAGTTCCTCATGCAACTTTGTCAGCCTTCTAGTGCAAATTTCTCCCAGCTGCACACATTTCGCAAAGCAATTTTGCCTCAAAGCATTTGTGTTTCGACAAGCCTGATGGGATGTTTAGAAAGCTGGTGCGGATTTTGATCTGCTTTTAGTCGGCTGTTGTTTTGGAAGGTTTTAAATTATTGCTGTTATTTTTCCTGATCGTTTTATCTCTTTCATAAACTGCTTTGAGTGGGGTTTTTTTTTGGGGGGGGGGCTTTTTTGCAATCAAAAGGCATATAAATAATACGAAGTAGATAAAAAGATATAATACAGTGCATGCTAGTTTCACTAACATAACATATGCGTTTTTATGCACACTTTGCTCCAGTAAGTGCCCTTTTGAAAAAGTTGCATGTTACTCGGCAGGAGAGCTGCATTGCAAAATTTATTTTTTAAAAAGTATTTTTTAATTAGATTTTACAATTTTATATTCAGTCGACATAATGACGTCACATAATGGGAAAAAGCAAAAAACGAAACAAAAACCCAAATCACCCCCCTATCCCTTCTCTCTCCCCCCACCCCAAGGACTTTCCCCAACTTTTTGATGCATTTATTCCTTCTGCATTGTTGTTCTGCATTGCAAAATTCAGAGATGTGTGAATTTTGATGGGTGGCTGTGCCTAGATTTGCAAAGTTTCAGAAAGTGCAGATTCGGGTAGGATCACCCTTAAAACACCAACTGAATCTCAGATTCATCCCTAATTGGAATCAAGGCAGTTTCCCAGTAAACACCAGCTGCGTTATGAAAACGCGTCGTGTTTATTTACCCTACTATTTATTGCGTCTTGCATGTCCCCAGGCCCTTTTGGGGTTTTGCCTGTTTTACAGGCCTTTAGCAGCCGACCACAGGCAGACATGGAAGGGACAAAGCTCACTTTGGAGGAGGGGAAACTTTGTCCCTTGCATTCGACTTCTTTGATTTTGCCAAAATAAACTTTTAAGAATGCTTAGGGTTGCGGCTTATTTCAGTTTCCCATTTATGATTCTGAAGGTCACCAGCAGATAGCCAGCATATCGCAGGTGCAACTCAAACGGGACACAAGAGAGCCGTGTGTGTCAGGCTAGGACCTAGGAGATCAGGGTTCGAATCTCCACTCGGCTGCGGAGCTCCCTGGGTGTCCCATGGCCAATTACTGCTTGTCGGCCTAACTTGCCTCACAGGCTTGTTGTGAGAATTCCCGTATTTTTCGCTCTATAACACGCACCTGACCATAACACGCACGTAGTTTTTAGAGGAGGAAAATCCGTAGGCATGCCACCCGTAGGCATTCCCTCCATAACACGCACAGACATTTCCTCTTACTTTTTAGGAGGAAAAAAGTGAGTGTTATGGTGCAAAAAATACGGTAAATGAAGGAGGGGGAGAAGTGTGCAGGCAGCCTTGAGCTCCTTGGAAAGGAAATGCAATAAATAATAATAATTGAACACTGGAAATTTAGGTTTGCATGATTAAAGCCCTGGGGCAAGAAATCCACTTCTTTTTTAAAAAAAGGGGGGCTTTCTGCAGCTACGAAAACAACAGGTGGATGCTCTGAAAGGTCTGGAATGAACAAATTATTAGCAGGGAAACACATAACCATTGTACAAGCGACTCAGGATGAATGTCCGTCAGTATGCAACCTCCCCTCAAATAAACCAGGAAGAATGCTCACTAAGTGGACACGGAGCAATGGATCCAAACTACAAGAAAGAAGATTCCACCTAAACATTAGGAAGAACTTCCTGACGTATTTTTCGCTCTATAGGGCGCACCTGACCATAGGGCGCACCTAGTTTTCAGAGGGGGAAATCAAGGGGGAAAATATGATTCCCCCCCCCCCAGCTCTGGGAGCAGCGGACAGGCTGCACGCAGGCTGTGTGCTTCTCCCAGACCTTCTCCCTG
Organism: Podarcis vaucheri; assembly: GCF_965113315.1. Lineage (NCBI taxonomy): Eukaryota > Metazoa > Chordata > Lepidosauria > Squamata > Lacertidae > Podarcis > Podarcis vaucheri. The sequence goes on from NC_138761.1 coordinate 4,139,446, forward strand.
CTATTATGGGAGGTGGGGGAATTCCCCCATCTCCCGCAAAAGCCCACAGGAGCCGCGCATCCTTTAAAGAGCGTGCAGCTCCTGCGGGCTTTTCGACCGAGCTCGTGGGGTTGGCGGTGGGGGGAAACGCTGCTTTCCCCCTCCGCCAGCCTCAAAGACCAGACTCTTCAGGCTTCAGCGAAAGCAATGCGAAGCCTCCGGAGCGCAGGCTTCGGAGGCTTCCCGTTGCTATCACTGAAGCCAAGGAGCCTGCATTGGAGGGGAAAAAGTGTGCCCTATAGAGCGAAAAATACGGTAAATAATAATAATAAAACTGAAGCGGCAGTCTTGTCTCATACCTACCTGCTCCAATGCCTTCCTTGACGTTCTATATAAATCCTCTCTGCCTACAAATCATAGATAAGTAGAACAGCAGAGTTGGAAGGGAACCGAAGGAACATCTAGTCCAACCCCCTGCAAGGCAAGAAGCTGCCACCTTTTTCTAATAGGGCATCTCAGAAGCCAAACGATTCAGAACCCAAAACCCACAGCTCATTCTCCCCTGGTCTCCTCGCTGGCCCAAATAGGACTAATTTAGCCAGCTAGTCCTGGGGATCACCTAATGTTTATTGGATGGATTTCCCCCCAAAATGATTTTTGAATTCTGAATTTATCGTTATTCACGTTTTATACTGTATTTTATGCTGTTTTTTTTTTGTTGTTGTTGCATCAATTAAGTGTTTTAAATTTGTTGTTAGCCGCCCTGAGCTCGGTTTTCTGAACCGGGAAGGGTGGGGTATAAATAAAAAATATATATGTTTATTTATTTAGAAACCTGGAACTAAATGCTTCTGTTTTTGAACACGCCTCGGAAGACAAACGGCTTTCAAGGCGCATTTCTCTATTTTCTCCATTTAAATTGCCGACCACTCATTGCACCTTGGTTGTCTTCCGGAACGGATTACATTCGACAAGCAAGGTCCCACTGCCACAGTTTCTTGCAACACCAAAGTTTGGCCAGGAAAGCTTCCCTCATCGCCTTTCTGCAAAGGTAGGTAATTGAGATTTCTGCAGTCGCTAATGGCATGCCTGCTTTCCTGGCCCTTGGCTATGTACACCGCCCCTGGAGGAAATGCGGAATAAAATATGATTAATAATGCCTGGTTTCCCAAAACCCAGACTTTAAATTCAACAGATTAATGAATTGATGAATTAGTTGACTGGCAGACAATTGATTGACCTTTGATGTGATGGCAGTCCAGAACCCACTTTAACCAGCTTCAAAGCCATTGCATCATAACAACAACAACAACAACAACAACAACAACAACAACAACAACAACAACAACAAATTTTATTTATACCCTGCCCTCCCCCGCCAAGACCAGGCTCAGGGCGGCTAACACCAGGTAAAAACAATTGATTAAAATACAACTTTAAAACAAGATTTAGTACAACATTAAAATGCAGCCTCATTTCAGTAGGAATTCAAATCAAAAACTTTTTGGGGATGAAAATGTCAAATCTTCACCAAGGCTAACTATCCAGACTGGTCCTACGTGGGCCAGAAAAAAAGCCAGGGAAGTCCCCAAATAGGAGTTGCATCACAGAAGGAGAAAGGAAAAAGGAAGGAGGGGAAGGGAAGGGGATCAAGTTGATTCCAAGCCAAAGGCCAGGTGGAACAACTCTGTCTTACAGGCCCTGTGGAAATAAATCAGATCCCGCAGCGGCCCTGGTCTCATGAGACAGAGCATTCCACCAGGCCGGAGCCACCACTGAGAAGGCCTTGGCCCTGGTTGAGGCTAATCTGACTTCCTAAACGCCCAGGACCTCTAGAGTGTTGCTATTTATGGACCTTAAGGTCCTCTGCGGGGCATACCGGGAGAGGCGGTCCCATAGGTACGAGGGTCCTAGGCCGTGAAGGGTCATGCTGAGAGCCTGTTACTCCAGGTACCCATTTGTACTTCTGCTACGCTTGCAGGTAGGGTTGCAATTAGGTGCTTAGCTACAGCCAAGCAAACAGCAAGCAGTTTCACGTCTGCTTCACAACGTGGCACAAGGGGGTGAGAACTGCCATGTGCATGTAAGCTGATTTCTCGGAGGAATGCGCAGCTGCCACACCCATGAAACTATCAGGCCAAGTCAGACCGGAATGAGGAATCCCCAGGTGGGCGTGAGAAAGAAACTCCTGCCAGGGAAACAGGGGAGGGAGCTCCTGCCCCTTTCTTTTATTTTTATCTGTTTCATAAAATTTATATACCACTTTAAAAAAAAACCTGTAAAAATTAATTAAAACATTCAAGCAATTAAAACCAGCTATAAATTTTAAAAAAGAGATCAGCATTCTAGCTATGTGGTTCAGCTTTTTAAGCAAAAAATTTTTTCAACCAAAAAGAATCCAGTGAAGGCGTCTGCCTAATATCAAGAGGCAGGGAGTTCCGAAGTCACCAGGCTAAAAATCGATTTCTTACAGATGCAGAAGGCAAACGGTATTACCTGTAACAGCACCAGTTTGGGGAGCCAAGCATTTGACTGGAGCCAATAGGCCTCAATATATCACAGTGACTTGATATTATATTATTATTATTAATAATAATAATAATAATAATAATAATAATAATAATAATAATTTAATTTCTATACCACCCTGTACCCGAAGGTCTCAGCTTGCTGTTAGTATCCAAGCACAATCCAAGGCCCTGGTTTTGACCTATAAAAGCCTAAATGGCCTGAAACCAGAGTCCCCCCTCCCTCCCCAATATTTTTTTCCTCTACATCAGGCTAGGCAGAAGGAGAACTGGGGCTTATTGGCAGAAGGGGATTCGCAGGAGTTTATCAAGGGTTTGTGATTCCCAATTATTTAGCAACAGCAACTGCAGAAATCTCCCTACCCCAGCCCTAAATACTTTGGCCACCTCATGAGAAGAGAAGACTCCCTGGAAAAGACCCTGATGTTGGGAAAGATGGAGGGCACAAGGAGAAGGGGACGACAGAGGGCGAGATGGTGGGACAGTGTTCTCGAAGCTACAAACATGAGTCTGACCAAACTGCGGGAGGCAGTGGAAGACAGGAGGGCCTGGTGTGCTCTGGTCCAGGGGGTCACAAAGAGTCGGACATGACTAAACGACTAAACAACAACATGACACTTTCAATTTTCAAGTAGTTGCTTTGGAAGACGATAATCAGGCATCCGCACAACATGACCAGTCCAACAAAGTTGGTGTTGACAATTACAGGGGTGTGTGAGTTCTGCTCAGTTTTGGCGCCAAAAACAACTTCCTTATTATATTTTGTTCATTCTAAGGGTATGCCTGCTGCATCCAACTCCACATTAGTGGAACTTGGAGTTGTCGTTTACTATATATTTTGGAAAATTGTTTTTCCAGGTGTCCATTCTCTTGCGATATCATTGCCAAGCTGGGCTTGAGGGTTCCTGAGGTTTCCTGTTGATGTTGGGACACCGGCCGCCATTTTGAATCAAGATGGCAGTCCAAAATGTGACCGTGGTGTGATTTCACTGGGCAAAAATAAACAAGATGAATTTTAACAGGGAGAAATGTAAAGTATTGCACTTGGGCAAAAAAAATGAGAGGCACAAATACAAGATGGGTGACACCTGGCTTGAGAGCAGTACATGTGAAAAGGATCTAGGAGTCTTGGTTGACCACAAACTTGACATGAGCCAACAGTGTGACGCGGTAGCTAAAAAAGCCAATGCAATTCTGGGCTGCATCAATAGGAGTATAGCATCTAGATCAAGGGAAGTAATAGTGCCACTGTATTCTGCTCTGGTCAGACCACACCTGGAGTACTGTGTCCAGTTCTGGGCACCACAATTCAAGAAGGACACTGACAAACTGGAACGTGTCCAGAGGAGGGCAACCAAAATGGTCAAAGGCCTGGAAACGATGCCTTATGAGGAACGGCTAAGGGAGCTGGGCATGTTTAGCCTGGAGAAGAGGAGGTTAAGGGGTGATATGATAGCCATGTTCAAATATATAAAAGGATGTCACATAGAGGAGGGAGAAAGGTTGTTTTCTGCTGCTGCGGAGAAGCGGACACGGAGCAATGGATCCAAACTACAAGAAAGAAGATTCCACCTAAACATTAGGAAGAACTTCCTGACAGTAAGAGCTGTTTGACAGTGGGATTTGCTGCCAAGGAGTGTGGTGGAGTCTCCTACTTTGGAGGTCTTTAAGCAGAGGCTTGACAACCATATGTCAGGAGTGCTCTGATGGTGTTTCCTGCTTGGCAGGGGGTTGGACTCGATGGCCCTTGTGGTCTCTTCCAACTCTATGATTCTATGATTCAGCTAATTTTTGGAGTGAATGGTCCAAACTGTGCTGATTTCAAATTCGACACGAGGGATCCCAAGGTGAGGGCAGCAGCTTCTGTCAACATTGGGACACCGGCCACCATTTTGAATCAAGATGGGAGCTCGAAGAATGGAAATGTTCAGCATTGAAATCCCTTCGCCAAAGAGATGGTGCTTAATGCTCTTCTAAACCTTTAGCCTAAGAGCCCTCTGCAAGTGAAAAACAGACTAATAATTTCATTGTCACCTCATTAGAGCTCTGTAATTAAAGGCACATTAAACTTTTTAAGTCAGACATCGCCACAGGATGAAATATGTACCCACAATACCCCAAGCTAAATCATTTAGGTCTGTAGTCAAGAGCAGTAAATTACTGTACAATAGTTAATTAAATAGCAAGTGAGAGAGAGACCTTCAGATTTTCAGAGACCATAGCAAGTCTTAGCCATTTATTTAATTCTCTAACTACATCACATTTTATTTCATTTTGAAACATTAAAGCGGAAGCCAGAGGTTAATTTCTGCAGAGAAATCTGCTCCTGGGGTTCAAAATCTACACAGAAGTCGTGGCTCCAAGTTTACCTCTCAGTCTGAGTAAGGATGGGTGAATCTGACAATTTCAGTTCTTCACTTTTCCAGCCTTAAAGTCAGTTGTTCGTATTTCTACATCAGGCCTTTTTTTAATGTCCTCAGAAAACCCACCAGCATCCTAATGTGAATTCCTCCTACGATGTACAATTTCATATGCAGCTTTGCCTAACACACACATTTTTCCAAAGCAATTTCCCCCAGTATTATGCGTTTTTGAGTGCTATTTCCACAAATATGTGCATTTTTCTCTCTCACACACTTTAACCCAGTATATGCATTTTATATACATTACTTGTCTGGAGAACCACACTGCAAGATTCAGACAAATGTGAATTTTGTAGGTGAGCTGCGCTTTGTTTTGCATATTGTTTCGCAAAGTACAAATCTGGTAGGTTCACCATTAAATGGGAACTAAAGGCAATTCTCCCCCCGCCCCCCATCCCTATCTATGAACTATACAGGAGCCAGACAAACTTCAAACAGCCTATTTTGGGGGGAACATTGCATCAAGAGTGTGTCCTCCTGCTTCCCACTAACCAAAGGTGACCTGTTTGTTCAGCATCCATCCTGATTTGCTTGCAAAAAGCTTGGATTATATCCAGTATTTTCTGAGCATTTGTTCTTATTTGTTTATGGAGAGGTTATATGAAAATAAGCATTAACCCTGATTTGCAACTAAGTCTCCCGGCTAACCGCTCATTCCACACTTCTCAGTGCAATTTCCCCATTACCTTTCCAAATTGCAACAAGTCTGATTCTTTTTTTCAGGTGGATTTGTTGCACTAGGGCAACAGTGTCTTGTTCTTTTTCGTAAATCGCCTTGAGGTTTTCTACACTCAAGTGGTATTTAAATTCTATCAAATAAAATTATGAAATAAGAGTGCTTTAATCCACTTCGATTGCACAAATCTCAAGTTCCAGTGTGTACTCAGATCCCTCCTGCAAAATACTGTCAAGCTTACAAACGCCATCTCCAACTCCTCAAAAGATTCCATCAACGGTGTCTCTGAAAAATCTTACACATCACTTGGGAAGATAGGCGAACTAATGCCAGTGTACTGGATGAAGCAAAGATCACCAGTGTTGAAGCAATGATTCTTCAACATCAACTTCGTTGGACTGGTCATGTTGTGCGGATGCCTGATGATCGTCTTCCAAAGCAACTACTCTATTCCGAACTTAAAAATGGAAAGTGCAATGCTGGTGGTCAACAAAAGAGGTTCAAAGACTCTCTCAAGGCGAATCTAAAAAAATGTAGTATAAACACTGACAACTGGAAAACACTGGCCTGCAAGTGCTCCAATTGGAGAACAGCCTTTACCAAAGGTGTCCTGGGCTTTGAAGACACTCGAATTCAGGACACAAGGGAGAAACGTGCTAAGAGGAAGGCACGCTTGGCAAACCTTCACCATGATGAACTCCTGCCCGGAAACCTATGTCCCCACTGTGGAATGACATGTGGATCAGGAATTGGCCTCCACAGTCACTTACGGACTCATTGTTAATACCGTGTTTGTGGAAGACAATCTTACTCGGTTACAAGTAGTCGCCAAAGAGAAAGAAGATCCTAAGAGATGTGGGTGTCCACGAACATTTTCCGTAACTTTTCTTTTTCACTGGTCAGGAATGTTCCTAATGAGACTTTTCAAATCTGTAGCAGTAAGTCATAATAGGAAGGAAGGAGAAGAATTATGACCGAAACTAGAAGACAAACCTGATACATTATCCCTTTGGGAGTTATAAAACTATGGAGGAATCTCATAATTAAACCACATTCTTGTTGGGAGCCTTTGTGGAATTGTTAAAAATCCAGTCATCATTCCCCCAACATCCAGATAAGGAGGAGGATAAAGGAACAAGATAAATGGGAAATGGGAAGGAGGAAATGACCTGGGAGCGGGGATGTTTTTCTGTGTTTGTCAGCTGGGCCAGGAATCAGGAATTACAAGGTTACCACAACTGCTCTTTGGGGGCAGTTGTGTTGCAGTTAAAGCACTGCATTACAGGTTTAAATTTATGCAAGGTTTTCTTTTGTGAGCTTGTCCCTCAATATGTCTATCCTTAGCAGCACCATTTCATAACCTGGTGCCTTCCGGACTGGGTTTTTGGAAAGCAGATTTTTCCAGCAGCACCAATTCCCTGTCAGACACCCCATGCTAAGGAAAAGAGAGAGGAAACTGAACATGAATCATAGAATCATAGAATCATAGAATCATAGAGTTGGAAGAGACCACAAGGGCCATCGAGTCCAACCCCCTGCCAAGCAGGAAACACCATCAGAGCACTCCTGACATATGGTTGTCAAGCCTCTGCTTAAAGACCTCCAAAGTAGGAGACTCCACCACACTCCTTGGCAGCAAATTCCACTGTCAAACAGCTCTTACTGTCAGGAAGTTCTTCCTAATGTTTAGGTGGAATCTTCTTTCTTGTAGTGTGGATCCATTGCTCCGTGTCCGCTTCTCTGGAGCAGCAGAAAACAACCTTTCTCCCTCCTCTATGTGACATCCTTTTATATATTTGAACATGGCTATCATGTCACCCCTTAACCTCCTCTTCTCCAGGCTAAACATGCCCAGCTCCCTTAACCGTTCCTCATAAGGCATCGTTTCCAGGCCTTTGACCATTTTGGTTGCCCTCCTCTGGACACGTTCCAGTTTGTCAGTGTCCTTCTTGAATTGTGGTGCCCAGAACTGGACACAGTACTCCAGGTGAGGTCTGACCAGAGCAGAATACAGTGGCACTATTACTTCCCTTGATCTAGATGCTATACTCCTATTGATGCAGCCCAGAATTGCATTGGCTTTTTTAGCTGCCGCGTCACACTGTTGACTCATGTCAAGTTTGTGTTCAACCAAGACTCCTAGATCCTTTCCACATGTACTGCTCTCAAGCCAGGTGTCACCCATCTTGTATTTGTGCCTCTCATTTGTTTTGCCCAAGTGCAATACTTTACATTTCTCCCTGTTAAAATTCATCTTGTTTGTCTTGGCCCAGTTCTCTAATCTGTCAAGGTCGTTTTGAAGTGTCCTCTGGGGTGTTAGCCACCCCTCCCAGTTTGGTGTCATCTGCAAATTTGATCAGGATGCCCTTGAGTCCATCATCCAAGTCGTTGATAAAGATGTTGAATAAGACCGGGCCCAAGACAGAACCCTGTGGCACCCCACTAGTCACTCTTCTCCAGGATGAAGAGGAACCATTGATGAGCACTCTTTGGGTTTGGTCAGTCAGCCAGTTACAAATCCACTGAGTGGTAGCATAGTCAAGACCGCATTTTACCAGCTTCTTTACAAGAATATCATGGGGCACCTTGTCAAATGCCTTGCTGAAATCAAGGTAGGCTACATCCACTGCGTTCCCTTCATCTACCAGGCTTGTAATTCTGTCAAAAAACGAGATCAGGTTAGTCTGACATGACTTATTTTTCAGAAATCCATGCTGACTATTGGTGATCACAGCATTCCTTTCTAGGTGCTCACAGACTGTTTGCTTAATGATCTGCTCCAGAATCTTCCCTGGTATTGATGTCAGACTGACTGGGCAGTAATTATTTGGGTCCTCTCTTTCCCCCTTTTTGAAAATAGGAACAACATTTGCCCTCCTCCAGTCTGCCGGGACTTCGCCTGTTCTCCAGGAATTCTCAAAGATGACTGCCAGTGGTTCTGAGATCACATCTGCCAGTTCTTTTAATACTCTTGGATGCAGTTCATCTGGCCCTGGAGACTTGAATACATCTAAACTGGCCAAGTATTCTTGTACTATCTCCTTAGTTATTCTGGGCTGTGTTTCCTTTGCTGAATCATTTGCTCCAAATTCTTCAGGTCGGGCATTGTTTTCCTTATCGGAGAAGACTGAGGCAAAGAAGGCATTGAGGAGTTCAGCCCTTTCTGTGTCCCCTGTTTGCATTTCAAACAGGGGACACAGCATACTTCTACGTGCCCCCCCAATCTCTGAGCAGTGTGATGTTCTGGGGGTACCAGCTGCGCTTCCCCAGGGTCCATGTTTCCTTTGGGAATATGGCACAGCAGAGACTGTGGTGTCTTTATGATATATGGTTTATTTACACACACACACATATATATATACTGTGAGCCTGTGATGGAGGAGCTCACAGCATCAACCCCCCAGGAAAGTCTTGTTTCTCCCATAGTCACAGCCTTGGATTCAAACAGAAATCAAACATTGTTCTCTCTCTGCCCCTCCCCCCCCACTTTGCTTCTAGCTCACAACACCGAACTCTCAGCTCTCATCTTTGTCTTTTTCTAGCTACCATCCAGTTGAGGGAGGAGGGTCACCTATTTGTCATTTCCCATCTCACACAGATCCACTTCCTTTGTTCCCCTTAATGGCCCATCACCCAGGCCATCCCCCCCCCCATCAGGAAGCCCGTCTGGGTTCTAACACTTGCTGGATCCAGGGGTAAGAAGAGTCTTGGCCTACAGACTACTCCCACCAAACTCATAACTGTGCTGGGAGAGCCCATCACCTTCCGAGGGAAACCATTCCACCGCCCAACAGTTCTTCCAGTCAGAAAGTTCTTCCTGATGTTTGGTCAGAGTCTCCTTTCTTGTAACTTGAAGCCAATGCTTCAGGTCCTACCATCAGGAGAAAACAAGCTTGCTCCAACTTCCCCATGACAGCCCTCAAGATATCTGAATATGGCTCTCCTCTCAGTCTCCTCTTTCATGGGCTAAACATACCCAGTTCCTTCAGCTGTTCTTCATATGGCTTAGTTTCCAGACCCTTGACCATCTTGGTTGCCCTCCCCTGCACACATCTCAGATTGTCAATGTCCTTCTTAAATTGTGGTGCCCAGAACTGGACATACATGTTCTGACCAAGGCAGAATAGAGTGGTACTATTACTTCTCTTGATTTGGACCCTTTACTTCTTGATTTCTGATGCAGTTCTTGAACTCTCTACCTACACCCTTGGCATTCTGCATCTGTAGCCTGACTTGGACATTCAAATATCAGTGGTGCCCTGTGCAACGCTAAAATCTGACAGCCCCTTGCATCTTGCTCTCCTTTCTACAGCATTGCTTGGACTACTGCAATGCGCTCTACGTGGGGCTGCCTTTGAAGGTGACCCGGAAACTGCAACTAATCCAGAATGTGGCAGCTAGACTGGTGACTGGGAGTGGCCGCTGGGACCACATAACACCGGTCCTGAGAGATCTGCATTGGCTCCCAGTACGTTTCCGAGCACAATTCAAATTGTTGGTGCTGACTTTGAAAGCCCTAAACGGCCTCGGTCCAGTATATCTGAAGGAGCGCCTCCACCCCCATCGTTCTGCCTGGACACTGAGGTCCAGCGCCAAGGGCCTTCTGGCGGTTCCCTCACTGCGAGAAGCGAGGTTACAGGGAGCCAGACAGAGGGCCTTCTCGGTGGTGGCACCCGCCCTGTGGAACGTGCTCCCACCAGATGTCAAGGAAATAAGCAGCTATCTTTAAAAGACATCTGAAGGCAGCCCTGTTTAGGGAAGTTTTTAACATTTAATGCTGTGTTGTTTTTAACACTCGCTTGGGAGCCGCCCAGAGTGGCTGGCAAGACTCAGCCAGATGGGCGGGGTATAAATAATAAATTGTTGTTGTGGTGGTGGTGGTGCCCCCTGCAGTGCGGCACCAATTATGGTCAAACCAGTCGCACTACCATAAAACCACCTCTGACATAAGGACCTTGGGTTGTGATGTTGTTGTGGTTTTTTACAGGGTGTGGAAACAGAACAATAAAGCAGCAAAATCAGGTTAGATAGGTTTGAATCGACAGGTCCCTTTTATTTTCCGCATTCTGCTTTTGCCATTTGGCCCCTTCCCTTCCAGAATCTCCCTGCTGCCTTCTTTTGGCTCTTTGCAAAAGCATCAGACAGCGAATCTGGGGCAATTCAAGCACTCTTTGCCTGTGCTTGTGAAGCCACGGTGCCCTGCAAGGCAACTCTAGTGTTGGAGTCCCCCAACGAAGGAGAAGGAACGCGCTGGACTTTTTCTTTGTCTTAGAGCTTAGGAAAGGCCTCCCATTTCCCCCCACACAGTGATGAAAGTTCGTTTTTTGCTGCAGCCAACCCTGGTCTCTCTCTCTCTCTGAGAGAGGGAGGGGGTGAAGTGGTGACTGCTGTCTCCATAGAGCATCTGAAACAGATTTGCTCAGTTCCACTCACAGCTGAAGAGGCAAGGAAGTATTTCCAGATGTGCTAATGCGCCACAGAGCCAAGAAACAGCGAAGGAAGAGGCGGGGGCCATTCGCCCCGTCCCAAATGCTCTTGCCTGCAACTTTCCCTGCAGAAGGGAAAGGGAGGCTCTTTCAGAAGAGTACCTACTAAATTAGACACCCAGTGCAATTAGAGACTCTGCGCAATTAGATATTCCATGCAATTACTCAAGAGAGCCCATGCAAAACCTTCTCCACGGTTCATTCCTACAGGATGTGCTTTAACGCTGCACCCGGGGCAAGGCAAGTAATTTGCACCCCCTAACCCGTGGATTTGCGCCCCCTCACCCTAACCCCCAGATGTTGCGCCTGGTGCGGCCGGCCCCCCCTGCACCCCCCACGCTACGCCACTGCTGACTTAGGTTGTCTCAAAGGAGCAGCTGGGGTCTCGACTCTTCGCCTCATCACCACCTCCACCCTTTCAAAGGTTTTCTCAATTTTCCGACTATCGGTGCCCAGAGTGGAGGCGGAAATTTAAAACGATCAGCCTTCTAGCTAGATGAAAGACGCCAAATTACATTAAAAGTCTTACCAGCAATTTAAAGTATCCTGCATGGATGGGTGGGACTTTACGTGGAAGCAGGCAGCCTCTTTTAAAATAAAATTTAAAAATGAATGATAAAACTGCCTTCTTTCTGCCCTTTGCAGGTAAATGCTTACAAATAAATAAAGAAATTGTCCAGTAGCACCTTAGATGCCCAGAACAAACTTAGTTGGTCTCTAAGGTGCTACTATGGGATGCAGGTGGTGCTGTGGGTTAAACCACAGAGCCTAGGACTTGCTGATCAGAAGGTCGGTGGTTCGAATCCCCGCAACAGGGTGAGCTCCCATTGCTCTATCCCAGCTCCTGCCAACCTAGCAGTTCGAAAGCACATCAAAGTGCAAGTAGATAAACAGGTACCACTCCGGTGGGAAAGTAAACGGCATTTCCGTGCGCTGCTCTGGTTCGCCAGAAGCGGCTTAGTCCTGCTGGCCACATGACCCAGAAGCTGTACGCCAGCTCCCTCGGCCAGTAAAGCGAGATCAGCACTGCGACCCCAGAGTCGTCCGCAACTGGACCTAACAGTCAGGGGTCCCTTTACTTTTACCTTTAAGGTGCTACTGGACAATTATAATTTTTTCCGACTGCGTCAGACCAACATGGCTAGCTACCTGAATCAAAAATTTCTAGTTTAATTGTGACTCAGAACAAATAGGGGGATGGGGAATGAAGGGTCTGTATGGACAGGCGAAAGGCATGTTCGTAACTCAGCTCATTCAGCTGAGATGTGATCCTACAAATCAGGCAAAAGCAAAGCACAGAATAGGATTTCCCAGACATCCCCAAAAGATTGAAATTCCTCCTTCTCCAGGACCTCGGGAAATTGTAGCTCTGTGGAAGGAAAGAGGGTCTCCTAAAAACCTTCAGCACCCGTTAACAGCTACACTCCTAGAATTATAAGAAGCAAAAAGGTCTCCCATCACATCTTCAGTTTTGGACAAGGCAGCAGGAGCCAGGAGGAGGACGCATCTTGTCCTTGCAGATGCAAGCATCATTTGAGTGTGTGTATGTGACGCAGGTGGCGCTGTGGTCTAAACCACAGAGCCTAGGACTTGCCGATCAGAAGGTCGGCGGTTCAAATCCCCGCGACGGGGTGAGCTCCCGTTGCTCGGTCCCTGCTCCTGCCCACCTAGCAGTTCAAAAGCGTGTCAAAGTGCCAGTAGATAAATAGGTACCGCTCCGGCGGGAAGGTAAACGGCGTTTCCGTGCGCTGCTCTGGTTTGCCAGAAGCGGCTTAGTCATGCTGGCCACATGACCCGGAAGCTGTACGCCGGCTCCCTTGGCCAATAAAGCGAGATGAGCGCCGCAACCCCAGAGTCGCTCACAACAGGACCTAATGATCAGGGGCCCCTTTACCTTTACATATGTGTGCTGCTGTCATGAAAACCAACACAGGGCAACAGCCAAAATGTTAGATTTGAACTGCTGGGCCTGAATCTGAAGCTGTACTCAGCCAGATCATTCTCTGTGTGGCTTTGGACAAAAACAGTCGTCTCTCCAATCGCCATTTTTTAAAACTGTCATAACCTGAGAACTTAAGAAGAGGCAAAGTGCTGGATCCGACCAAAGGCCCATCTACTCCAGCAATCTGTTCTCGCAGTTGCCGACCAGACGCCTGTGGGAAGCTCGTAGGTCATGTGACATTGCTGGCACATTTGACGGAGTTGGCCGGTGGACATTTTAACAGCAAACACGCAAGGAAATTACACATCTGGACATCTTTGGCTTCTCCTGACCACGTCTTTCCCCTGTCCATCCTCCCCCTCCCCAAATTTGAAATCTAGTTCCAGAAGAAATGAATTTCTGTGTGTTTTTCCACATTCAGAATTCTCTAAGGAGGAGCTAGAAGTGCAGTTAATAATGAGCATAATAATTAATGATAAACTCTGCAAGCGCTGGCAGCAGACAAAGTTAATGACACCCAAGCACTGCCAAACTAGAGACTCTCGTGAGATCCCAAAAGCAAAACTCGTCCAGTGCTCCTCATGAAAATATTTTGACTGTAACCACAATACTCTTGGCATCCTTCTGGTGTTATTTATTCCTTCTCAGATAATCAGGATTTACAGTAGTTACAAACAGTGGCATGAGTGATCTTAGAAAGGGTTTTTATTGTCAACTGTAACACAAGGGCTCAGCACTGTTTTTAAAAAATGAATTGATTCAGCTTACCCTACCAGTGAACATGACACTTTATAGGATAATTTACACAGCTAAAAGAAAAAGAGATCATCCTGCTCCTACATTTTATTGGTTTATCTCCTGCTTGACTAGCCTAGCCACCCGGCACTTTTTAGCAAAAGGTGGATATAAATGTTTCCTATAAATAAATTAAAGTGAGGTCCCCACTGTTGGGAGTGAAGCAACGCTTGCTATAACCCACCAGAACCAGAGGGGGCGATAGTCAGAAAACCACTGAGTTGTTGGGAAATCCTCCCAGACTTTACTTCCTTCCTGCTTCTTCTCCAGGTTCAGTCATTATGAGCTAGCCTGTGCTGGGGCCAACTTATTGGCCCCATCTTGGGCACATGTAGAACCTGCCCTCAGAATGGTTTTGTTTGCCATGTGTAATAAACCTTAAGTTTTCTTTATCCTTCCAATCAGTAATCTTGCCAGGCTATTTCTACCTGAACACAGTTGACCTATATTTACCAAGTGCCAACACTTGGTCCACGCAGCTTACAGTCTAAAAGTTAAGGCAATATACTTTTGATATATTTGTAATTATGTAATCTCACTTATGAGATCATCACCGTGTTGTGGTGAGTGGGCTTGTACATTCCCATGATCCTTGTGAGCGAAGCCGTCGGGAGTCTTGTACTCCCAGCAGGGTCACCCATCAATGGTGTCTCCCCAAAATTGTAATTATCACTTGGGAAGACAGACAAACTAATGTCAGTGTACTGGAAGAAGCAAAGATCACTAGTGTCGAAGCAATGATTCTCCAACATCAACTTCATTGGACTGGTCATGTTGTTCAGATGCCTGATGATCGTCTTCCAAAGCAACTATTCTATTCCCAACTTAAGAATGGAAAGCGAAATACAACAGAGGCTTAAAGATGCTCTTAACGCAAATTTTCAAAATGTTACATAAACACTGATAACTGGTGTTATGTACTGAGTTGAATAGGATCCAAATTGCAGCTGTCTGATTGGTCCTAGAACAATAGGATCCAGAATGCAGCAGTCTGATTGGTCCACAGGAGCCACCCAATCCAACTCCAGGTGGAAGTGAATCCACAACCTGATTGGCCTACAGGAGAATCCCGGAATTAGCCAATCATGTCGGGCCTAGTATGTAAATAATGTATATAAAACAGACACCTCAGGGGAACTTCCATTCCTCACTACTATGAGCTGAATAAAGAGCATGAAATCCACACTCGACTCCGAGTATATTTCAACTGGGAAACACTGGCCTGCAAATGCTCCAGTTGGAGAACAGCTTTTACCAAAGGTGTCATGGGCTTTGAAGACACCTGAACTCAGGACGCAAGGGAGAAACGTGCTAAGAGGAAGGCACACTTGGCAAAACGTCACTGTGATCAACTCCCACCCGGAAACCTATGTCCCCACTGTGGAAGGACGTGTGGATCCAGAATTGGCCTCCACAGTCACTTATGGACTCACTGTTAAGACCGTGTTCATGGAAGACAATCTTATTCAGCTACAAGTGATCGCCAAAGAAGAAGTATGTAATCTTTTTTATGTTGTAAGCCACCTTGAGCATGGTTTTAACTATGGAAAAGCAGCATACAAATGAAATGATGTATGCTCAGGCCATTGCCAGACGCTTGCCATCCACGTGGACGCAGCTTTGCATTCTGTGGCAGAAGGAAGTTCAGGAATCAACCAACAAGATGAGTCGGGTTGTGCCTGCTTCCTTTGGGCCAAAGCTTTCAGGATATATTCGGAGTGCATGCCACAAGCCTGGAACAAGCCCTATGAAGTTGGCAAACACGACTGCAGGTTTATACGAGGTTTATTCAACTGGCAAGGCACGATCCCTTGGAAGCGGTGGTGGCATTGGGAGTTCTTGTTTGTCTTGAACAAAGCAGTATACCTTATCTGTCACTGTTGGGCTGCAAAGGAGGTCAGAGTTTGCACAAGTGGCGTGACTGAGAGTATTCAGTTAACCGCTTAACCACAGAAGGCAGCTCGCCTATTTATAGGCAGGCCCCAAAAATAAATCCCAACGTCACGTGGGTTCCGTAGTTTTGTTTGTTTAGCCAGTCAAAAGCATTTCTACCTCCGCTCCTCAGCTGGAACAGCTTCCAGAGTGGCTTACCGAGAAAACATAATTCCTGCCTTTAAGCTTAAGATCTAAACAGACACAGCACAAAAAGAAAAAAGCGATGGGCAGGGAGGAGGAAAGCAAGCAAACTCAGACACCCAGTTCTTAATGTTACAAGATTCTTATAATGGTTAGTTAACAAGCGGCTCACATTTTTTATTTTTTGAAAAAACAGGCATTGGCGGCCTCTAAGAAAAAACAGTTATCCCCAACTTTCCTGGGTTTTAACTGGTATTTACTCCCACTTCCTGGGAGTGTCAGAAATACCGGTACATTCAAAAATTGCTGTCCTTACAGGGTGGGGCTTTGAGTTTTAAGGGCCTGCCTGGAATCTGCTGATGTGATCATTTATCTGTTAGCAGCTGCCAGAGCGTTGGCACACACCAAAAAAATGCACATATTCATGAAAATAATAAACAAAAACACATTATATCAAGGGAAGTTGCTTGGAAAAATGTGACTCAGTCTGTGGCAAAGCTACAGACCTAAAAGGCAGTGGTTAACGAATTTTTCATGCAGACATTACATTTTTTTATTTAAAAAAAATCTTAATCTGATGAAGAAATTTGGAGAACTGAATTTAAGACTGGAAAAATGAGAAACAGAGAAATTGAAATTGACAGATTCACCCACCCCTAATTTTGGCACAGTTTAGTGTTGCCATATGTCCAGAATTTACCGGACATATCCGGAATACCGCAGTCGGAAGCAGTGTCTGTGCGGACAACTTCTATCTGTATACATATATATTGCAAGGCAGTATCTCAGTGCTACACAAATCATGTTCAGATTTCGGCTGCTTATTTCCACTTGATCCAAGGACCGTAGCTGCGGCTCCCTCTAGAGGAGGCATGGGGGATGTCTCTACAAGGCTCCCAGAGAATGTCCTTTGAAGGATGCGCCTCCGACCCATATTTCTGGGGGTCCCAGAAAAAGTGAGCAGCAGTGAAAATAGGAAGGGAACTTTGTCATGGTGAAAATGCACCAGATGGAAAAGGGAGGTAGTTGTTTTTTTTTGGGGGGGGGGTTGCTAGAGGCAGAAATAGGCATTACACACCCGTTTGTGTGACCCCACTGTTGGTTTAACAGATTGATTTAATGTATTCTTAAGTTTTTAACTTGGTACGCTGAATTTGTTTCTCTTTTTTGCACACTGACATTATGTTTGCAAGTGTTGGGTGGTTTATACATGCTTCAAATAAAATAAAGAATGGAAGGAATATGGAAGGAGTAGTGATGTATGGAAGTGAGAGCTGGACCATAAAAAAGGCTGATCGCCGAAGAATCTATGCTTTTGAATTCTGGTGCTGGAGGAGACTCTTGAGAGTCCCACGGACTGCAAGAAGATCAAACCTATTCCTTCTGAAGGGAATCAGCCCTGAGTGCTCACTGGAAGGACAGATCCTGAAGCTGGGGCTCCAAGACTTTGGCCACCTCCTGAGAAGAGAAGACTCCCTGGAAAAGACCCTGATGTTGGGAAAGGAGAAGGGGATGACAGAGGATGAGATGGTTTAATAGTGTTCTCGAAGCTACCAGCATGAGTTTGACCAAACTGCGGGAGGCAGTGGAAGACAGGAGTGCCTGGTGTGCTCTGGTCCAGGGGGTCACGAAGAGGCGGACATGACTAAACAACAACAAATGGAAGGAGTTGGGGATGTTAAGCCCGGAAAAAAGGGAGACTGAAGGGAGATAGGAGAGTCATCTTCAAATATATTAAGGGCTTTCACATGGAGGATGGAACAAGTTCGTTTTCTCCTGCTCTGGGGGGCGGGACTCGAACCCAGGGCTTCAAGTTTCAAGGAAGGAGATTCTGACTAAACATCAGGAAGAACTTTTTGATGGTAAGAGCTGTTTGACAGGGGAATGGACTCCTTTGGAACGTAGAAGTCTCGCCTTCACTGGAGACTTTTAAGCAGAGATTAGGTGGCCACCTGCCATAGATTATTTAGCTGAGATTCCTGCATTCCAGGGGGTTGGATTAGATGACCCTAAGGATATCCCTTCCACCTCTACAATTCTGAGATTCCTATTGAGCTCATCGGTTAAAGTAAAAGCAAGAGACCCAGCTAGCCCCTCCTTTGTGTTGAAGTCCAGGCCTAGGGTCCCTCAGCTTCATTTTGGGCAGATATTGGCGTCCACATCCTTGCTTGCCTGTCTCCAACCACTGAGCTTCTTCTCCTGACGCATTCCCCCCCCCCTTGACTGCGCTGCATCAGCCTCCTTCCGCAGCACGGGTTTCATTTCATCATTGATGCATCGCACGGTTTGCTCTGTTTCATCTGTGGATTTCAACTTACATAAAGCACAAAGCAGGTGGCGCTGTGGGACGCGGGTGGCGCTGTGGATTAAACCACAGAGCCTAGGGTTGCTGATCAGAAGGTCAGCAGTTCAAATCCCCGCGACGGGGTGAGCTCAAATTGCTCTGTCCCTGGTCCTGCCCACCTAGCAGTTTGAAAGCACATCAAAGTGCTAGTAGATAAATAGGTACCACTCCGGTGGGAAGGTAAACGGCGTTTCCATGCACTGCTGTAGTTCGCCAGAAGCGGCTTAGTCATGCTGGCCACATGACCCGGAAGCTGGATGCCGGCTCCCTCGGCCAATAAAATGAGATGAGTGCCGCAACCCCAGAGTCGGCCACGACTGGACCTAATGGTCAGGGGTCTCTTTACCTTTAATAGGGGAAGGGGGGGGAAATGAGCTGCCCCAATTTCATATTCTTTCCCCGCTGCCTACAGTGTCTCCTTGCACCGTGAATCACTGCAAAGCCCATTCATCGCAGCCAGAAGTTTCCAAGGCAGAAGAAAGGGGTTTGGAGGAGTAGCAGGTGCAGAAGGCAGCCTTGCCAGAGGATTCTTCTGCACGAGCCCTAGAGAGAAGGGGGGGTGGA
The DNA here is from genome assembly GCF_965113315.1 of Podarcis vaucheri. Taxonomy (NCBI): domain Eukaryota; kingdom Metazoa; phylum Chordata; class Lepidosauria; order Squamata; family Lacertidae; genus Podarcis; species Podarcis vaucheri. Next base: position 4,158,259 of record NC_138761.1, read on the forward strand.
TGTGGGAGAAAGTGACGTGAGTGGGATTTAATGGCTGGAGAGAGTTGTTCCAGCACAGCTCAGCGAGAAACTATGCACGACCAGGGAGGCTTTTGGAGAGATGAAACCAGATAGGGAAAGGGCTGGTCTGATAGGGAAAGGGCTGGCTTTGGGGTTATGAACTCAGGAGCTGTGAAATACTAGCTCAGCTAAAGACCCGAGGCCCAAAAAAACAAGGATGAGCCTGGCTCAGATACCAGAAAGCCAACTTTCCCCTATCTGATGCCCTCTATGGCGTTTTGGACAGCCACTCTGGGCGACTTCCAACAAAATATTAAAATACAATAGTCTGTTAAACATTAAAAGCTTCCCTAAACAGGGCTGCCTTCAGATGTCTTCTAAAAGTCTGGTAGTTGTTTATCTCTTTGACATCTGGTGGGAGGGCGTTCCACAGGGTGGGCGCCACTACCAAGAAGGCCCTCTGCCTGCTTCCCTGTAACTTGGCTTCTCGTAATGAGGGAACTGCCAGAAGGCCCTCAGCGCTGGACCTCAGTGTCCGGGCAGAATGATGGGGGTGGAGATGCTCCTTCAGGTATACTGGACCGAGGCCGTTTAGGGCTTTAAAGGTCAGCACCAACACTTTGAATTGTGCTTGGAGATGTACTGGGAGCCAATGTAGGTCTTTCAAGACTGGTGTTATGTGGTCTCGGCAGCCGCTCCCAGTCACCAGTCTAGCTGCCGCATTTAGTTGTAGTTTCCAGGTCACCTTTAAAGGTAGCCCCACACAGAGCACATTGCGGTACTCCAAGCGGGAGATAACCAGAGAATGCACCACTCTGGCCAGCATTTGGCAGGTGCCGGTCGGTGCTAATAAATACTTTCTCTTCCCACTTACATCACTTCAACTTAGAGTTAACACCGACATTGTTTTTTTCTTCTTCACCCTGCTGCTGCTTCTCCCGGCAAGACCCTCTTTGTTTTGGGGGCCCTGCACTTTGTGGTTCTGTTTTTTAAAGGCAGAATTGTCTCCCTCTCTCAGCTATGCCCAATGCATAGTGCAGCTGGCCAATCAGAAGTCATTTTACTGAAGGCCTGTCAGAACGGTCAGGGATGCAGAAGTCCTTTGTCTCTGCAGTCCTGAGAAGGTTTCCAAGTGCCATAAATTTATTTATTTATCTTATGGATCCCATAAAGAATCCCGGAGCAATTTGACCCGCGCTGTAGATTCACATTTAAAAGTACTCTGAACCGAAGCCCTCCTGCCAGCCCTCCTTTTTTTGAAACATATTTTTCTTAAAGATTTCATGGTTTACAAAAATATGTGCAATGTCTTTTTTCCCCCCAAATTACATTTTCTACATATCCCTCCTTGAAAGTCTTTCCATGGGATCATGATGGGTGCATTAAGTTGTTTCTAACCCAGTTTACGAATTAACATTTTAACTTCTGCAAAGTCCTGAGATTTACTAGCGGCTGTTTTGGAGCAGGGCTGAGTTACAGAGGCGAGCCTTCTGCACGCTGCGGTCAAAACAAGCTGGCTCGTATTCAAATGTATCTCCAGGTAGAGGGCAAGAAAAGGGGGGCAGGAGGAGAGGGGGAGAGGGAGAAAGAGAGAAAGAGAAGAGGTGTCGTGTTATTGAAACCACTTCCAAAAGTTAAGACTCCTGCCCTTCAGGTACATGGCGTTTCACAGGATCTGTAGGCAAGGAGGTGTTTTTAATTTCTCTCAAAGTGTTATCTTGGATACCTTCCAGGGCCTAATCAATCACCAATGTCCTAGCGCTGGGAGGGTCTAAGTATTTTAGAACAGGTTTCTAGAATGAAGGTTTTTTCAAAGGCAGAAAGGGACGAAAGGGACAGAGCAGGAACTGGCAGCCCCAGGATGTGATGCAGGTCAGAGGGGGACCCAAGACGTGTGCGTTTCAAATGCTGTTCCTTTCGCTTGCTATTGAACCTTGCCAATAGGTAAGTTAGGGGAGTTTTTAATATTTGAGGTTTTATCATGTTTTTCATATTCGGTTGGGACCCACCCAGAGTGGCCGGAGGAAACCCAGCCAGATGGGCGGGGTATAAATAATAAATTATTATTATGATTACTACTACTACTACTATTATGTAAAGGACCCCTGGGTGGTTAAGTTCAGTCAAAGGCAACTATGGGGTTGCAGCACTCATCTTGCTTTGTCCACAGAAAGCTTTCCAGGTCATGTGACCAGCATGACTAAACAGCTTCTGGTGCAACAGAACACCGTGACAGAAACCAAAGCGCACGGAAATGGCATTTAGCTTCCCGTGCGGTACCTACCGTATTTTTCCCTCTATAAGACACACTTTTTCCTTCCTAAAAAGTAAGGGGAAATGTGTGTGCGTCTTATGGAGCGAATGCAGGCTGCGCAGCTATCCCAGAAGCCAGAACAGCAAGAGGGATCACGAAAGCAGCGCCAGAGTGGTACCTATTTATCTACTTGCACCAGCGTGCTTTTGAACTGGGACAGAGCAACGGGAGCTCACCCCGTTGTGGGGATTTGAATCACCAACCTTCTGATCGGCAAGCCCACGAGGCTCAGTGGTTTAGACCCCAGTGCCACCTGCTCCCATAAAAACCTTACCAATTCTGCTCACCCTGCAACACCACCAAAAGAACCACTCTCAGCTGGCAAACAAGACTGAAAGCAAAGTATTGTTACGAATGTTGCGCAGCACCCCCAAATCTCTGCTGTGTGCTAGGAAGATTCCAGAGGGTTCCACCCGGAATGGCTGGGGCAACACAGTCCAATGGGTAGGGTAAAGGTAGAGGGACACCTGACCATTAGGTCCAGTCGTGGCCGACTCTGGGGGTTGCGGTGCTCATCTCACTTTATTGGCTGAGGGAGCTGGAGTACAGCTTCCAGGTCATGTGGCCAGCATGTGGTGAACCAGAGCAGCGCACGGAAACGCTGTTTACCTTCCCCCCAGAGCGGTACATATATATCTACTTGCACGTTGACGTGCTTTCAAACTGCTAGGTTGGCAGGAGCAGGGACCAAGCAATGGGAGCTCACCCCGTCACAGGGATTCAAACCGCCCACCTTCTGATCAGCAAGCCCTAGGCTCTGTGGTTTAACCCACAGCACCACCCGCATCCCTTAATGGGTATGGTACAAGTAATAATAATAATAAATATTATTATTCCAGGCGTTCATCCGGGGTTGTGTTTCCGTTGAGGAAATGGAGGCACAGCGGAGGCTCGTGTCTTAGAAATATGGTTTATTGTATGCATAGTTACATCGGGAGTCTTCAATGGACGGGGGCAGAACATCGTACCCCAAGGGCAACTCTCATAGCCCCAGCAAGCTCAGGGCCAAAGCTGCAGTCTTACCTCTTGGGGTCTCTTGGGGCAGCATCTTCCAGCCAGCGCCAAGATGGTTCTGCCTTTATTTCCCTACGGAGTTCTGCACACTTCCTTTCTTGTTCCTAGAAAGCCGCTACGCTAATATTAAAACCGCAAGCGTTGCCGTGTGTGTCTGTGTAGAATATCTTCTCCTGCCTGCACTCGATGGGGGTGTGATGTCCTTCACAGAGGTCAAAGTTTTACAGGCCTCAATGAAAGTGATGCAAATCAGATGGCGCGCTTGCAATGTTATCAAAGATTTGCAACAGAATTTTTAACTCTCTCTCTCTCTTGAGACAGAAATAAGTTGCCAGCTCAGGGCAATTTACTTGAGTTCACTGAGGAGAGATATTTGAAATCTCTGTACTCAGCCCATCAAGCCCAGCGTTGTCTGGGTGGCAGGGTCTGCAGATTCTTTCCTGCTCCACGAAAACCCGTGCCACCATCATGGCTTTAAGGCACCACAAGACTCACAGAATCGCAGAACTGTGGAGTTGGAAGTGTTAAGTTGCGGGTGAACATATCAGAGGACACAGCGATTCTTCAGACAGCTCTTGTCTATTCACAGGCCAGAACAGAACTGAACTGAAGGGTTCAGCCAGCCTGCTTATATAGAGCTCCACTACAACACAACAGTAACCACTTTCTGTAACTAGCCAATCACTGAACGTCACTTTCAATCCCTTATTTGCATATGTGGACCTGAGTGAAAACTATCTACAGTATTCCCCTGCTGGCCCACGGTGAGGAGAAGAAGAAGAAGAGGAGGAGGAGGAGGAGGAGGAGGAGGAGTTTGGATTTGATATCCCGCTTTATCACTACCCTAAGGAGTCTCAAAGCGGCTAACATTCTCCTTTTCCCTTCCTCCCCCACAACAAACACTCTGTGAGGTGAGTGGGGCTGAGAGACTTCAGAGAAGTGGGACTGGCCCAAGGTCACCCAGCAGCTGCAGGTGGAGGAGCGGGGAAGCGAACCCGGTTCCCCAGATTACGAGTCCACCGCTCTTAACCACTACACCACACTGGCTTCAGTACATAACAGGAAGGGACCCCAAGGAACATCTAGTCCAACCCCCTGCAATGCAGAAATCACAACTGAAGCACGCCCAAATCTCCTGATTTTTGCTGCAAGAAAGACTCATCCAGGGATCCCTCTGGAAGTTGTTTCCTAACCCAGCACAGGCACAGAACACCTGCTTTGTATGCAGAAGGTCTCCTGCTGAGCTGCACTCAGTGTAGACCAGGGTTTCCCAAACTTGGGTCCCCAGCTGTTTTTGGACTGCAATTCCCATCACCCCGACCCTGCCTGCTAGGGATGATGGGAGTTGTAGTCCAAAAACAGCAGGAGACCCAAGTTTAGGAAACCCTGGTATAGACAAGACTGAGCTAAGAAGACTGTTATGTACTGAGTTGAATAGGATTCAGAATGCAGCAGTCTGATTGGTCCTAGAACAATAGGATTCGGAATGCAGCAGTCTGATTGGCCCTAGAACAATAGGATTCGGAATGCAGCAGTCTGATTGGCCCTAGAACAATAGGATTCGGAATGCAGCAGTCTGGTTGGTCCTAGAACAATAGGATTCGGAATGCAGCAGTCTGGTTGGTCCTAGAACAATAGGATTCAGAATGCAGCAGTCTGATTGGTCCTAGAACAATAGAATTCAGAATGCAGCAGTCTGATTGGCCCTAGAACAATAGGATTCAGAATGCAGCAGTCTGATTGGTCCTAGAACAATAGGATTCAGAATGTAGCAGTCTCATCGGTCCTAGAACAATAGGGTCCAGAATGCAGCAGTCTGATTGGTCCTAGAACAATTGGGTCCAGAATGCAGCAGTCTGATTGGTCCACAGGAGCCACCCAGTCCAGCTCCAGCAACCTGATTGGAGTACAGGTGAATCCCAGAATTAGCCAATTCCGTGGGACCCATTGTGTGAATAATGTATATAAAGCAGACATTCTGGGGGAACTTCCATTCCTCCTCCTCACCACTATGAGCAGAATAAAGAGCATGAAATCCACTCTCGACTGCGAGTATATTTCAAAGACCAACAGTCTTTGACTTTGTGCAAGGAATTCCTATGAGTTTTGTTGTTGTTTTTTAACCTGGGGTTCTGTAGCTGTGAATTCAGGGGGCTGGACTAGATGGCCTTTGGGATCCCTTCTTAGCCTCCCGTTCTTTGATTCCTTCGTGAGATGCGCTGTCGACCAGGCAGAGCGCAAAGAGTCCGTGGGGACGTCGGATACCACCCCCTGGAGAAGAGGGAGGAGCGGCTGGATCGCTTTTCTTCCTGCCTGGCTTGTTTCCATTTCAGAATTAACAAAGGGAGAAAGAGAGGGAGAGAGAGAAAGAGAGAGAGAGAGAGAGAGAGAGAGAGAGAGGCGCCTATTATTGGACATTTCGCGCACAACAGATGGTTCTGCCTTTGCCTTTGAATTCCAAGCAGAAATTGCTAAGACAGCAAGAAAAAATATATTATTTTTTCATTTTGCATTGTTCTTGGGCTTCCCTGCGTTTCTCGAGGGAAGAGATCAGAGCCTCCTGGGGGAAGCCAGAAGCGGGAACGCGGCAGCTACAGAGGCAGGACGGAAAAGGGGGCGCGCAGAACGGAATACGGAGGCATTTCTGAGATGCGAAGCGTTAGATTAACTTGTCATGTTTGCGCAGTTGACAGGACTGAGCGGCTGCATCGGCAGCGCCTTCCCAAAGAGGGAGATCAGGTGTGAGAAGGGTGCGGGGGGTCTTTGGAGCAAGTCCAAACATGTGGGGAGGCTGGGAAAGAGAGAGGCGAGAGTTTTTGTGCTCCAAAAGTGAGCTGGGGCCGCAGCCGGGGAGATGATCCCGAGTGCCTGGGATAAGAAACCGGGAAGTCTTCGCTCCTGCCAGTTTTGCAAACCTTAGAACCCAGATCCTAAAGAAACCCAAACCAACCCAGAAACTGCTCACTTGGGCTGCACCTTGGGTTACATACGCTTCAGGTTACAAACGCTTCAGGTTACAGACTCTGCTAACCCAGAAATAGTGCTTCAGGTTAAGAACTTTGCTTCAGGATGAGAACAGAAATTGTGCGGCAGCAGCAGGAGGCCCCATTAGCTAAAGTGGTGCTTCAGGTTAAGAACAGTTTCAGGTTAAGAACGGACCTCCGGAACGAATTAAGTACTTAAACCGAGGTACCACTGTACATGGCTTCCTCTAAGGAATCCTGGAAACTGTAGTTTCTTGGAGCTCTGTTAGGGCAAACTAGATTTCTCCGGATTTTTTTGGCGGGCATGCTTTAAATGCATAGCGTGTGTGGAGTTATGGAATCACATCCCATTAAAGGTAAAGGGACCCCTGACCATTAGGTCCAGTCGTGGCCGACTCTGGGGTCTGGTTAGCATCTCACTTTATTGGTCGAGGGAGCCGGCGTACAGCTTCCGGGTCATGTGGCCAGCATGACTAAGCCACTTCTAGTGAACCAGAGCAGCGCACGGAAACGCCGTTTACCTTCCCGCTGGAGCGGTACCTATTTATCTACTTGCACTTTGACGTGCTTTCGAACTGCTAGGTGGGCAGGAGCAGGGACCGAGAAACGGGAGCTCACCCCGTCGCGGGGATTCGAACCGCTGACCTTCTGATCGGCAAATCGTAGGCTCTGTGGTTTAACCCAAAGAGCCACCCGCATCCCATTAAGTGTCCTTTATTTAGCAGAATTTTAAGAGTGCTTAACACTTAAAATACCAGAGCAGTGTACAAGAGGAGAGGAAGAAAACACAAGCTAAACAAAATAACAATGTCATAAATACTGTATAAAACAAGGTTCACCCGGGCCTGTTCTCACAGTGGCCAACCACAAAGCAGGATTTGAACACAAGACCCCTGTCCCTTCCTGCGGTTGCCAGCCACAGAGGCAAAGCATAGCCATCGAGATTGGTAGCCACTGAGAGACTTACTGTATCTTCCATCAATTTGCCCAAACTTATTTTAAAGGCACCCAAGTGTGGGAATGTTCAGGGAGGCAGGGGAGGATATATTGTTTATTAATATCCTTCCTAACTTGCGTTGGCAAGTTCTATAACTTAGCAGAGTTTTAATATTCTCCTTTAAACGCACAGAGGGAAGCTGGTTGCAAGCTTGTTTAAGCTTCTCAGTATAGATTCCTGGTAAGATCCCTTATTAATCCCTCTTAAAAGAATAAACACGCCACAATCTTAATTAAGATATATAAAAGTAGTTTACTCACAGCACCATCAGTTCACAGATGGATCCCTGAAGGCAGACTTAGTTACAGATATATACATGTGAGTCTATCCCATATGGAGATACAGTGGGTTACATACGCTTCAGGTTACATACGCTTCAGGTTACAGACACTTCAGGTTACAGACTCCGCTAACCCAGAAATATTACCTCAGGTTAAGAACTTTGCTTCAGGATGAGAAAATAAATCGTGCTCCGGCGGCCCAGCGGCAGCAGGAGGCCCCATTAGCTAAAGTGGTGCTTCAGGTTAAGAACAGTTTCAGGTTAAGAACAGACCTCCAGAACAAATTAAGTACTTAACCCGAGGTACCACTGTAGTCTCCTTGTCCTCTGTTGACTGAAAGCCAACAGGGCATCACTAGCTAAAAAGCTACTGGTCCAACGACGAAGTCCAAAAGGAGAAAAGAGAGAGGTGGCTGTGTGCCTTGTGCTTTTGTTACCTGCACAGGTAAGGTCACGCCCACCCCTGCAAGAGGAAGGATGTGACTTATGTGTCACATCTTTTGTCCCTCGCCCGCTCACCTCCAGACTGGGCAGGCTACGAAACATCTAAGCATCACTCTCCCATTAACAATTAACTAATAACCAATTCGTTAATTGCCCAAGCATTCACTGCAGCGATGTAGTGCACCGTCCGACCAGCGGGTGCTGCCAGCACAACTAGGATTTTTCCTGCTCTCAGCTAGGTTAGAGCATGAGACTCTTAATCTCAGGGCTGTGGGTTCGAACCCCATGTTGGGCAAAAAATATTCCTGCTTTGCAGAGGGTTGGACTAGATAACCCCTGTGGGCCCTTCCAGCTCTGCAGTTCTATGACAGGTGCACACAGGTCCCTGTTCTCCATTGATGACATTGAGAGGCTCGCTGGACACCATCACCTCCAGAGCGGCGCTTGGCGCTTGCGTACTGAGCTTCCTGCGAATCTGGGATTCTTTTGACCCCGAACTGCTCAAAAGAGGGACAGATGATCAGGAAGAAGAAGAGTTTGGATTTGATATCCCGCTTTATCACTACCCTAGGGAGTCTCAAAGCGGCTAAAATTCTCCTTCCCCTTCCTTCCCCACAACAAACACTCTGTGAGGTGAGTGGGGCTGAGAGACTTCAGAGAAGTGTGCCTGGCCCAAGGTCACCCAGTGGCTGCATGTGGAGGAGCGGGGAAGCGAACCCGGTTCACCAGATTACGAGTCCACCGCTCTTAACCACTACACCACACTGGCTCAGGAAGCTTGTTGTTCCTTTCTTACACGCTGGGGTGGTTGTCTCTTATAAAGAAAGAGAAAAGTTTTGGTGGCGGAGGGGAGAGACAGAGAGACTGATGCTTCCTCTGTATTTTAAACTCGGCCTCTCGCCCCATGTCTTCAATTAATGGAGGCAAAATTAATTAAGGAGGCAAACTCTGAGCTGCAAATTCCGCTCAGGCTCCCCCATTTTTTCCACCCAGTCTGTTGCCAGATTAGAAGGCGAGATCTGAATCGACATCTGTGGGCTTCATCTGTTGCTTGCATTTCTCTCCCCTTGTGGGAGTGAGAGGAGGGGAGGCGGTGGCGGGGAGCAGCGATTAGGAGGAGGGAGCTTGTTTTAAGTCAGCCATTTATTCCTAGTTGTGTCATTGTTATCTTCTCGCAGCTGCGTGGAAGTTTTGCAGGCTCGGGGGTGGAAAGGAGCCAGCCTGGAGTTTGGAGCTTCATAGGGGAAGTGCAACTTTTCCTGGGTCAAGCAGGCTTGGGACTTAGCCGTGGACGGATGGAGCCCGGCTTTTGAAAAAGAAGCTGTATCCCAACCGAGTCAGGCAACTGTTTGTTTGTTTGTTTGTTTGTTTGTTTGTTTGTTTTTATTGTTGTTGTTTAGTCGTTTAGTCGTGTCCGACTCTTCGTGACCCCCTGGACCAGAGCACGCCAGGCACTCCTGTCTTCCACTGCCTCCCACAGTTTGGTCAAACTCATGTTGGTAGCTTCGAGAACACTGTCCCACCATCTCGTCCTCTCTCGTCCCCTTCTCCTTGTGCCCTCCATCCTTCCCAACACCAGGTTCTTTTCCAGGGAGTCTTCTCTTCTCCTGAGGTGGCCAAAGTCTTGGAGCCTCAGCTTCACGATCTGTCCTTCCAGTGAGCACTCAGGGCTGATTTATTTTTATACGGCAAACAAAACATTGCCCCTGTCTCCTCCCTCCCTGTCCCTGGATTCATGGCTGGTTAGGATGCGTCATCCCAAAGCGTTATCCCACAAGTTCGACATGTGTTTCAGGCAGATGAAAGCCATGTTCTTTTGCCGTTGCATAGAAAATAGAACCCGACCAAATAGGATTAAAATTGTCTGTAGCAGAGTCTTTTTCTTGCTGGCAGTTCCTGTGTTAATTCTTTCCACAAGGGTGAGACACCGTTCTAGATTCCAGTCTAGAATCGGTTCTCCGGTGCTTTGAAATGACCAACCTAAGTTGCTTCCAAAGTTCCCAACTCCCGTTAGCAAAGAAAGAGACCACACACGTTTGGTAAGTTAAAAACGGTTTACTTACAAAGTCTTCAAATTCATGAGCTTTTCCACACAGCAGTAAAAAAACACAGGCAGCAAAACTGAAGTTCCAAAGTGGTGCATGTTTCTAAATTATTTGTATAGAAACACAAAGATGGCTTGCTTAAGCCATGCGGTCTAAGCTTGGAGCATTCCTCCTCTCTCTGCCATCTCCAAGCTCGTTACATGTCTGAGACCACAGAGGCTGGATGTTAGTTCACCCTGAATGCTTTTCTGCAAAGCAGAAAGGCAGAGTAAAGACATTTTAAAATAAAAGAAATGGAACAAAGTTCCTGTTGCGCCACTACCTTAGTCAAGCTGATCTCATGTGCATTTAGAGGGCATTTAGAGTGCCTCCTTTTTGATCCAAGCTAGAGATAGGGAAAGGAATTTAATTTAGCTTACTATTATTATTATTCTATATATATATAAATTTTTATTAGTTTTCAACATATCCTTTTCAACAATAATTAAACATATTTTCATATCTTATACCATTTTTTTTGACTTCCATCAATCACATCTGAAAATTTTCCAATCTATTCACATAATATACATTTCTTACTTTCACTATTACATATAAATCTCATAACTAATATCCTATTCTTTCTCTACTATGCAATATTTCATATATTTCTCTTTTACAAAACTTCTTGTAGTCCTACTAGCGTAATTTGTTGATTACAATTGCTCTTCAAATTGTTCGTATATTTCTTCCAATCTTCTGTGAAGAATATTAATAGGGAAGATGTTAAATTGTTTTTATACGCAACAGCAGTGGCAAGAGTATTGTTAGCCCAGAAATGGAAGCAAGAAGAAATCCCGACGAAAAAAGAATGGCAGACAAAATTAATGGAATATGCAGAATTAGATAAAATGACAGGAAGGATTCAAAACCGCCGGGACCAGAGATTCTCAGAAAATTTAGCTTCCTATTAAAGGTTTAAACCTGAAGGAGCATCTCCACCCCAGCCCAGGCACTGAAGTCCTTCTCTGAGGGTCTTCTGGCAGTTCCCTCACTGTGAGAAGTAAAGTTACTGGGCAGAGGGCCTTCTCGGTAGTGGTGCCCTTTCTGCAGAACACCCTCCCATCAGATGTCAAGGAGATAAGTAACTATATAACCTTTAGAAGACATCTGAAGGCAGCCCTGTATTGGAAAGTTTCTCATGTTGGATGTTTTGCTGTGCTTTTATTATTCTAGAAGCTGCCCAGAGTGGCTGGAGGAACTGTCAGATGAGCGGGGTATAAGCAAACTTTTTCAGCAGGGGGCCGGTCCACTGTCCCTCAGATCTTATGGGGGGCCAGACTATATTTTGAAAAAGAAGAAGAACGAATTCCTACGCCCCCAAAAACCCCAGAGATGCATTTTAAAATAAAAGGACACATTCTACTCATGAAAAAGCACGCTGATTCCCAGACCACCCGTGGGCTGGATTTAGAAGGCGATTGGGCCGAATCTGGCCCCCGGGCTTTAGTTTGCCTACCCATGTAATAAATAATAATCATCATCATTATTAAATATGCACTTGTCAAAGCAATATGAGTATTGAAACACAGCCATCCTTTAAAATTGGGACATACCTGAATTTTGCAGTCAAGCTCTCCTCTAAAACAAGGTTTCCAAAAGTGCACATATAAATCTGTGAAAAGAATATAAAAATGCATTATATTAAGAGAAAGCAGGTGCTAAGGTGTGTGAAATAGTCAGTGCTGGCTGCAAAATGTTCCTAACTGGAGAAACTCATCCTAATGCTCGTATATTTTTACAAGGACTTTAAAAGAATAATAATCACAAATTGCTGCAGAAATGTGGCAAACTGGGTTTACGGTTGGGGGGAAATGAGAAGTTGAGGAAACCAAAATGGACAGATCCTTTTATCCCTACCCAAAGCCTAAGTTTGGATTTGAAGAAGAGTTTGGATTTGATATCCCGCCTTTCACTCCCTTTAAGGAGTCTCAAAGCGGCTAACATTCTCCTTTCCCTTCCTCCCCCACAACAAACACTCTGTGAGGTGAGTGGGGCTGAGGGATTTCAGAGAAGTGTGACTGGCCCAAGGTCACCCAGCAGCTGCAGGTGGAGGAGCAGGGAATCGAACCCAGTTCCCCAGATTACGAGTCCACCGCTCTTAACCACTACGCCACACTGGCTCTCCTGGATTCTCACCTTCATTTTCGTACTGTATCCCCCTCCCAGAAAAACCCCTCATCTCTGTGAAAAGAGCTGAATTGCCACCTCAGCTAGGTCCCCTTAAGTTAGGCCACAAAAACAACAATACAGTCATACCTCATGTTACGTCCGCTTCATGTTACATTCTTTCAGCTTACATCCCGCGGCGACCCGGAAGTACCGCAAAAGGTTACTTCTGGGTTTTGCTGCTCGTGCATGCGCAGAAGCGCAAGATGGCGTCACGTGCATGCGCAGAAGCGGCAAATCGCAACCTGCGCATGTGCAGATGTGCCACTGTGGGTTGTGTTCTTTTCATGTTGCAAACGGGCCTCCGGAACGGATCCCGTTCGCAACCAGTAATACGACGGTGTATCTTTAAATATTATTTCACTGCTGAGCCCAGATTATGATGATGTTACATAACTATCTCGGAGACATTCCTTGCAGACTTCCAAAACGCTGTCCTTCCGGTATCGAAGCACAAGAGGGCGCTGCGCCTGAGTCTTTTCCCTCCCCAGCCTCCGCCAACAGCTTGACGTTCAACATTTCAGCAAAACCCTGCAGCAACCAACTTAGCAAAGGATTTATCCAAATGTAGACAGCTACTTTCCTGTAAACCGTGCAAGTCTTGCAAAAAAATGAAAAGTCTCCGCACTGCCAATCGCTTGCATGAATTATCACTGGATAAGTAGCTGTTGGAATGTAAAACAACTAATTAACCTTAATGGAATTATGCATTAATCTTGGCTGAAGAATATTTGCAGGCTGTAGAAATAAGAACGACATGAGAGATATTAAATCAGTGCGTGAATTTTTTTATTATTTAAAAAAAACGACTCCACAACTCTGCATGCTTTTGAAATGTGTCATAGGTTAGCAGCAGGCGCGAATCAATGCGCTCTTACAGTGGACATCTGCTTAAGCTGGGCAAACATTTTTAACCCTCTGAGGTGGATGCAAGGCTTAGAACAGGGAGCAGCGAAGAGAGGAACCAGGGGCAAATCTGTGCCCCCTTGAAAAATATAGGCTCTGTGTGCGTGTGTGTATGATATTGTGGTGCTGGGAGAAAGAACAACGCCTGGGGAAATGGGGAAGGAGATACCAGAAAGCTCAGTGACTTCATGCAAAACATGTTATATTCAGTTTCTGGCATCTCCAGTTAAAAGAACATCTGGTAGCAGGACACGGCAAAACATCAGCCTCCTCTTGATTAAAATAGAGAATTAATGGATTAAAAACCCCCACCTCAGCTAGCTTTAGAGGAGAGTTAAAGGTAAAGGGACCCCTGACCGTTCGGTCCAGTCGCGGACGACTCTAGGGTTGCGGCGCTCATCTCGCTTTATTGGCCGAGGGAGCCGGCATACAGCTTCCGAGTCCTGTGGCCAGCATGGCTAAGCCCCTTCTGGCAAACCAGAGCTGTGCATGGAAACACCATTTACCTTCCCGCCGGAGTGGTACCTATTTATCTACTTGCACTTTCACGTGCTTTCGAACTGCTAGGTTGGCAGGAGCAGGGACTGAACAAGGGGAGCTTACCCGTCGCGGGGATTTGAACTGCCGACCTTCTGATCGGCAAGTCCTAGGCTCTGTGGTTTAACCCACAGCGCCACTCGCGTCCCTAGAGAAGAGTTAAGGTGGTCCTAAATTCACTCGTGCAGCAGAAAGGCAAATGAAGGTGCCCCACCTTAACTGCAAAAGCCTTTGCCAAACTGGTGCCCTCCATATATTTTGGGACACAACTCCCATCAGCCTTAGCTGGTGCGGGTTGGTGAAGAAGGCTAACGTCACCCCTAAACGCATCCCACACTCTCACAAGTGGTGCTTGCTTACAGTTTTGTGCCTTGGAGTGATTGTGATGTCGTAGAGCACCAGACTAGGACCTGGGAGACCAAGGTTCATATCGCTGCATCTAAGACTAATTTCCTATTATTCAGGCAAATCTCCCTGGTTTTTAGGGTGAATATCATAGTTAGGCCATATTAGGGCTGCCAATCTCAGACAAAACTGGGATTTGTCCGTTGGGAAGAGAGTCTAGGGGGCAGTGGCGTAGCGTGGGGGGTGCAGGGGGGGGCGGCTGCACCGGGCGCAACATCTGGGGGGTAGGGTTAGGGGGCGCAAATCCACGGGTTAGGGGGCGCAAATTACTTGCGTTGCCCCGGGTGCTGACAACCCACGCTACGCCACTGCCAGGGGGATTTTTCAAAAAGCACTGAAATGTCTGGAAAAAACTGGACATATGGCAACTCAATACGATAATACAATATGATAATATTTATTTTCATTGTCCCATACAGAACAACAAAATTGGGGGGGGGGGAATCTACATAAGACATTCAAAACCAACAAGCCTGCTATCCCAGCTATCCCTGCCTGGTTAGCCCCCTAAAAACTCTGATATCCCATTTTAAAAATGCAATATACTCCCATAGAGACAACTTTATACTGAGTTTAAAACCAAAATCGCATTTGGATAGAAACTGTTTCTCAGGCGGCTAGTCCTAGTCTTTATAACCCTGTAACTTCTTCCAGAAGGCAGAAGCTGAAAGAGATCACTTCCGGGGTGCGCACTATCCTGCGCTATCTCTGCAGCTTTCTTATGGCACCTGGAAGCGTAGATTTGATCCAAGGTGGGAAGAGTGCACCCAATTATTCTCTCCGCAGTCTTTACAACCCTGGACAGCATTGTTTTTCCCCTGACCGTGCAGCTCCCAAACCACACACACAGTTAATACACTCTCAACAGTACAGTGGTAAAATGCCATCAACAGGTCCTTTGAGAGATTGTTTTTCCAGAGGATTCTCAGAAAATATAACCTCTGCTGTGCTCTCTTCCTCAGGTCTTTGATGTTTTCTCCCCAACTCATGTTGGAAGTGTTGATTTTTTTTGGCAAATTTCCTTTGCAGAAAAAGCTCAGCAACTTTTCACTTTTTGTAATATGGCAACCCTAGACCGTATCAAGGTAAAAAGCTGAAAAAGCTACCCAGTGCAATTTTTTCTGTTTGGGATAACTGAAGTAATCGTACAAAGTGCTCCAGAACCATCCATCTGATCTCTTTTAGATATTCCAGGGACAGAGCACTCAACTCCTTATGGATCTTTGAAGGGGGGGTGTGTGTTCAACTTTGCAATTGCTGCAAGCCTGGCGTGGATTGTAAAACAGCAAAATTCGCATCTGACCCCTGAAGAGTTAATGCACAGTGAGCCGAAAGAATAAATACTGTCATATATTATGGGCACAACAGAGCCAAAGTTAAGCACTTTCAAATCCCACCGGTATCAACAAGAAGAGATATAAACAAGTGCTTGGTCTTCCCATTGAAATCAGAGGGCACTAACTTTGGCTCTGTTTGTACCCTGTGATTTTATTACCGGACAGCACCGAGCCAAAATTGGTTTAACCAGTGAATAGCTTGTAGCAACTGCTGCTTGTCTAATTGAATTATTTTACAGGAGCTTTGATAATCTGCTATTATCACATCTCCCCAAACTTGTTTGGACCTTGTTTTCTCTCCTGTGCAGGAAGAGGTGATCTGAAAGGTGGGGGACATTGAAATCAGTCCCTGGTCACGGCCAGGTCACTTCTTGTTGAGATTTAGGCTCTCGGCACTTTTCCCCCTCTGCAGAGGCCGGGGACTAATGACGATGGTGAATCCAATTGGGAGAATCCAATTGGTTTGCAGGTGGCCCTGTTTAGGGAAGCTTTTAATGTTTGATGTATTACGATATTTTAATATTTTGTTGGAAGCTGCCCAGAGTGGCTGGGGAAGCCCAGCCAGATGGGCAGGGTATAAATAAATTATTATTATTATTATTATTATTATTATTATTATTATTATTATTATTATATTTCCCAGTTGCTAGCACTGGTGCCCTTTTTGAAGCCATGGCCAACCTGTAGAACATCCATATGACTTGGGCCATTGGCATGATCCCTGCTGTTTTGTGACGCCCACTTGGCTCCCTGGTATACTCCAGAGTTTGGGTGAGGAAACAACCTGGGAGATGGGTAATAATAATGGGTAATAATAGTCACTCTGGACAGCTCCCAGCAGAATTGTAAAAATATGATAAAACATCAAATACAAATGGTACCTCGGGTTACATACACTTCAGGTTACATACGCTTTAGGTTACAGACTCTGCTAACCCAGAAATAGTACCTCAGGTTAAGAACTTTGCTTCAGGATGAGAACAGAGATTGTGCTCCGGTGGCACGGCAGCAGCGGGAGGCCCCATTAGCTAAAGTGGTGCTTCAGGTTAAGAACAGTTTCAGGTTAAGAACAGACCTCCGGAATGAATTAAGTGCTTAACCCAAGGTACCACTGTATTAAAAACTTCCCTAAACAGGGCTGCCTTCAGATGTCTTATAAAAGTCAGATAGTTGCTTATTTCCTTGACATCTGCTGGGAGGGCGTTCCACAGGGTGGGTGCCACTACCGAGAAGGCTCTCTGCCTGGTTGCCTGTAACCTCACTTCTCGCAGTGAGGGAACTGCCAGAAAGCCCTTGGAGGTGGACCTCAGTGTCCAGGCTGAACGATGTGGGTGGAGACGCTCCTTCAGGTATACTGGGCCAAGGCTGCTTAGGGCTTTCAAAGTCAACACCAACACTTTGAATTGTGCTCGGAAATGTACTGGGAGCCAATGTAGGTCTTTCAGGACTGGTGTTATATGGTCTCGGCGGCCGCTCCCAGTCACTAGTCTGGCTTCCACATTCTGAATTAGTTGTAGTTTCCGGGTCACCTTCAAAGGTACATAGAGCGCCCCACATAGAGCGCATTGCAGTAGTCCAAGCAGGAGATAACTAGAGCTTGAACACAAGTGCAGAAAAACTCTGTTTAAATGCAATTGAACACTGATAAGGACTCATCATTGAGCCTTGCTAGTAGGGTTGAAGGCATACTTTGCTGCTTCCATTGCATCCTCATTGTGTCTGGCTTGAAGGAGGTGACAGAACTGGCGGTAGCTTGTTTTTGCAAAGCATTTTGTGGATAAAATTGCTTGCATCCACTGGGATCTTGACTCCGCTGTTACTGCTGATGGGTCTCAAGAAGTGTCCAGGTCACTGTCCAGTCCTGTTGTGTTGGGTAAGTTTAAGTTGGTAAAGATCGAGGGTGTGGACAAGGCCTTTGGGTCAGTCAGGGCGACCCTTTGCACTCTTGCCCCTCTTGTTGCACTCCTTCCTGAAACTTTGCTGCTTCGTCCTGTAAGTGCAAGGACGTAGGGTTGGATCATTCTTTGTGTGAGAAACTCCCCGGCCGTAGAAAGCTAGCACTTCAGGGTTTTAACTCAGCTTTCTCCCTGACGTCCAGGTAAACTGCCTTGTGGGATATATAAATTTAGTAAATAAATGGCCCAAGAGCCTTGCAAGAAAAATGCGGATATATTAGGAGAGAATTGTGGTAGCTGCAAAGATCTCATAGCAAACCCCCTCCCAATTTCTAAAGCAGACAAACTAATTGACACGCTTTGCAGGCTCTGCCAGTAGCTCCCGGACAGACTGAGCAGCGGGGACTAGCCTTTTAATAAAGAATTCCTAGTGCCCTGCTCTGGGGAACATTAAATCAAACGTGTTTATTATGGCTTTCAATAGTCATGGCAGCAAGCAGCAAAGGATGTCGTTCTCCCCGCCCCCACATTGCCAGAAGTCTCTGTTTTCTTGGAACAGGCCTTGGCTGGCCTCAAGACCCCACAATTCGCCCAGAAAACTTGTTAGAGGACACTTAGGGGCTCAGAGATCTCAGAGTTTTTCAGTGGCTTTGCAAATTTCAGTGCCAAAAGTCAGAGCCATAACTATAGAGGGCTAGATGGGGTTTTTTTTTGCCCCAGGTTAAGCCTCCAGAGGTGGTGCTGTGGTCTAAACCACTGAGCCTCTTGGGCTTAGAATCATAGAATCATAGAGTTGGAAGAGACCACAAGGGCCATCGAGTCCAACCCCCTGCCAAGCAGGAAACACCATCAGAGCACTCCTGACATATGGTTGTCAAGCCTCTGCTTAAAGACCTCCAAAGTAGGAGACTCCACCACACTCCTTGGCAGCAAATTCCACTGTCGAACAGCTCTTACTGTCAGGAAGTTCTTCCTAATGTTTAGGTGGAATCTTCTTTCTTGTAGTTTGGATCCATTGCTCCGTGTCCGCTTCTCTGGAGCAGCAGAAAACAACCTTTCTCCCTCCTCTATGTGACATCCTTTTATATATTTGAACATGGCTATCATATCACCCCTTAACCTCCTCTTCTCCAGGCTAAACATGCCCAGCTCCCTTAGTCGTTCCTCATAAGGCATCATTTCCAGGCCTTTGACCATTTTGGTTGCCCTCCTCTGGACACGTTCCAGTTTGTCAGTGTCCTTCTTGAATTGTGGTGCCCAGAACTGGACACAGTACTCCAGGTGAGGTCTGACCAGAGCAGAATACAGTGGCACTATTACTTCCCTTGATCTAGATGCTATACTCCTATTGATGCAGCCCAATTCTGATTGGCTTGCCAATCAGAAGGTCAGCGGTTCGAATCCCCGCAGTGGGGTGAGCTCCCGTTGCTCGGTCCCTGCTTCTGCCAACCTAGCAGTTCGAAAGCACACCAGTGCAAGTAGATAAATAGGTACCACTGTGACGGGAAGGTAAACGGCCTTTCCTGGCACTCGTCACGGTCCCCCATGCACCAGTCCTGCTGGCCACATGACTCGGAAAACTGTCTGTGGACAAACGCCGGCTCCCTTGGCCTGAAAGCAAGATGAGCACCGCAACCCCAGAGTCCCCTTTGGCTGGACTTAAGAGTCCAGGGGTCCTTTACCTCTTTTTTTCCTTCTGTGTGTGCATTGATCCTCATTTGCTTGTGGGGAGATTAGATGACGCTAGCCATTTAATGAGCATTCGTTCTGATTTGTTTGTGGGGAAGTCAGACGATGCGACAGCAATGCAAATGATACTTGACATATCACAAAAGGCCCAATCTTTTTAGGGAAGAGAGTATTCTGCGTGGGACATCCCAATAATCAACTATCTTTGCACAACTATCTTTGCCGGGATGTGATTGAACCCCACCCCAAAACAGTAAGAGTCTAGAAGCACCCTCTGCTGGGTTTTTATTGGGGATTATTTATTATTTGCTTGCAGAGTGGTTAGATGACGACAAGAAGAAGAAGAAGAAGAAGAAGAAGAAGAAGAAGAAGAAGAAGAAGAAGAAGAAGAGGAGGAGTAGTAGTAGTAGTAGTAGTAGTAGTAGTAGTAGTTTGGACTTGATATCCCGCCTTTCACTCCCCCCTTAAGGAGTCTCAAAGCGGCTAGCAATCTCCTTTCCCTTCCTCCCCCACAACAAACACTCTGTAAGGTGAGTGGGGCTGAGAGACTTCAAAGAAGTATGACTGGCCCAAGGTCACCCAGCAGCTGCATGTGGAGGAGCGGGGATGCGAACCCGGTTCACCAGATTACGAGACTACCGCTCTTAACCACTACACCACGCTGGCATTCACCCTGATCAGCCTGAGGGGAGCTTACATGTTTTCCCATGGGCCACTTGTGGTCACTGACTGGTTGGACACAGAGGAATGGTAAGAGGAACCAGCTGGGAAACCTGCAAGAGAAGAAGGCTCAGAGTCAGGGGACTGGAAGTGTTGGAAGCTGAAGAGCTAACAGGGTTTAGTGAGCAGGGAGAGTCTGTGGCAGAGAGAAGTGTAGAATCAGAGGCAGAAGATGAAGCAGAGGAGGAGGGAGGCAGAGAGGCAGAGATGAGTTGGGCTGGCGCAGAGTCACGGGGGTCTCCCCCTCCTGCTGCAACAAGCTCCCCTTACCCACCAGTCACCCAGAACCAGGAGAGGCATGAAGCAGGAGGAGCAAAGATAGGCAAATAGGCATAGTCTCCGTTTCTTGGCAAAAACACTAGAGAGGAGGGGACATAGGCAGCTGTGGGGACACAAGGGCTTTCAGTCTCATCAACTGCTTCATGGGGCCCAGACCTGCCGGACAAGAGTTGCTGTACCCATTAGGCATGCCACTCCTGTGCAGATTGCGTTTTTGCTAATAAAGAGTTAACGTCAACTTGTTTTGTGTGATTTACTGCAGGCTCGTTCCTGTCACTTGTCCATTCCACCCTTTCCAATGCATTTCACCCTCAATCTGCAAGATATTCTGTGCACGTTGGCTTGTTTTTAAGTGCATTTGTTGTTCTAGGGTGACTGAATGCTTTAATCCACCTCATGCTGTGAGATCTATAGATGAAGACTGTCTCAAGGCAAATTTTTAAAAATGTAGTATAAACACCAACAATTGGGAAACACTGGCCTGTGAGCGCTCCAGTTGGAGAACAGCCTTTACCAAAGGTGTCCTGGGCTTTGAAGATGCTCGAACTCAGGACGCAAGGGAGAAACGTGCTAAGAGGAAGACACGCTTGGCAAATCCACACCGTGATCAACTCCTGCCCGGAAACCAATGTCCCCACTGTGGAAGGACGTGTGGATCCAGAATTGGCCTCCACAGCCACTTACAGACTCATTGTTAACACAGTGTTTTGGAAGACAATTTTACTCGGCTACAAGTGATCGCTGAAGAAGAGAAGAAAGAAGATAAATTTAATAAATAATAAAATTATTAATGTGCAAACCTGAACTCCCAGTATGCATTTGAATCTCTCCTGCAAAATATGGAGCCTGGAGGCTCCTTGAGAGATGTGGGTGGTCACCACTGACTAGATATGACAGATTTTTTTAAAATGCAGATTGTATCAGCTGGGGATGGGGGAGTTGATAATTAATGGGATCAAAGCTGTTGTGGAGAGGAAATGCAACTCTTTGCTTCCCCTACTGCAGTCCTGATGAAAAATCCACCCTCTGAGGATACTTTGTGTGGAAACTCCCCACAGATGCTGGTTGGGAATTCTGGTAAGTAGGCAGGTCAATCATTTATCCACTCCCAGTGTTGGATGTGCACGACAAACTCCCAAGATGCATATATGCTTGTTATCTTTCTAGAGCGCCTGTGTGCATACATTTTAAGACGCTGCTGTGAGCCCATCACTGGCTGCAGCCGTTGCTATAGCATCCTCTAGCAAGAACTCTGTTGTTGTGGGGGGGGGGTTGGTATCTCGGAGAAGATGATCTGGAAAAAACATTTCTACAAAGTGTCGCCAGTATTCTGATAATACCCAGCTCTATTTCACTGTAACTTCTGAATCAGAAGAGGTCTTGCATGCCCTAAATCTGGATGGAATCATGGGCTGGATGAGGACTAATAAGCTGTGTTGTATCCTGACAACACAGAGACCCTATAGAGGGGTAGCCCATTGGGAAGAGTTTTTTGTTTTGTTTTGTTTTTTAAAAAAGCTTACCAGATTTCCTCTCTGATGAAAATAGGGACGTCCTATTCCTTAATAATGGGATGTGGGTGGCGCTGTGGGTTAAACCACAGAGCCTAGGGCTTGCCGATCAGAAGGTCGGTGGTTCGAATCCCCGTGACGGGGTGAGCTCCCATTGCTCAGTCCTAGCTCCTGCCAACCTAGCAGTTCGAAAGCATGTCAAAGTGCAAGTAGATAAATAGGTACCACTCCGGCGAGAAGGTAAATGGCGTTTCCATGTGCTGCTCTGGTTCACCAGAAGCGGCTTAGTCATGCTGGCCATGACCCGGAAGCTGTACGCCGGCTCCCTCGGCCAGTAAAGCGAGATGAGTGCCGCAACCCCAGAGTCGGCCACGACTGGACTTAATGGTCAGGGGCCCCTTTACCTTTATTCCATAATAACACCCCACCCATTAGATTGGGTTGTGTTAGCCACTCTGGACTGCTTCCAACATATATAAAAGCATAACAAAACATTAAATATAAAAAAACATTCCCTATACAGGGCTGCCTTCAAATGGCTTGGGGGTTGGATAACTCCAAATAGGGAGATCCTAAGGAAAAGCGGGACATTACAGGATCAAATTTGAAACTGGGACGGCTTCTGTAAATCTGGACTGTCCCTGGAAAACAGGGGCACTTGGAGAGCCTGATATAGGTTGGCATTTTGATGCTGCCACCATGTGGACTTTGTGAAAAACTTGCATGCATGAATAGCATCCACCCCGTTTGGAAACACCCAAGATATCCCGCCCATGTCATGCGGTTGCCATGAACATTTATATTCAGGTAAGGAAGAATGCACCGGGAAGCTGCGTGACTATGGTCCAGGTCTCAAAGATCAGGACTGTTTCCTTATCCCTCCCATACTTAAATCCAACTAGTATGTGTATGTTTTGCTCAACACAAGAGGTTAACCGTATCAGCTTCCTGCTGTCTTCCCGCTCCCGGGAAAACAGACAAGCAGCTAAGTTACACTGCAGAAGTGATCTTATTTTAAGAAGGCTATTGTTGGGATTTCGTGCCCCTGCCATGCCAGGAGGAGAGAGCAACAGGTGGTAGCTCGAGTCTGTCTCTGTTGAGGAAGCGATGTATTTGTTGCAACCTTTGGCTTTGTTAATGAGGTCTTAGTTGTGGATTTGATACCGATGGAAAGACAGAGGAGGAGCGGCTTGCACCTGTTAGAAACCAGGGGAAGGGCAGCGTATGGTTTGGATTAATGGGTCCGACGATGTTGTGGATGAGAGTGGGCTGCATGTGCAGATAGGGCTGAACCCAGTGCTTATGAAGACGTTAGCTGGGGTGGAATCACAGGAGGGTGATTGTTGTCATCATCATCATATTTATTTTCTATACAGCCCTTCATCAGAGAATCACACGGGGGTTTACATTATAAAAATACAAAAATGCATAACACAGCAACAACAAAACAAAGAAAACTCCCTGCCCCCCTCAAATTTGAAAGGCTATAGATTGTTTAAGTAGCTGAAGGCCCAGGAAAAGAGGTATGTTTTTGCCTGGCACCTAAAAATAGGTAATGAAGGTGCCAGGATAGTCTCTCTTGAGAGCATTGCACAACCAGGGATCACACAGGTTATTGGCGAGTATTGAATTTGAACAGTTACATGCATCCATGGGACGCGGGTGGTGCTGTGGGTTAAACCACTGAGCCTAGGGCTTGCCAATTAGAAGGTCGGCGGTTCGAATCCCCGCAAGGGGGTGAGCTCCCGTTGCTCTGTCCAAGCTCCTGCCAACCTAGCAGTTTGAAAGCACCTCAAAGTGCAAGTAGATAAATAGGTACCGCTCTGACGGGAAGGTAAACGGCGTTTCCGTGTGCTGCTTTGGTTTCGCCAGAAGCGGCTAAGTCATGCTGGCCACATGGCCCAGAAGCTGTCTGTGGACAAACGCTGGCCCCCTCGGCCTGTAAAGCGAGATGAGTGCCACAACCACAGAGTCGTTCACGACTGGACCTAACGGTCAGGGGTACCTTTACCTTTACCGTATATGCATCCATGTCCCATCTCTGTCTATTTTGTTTAAAGTTTTAAGTGATTCAGGTCCCAAGTATCTAAAAGGCTATATTGGGTGCTGAGGTCGGCAGAGGAGGCCCTCTGTGTGCAGAGGATCAAGGCAGAGACTTTTTTGTGGTGGCTCCTAAGCTGTGGAACTTCCTCCCACACAGTTGTGCACAGCATTTTCATTATACAGCTTACAGAGAATGCTGAAGACGCACCTATTTACCTTGGGTTTTGATACTTGAGGTGTATGGGTTGTTTTATTTTTTTCGTGATTGTAAGCTGTTTTACACTGTGTGTTTTTTTTAATAAATTGTGTTTAATGCTGTATCCTGCCTTGGGACTGTAGGGTGAAGGGCAGGCAACAAATAGATAAACAAATAAAGTAGGAAGAAAATGCATGCAGGCCACACTCCTAATTCCCCATTTAGAACCCAGCCCACTTTGTTTGATCTTCAGACATCTGGGTTATGTTAGTGAGCAGATATAAAGAAGTTGGCTAGCACATCCTGAATTTGAGAATCTGAAAGTATTAGGCACCTATAACAATGCACACCAGAAAATTAAAGAAGTGAATTATGTGAAAGTTGGACTTAAAAAAAAACTCTTGGACAGCAAATCACACTCACAGGAAGTTTGTGAAAAAAAATATTATTAATTTTGCTCACCACACTCAGCATTTTATTTTCACTTAATGTATTTTCACATATTTTCTATTGACTAGTGTTGGTGACTATTCACAAGAGACGATGTTCCAGGGCAATGAGCACCCTGACAAGTTTTGAAGCAACCTCCTCACACAAGTATTTTTACGCACAATGAGCAGCAAGTGTACTAAACACGAATTTCCAGCATGGCGAGTGCACGTGAAGTCATCTTGAGGCCGATTTGTGTGTGGTAAAATTGTGGGTTGAGCAACTGCGTGGGCCGAGTGGTGTGCTGTGCTCCAAGAATGCATCAGGCCCATGATATGCTACGGCGAGGCTGCCAGAAATGGCATGACTGATGGCGTCTCCACGAACGTAAGTTGCATTTGTGGTTAAGTAATCTGCGACTCTGCTGCTGCTGTACAACGCGGCTGTGATCTGGTTCACACTTCATATGGAAAGGGCCGTAGCTCAGACCCAAACCACACGTGTGGTTGTTTTTAATACAAAAAGCGCGTCAGGTAGAGGATGGGGGCTGATCATTTTTAGGACTGCAGCAGGCGGGGATGAGAAATTAAAATCTTTCCTCCCCAGTTGCATTCCACGGAACACCCCACCCGCCTCCAGAAACTGATACTACTGGCATTGGGAGGAAATCTCTCTTCAGCATTGTCAGGGAACTGACATCGGAGGAAAGGGAAGTGGTAGGGCTCCCAGAGACTAGGAGAGAGTCAACAGCCAAAGCAGGGACCAGCAGGGGGAGCGCGGGGTCTCTGGAGGAGGATCTCAGTAATGCTGAGAGAGACGCAGCAGCCCAGGCAGGAAGCAGAAGGGGAGAGAAAGGGGTGAGAGACACTTCGAGCGAAAATAGCGGGGAGGTGTCAGAAGCAACTGCAGGGAGACCTATGCTTCGCCGGAAGCTGTCACGTCGTGAGTCCAGGAGACGCGTTTCCGTTAAGGAACTTCTTTGCTGGAAGCGCTTCCGCAGACAGCCACTGTCGGACTCTACAAGTGACTAGAGCAGACAAGTCTGAGGAGCTCTGTCACACACAGAGGTTTGTGGGGTCGCACAAACTCTGAAGGGGCACTATTTTAAGCACAAGCAGCTAATCATCCCCTGACAGCAGTCCGACAGTCTCTGTACGCTGCCTGTGCAGGAGAAGGCATCATGAGCGACCCAGCAGGAGCCGGAGCCGCAGGGGGTGGAGCTGGTCCAAGCTTGGAAGACAGATACCGAGCATTGGAGGTCCAACTTGCGCTGCAGACGGCGAGGCTCGAGGAGAGGAGGGCTCAAGATGCAGACAAGAAGGGGAGAACCACTCAGTTCCCCAGAAAGGTACCAGGATTAGTGCAGAAGTTTGGGGGGGACCCCAAGGATTACCATGCCTTTAGGACTGAAATGCAATATGCCCTGAATGTGCAGTTTGATGAGTTCCCTGATGAGGAATCCCGAGTTGCTTTCGTAATTGGGCATCTTGAGAAGGGGGCGCGAGATTGGGTTCGACCCCTGATGGCAACGCACAACGATATCCTGAAGGACACTATGAAATTCTTTCGTGCAATGGATATCATGTTCTCCAGCGATATTGAGGAGGGGGTAGTGCGCAGACAGCTAATGGCTTGCAAGCAGGGAAGCAGATCTGTCCGTGAGTACTGGACTGAATTTACCATGCTGATTCACAGATTGGGGTGGGATTTATCGGCAGCACCCATTCAGATGCTATTTGAAGAAGGTCTTTCTTCAGCTGTGAAAGACGAGCTGGCCAGGAGCCCCAGGGCGGTGTCTATGGATCAGCTGACCAAATCTGCGCTGACCATTGGAGCGCGCCAGGAGGCAAGAGCCTTGGAGAGGCGGGAAGGGAGAGGGGAACGTTGGAAGGAGTTACGCATTCCAGACATTCCTGAGCCAGCTTTCCCGCCGGCAGAGCCGATGGAAATCGGAACAGCCCGCGCGCGCGCAGTTTCAAAGCCCAGTGAGGGGGCGAAGAAGGAGGGAAAGGGACCCCGGAAATGCTATCTCTGCCAACAGCCAGGCCACTTTGCCAGAGTCTGCCCCCAGAGGAAGGAATGGCAAGGGATGGTGGGAACTGTTGAGGGGGAAGAGCAGGGAGAAACGGAGCAGGTAAAAGCCAACGCCTGGTTGCCAGCAGGGCACTGCAGCCAGGCCAAAGAGCAGTGAAAGTGCCCCTTCCCCAAGTGCCAGTGCCAGAAGCTCCTCGACCTGCTCTAGGGATTGAAGTGTCGCTAGAGTTGCAAAATGGACACCCCCTAAAAATAAAGGCGCTGTTGGACTCAGGCAGCTCCTGCAATTTCATGAGCAAGGAGTTTGCTGCTGAACACCAGATACAGACTATCCCCTTAAGCAACCCCCTGCAGGTGACCACGATCGATGGCAGAGAACTGTTGGGAGGAGGCGTCAGCTTGCAGACCATCCCAATGATAATGAGGGTGGCAAGGCACACAGAACTGATAGCGTTTAATGTGGCCACCTTGGGAGGCGCTCCCATTATTTTGGGAATGAGCTGGCTAGCCCTACATGATCCGCTGGTGGGCTGGCATCAAAGAGTGGTTTCCTTCGGTTCCGCACATTGCTTAGAACACTGCAGGGGGGAAAAGGGGTCAGCAGGGGCCCAAGCCACCCTAGCAGGGACGGAAGTGATGGAGAAGGGGAAGGTGCCATCACAGTATGCTGATCTCAGCGACGTGTTCAGCGAGAAGGAAGCTGACCAACTACCCCCGCATAGGCCCTTTGATTGCCAGATCAATTTACTCCCTGGAGCACAGCTTCCTGTAGGCAGGTTGTATGCCATGTCAGACAGGGAGATGCAGGAGTTGCGAGCGTTCATTGACAAGAACCTGAAGAGAGGCTTCATCAGAGAGTCCAAGGCAGCGGGGGGTAGCCCAGTGTTTTTTGTGGATAAAAAGAACACGGACAAGCCGAGACTGGTATGTGACTTTCGGGCCCTAAATGCAGTGACAGAGCCGGTGGCTTTTCCTATGCCCAGGATTGATGATATTTTGACCAGGGTGCGAAAAGGAAAGATTTTTACAAAGCTGGACCTAAGGGGGGCGTACAACCTGATACGTATAAGGAAAGGGGATGAATGGAAGACCACCATGTTCACCCCTTTGGGGGCATTTGAATATCTCGTTATGCCTTTTGGATTACAAGCAGGCTCCGCGTGTTTTCAAGCCTTTATGAACCATGTACTGGGGCCTTTGCTCTACAAGAATTGCGTGGCCTTCTTAGATGACGTGTTGGTGTATTCGGAGAATGAGGAGCAACATGTGAGAGACGTCAGAGAAGTGTTGAGCAGGCTGCAAGCCAACAGACTGTGGGTGAAACTGGAGAAGTGTCAGTTTCATACCAAGGAGGTGGAATTCCTGGGGTACCGCTTGTCAGACAAGGGGTTGGCCATGGACCCCGGCAAGGTTCAAGCGGTGCTGGAATGGAAAACCCCCAAGACTAAGAAGGATGTGCAGAGGTTCCTAGGGTTTGGAAACTTTTATCGTAAGTTCATCCGAAACTTCGCTCACCTGACGGCGCCCATCACGGACTGTCTCAGCAGCAAAAAGAAGTTTGTTTGGACGGGGGAGGCGGAGCGAGCGTTTGAGGAACTGAAAAAGGCCTTCGCCTCTGACGAACAACTTCTACATGTGGATTTACAAAAAAAGCTGAGGGTCGAAACAGACGCTTCTGACAGAGCCATAGGGGCGGTGCTTCTTCTGCAGCCGGGGAAGGAGGGGTCCGAGTGGCGACCGTGTGCCTTCTTTTCGCGAAAGCTGAACAAATCTGAGAGAAACTACACGGTGTACGACCGGGAACTTCTTGCGATTTATGAGGCCTTCCGGAGATGGAGGCACCTACTAATTGGTGCACAACAGAAGGTGCAAGTGCGCACGGACCATAAGAATCTAGAGTATTGGAGAACTGCGCGAGTGCTCAACCAACGGCAGTTGAGATGGGCCCAGGAGTTCTCCAAATTTAACTTTGAGATTTGTTACGTACCAGGCCAGGAGAACGTTAGGGCGGACGCTCTCTCACGCAAACCTGAATATTTGGAGGGAGAGGGTGCACCCGAAGAGACCCATGTCATTCCCGAGGATCGCTGGGTGTGTGGGGCGGCATTGGTGGGGCTAAGGGAACTGATAGAGGGAACGGTGCAGGATGAATATGCCCAGGACAAACTCAGGGGTCTCAGGAGGGAGGGAGACAAACCCGGGGGTTTTGAGGAGAGAAACGGGGCGTTGTACTACAAGGGAGCGTTATACGTACCTGAAGGAGAATTGAGGGAAAAGGTACTCAAGCAACTGCACGATAGCCCCACAGCAGGGCATTTTGGGCAACACAAAACCATGTGGCTGGTTACCAGGGAATTCTGGTGGCCCAAGGTCAGGGAAGATGTGCGGGAGTATGTGAGAGGGTGTGACCGATGTCAACGAGCCAAGGGGGAGAGGCGGGCACCGGCAGGTTTATTAGAACCACTACCCACGCCGGAAAGACCATGGGAGGCAGTGGCAATAGATTTTATGACTGATCTGCCCAGGTCCAAAGGGAAGACAGCCATTATGGTTGTGGTAGACCTGTTAACCAAGATGGCCCACTTTATAGCCTGCTCACATGCGGTCACAGCAGAAGAAACCGCTAAATTGTTTGTGGAAAATGTGTTTAGATTGCATGGTGCCCCCTTGAGGGTGGTTTCGGACCGAGGGAAACAATTTACTTCCAGGTTCTGGAGGAAGCTCATGAGCTTATTGCATGTAGAGGTGAATTTTTCCACTGCCCGCCATCCAGAAACCAACGGGCAGGCGGAGAGAGCTAATGGTGTCCTCCAGCAATATTTGAGGTGTTATGTGAATGACAGAGAGAATGATTGGGTGGAGAAGCTGGCGTTGGCAGAATTTGCCTATAACAATGCGGAGAACGTGTCCACGGGAATGAGCCCTTTTTTGGCCAATCACGGGTGTCATCCCCGAGCCTTCCCAGGGGGGGAGGGGGAGAACTGGAGCGTTCCAGCCGCAGAACAGTTCGTTGAAGAAATGGAAGCGATCCATCGCCAGCTCCAACTTAATTTAAACAGGGCGAAGGAGGAATATAAGAGGCAGGCAGACAAAACCAGAAGGGAAGGAGAAAGCATTAGGGTGGGGGACCAGGTGTGGTTGTCCACCCAAGGGTTACCATTTAAAGGAGGTTGTAAGAAGTTAAGACCCAAAAGGCTGGGCCCATTTGAAGTCACGCAACAGGTCAACCCAGTGGCTTTCAGACTCCGGTTACCTAACCACATGAAGTTGCACCCAGTGTTCCACAGATCATTGCTGTCACCGTATATAGGGGACAGAGAGGGGAGGGTCAATAGGGGACCAGCTATGGAGGAAAAAGAACACAGCTACCATGTAGCGGAGATTCTCGATTCCAGGTGGAGGGGAGAGCAAGTAGAGTATTTGGTAATGTGGGAAGGGGAGCCGGAGTCGGAAAACACCTGGGTCAGGGCAGAGGATGTAGATGACGAGGTTTTGATTGAAACTTTTCATCAGAGATTCCCTCGGAAACCCCAGCCAGTGGCGAGGTTCCGGAGGGAATACTTCGCCACCACCGACGAAGAAGAAGAGTTGGAGGGGTTCGCTGATTCCGAGGTGGAGGAGGATTCAGCGAGTCGGAACGAAGACCGATGGAGGGAAATGTTCGAGACGTCGGAAGATGAAGAGGATTCTTTTAGGGGTTTCAGCTCCTCACCGCCCAGAGGAGAGAGTAGGGGCGGGGGAGAGGGGGGCCCTGGAGGGGAGGTGGATGTCAGGGAACTGACATCGGAGGAAAGGGAAGTGGTAGGGCTCCCAGAGACTAGGAGAGAGTCAACAGCCAAAGCAGGGACCAGCAGGGGGAGCGCGGGGTCTCTGGAGGAGGATCTCAGTAATGCTGAGAGAGACGCAGCAGCCCAGGCAGGAAGCAGAAGGGGAGAGAAAGGGGTGAGAGACACTTCGAGCGAAAATAGCGGGGAGGTGTCAGAAGCAACTGCAGGGAGACCTATGCTTCGCTGGAAGCTGTCACGTCGTGAGTCCAGGAGACGCGTTTCCGTTAAGGAACTTCTTTGCTGGAAGCGCTTCCGCAGACAGCCACTGTCGGACTCTACAAGTGACTAGAGCAGACAAGTCTGAGGAGCTCTGTCACACACAGAGGTTTGTGGGGTCGCACAAACTCTGAAGGGGCACTATTTTAAGCACAAGCAGCTAATCATCCCCTGACAAGCATGCTTGGGCCTTTTTTAGTTTAGCAAAAATACCAGTAAGCGGGTCCTCCTAGAGGAGCATAAATGATGGTGTGGAGAAAGTAGAGAGTTTCTCTCTCTCAAAATACTAGGCATCCAGGTCACCTGGATTCAGGATAGGCAACAGGACTTCACACAACACAAAGTTAGACTATGAGATTAAGATTACTTGAAGATGCAGTAACTAGGGCAGACGTGAGAGCATGATGAGGACAGGAAGCTGCTACAAATTACTAGGGCTTGGAAGGGCCCCATTATCTTGCATATGTTTTTATGTAGCTCTTAAAATATATATCTTGCGTTCAGTATATGCACAATTCTAAATAATGGCTTGCAAACTTGTGCAGTGAACAGAGCATTTCTGACTCTATACGCTTCTGGGCTTTGACAGTATGACGGTGTAATCTCATTTTACTCTGAACAGTCGCATTTACATGTTTTTGTAAGTGAACACTGTGCAAATGCAACAAAGTTGTCGTGTTACACATCCAAGTTAAAAATTTAAAGTGTATGGTTAGTTCAGCAACAATCGTGAGGGCGATTGTATTTTTGACATGAGCCTTTAGGCTCTTCATATTCTCAACAGGTACAGATACCATCATATTTATGATTGACATCAACATGAGATGATACACTTGTTTTATATCCTGTGTAAATATTTTTAGCCGGTCTGCGCTTACTGGGGGCCCAATTCCCTCTCCCCCTCATGGGGCTCCCAAGACACCCTTAGCTGCCTTGGTAGTAACAATCACTACCCTGGATGGTTTAAAAAGGGGATCAAACAAATTCACGGAGGAATATTGATGACTACTATTTGTGATGGCTATGCCATGTATCGGAAGCCGTGTACACCTGAAGGCCAGTCACTGAAGAGACAACGGCAGGTGAGCACTTGTGCCATACTCGTGAGCTTCCCATGTGGTTCACCAAAGGATCAGCCTATGGCCTGACCCAGCCGGGCTCCTATTGAGTGTTTATAAGTAGCACATTCACAAGAAAGGTTTTCCTCGGGACTCTGATGGAGAGGCAAGGATGAATTCCCATTCTGTGCCCACTGTGACCCTGATAATTATTACCCCGCCCTCAACCAATGCTTTTTTTATTTGTCAAAAGGGCTTGCGTGTTAAATGCAAAACGACTTTTATTTTGCCCTTCAGTGACAGAGCGCATGCTCTGCACGCAGAAAGCCTTCGCGTCCGACCTTTGGATATTTCCAGGTAGGGCTGCGAAGAGCCCCCACCTGAAGACTGAAGGAGACTGTGCCAGCCAGTGATCTTGAGATGCTGCCGTGCAAATGCGGCGTCTCATGTTTCAGCGTCATAGATTGTGGGGCGGAAATATGGATTTATAAACCTAAGAGGTTCACCAGGAAGCTGCGAGGAGAGGGCCGAGAGAGGCTAGCCATGAATAAAAAAACGCTTGACCGTTTGCATTTAGCTAGCACCACCGGTGGTTCAACTGGGTGTGCTGCCACTGTGCTTAATGTGCGAATGGACCGACCTGCACGCTAGCAGCACAGCCCCTGAGCATGCACAGCCCCTGAAGCCCCTCTCGCCTCCAATGCGCTGTGCTTTCCGCAACCCTCTCAGCACAGTTACTGGGGAGCAAGCCGCACTGACGGCACTGGGGCTTACTTCCAAGTAAAGCCGCACAGGAATGCGTTGCTGGCCTGCTGCCCGTTGGTAACCCGCGATTGCAGATTTTACTTTTAAACTGCTTTTCAAAGAGCGCTGTCAACTTAAGCGGCGCCTTGTACAACAGAAGCACCCTGACCACATGCACAGGCAGGTGATGCCCTAAATACCTTGCCAAGCACACTCACACTTAGGTGATGGCTGGGGGGGGGCAACTTGAATAAAATATTGGGGGGGGGGACGATGACAGGTGAGCTCTGCCCTGCATAATTGCTCACCTGACGTGCAACCCACCCACCATTGGAATGGCAATGCCCACCAATTTTTTAAGGGGGGCAGCCCCCTCAACTATTTAATTGGGGTGCATGGGTGGGTGTAGCCATTGGGGGTACAGAGGGGGGCAGCTGCCCCTTAAACCAAGTAAATAAATAAAAAATGCTTAACTGCGTTTCAGATAACTCGGTTCTGCACCCCCCCAATAAATCCTATGGCTGTCCCCCCCCCTCTACTTGCAGGGGGAAAAGCAGCAGCAGAACACCCCCCCTTCTTAAAACGAAGCCTCTCGTTAATATCTAACGCTTGGTGAGGAGGATACAGGCAGCTGCTGCGCCTGCCGCCCGCCGCACTCTGCACATGCTTAGAGGCGCTCTTTCCCGAGCGTGAGGCGTCGGCGTCGGCGGCGTCGAGCTCGGGCTGGCGAGGGGAGCGCGGCCTGGTGTGGCTGCCGCCCGTGGCCGGAGAGGAGGAGGAGGAGGACGAGGCGGCGGCGGTTCCCCTCAGGCGGCTGCTGCCATCCTGCCCAAGATGGCGGCGCGCGGCTGAGGCGGTTTCGGCCCCTCGCCTCGGCGGCGGCGGCGGCGGCGGCCTCCCCTTCTGGCGGCTGCCTCCCTCCCTCCGTCCTCCCTTGCCAGCCCCTCGGCCGCGTCCCGCCCCGTCTCCTCCTCCTCCTCCGCGCCCCCTCGCCATTCCGCCCGCCCTCGGGAGCCGAGCAGGCGGAGCAGGCGCCGCAGGCTGAGCGAGCGCGGAGACAGGGGGCCCCGGGCGCCCAGGAGCCCCGCCGAGGGAGCCGGGGCCCCAGAAGAAGGAGGACGACCACGACGACGACGAGGAGGAGAGCCGCCAGCGCCCGCCGCCCGAGCAGCAGCAGCAGGAGGACGGGAGGGCCGCCCCGGGCGCGCCCGGTCCTCCTGGCCGCCAAGGAAGGCGACCACCCCCGGTCCTTCCCCGCCGAGGAGGGAGGCCTCGGCCCGGCCGGAGGCAGCAGGTGAGCCCGCAGGGGGTGGGCTGAGCTGTCAGGCGAGGAAGGGAAGCCCGCGGCCGAGGCTTGCTTTGGGGGGGGGGGAGGGCGCAGCTTTGGGGGCTGGGGGAGTTTGCAAAAATGGATTATTTTTGTGGGGGGCGAAGAAGCTCGCGGGGGGAGGTTTAAAGAAGGGGGCGGGGCGCATTTTGGGGGGGTCCTCCAAGGGGCGATTTGGGTGAGTGCGAAGGAGGGGGCGGGGTCCGGGGTGGTTTTTTTTGGGTGGGTGGGCGCTGCACCAGGAGCAGTGGCAGAAGGAGCAGGGCTGCTTTTGGGGGGGGGGCGGATTGTATGATTTTGAGGTCTGGGTTTGACAGGGAAGGGGGCAGGGGCGTGTTGGTGCAAAAGCCTGGCGATTGGGGGGGTGGGTGGTCGTCGCGGGGTGGGTGGGTCTGCCAGGGGAGTATGGTGGGTGCTGGAGAGCAGGGGTCCCCCGGGGGTGGGAGGTGTCCGTGCCAAGAGGAGGTTGTGGCAGATAGAAGGGAGTTTTCTTCTTTTGGGGTGGGGAAAGAGGGGGGCGTGGGGGGCAAGGGGACACACGGGGTACCCCCCCGCAGAAAGAAGACCCAAATGGGTGCGGACAGGTCAAAGGGGCTGCACTCCCCCCCCAGCCCAGATTAGGGAGCTGCGCAATGAAAAAATGGGTAACTAGGACCCTAGGGAGCTGGAAAGCTATAGGCCGGCGAGGGGATCTCCCAGAAGGATCTGTCAGATGCCAGAGAAGGTGGCAAAGTACCCCAGAACTGGGGAGTAATGGAAGATCCCAGCAGTGATGGATTTAGGGTGGGGGGGTGGGCAGTTCTCTCACACAGGGTGCAGAGCAGAGAGGGTGCAAAGTAGTAGCAGTAGTAATCATCCTCATCATCATCCCTGGTACGTACTCAGTTATTGTGAAAATAAGAAATAATGGGGGGGTGGGATTTGCCCAATTCTGCCTTCGCTCAGGCAGGGTGCCATATTACCAAAGTCCACCCCATAGGCGATCTGTAGAGAAGTGGAGAGAAGGTGTGCTTGTGTGGGAGTGATCTTTAGTTATGGGGAATAGTTAAGGGGGGAATGGAGTGGGAAGGGGGTGCCTGGGGTTTGGTGGAAGGTATGGGAAGGGGTTTCCAAGGAGAAAGGGAGCAGCACCTTTCTGCTGTGGGGATGTGGTGTACCATCCAGTTTCCCTTTACATCTTTGGTTAAACCAGAGTAGAAAGCAGTTCCTGGAATTGACATTATCTCCTCCCCACAACAAATCAGAAGTGGTGGTGGTGGTGGTGAAGCAATGGTAATAACTTTGGCTCTGAATGGGAGGGCTTGTACCCCCCCCCTCAAATCCCGGGGAGAGTCAGTTGAGCAGGGGACCAGGAGGACACTGCAGTCTTAAAATCGGAGGCTTGTGGAAGGAGAGTGTCAGCAAGTATTTGTGTGTACAGAGGCAGAGAGAGAGCCTGCGTTGGGAGGAAGTGTGTATATGGTGGTTCAAAGTCGTTTAACTAAAAATCTGTAGGTGGGGGAATACTCCTGCTCGTTTCTGGGTTATGTCAAGTGCCGCATACACCCTCCCCTTTAAAATTTCAGATGAATAGTGTAACTTTCAGGAGTAGGGAAGACCTGCCTACTCTTCTCCCACACCTAAACTTTTGACATGCCTGCGTGTTCATCTTCTCCTGCAAAACTACACACAACCACCTGCAAGTTTTAATAGCAAAGTAGTGAAGCTGCTTTCTTCTTGTCCAGATTGGTCATTAAGAGTCTGGGCTGCTTTGACTGCGTAAACATGGCTGGGGCAGGGTGCTGTGCGACGGGCCCATATTGGGGCAAAGATGTGCCGTTGATGGTGCTGGTGACAATCCCACAGCAACAGGGGGCCTGTAAGCAGAAGTCTTCATTGCCCAGAGAGAGTGGGCTGGGAGCGTAGGTGTTCTCCGTTGCTGCTTTTAAGTGTGGCCTCTTTGCTTTTGCATGTTGCATCTCATCATCAGTTGGATTATCAAAAGCAGAGGCAGCAAACTCTTTTATGCACATTAATTGTTTACACACTCCTCTTTCAGAGAGCCTGGGGAGAATAAGTAATGTACTTGTGCAGTTTTTCTGGTTGAAGGAAATCAAGATGGTAATGAGGTATTGGATGGTTTGGAGGGTAATTTGAGCTCAAGAGATGGATTTTTTATTATTTTTTTAAGGGCAAGGGATGAAGTAGTCTTTGAATAAGGACTGAGGGTGACGCGGGTCTGACTTGGTGCTGTGTTAGAGTTTATGTTTTAGTGACTGCCCCATTTGTGTTGCCTTCTGAATGGTTTGGTTTCATATAAAAGGCTTTTCCAGGCACTTGCCAGTTCTGCTCTAGTGTGTTATCAAATCAGCTTAGTGAATGTGTTTATAGATAATATGGTTTAATGCGTTACACCTGCAGCATAATGTTGCTGACTGGCATTACAATTATATGCATGAATCTCATGTTTGAGTGCATGTAAACGGCTTTCCTACCCTCATCTTCAGGCAACTTGAAGTTTCTGAAGCTCACATCCTGGAAGTGACCCTCTTCTTGAATTAATCTCATGGGTAGGAAAGAGGGAATGACTTGGGTTTTTTTTTTTTTTTTTTTTTTGCTGAATATGACATTCAGGATGGAAATAAATAGTGACTGAAAGGAAACTTTTTTCCAGTGTGGGTTGAGAGCACTGCACCTTTACGTACTGCGGCACATGTTGACGTTTCAGTAACTGAGAACTGGGTCATCATCCTACCCTTTATTGTGCATTCTAATCATTCTACTGGTTTACATTACAAAAACTGGAAAGTATTCTTTGAAGTAAACCACACCATGTTTTAAAAATAAGCAAAGGTTTTGTAGTTCAGAAATGGGAAGAGGCTTCCAGGTATTTTCAAACCTTTTAAACTAAATGTTCACCTGGAATATCTGGAGTGGCATCAATTTAGACTTCTTTAAATCCAGTGTCTGTTCATTCATTTGACTTCATTTATATAATCTGTCTCTTAACTTGGAGTCGCTCCCCCGCCCAAGTGACTGACAATATAAATTCAATTAAAAGTGAACACCACATAGATACAATGAGTTCATTAAAATCTATCCTAAAACTGAAGAAAGAAAAATACCAGAGGTCAATGGGGCAGAACTGGCTTCATTCCAAGTAATTTGCTTCAAATGGATTGAGGGTGTGTGTGTGAGTTTAAAAGAAATGAAAAGTGAAAAAGAAGAGTTGGAAATAGTTTTCTGTTGGTTGCGTGTGTAAATCTTCTGCATATGAAGAAATACTAGTCCGCAGAATGAAGTAAGCATGAGCTCTAGTTGTGGTTTTAACAAAAGACAGTGGCATCCTTAAATAAACTATGGATCTTGTTCCCCCAGGAGGCAGTGATGGCCACCATCTTGGATGGCTTTAAGAGAGGATTAGACCGTGGGTAGGCAAACTAAGGCCCGGGGGCCGGATCTGGCCCAATCGCCTTCTCAATCCAGCCCGCGGACGGTCTGGGAATCAGTGTGTTTTTACATGAGTAGAATGTGTCCTTTTACTTAAAGTGCATTTGTGGGTTATTTGTGGGGCCTGCCTGGTGTTTTTACATGAGTAGAATGTGTGCTTTTATTTAAAATGCATCTCTGGGTTATTTGTAGGGCATAGGAATGCGTTCATCCCCCCCCCAAAAATATATATATATAGTCCAGCCCCCATACAAGGTCTGAGGGACAGTGGACCAGCCCCCTGCTGAAAAAGTTTGATGACCCCTGGATTAGACAGATTCATGGAGGAGAAGACAATCAGTGGCTGCTGGCCACAGTGGCTAAGCTCTCCCATCATGGTTAGTCGCAGTGGGCTTCATGAGAGATGGGTGTTCTTGTGTTTGCGTCTTGCTTGCTGGTTGACTGAGGTAAAAACGGGATGCTGGACTAGATGGGCGATTGGCCTACGTGACGTCCTTATGACATTTTCATCTTGTGGTGATCTGCGGTAGATCTGTAAGAACTTGTTTTAACAATAGCGGCAACAAAATGACCCCCCACCCTCCGGATTATTATGCTGAAACATAGACAATGTGGGTTAAACAGAAGTGGATTTTAATTGGGAAGAACTGTTAAGGTCCTCCACTTCCAGGGTGGATAAAAATAAATTATTATTTTTTTAAAAAAACTAGATTTTTTTTTTTAACATTTAAATCGGATTTTTAAAATAAAATGCTCTTGGAAGAAAAATCTTTCTAAAGATAGTTTTCTATTTAAGTTACATTATAGTCCAAAGGCTGTTCATCCGGAAATAAGGATTTGTTTTAAGTTTTTCATGTGTGCTAAAACTCAGTCTAAGTTTAACCACATCAGTTAACAAACATGGATACATATGCTATAGTGTTATTGATTTAGTTAAATAAATTGTTTAAATTGTTATTAAGGAAATGATTATTTTTCTCCTTCCAGTAAAGTACATCAGAAAAGTTATGCAAATAGAAACAGTTAACTTATTAAACCTCACAATAATTTCATGATTATCTGTCTATGTATTTCTAATAGTATAACCAAATCTGTAATTTTTGATATAACTGTAAAAAGTACTCTGAAAATTTATTATTCCAAAAATGAAACCATCTGTTGTAAATATTAAGATTATACCAGCAAGAATGAGTCTTTCTGTAAAAAAAGAGAGATTTAAATCAAGTCTTACTGACTAGTGATTTAAATCGTGATCGATTTAATTTAATTTAATTGATTTGATGTAAATCAGATCCACCCTGTCTAGTTCTAGTACTCAAAGCAAATTCCTGCATATGCTCTCAACTGGATTGCCCGGGTTCATTTGTTCCAGCGGCGGGTGCTTGGTTTTTATTGGGAGGTGTGTATAGGCACATGCACAAAT
The DNA here is from genome assembly GCF_965113315.1 of Podarcis vaucheri. Taxonomy (NCBI): domain Eukaryota; kingdom Metazoa; phylum Chordata; class Lepidosauria; order Squamata; family Lacertidae; genus Podarcis; species Podarcis vaucheri. The sequence goes on from NC_138761.1 coordinate 4,196,550, forward strand.
TTTAATACTTCACAGTTCTAATACTGTGCAAGAGTGCTCAAGAACTGTGAATAGACAGGTTTGCCTACTTATAGAGGGATTTTTCCCCCCTCTGGCCACAAGGAGGAAAGCGACCTAAAATAGAAAAACTTGAGTGTAAAACCATATTTCAGTGGTGGTGAAATATTTTGTTTTCCACCGGCGTGGAGTGGGGAGTAGATCAAGCTGATGTTCATTTCAAATATATGGACAAAGGATTCTGTTTTTTGCAGGATTGTTCTTTAAGTCTGTGGCTATTAGCTGTGGATTAAAGAAAAACAGATTGACGAGATGTGTGGCAATGCATTGTCAAATATTGCAGGATTGCCCTTGTTGCATTCTTTCCAAGAACTTGGCATGATATTTGGGGATCAAGTTATCAAATGGAGATATTTGATGCATCAGCTGAGCTTTTTTTAATGCACAAATTTCCTCTTGCCAGTGGCGTAGCGTGGGTTGTCAGCACCCGGGGCAAGGCAAGTAATTTGCGCTCCCTAACCCGTGGATTTGCGCCCCCTAAGCCTAACCCCCAGATGTTGCACCTGGTCCGGCCGGCCCCCCCTGCACCCCCCACGCTACGCCACTGCCTCTTGCGGCAAGCATGAATATTTTATTTTATTTATTAAATTTTTAGTCCCTATATCTTACCCAAGGCAACCCAGAGTGACTTCCATCCATCCAACCAACCAACCAACCAACCCACCAACCAACGAAAATACCCACAATACATTAAACCCAGGTTGGAGGAGGAATGCATTATTCATAAGTGTGACTAATTTACAGTTTGTTATAGAAAGTAAGTTGTGACTTATAGAAATGGCTGTCTTGTATCGTAACACTATTTCGGAATTATGTATTTTACCCCAACTCCTGAGCATCATGCATTTGAAAATATAATCTTAGTTGTTTATTATTATTATTATTATTATTAAGCTTACATTGTTCAAGTATATTTGTAATGAGCTGGTTTGGAGAGAAATTTGGTGATTGCTGCTAGTTCGGGAAGTTTGAAAGGGAAGCAGTCAGAATTTATTACTATTACTGTATTACTTATTCCATTTATGAATCTCATCTCATGAAGCATTTTGAATTGATTTTGCATTACAATAAAAACATATCTAAAACAATTGCATGTATTTAAAAAACAGTTAAAATAATTGTATATATAAAGCAGTTTCAAGTCCAATAAACATACCAACTGGCTATAGAAATCTTGACTTAGAGGGCTCTTGAAAGAGGAAAGCCTTCAACAGGCACCATAAAATGTGGGTGCTAGTTTTACTCAGAGTAGACCCATTGAAATTAATGGGCCTGACTTTTTACTGAGTAAAATTTAGTTAAATCCCACCTGTGGTCTGTATATAGTCATTGCCTTTCTGAACTCCCTGTGAGGGAGTTCCAATGATAAGCCCCCCCCCCACTATAGTCCAAAGTCCTAAGTTGCAATTATGAATCAATAATGTAAGATATAATATTATGGGGAAGCTATCCAGCGATGGGGGGGAGCTGTCCTTATTTTTGTGAAAGTAAAGTTTTATGTTTTTGTTTTGCCTATTATGCTTGCTAGAAACCATGATCCTTCACCCTTTGAAAACGTTGTTTTAAAAAGTTTTAGGTAAAGTTCTGTGTTGTGCTTCAAAGAGAAAAAGAAGCAAAGCAACTTGAGTGTTAAAACAAACTATATGAGAAAAGACTATGGGACTAAAAAAACTATGGGAAAGAGCAAATACAGTTTTGACTGGCATATGTGGGGGGGACAATATTTTTACATATTTTACTCAGCCCTCCAGATGTTTTGAAACTACAATTCCTGACCACTGGTCCTGTTAGCTAGGGATGATGGGAGTTGTAGTCCCAAAACACCTGGAGGGCCGAGTATGCCTTTGCCAGGTGTAGGTGCTTGGCCTCAATGGGAGGCTACTTTCATTTACATTAAATTAAAAAGAGACCTTTTGTTTGAGACACAGGCTTAAAATATTTAATTGCATCTGGTGCTATGCTAATATGGTTCTGCTGGTGCAACAGGACTTCCATTTCTCCCCCCCCATCCACCTCCCCCCTTCAACCTTATAGAGCTGTTTTTGAAGGTGTGTTGGGAGAGAGGAAGAGGAAGCTCCACCCACATGGAAGCCTGTTGCACCATCAGAGCTGTAATATTTTATAGGGCCTATGGTTGATGTCAGGGAACTGACATCGGAGCTAGAGGCGGAGGGAAGGCTCTCAAATGATGCTGGAGAAGGGCCCAGCAGGGAGAGAGGCAGCTCTGTAGATGGGGAAGCAAATCAGCGCAACACCAGGGATATAGAGGGGCTGATGGGGGAATCGGCGAGAGGGCTCCAGGACTCTTCACCGGACACCAGCGGGGAGAGCACGGGTCCTCCGCTACCCACGCCCACCCTGCGCAGAAGACTTCAGCGCAGAGAGAGTAGGAGGAGACTGGGTGTCAAACAACTTCTATGTTGGAAAAGATTTAAGAAACGCCCACTGACGGATTCTGCTAGCAACTGAGGCAGCCACGAAGTGAAGGGCTGCCCAGACTGAAAGGTTTAGCAAGGCAACAAAGCCTGGAGAGGCGGCAACTTACGCACGAGCAACCCATACACATTACAGTTGATATCCAAAAAGACTGGAGAGTATTTCATACATAATGAAACTGAAAGTGTCTGTTGTCTGTTGCCTAACTTGCTTGTGTAAGGTAGTCTGTGTTGAGCCTTATAGGTAAATACTTCTCCACCCCAGGAACTAGAATAATTATCCTCTGGATTTGCATTAGGGCTGGAATCTCTGAAGAGTTTGGTAGGTTGAGGATTGATTTTTTTTTTTTTTGCACAAACTGCTGTATTTGGAATGGGCTGTTTCCATAAAACTAGCACGAATGCATCCAGCCAGAACCAGTGGGGTCTCATTTGTGCTTGGGGATGCATCAGACATTTATGCGTCTTCCATGTGGAGAGCACTTCTGTGTAGGGAAAAGAATATACAGATCTTTCCATGTAACTTTGCGTTGTATAAACTTGTTAGCTTGGTTTCCATTTCATCAACAACAAGAAGGAACTGAGCTTTATTTAGTACAACTTCAGGCAAGTCGCCGAATAAATAGAGCTGCAGTATAACTTATTGTAAATTATATTACCGCAAATATATGAAAGTTTGCAATAGTAAACATTTCAGAATAGTTGTGGATTATGCTTAGCAAATATCCTCTCACTGTTATTTTTCCTCACGCTGTCTGCTTTGGCCCTAGTTTTATGCAGCAGCGTAGCTTAGTAGTAGATCTGGTTCGATCCTAAGCTTCTCATGGTAGTGTTGGAAAAGGCTGCTATCTGAAACCCTGGAGAACCTCTGTCAGTGTGTGTAGTGCATTGCTCAGTGGTCTGACTCTGTGTATGGAAGCACCCTCTGTCCCTGACTTTGATGGGGATTGTACTGTCCCTCACAAATATTATTACTGGTTTATTTCTAAACTGTCCTTCCTCTGAGAGCCCAAGAAGAGTCTGCTGCATCAGGCCAGTGGGCCATCTAGCCCATTATCCTGTTCTCACAACGGCCAGCCAGATTCCTGTTGGAAACCGGTTAGCAGGATCTGAGCGCAACAGTACCATGTAATATTTACTACCTTACTGGCTATGCAATGAAGGACTAGCAGAACTATGAAGCATCCAAAAACCAGGGTTGAAATCCTGCACCCAGTAAAGTCAAAGGGTCTTCAAATATCTTGCTCAGGTGTATTGGTCAGAAGGGAAATGTCAGTGTCCCAAACTGCCTGGTTTCAGCTAATCTAGCATAAAACTTCAGTAACTTGCTGGAATAAAAGAGAAGAAACTGAAAATGGACAGTCTATGTTTGGCTGGGTATACATAGTTGTACAAACAGCTGCAACATTGCTTTCCTGAGGGTTGGGAGCTTAGTTCCACTTTCAGAATAAATGGCTTTCAAAGCTATCTGTTTAGCAAACTGTCCAAACAGTTTGTGCAACTTTTCTTTTGCTGTGCACTGAATATTGTTGCTGTGAGAATGGAATGATGAAATCTCAAGTTCGGTTCCTATTTAAAAGAGAAACCAAGTTGAGTACATGTGAGTAGCATGACTCTGAAGAAACATAAAGAAAACTGGGTCAGGGTTGGTTCCTTACTTTATTTCAGAGCGGCTTTAGACTGGTTGTCTGTGTGCGTACAGAGAGGGGCCTTTTTCAGTTTGCTGTTTTGAAGTAGGACAATTATTTTTACAAGTGGGACCTGCATTAAGAGATTCAAATCTAGTTTCCTCACTCCTCCCCCTGCCCCAAAACAGTCAGCCTGCAAGCCATGGCTTCTGAGCATATTCAGCCCTCAGTGGGGCTGTTTGGGGGTTTAATTTTGCCCCTTTAGATTTATGGCCTGCCTTTATTGTGGAACTCAGCCCCTCACAGGATCACAATGAAAAATATTGCGATCCAAACCAAGACCTAAAATCATGTACATATAAATCTTTCAAATTTTGTGCAAAATCCCCCAAATGTCACTCCCTTCTGCCATTTTTTTGTGTGAATTTAGAATAAATTAAAAGAATAAATTATTCAAATTCCAAGCAACTTCCTTGAGTCATCTAATCCCACCTTCTTCTGTATTCTGCCATACTTCCAACATCCTTGGCAGATGTAATTTCATCCTTTTAGGAAGAATTCGTACCTTTCCCTGTGCAATTGTGAGCTCTGTTCCTTGACTGGTAAAGCAAATGTGTATTCCATGAGTAGGCAAACTAAGGCCCGGGGGCTGGATCCGGCCCAATCACCTTCTAAATCTGGCCCGCAGACGGTCCAGAAATCAGTGTGTTTTTACATGAGTAGAATGTGTCCATTTATTTAAAATGCATCTCTGGGTTATTTGTGGAGCATAGTAATTCGTTCATTTTTTTTCTTCAAAATATAGTCCGGCCCCCCACAAGGTCTGAGGGACAGGGGACCGGCCCCCTGCTGAAAAAGTTTGCTGACCCCTGGGTCACTGTATTCTGTATGTGCTTTCAGATGGAAATGTATAAGGAAAGGACTTTGGGAGTCCTTTTGTGAGTTGCAGGGCTTGCCCAGGCACTGTATTCCAGTGGTTTTCAAGCCTTTTACTTTGACGTAACTCATGGGAGTCTTGCATGTTGCAGAGGAATTGGAACGTGTTCTAGGGTGTATGCTGCTCCCTCAGGATTCTTGACTAGGATTGCTGGGCCTCTTCTCATCCTCTGAACTGAGAGCATAACATATAGAACAGCCAGTACTCTCCTGCAGCTCCTCACAGTGAAATTCCTTAGAAAAACCACTGCCAGAAGCATTGACTTGACAGTTCATTCCCTGGACTACCCTGTCACAGATTCCTAATGTTTAATTGTACTTACAATTAACTTAAACACTGTATTTTAAGGCCACCAGTTTGCCATGTGCTAATGTTTATGCCATAAGCATTATGCTGATATTGTTATATAAACCTGATGTTGTCATGTTGGTTTTAGCCAAGGATCTTGTAAAAACCTCCCAAGTCCAGGGACCTCCTGGCAGCTGGGTTAGGGTTTTGCTCTCTTATAAGAGATGTGGCTCCTTAGCTTGCCTAGAGCCAACCTTAGGTGATTAACACAGGTTGGTGGCGGCGTCTTTTTCCAGGCAGACCTAGGTAAATTTAAACTACCCCATTCCCATTTTAATTGCTGAGCAGAATAATAATAGTACATTAAATAAATAAGAGTTAGTCAACAGGTTTTTTAATTTTATTTTGATGGCTTATTCCTATTACACACACACCACTTTCTGTATATAAAAAAGGGCCAAATATTGGGCTGCTAAGTGCTGAAAGAAAATAAGGGGAAGGGGAAGCAGGTGCTCAAAACAAAGAAAAATAAGCATATGTTTGGATATTATCCAGAAATGTATTGTTCCAAAATATTACAAATAAAGTCTATCTTTCAACAAACCTATTTGTCCATTCTTTAATTGGTCTTCCAAAAATTAAGAGGGCATCCATTTTTTTCTGGGCTGCTAGGCACATTTTGGCAATCACAGTTAGGTTTACATTGTCATTGGTTAAACCTTTAAGGGAGCTTAGTAGTATAATTTTAGGATTATGTGGTAATAGATATCCAGCTATTTAATTGATTGAGTTCATAATGGTAGCATCAAACAATAGTGTTTGGGGAAGTCTCCAAAAATCTGCTCTATTCACCTTGTCGCACCAACAGTTATACCCTGTGCTACTGCTGACATTGATTTACAAAGAAATTTTCATCCAGATTGGCAAGTAATAAATTAGGTGGTATGTTCTTCCGTATCCGGTGCCATTTATTTATATGGATTTCTTTTGCCTTCTTTCTTACAAATATACTGGCTGAATTCCTAAGCTACACTAAGAAGGCATATAACTTGCCTATCAAGCCTTTGGGGTTATTTACTTCAGTCCTCCCACCTTGGTTTCTCTCCCTGGTCCCCATTTGCCTCTCTGTGTTTCCTGCATAAGGGAAGTGATGTGTATTTTGCCTGAAACTATTGAAATCTTGGGGACCCACTCCCTTGCATAGTCACCCCTTCATACATTAAAATATTCTGGCCTCTTACCAAGTTTCCGATCACATTGTTGCCATAGTGATATGTCTCTTGCCATACCCAGAACATACATGAAGTGTTCATTACAGAAGATACAGATGCACGGTAAGAATGCAAGGGTTTATTTTTTATTTTTAATGCATGCCACATCTTTACGTTTAAGCCTATATTATAATATATACAGGTGCAGGACGTGGGTGGGGCTGTGGTCTAAACCACAGAGCCTAGAAGGTCGGTGGTTTGAATCCCCGTGATGGGGTGAGCTCCCGTTGCTCGGTCCCTGCTCTTGCCAACCTAACAGTTCGAAAGTTTGTCAAAGTGCAAGTAGATAAATAGGTACCGCTGTGGCGGGAAGGTATACGGCTTTTCCGTGCGCTGCTCTGGTTTGCCAGAAGCTGCTTAGTCATGCTGGCCACATGACCCGAAAAAACTGTCTGTGGACAAACGCCGGCTCCCTCGGCCAATAAAGCGAGATGAGCGCTGCAATCCCAGAGTTGTCCGTGACTGGACCTAACGGTCAGGGGTACCTTTACCTTTTTATAGTATACACAAGCTAGCTAATGGAGATCAGAAGATCCTTGGTTGGGATCTCATAGATTCCTAGGGACACAAGTAGCTGACAATCAGCTACTGTATGTTTAGGCAGTGACATGTTTATACAAACATGAAGCAGGTGCTGGTTTGTTTCTCTGTTTTGGGTCTGTCTTACACCAATTTACTCACTTTTGCATACTTGGGCACTGTACCCTTCAACACCCCCTATATAACTGTTCTCAGTGCAACGAAGGGTCACCCTGTGCAGAGCTCCCTGGTCTTAAGGCCTTTCTTAGCCTTTGCTTTCTGTTTCTTCCTTGAGGCCCCCACCCCGCTTCCTTACTTTGCCTACCCCTGTGTTCCTTCTCAGATTGCTTCCATGGAACTGACCTCTTGTCTATCCAGAGTGTTCATTCCCTTGGCGATGCACATCTGTATGGCAGTTTTCTTGCGAATGGCCGTGTGTATCGCTGCCTCCTTCTCCTCCTCCTGCAGCCTATTCCCCTCTTAAGGGGTTCTGATCTCGGAGAGAGGCGTTGGGTTTGACCAAACCGTGAGACTGTCTCCGCACAGTTATCGTCCTGCTTTCGTTGATTCTACCCCTAAATATGCCCAGTGGTTTCTCATGCTGTTAGAAAGCTTAGGAAAAGACCTCTGCAGGGATGACTGATATACATGGGTGAACAAATCATTGTTAAAAGTGTGGATTGGAAAATAATTGCATTAAACAAGAAAATCCCCCCCTCTCCTCTATTTACATTGAAATCTTTTCTTTTTCCACCCCACCTTCTGCTGGCATAGAGTAGTCCTTTGCTATCTGTCAGTCACTGGCAGCCCCTGTGTTAGGAGAGGGCCGCCTCTGGATGCTGTCCAGGAATGCAGGATGACATCCAGCACCCTGCTTTGGGGTCTCTTGGAACTCGTGCAGCTGTTGTCCCTCCTTCTGATCATGGGACAATGGCGGGGGGTGCTGGGGAGAAGGGGGAGGCTTTTGTAGGAGTCGGCCAGAAATGCGCTCAGTTGGATTGGAGGAAAGCAGCAGAGGCATGCAGCTGGATGACGGTGACATGAAATCCGCAGCTGTTTTCTCTTGCTTTTACTCTGCACTGATTTTGCTGCTGACTGCATGTTTTCTCTCCCTTCCTTCCACCTCCCTCCACCCCTTGGCTCATTCTTTCGGCTCTGTGCTTTCTCACAGAAGCATGTTTCTGGGTTGTTAGAGCTTACTGTAACTCTGGCTTGTCCTCTTACAGTGTTTGATGGTGGCTGTTTGGATTGTACCTAGCAATATGGGGCCTAGGTACTTGAGTGCAACTCCTGGGTTCCTTTCAGATGACCTGTTTAGTGAGCATCCATGCTGATTTGCTTTCACGGAGTTTGTGGGGAGGTAATAAGATGGCATGCCAACCAACTGTTACTCCACTGCATTTGTCTGTCATTCTTTAAAATACAAAACATTGGTTTTGGGTGGGTGAGGGGAAGAGTTTTGCTCAAGAAGTGCCAAATCCATTTTAATTGCAGATCCTGAATTTGCTGTATGACTGAATCCCACCCACAAAATAACACCAGTCTGGAGGTTGCCCTGGAACACCTGCAAGGGGGAATGCATTGCTATGAATAAATGTAAGCATATGAAACTGCCTGGTACTGAATCCGATCTTTCTTCTTGTTCCTTCTGACTGGTAGTGGCCCTTCAGGATCTTGGGCAGGGTTCTTTTCCAGCTTGGCTACCTGGAATCCTCTGAATCTCAGACTTGCTACATGTGAAGCATGTGTTCTGCTACTGGGCAATGGCTTCTCCTTTTTTTTATTCAAGATGCCACTGCTTTGCTAACACATGAGAGAGGGAGTAAATTGAGATTGCCCCCAACAAGATAATGGAAGAATAGCAATAGCAGAAAGGCAAGCTGTGAGTACGTAGAATGGGAAATGGAATGGGGAGGAGCCTGGCTGAAGCACTTGAAATACTGCAGTAACTATCCCGTCTTTGTGGCCTTTCCTGCCCAATACTTTATTTTCTTTCATGAAGGTCTGAAATTTATTCCAAAATGGATTAGGCAGCAAATACAGGGCAGCTACAAGAAAATGCTTACAGACCCACTTGTCATTCTCATAGTTAGCATGTTCTATATCGCTTTAAAGATAAATTTTCCAAGTTTCATTATCTGGAAACAGTTTTCCAAAATGACATTTTACACACAAGTGAAACAACCAGAAGTGAGACATGCAAGATTGCATAAGAACACAAGAAGAGCCTGCTGGATCAGGCCAGTGGCATATCTATTTTATTCTATTTTATAAAATTTATACACTGCTTGACTAGCATCCTGTTCTCAAGGCGGCCAACTAGATGGCTGTGGGAAACCAGGAAGCAGGATTCGAGCATGAGGATGGCTATTCTTGGAGGGAAGAACAAGCCATTTAACACAGAAATAGTTTAATGTTAATTGGAGTTCAAGTAATATTAGCTAAAGTACAAAATATTATGTAAAGAAGCTTACAAATGTTACATTGGTTACTATGGAGTCACCCTATATTTACGTGCAGTTCTCCACCATTCAGGTACTACTTGATCTGCTTCACATACAGTACATCAAGGGATGGATCCGGCCCAATCGCTTTCTGAATCCGGCCTGCAGACGGTCCGGGAATCAGTGTGTTTTTACATGAGTAGAATGTGTCCTTTATTTAAAAGGCATCTCTAGGTTATTTGTGGGGCTTGCCTGGTGTTTTTAAATTAGTAGAACATGTTCTTTTATTTAAAATGCATCTCTGGGTTATTTGTGGGGCACAGGAATTTGTTCATATTTTTTCCCAAAATATAGTCCGCCCCCCCCCAGATCTGACCGGCCCCCAGCTGAAAAGGTTTGCTGACGCCTGCAGTACATGAAGCAGTGGGGGTGCGGGAGGGGGGGATGCTGCCGTTGGCTTATAATGCATGTGTGTTTCAACACTGGAATAGCAACCACATAGAAAAGCAAAACTCTAGAAGTGTACCCCTGAACCTAAAGAAGTGTTCTGTTCATCCAAAAATCTGCTTATGAGCCCTTGAATTCCCACCAAGTCTTTGCCTTACTGTACTCTTGTTTCCACTGCAGGGCACAGAATACTCAAGGATACGCCTTCTAAGGGCTGCGTGCGTACTGGGGTCTGGAGGCAATTACGAGAATTGGTACGAGAGTAGGAAGCTTAGATTAATAAGGAGGCAGCCAGCAGAGATGTTATAATCTGACCCAGAAGCCACTGCCTGCCATTTAACAGAACTCTTAAGTCAAATACGCTGGCTTATTACAGATGTGGATGTGAACCTTGTTCTCATAGGTAAATCTCCCTTAACAGCGTACAGGCCGTGGTTGCATCTTGAAACTGAGTGATGAAATCCAAATGGCTGCAGTTTTAAGAACAGATAGGCAGCCATCAGAGAGGGAAAAACAAGGGAAGCAGTTCGTTATTGCACAAAAGTTAAGGCTCGCTAGCGCTTGTTAAACAGGCTCAGCAACTCGGTTACAAAGGTCAGAGCCTGTGCCTCTCGCTGTTCAGTGTCAGAATCCATGTTCCAATCCTCAAGCTTTCTTCCACAGCTTTGGTTGCTGGCCTTCATCCTTTCCAAAGCCAGGACCCACATTTAACCCACTCCTGCAATACGGAAACCACCTTTAATTTTTTAATATATTATTCTTGCCTTTTAATATGTTTATGTCTTCCCATTTCCCTGGTGTTCTAAGTCCTTGCCTCTTCTTCCCTCTCCAAAAGAGGCATGGTATGAACCATCTTAGAGGGAGGTCAAGTGACCCTTCAGTTAGAAAACAGTGACATAGAGCGGCTTCCCCCAACCTTGTGCCCCCTCCCCAAGATCTTCGGCCTGTGAGTCTCAGCCAACATAGCCAGTGGTCAGGAATGATGGGAGTGGTAGTCCACAATATCTGGAGTGCAAACGATGATGCTGACCAGGCCACCTACCTTTGCCTGGGGAGAGGTCCCTTCGTCTTTCTAGTAAAAGTGACAGGCAGATTACCTCTTTCACTAAACTTTCTCAATCCTCCCCTCAAGGCAATGTGCAATAAAAACTGCCAAAAAACATTTAAATACAAAAAACAGTGCATATATATATATATATATATGCAGGTTTTGGTGTCTTCGGGTGTCTTCCCGTGTAAGAGTCGGGGTGTCTGTGCGACGTTTCGACGAGGTCTCACTCGTCATCTTCAGGCTGGTGCTTTCGGCTTCTTGTTACTGGAACAGAGCAGAGTCTGGTGTTTGAGTTCCTATAAATACTGTTGAGGGGTGTGGTGTATAGCCTCCAACGTTCTGGGCAGAGAGGAAGTTCCTAGATTAGTGTGCCTTTTCTTCTTTTGTTCCTTAATTACTTGAGGGATATCTTGGGTGATTTCATGAGTGATATTCTGAATACCACTGGGTGGGTCATTAAGTGTAGATTAGTTGCTAAAGCTTTCGTGTCTTGACCTCTTGAGCTTGTGAAGAGTTTTTCTGAGAAGATGGCTGTGCTGCATTTAGTTGTGCTCTGGCTTGGCTTCGTGTATAGGGGCGAGCTGTGGTTTTGTGCCTTGTGCCAGCCAGATCTGTGTAGGGATTGCAGGGGGGTGCAGCATCCTCATCCTCACACATCTCAACAGCCTACACCCCAAAATACAATTCACTATGGAAATAGAAGACAACAACCAACTGCCCTTTCTTGACGTCCTAATCTACAAAAAACCTGATGGCTCCCTAGGACACACTATCTACCGGAAAAAAACACACACCAACCGCTACTTACATGCACAATCACACCACCACCCTGCACAAATAAACTCCGTAGCCAAGACTCTCATCTCCAGAACCAAACGCCTGGCTGACAAAGACCACTTGACAACTGAGTTACAGAATCTCTCAAATGTGTTAATCGCCAATGGATACCAGAAAAACAGGGTTACGAAGCTAATCCAAAAAGAAACACCCCCCAAAAACCAAGACACAGAAGAAAACAATGGCATGGCCCTCCTTCCTTATATCAAGGGCACTACAGACAAAATCAGCAAAATCCTCCATAAACACAATATCAAAACAGCCTTCTGCACCAACCAAAAAATAGCCAATATCCTCAGAAACCCAAAAGACAAAATCCAGCTGGAAAACCAAGGGGTCTATGAAATACCCTGCAAAGTCTGCCCAGCCACGTACATTGGACAAACAAACAGACGAATAAATGCACGTATCGCAGAACACAAGAATGCCGTCAAAAAAGAAGAAAAAACTTCCTCTCTTTTCCAACACATGAAAGAAACAGGACACGAAATTAATTTTGCAGATTCCAAATTGCTCTTTAACATGGAACATCACCACAAGAGAATAATCATGGAAGCCATCGAGATAGAGAAACACCCTCACAACATGAACAAACGTGACGACACGTCCCGCCTGCCAGACATCTGGAAATTAGCCCTCCCCACAAAAACCGACACCAGAACCAGAGGCACACAGAACGCCGTCACCAATCAACCACACCAGACCCAAACCCAGACCCTCTCCACAGACATATTACAGACTCCATCCAGTAGCCAAACTATAGTGGCACCTCCGGATGCTGCACCCCCCTGCAATCCCTACACAGATCTGGCTGGCACAAGGCACAAAACCACAGCTCGCCCCTATACACGAAGCCAAGCCAGAGCACAACTAAATGCAGCACAGCCATCTTCTCAGAAAAACTCTTCACAAGCTCAAGAGGTCAAGACACGAAAGCTTTAGCAACTAATCTACACTTAATGACCCACCCAGTGGTATTCAGAATATCACTCATGAAATCACTCAAGATATCCCTCAAGTAATTAAGGAACAAAAGAAGAAAAGGCACACTAATCTAGGAACTTCCTCTCTGCCCAGAACGTTGGAGGCTATACACCACACCCCTCAACAGTATTTATAGGAACTCAAACACCAGACTCTGCTCTGTTCCAGTAACAAGAAGCCGAAAGCACCAGCCTGAAGATGACGAGTGAGACCTCGTCGAAACGTCGCACAGACACCCCGACTCTTACACGGGAAGACACCCGAAGACACCAAAACCTGCATTCCTGTACCCGTGAAAATCTACGAAAGCATATATATATATATATATATATATATATATATATATGAGAGATAGATATACAATGCAGAATAGATACTCACGAAAAAGACCCATTCATCTGGCTGGGAAAACCCAGTCTTCAATTGTTTCCAGAAAACTGCATATAGCGGGCACCTCTACATCTCATACCCTGACATGAATGCTATTCCGTAGAACCAGCCACAAAAAACCCTGTTTCACATTCCTGTGGAGAAGGCCTCTTTTTCTTTGAAACTTGAAGGAGAAGTTCTCCTGCAGACCACAGTGACCCACTGAGTAAATAAGGGACAAGGCCGTCGCTTAAGTAATCTGGTCCTGAGCTGTCTAGGGCCTTATATGTTAATACCAATTTCTTGAACTTGACCTTAAATATATTTTATTTTATTTTTTATTTGTTACATTTCTATACAGCCTTTCATCCAAGGGTCACAGGGCGGTTTACAATATAAAAGCACAAAGATGCATAACACGCTAACAAACAAAAACAATAAACACACAGTTTACAAGGCCATAGACTGGCTAATTAGCCAAATTCCTGGGAGAAGAGGAATGTTTCTGCCTGCCACCTAAAGATAGGTAATGAAGGATTACATATGTATTAAAGAATACACAGTAAATTTCCCATCTTCATTTACTGATGTGATTATTTTTCTGAATTAATGCGATCTTTGCACTGAAAGTTACTTCTATAGTTTCTATGTTGGAAACTTGGTCAAATGATGTAGTCTCTGCTACTACAATTACATTATTTAAACTCTGGCTCTTTCCATTCCTGTTTGCATTTTAGTTTCATTGCAGTCAGGTGACCTGGTGCTCGAATCAGCACAGGTTTCCTGTTTCATTCCTGGATATACAGACTTGCGAACGGTGACTTACTGGAATTCGTCACATTAATTAAACCGTTAGCTGCAATGGTATTGAAATGTGTTGGCTCTTGCACTTTGTAGACGTCCGAAGCAGCCTTTTAAGCTCTGAATCTGCACATTGCATGAAATTACTTGGAAACATAGTCTGCATTCCAGGAATCCTCGTCTTTTATGGACAGGTCAACTACAGAGAGTCTCCATCTCCTGTCCCCCCTGCTGTCTTCATGGTTCTCTTTTGAAGGAGAGAGGATAAACTCAGATGAGACTTCTTTTTCCCACAGTGAATCATTCTTCTGAGAGGTAGTGGAAAACGCTTCATCCTTCTCTCATATTCCACTGAGAGGGCTTGGAAATGTCCCTCGCTTCAGGGGTTGGAAAAGCCCATTGGCAGTTTCACCTAGCAATTTGCCTTTGAGGGTTGTAAATGGCAATTGCTGTTTGGTGCAAGTGGTCCTGGGGTGGAGGCGGTGGGGAAATCAGCAGAGGCAAAAATATAAATAAATACACAAATGGCTTTGGCCTCTCTCCATAGTCAGTATTGGAATTGTGCAGCAAACACACTTAAGCTGGATAAAATGAAATTTAAGACTAACCAGGCCAAGCAGACCCCTCTAGATGGAAGTCTTCAGCAGTGGGCAGCTCAGAAGAAGACCCTTGTAGGTACCTCTCTAAGGCTTCTTTATCTCAATGCTGAGGTGAGCAGGTAGAAAGCAATTCATACGCAGATGCCAAACATAATTCTAATGATTCTGCAATCCTTAATCAAAACTAGTCACTGTGAATCACCAAGGAGTCCTTCCTTCTTCCCTTGAGGACCAAAATGCTGGAGATCGCTTGCCACTTGGGACAGTTCTGCTCTTGTGTGGATGTCGTGATGGCGGGAAAAGTGGTTACCATATCGGTCCTCTATGGATTGCACCCCCTCTTTCACCTGTGCTCTTAAAACAGCAACTACAGTTAAATACTTGATACAGTGGTACCCCGCAAGACGAACGCCTCGCAAGACGGAAAACCCGCTAGACGAAAGGGTTTTCCGTTTTGGAGGCACTTCGCAAAACGAATTTCCCTATGGGCTTCCTTCGCAAGACGAAAGCCCATAGGGAAATCTCCGGGACAGTGGGGAAGCGCAGCGCGTCTTCCCCACTGTCCTCGGACCTCCTCCGAAGGCTGGCGGTGGGGCGGAGAGACCTCCTCCCGCCGCCAGCCTTCGGAAGCCTGCTCCAAAGCCTGGCGGTGGGGCGGAAAGACCTCCTCCCGCCGCCAGGCTTCGGAAGGATGCTCCGAAGGCTGGCGGTGGGGCGGAAAGACCTTCTCCCCGCGCCAGCCTTCGGAAGGCTGCTCCGAAGGCTGGCGGTGGGAGGAGGGTTTTCCTTCCCACCGCCAACATTCAGAATGCTGTTCTGAATGTTGGCGGTGGGGAGGAAAATCCCTCCTCCCACCGCAAGCCCCGGGAACAGAGGAGAAGCGCTGCGCCCCTTCCCCTCTGTTCCCGTACCTGTCCTGAAGGCTTGCGGTGGGGAGAAAAGCCCTTCTCCGCACCGCCAGCCTGGCAAGCGGTTTCCATAGGAACGCATTAATTGATTTTCAATGCATTCCTATGGGAAACCGTGCTTCGCAAAACTTGCGGAACGAATTAATTTCGTCTTGCGAGGCACCACTGTATTTTAATAAAAGCTTACAGAACTTCCATAAAAGTATTGTGTTGGCGAGGAGAGTTCGCAACCTGTTCTAGAACTTATCGTGTCAAATCTTTCAGGCTGCTTTCTAGACTAGGCATAGGCAGACTCGGCCCTCTAGATGTTTGGGGACTACAACTCCCATGATCCCTAGCTAACAGGACCAGTGGTCAGGGATGATGGAAATTGTAGTCCCAAAACATCTGGAGGGCTGAGTTTGCCTATGCCTGTTCTAGACCCTAAAACTAAGGGAGGTGAGAATGAAATGTAGATTCTCAGTTCTGTGGAATGTTCTATTAAGATTTCCAGTTGCTTTCATTATTTGTGTGTGTGTGTTTTTGGTGGGATGTATCTTTTTATAAGCAGTGTTTAAGGATGGCAGATACTTACTGTCAACTGCACCAGTTGGTAAGCTCTAAGTGAAGCAGTCCAGCAGGCTGTATAGTGAAACTGGTGTAAGGAGAAAAAACGTGGCTTGAGTTAGCTAGTTGAATGAAGAGCTGCAGAAGACTTGCAAGGGCTGGACTTTTGTATGGGTTAAAGACTATTGTACATCTATGCTTGATTAGAATCAAAATACTTTGTGCTTATAAACTTTAGCATTGCAAATGAAAAATACAGACTCCTTTAAAAAGGCAAAATAGTTGCTATCAGATAGTGTGACTGCAGGGATTTCAGGTATTCCAGGAAAAGAACAAGGTGTGCGCTTCTCATTTTGATTTGAATATTTCTTCTGCTTTCCGTTTGTGTCCTCTTGAAGCCTGACAAATGGGGGTTGTGCTCTGTTATGTGTTGATTTGCTATTATTTCTGTGTTCTTACGGTTGGCTCCTGTCCAGTGGTGAGTGGGACTACTTGTTCCCAGTTTGCTGGTACCCTTATGCAATTGTAAAAAGGCAGAAGAAAAGCCTTTAGGTAGAAACACGAATGATTGCAAAAACAACCTTTCTTGCCATTGGTCTCCTATAGCATAAAACAAAACTGAGCAACTCTATAGGAAGTTCATAGAACATATTATGCAAGTAAACATTACCATCTAATAGTGTATACTTTTGATGTGTAGAGATTTAAAAAAATATTTTCACTAGAGCTGAGTGAATTTGTTTTTGATTCATATATTACCAAATAGGGAATCAGGGTTGCAAAGTAACGATGTTGCCTACTTAATTGGCTTCATTTGCTTTTAGTTGCTTTTAAAAAGCAATATTTCCTCCCAATTTCCCCCAGTCCAAAGCCACTTCCCATTCCAACCTCACAAGCTCCAACTTTTCCAAGACCACCTAGGGATTGAGTGACTTGTCTAACTTCAGTTATTTATCTTATTGGGCACACCAACTTAGCTGCTTATAAATGGTGTTCCTACAGTTATCAAAATACTGTGAAGAAATTGACCAAAGATATTCCGATCCCAAATGAAATGCTAGCCAAATAGCAGGTAAGGCAACATTGCTAAATTGAATGTTTCCTGTTGCAGCTATTTAAAGTTTGCATTACCAGCTGTAAAAATAACTAAATGCACCATTATTATTTTAAAATTGAGAGTGCAATGCCAAATAAACATCGAAGCATTACTCTCATTTTAAGTTGCATGCCCTGTTAAATTTCTAATGCTCTGATGAGGTTCCAAAGCAATGTGGTGAACATACATCAGTTGATCCTACTTTTGCGCATGACTGTAAACAGTGTTTGTAATGCCAAAACAGGAAATGCAAGTGAGGATATATATTTATTTTTTTTATATTCAGGATCACTTAGCCATTTCTTCCCAGCAAAAGAGCCCCACATGAACAACACTTGCATTCCTCCATGGAGGCAGTGCAAGTTGGATGATTTTCAGTAGTCTGCCTCTTCAACATTGGTTAACACAGGTACCTTACATCCAGTCTTTTCAGTTATATAACAGAGGGTGTAAATATTTATTTATACAAATTGGTCAGTCACATATGTTAATTCTGTTGACATATTTACATAATAGTCTGTTCAAATGCTGATTTTGTTTAGCTGGGAGCTTCGTTGAGTGATTATGCTTGAGAAACATTTTTTAATATATAACACAAAGAGGTTGCAGAGTGAAACATTCCAGTTGAAGGAGATCCCAGTGCTAGGAATGTTGATGCTAGCTTCCATTTTACTGTGTAAGCTGTTTTTCTGTCCATTTTTTTGTTGAAGATAAGTTTTATCCCAAACCATCCTTTTGGTACAGCACCACAGTAAGGTGCGGGGCCATGCTGTGCCAACCTCGGGCAACTTCTGACCCCCAAGCCTGTCCCTGCAGGAAGATTTATGTGCCCCAATGGCCCCAACAAGTGCTAAACACATTCTAATAAAGGTGACCGCTGCCTTTTTAATGATGTTTTTTTTTTATGCATGATCTGCTCTTAAATTGCCTCTTGTGGGCCCTAAATACTGAAATAAATAATAAGGGGCTTCAGTTGTGGCCATTTTGGGGGAGGGGTGAAGCTCATTGTGCATTTCCCTAGATTACAGCCATAGTGGCATGTTCAAGGCAGTGCTTTCTCTGTAGCCGCCAGGTCAGGGGTCAGCAAACATTTTCAGCAGGGGGCCAGTTCACTGTCCCTCAGACCTTCTGGGGGGCCGTACTATATTTTTTTCACGGGGGATGTGAACGAATTCCTATGCCTCACAAATAACCCAGAGATGCATTTTAAATAAAAGCACACATTCTACTCATGTAAAAACACGCTGATTCCCGGACTGTCTGCGGGCCGGATTTAGAAGGCGATTGGGCCAGATCCGGCCCCCGGGCCTTAGTTTGCCTACGCATGCTCTAGAACAGGGGGCAGTAACCTTTTTCAGCCGTGGGCCAGTCCACTGTCCCTCAGACCATGTGGTGGGCCAGACTATATTTTGGGGGAAAAAAAAATGAACGAATTCCTATGCCCCACAAACAACCCAGAGATGCATTTTAAATAAAAGCACACATTCTGCTTTTGTAAAAACACCAGGCAGGTCCCACAAATAACCCAGAGATGCAAAACAAGCTGATTCCCGGACTTCCCTTGGGCCGGATTTAGAAGGCGATTGTGCAGGATCCAGCCCCCGGGCCTTGATTTGCCTACCCATGCTCTAGATTATTATAATTCATTACATTTATTTATTATATCCTGCCTTTCAGGATACAAATCTTTCTAAGGTGGCTCATTAAACTACTTTAAAAAAAAAGAAAAGAAAAAAGAACTAGGATCCTGCCTACAGAGCAGTTGGCTGTAAAATGCCTCTCTGGTGGTGAAAGAGAATCGAACTGGATCAGGCTCTGAGGTGGTCTGGGCTTGCCTACTTCTCTCCTTCCATCAGTAAAATGGGAATTAAATCATGGACTACGGAAACTTTGCAAAAGTGCTTGGCGATGTAGAATCATAGAATCATAGAATCATAGAGTTGGAAGAGACCACAAGGGCCATTGAGTCCAACCCCCTGCCAAGCAGGAAACTAATGTAGATACTACTAAGGACTGGAAAGAACATTGCAAGTTACAAGGGCTGTATAAATTATTTCTGTTTTCTTCTTCGCCAAGTGGCATCGGTGTGCCCGGAGCTTTTGATTTTCAAGTGCTTTCGTTTCCTTTCCCTTTAAAGTCAGGTGCCCTTTCAAAGACTCAACCTGTAAGAACCACTTATCTAATTATACTCTCGTAATGAAAATTTGCCACAGCAACTTTTAGGTTCCTGCTGCTGCTCTCTCATTAAAATGTTGCCTGCTACTCGTCCTCCGAGGAGCTTCAGGAGGCCTTTTTAGCCTTTCAAAAAAACCCACCTCCGTAATGTGGGCCGGAGTGACTGATTGATGGAGACTTGCCTGAGACGAGTTTCATGGCCGAGTGAGGAGAGTTTGAATCTGGGTTTCTCTTATTCAGACTCGGCTCTCTTTTTCTCCTACGAATAGCTCTGCTGGAATAGCTCTGTTGGATGAGCCAACAGTGTGACGCGGCAGCTAAAAAAGCCAATGCCATTCTGGGCTGCATCAATAGGAGTATAGCATCTAGATCAAGGGAAGTAATAGTGCCACTGTATTCTGCTCTGGTCAGACCTCACCTGGAGTACTGTGTCCAGTTCTGGGCACCACAGTTCAAGAAGGACACTGACATACTGGAACGTGTCCAGAGGAGGGCAACCAAAATGGTCCAAGGCCTGGAAACGATGCCTTATGAGGAACGGCTAAGGGAGCTGGGCATGTTTAGCCTGGAGAAGAGGAGGTTAAGGGGTGATATGATAGCCATGTTCAAATATATAAAAGGATGTCACATAGAGGAGGGAGAAAGGTTGTTTTCTGCTGCTCCAGAGAAGCGGACACGGAGCAATGGATCCAAACTACAAGAAAGAAGATTCCACCTAAACATTAGGAAGAACTTCCTGACAGTAAGAGCTGTTTGACAGTGGAATTTGCTGCCAAGGAGTGTGGTGGAGTCTCCTGCTTTGGAGGTCTTTAAGCAGAGGCTTGACAACCATATGTCAGGAGTGCTCTGATGGTGTTTCCTGCTTGGCAGGGGGTTGGGCTCGATGGCCCTTGTGGTCTCTTCCAACTCTAGGATTCTATGATTAGCCCAGTGGCTCATGGAGCCCAGAATCCCCTTCTCACAATGGCCTCCCAGATGCCTGCGGGAAATTGGCAAGGAGTACCTAAGCACACGGATGTTCTCCCCTCCTGCAGTTTCCAGGAACTGGTATTCAGAAGCATCGATGCCTCCAGCTGCAGATACAGATGGGTAGCCGTGTTGGTCTGCCATAGACAAAATAAAAAAATTCCTTCCTGTAGCACCTTAAAGACCAACTAAGTTAGTTCTTGGTATAAGCTTTCGTGTGCATGCACACTTCTTCAGATACAGTGTGCATGCACACGAAAGCTTATACCAAGAACTAACTTAGTTGGTCTTTAAGGTGCTACAGGAAGGAATTTTTTTATTTATTCCAGCTGCAGAGGCAGTGCATAGCTATTGTCACTCTATTAATCACTTAATTAATTAATTTTCTATACAGTGGTACCTCAGGTTAAGTACTTAATTCGTTTCGGAGGTCCGTACTTAACCTGAAACTGTTCTTAACCTGAAGCACCACTTTAGCTAATGGGGCCTCCTGCTGCCGCCGTAGCACGATTTCTGTTCTCATCCTGAAGCAAAGTTCTTAACCTGAAGCACTGTTTCTGGGTTAGCAGAGTCTGTAACCTGAAGCGTATGTAACCCGAGGTACCACTGTACTGCCCTTCATCTGAGGATCACAGGGTGCTTTACAATATAAAAACACAAAAATATATAGCTTCGTAAGAAACAAAGAAAGGTCCCTGCCCTCTACTTTCTTTCTTTCTTTCTTTCTTTCTTTCTTTCTTTCTTTCTTTCTTTCTTTCTTTCTTTCCTTCCTTCCTTCCTTCCTTCCTTCCTTCCTTCCTTCCTTCCTTCCTTCCTTCCTTTCTTTCTTTCTTATACAAAAGTACACACCTTGTCTCTTTTTTCGGGTTGCACAGCCTTTCTTAAAAATCGTTTACATTTGTCGTGAGACATTAGTGTTGAGTATTGGTGTCTCTGTAGTGCCTTTTATAATGTGCATTGTGTGAAACCTTTTCGTTTTGAATTACATTGACTTAGAGAGGAAAAAGATCATAACAGAGACTGCTAATGAGCCGTAGCTTTGGCCAAGGTGGCGCTGGAGGAGAAATCTGTGAATGGTTGGGTCATTCAAGTGGCACACCCCCCCTCCTCTCTGTGCAACGCTGGATCCTTGCGCACTGGCACGAGAAATGAAAGAGGGCTTGTGCTCCCAGCATTCGGAAGAAGCCAGGCCAGGCTAGGCCGTAACTAATCATCCCAGCAGCGGAGAAAGTGGTCTGCGAAGGCATTTTTCCCCCCAATAGAAGAAGGAAAAAAAGGTCAAGAGGGGGAAACTGCTTAGGCCTCTGAAAGCAAAGTTAGAATCTAGGCGGGGAGGAAGGGCGTGAAGAGCCTGGAGAAATAGAATCCCGGCTTTGGCTGCTGAGTCATGGTAACACACCGAGTGCTGTGTTTAAATGACACTCTGAACATTTTACACCTTGTCTTTCCAAGGTGAAGGAGCTTTTGCAAGCTGTCAGAAGTGTGATATCTCTCCTCCAGTCTTGTGTGTGTTGTCTTAAAAAAAACCATTTAACTTTTTTGTTTGTCACGAGGGAGGTTAGGAGGGGCAGATGTGTACCCTACAATAAATTAAATTTTTTTTGGGTGTGGACTGTGTTTGCAAATACAGTGGTACCTCAGGTTAAGTACTTAATTCGTTCCAGAGGTCCGTACTTAACCTGAAACTGTTCTTAATCTGAAGCACCACTTTAGCTAATGGGGCCTCCTGCTGCTGCTATGCCGCCAGAGCACAATTTCTGTTCTCATCCTGAAGCAAAGTTCTCAACCTGAGGTACTATTTCTGGGTTAGCGGAGTCTGTAACCTGAAGCGTATGTAACCCGAGGTACCACTGTAAATGGAACGGTGGGAAATAATTATTTATTACTATTATTATTACTACAGTGATTTATACTGTACAGTTGTACCTCAGGTTACATATGCTTCAGGTTACATACGCTTCAGATTACAGACTCCGCTAACCCAGAAATAGTACTTCGGGTTAAGAACTTTGCTTCAGGATGAGAACAGAAATCGTGTTCCGGCGGCGCAGCGGCACCAGGAGGCCCCATTAGCTAAAGTGGTGCTTCAGGTTAAGAACAGTTTCAGGTTAAGAACGGACCTCCGGAACGAATTAAGTACTTAACCCGAGGTACCACTGTATACTGCTTAATTACTGAGGTTTCTAAGTGGTGTACATAAAAACTACAGAAAGCATATGGCAGAGAAAAGAAAAGAAAAATAAGTATAATAAAAATGGAAAACTTGCTTTGAAATGCCGCCTGGAATGGAAAGGCCTTTGTCAGGCACTTCTTCCTGCTCTCAGCCACAAGGGAGTTGCACAGGATAGAGCCCACAATATGGTGCGCAGGACACCTGGTAGACACAAGGCATGCGTGGGATCACTAATAGAGACGGAGGAAGTTCTTAAAGTATCCTAGACCCAAGGTGTTAAGGGCCTTGTAAGCTATTACAAGATCCGTGAACTTCACCGGGAAATGTATGGGCAGCCAGTGCAAGCTTTTAAGCGCCAGAGTTATGTGGCAGTACATAAACTTCGGTGGATGAATTTCACTGACCAAAGGAGATGTTTAATGTGCGGCTTTTTGTGTGCCACGTGAGACACTATTTAGATAGAAGGAACATGTCTCTAAACTGATATACTTGTGGCACCAGGATAAGCTGGCAAACCAGTGATTTTGACTTGAGTCTTTAGACTGTTGTTCCTCAAACTGAAAGAGAAAGAGTTAACCTAAGATGATGAAATAAACTGTCTTCAAACCTCTGGTAACAATGATTTTGTGTTGCCTCCTTGCCTGTGTGTTCCTTTAGGACTTGCTGTTTAGTCCTGTGTCTGACTCTTCGTGACCCCATGGAGCAGAGCACGCCAGGTGCTCCTGTCTTCCACTGCCTCCTGCAGTTTGGTCAAACTCATGCTGGTAGCTTCGAGGACACTGTCCCACCATCTCGTCTTCTGTCGTCCCCTTCTCCTTGTGCCCTCCATCTTTCCCAACATCAAGGTCTTTTCCAGGGAGTCTTCTCTTCTCAGGAGGTGGCCAGAGTCTTGGAGCCTCAGCTTCAGGATCTGTCCTTCCAGTGAGCACTCAGGGCTGATTTCCTTCAGAATGGATAGGTTTGATCTTCTTGCAGTCCATGGGACTCTCAAGAGTCTCCTCCAGCACCATAATCCAAAAGCATCCATTCTTCGGCGATCAGCCTTCTTTACGGTCCAGTTCTCACTTCCATAGGACTAGATAGGACTAATCTGAGTGTATCATTGGTGTAACTCTATTTGCCACAGAAACCAGGGCATGGAAGAATGATTTTGGGCAAAAAAAATGGGTTATGAGAAATCTTTTACATAAAATCTTGATAGCCATGCTGAAATTAGCTTCATGCTCATTCTTAACCAGAATGTTTGCACTGTTATCACGTATGTTTCAAGAAGCTTGAAGTATTTCCATAATATCTGTGTTCTATCGATATGTAATGCTTCTTTGCTAAACCAGCTTTTTTCTGGTAACATTTTAACCCGTTGGTGCCATATTACCATGGTGATTTTTTAAAAATATAAAACATACTTTACATGTGCTGCTATTCATTAAAAAAAATCAGACCATTTTACAGCAATCATACATAAAACCATGCAATAAAAACCAATTTTAAAATGTGAAATTAGATATTATGGAAATATGTTTTCTTTGTTGCCTGCATAAGGCTGGTGGAGTAGAGAAGTTTTCAGCTGGTGTTTAAAGGTTGAAAGAGAAGGTGCTTGCTGATTTTTTTGTTGGCAGAGTATTTCACAGTACTGGCTGGATGAATTAAGGCTCAGTTTCTTGTTGCTGTCCAATGAGCCTCACTAACTTGGGGAACAACCAATAATAATAATAAATAATAATAAATTTTATTTATATCCCGCCCTCCCCAGCCGAAGCCGGGCTCAGGGCGGCTAACAACAATAAAACAGTACAAAGGTACAACATAAACAACATTCTAAAATCATTCATTATAAAAATTAATTAATTCAAGCCACTAGCAACCATTGGGCCAGAGCTCTGCGAAGATTGCCGAGGGAGGGAGTCAGGCTGTGCCCTGGCCAAAGGCCTGGTGGAACAGCTCTGTCTTGCAGGCCCTGCGGAAGGATGTCAAGTCCCGCAGGGCCCTGGTCTCTTGTGACAGAGTGTTCCACCAGATCGGAGCCACAGCCGAAAAAGCCCTGGCTCTAGTTGAGGCCAGCCTAACTTCTCTGTGGCCTGGGACCTTCAAGATGTTTTTATTTGAAGACCGTAGGTTTCTCTGTGGGGCATACCAGGAGAGGCGGTCCCGTAGGTACGAGGGTCCTAGGCCATATAGGGCTTTAAAGGTTAAAACCAGCACCTTAAACCTGATCCTGTACTCCACCGGGAGCCAGTGCAGCTGGTATAGCACCGGATGAATGTGATCTCGCAGCGAAGACCTCGTAAGGAGTCTCGCTGCAGCATTCTGCACCCGCTGGAGTTTCTGGGTCAGTCTCAAGGGCAGCCCCACGTAGAGCGAGTTACAATAATCCAGTCTGGAGGTGACCGTCGCGTGGATCACAGTGGCTAGGTCAGGGCGAGAGAGGTAAGGAGCCAACTGCTTAGCTTGGCGGAGATGGAAAAATGCCGCCTTTGTTATAGCTGCAATCTGCGCCTCCATGGAAAGGGAGGTGTCGAAGATTACACCCAAACTCTTAACGGACGGTGCTGGCACTAATTGCGCCCCCGCAAGAGATGGGAGTTGCCCCCCCCAATCCCATATCGCCCCGTCCCAGCCACAGGACCTCTGTCTTCGAAGGATTTAGCTTCAACCGGCTCCCACGTAACCATCCAGCCACAGCTTCCAAACATCTGGTCAGTGTGTCTGGGGCCGAGTCAGGATGGCCATCCATCAACAGATAGAGTTGGGTGTCATCAGCATACTGATGGCAACCCAGCCCAAAACTCCGAACAAGCTGGGCGAGGGGGCGCATAAAGATGTTGAAAAGCATCGGGGAGAGTATCGCGCCCTGAGGTACTCCACACACCAAGGAGTGGCGCGATGACAATTCCCCCCCAAGCGCCACCCTCTGTCCCCGACCAGAGAGAAACGAGCGCAGCCATTGAAGGACTGTGCCCTGGATCCCCACGTCGGTAAGGCGGTGGTCCAAAAGTTCGTGATCGACCATGTCGAAAGCTGCTGATAGATCTAGAAGAATCAGCAGCCCTGACCCGCCTCGATCCAGCTGTCTACGAAGGTCATCTGTTAGGGCGACCAGAGCCGTCTCGGTCCCATGACCAGCGCGGAAGCCAGACTGGAATGGATCCAGAGCCAATGTTTCATCCAGAAACCCACCAAGCTGTTCAGCAACCGCTCTCTCAATCACCTTACCCAGGAACGGAAGATTCGAAACCGGGCGGTAATTGGATAGATCTAAAGGATCTAATGATGTTTTCTTTAAGAGCGGGCGCACCACTGCCTCCTTCAGTTCCCCTGGGAATGTCCCCGTGCCAAGGGACAAATTGATGATATTCCCCAGGGGGGCCCGCACCTCGTCTGGACACGCTCTAATCAGCCAAGACGGGCACGGGTCGAGAGGACAAGTGGTGGGATTTCTGCAGATGATCTCCGTGATTGAACTTGGATATAAGGGTTCAGGTGGTCCCCAAAGTGTACTCTAGACCTAAGTTGTCAAAAAAATTGTAAATACAAGGACCTTGAACCTGGATCAGTTGTAGACGGGCAGCCAATGCAGATGTTTTTACAGTGGTGTGGCACCCGGCTAATTAAAAATTATACTTGCAGGCATATTTTCATCATGGGTAGTTTCTCTTGTGCACAATGGAAGCTGTTGCTGTCCTTGTTCTTCTGGTGTGCCTTCCTTTCCACCTTTGTACACCCAGAAGAATACATGTAGGCTATGCCTTACTCTGAATGATCAGTGTGCTAGTTCATGCTGCCCAATTTCTTCATGCTGAACAGAAGCAACAACAGCTATGAACTTGGGGGGACTGTATATCTTCTGGACCTGGGATTGTGGTTGGTTTATCCCTAAACAAACCATGGTCGGAAGCCGTGGTTTGTTCACGGGAAGTCATGGTTTGTCGCCAAGGTGCGTCACCCACATCACATTTCTGAGTGGCCAGGGGCTTTGTCATCTAAATGCAAAAATGAAGGATATACCTGCTCTGCACAAACAGGACTAAAAGACCACTTTTGACAGAAGTTCTATATTAGAGCTTTGCAAGCTTTTTCATTGTTGGCCGACTTGCCTCTTCACCCCTCCCCCATATATTATTAACCATACATACCGTATATGATAACACCGTATTTTCTCATAGCATATGGCTGCTGTGCAGAATGTGTGATTAGCATATGTTGCAGTAATACTTTTAAGGCAAGCAGAGCAAACTTGCTTGTATCCACAAGCAACTAAAAACAGGAATCAATAATTAGGTCCTATTTTAGTTTGTTCTATAGTGAAAAATAAACTGGGGGAAGAATGATAAAATACAGAGAATATGAAAATGATTATGAAACACGTTGACATGAAATTATACAGATGTGAAACACCTGGTGGCAGCTCTGACTTGAC
This sequence comes from Podarcis vaucheri, assembly GCF_965113315.1. NCBI lineage: Eukaryota > Metazoa > Chordata > Lepidosauria > Squamata > Lacertidae > Podarcis > Podarcis vaucheri. Next base: position 4,223,498 of record NC_138761.1, read on the forward strand.
AGTTGGCTTTAATCTAATTAGAATGAAGCAAAGATGCGGTCGCCATGTAAAATGTTGTTAATCTCAGGTTCTGTAAAATCGAAAAGGAGACAGAAAAAACTCTTGTCTAATGGGTCACACTCAAAGTAGCCAGGGTTATCTGCCCTTTTTAGAAAGCTGCAGGAAAACCCACTTGTGTTGAAAAGTATTTAACCATCTGATGGAATCAGCATACATTCAGTTTCACTAAAAAGAGAGTAGTTGGCAACATTACATTTGGGTTGGGATGGTGTGTCTTTTAGCTCAGGGGCAAAGGTGATGTTCCAAGGCGGTTCTTGTTTACCTTCCGGTTGAAATGGGATGATTATTGCTACGCCATTTCTTAGACTGTGCCCACGTCCCGAAGGCTCCAATCCCTGAACTCAGCTCCAAAGACTGCAATTTTAGCTTTTGGTAGTTAATCATTAAACATTATTTTGCACAAAACTTACCCAGGCATCTTTATAGCCCTTAAGATTGATTTGAACAAAGTGCCATGTCATAGGCATGAAGCAAAATTTTCACTGACCGAGTGTTGTATGCATGTGTTTAGTTTTCCTATCCTGTAAAAGAAATATAAATGCATAAACTAACAGAATCCTAACACATCAGAAACGTGTAGTGTACGTATTCCACAAATATAGCCAAAACTCACATTAAAGCAAGTCTAAAAAAACACAAAAACAAATCAACGTGAATCCTATTGGCTGCATTTTCTAAAGTGCAGAACATTGCACGATTCCGTTGTGGATGTAATAAGTGCAGGAACAACTGTGGCAGATCCATCATGTGATCTGCAGTTGTCCTAGTACACATCTATCCAGTCCCATCCAACAGCATTTCAGCTTGTTCATCCTTGTCTGGCCAGAATTTAACAGAGGTTGCATTGGGAGTAGCTTGTTGTATGAACACATTCACTTTCTTTCTTTTGATGGTGGTGGGGGAATAGCACCCCATAATGTGGGGTAAATTACGTGGGGTAAATTAATAGAAGTCATTTTTCAGTTGGAAGAGCCAAAATCCAAAGTGACAGAGTGACATCAGGGATCTGGAGAACAAATGTCTGCAACTGAGATCCTCTCTGACTATCTGTCTTACTCTTCTAAGTCTTTTCCTTCTGGGTAACCCTGTTTCTTCGGCAGGAGAATGAATGGCAAAGCCAACTGAAGGACAAGAGAGCCATTCAGTGGGTACGTGAGAGAAGATCTTGTGTACAGTTTTGCCACACTCAATTTGTTTTTATTGTGGTTTGGTGCGATGAATTGCAGCTTTCTTTTCAGCAAGATTTTAATTTTGCATGTTAATTATTTATAAGCTACCTGGAGCTTTGGAGAGGCCAAATTAAAAATAAATAAATTGCCAGCTTCCTGCAGTTTCACTCCAGGGTTGTTGCTTTTGCTAACTAGGCAAGCAGATTTGAGACGAGAATGTTCGTGTACTCCCAACCCAGAATCATTAATTTGTGCTTTAGACTTCCAGCGCAGCTTTTTGTTGCAGAGAAATTCCTTCAGGCATATTTAGCTTGATCTGGGACAGTTTTCTCCCCTGGAAGCCAAGCGATCTGCTCTTGGTAGCTGTCACTTTATAGATGCATATTGAGGTTAAATTTCAATCTTTATTGCAGTAGTAGACTGTGTAACATGACCCAACAGTCCCTTCAAAGCAAAGCTAAACCAGTCCGGGCAGCTCCAAGGAAGCTGCGAGAGGGGTGTGTGTGGCTTTGGAGCAGAAAATAACACAGCTTTTTTCTTTGCAATCTTGGGCTTTAGCAAATGAGGTTCAGACTGTTCTCCCTGCACAGATTTGACAACTGATTACTTGCATGGTCCTTAATGGTGTCATCTAAGCAGGGAAAGGGATATTTGGGGATGAGTGAGGAATAGAAAGTGGGCCATGTAACTTTTTTATAAGAACGTTGTATTGAAGAAATAGTACCTAGCTGACTTGGTTACTATTGAGATCTGTAGAACTATGTAAGCTAGGTGCAGCAAGTAACTCCTGGGCAGTGGTACAGCCTGCTGTGGGAAGGATTGGGGCAAGTAAGTTTTTTTCTGTGCAAGTGAAGGGCAGCCAAGCTGTTGAAAAAAGAATTCAAGTGCTGCAGGAGGGTTTATGGGCCCTGTTTGTGGGCTTCCTATAGACATCTGGCTGGCCACTGTGGAAAACAGGAAGCTGGATTAGATAGGCCTTTTGTCTGGTCTAGTAGAACTCTACTCATGTTTTTGTGCAATGATAACCACTGACTTTGTAAGCCTAACTAACAAGGGTCACTGTGACTTTCGTCTTTCTCCTCAAGCCAACATGATAGATGAATCAGCCCTTTTGTGTATTGCTGCAGAATCCAGAGACACTATGCCAATTGCTGTAAATGGGAATATCTACCTGGATCAATACAACTGGTCAGGGTGACCGGTTTCTTATAACTCAAGTGTCCTTGTTGCAATATCGGGACTTGAAATCTGCAGGGGGAAGAGGAGAACAACAGCCTGTGCCTATTGGCAGAGGATTTTAGGGTTTTAAGCATGCTGACCTCTCTTCCATCCTGGCTTCAGTTTGTTTATTTTATTCCTGTCACTTACGTGCTGCCTTACAGGGCAAAGGGCTCCCGAGATGTCTTCCATATAGAATTAACAGCACAAAATACAATTGAACTCATCTTATTACAGTTTCAAAACTGAAACACCAATCTATAAAACACTGTACAGCACAGCAAAGTGCAGCAAATAGGATAAATCAGATTAGGACAGTTAAAACGAAGACCTGCAACAGTTTAAGCAATAAAATACCCAGCCCAACAGCTTAACTGAAAGCAGATTGAACAGGAATGTTTTCAAGGCCTGTTTAAAATGTGGTCGATGTGGTTGTGTCCAGATTGGGCTGTCCCAGGGATAATACATGCATGTGCTACTTTTATTGGGTCATGTTTTATATACCTTTCTAGACTGACAGAATTATGGCCGTGCAAGTTTGGCTGTTTCATCCAAACGGTTATGTAATTCTTACACCGGCACTGTGATAGCTTAATGAAGTGAAGAGAGGTCTGGCCTATTAACCTAGTTAAAAGGCTAACTGCAGGTAGCAGCTGTGATCTGATAATCTTCCTGTAAACATTATGCAGAAAATCATGGAGAGACTTTTTTCTATTCATTGTGGGGGTCTTTGCTGCCTATTGACTCCCCTGGAAGCAGCAACAGCTGTTGTCTGCCAGAGAAAGGCAATTTTCTTAAAACTGAGTTAAGCATATTTTCTTTTTGGTGCTTCTCACGAGGTTTTGCTCTCCTCTCGCTCCTGCCTCTTGCCTCAACTCCATATCCCCACCTTTTCTTTTGCTGCTCCTGTGTTTCCAAATGGAAAGAGTAAGTTCATTTTTGCTCTTTTGCTATGAATTCCTTCAGATGAGTTGCTCCTTTTTTATTTCTTCAGGCAGAAACCAAGGTTGGGAAGAAGTTATCGGTCCGTCTTGGAAAGCTGTTGCCAGTGTAGATACTGCTGACCTAGATGGACCAATGTTTCTGATTTGGTGTTCTCCCAGCGCAAACTCTGCATAGCTTCATGATGAGAATGATGCTTGAAATCTAGTCTAGTCCTCTGGCTCCAGTCCAGTGCTACTGAAGAAAAAACCCCAAAGACCTTGAAGAGTTGTCCCTCTAGCCAAGCTCAAGTTCTGTGCATAAAAATTCTGAGTTAGTGATGGGTGACTGATTTCCTTGGTATTCGTTAAATAACTGTGTGTGTATTCTGTAGCAGCATATTTCATAAACGCAGAATTTGGGAGTTGCCATCGTTAATCGTCTACCACAGATGCATGAGCAACAGTCTAGCCACAGACTTGTATCGCCAATCATCTATCATGGACACATGCAGAATTGGTGGGCTCTTTCAGAATGCATAGCTGACGACCCATTTATGGTTCTGTAATTCTAACAACCGTACGTTGAACTGAGGCAGGGCTTAACTGACTGAACAGCAACTTTACTAATTATTAGTATGCGTTTATCAAACGTTTCTAGGCCGCTTTTCCAAAGGGTTCAGAGCAACTTACGTAAAGCAAAAAAAAAAAAAGCACAATCAGTACAAAGACTACAAATAAAATAGCATCTCAGTAACTGAGAATCATCATTAAGAATTTGGCCAAATGTAAACTGAAATAAGGTTTTACATCTGTTGCAGAAAGTAGGCAAAAAAGCACCACCTGGACTCATTAGGCAGAGTATTCCAGGGCCTAGGGACTACAGCAGAATGTCCCTGATCCTCTCACCATGGTAATTTTAGTGTCTCATAATGAAGGCCTACAGAGAAGGGCTTGATTTCCAACTGCGAGGCAAAATAAATTTCTCTTCTAGTTCTTAAAGGGATGGTGCTAACACACACAAACACACGAAAGCGTTAGAGAATTCAGCTGCTCATAATTTTTGGTTTAGACTTCACTCATGTTTAAGAATGATCTCAGCCAGAATACATCTTGCTCCCTCTGTCACCAGAATGGTGGATTACATTGTGCTGGCCACGCTCTCCACATTTACTGGAGACCTCGGCAGACTTTCACTTATGACTTTGCGGAAAAGCAGAGTTGAGAAATGCCCTGGGAGTGGTTTGTGAGAAGGAGGATTGATTACATCTGAAGCAGAGAAACAACTGGATTTGAGCTGCTCTTGTTTGGCCCTGGTGATCACTTTTCATATTTACTTGGATTCCAGTGACTTTAGGTCCCATATTCTGCTTTTGTACCATTCGTGTTCGTCCTTACAAATTGACATGGCGTTGCAGCGTCATGTCATCAGAAGTATAACGGAACCATGAGCAGATTTTTGGGAGGGTGGTGGGAGAAAACTGCTTACCGTGGAACGGACAGCACAGTGCATAGATGGTATGTTTGAAGACAACACAGCTGTGAAGGAACAATATATTAAAACAGACAAAACGATAATGGCTCTGCAAGCTCTAGACTGGAGAGATTTCAAGGAATGAAGTACTGTATTCCAGAAATGCAAATTTGGCTCCAAAACAGCAGCAGACAAAAAATGAAGTCATGCTCTCCTTACAATGGTGTTCAGGCAAAAAAAGATGTACTTCTTTTAATGTGTAAGTTTGAAAGGACTTCATTTTTTCTTACATATGTGTGCAGAATTCCAGGTTGACTGCAATGTGGATTTGCAATTAACCTACACAATCTGTATAATACGATTGTGGTGTTTTCTTTACCCTGGCTTGGTTTGGTTTGGTATGGTAAGGTAGGTAGGTAGTTGAACACATATTTGGGGAAATAAAAAAATTCCTTCCAGTAGCACCTTAAAGACCAACTAAGTTAGTTCTTGGTATGAGCTTTCGTGTGCATGCACACTTCTTCAGATACCTGAAACAGAAGTTGTCAGATCCTTCTATATAGTGAGAAGGTGGGGAGGGGTATTACTCAGAAGGGTGGTGGGAATGGGAGATTGGCAGATAGCTGAGATAGGTCTTACAGGAAAAGGCAAGGGGTGAGAAGGTGAGAAATGGCTTAGTCATGTATAATGAGATAAGAATCCAATGTCTTTGTTCAGACCAGGTCTCTCCATGGTTTTAAGTTTGGTAATGAGTTGCAATTCAGCAGCTTCTCTTTCCAGTCTATTTCTGAAATTCCTTTGTAGTAAAACAGCTACTTTGAGATCTTGTATAGAATGTCCTGGGAGATTGAAGTGTTCTCCTACTGGTTTCTCTGTTTTGTGATTCTTTCACAATTTCAGAAATAGACTGAGATTTCAGAAGGTGCTAGTGGAAGGAATTTTTTTATTTTGACTATGGCAGACCAACACGGCTACCTATCTGTAACATATTTGGGGAGTCAGATTTTTGCATAATACTACTTAAACCTTATAATCTTGATTCTAGATTATGCTTTATTCTGGTTAATTCAATCAGATTAATTGGATTAATCCTCAGCCTACTGTCTGATTCAAAAATTTAAGTTGCGTGTGGCTGAAAATGTAGCTTGGAGAGAGAGCCCGCCTTGTATGTCTGAAACTGTTATCTCCTAAAGATTCTATATCTCCAATAGATTCTAATATCAATATTTATTTATTTATTTAATAATGTATTTTATGTTTCTAAAGTTATGTTTGTAGATGATGTTAGCCGTCCTGGGCTCTGTGTGAGGAAGAGCGGGATACAAGCCCTGAATAAATAAATATTTTAGCAGATATGCATAAGCTCATGCATGGGAGAAATATTTCACCCCACCTGCTTCAATTCAATTTTTTTGTTTGCGTTTTTAGTTACATTCTGTATACTGGATTTGATTTCACTGGTCAGATGCCCAAACCATGTTGTGAGCTTAAGTTGACTTGGCTGTTTGAGTAAATTTGTTTCAGACCCAGGGTGTATATTAGCTAAGGATTAATGGGTTTATTCCAGAAAGTTTCAGTACTTCAGGATATCACACAAGATAGCAAACCCATCTTTGTGGAATCTGTATATTTAGTGGCAGCTTCATGCTAGAGAATAGTGAGGTAGATGAGGGAGTGAAATAGGATGTTTGTTGGCTGGAGGTGCATCAAGAGCTAAATTGGGAAATGGATGTTTGAGGGCAGAATGGCCTTCAGATAATTATGCTAAATGAAATTTCTAAGCACAGCATATCTTCCTAGTCCTAATTTGCACACTGAGAGCTTTTGAGAAAGGGAAACAATATTTAAATGCTCATCTCTCTTCTCCTCCCCCACCATAAAATGGTACAGGCCAAATGGTACAATGTGCCACATATAATTTCTGCACACTTAAACTCACTGTTTGTTTCAATATTTGTGATTTTCTGGGTCTTAATCAAATTTCATCATGGCCAAAGTCATTCACATGACATGGTTGCTCTTAATGAAGGGATGAGCAGACTTCTCTCTTTATTTGTGGTCAGAGGCAGCTTGCCCCAACGTCGCTCTGACCTTTCTTTAATAATTCTTCTATTTTATTAACCCATGAGCTGCCTCTGTAAATGTTAACATGTTGCTGGAGGAAATAGCTACAGCAGCAAAATGTTGTTGTTGTTATGAATTTTGTATTTTTATTTTGTATTTTTATGCTGTGAACTACCCTGAGATTTACGGATGAAGGGCAGTATCCATATTTAATAAGTAAAATAAAAATAAAATAATTTTTCTTTCTTTTGGTCATGTTGTTGAACATTCAGTTCACTCTAAGTCAAGAAGTCACGGGTTTATAACAAAGTCAATTTAATTTATTTTAAGAAATAACAGGGGGAAGAGTCTGGGCAGCAGAATAGGAATTACTATCTTTGGACATATTCCCCGTCATTTGGACATTGTAGTTGTTTAGTCTTTCATTTCAGACACTAATGGATGTAAGGCACAGTTAAATTCCAGTTCGTCTTTTGGGCCTTTGAAACATGCCTGCAGGTTTAGAACGAGGGGAGAGCTTGCTGCACTTTTTATATTTACAATACAAGCACCTGTACAGGAAGATCTACCCTTTAGGGAGATCAGGTAGACGAGACGAGACTTTAGAAGGAAAAGCGAGAAGAAAAGAAATCTCTTTAAGCCAAGCAAGTGTTGCTGGTCATTTATTTGGTTATCATGTCCTTGAGGGGTGTGTGTGTATTTATATATTTTCATTCAGATTTAGGTGAGGCTTGCAGGGTGTCAGTGAATGCAGAAAGATAAACTATCTAAATAATAATAATAATTTATTATTTATACCCCGCCCATCTGGCTGGTTTCCCCAGCCACTCTGGGCGGCTTCCAACAAAACACTAAAATACAATAACCTATTAAACATTAAAAGCTTCCCTAAACAGGGCTGCCTTCAGATGTCTTCTAAAAGTTTGGTAGTTATTTTTCTCTTTGACATCTGGTGGGAGGGCGTTCCACAGGGCGGGCGCCACCACCGAGAAGGCCCTCTGTCTGGTTCCTGTAATTTGGCTTCTCGCAGTGAGGGAATGGCCAGAAGGCCCTCAGTGCTGGACCTCAGTGTCCGGGCAGAACAATGGGGGTGGAGACGCTTGCCACTTTTGCTACTGCCCGTTTGCTTGCCTCTTACCCACAGAGGGAGAGGACAAGACACCTGCTGAAGTTTTTGCTCTCTCCTCCCTTTGCTTGCTTGGAGAAGGCAGGCTGAAGAGCAGGAGGGCCAAAGGGCTCCCCTGATGGGCAGCAGCCCCCCAGCCTCTTCCCCGGCAAGAGAGATGGTATAGAAATGCCTTACAAAAAATGAGTGTGTCTTTGTTACTAACCCCCACATCAGTACAAATAATAATAATAACAGCTCCCTCTGGTATGGAGGCTGATACCCTACCTGCCTGCAGATTGTCTTGCCAGAGCAGTGCATGCTCTGGTTATCTCCTGCTTGGACTACAGCAATGCGCTCGTGGACGACTCTGGGGTTGTGGCGCTCATCTCGCTTTACTGGCCGAGGGAGCCGGCGTACAGCTTCCGGGTCATGTGGCCAGCATGACTAAGCCGCTTCTGGCGAACCAGAGCAGCGCACGGAAATGCCGTTTACCTTCCCACCGGAGCGGTACCTATTTATCTACTTGCACTTTGACGTACTTTCGAACTGCTAGGTTGGCAGTGTGTTTTTTTTAAAAAAAGTTTTAATGTTTTGTTATATATTTTTGGAAACCATATAGAGGCGTGGGTTGTTGTTTTTTAAAATCAAGTGGTATATAAATGTTCTTAAGTAAAATGAGGCCAGAGGAACATCGCCCAGCTATTGTTTTATTGTTTTAATGCTGTACACCGCTTTGAGGTTTTTATTAAAACTATAAAGCGGTATAGAAATTAAATAAATAAATAAAATTAAAATGCAGTCCTGTACCCATTTATCTAGGCGTAAGTCCCATTGAACTATATAGGGATTTACTGAGAAGGTGTGCATTAGATTGCTCTGTAAAGCTCTTTACTCTGATGTTTGGTACTCAGTTTTCTACCTCAAGTACTTTAAATTGTTCTTTCTAGTTTTCACTTTTTCTCCTCTGTCTCCTTTCTCTATGGTTTGGGAGAGAGGGCAGGCTGTGTTTCTGTAAAAAGACAATTAAAACTCACAGCATTCAGCATAGTGTATTACGGTCACAACAACAGGTAGAATAATAATTAAGTGGCCCACTGAGCAATTTTCAAGTGGTCTCTGGGGGAAAAAGTTTTGGGACCACTTTCTTAAACAACAAAATGTTTGAATAAACAATAAACTTAAAAAATTATTTCTCTGCCTGTAGCAGATTCTTACTCCCACAGGCAAGTGGCTATTTGCAAGCTAAAACAAAGTGACCTTGACAAATCCTAGCAATAATTTATTACTTACACCACACCCACCTGATAGGGTTGCCACAGCCACTCCGGGCGGCTTCCAACATAATAAAGACACAGCAAAACATCACACATAAAAAACAGGGCTGCCTTCAGATGTCTTCGGAAAGTCGTGCAGTTGTTAATCTGTTTGTCATCTGAGGGGAGGCCGTTCCACAGGGCCGGCGCCACTACCGAGAAGGCCCTAAAGCGAAAGGAAGTCTATGAAAGGACATTTATCTATGTGCGGGAACTTGGGAGAAGCATTTATATTACAAGACCTGTTTTGAAAGAGAAAGAGAAGTGCGCTGAGGGTCCAACATAATTTTCTGGCTTCCCACCTGTCCCTCTATAGGTTTCCCCATTCTACACATATGTGGCACTCCTTGCCTTGACAAAGAGGGGCAAAGCTGACCATTGAACCATTTCCTAACAGGGAATAAACTAGGAAAGGTCAGACAATTGCACACAGTGCACTATGTTATTTGCAGAATTCCCAAAGTTAATTTTCATTGTTTTTGCAGCTACATTTAATTTTGAGGACCAAACTGGTGATGATGAATTTTCTTAATTTGTTTTCGATGGCAGGATTCATGTTTTAAGTAAATGTGAACATCTGTGGGTTTGCAGTACAGAACTGTGACTAACTTATTTTACTTGATAGTGGGGAGAGCATCAAAGGGAAGGAATGTTTTGTTTTTTCCAGATAAGTGAGTGGCCATTTGCATGTGTGCACATGTGCGCACATACTTGTGACGTGTGGTGAAATGAAGCAGAAAGGTCCCATTGTTACAGTCTGTTTGGATGTTTAACTCCGAGCACATCAGAAACGAGATCCAAACAAGATTAACATTACAGCAAATGTCCCTCTTCCCTCTTCCCTCTAGCCCTGGTAATCCCAGATAGAAGATTTTTGGGCTTTGGTGGGTCTCCAAGTGGAGTCTATGGAATAGGCTCAAACCTCACCTTAGTCCATCATTTGCTTGTTCATTTAGGATTTGTAACCCCAAGATGACGGAGATAACAACAACAACAACAACAACAACAACTTATTATTTATACCCCGCCCATCTGGCTGGGTTTCCCCAGCCACCCTGGGCGGCTTCCAACACAATATTAAAATACCGTAATGCATCAAACATTAAAAGCTTCCCTAAACAGGGCTGCCTTCAGATGTCTTCTAAAGGTCTGGTGGTAGTTCTCTTTGACATCTGGTGGGAGGACGTTTCATAGGGCGGGCGCCACTATTGAGAAGGCCCTCTGCCTTGTTCCCTGTAACTTGGCTTCTCGCAGCGAGGGAATCGCCAGAAGTCCCTCAGCGCTGGACCTCAGTGTCCGGGCAGAACGATGGGGGTGGAGACGCTCCTTCAGGTATACCGGACCAAGGCCATTTAGGGCTTTCAAGGTCAGCACCAACACTTTGAATTGTGCTCGGAAACGGACTGGGAGCCAATGTAGGTCTTTCAAGACTGGTGTTACGTGGTCTCGGCGGCCGCTCCTAGTCACCAGTCTAGCTGCCGCATTCTGGATTAGTTGTCACCTTTAAAGGTAGCCCCACGTAGATTGCATTGCAGTAGTCCAAGCGGGAAATAAACAGAGCATGCACTACTCTGGCGAGACAGTCCGTGGGCAGGTAGGGTCTCAGCCTGCGTACCAGATGGAGCTGGTAAACAGCCGCCCTGGACACAGAATTGACCTGTGCCTCCATGGACAGCTGTGAGTCCAGAATGACTCCCAGGCTGCGCACCTGGTTCTTCAGGGGCACAGTTACCCCATTCAGCACCAGGGAGTCCTTTACACCCGCCCGCCTCCTGTCCCCCCAAAACAGTACTTCTGTCTTGTCAGGATTCAGCCTCAATCTGTTACCCGCCATCCATCCTCCAACCGCCTCCAGACACTCACACAGGACCTTCACCGGTTCTGATTTGAAAGAGAGGATTGCGTGATAGGTGCTTGGTAACCTCCCTTCCCTGTTTTTGCGTTCATGAATTGCGTTAAAATTGGTGAGTGGTCACAGACCTGCCACAGTGTAGTCTTTCTTCAAGGATAGTGAGTGATCAGCCTTGTACTGTCAGCGGTTATAGGGAGGCGGCCTCTTGAGTTCACAGGGCCCAGGTTTTTTAAGGTAATAAGGTGTGGGAAGACTACTTGCTCGTCTCGGAGGTGTGAAACTTGTAAAGAACTAGTATAGCCTCCAGTCTTTATTGAAGCCTGTCTATGGGGCAGTACACTTTCCGCTCTAGGGCTAGGAGTGCATCAAAGCTTTTGTTGCTAGTTCTCACCAGGGAAAAACAACACTGGTGTCTCCTCTAATTGAGGGTGGGATGTCTTTAATGCCATCAAGGGGGGAAAGTAATTTTTTTAAGCATCAAAGCCCCTTTTATCTTAAAAGCTGCTGGTCTGAAGCATACACTAGAATTTTTATTTTTATTTTTAAAAAAACTTTTGGGTAGTATACAGGAGATATCCTGTCTCCGTGTTAGAATGTATGTAAAGGCATAGCATGTATCACATGTCAAATACTGTAAGAGTGAGATGTGGACTCTCAAGTTTGTGTATCTGAATTATCTGCGTGGAGGTAGAATGTTGCTGCCAAATGGCTTTCTCAGCCAGCGGCATAATGCCTTTGTTTTTCTGGAAACTGGTGTCTTGGAGAACACTGTGATGATGCAGGTACAGAGTAAAGAGAGGAGGAGCGTTGTAAGGAAAGAAGGAAGCAAGTGGAAACAGTGAGGCAGAATGACACATTCAGACTGCAGAATTCGTTCATTGTGCTTCCAGTGTTGGGTGCTCTTTTGCTCACCTGGACAGGGATAGGTTGCAGATGGACACTGGGGGAGGAATCTCTCTCTTGGGCTCCCCCTACAAGACTTTAATGTTAGCTGATCTAAACCAGGGATCTTTGGGTATGGCTCTTGGCGTACAGTTAATGGACCAGCAATATGCCAAATGCAGCCAGTGGCAGTTGCCCAAACTGTGATTATGAGTGCACGTACAGTGGTGCCTCGCAAGACGAAAAGAATCCGTTCCGCGAGTCTCTTCGTCTTGCGGTTTTCTCGTCTTGCGAAGCAAGCCCATTAGCGGATTAGTGCTATTAGCGGCTTAGCGGGCTTAGCGGATCAGCTGATAAGCGGCTTAGCGGATCAGCTCTTAAGCGGCTTAGCGGCTTAGGATCAGCTGATAAGCGGCTTAGCGGCTTGGGAAAAAGGGGGGGGGAGGAAAAAAACCCAGCAGGAACTCGCAATACATTTTCGTCTTGCGAAGCAAGCCCATAGGAAATTCGTTTTGTGAAGCACCTCCAAAACGGAAAACCCTTTCGTCTGGCGGGTTTTCCGTCTTGCGAGGCATTCGTCTTGCGGGGCACCACTGTATATAATACAGTGGTACCTTGGGTTACATACGCTTCAGGTTACATATGCTTCAGGTTACAGACTCCGCTAACCCAGAAATAGTACCTCGGGTTAAGAACTTTGCTTCAGGGTGAGAACAGAAATCGGGCTCCGGCGGTGCGGCAGCTGGAGGCCCCATTTGCTAAAGTGGTGCTTCAGGTTAAGAACAGTTTCAGGTTAAGAACGGACCTCCAGAACGAATTAAGTACTTAACCCGAGGTACCATTGTAATAGAGGTGAGTGTGTGCTCGAAGCTGTTATTCTGTACATTATCTCTCGCCCATCTCCCTGAAAAATGTGTGTGAAACGTATTTGCAGATGTTAGCCTGCTTACTAAACATCTCACCATCAGTATGCTGGTGCCAAAGTCTTTGCAACTTCCTTTTTGCTTGCCACTCCTGCTTGCTTTTCAGTAAGCATTGCATGGACTTACCACGCCCTTAACACTAAGCGAGTCCATGAGTCCACCTAGTTTCCTATTTTCTGACTGCAGCTCTTCCAAGCTACTTTCTAGTTACCTTTAAGGTTGCAGAGACATATTTTTTAATACTATTATTTACAGTGGTACCTTGGTTGCCGAACTTAATCCGTTCCAGGAGTCCATTCAACCCCCAGAATCGTTCGAAAACCAAGGCACAGCTTCTGATTGGCTGCAGGAGCTTCCTGCACTCAATTGGAAGCTGTGGAAGGCGCGTCAGATGTTCGGCTTTCGAAAAACATTCGCAAAGTGGAACACGCACTTCCGGGGTTGCGGCGTTTGGGAGCCGATTTGTTTGGGAGCCAAGCCATTCGAGAACCAAGGTACCACTGTATTTCAATGCTAAAAGAATTGGGCAGATTTGGAAGGTACCCCAAGGTCCTCTAGTCCAACCCCTTGCAGATGCAGGAATCCTCCCACAGTTTTCCCTGGGTGGGTTCGAACACCAACCTTCTGGTTAACAGCCAGACACAATGCTCCATTGTGCCACAGGAAATTATAATTACTTGTCAGCTTGCTGGTGGTTAGATCTACAGTGGTGCCTCGCAAGACGAAAAGAATCCGTTCTGTGATTCTCTTCGTCCAGCGGTTTTTTCGTCTTGCGAAGCAAGCCCATTGACGGATTAGCGGATTAGCGCTATTAGCGGCTTTTAGCGGCTTATCTGCTGATCGGATCAGCTGATAAGCGGCTTAGCGGCTTAGGAAAGGGGGGGGGGAGGGAAAAAAACCAGCAGGAACTCGCAAGACATTGTTGTCTTGCGAAGCAAGCCCATAGGAAATTCGTTTTGCGAAGCACCTCCAAAACGGAAAACCCTTTCGTCTAGCGAGTTTTCCGTCTTGCAAGGCATTTGTCTTGCGGGGCACCACTGTATTTCAGTCTCACGTGATAAACTTAATCATAAGCATTGCATGTAACTACACTCCTGTCACAACTCTGAGGAGGAGTATTAAGACAATCAAATAATTTCTACAAATGAAGAAGGCTTTTTTTGTTTGTCCCTCTATCAATGGCCCTAAACCACCAGCCTAAATTTGTCTTCAGGTTGTCTCTCTGGCATGTGATTACCTATTTATTGTTGCATTTATGTGCTGCCCTTTTCTCCAAGAAGCTCAAGGTTGTGTACGTGGTTCTCTCCCTCTTCAATTAATTCGCACAACAACTCTGTTGGGTAGGTTAGGGCAGTGACTGGCCCAAGGTCACCCAGTGAACTTCATAGCCAGATGGGAATTTGAACCCTGGTCTCTCAGGCTGAAAACCTGTTTTCCTGTGGATACTTAATAATGGAGCAATTTTAGTTTCGTATTCCATTCTGATCTGGAGCAAACCTGCTCGATATCTGTTTTCCTGTGTCCAGCATTCCCCCCGCTACTTTGCAGCTATAATTTGCCTTTGGCAAAGGTTGAGAGTATCCATTTTTAATTGCACGTGTTGTGTGTAGATTTGTAAGTGCTTTCAACGAATGTTTCTCTGTAGAGACTCCTTGGGGGAATATCCATCTTCCCTGTTATGAAATGGATATTCTCCAAGGGTTAGTTTACATAATATCTGATCAGTGATGTCGGAGGCCTTTTGTAAATTTGATAAGGTGCTTACTAAGTAAGTTGCGTTTGCCACGAAAACAGGCGTGCGAGCTTGAAGTGCTTTGCCGTTTGTGCAAGAGCAGGAGAACAAAGTGAAAGGCGCAGAGCAGCTTTTGTCAGATGCAACTGCACTCATGACTAGGAGTGGCTTTAGCGCATGGAGCATTCTCAGACCGGTCTGCGATTTAATGTGCAAATTGCAGGTTTGTTTTGCTGGTGTATTTTGGGTGGAGAAGCAGCTCCAAATTGGAGCTCTCTCTGAAGCTCTAATTGACTGCATCACACCTTGTGTTCCTGTAGGTTCTTCACTTATTTTGCACTTCTTGTCGCTGATCATGTGAAACGGCCTTTTCAAAGCAGTTTGGCTTAATGTGCAAGCAACAGAAATCAGAGTGGGGCGCAAAGTAGGGCAGTTTCTTTGCAGGCTCTTTTGATAAGCCGACTGTGTGCGCTTGGGAGTGGTCCAGTTTCTACATACGGGAATTTCAAGGCTTACCTCATTTCTTTCGCCTGCTTCAGATCCATATGCTGTTAACTGCAGGAATTTGTTGAGAACTGCATTTTGCTGGTTTTCAAACTTAGCTTTCTTAACTTCACTTTGCTCAAGGGGCACCGAAGGGGGGAACCAAGGAAGTGATTAAAAATCTAGACTTTCCAGTGTATCCATGTCACAGTGACAGATAACAGCAGGTTTTTTAGCAGGTTCGGAGAGGCAGAAACGATTTGCTTCTCTGTTCCTTTCTTTGTTTTCGCTCTTTCTGTGTCTCTCCTTAGCCCTGCTTTTAACTCTCCTGGCAACGCTGCCTGCTTCTGCTGACTCATGCCAGGCCTTTCTTCAGCACAATTTGACAGCCTTTCAAATATGAATGCTAGCTTAACCATAAAAGTTATTTTTCTAATGTCCTTAATGTTTGGCCCCTGCGAGTGGTTTTTTTTCACCGAGCCGAAGCCTGCATAAAAGTAATTTATCGCTGGAAATTAAATCAAGGCCAACTGCAGTGATTCGGGCTTCAAAAATTAAAATCCCTGATTGCTGACTCAATTAGAATGCCAGTGGGTAAGTACGTCAAGCCTCCAGCATTTACAGGAAAAAGAATTGGCGCTCTTTTGTTGTGTACTTCTGAGCTTAAAAGCACTTACTGACCAAATACAGTACTTTATTCTGCTGTGCATTATTGTATTTATGTAACAGCCATTGTCTTCTGTGTCGTGTGCCTTTGAAAGTGTTGGGTGAATGTGGTCTTGTGTTACCTGCTGAACCACTTCACTTTGCCAGTGGCCTTCAGACTGCATGGAATGGTTTTTGTGTAACTTAATTTTTAAAGCTTGCTGATTTTTCTATTAGAATAGCATTCTGTGGTGCTCTCCATGCTGTGCTTAGGTTGGCGGGGTTGCTTTTCAATGTCCTACCTCTTTCAAGTGAATATTCCATGAAAAAGCCAACACTACCACTTTTATAAAAGGATTGGGGGGGGGGGCAGAAATCAAATATTCAAACTTTGTGTTCCCACTGATTCTTTTCTGCAGCAGTGTGCAATGCAACCCTGAAAAGTGTGTGTGTGTGTGTGTTGTGATGCAGTTGTGACCCTGGTCTAAATTACACCATGCAGGTTAAAATGCAAGTTTGATCTTAAATTATAAAACAGTTTAGGGAGATCATACCACAGCATATGTGTGTGAACCATGTTAGGAATATTTCCATGAAGAAAAATGTGTGCGCGTATGTGATATTTTCATAGTAATATTTCTTCTCTGGTTGCATAATCTTTATTATTGGTGACAATGTGCTAAAAAGGCTGTTCTTGGTCATGCACTTAAAAAAAGTATACATATGTTTGTAGCTTGCAGGTTGGAAGCAAATAAGAAGGCAGTAAACTATTGTCTGGGAACATTTCAGCCTTTGAATCAATTTTCTTTTCGTGCTGTTGGGCATTTTTTATTATGGATTTCTGTGGAGTAAACTTAAGGACCCTGCTTTCTGCAGTCATTGCACAAGGGACTTAGCTTCCATTAGCATTAATTGGCATTAACCATTCCACGTATAGAAACTGCAGACATGCAAGGCAATGCATATATTGCTCTGTGTGCACAGTTCCTGCATTATAACCATGGGCTCAAGTCTTGTATGCTGGGCAGTCGCAAGCCTTGTATTTCAGTCCCTTAAGTAAAGGGAGACAGAGGCAGGGAAGAAGAGGCAGGGCAGTTTGGTGTAAATCAGCCTTTCTCAAACTTTGGGTCTCCAGATGTTGCACTACAATGTCCACCTTCTCAGGCAGCATGGCCAATGATCAAGGATGATGGCAGTTGTAGTTTAGCAACATCTGGGGATCCAAGTATGCACCTACTAGATTCCTTTTGGCTTCCAGAGTAGACTTTTAGGGTTGCATGTTGCCTTCCTCAAAGATTTCAAAAATTGGCACACTCTTAATATCAAGTCTGTATTCCTTCTGATTGTTCAGATGAATCTGAACATTCAGTATGCCATTGTAACTCAAGGGCTCAAATCGAACCTTCATAGCTGTCTAAAGACTCCTGTTGCTGCAGAGACCTGGATGTAGTTTGGCTTTTCCCCTCCTGCTTTTCCTCCTTACTGCTCTGCCAACTCTGAATAGCTGGCTGGTGCTTATAGCCATAGGTTGATGTGAAGACTGATAAGATGTGATGCATTTGGAGAAACTGAGGTAGCCAGGTGGAGGTGTGTGGGTGGGAGATCTCAGTGGTAGAGCATACACATTATGCTCAGAAGACCCCAGGCAATTCCTGGCATCTCCAGGTGGGGCTGGGAGAGACCGCTGTCTGAAACTGAAAAACCACTGCCAGTCAGTGTAGGCAGTACCGAGTTAGATAGAACAATGGTCTGACTGTATTAGACAAGTTCCTAGGTTTCCTATGGTGCCTCTCTCTGTTGATTCAGGTCTCGCCCACAAGAAGGAGAGTGTGCAGGCAGTTAGTTGCTAAGCAGCTGCTCATGTTCTAAACTTGATCTGTTGATGTAGTCTTCAGAAATGCCCTAGTGCTACATCCCAATTAGTTATCGTACATCATCACATAGTTACATCATCACATAGGTGATTCTGATTGACTGTAATGTCTTCAGCATGCAGGTCCTACTTGGAAATAAGAAAATAGGTCTCCTTCTTTGGCGTCATAGGAAGCTGCCTTATACTCAGACAGTAGGTCCATGTAGCTGATACACAGAAAATATATCTAGATAATTTCATTTGTGTGTCGCCTTTCCATGGTTCAAACCATGCTCAAGGCAGCTTACAGCATGAAAAAAATACCTAATTACAACACCAGCAAGGCAGTTTATCACCTCCCCATCAGTGTTTGTAATTAGCCAGGTGCCAGGGGTATTATGCAGATGACACAACCTTGATGGCAGAAAGTGAGGAGGAATTAAAGAACCTTTTAATGAGGGTGAAAGAGGAGAGCGCAAAATATGGTCTGAAGCTCAACATCAAAAAAAGAAGAAGATCATGGCCACTGGTCCCATCACCTCCTGGCAAATAGAAGGGGAAGAAATGGAAGCAGTGAGAGATTTTACTTTCTTGGGCTCCATGATCACTGCAGATGGTGACAACAGTCATGAAATTATAAGATGCCTGCTTCTTGGGAGAAACGCAATGACAAACCTAGACAGCATCTTAAAAAGCAGAGACATCACCTTGCCAACAAAGGTCCGTAAAGTTAAAGCTATGGTTTTCCCAGTAGTGATGTATGGAAGTGAAAGCTGGACCGTAAAGAAGGCTGATCGCCGAAGAATTGATGCTTTTGAATTCTGGTGCTGGAGGAGACTCTTGAGAGTCCCATGGACTGCAAGAAGATCAAACCGATCCATTCTGAAGGAAATCAGCCCTGAGTGCTCACTGGAAGGACAGATCCTGAAGCTGAGGCTCCAATACTTTGGCCACCTCATGAGAAGAGAAGACTCCCTGGAAAAGACCCTGATGTTGGAAAAGATGGAGGGCACAAGGAGAAGAGGACGACAGAGGACGAGATGGTTGGACAGTGTTCTCGAAGCTGCGAACATGAGTTTGTCCAAACTGCGGGAGGCAGTGGAAGACAGGAGTGCCTGGCGTGCTCTGGTCCATGGGGTCACAAAGAGTCGGACACGACTAAACAACAACAAATCAGCAACTTGCGACCAAGTGAAGATGCCTGGGTGCCATGATTGTGCCTGCCATACCGGCCATCTGGAGCTGCTTTGCCTGAGGATCATTGGATCTTGACTGGTTTCACACACCAATACCACATCCTGTTGAGTCTATCAGTTGTATTTTATTTGCACATCAGAATGAATTTCAGGAACCCTAATGTTTTTTCTGTGCAGCCGGAGCAGCAGCAGCGAACGATGTTATAGTTAGTTGTTGTCACTTGTCTTCACTTACCCCACCCCCTTGCCCTGCTCACAGTTGTGAAGAATATTCCTAATGGTCCATGTCACCATTAACAAATAAAGGTCGGAATAGGCCAATGTATATGTGGACTGTCCCTGGATAAAGTGACTTTTCTTCCTTAAGTTCTCAAAGTTTATATTTTAGTTCAAGGTTGTCATCTGAACTAGCCAAATGTTTAACTGAAAATTACAGTCAGTCCATCATTTGAAAAATAAGACTTCAGAGGCATCTTGCCCCAAAATGGCAACTAGACTTTCTATCTTGCTGACTGTAACTTTGGTTTAAAGAGCCATTTGGTGCCTGGCTTATACATCTGAGTTTCTAACACTGCCCCCCCATCCCCTTCTGCTTTCCTCTTGGTTAAATGAAATTACCCTAGACATTGTTAATTGTTTCTTCACCATCCTTAGTAATTAAAAGAATAAAGGGTCTTAGTGGAAAGTAGATTTAGCTCAGGAAACTGGGATGCAGTCACAGCTCCTATAGCAGGGGTAGGCAGTCTAAGGCCCGGGGGCTGGATCCGGCCCAATTGCCTTCTCAGTCCGGCCTGCGGACGGTCCGAGAATCAGCGTGTTTTTACATGAGTAGAATGTGTCCTTTTATTTAAAATGCATCTCTGGGTTATTTGTGGGGCCTGCCGGTTGTTTACATGAGTAGAATGTGTGCTTTTATTTAAAATGCATCTCTGGGTTATTTGTGTGGCATAGGAATTTGTTCATTATTATTTTTTCAAAATATAGTCCAGCCCACCACATGGTCTGAGAGACGGTGGACCGGCCCACGGCTGAAAAAGGTTGCTGACCCCTGTCCTAGGCTGGGCTGGACGAAGATCTAGCCCAGCTCTTTCATGCAAATGGCTGTGCCCTGAGGATTCCTCATTGGCTCCTGATTGCCAAATCACATCAAAAGATGTTTGAACGGAAGATGGTTGGATCTGCTTGCCTGACCAGGCTGGTTTCAGTGGGAATCACTAAAGTCTTTTTCTGTGACCAAAGGTATTCCTTGAGACAAACGTGCTATTCTACCCCCCCCCCCAAAAAAAAAGACAGGGCTAGCACCAAGCAACACACAGTGACTGCTGGTTGAATGCATGTGTGTGCAGACTTGCAGTTGATAATCCAACAGGGGCTGAAAATGGATTCAAGAAAGACTGACCGAGTGATCTAATTGTCACAATTAATGTTTGTATTTACAGTGGTGCCCCGCAAGACGAATGCCTCACAAGACGGAAAACCTGCTAGACGAAAGGGTTTTCCGTTTTGGAGGTGCTTCGCAAAACGAATTTCCTATGGGCGAAAATGTCTTGCGAGTTCCTGCGGGGTTTTTTCCCCTTTCCCTCCCCTTTTTCCCAAGCCGCTAAGCCGCTTAACATCTGATCCGCTAAGCCGCTAAGCCGCTTATCAGCTGATCCGCTAAGCCCACTAAGCTGCTAATAGTGCTAATCCGCTAAGCTGCTAATGGGCTTGCTTCGCAAGACGAAAAAACCGCAAGACGAAGAGACTCGCGGAACGGATTCTTTTCGTCTTGCGAGGCACCACTGTATGTGGGCGGGGGTAATGGAGAGAGAGTGGGTTCTGGGTTTGTTTTTTGAGGTGGGAGAGTGCTGCCCATCTGCCCAAGCTGAAAACCCAGCCCTATAAGTTGGTACAGATGGTGGTTCTTGCAGTGGTACTTGGTTTATGTATGAGTTGCATTGTTTATCACCATTCAGTGTTGAGGACTATTATGTGGTTGTGCATTGTGCTATGCTTGTGCAATCTTGTTGCACACAACAGGAGTCACTGTTGTTATTTCCAGTATTTGGGAGATTTGATAACCCTGCCGCTGGAGTGCCATCCTGAGGGAAGATGTCTGGATCCGACGCACTAAATTGCAACTGCATGTTTATTAAAAAGGGGGGATGGGGGGAGATTGCATGCAAATTCTTTAAAACAACTTCAGAGAAAGAGAGATGTAACATGCAACATGTAACATGTGTTAGCAGTACCGATTATTAGTTGGCCACTCATGCTGGGAAGCTGGTATTTTGGGGGGACATTTCTCAACATGTAAAGGATCAATAGCTTCTTGAAAATTTATCTAATTGACATGCCGTGTAATTACAAGAAAAGTAGTCATTTCCCATCATTAATAAAAGTTGAGATTTCAGCAGACTGATGACTCTGGATCATTACTATGGGATTTCACTGGCATTGACAAAGGAAGCATCAGAGGTTACCGGCCACTGTCACAAGATTTTGCAAACTTTATTTATCACCTCCCTGTTCCATTCCTGTTGTGGGATTGTGGGCTGAGCCTGTTGCCTGCATAAGCTATTGCATGTTGAAACAGGGGCTGGGATGCAGGAGGCAATCAATGGATGCTGGATATTTTTCTGGGTTTCGTTGCAGCATAGTTATTGATCAGTTTAAGGAATCTAGGTCAGGGATTACTGTTCATGTGTTAAATGGAAACACATTGAGCAGGGATCCACAAATTTTGGCTTTGCTGAAAACTACCATATCCCCCGTAAACATTTTTGTTGCCTTTTTCTAGATGATCACCAAACAGCATGACTAGATATGTAGATATATAATGAAACAATGAAACCACAAAACCTTTAGGCATATGGCCCATGTCGAAAGAGACACAATACATTATCCATCTACATAGCATGGAGAGGAAGATGTAAAACAGGAAAGTACATGCAGTCATAGCCTAATAATTGCACATGGTGCCAGATTTTCCAGGCCTGTAAAGCTGGCCTTCTTGAGAACGTATCATTTGAAGTAAAGTCAGTAAAGGATTGCCAAATCATATAGAAATAATCTTTGCAATTCTGAGAACTTGAGGGAGGGCAGGCATGGTTGCCAGTGGGGGTCTGTTTGTGATGTCAACATATTGAAGGCAGCATGGGCATATCGTATGTTGCTTTTTTCTTTCTTTCATATTCTCACTTTTATGTGTATCTTTGTTGTTGTTTTTCTCCCTCTCACTTTTCCTTCTTTTTTTGTACTACTTTATTTCTTTTAATTGAAATCACCTTAATATTTTATTTTTAAAAAGCATACTTGTCAGGGAACTGACATCGGAGCTAGAGGCGGAGGGAAGGCTCTCAAATGATGCTGGAGAAGGGCCCAGCAGGGAGAGAGGCAGCTCCGCAGATGGGGAAGCAAATCAGCGCAACACCAGGGATATAGAGGGCTGATGGGGGAATCGGCGAGAGGGCTCCAGGACTCTTCACCGGAAACCAGCGGGGAGAGCATGGGTCCTCCGCTACCCACGTCCACCATGCGCAGAAGACTTCCGCGCAGAGAGAGTAGGAGGAGACTGGGTGTCAAACAACTTTTCTGTTGGAAAAGATTTAAGAAACACCCACTGACGGATTCTGCTAGCGACTGAGGCAGCCATGAATTGAACGGCTGTCCAGACAGAAAGGTTTAACAAAGCAACATAACCAGGAGAGGCGGCAACTTACGCACGAGCAACCCCATACCCATTACAATACTGAAGCTAAATTCATATGCAGTTTACATTAGACGTAGCTCTCAAGTATATTTGCAATAAGACAAGTGTGTGGTGTAAAACGGCTTAGCCGCTCCTGTGTCTTAAATGTTGATATGCCCACCTCAGATTTCAATTAAAATAACTAAAAAGGGGGGGACACGGGTGGTGCTGTGGTCTAAACCACAGAGCCTTGGGCTTGCTGATCGGAAGGTTGGCAGTTCGAATCCCCGCGACGGGGTGAGCTCCCGTTGCTCGGTCCCTGCTCCTGCCCACCTAGCAGTTCGAAAACACGTCAAAGTGCAAGTAGATAAATAGGTACCGCTCCGGCGGGAAGGTAAACGACGTTTCCATGCACTGCTCTGGTTCGCCAGAAGCGGCTTAGTCATGCTGGTCACGTGACCCGGAAAAACTGTCTGTGGACAAACGCTGGCTCCCTCGGCCTATAGAGCGAGATGAGCGCCGCAACCCCAGAGTCAGTCACGACTGGACCTAATGGTCAGGGGTACCTTTACCTTTACCTAACTTAAAAAAGAGAACTTAGCTGGAATCTGAGGATGCATCTGTGTTCTGAGATGTATTGCCTTTTAGTAAAATGGCACAGGTGTTGGGAAGAGACCCGGCTCTGGATGTAGGATTCAGTTTATTCAGTTCTAGTAAAAGAAAGGGAAGGCACAATTTTATTTCATGACCGTCATCGCTCTGCACAGAAACTGCGGTGTTAAGGTTTATGGTTTACCTTCACATAGAACTGAGCTCCTTGTGTAGTTCTGCCGGTTTAAAGTTTCTCTTTCTGTGTCTGCCCTGGTAAGCAGTGTGCTCCCTACATTAACAACTTAAGCTCTTTTTGGATTAAATCCATTTAAAGTTAAGCCTGCTTCAGAGGCTGACCTCCCCAACCAACAGAGTGCTGCGTTTATCACTTCGGGGAATCAGCATTTCTAATTCATGACACAAGATGGGCCCAGCAGCTTCTTGACAGCATATTCAATAGCTCATTGTGCACCTGCTCCTTTAATTCAGCACAGAAGCTCTGCTGTCCACATCACCTTGCTCAATAAATGTTGTCGTCTGCATCTATTTTTATTTTCTTTCTCTTCAATGCTCCAGCTGCTTTCTGGGCAGCAGCAACGGCCTGGCTGCTCTTTTCTGGTGCCCATGTATTACGAACACATCCAGCATGTTCTTTTGTAGACAGCCATGGTCTTTGTAGGGATGTCTGGGTGATGGGTGTGTGTGTGTCACTTCCTTTGTCATTTTCCTGGCAGTTCGGCTTCTTACAGATGTTTACTCATCATCAGTGTATAGTGTTGTACCATACAGGGCATTGAGGCAACTGGGTTTGAGCATAGGAAACATGCAGTTGAGGTAATTGTGTATACATGCCTGATGTCCTAATGCCTTTGCCCATCTCTTTGAAGTTGTGCTGGCATCTGTCTGTTTTGGGAAACAATGCAGGAGTGTGCCTTTGGGAGTGAGGTCAAACTGTTGGAAGGTTGCAGTGCCTGCTGTGGCTTTAGAGACCAAATAAGGGAGAGACATGTTTTGTTGCAGCTGGAGCAGATGGAGGTACCCGGTTGTGCTGCTGCAGATGCAGCCGGGCGTTTCTTTCCTCCGAGCTCCTCCCAGCGGTTATCCCTCCTCTGGTCCTTGCTACAGGAATACATGACGTGTCTGTCTGGCTCCTGGCACTGCGGTTGTCTGCAAGGGATTCCCAGATGGCAGGCTTGATGTTGCCAGCCTGCATGTCACGTTTGCAAACATCTTTGTAACTCTTTGAAGTGGTCTTCCATATTTTATCCTTTTCAGCACTAGTAATGCCAAGCTGTGAGCGTAACAAGAAATACTCTGTAAAATAAGCCCATGTCAAAGGTAAAGGTAAAGGGACCCCTGACCTTAGGTCCAGTCGCGGACGACTCTGGGGTTGCGGCGCTCATCTCGCTTTATTGGCTGAGGGAGCCGGCGCACAGCTTCCGGGTCATGTGGCCATGACTAAGCTGCTTCTGGCGAACCAGAGCAGTGCATGGAAACGCCGTTTACCTTCCCGCCAGAGTGGTACCTATTTATCTACTTGCACTTTGATGTGCTTTCAAACTGCTAGGTTGGCAGGAGCAGGGACCGAGCAACGGGAGCTTACCCCGTCGTGGGGATTCGAACCGCCAACCTTCTGATCGGCAAGTCCTAGGCTCTGTGTTTCAAGCCACAGTGCCACCCACGTCCCATAAGCCCATGTTACCTTGGGCCTATCTATCATTGGCTTTGTGTGTTGGTTGCTATTCCTCATGCCTAGCGTATTCTACTAGCACATTTATGTTAGCAGTGACCAGTGCAACGGGCACCTTGCTTGTAGGCCGAGATCGAAAGGTTGAAATATAATAAGCTTAACTTGACCACTGTTGCTTTAAATCAGACTGTTCATTCTACTTGGTTATTTTGTTACTGCCACTTTGAAAAGTTATTGGAGATTCCTCCCTCCTCTTTTCAACCAATTACCCCAGCCCCTCCAACCCACTTAACCACTTGGGCCAGAGGGCCACACTTGCACAGTCTTCTGTTTGCTCCTCGTGCTCGGGAGATTTTTGGAGTTCACCTGAACCTCTGCCAAAGTCTTCACCTGGGCACAGCAGTCTCTGCTAACTGAGGCAATCCACAGTCCATGCTGACCCTTGGCTTCTAAGTTACCTCAAAGGCTGCCTCTTGGGACACTCACACTTACTTGTAAACCTCCTTCAGCCCCAGCCAGTGATTTCAGCTCTTTGGTTCCTTGAGGCTTTGCAAGGCTCTTGCTTTATTTTATTTTGGTTTTCCCAGTATGGATGTAGGGAAGTGAGAGCTGGACCATAAAGAAGGCTGATCACCAAAGAATGGATGCTTTTGAATTATGGTGCTGGAGGAGACTCTTGAGAGTCCCATGGACTGCAAGAAGATCAAACCTCTCCATTCTGAAGGAAATCAGCCCTGAGTGCTCACTGGAAGGACAGAAGAAGAAGAAGAAGAAGAGTTTGGATTTGATATCCCGCCTTTCACTCCCTTTTAAGGAGTCTCAAAGCGGCTAACATTCTCCTTTCCCTTCCTCCCCCACAACAAACACTCTGTGAGGTGAGTGGGGCTGAGAGACTTCAGAGAAGTGTGACTGGCCCAAGGTCACCCAGCAGCTGCATGTGGAGGAGCGGAGACATGAACCCGGTTCCCCAGATTACGAGTCCACCGCTCTTAACCACTACACCACACTGGCACTGACAGATCGTGAAGCTGAGGCTCCAAGACTTTGGCCACCTCATGAGAAGAGAAGCTTCCCTGGAAAAGACCCTGATGTTGGGAAAGATGGAGGGCGCAAGGAGAAGGGGACGACAGAGGACGAGATGGTGGGGCAGTGTTCTCGAAGCTACCAGCATGAGTTTGACCAAACTGCGGGAGGCAGTGGAAGACAGGAGTGCCTGGCGTGCTCTGGTCCATGGGGTCACGAAGAGTCGGACACAACTAAACAACAACAATATTCCACCCCTCCTCCAAGGAGCTCAAGGCGATGCACATGGTTCTCCTCCCCATATTATTCTCACAACAAGCCTGTGAGGTAGATTAGGCAAAGAGCGAGTGACCAGCCTAGGGTCAACCCATGAGCTTCATGGCTGAGTGGAGATTTGAACCATGGTCTCCCAGGTCCTTGTCCAGCACTCTAATGACTACTTCACCTCCACGTCCCTATACCCTTTGCCTGGCTCCTGGCTCCAGCTCCTGCTGCCTCACGGGATAACTTGACCACGGTAGGGTGAGGCAGAGTGTCCGCTGTGTTGTGCAAGAGAAACTCGCCAAATTTCAACCCACTGTTTCTGTGTCAATGTACAAGACCTCCCTCTCAAAGCTGCCCTTGCTTTGACAGAATGCCGACTGACAGTTCAGCCACCTGAAGTCCTATTTTGGAGACGTCGCATCTCTTACAGCTCCTCACGGCAAATCAAGATCATTTACTCAGTTAACTGTGAATTTGTGTGTGCAACTTTTAAAACAAACGCTTTACCTTATGAAAAGAACAAGTAAAGAAAAGGGATCCACACACCCCCACCCGAAGAATTTTCTCTTCTTTTCTCCTGCTTCCAGCAAAAGAGCCCAAGGTGGGTGGGGAGCTAGCCAGATATTTGAGAAGAGAGCAAGATCTCTCACCACTGTCTAGTGAGTTGAGTGGCTTTATGGAGTCCTGGTCTTCAGAAGATTTAGCCCTCTTCAACATGAACTACATTGTTTGCAGATCTCCATCATGCACAAATCTAGTCCTTTCCCTTTGGGAGAGAATCCACAATTGTCATTTGCAAACAGGCAGCAGTATTCATCAATCACTTAATCAGCCACTTAATCATTTTTCATCACGTCTCTTGTCCAGTCACAAACAGCTCTATTTTGCTGGTTAGGAACGTTTAGCAGTCAGGAAATAATTTAAACGTTCACGATGTACACTAGCTCCAGAATGTGACGTATTAATTAAATTCTGCTGCATCAAATCTATCTTCACTCCCCCCTTCCCCCAACAGCTCTGTAAGCTTTATAACTCCGGTCTGTGAAGGATTGTGTATAAGCGAGTTTTCCTCATACTGGAGAACTGTAAAACACATGTTCTGGTTTATTTTTTTAATAAACTTTTTTTTTATTAGATTAAGCACACCAAAGAACGCTATAAAGTGAATGCATGTCAGAAGAATATTGGCGCAAGGATTAAACCTCAGATCTCTCCCCCCACGTCCGCCTTCATCCTTGCACATAAGAAACTAATAGCGCTGTGTCCAGGAAACTAACTTGACTGCAGATTTAAAGCACCAGGCAGTAGAATCAAACGAAATTATTTTGGCTGTCTTTGTGAAGCCATCTAAGACTTGCGAATTGCGTTTTGTATGTCAAACGTTTATGACCATGTTTCCTTAGTCATTTCACTTTTAGATTGGGAAACTGAACGATATAGATTAATAAAGCATCCCCACCTGTATCCCCACCCCCAGCCTTTTTGGAAAGTACCTGGCAGGTGAGCAACTACAAGAAGCAACAGGTGCGCTGTGTGTTTTGTACTTCTGAGCTCACCTAATAATGCATTTCAGATTCCTATGTGATTTTATTTTAATAGGTTGTTTTCATTTGGCATAAGCCCATTCATAGCTTCTCTAAAAACTAATAGCAAGTATGTATTAAAGATTATATAAGAATCTGTGTCATTCACTGGGATCTCCTCTTGGGTAGATGTGCTGTTGAAATACTTGAAAGAGGCCGTGTCTGTTGTTAGGCTTAGCTGTAACTTCCATGCTTAGTAGCTCAGCTAGGGCTTCTGTTTCCCTGATGCCTCCCCCATTTTGTATCTCACTTTGGAGCCATAGATCTCTTGTTGCAATGGCTGGTGCTGAACTGGGAGCAGCTGTGCAGATTCTAACTTCGAGGAAACCCCCGTAAACTTCTCCTTTTATAGAAAGCGGAAGGGCAAGGCTCCGATAGTGCTGATGTGGATTTCTAGAATTATCCCTCCAAGAGTATATTTAGCTGGAGGAAGTAGGAGGTTGGGTTCAACATGGTGCAATGTACAGCACGGTCGTGCCTGCACCATACCTGTTTGCATATGTTGCAAGTGCCCATAAGCTGACTCCGTCGCAAGGAATCCAATACTTAGGCAACACAACATTTTGGGGGTACAGGAAAAAAACAAAAAAGTTGGCAAGATGCCAACATGCTCTAAGCCAGAGGACAGCAAACTTTTTCAGCAGGGGGCTGGTCCACTGTGCCTCGGATCTTGTGGGGGGCCGGACTATATTTTGAAAAAAAGAAAAAATTCCTATGCCCCACAAATAACCCAGAGATGCATTTCAAATAAAAGCACGCATTCTGCTCATGTGAAAACACCAGGCAGGCCCCACAAATAACCCAGAGATGCATTTTAAACAAAAGGACACATTCTACTCATGTAAAAGTACGCTGATTCCCGGACTGTCCACAGGCTGGATTTAGAAGGCGATTGGGCCAGATCCGGCCCCCGGGCCTTAGTTTGCCTTTCCATGTAATCTAAGCATTGCAAGCCTGTTCTGTTACAATGAGAGGTATGGGAAGTTGCAGTGGAGGCAACAACACTGCCTGTCAGCTGCTCCTGTTTTTCCTTCTCTCCGAAATGAGAACTTGCTAGCTGTGCTCGTTAGCGTTTGCAGCTTGTCAACAGAGAGGCATGGTTTCCAAACCATGAGGGGTTCAGCCCTAGAACTTCTTTCCAACAGTGAGGCTGATGGGATCTGAGCAGGATCCGTGGCTCTTCAGATCTTGGGGCAAATGCCCTGCTGGGGAGTAAGCAGGGAAGGGTCGAAGGTAAAAACATCCACTGTTGCTATAACCTTTATCGGTCTGGAAAGTGTGTGCGTGCCTCTCCAGGACTAACCTGTGCTTCTTCCCCCAGTTTAAAGTGTCTCTCTATACTAGTTATTAAGAAAGCCTTTTCTCTTCCTAAGAGGACTTATGTGGGCCCTTCATTTTTTATTTATTTTTAAAAAGCAGACCAGGTGCTGTGTTTTATGATGCGCCGGGTTCAGTTAAAAAGTGTAAGTGCTTTTGGCTCTTCCTAGTAAAGGGGAGCCAATCAGTATTTTTTTTTCTGCTGCTTTTGCAGCCTATTAAGTGCAGACCTCCCAGCTGAGGCTGGAAATGGGACACACAGCGGCATAGCTGTCAGGATGCCACATCTACATGGAAAGGAGGGAGCGCAGAATTAGGGCGCTGCAGCAGCCTGTTCTTATTACTGCAAGAGCAATTCCTTTCTTCTTCAGAGGGGAAGCCACTGAATACATGCAAATGGAATAAAAGGGATTGCGGGAGGAAGGAAGGAATGGGGAATGACTTCCAGATCTTCCAAGCTAGGTTTATTTGGTTCACATGGCTTCTGATTTGTGTCGTTGGAACTCCTCAGTTTGGTATGTAGCTGTTTATTGGCTTGTTGGAGATGATTTGTAAAGCAAAATGCGCTTGATGACGAAAAGCTAAGTTTTGACCTTGGGTCAGAGTTGACCCTTTGCTTTGGTTACTTTTAAATATTGTTTCCTGCAGACCCTGTATTGCAGGGGTGGTGGTCTTTCAGATATCGCTGAACTACAACTCCCACAATCCCTGGCCTTTGGCTGTGCTGCTTCCGTCTGATAGGAGCTGTAGTTCAGCAACATCTGGAGGGCCGCAGTTTAACCACCCCTAGTATATTGGAGCTAGAGATCTTCAGTTTATTTCAGCCTTGTATTTACTTGTGTGATCCAAGCACTGTTCTACGATTACGGCAAGTTGAGGGTAGAGAGGTCAAGTTGTGGGAGGTATAAATGATAGAGCTGGTCTAATGCAATGTCTGTGAGACTGAGTTAGGAGCCGGGTGCTCGTATGGGTTTGCTGTAAGAATTGCTGAGATACCGTGAAGCTCTGTTGAGTGTTCAAAGCCCTAGGTTGACAGAGGCTGCTTCACACAGTGCACAAGTAATGTTGCCACAAGATGGTGTGATTTGCCATGGGTTTAGATGACTTTAAAAGAGGATTGGGCAGCTGCAGGGAGGAAGTTGTAGTCTATCAATGGCTTTTATTCCCAATGGCAATATGGGAAACTCCATGTTCAGAAGCAGTTTCTGGAGGTGGGGAAGCAGCAGGCAAAAGCACTCCTTGATACTCCACTTGTGAGCTTCCAGAAGTGGTGTCTGAATGGATGCCATTGGAAATAAAAAGTGGACCAAATGGATATACTCCAATAGGAGTATAGCATCTAGATCAAGGGAAGTAATAGTGCCACTGTATTCTGCTCTGGTCAGACCTCACCTGGAGTACTGTGTCCACTTCTGGGCACCACAGTTCAAGAAGGACACTGACAAATTGGAACGCGTCCAGAGGAGGGCAACCAAAATGGTCAAAGGCCTGGAAACGATGCCTTATGAGGAACGGCTAAGGGAGCTGGGCATGTTTAGCCTGGAGAAGAGGAGGTTAAGGGGTGATATGATAGCCATGTTCAAATATATAAAAGGATGTCACATGGAGGAGGGAGAAAGGTTGTTTTCTGCTGCTCCAGAGAAGCGGACACGGAGCAATGGATCCAAACTACAAGAAAGAAGATTCCACCTAAACATTAGGAAGAACTTCCTGACAGTAAGAGCTGTTTGACAGTGGAATTTGCTGCCAAGGAGTGTGGTGGAGTCTCCTACTTTGGAGGTCTTTAAGCAGAGGCTTGACAACCATATGTCAGGAGTGCTCTGATGGTGTTTCCTGCTTGGCAGGGGGTTGGACTCGATGGCCCTTGTGGTCTCTTCCAACTCTATGATTCTATGATTCTATGATTTTCTGGGTTCATATAGCAGGGCTGCTCAATTTTTTTAAAAAACACGTTAATATTTCTATCCAGCCCTCCCTCCAAGGAGTTCAGGTGTTGCACACCTCACTATCTCATGAGTTAGGTTGGGCAGAGTTTGTGACTGACCCCACAGTTACCTGGCAAACTTCATGACCACATGGGGATTTGAAGTCTGATCTACTCTACCCCCTACTTTCTCAGCCTTGGGTCCCCAGAGGTTCTTGGACTACCGCTCCCATCATCCCTGACCACAGGCCATGTTGGCTGGGAATGATGGGAGTTGTAGTCCAGCAGCATCTAGGGACCCAAGTCGAGGCAGGCTGCTCTAGCCATTAATATGCCAAACTAGCATTTCATTTTTATGGTTGTGGTTCTCAAGATACGCAGCTGGCGCAGACTTGGTGCTGTTGACATGAATACTGCATTAGGTACGTGGGGACACAGTTACCTTGCTGGGTCCCTCCTGGAGTTGCTTCACTCAGTATCACGTCTCCCAACAGCAACCAAAGAGATGCTCCTGAGAAGTTCAATAGCAGGACATGGTGGTGGTTTATTTCTAGCATATGGTGATGCAGGTCCATTTTTAGCTGCTACTGGCTAATAGTAATCACTGCCTTGTACTGTTCTAGAGAACCTCGGATATTTCGACCCTTGAATTCACATGCCTGAGCTTGAGGTACCCATATGTCCATGTGCTTCCTCCTGCTTTTGTGTGAATCAGCCTTGAAAAGCCTCGGCAGGGTTGCATGGCTGAAAAACAATCTCCTCTGGGTGAAAGAAGTGTTTTACAGTAGATGAGAGAGGAAGCTCTTCTGAAGCATCTTTGTACAGTGCGGTAGACTTTATTACATTCCCTTCTCCCAGGACAAGAGAGAGCTCAGTTGGCACAAGCTTCTGCTTGTATATGAATAAGCAGCAATTATGATGAAGCAAGCTTGCTTCAGACTTCAAACACCAGGGAGTTAATTTGCTGTAGCCTGATTGAAAACACAAATAAAACATTTGTAAGTGGCTTGCCTTGGGATAGAGAAAATCCAGCCGGCGTGCGGGGTTCTTTTCTAAACATGCAGATGTTCAGTCATAGTTTCCTTCTGCTGCAGGTATTTGACTACGCAGAATTAATGTGTGTCAGCTATCTTCAGAAGCAGCCTCTTTTGCTATTGGTTCATACATTTAGCTGTGCTAGTTATCTGTGGCTGGTGCACACCCGACTGGACAGCATTGCCATTTGCTAACATCCTGTCTTTATGTTGCTGCATAAGCCACCCTGAGAATATTTACCGTATATTGAAGGGAGGCACAGAAGTGTGTAAAACAAAGAAGGGATATGCAAGGTAACTGGTGTGCCTCTCCCAGCCTTGTAATGTGATGCAGTCATGCGCATGCAGGCCCATTCTGCACGAACTTTCTCCACTTTCTGAGGGGAATGACTTGCACATAATTGGGTTCATGCTGCTTTCACTTCCAGCCTCTCCTGGACTTTCACCAGCATCTGGCTGGCAGGGTGACCAGACAGACCTGGCTACTTAGCCAAGCAGGGAGGGAATGCCAAAGACCCAAGAAAGTGGTGGCCAAACCCAGGAAGGCTGAAGCACTGGACTTTCCCCCAAGCAAATCTTAACAATCCATAAGAGAGCTCTATGGCCAAGTGGTCTTAAGCACCTATCCAGCAGGATTCACAAGTACTGTCATGCTCTCCCTTTTGCCATGCAACCTCCTTCGGGGGGTTGTGGACTCTCTTTCCTTGGAGATTTTAAAGCAGAGGTTGGATGGCTACATGTCATGGATGCTTCAACTGAGATTCCTGCGTTGCAGGGGGTTGGACTAGAGCAGGCTTCCTCAACTTCAGCCCTCCAGATGTTTTGAGACTACAATTCCCACCATCCCTGACCACTGGACCTGCTAGCTAGGGATCATGGGAGCTGTAGACCCAAAACATCTGGAGGGCTGAGGTTGAGGAAGTCTGGACTAGAGGACCTTTGGGATCCCTTCCAGTGCTACAATTCTATGATTCTTTGCTCATCTTGCTAAGGGATGCTGGTGCAAGGAGGTGGACAGGCAAGCAAAAGACGGATCTCTTATGAGCCCTTCTGCTTGATCTTGCCTGGAAGCCTTCTGGCCTGCTGTAGCCTTGCCATATGAAACTTTAATTTTACCACAGCAGATGGCTTTGAGGTTAGTCCTGTGGGCTCACATGTGAAAATGGATTTTGCACCCCCTGGGGTATCTATGAAACATGTTCGAAAACCATCCTGTGACCTGCAGTTGGATTCCTGGATGTGCCCACTTTGCAGTATTTTCTTCAAACCCCTTAGCAATTGACCTGTTCTGGTGATACACAGTCAGGGGCATGGGAAGCTGCCAGTCATGCAAGGCCTTTGAGAGATTTTGCATTATAGTGGTATGCTTCACAAAGCCACTTTGGGGCTGCAAATAAATAGTGTCTACTTTTTAACATTTCTCTCATCCTCTGAAGGGAGGACAAAGCAACAAGTATTTCTTCTTTGGGGTCACAAGCCTGCCAAACTCTTCCTTGCACTGGTAAAATCCCTTTTTACTTTTCATTTGCAAAGGACAGAGTATCTGACATCTGCTCCCTTGTTCTGGAGCAACTCATTCACTACAACAGGTGATGGTCAAATGCCCTTCTTGTATCCTTTAATTCACTGGTTCAAAAGCTCTGCTGCTTTGCTAAATTAATTTTGCAATTAAATGGGCTATTCCTAATCCAGTTTGGTGAGATGCAGACAAATCTGAACACTAATAATGTGCTCACTTTGCTGGGATGTTCAATCAGGGAAGCTTTGTAGCTTAATGGTATTAAAAAAAGCTCTGAGATGGAAGTGGAAAGTTTTTATTAGTCTTACAAAGTGGAGCACAGAAGGAGTCCCATCTACTCTGTCATGCTGAGAGAGATTGGAAAGGATACAAGTTTGTTAGTGGATAGTCCTAAAAGCTTTTAACAGATGTAAAACAGCCGAATATATAATAGTGTCTTATTATCGTGATGTGAGAGGCTGTCCAAACAGCTCTCAAGCCCTCCTCCCTGCCTGTTTTCTTAATGGCTTTACAGATATCTTATTTAAAGATCAGCCGTTTTCTATGTAAATAGGACACAGGCACTGCTAGCTCTTCCCATTTGTGTTTTGGAACTGTGACCAAGTGTCATGCTTCTAATTCACATCTCCATTCTGTGGAGGGAGTCAATACTGTGTCGCTGGGGCAGATTGCAAGTTGTTAGCATTGCTGCCTCATCTCTGTGATGTTGCGAGGCCATCAGTGGAGGTTTCCAGAGGTTCGTACTGCAGCTTCCTTTTGAGCCGGTGGAGTTCCATCTTGCCTTAGTTTTTAAAGCTGTGCACTCTGGCTTAGCACTTTAGG
The DNA here is from genome assembly GCF_965113315.1 of Podarcis vaucheri. Lineage (NCBI taxonomy): Eukaryota > Metazoa > Chordata > Lepidosauria > Squamata > Lacertidae > Podarcis > Podarcis vaucheri. The sequence continues at coordinate 4,257,826 of NC_138761.1, forward strand.
AAGTAGCTCTAGACTGAGTTAGCCATAGTCAAGCTGCCGGCCTGTTTCCAAGCCACCACCTAATAATTGCATGCTCTTTGTTGGCATGGCTCAGAGAGCAAACATTTACAAGCTTAGGTTGAACATTTCATGCTAGGCTTGTGGTTGCCTAAACCTACGCCAGCACTATTCTAGCTTTCTCTCTGGAGCAGTAAGGAAGTTGGCCCAGTTATGCGCATAGCTTGGGTGAATTATTACATGAGTGCACCTCTGGCTTCTAGAAGCTAGAAGCATGTGACAGTGGCCACACCTGGGAAACAGCTTCGACTGGATGGCTAAACCAGGTGAGGGTAGCCGATGGATATCAAAACCTGGGTGATACCGCTAGGGAGTTTCCTTGCATGCAAAGACAGGCTCTGGTGGATTGAGCAGATGAGACTAATAGTGGGTCCAATGGTCAAGAAGGCTGTTTCTGGTGCCACACGAATTGCTTTCCTTTCCTTTGGTCTTGTCATCTGGGCAGCCCAGGAACTCCAGACACACTGGGCTGAAGATGTCACTTCCGTGCTGCTAACGCAGCTGTTTGACTTCACCTCTGGAGGCATACTCCATTGTCTCTCCAGATAGACAGATACCAACAACAACTTATCCAGGGCGTTTGCTCAGTGACAAATTCATGTGCCCTGTTAACATTAGCATGATGTGATATTTCATTTGAACCATGTTTGCCTGCAAACAAGGTGCTGTTGGGCTAACTCCTCTTTCGGGAGGCTTGTCTCCTTAACTGTTGGGAAAACATTTCAAGATAAGACTGGTTTGGGGGAAATCCTATGAACATAGTTAGCTAGGCAGAAGACACCTCCAGGCAGAATGTTGGGAAGAACTGGACCCAGAGTGGTCCTTGTTACTCACTGGCACATCCTGGCACTTGTAATTATCTATTATCTATCTATCTATCTATCTATCTATCTATCATCTATCTATCTATCATCTATCTCTATCTACCTATCTAATCTACATTTTCCACAATTTTTATATACATACATCAAACATTATCCATTGCAAGTCACTTCTCTTAGGATTTCCCAGTCCATCTCTCCATGTCATTCTATTCAAACCTTATTCTGTTGCGTATCCTGTAAATAATTATCCTGATATGATGTAGTCATTTGAAGATACTGATGTATTAAAATAACCAACAATTTGAGCTGGTGAGTCTTGAGCCATTTTGGAAATTCTGCCTTGGTCACCCAGTAATTCTACCATGAATCCTTTCAGAATGTGTATAGAATGAATTTGATTTTTCCACAGTTTTATTTATGTGCCAATGCCAAAGATTCTCAGGCCAGATCTCACATTCACTCCGCACTGTGGGTTGACCTGTTCATGTCTGTCATGTTTCTAGTTTGCTGTTAATTACCGTATTTTTTGCCCTATAAGGCGCACCGGCCCATAGGACGCACTTATTATTTTTTTTGGGGGGGGGGAATAAAGGAAATAACTTTTATCCCCCCCCCAGTGCCAAAGCACAAAGAAGCCATGACAGCGAGCGAGATGGATCCCGCTCTCTCTCCTGGCTTCGTTTTTAGCCTTGGGGCTGGGGGTCCGGGAGCGAAGGCGAGGTTGCAGAACCTCGCCATCGCTCCCGGAGCTTGCGGGGCTGGGGGCGGGGGAAGCCGGAGCTTCCCCCGACCCCAGCCCCCAGAACGGGTCCCAGAGCGATGGCGAAGCTGCGCGCAGCTTCGCCATTGCTCCCGGGGCTGGGGGGATAGCTTCCTGAAGCCTGGAGAGTGAGAGGGGTCGGTGCGCACCAACCCCTCTTGCTCTCCAGGCTTCAGCGAAAGCCTGCATTCGCCCCATAGGACGCACACACATTTCCCCTTCATTTTTGGAGGGGAAAAAGTGCGTCCTATAGGGCGAAAAAGACGGCATATTTTCCATTGCCCTTTGGGAGAAAAGGGTTGAAGAGGTGGGCTATGCAAGGCTACTGCTGATGCAGCAATCCGGCTCACCCGATTACTCTCCCATCCATTGCCTTTACTCTTCCCCATTCGTTCGCCACCCACTGTAATCTAATGAAAGATTATAGGAGGAGAAGCATCCTAGTTATATAGCTTCTTGACTGATATGAGATGGGGAATATAGTGTAGTGAGGGGGCTGAAATTCTATATAAGGTGGTTTTGCCATAACTTCTTAGGTACTTCATTTGGATAGTGGTCCAATGAGGTTGTGAGGCTGTGGCCTTGCTGGCTTCTGCTAGCAGCTGACCATTAAGGAAGTTTACCAAAGTATTACAAACCATTGTGAAATACGCTGCTCTGCAGGGGGAAATAGCCTTTGATCCAGTGAATGTCTCCATTTATGCCTCTGTTTTTCTTTGCAGTGGGTGGGTGGGGCAGACAGAGCTGTTTTTTAGGGTGCTGGTGGGTTCTCCAGAAAAGTTTGAATTGGGGAAGAAATTTGGGTGATTTGCATAGGGCGAAATTCTACAATATTTTCCCATAAATTACAGTGATCTAATTGAGCATGTTCGTTTAACTTGTATTGGGTAAACAAGCTAAAAATGTTGAAATTGCTAAGCTTCCTTAATACTGCGTTTGCAGTTGACACCCATTTGTTGCTACTAATGGACTTATGAAATGGAAAAAAAACTCCACAGAAAATAAAGCAGAAAAACCCTCCCTTTTCGACTCGCTAAACTCACAGGAAGATAACTATTTAGCCAGAGATGGACAATTCCTGGCAGAAATCGTACTTGTACTGTGAGCTCCATACTGGGCACTTTGTGTCCCCCCCCCCTTTGAGGTGTGTGTTTGTGTGTTTTGGTTATGTGTAATTAGCTTTTCTACCCACATTTTTAATTATACACTCAAGCTCTTGGTCATGGCTTGGCTACCCTACCTTCACGGAGTTGTACAATATCGTTTGTTTGCTTTGGTATGTTTAATGATCAACCTAGGATTATAATAAACAAGCCTGGTTTGTATTCATATCCCCTCTGTTTATGTACTTGGATCTATTACATTACTGTGTTATCAGCATATTTAAAATATAATTATATTGCAAGGTGGGGACAGGTGACTGAATGTAATAAAAGCTTGGCACAACGACTTTGCCAGTCCTAAACGTGTATTCAAGAACAGAACCAAATGCACCCCTTTTTCCTTTTCTGGCTTTAAACTACGAAAAGAATCCTTAATTGAGAGCAATAACATCGTAGAAAATTTACCAGTCATTGTCCTTTGTTCCATTTCCTGCTTCAGATTTATGTTCCTTCTCTCTCACCCCCCCATCCCCTGCCCCCTGTGATTGGGTTAAGGCTTCCCAGCTAGTTGGGAAACATTTAGTGAATATGATGGTGCAATGCTATGTAGTCAATCCATTTGGCTGCATCAGTGAGGCCAAATAAAGCCCTTACAGAGTGAGAGCAAGGCTTTCTCAGAAGGCATAGTCTTTTATCCTCTTTTGAGTCAGGTGCCAAAAGATACGCCAGGATCTTATTTTTGGTGTTTGTTTTGAAAAGTGGTGAAATGCCTAATCACAAAACATTGCCTTCATTCCAGAGGGCATTACAGTGGTACCTTGGTTCTCAAACTTAATCCGTTCCGGAAGTCTGAGCCATAAAACGAAAGCAATAAACAATGTACTGCAGTCACACAATCAATCAATCAATCAATCAATCAATCAGTAGCTGAACTAGGTTCCATCCAGTCACAAAAACAAAAGAGCCGCAAAAACAAAAACACAAAATAAATAGCAAAAACAGACAGACCTCAGCGTAACACTCAAAACATAAGTGTGGCACTCAAATCGGAAGCGTAACACTCAAAACGGAGTACATTCAGCTTCCAAAAAAGTTCGCAAACCGGAACACTTGCTTCTGGGTTTGCAGTGTTTGAGTACCAAGGCATTTGAGAACCAAGGTACCACTGTAGTTTGCTTCCAGTTACGTTGGCACATAACCAGCACTGACTAAATGTTCGTGACCCTCTCTTCTTCTATCTTAAAGTTCACAGTCTTCCCATTTCTCCCTTTGGAATTCTGTTCTGTTTCTCGCATTCAGAAGTGCATTCCTTCTCTCATTCAAACCCCACTGACAAATTTATTCCTATTTGTGTTCTCTTCTACCTGCTTCACCGATTTCTCCAGTGAAATAAGTGATCTTAACATTTAGAACCTCCTCAGGGCCATTCCTCAGGATTGGCCAGAGGATTGGAGAAGATCAGTCTACATCCCAATCCCAAAGAAATCCCAGTCTACATCCCAATCCCAAAGAAAGGCAGTGCCAAAGAATGCTCCAACTACCGCACAATTGCACTCATTTCACACGCTAGCAAGGTTATGCTTAAAATTCTACAAGGAAGGCTCAAGCAGTATGTGGACCGAGAACTCCCAGAAGTGCAAGCTGGATTTAGAAGAGGCAGAGGAACCAGAGACCAAATTGCAAACATGCGCTGGATAATGGAGAAAGCTAGAGAGTTCCAGAAAGACATCTACTTCTGCTTCATTGACTATGCAAAAGCCTTTGACTGTGTTGACCACAGCAAACTATGGCAAGTTCTTAAAGAAATGGGAGCGCCTGATCACCTCATCTGTCTCCTGAGAAATCTCTATGTGGGACAAGAAGCTACAGTTAGAACTGGATATGGAACAACTGATTGGTTCCAAATTGGGAAAGGAGTACGGCAAGGCTGTATATTGTCTCCCTGCTTATTTAACTTATATGCAGAATTCATCATGCGAAAGGCTGGGCTGGATGAATCCCAAGCCGGAATTAAGATTGCCGGAAGAAATATCAACAACCTCAGATATGCAGATGACACAACCTTGATGGCAGAAAGTGAAGAGGAATTAAAGGACCTTTTAATGAGGGTGAAAGAGGAGAGCGCAAAATATGGTCTGAAGCTCAACATCAAAAAAACGAAGATCATGGCCACTGGGCCCATCACCTCCTGGCAAATAGAAGGGGAAGAAATGGAGGCAGTGAGAGATTTTACTTTCTTGGGCTCCATGATCAGTGCAGATGGTGACAGCAGTCACGAAATTAAAAGACGCCTGCTCCTTGGGAGAAAGGCGATGGCAAACCTAGACAACATCTTAAAAAGCAGAGACATCACCTTGCCAACAAAGGTCCGTATAGTAAAAGCCATGGTTTTCCCAGTAGTGATGTATGGAAGTGAGAGCTGGACCATAAAGAAGGCTGATCGCCGAAGAATTGATGCTTTTGAATTATGGTGCTGGAGGAGACTCTTGAGAGTCCCATGGACTTCAAGAAGATCAAACCTCTCCATTCTGAAGGAAATCAGCCCTGAGTGCTCACTGGAAGGACAGATCGTGAAGCTGAGGCTCCAATACTTTGGCCACCTCATGAGAAGAGAAGACTCCCTGGAAAAGACCCTGATGTTGGGAAAGATGGAGGGCACAAGGAGAAGGGGACGACAGAGAATGAGATGGTTGGATGGTGTTCTTGAAGCTACCAGCATGAGTTTGATCAAACTGCGGGAGGCAGTGGAGGACAGAAGTGCCTGGCGTGCTCTGGTCCATGGGGTCACGAAGAGTCGGACACGACTAAACGACTAAACAACAACAACAGGGCCATTCAAGCAAATACGACTTTCTTATAATAGATAAAGTACTGACAACATAGGAGACTGGTAGCGGGATATGATATGATTGTTTGTACGTTAGATTGCTTACCTGCCCTTTACCTAAAGATCCCAGCACGGGTTATAGCAATAAAATACGTATACAGTAATAAAACAAGAAAAGTGTAAACAACAAGGAAGGAACAATTCCAGATATAAAAACAATGCAAACATTTAAGAACGATTCCATATATCAAAGAAGTTAAAAGTAATTCCAGTGTAGTTGTGGACTGAGATGGGAAGGCCTCTTTCCAGTGTAATTCTGCTTCTCGTATCTCCTGCCTTTGCCTCTGTGGCATTGTGTTGGGGACAGGGCACTTCTTGTTCTTCTGTAGCAAACTACAGGAACCAAGGAAGGATGCCATAGCTGTGCTTTCTGCGGAGGCACAAGGTACCCTGCCTGTTTGCTTGCCTGCCACTCTTCACCCTAAGGTCCCGAGGCGAGTGGCATCTTTAAAATGCAGTATTAAAAACAGTTTGAAACAACTTTTCAACCCTAACCCTGTGGAACGCCCTCCCACCAGATGTCAAAGAGAAAAACAACTACAGTGGTACCTTGGGTTAAGTACTTAATTCGTTCCGGAGGTCCGTTCTTAACCTGAACCTGTTCTTAACCTGAAGCACCACTTTAGCTCATGGGGCCTCCTGCTGCCACCGCGCCGCCAGAGCATGATTTCTGTTCTCACCCTGAAGCAAAGTTCTTAACCTGAAGCACTATTTCTGGGTTAGCGGAGTCTGTAACCTGAAGCGTCTGTAACCTGAAGTGTATGTAACCTGAGGTACCACTGTACCAGACTTTTAGAAGACATCTGAAGGCAGCCCTTTTTAGGGAAGCTTTTAATGTTTGATGGACTATTGTATTTTAATATTTTGTTGGAGGGCGCCCAGAGTGGCTGGGGAAACCCAGCCAGAGGGGCGGGGTATAAATAATAATAATATATTATTATTATTATTATTATTATTATTATTATTATTATTATTATTATTACTACTACTACTACTACTACTATTATTATAAAGATAAGGTGTGTCCTTCAAACATATGCCCCAAGTGTCAAAAGCCAGGGTAGAGAGGTGTGTCTTTAGCATTCTCTGAAAGTTGTATAAGAAAGGTGCCAGATGTACTTCTGTCGAAAGGGAGGTCCTCAACTTAGGGGCTGCCACAGAGAAGGCCATGGACGTAGCCAGGATTTTTGTTGGGCGGGGGGTAGGCTTTTTGTTGGGAGGGGCAGGCCTTTTGTTAGGGGTGGCAGAGCTTCAGTTTGCTATGTACTTTTATTGACTTGGGGTGGTAGCTGCCCCGCCCTGCCCTCCCTTGGCTATGCCCATGGAGAAGGCCCACTCCTCAGCTGCCAGCCCACCCCCCGCCACCTCTGAGGGCAGAGGAGCTACCAAGAGGGCCCCCTTTTGACTGATCTCGGCACCTGAACATGAAAGCACCAGGCAAACCCTTGACTATGTAAACCTCAGTTTGCAGGTGCTAGCAGCTTTCTGTGTGAAGATCTCTTATACCACCAGTATGGGGGGAAACTACTGCTTATATCCAGCCTTATCTGTTCTTCGTTTCCATTTATACATTCGCAGCTGTTTGTCCTTAATCCCATTTCTGTGGTAGTAAACTCCTTCCCTTTTAGGAGTGAGAAGTTGCTGGTCCTGTGCTCTGAGCAGTAGCGAAGAGATTAGCAAGAGAGAAGGGCCTCTTCAAAAGTGATTGTTATTTGGATTGTTAAATTTATAATAGAAATACAGAGTATTCTAGTTTTATTCTTCATTCAAAAGATCTTAGAATGAGCTGTTGCTTCATTCTGAGGAGATGGAAAGGTAAATAATTTGAGGCATATTACTTGAGCTCTATTAGAGGAAAGGAAATTACTGCCTTTTCTAATTAGGGCTGGAGGGGGGGGACCCTCAAAATGAACTGAGTCGCCATAAAAGTGCATTTTAGACTTCTTTGCATAACCCATCAGATACAACTAGAATGGTTAAATTAAAACTGGTAATGTGCAGTACCCATCACTCTTTAGAATCTTAGTAAATTATAATAATCTTTCATTTTATTGCTGGTTGTATTAAAAACCCCCCACCAAAGTACTATTTCCCATCAAAAGTTATGAATTTTGGCAGAGAAAGTGACAGCGACATCTGCTCAAGGCTGTTGGGGTTTCTGTTATAAACTATCAAATCTTAATAGTGGAGAGAGCGTGAAAAATTCCTCTTTGGAGTGGTTGACCGTATCTGTAATGCAGAATGCAGCTGTTTAGAACTGGAGCAGGTTGAATTTCAACAGGGACCCTGTTGAGGCTGGAGTTTAGCATTGCTCCCCTTGCGCCCAGTGCCTGTTTCTGGGGAATTTCAAGAGAGCAGGAATGATTTCATGCTCTTTGTAGCCTGTGGATGTTGAAGTGTTTCTTTTTTAGCATATGGGGGCCAGTATTGAATAAATGATTCTGTGCAATGCTGTCATGTATATCCCATGGGTTATTTTGTTCAGGTGTCAACTGCCTTTGTTGGTTAAACTTTTTTTTTTAAAATGATTCTGTTCTGATTCCCTTAATAAGAGAGTAGGTTCCATGGAATCTGGTTTCAGATGCCAAAGACTTGTTGGACGAACCATGGACTCTCGAGTTCACGGGTGGTTTACAAGGAGAGAATGTTTGTGGCTTAATGCATGGGGCAAAATACAACGCTGAACCAATTATTGCTATTAGTAGTAATTAACTTGTAGCAGGTTGAAGTTCAGTTTCTGTCAGTCGCACTTTATTACGTGCATGGAAGGAGCATCAAGATGCATCTTAAAACCGGTTAAATCCTCCCACAGCCGATCATCTCTGCTGAATCACTCAAAGGCAGATGACTCTGGAAGCAACAGCTTGTGATGACATTAAGGAAGCAAAAGACCTTGGCATCCATTAATGTGGTCTAGTGGCGGTATAAAGAAGAAGAAGAAAATCTGCAAGTAACGAAAACATCTTTTGGCAAATGCGTAGGCCTTGGGAAGGGAAGAGAAATTCAAGCATAATAGGTGGATTGCCTTCAAGAACCATTTGTGGGTGTTAATTATCTTTGAATTGCAGTTGCTCTTATAATAAGATGTCACCAGGCCAAAGAGGAGAAGAGATTTTCCCCGTTCTGCAATGCCTATTACTGGTTTTAAACTAAATGGGTTGTTCCAACACTTGCAGAAAAGTAACACAACCTTGATTTTTCTAGGAGGGAAGTGGAGGAAGGGAAGGCTCCAAACAGTCGCGTTTGGAGATTGCTTCTTGCCTCTGCAGCACATGCATCCTCTGGGATCGTTACTTGTTCTTTGCAAGGGTTGTTGGGTGTGGTTTTCTTTAGTTTTCTAGTAGAGATTTATATTAATAAGCCAAAAGCCCTTTGTCAATGCATTTTGGAGTACAGGAGAGAAGACTTGTCAATCTTGCAGGAGGGATTCAAGCACATAATGGAAATTTAGGTTTGCACAATTGAACTGGGCTAAAGAACTCTGCCGCCCCATGCCAAGGAATGCCTTTGAGTCGGGGGGGGGGGGGGAGGAGGAGAAGAGTCAGAGCGGGAACAGTCAGAAGGAGACAGAGAGGAAGTGATGGAAGGGGAAGAGGTAGAGAGCCAGGAGGCGGGAAGGCTCTCCACTGCTGAAGCAGAGCCCCAGCACCGCACAGGGAGCTCAGGAACAGATGGAGAGCCTGTGCCTTCAGGACAGGAAAGGAGAAGGTTAAAGCGCAGAGATCAGAGACGTCCCATGAAGCTGCCCCCCCTTTTCTGTTGGAGGAGAAACAGGAGAAGACCACTCCCCGAATCTGAACCGGACAATTCGGATGCATGATTGTACTGTGCTGCTTGTACATATGTAAAATAAAGAACTGTAAATATCTCTCTGAGTGAGCAGAGGGTGCTTATTGCGAAGAGCATACACAAACCATCACATCCTAGGACAACAAATCTATTTTATTTTTTTAATGTTGTTAGGAAAGTGATGGAGGAATGTGCTGAAAAGTCAGTGGTGAAGACTGATTAACGGGAAGACGTATATACACCCAGCAAACAAATTAGGATGAATCTTCCTTGTTGCATAACTGCCCTGCAAGAAAATCAGAATAAATACTCAATAAACGGGTCATCTGGAGGAGTCCTGAGAGGGGAAACCTTTGTGCTCTGAATCTAAAATAATCCATGGAGCAATTCAAGATGTGGGATTGGTACAGTGCTGGCTGAAAATGACTTCCATGTGGCTGGGGCTCCTTGCAGCTACAGTTGTTTTTGCAAACTTTGAGCCTTGTGACTTTGTCTTTCGCATGGAATGCCTCCGGACTACTGTAACTTGCAGCATCTCTTGTAAAAAAGGTGTCACTGATAAAAGGGTGCTCCATACGTGTTGCCGTTTACTGGTGTAGCAATAACTGTGTGGAGCCACACTCACATGGGAGCGTGTTTTCTTGGCTACCACTATGCTAATGTCACATTTGCATTGAGGTCAAATAAAGCAAGCTCTGATAATTTGATCAGCAGAAAGGATTTGAATAAATATTGTGGGCTGCAGCTAACGTGCAATTTTTTATCCATGCACTTAATAAAATTAGCATATCAAGTTTCATAAATGTGGCAGATGGCTGAACGCCAGTTGGACATACTTCATTTCTCTTACAGGATTTTTATTCTGAAATTGCTACTGCCCAAAGCAAAATATTTTGATAACTCTTGATAATTGGACAGAAATCGCGACGGTTGAGAATCTGGGGCTGTTTCCATTTCTGCTGTTATGTTTGTACAGTGGAACCGTCCTCTCCCCTTCAGAGGATTCAGGGAGCAAATTTTGGGAGTGTGCAGGAAGAGAAAGGGGGAAGTCCCATTGTGCAGGCAGAACTCAGCTCACACGGTGTTGGACACAATCCGCAGTGAATTGGACCTGCTTTTTATTATTTTGTGGTTCAGTTGTTGTCAAAATTTTTGTATCTCCTAACACAAAGTGCCTGTAGGCAACTGCAAAACAGGAAAACTGCTGCTACAACATATAGAACAGTGAAAACACTAAAAACGAAAAGAAAAGAAAGAACTGGTCAGTGAGTGGAAGGAAGAAGTCTTCACCTGCCTCTAACTTTCATCTTTTGCATACACAGCAGACAGACAGTGACTATTCAGGCAGCCACTCTTGTCTGTTTTAGCACTAATTCGAGACTCCATGTCAAAACGAAAGAGAGCCAGCCCATAGCTAGGTGTCTTTGCAGAATCCGCAGCAGAAAGGTTGACCCTGCTTCAGCCCCTCATGATTCAAATGCAATGCAACAGCAGCACGTGCAGGAATCCCTGCATTTCCTTCTTGGAAATTCTGCATCCGGGGAAATCCCAGCTGTTCAAAACAAGAGTCTTTCTAACAGACTGCTTTTTTAAAAAAAACTGTTGCATGTTTGAACTTATCCCTACATTCATTCAGGTGGTAACTTAACATAAGAATTCTACATACTTCTCAGAAGCTGTTCTGGTCTTTGGGCCAATGGCCAGCATTTTCCCTCCACTGGTCTAAAAGTACACAATTGCCTTAATTGCTTTCGAAAGCAAATCTGATCAAAGCAGGGTTCTAGAAGGCAATGAGGAGAGAAAGGGGATTGTGCCTTTCTGTAGCTCTGGCATATATCGTGTCTTTGAGTGGGGTGCTGGTGGAAAAGCTCACATCAGCCTTACTGCTCCCTGGGGAATGAACTGGAAGCCAGATGGGTAGAGCACTGGTGTTGAAGCAGACCTTTTTGCGACTTGTTTTCAATATGTATTCCATAATACCTTTTGCTAGGAAGAGGCAGAAACAAACTGCCCAGATTCAATGGTTGGCGTCTCTAGGTAGGGCAGGGAGAACAATATTGTAGACAATATTAAGTGGTCTGGCTTGGTATAAAGCACTTTTCTGAAGTGTCCCCTCTCCTTAGAAGTAGTATAACCTCTGCATGTAGTTTAGTGGTTGGTTTTTGGTTTGGTTTTGCATGTGGAGGTACAGGGACTTTGGGGGGACAAGTCCTGATGTCCCCCAGGATTGGTTGAAGCACCATCTATGCCTGGATTGCAGGAATTGGGAACACGTTTGATCCGTGCAATGAGTGCCATCTGGAAATTAAGTATTTTCGTTTGTGACATGGTTAATCTGGAATTCGAGTCCAAGGTTGTTGAGCTAATTGGAAGACTTGCTTTTTTCCTCTCCAGAATTCAGTAATTGATGCTGAGGCCTTCCACTGGAGACTTAAGCTGACAGCTGCCCATTGACGATAGATGCACCTGTTTGCAGAAGTTCTAAGATTCCTTTACTCGGCTTATGTGATTTACTGAAGAGTCTGATTTTAGTTTCCTCATGAATTATCTTCCACCTCTGGAAAGGTAGAGGTAAGTTGTGTTTCCCAGATTATTTCATACCTTACTCCTTAAATAAAATAACATTTAAACCTGTTTAAATTTAAACCTGTTTAAATTGTTTAAACCTGTCATATAAGTTTTGTACAGAAGCCTTTCTTAATGTGGAACTAATTGATGGAACTGCCCAAAGCAGGAATCCTTATTTTTCATTGTTTGCTGCTTGTTCTGTGAATTTGTTTTCAGTGTATTATCAACACCGAGCCCTGTTACGTTGCGCTTGATGTTACCAAACCCGCCTCTAATGCACACAAGCACCAGTTTGGTGGATGTTGGAAACAGAATGACTTCCTTGCCCCAACTGCAGTGCAGATTGCTAGATGCCATTGGGCTTGAGAAGCAGAGGGTAATTGCTTGATTGCAGGAATCATAGAACTGAAGGGTTGGAAGGGGTCAAGAGGGTCATCTAGTCCAACCCCCTGCAATGCAGGAATCCCAACCAAAGCATCCATGACAGATGGTCATCCATTCTGTGCTTAAAAACCTCCAAGGAAGGAGTGTCCACCACCCTCCAAGGAAATCCATTCCACTGTTGAACAGCTCATACTGTCAGAAAGTTTTTCCTTATGTTTCTTTGGACCTTCGGGTATAGGGCGGTATAGAAATTAAATAAAAAATAAAAATAAAAATAGTAATCTTTTTTATTGTAACTTGAAGCCATTGGTTCGGGTCCAACTCTCCAGAGCTGGAGAAAACAAGTTGGCTTCATGGGACATCCCTTTAGACGTTTCTCCTCTTATCCAGGCTAAGCATACCCAAGAGCTTTTGTTAAGATGTAGCCTGAGAATGGCCCTGGTGGACAGTGAGCAGAGAAAAACCCACTTATTCTGTCCCATGATGACTGCTAATCTGCCATATCAACATCTGGCTTATTGGGGATAGGGAGTGGGGTGCAGTTCCATCATTGCTTTCAACACTTATGATTTGTCGGCATCTGTCTGTCTTGAGAGACAATGGAATGCGCCTATGGAGTTGAAGTCAAACCTCTGTGTTAGCAGACCCAAAGTGACCTTCCCAGGTGCAAGCCTGGACACTGTGTACGGAGGTCCTGGGCTGCCAAAACGACAAGACCCCCCTCTTGACCTGGCTGATGTGGTCCAAAGGAAAGCAGAGCAATTCATTTGGCACCAGCTTGGCTGCAGGAGTTGCTAGAAGGAGATGTACAAGGTGCCATCCAAGCGTCTTAGGGACCCCACTCCAGATTTGTGTAGGGTTTACTCCGTAGCCGTTTCTTCTCCTGAAGACATCCCAGAAGGCAGCAGAGGTTTAGGGCCAGAGTTTTCCTTCTCCCAGGTTGACGAGCCCCATCTGCCCCTCACTTCCCGCACAGCATGTGCAGAAACCGCCTTCTTGATTGTTGGACCCACTCTTGTTCTCAACTTCTCAATCTGTTAGAAGCAGTCTTCACATGCAGTCTCTAACTTTGAGGCCCATAAGCTACCCTCACCTGGTTTAGCCAGCCAGTCAAAGCTGTTTCCCAGGGTGTGGCTGCTGTCACGTACTGATATCTTCTAGAAGCCACAGGTGAGAGCTGAGTGCAGGATGGGGACCAAAGTTGGACAAGCTACCCTAGAAGGAATACAATGTTTTCCCCACCAGAAGTACTATTTCTCTTCCAACAACCCGCACACCCCATGACCCCCCCCCAAAGCTACAACTTGTAAGTCACTAAATTGGCAGTGAATTTTCAAAACAACTGTTTTGTTCCCATTGCATCTTCCACCTGACTGAACTTTGAGTAATGTTGTTTTTTGAGGATGCAGTGCCTTCTGTTAGAAACCCCACAGAAAGAATGGAAACAGTTCTGCAGCTTCAGCAAGTCATCTTCTTAAACCTACATGCCATTAATATGGTAACAGTCAGAGGTATTGCTAAACAGTGGACTATGGTGAGCCTCTGTTTAATATGCCCTCCCCACCCCTTTGTGTGTTAAGAGAGGGCAGTGAAAGTTTTTACTTTTGGTTTTGAACAAATTGCTGTTTCCTGTTGCGGTTGAAGTCTGAAAACTGGTTTATTCTAACTGTGGTTAGTTCACACAAACCAGGATCAAGCAACGGTTTCAGATCCTGGTTTAGCTAACCACAGTTAGTATTCAGGGAAGTGTAGTTTATTCTAACATAATGGAAACCGCACTTTCTTCAAAGCTGAGCACTGACGCTTTCAGTCTCCTTCCCTCGGCTGCAGAGGCGGAGGAGAAAGTCGCAATGAGTATGTGAGGCTGTAGCTCACCATGTGGCTTATTTGAATGCTAAGCCAGACCGTCCTGTTTCTGTGACAAGCAATAGCAGACATCAGTCAAGTCAGCCTCTTTGCCACCTAAGCTCACTGTATTCCTATCTCTGAAGATGGTTTGCCACTTTTGGCAGCGTATGATTACATACTCTTCTCTAGTTCAGTGATAAAACCTGCCACCAAGGGAGGGCCACGAACAGGAGTGGTGTCTCCTGCCCTCTTCCTCTTCTTTTTAATTTTTTCTCTCCATTTCATAGAATCATAGAATCCTAGAGTTGGAAGAGACCCCAAGGGCCATCGAGTCCAACCCCCTGCCAAGCAGGAAACACCATCAGAGCACTCCTGACATATGGTTGTCAAGCCTCTGCTTAAAGACCTCCAAAGTAGGAGACTCCACCACACTCCTTGGCAGCAAATTCCACTGTCGAACAGCTCTTACTGTCAGGAAGTTCTTCCTAATGTTGAGGTGGAATCTTCTTTCTTGTAGTTTGGATCCATTGCTCCGTGTCCGCTTCTCTGGAGCAGCAGAAAACAACCTTTCTCCCTCCTCTAGGTGACATCCTTTTATATATTTGAACATGGCTATCATCTCACCCCTTAACCTCCTCTTCTCCAGGCTAAACATGCCCAGCTCCCTTAGCCGTTCCTCATAAGGCATCGTTTCCAGGCCTTTGACGGCTGGGAGCACTCAAAATGCTGTGCAGGTGAGGTCCTATCCACTTACCCTCTGAATTTGTCTGGTGGCAGTTAGACAAATTTGTGTTGTGGGCCTGTGCCCCACATCCATGCATTTTCTTCCCAAAGGCACACGCCAGGCAGACATTTTAGGAATTAATTCTGGAATCTATTGATGCATTAGATTATGAAACCCGCAGCAGGAGACTTGAAACCTCTTGGCATTTGTTCTTATTTATTGTTTGCTGTTATTGAGTTCAGTTCATGTTTTTGTCTTACTTTGACTTGTAAACTTACTTACTGCTTAGTTTTTAAGAAAGGGGGGGGATAAAAAGCATTTAAAATGATAAACAGTTTGGGAAAATAAATGCAATGAAAGCTTTTTAATGGCGGTCTTTTTGTGTTACTTATAAGTGCCACACGTTCACCAGATGTAGCTTAGTTCCTGTATAATATGCAAATTATGTTGTTTAGATGTAAAGGAATTTCAGGCTTCTGTTATCATCACCCTGAGTTTTAGTACCTCAATAGTATAATGTGTTTGGCAAAAGGCTTGAGTTTACCCTCAGCCCCCACTTCCTACCAGGATAGCGCTAGCTTGCTTGAAATGGGCAGGGATAGGTTTGGTTATAACTTCAGGGGTGTCAACCGGTCAGCCGCGATTGACAGGTCGACCTCTGGATGATCGTGATCGATCGCAGGATCCTTATAGCTCACGTTGTTTACAATCCTCCCCTCTTGTTTCCTGCATCGCATTTAGTGTGTGTTCCATTGTTGTCTGCACACTTACCGTTTAAAAAAATGTCAACAACTTTGGGAAGCCCTTTCCCCCAAAATGGGTAGTCCGGCCCCCCCCACCCGGAGTAGATCACAGTCTCTTGGAAGTTGGACGTCCCTGTACTTATGGGCATAAATTGGCAAGGTGATGAACACAGGGTTGCTGTAAAATGTGACACCCCCATTGTGCACCCCCACCCCCCTTTGTTAACTGGTAATGTCATGTGGCCAAGTCTTCTGCTTTAATTTGTTGCAGGCATGGCCAAACTTGACCCTCCAGCTGTTTTGGGACTACTGTTCCCATTATCCCTGACCGCTGGTCCTGTTAGCTAGGGATGATGGGCATTGTAGTTCCAAAACAGCTGGAGGGCCAAGTTTGATCCATCTGCCAGAAAGCTACTTTCTGGTTTCCCCCCTCCTCTGTAATAGTGAAAAGGGGGCAGTTCATTTTATTTCACCTTGGATAAGGCAAGTATCAAACTGCAGCTTCATAGGAAAATGCTGCCAGATGCAGAAATGAAGCAAAACGCAAGGATAAAACTACCAAAGTGATTAATCATAGATACCATATCTCGGCTTCCTTTAGAAGAGACCCAAGCTAGCACGTATTAGCATTACTTAACCGCCAGGTATTCCTGCCTGTTTTCTAGGTGCACCTGTAATAGGCTTGAAAACAGGTAGACGAAAGGTCAGATCCCAGGCAAAGGGCTTGGCAGGCTCAAAAGGCTCAGCCAGTTTGGATCGAGGGTGAGAAGCTCAGCAGAAACTCAGGAACCGGATGCAAGAAACAGAGGGCAAAACAACCTGGTTTAATGGGGCCCATAATTGCTGGAAGGGCTTATTGCACAGGCAAAGAACTGGAAGCAGATCCAGAAAGCCAAGGCTCTCCGGTTAAGACCAGGCACGCTCCTCGTGTGTTCCGCAGGCCACGGCCTGCCCTGAGGTATGTCAAGCCTGCAGGATTTGTCATCTTGTGGACAGTTTCTACCGTTAATCCTAGGATCAATAGTGCTGTTGAGGGAATAACAGGAAGAGGCACGAGCGGAGTGTCTGTGCCAAGTAGTTGCATGCCAAGCTCAACTTGTTTTAGAGTGGCAGTCCTTTTGCTCAGGCAGGAGCTCATTTCCTAGAGGCAGGTGCACCTACTGTCTTCCACCCCTTTGTGCAAAAGCACAACTGGGGAACAACATTATTAGCTCGCCCTGGCCTCGGTAAATTTTATTGCTTTGTATTTGGCCACTTCGTTTTAAGCTCTAAACATTTCTATTGCAAACTTGGATCTGCATAATGAAAGGCAGCGTGCAAATCCAAATAAATTAAATTAAAATTAAAGCTGATCCTAGGCTTTGACATTCACTGTTTGGGCTTTCACGATTTGACTCAAGGGAGGAATGAGGGCATGGCAGTGTTGTTCAGGAGCTGACCCCCGGCTGTGCAGTGTTGCATTTGCAGCAGACGCGAGTGGCGCTGTGGGTTAAACCGCAGAGCCTAGGACTTGCCGATCAGAAGGTCAGCGGTTCGAATCCCCGCGACGGGGTGAGCTCCCGTTGCTCGGTCCCTGCTCCTGCCAACCCAGCAATTCGAAAGCACGTCAAAGTGCAAGTAGATAAATAGGTACTGCTCCAGTGGGAAGGTAAACGGCGTTTCCGTGCGCTGCTCTGGTTCGCCAGAAGCGGCTTAGTCATGCTGGCCACATGACCCGGAAGCTGTACGCTGGCTCCCTCGGCTAGTAAAGCGAGATGAGCACTGCAACCCCAGAGTCGGCCACGACTGGACCTAATAGTCAGGGGACCGTTTACCCTTTTTATCCTGCAGAAAGAACTCTGTGTGCAGAGACCACAGTCGTTGGGGACAGAATCCGAGAGAGGCACTGAAACTTGGTCCCCCAAGTGATCACTCCATTTCCTTATATTCTACGTCTTGTGTTTTGTGTGTGTGTGCTTTACACGGGAGCTGCATGCCGCTCGCTCGCACTTAGCCATATGTTGGGTGTCTCAGATTGGAGAGAGAGGGTGCAAGGAAAAGGCACTTCGCTTCGTTGCCTACAAAGTGTGAACAGAATAAATTGCTAGGAGGTTTGTTTAGACAATATTAAGATGTTTAGTAAGGTAGCTAACGAGATGCTTTCTTCTTGGAACAGTCCTCAGCTCAGTGGTGAGCATAATTCAGTTAGCTTTGAAAAGAGTCTCCCCTTTCTCTGCATGTTCGTGTTAACATTTATAAGAACCAGAGGTGACTGCTTGGCTTCGTTCACAGTAAATACTGAAAAGTCTTCAAGGTTGGGTGGAGAAACAACTCCAGGCTTTTAAGCAATCTGACAGAGAGACCTAACACATTAACAAACCTTTCAGTCTTCAGTGAATGAGAACTGAGTGAAAGAAATTTGATTTCAATTATAAATGTGGGCATTGTGTCTTGTGCTCATGAAATTATGCAGATCTTTATTTAATGTGCACTGAGAGATTTTTAAATATATGTATATAAGAATCTGGAAGCTTATTATAGCGAAGGTCTTGCAGTGACTATGAGATCATGCATTTTGAAATTTCAATTATATGAGGAATATGTAACGCTAAAGGTCTGCTTAAAAAAAATATATTGGTTAGCACATCAGTATCTTGTATATCTTTTATTATAAGCAGGTTGACCACACTGTTGTAAATTCAATATATTATTTTATCTAGAAACTTGTTAACGTTCTTATTGAAAGTAACTAATCCCACACTTTGCAAACGAGGGGCTATCTTAAAACGAGCAGCATCAGACAAAAGTGCTGCGGCGCCTGGAAAGCCAACTAATTAAGGGGTGGACAGCAACCGGTGTCATCAGAGCCGGTTGCAATCAGTGAAGGAGGTTGTCCATGAAAGCACATACATGCAACAGGAAGCTAGTTGCGCAAAGGGCGCCTGCTTTAAGGCAGCCCCTGTGATCCTACCTGAGCAGGGGCTGAACGCTCTGTGCAACAAACTCTTCCCCTCTTTAAAGATTGCTCCAGTGGTTTATAAAGGCGGGTGGGTGAGGAGACTCCTTCAAAGAGTCCCTGTTTCTTCATCGCTGCATGACAGAGCAGTCCCTGTCAAAGCCAGTGTCTGCATAAAGCAAAGAGCAGCTCTGAAAGGGACTGCTCTGTTGTGCAGCAGTAAAGAAGAAAACAGGGTCTCCTTGCTTTTGCTGCATTATCTTTTTTTAGATAGAGACTTTCCAGAGGCTGAAGGGATTGGACCAGGCAGGATTCCTAAGAAGCCCGCCCCCCCCACCAGCTGACATCACCAGTGACAAGAGCTGATGGGTGTGATGGGGGGGGGAATGCTCTCACTGGTCAAATTGGAGCCCCCATGGCCTGAAGGTTCCCCACCCCAATCTAAGAACTAAAATGAAAATTTGAGATACACTTTAACGAGGTTTTTATACTAATAGCAGGCTTTTAATATACTTCCATTGAGGAATGGCATTGATATATGGGAACCTTTATATTGCACCAGCTGGTGTTGGCACTGTAATTATCCTAATTATTTAATAGGTACTCAATCCATAGCTTTGTTATTTTTAAAAGAGGAGAATTAAAAATGCCCTCTGCTTAGCAGCCAGATATGGACGTTTGGTTGAGGGGTCATCCAAAAATGCACCAGGTTTTGTGGGTTGTAGTTTTTCAGAGGGACTTGGGTAAGCAATAAGATTGAGGAGGCGATGCAAATCATCATCATCACCATCATCATCATCTGCCGCCACAATCCTATCCAGAAGATTCAGGACAAGCAGCCACCTGTGATTGAAAATACATGGCTGGATGCGATCATCTTAGGTGTGTTGGGCTTGAGCCATTTTAGGCGTTACCACTAAACCTAAAGTTTGAACAATGTTCCAGCGAGTACCGGTTGATGCTGAAAATCCATGGGTGTTGATGTCCTGCCCTCCTTACGCCATGATTGAAAAGGGTTTAGTCTTCTTCTTCTTTTCCCCAAAAGAGGTAGCTGGCAAGCTAGCGTTGTCAGTTTGCAGTCCCTCACCCATAAAAATGTTAAATGGTTTGCTTCCCTTCCCCTGAAACCTCGGAAAGTTTGATTGCTTCTAGCTTGGAGGAGTTTCTGTCCAGCTGTTTCTTGGTAGCCTTAATGTTCAGGGCATTGTTTTAATTCACTGAATGGCTTTTATGCAGATTTTCCTGTGGGTTCTTTTCTCTGGATTGAGAGCAAGCATGGGAAGGGAAATCTCTGTCTGGGGGGAGGAGGTGGCTTGTCTGGGTAATCTTTGAGGCAGTTTCTGTCCTCTGAAGTGTGCAGTCCTGTTTGCCTTTGGAGAAGCACGTACCTTAGCTCCAGGTCTATTTCCTGGAGTTGTGGTACAAATGAAAAGCATACACCCCACCTGTTTTCCTTTTTTGCATGACAGATGGATGTCAGATAGCAGAAGATAAAATCTAATGCTTTGCCACTTGTAATGTCCATTGAGACTGAGCTCTATCTCATGCTTAATTTGTGTTATCCTCACAACTCACATGACAAGACGGGCCACTGTAATTCTCTTCTGCGGAAAGGGGACTGAGGATTACCGTATTTTTCGCTCTATAACACGCACCAGACCATAACACGCACGTAGTTTTTAGAGGAGGAAAACAAGAAAAAAAATATTCTAAACGAAATAGTGGATATAGGATTTTTGTGGTTCATGCTGTGGCCACAGACATGTGATCTGACAGTGAGTTTGGAGTAGCCCAATGCAAAAATCCTGAAGATCCATGTGGATCCATGCTTTGTAACCACGGGGGAGGGAAGGAAGGGGAACCATGGATCCTCTGCTCACGACTGCAGCAGATCCCCCCCGCCACCCATAGGCATTCCCTCCATAACACGCACAGACATTTCCCCTTACTTTCTAGGATGAAAAAAGTGAGTGTTATGGTGCAAAAAATACGGTAGGTCGATGGATTTGAAACTGGGCTTGCAGATTCAAATCCAGTCTAGTCCGCCAGATCAGCATAATCAGGTGTGTGGCATGAAATTGCAAACTTGCAACTGATCAGCCGAGAGTTACCTAGACATGAGAATTCTCAGCAGTGGAAAAATCAATCTTGGAGTTGCAGTGGTCTATCATGACTCTCCTCTCCTTGTGTCAAATTCATAATTTTGCATCTTTCTTGTCATTACCTTCTTGCCCATATTTGGAAGGGGATGGTAAAGGAATCACCTTATTAAGATGTGGAAGGTTTTAAAGTTACGTTAATAACTGGTAAAAAATAAATAAACGTGTGGTAAAAATATGCATTCCACTTAAATGAAGAAGAAGAAGAGAAGAGTTTGGATTTGATATCCCGCCTTTCACCCCCCTTCAGGAGTCTCAAAGCGGCTAACAATCTCCTTTCCCTTCCTCCCCCACAACAAACACTCTGTGAGGTGAGTGGGGCTGAGAGACTTCAAAGAAGTGTGACTGGCCCAAGG
Organism: Podarcis vaucheri; assembly: GCF_965113315.1. Taxonomy (NCBI): domain Eukaryota; kingdom Metazoa; phylum Chordata; class Lepidosauria; order Squamata; family Lacertidae; genus Podarcis; species Podarcis vaucheri. Next base: position 4,278,963 of record NC_138761.1, read on the forward strand.
TCACCCAGCAGCTGCATGTGGAGGAGCGGAGACGCGAACCCGGTTCCCCAGATTACGAGACTACCGCTCTTAACCACTACACCACACTGGCTCTCCTTGTGCCTACTGAGTTCCTTGCTTGAGCTAAAAGATCTTAACAATGAGGCTTAAGATCTTAACAATGAGGTTTTTGCAAAATAAATAAAAATAAAGCAGTTCTATCGCTTACTTTGAATGTGGTAGGAATATAGTTAAAAAGATTTTATTTTTCAAGGAAGACAAAATAGCTCTTCACTTTTGCCCTGAAAAGGGCAAGTGAGAAGCCAGTTTCACCCCCTCCCTGCTCCTAAAGGAACATCAGTTCACAGCTGCGGAGAGCAGCAAAACAGAATTAGCAGGGCAAACAGTCCTAGTGCCAGAAAACGTTCAGGAATGTATAAATATGTCAAGGCTGCAGCATCAGCCGTAAACTGGGAAATGCAGCTGGTGATGTGTGCCAGGTGCCACTAAGGATTGCATCTGTACTGTTGTTCCAGGACTGCCCCATTGGGCTTGAGGTTGGGTGTGCCTTTATGGGGGGGGGGGGACTAAAATGTTTCCTTGCAAAAGTGCATAGCAAATGAGGCCATAGATCATTACTAGTTCTGTATGCGTGTCCCTTTTGTAGACAAAATATTACAGTAGCAATCAAGAAAGTGGAGTGAGGGCCTCTTTTTTTTGATTAAGCGAATTCCTACTGGAAAGAGCCTCTTGATTTATTAAATCATAAAGTAACAGCCGTATAACTTTTGTGGCCAATTACAGACTGCTGAAGAGGGTTTGGAGGAAATTTAAATGTTGAATATAATTCAGAAACTTAGTCTGGTGTGGAAGAATAGTCTTCCAGGAAGCCAGTCTCCCTCCCTCCCTCCCCCCAATATATTTTTATTAAAGATTTCTTAGTTTACAAAAATACGTGCATTGTCTCTTTTTTCAAGTTGTGTTTTCTACAGATCATTTTCATTTGTTGTGAGGCATTAGTGTTGCATACAGTGTTCAGTTAGGAAGAAAAGAGGGAGAAAGGGGGGAATGGCGAGTGGGGTGGGGTCAGTTGGCAACGCTTCTGTTCTTCTACTTGGTGTATGTGTGGGGTTTGTGTCAGCATCACTTCTGTGGGTTCTCTTACTATTCACTTGTTGTGGAGCCAATCTCTTTAAATTAGATTCTGCTTTCTGGATTTCTTGTCCATGCGAGTTTATTACACCTCAACTGAACCTTTTTTGTGGGCACCTGATTGTGGGTCGCTTAGTTGGAGGGAACTTGGTCTCTGCAGTTACAGATAGGTAGCCGTGTTGGTCTGCCATAGTCAAAATAAAAAAAAATCTTCCAGTAGCACCTTAAAGACCAACTAAGTTAGTTCTTGGTATGAGCTTTCGTGTGCATGCACACTTCTTCAGATACACTGAAACAGAAGTTGCCAGATCCTTCTATATAGTGAGAAGGTGGGGAGGGGTATTACTCAGAAGGGTGGTGGGAATGGGAGATTGGCAGATAGCTGAGATGAGCCTGTTGACGACTGTTAACGACTGCAATAGGTCTTCCAGGAAAAGGCAAGGGGTGAGAAGGTGAGAAATGGCTTAGTCATGTATAATGGGATAAGAATCCAATGTCTTTGTTCAAACCAGGTCTCTCCATGGTTTTAAGTTTGGTAATGAGTTGCAATTCAGCAGCTTCTCTTTCCAGTGAGGAGAGGGCTCAAAGATGCTGCTGAGAGCCCAAGCGTCTCACCTAGCCCGGCTGGCCAGGAGGCACAGACACCACTTCCGTCGTCCAGCTTGTGCAGAGGGGTGAGGTTTGGGGTGTCTTAAGTTCTTATGTTGGGGGGGGGACCGGAAGGGGCCACTCCAGGATTCTGCAAGTGGGACATGAATGAACCTTGTGCATCTGCACTGTGAAAGACAGGTCGGAGTCCTGCCTGGTTACTCACAAGCAACCACCACCCAGCATCTGACACCTAGAGACTACACAGAAGTTCTAGATACAACACCTATCACTTTTCTCTCTCCATATAACCATTGATTTTTGTCTTTCAAAATAAACCTTGCTTTTACTTAACAGTCCTTTGCTTTACCCTTGGTGGTTATAATTCTTGGCACTCAAGATGCCTTGCTAGACCTTCGAATCACATTATACCTGATATAGTACAAAGAGGAGAGATGTGGTGGGTTGTGATGCCAATTGTATTATGGTGTGTATAGAGCTGTGTCTGCTAATGTCTTGCAGGTATGTGGCAGCTATCCAGGGTGAGGTTCTAGTGTGAACGCTAATAGCCCTAGACTCATTTTAAGGTTAAACTTCACCTTAGATTGGCTCAGAGAGTGATGAGCGTTGCCCAAATAGTCTCTGGACCTGCCACACAAGAAACAGTAAGAACCAGGCCCGCCCAGAAGCGGGATTAATATTTTTGAAGGAACCTTAGCAGCCTGATCTTCCTTGTTTTCTTTGGGGCATTATAGGGTTTCTATTTTTCCTTTGTTTGTTGATTTAATTAAAGGGTGGGAAACAGCATGAGGTAATTGCTGGTTCTAACATTACTTGAATCTGAGAACCTTTTTCTAATTTTTCATGTTTTATGCGGTATATTGGCACATTCTTGTATTTAATCCTCTGAACTATTTTAATTTTGTTCTGGCTCGTTCTGTCTCTCTCTGTAAAGTTAGGTTCAGGTTAAATCGTAGTTGACATGGCATTAGGAGATTTATTTTTTTTAAAAAAAAGAAAGATTCTAAGTGCACATTTACATGCAAACTCCTGAAATTGGGACTTCAATGCAGTACACAGAGCTTGGAAAGAGCCTTGCACAGTGCTTTAAAATGCCTGGAGCTTCAGTTTTACTACCCATCAGGTAATGTGTGGTGATGGACGATAGAGCCCAAACCTGCTTTCTGCAGGCATCAGCTGTGAGATCAAGTTCTCTGTGAGGAACTCAGTCATGTAGTCAATTTAGCAGGTTTCGGCTTTACCACCTATCAGCTCTTGGCTGAGTGTGGTTTTGGGGGAACAGCCTTGCAGACCAATTTTCAGCTCCTGGTAGGCCACAGCTGTCAGTTCCCCAACCCTGATCTATGGTAATCTCCTGTACACAGGGTTCTATGGATTTGTTTTGTTTTAAGCATTTGTCCTCACCTGGTAGGTTCGAAATTTCAAGTGCACTTAGCCTGGGCCTAAAGTTTTGTATGGATTTCTGGAGACGCCACCACATTATCATACTTGGTTCCAGGTCTCATTCCAGGGCTCAGTGGAAACCATTAACCACATTTTTTTCACTCTCGTATCTCAAGTGTCGGAATCAAACCACAGCTATAAAAGTTTATACCGGATTGTATTTGCTGTAATTTACTGACATGTTACTTTAATCCTTTATTGACCAGGAAGCATTAATGTGACTATCAAGTGTGTGCTGTTTGACAAATACCTCTTCTTGACGCACCATGTTTTCTCTCTGTTTGCCTTGCCAATAAAATTTGTAAGATTAATGTGCATATTTTAAATCTAGAAGATTAGGGCATTTGATGAGTCAAGAAAAGCCTTATGGAAATCATTCTGTTCCATACTTGTCTATCTATTATCAGTGCCAGATTCTGTAAAGTAAATAGTTATAGTGGCCAATATAAAGACCTTATTTAAACACTTTAACTACCTCATCAACCAATTAGCAAATATTTAATGGCAACTATCTAAGTCTGTTTAGACTTTCATGGAACTCTGTTACCTATCCATAGTGATTTTCCAGAGCTCACAAAGGGTTCATTTTTTGGCATGTTGATTCATTTGTAGAATCTGGTTATGGAAGGTTCCATAGGAATACCCAAGCTGGGAACTGGTGAAATATTTGCTCTCTGAAAGTTCATGAAGGTGTTTGCTTTCTGTGGAACCCCAAAGTATTGATGCATCAGTAGAATTTGCTTTGTGGTTACCAGTTTTTGCAGAGTGTCAGCTGAGCGCCTTAAACTTAAACACAAACAAGGTGTTTGTTCTCATCTTCAAGGTGATAGCTGCTTTATCTTTCATGATTTGAATATTGTGCCATTCTGTGCAATACTGTTGTCATTCACAATGGCAAAAGAAAAACCTGCTGGGTCAGGCCGAAAGGGGCCCATCTTGTCCAGCATCCTGTTCTCACAGTGGCCGATCAGATGCCTGTGGCAGGCCAGCAAACAGGATTCGAGCATGCGGGTGGCGCTGTGGTCTAAACCACTGAGCCTAGGGCTTGCCGATCAGAAGGTTGGCGGTTCAAATCCCCGCAACGGGGTGAGCTCCCCATTGCTCGGTCCCTGCTCCTGCCAACCTAGCAGTTGGAAAGCACGTCAAAGTGCGAGTAGATAAATAGGTACCGCTCCAGAGGGAAGGTAAACAGCATTTCCGTGCGCTGCTCTGGTTCGCCAGAAGCGGCTTAGTCATGCTGGCCACATGACCCGGAAGCTGTACGCCTGCTCCCTCGGCCAGTAAAGCAAGATGAGCGCCGCAACCCCAGAGACGGCCACGACTGGACCTAACGGTCAGGGGTCCCTTTACCTTTACATTCACCTTTACCTTGTGGTTTTCAGCAGCTGGTACTCCGAAGCATTGCTTGCCTCCAACTGTGGAGGCAGAGTATAGCCATCACAGCTGGCAGTCATTAATGGCCGTCTCCTCCAGGAATTTGTCCAATCCTCTTTTAAAGCCTTCCAAGTTGGTGACCATCACTGCCTTCTGGGGAAGCGAGTTCCATAGTTTAACTGTGTGCTCCATGAAGAAATACATTCTTGTATCTGACCTAAATTTTCCAACATTCAACTTCATTGTCCACATCTGCACAATGTTTAGCTAAAATCGAAGAAGGTGCTGACAGAAATCTGAATGTCAAACACTTTAATTTGTTGATGACAGTGATAGTGACAGCAACAACAGTGATTATGATTTACAGTGGTACCTAGGGTTACATATGCTTCAGGTTACAGACGCTTCAGGATACAGACTCCGCTAACCCAGAAATATTACCTCAGGTTAAGAACTTTGCTTCAGGATGAGAACACAAATCATTCTCCGGTGGCGCAGTGGCAGCGGGAGGCCCCATTATCTAAAGTGGTGCTTCAGGTTAAGAACAGTTTCAGGTTAAGAACGGACCTCCGGAACGAATTAGGTTCTTTACCCGAGGTACTACTGTAATTTCAGTGCATTGGACTTGGCTGTTCACACCAGAGTTAGTTGATTGAGGATTACAAGCATTAAACGTTACCTGAAAAGTATAACGTAGCCAGGATTTATGAGCCCGGTCCATCCCTCTTATTTCCAAAGATCACCATGTCCATCTCGATGTTTGTATATTCCTTTGCTATAACACTGTACTGTCTTTTATACTGGAGTCATGTGAGGTACGGTGCATTACTCCATTTTATATATAGTAGATGTTGCAAGGGAAGTCTCCATGACTGGTGTTGGTGATTGTATTACAAGGACTGAGACCCGTGGGACACTGGTACTTTGGGTCTCCAACTCCTTGGTTCCCAAATGCCGAAAACATGGCAGTAAGTATTCCGGTTTTCGAATGTTTTTCGGAAGCCAAACGTCTGATGTGGCTGCCAGCTATTGTTTCTGGGGCGCCTGCACCAATCAGAAGCTGCGCCTTGGTTTTTGAACATTTCAGAAGTCAAACGGACTTCCGGAACGGATTAAGTTTGGCGCTTTTGTTTTTGCTATTTATTTTGCGTTTTTGTGGCTTTTTCGGTTAATTTGCTTTTGTGACTGTGTGGAACCCAGTTCAGCTACTTATTGACTGATTTATTGTTTGACTGTGGAAACGGATGAAAGCCCCACACCCAAACAATGACTATCATCAGTGCAGGTAAGAAAAAAAAGTAATTTTAATTTTTATCATCTACAATACTGTCCTATTCATTTTATAGCACAGTACATTGATTATTGCTTTCATGGTCTCGTTAGATAGTAAAATTCATGTTAAATTGCTGTTATAGGGGTTGTTTTTAAAAGTCTGAAATGGATTAATCTGTTTTGCATTACTTTCTATGGGAAAGCGTCCCTTGGTTTTTGAACACTTTGGTTTTGGAACGGACTTCCGGAACGGATTAAGTTTGAGAACCAAGGTACCATTGTATATAAAGTCAATGAAAAATAAAATAAGAACTTTGATGATCCAGAATCCCTGGCCCACATCACCACAAACAGCTGAGTGATTATAGCTTCCGCTAGTTGTATCTTCTTTGAGGAAAAGAAGAGGATCTCTGGTGTGTGAATGAGTTGCTGGTGTCAGGAGGAGCTGGGATTTGTTAGCCACTGGGAAACAATTTGGAAGAAGCCAGGCCTGTGGGAATGTGGTGGGCTGCACCTGAACCAGAATGGAACCAGGCTGCTCCTGCTCAGAATCCAAAAGGTAGCAGAGCAGCTTTTAAAATGATTACTGGGGGGAAGGCAGCAGGAGGGGAAGAGCATGCAGCTGGGGATAAATCATCCCTCAGGGATGAGCGAAAGTGTTTTTATGATTGTCCAAATGGTGGAGGGTAGGAACAGGTAATGAAAACAGGTACTTCAATTACAGAAATTCAAAGAGGCCAGAATGCCGTGGGGTAAAAAAAGCACATGCCAGAGATATTTAGAAAGAAACACCGTGTGTTTATAGGCTAATGCTAGAAGCCTCAGAGCCAAGACAGGTGAGCTAGAGTGCTTGGTTTTAAAGGAGAGCAAGATATGGGGAACAAATATCACACCTGGAGAGAGGCCTGTTGGGATGTACAGTGGACGCTCGGGTTGCGAACATGATCCATGCAGGATGCACGTTCGCAACCAGCAGCGTTCGCAACTTGCGTCTGCAAGTCTGTGCATGCGCGGGTTGCGATTTGGCGCTTCTGCGCATGCGCAAAGCGCGATTTAGCACTTCTGAGCATGCGCGACTGACGAAACCTGGAAGTAACCCGTTCCAGTACTCCTGGGTATCGGCAGTCCGCAACCTGAAAAAACGCAACCTAAGAGGCTGTAAACCGAGGTATGACTGTAATGTAAAAGTGCTGTAAAAATGTATAAGATATTATTGGAATGGGAGACAAAGTATGAGCAAGTAAAATCCTCAATGATACATTGGGCAATAGATATCATAATATAGATATGGAAGCATGGGAACGATTGTGGAATATGGATATAAAATTTACAGCATCTTACGGTCTAAGAGAAAATTTTATGAAAATGATACATCGATGATACCTAACACTGAGTAAATTGGCAAAAGTGTATAAATCCACATCAAATAAGTGTTGGAAATGTAAAGAGAAAGAAGGTTCTTTTTATCATATGTGGTGGGCTTGTAGTAAGGTTAAAGTTTATTGGGAAATGATATATAATGAATTGAAAAAGATGTTTAAAATAACGTTTGGGGGAAAAACCAACCCCAGAAGCTTTCCTTTTGGGAATTACAGGGACAGAACTACCCAAACTGTATAGAAATTTATTTTTGTGTGCGACTACAGCGGCAAGAACATTACTTGCCCCAAAATGGAAAGAAGCAGACGTCCCAGCAAAAGAAGAATGGATACAAAAACTTGTGGAATATGCAGAAATGGCGAAACTTCCCGGAAGAAGAAGAAATCAAGATAACAAACTTTTTTTTTTAATAAAAGAATGGAAATGGTTTATTGAATATTTACAAACAAACTGTACACAGAAAAGAACATTGGCAGGACTATTGTAATGACCTGCAGTTTCATAGGAGTATATCTTTAAAGTAGATGGATAAATGAACAAATTAAGTTAATTTGGATATGCAGAAAATATTAAAAATAAATTTAAGGAGCTGCAGAAATAGGAGGAAGGAAGTCAAGTTTTGAAATGTTAAAATGGCTATAAAATTATTGAAATGTATAAAACTGAAAATCTATCTCTATATAGATATAGATATAGTGTGTGTGTGTGTTTGTGTGTGTGTGTGTGTATAATATATACACACACATACAGTGGTACCTCGGGTTAAGTACTTAATTCGTTCCGGAGGTCTGTACTTGACCTGAAACTGTTCTTAACCTGAAGACCACTTTAGCTAATGGGGCCTCCCGCCGCCGGAGCACGATTTCTGTTCTCATCCTGAAGCAAAGTTCTTAACCTGAAGCACTATTTCTGGGTTAGCGGAGTCTGTAACCTGAAACGTATGTAACCTGAGGCACCACTCTGTGTGTGTGTGTGTGTGTGTGTGTGGTTGTGATTTTGCCAGCTCTTGTAGTCACTTATCCAGCTGCGACAATCTGTGCAAGGTTCAAAGATAGCCCCTCTTCTGCCCCATGTTGTGCAGAATGTTGCATTTCATTTCCCCATTAGGCCTACTCAACAAAAAGCCTTTTGTGCGTTTCCTGAAACAGGCAGACATGTCCACGCCTCTGGAACTGTCAGTCTAATTCCTTGGTGTTCTGTAACATGTTGCTTTCGTTGCATTCTCCTCACTCACATGGTTGCCTCTCTCTAAGTGTGGGTTAGTAAAGGGCAGGTGAGGGTGGGGTGGGGAAGAGAGCGTGGAACAAAGCTGTGTTGTACCTCTTCACTGGGCACGGACCATTTCATTCCTTTCTGTCCTTTTCCGGGGTGGGTGGGGGGTATTCTTTTCTCCAGCACGGGAGGAAAGCCACCCTCCCATTGCAAGGGCCTTTTGTTGCTGAGTTACGACACTACGAGGCTTTTACAGTCTAATTCAAGGAGGGAGCCTGCAGCCGTATATGTAGCCAGCCTTATATAATGCCGAAGCAGCTCAGATTTGCTCCCGTAAAAGAAAATGCACTAGTAAGTGGAACTTTGGCTACATAGATGGCTCTGAGGCATTCTTGCTTTATAAATGTGGTGCTGATAGAACTTTTCCGATTTATTTCCGCCAACCAACGGAATAAGCAAAAAATTTTTATTAACATATAAAACACATACATATACATTTGCATTTACACAATACACATACACAACACACTACCTTATTTTCATAATATAAAACATACCTACATTACTCTATATAATACCTACCTATACTGTACATATCAACATACCTACACTCCTTCCCCACACGGACACCCACCAAGTGACTTGACTTCTAGCCCTTCTTGTTACGCGACTTTCTTTTTCCAACTAGCTTAAATGCATTTCATTATTTCTTGAATCTCTTTTTCTATCTTGACTTTACTCTCCTTTCACTCTAACCATTTTCTGGATTCACTCAATATCTGTCAGAAATTCTACTTTTTCCACATAAATTTTGATGTATTCCTTAAAGATAGTCCACTCCTTGCTCACTTTTTTTTCCATATCTCCTCTTATCCTCCCTGTTTAGTTCGGCATTATGGAAGTATTCCATCGTTTTAGATAATAAGTCTGTTTTAGTTGGGACGCTGCTGCTTTTCCAATTTTTGGCAATCAATAACCTTGCGGCCATAGTTGCATACATAAATATTGGTCTGACCGTTCTTTTTTATTTTCTCTGACATGATACCTAGGAGAAAGGATTCTGGGTTTTTTTTCAAATGAAAATCTAAACATATTTTCAGTTCATTATAGATATTTTCCCAGAATCCCACTATCTCTTCACACTCCCACCACATATGTAGATAGGTTCCTGCCACATTGTTGCATCTCCAACAGACATCACTACAGTTTTTATACATTTTTGTCAGTCTGACCAGGGTCAGGTACCATCTGTATTGCATTCAGAATAAGCAACATCTTAATGCTGCTGAGGCTTGGCTGTTGGAGTGGAGCTGAGTGGCAGAAGGCCGGGCTCTAGGCTGCATTTTGCCCACATGGCTATCAGCACATCTGGCTCAAGCTTCATCCAGGTGGTGCAGGATGGTCTTGGGCTGCGCTTGGGAAATGCCCTTGGAGGCATCGGGCTTGCTGTGGAGGCGAGGGAGTTCCCAGGGATTCCAGGGCTTGATCCAGGAACTGGACATCTGATGGTGTTTCCAGATGACAGCATGAAACTTTTTTTGTATGTGAAGTAAAGGTAAAGGGACCCCTGACCATTAGGTCCAGTCGCGGACGACTCTGGGGTTGTGGCACACATCTCGCTTTATTGGCCAAAGGAGCTGGCGTACAGCTTCCGGGTCATGTGGCCAGCATGACTAAGCCGCTTCTGGCGAACCAGAGCAGCGCATGGAAATGCCATTTACCTTCCTGCCGGAGCGCTACCTATTTATCTACTTTGACGTGCTTTCGAACTGCTAGGTTGGCAGGAGCAGGGATCGAGCAACGGGAGCTCACCCCGTCGCGGGGATTCGAACTGCTGACCTTCTGATCGGCAAGTCCTATAATTATAAAAGGCCTAATGTGGTCTTCAGCACACATCAGGAACAAAAAGGTGGGAGGATGGCGTTTCAGAGCCTAGGCATCACCACCTTGTTCTGTGTACCTGTCAGTCTATCCGCAGGCAGGCGGTGGGCATGAAGCAGAGTTCTCCTCCAAGGATCTGAGGTGTCATCGCTCAGCGGTATATCATCTACTTTGCATGAAAAAGATTCCAGGCTCAATTCCTGGCATTTCCAAGTAGGGCTGGCAATGTCCCCCGCCTGAAATCCTGGAGAACGGTTCTCAGTCAGTGTAGACCGCACTGAGCCAGGTGAATCCAGTACTGTGACTCATTATCAGGCAAATTCCTGTGTCCCTGTCTTTTCAGGCAAGCAGGAACATGTGTGGTTAAGCTAGCCCTTGCTTTGGCTCCAGGTGCAGCTAAAACCCCCAGAAGTTGACCAGGGAAATTGGATTGGATAGCACACCCTCCAAGATTAGGATATGGCTTTCCCTGGCCTGCTGGTGGGAATCAACAATCCCTCTGTTCTTAGACAGTTAGTTTTTAAACTTGAGACTTGCCTTCAATGCCCACCTGCAATATTGTGACCCAGTTGGGTTCAAGAAAGAAAGAAAGAAAGAAAGAAAGAAAGCCCTTTGCTGATATGGCATCTCTACCCACCCCCCTGGCTTAGCCCTACATGTGATTCTGCCAAATCACTGTTTCTTCAGAGAAGAAGAAATGCCAAATTTGTATATGTGGTTGGAGTGTGGCTGGCCCCTTCTCAGTAGAAAACGGTTGTGGGACCCTTGCCCGCAGTAGTCACTGAAATGTCCTGTACGCAAGACTTTGCTTTCCCCCTTTTAAGTTCAGGTTCATTTAGCTCATGGGTAGGCCAACTAAGGCCCGGGGGGCTGGATCCAGCCAGTCGCCTTCTAAATCTGGCGACGGTCTGGGAATTAGCATGTTTTTACATGAGTAGAATGTGCCCTTTTATTTAAAATGCATCTCTGAGTTATTTGTGGGGCATAGGAATTCGTTCATCCCCCCCCCAAAAAAAAATATATAGTCCGGACTACCACAAGGTCTGAGGGACAGTGGACCGGTCCCCTGCTGAAAAAGTTTGCTGACCCCTGATTAGCTGCTTTGTCCGTGCCATTTAGCCTCCATGAGTCTTGGCAAAAGCTGCCCCATCATAGTACACCGTCAGTCGAGCTGTCTTACTTATAATCACTTATAAGCTGTCGCCTACGAAAGCTTATGCCACAGTAAACCAGTTTGTCTTTAAGATGCCACAGCACTTTATATCGTCTGACTGTTGACCTAGTTAGGTTCTTGAATGCCTTTCAGTTGCAGCTAAGCCTCTCGATATCACCTCATTTGGCAATTTCTATCATCTATCTAGATCTCTGTCTATCTGTCTATCATCTATATCATCTATCTATCTATCTATCTATCTATCATCTATCTATCATCTATCATCTATCTATCTATCTATCTATCTATCTCTATCTATCTGTCTACCTATCTTTCATCTATCTTTCATCTATCTATCTATCATCTGTCATCTCTCTCTCTCTCTCTCATCTATCTATCATCTATCTATCTATCTATCTATCATCTATCTATCTATCTATCATCTATCTATCTAAAGTACAGATGGGGCTATTCAGAGGTTTCTTTGGGGCAATATACATTGTGCCAGGATTGAAATGCCTCAGGGTTTTTTCTGCTAGATCTCATGAATAGTAAGTAACCTGTTTTGTTGTGACAGTGACTAGAAGTTCCATCCCGGATTTTAGACTGAATTGCAGTAGTTGGTGTAGAACTTCCTTCCTTCCTTCCTTCCTTCCCAGAAATATTCAGAAGTATGGAGATGTAAGGCTGGATATGGATGGATGATTTTGGAAGAAAAGGAACCTTGATAGAAGCAGGTGGGGGAAAGTAGCTGTACTTCCCCAAGCTTCTCTGGAGTCTAGGACCCAGTAGTGCTTCTGGGTTGACTTAGCCACATTCAGTTATTAAAACTGCACCACACTATTTTTCAGAAACATTTTTCATCGGTGTTCGCAAGGTGCCCCCCATTTACATTTGCTGTGTCCCCCACCCCTCTCTTACTGTCCATTGGAACCAGAGTTTCCCCTCTGCCCTCTGAAAGATTTTTCTGCAGCTTTAGATTGCCATTTGCACCCCAACTGCACCCTGCAGGGACTAGCAAAGGACATCAGAAGGTTTGCATTTGGGTTCATTCACCAGTGACTTAAACTAGGAGATAAAGGGTTGGGTTGCTTTTTTTAATCACAATAGCTGCATCTTCAATAATAACAGTAAACAGATCCAGAAACACTTTTGTCCTAAAATAATAATACTTGGAGTAGACTTTTATTATTGCTATCTTGAGTATATAATGAATGAATTTTATTAGGACTTGCGCCTTCTTTGATGTCTAGAAACTGCCAACAATGTTGTTGGTTTTAATTCTGAAGAAAACCCCATAAATTTCTGATCTGTGTAGATTGTTGAATAATGGAACAAGCCCCTCTCACTCTCCCAAGGGTGCTGAGCAATACCTTGAAAGTCTCTGCAGTCACATATGTCATTTGTGGAGAAAGCTTCTTTGGTTGAAGTTAAGTTTCTTCCAGCTGGGTGAGACTGGACGCTGGGTTTGCAATGCAAGTGAGGCAGTTTTACTTCATTAATTTCCCACATGTCCTTTTGATAAATTGCTGTTCTCCAGTAGAACGTTTTGTGTGCCTTCCAGTGCTTACAAAGTGTTAGAATTTGTGCGCTTACACGATACCATTATTATTCTATGCTTACAAGATAGCACAATTGAATGGTGTGTTTATATCTGATAAGTTCTCATTAATGGGCTTGGCTAACACCCAAAGTGTCAGGTGTTTGCTCCCTTTCTTCTGGCTTTATGCCAAGATCAAACCCAATTTTTATCTTTATAAGGACTGAACTGTTGGCTTTATCAAGAGAGAAATTATGAATATACCACCAGAAGCTTTCAGGCTAACATAAACAAAGACAGGTCTATGCCCCGTGGAGCTTTGTAGTCTATGGGAAGAAGAAACAGGGAGGGAGAAGCGAGGATAGATGTGGACAAGTGTAGCTACATGTGTGTGAACTTGTGGGGATGAGAATAATGGTTTGCACCCAAAGCTTCACAGAAAAGGGTGAGTCAGGAATAAGTTGTTGTTATTATTATTACATTTATTGTCAATGTACAACCTGTGTACAATGGAATTAACCAAGCCTCACCCCCCCCACAAACACTCAATCTCATTGCACTCTGTGTGTTTTTCGCACAACACACCAACCCCAAAAGTCAGTTGCACTATATTATTTTCCGTTCAGCAGCCTAACAGCCCATGGATAGATTTTTTTTTTTTGCCTGTTGGTACAACTGATTATAGGGACGCGGGTGGCGCTGTGGGTTAAACCACAGAGCCTAGGACTTGCCGATCAGAAGGTCGGCAGTTTGAATCCCCATGACAGGGTGAGCTCCTGTTGCTCGGTCCCTGCTCCTGCCAACCTAGCAGTTTGAAAGCATGTCAAAGTGCAGGTAGATAAATAGGTACCGCTCCGGCAGGAAGGTAAATGGCATTTCCGTGCGTCATGCTGGCCACATGAAGCTGTAAGCCGGCTCCCTTGGCCAATAAAGCGAGATGAGCGCCACAACCCCAGAGTCGGCCACGACTGGACCTAATGGTCAGGGGTCCCTTTACCTTTACGACTGATTATACTTCTATATTTCCTGCCCGAGGGTAGCTGGGGTGTGAATTGTCCCTGAGAATTTTTCTCACTCTCCTAATGCAACGATCCCTTGCGATGTCATCTAGAGGGCTCTGGGGACAGCCCATGATATCATGCGCTGTGTTCACCACCCTCTGTAAAGACTTTCTGTCCATAGCTGTCAAGACAACGTACAACACTGTGATACAATATTAGAGGACACTTTCTGTTGTTTAACATTGTTCTTTCGCAAGTGCCTGAGAAAATGGAGTCTCTGTTGAGCCTTCATAACCACCTGAGTTATATTGTTTTTCGTTTTTCTTTTTCTTTTCTTTTTGGGAAAATAATATTTATTACTTTTCCAACAATTTAAACACAACACTACAAAAAAAGGAACAATACAATACAAAAACACTACATAATACTGACACATTAAACTAACATAGCCAAACAAAAACAGTTTAAAACACATCAAACAATTTCAGTATCTTATCTTTCATTCACTTATTTCCACGACCTCCTCACATCTCCCTTTTTGTATTCCACTTCTATTAGTTGTTTCAGCAATTCCTTTCCATCTTCCTCTGTTTTCTATCCTATAATTATCTCAACACATTCTAACCTTATTTTTCCTTTAATATTCTATTAATCTATTTATACTTAATTCATTATAACATTTCTACTAAAGCCATATAACTTCATTCCAACATTCTTCTAACATTCATTAATTCTGAGTTATATTGTTTTTCCAAGTGAGGTCTCCGCTAGGGTAAACTCCCAGGAATGTAAAGGAAGATTAAATTAAATTACTGAAGAAGAGCAGAGCAGGTTTGAGAAACATGGTGTATCCTTTGGGGCCTGATTGTGGAGCCTTAATCTGGGAGGAATAAACAAGTTCAGTGCCCTCATGCCAAATCTTCCTAATTTCAACACCATGAAGGCATGAAGCACACATATTTACTATCTGCAGGCAGTGGAAAGCCTGAACGTTTTGTTTCCTCAGATGTTTGTCCTCATCTAAGCCTTAGCAACCCTTCGCCCTTGCTGCACTGTTTTGTAGTAAAGAAAACGAGCTACCCATAATATATTATGACAGCCATGAGTAGGTTCTGCCCTGCTGCTGCTGCACCAGCAACAAGAACATCCTTGCAACACCACCTCTCTACCACCTGAGCAGTGAAGAACCTGCCCAGCCCCAACTAGGCCATGAAATGTTATGGAAGGATACCTGTCCTGCTAGCAGCCACTATGTCTAAAGGATGCCACCACTGGTTATTTAAATTATATATTTAAAGTTCTTTGGTGAAACACAATCACATGGGAGTGAACCAAAAGTATTGGTGAATAAGTGTGGTCTGAGAAGCCAGAATCCCTTGCTTGTACAGAGTTTAAATTTTTGTTGCATATAGACAATCTTTTAGGTCTCCCTAGAGTGAGGGAAGTACCGTATTTTTTGCTCTATAAGACTCACTTTTTCCCTCCTAAAAAGTAAGGGGAAATGAGTGTGCGTCTTACGGAGCAAATGCAGGCTGCACAGCTATCCCAGAAGCCAGAACAGCAAGAGGGATTGCTGCTTTCGCTGCAAAGCGATCCCTCTTGCTGTTCTGGCTTCTGGGATTCAGAATTTTTTTTTCTTGTTTTCCTCCAAAAACTAGGTACGTCTTGTGGTCTGGTGCGTCTTATAGAGCGAAAAATACGGTAGCTCTTTTATGAACTAGTTTTTGCCTGTATTTTTATTTACTTGCAGGTTTCATTCTTTCTCCTACAATGAGACCAGCAAAAGCCTTTTTCAAGCAGCCTCAAGCAGTACCTGAATTTTTTCGTCTAGCCTCGGAAAAAAGTATATTGGCTGTATCTGTGAATGAATTACTATGTTAAGTAACTTAATAGACTTGGGCATGACTGGAAAGCTTAGTGAATGTAGTATTACATAATCTCCTTTTTTGTGTGAAGGGCATATCTGAAAACATATTATTATCAGGAAGTTGTCCTGAAGCTTTGGCTGCAGACTCCGGGCTGTCCTTGTAGAGTTTTCTTTAATTAGGTTTTGAAGTAGACCTTGTGTTCCCAAAAACTTGAATGAAATGAAGACTTGGCTAGTCCAGAGTACATTTATCCAGATCTTTTCTTTGCTAGTAATTACTACAGGAATGACTGGAATGAAAAGCTGAAGCTTGCTGAAATTGATTTCCCCCCTCCCTTATAAACATGATGTCATGTAATGAATATATCTCAGATTGGAACAGAGTAGTATTGCAAAAAAGAAAAGCGAACGTGAGCTTTAGCATAAAGCATTGCTGTATACACCCCCTCTCCCCATACCTCCTTGCAGATACTCATTTGCGAAACTTTAATTGCATCACATACTCATTTCTTCCAGCTACTTGCAATAGTGGAATGCCCTAGAGTCAAGACTTCAAGCAGCCCCTAGTAAATGTTGCTTGAGTCTTTCCCCAAGATCTTCAGGGGATGAGATCTCAATAGCTTCTCTGGGCAGTTTGTTCCATTTATTCACCAACCTGTTAGATTGTCAAAGTATGTGCCCACATGGGTTTTTTCAGGTGGATCAGAGTATCGCCTTAGTCTAAGCTGCTGTATAGCTTGCTCAGCTTGCATGGAGAGAGGCATTCTAAAGGACAAGGGACTGTCCTGTAGCAAGTTCCCTTCTCCTTCCTTAATGTCTCGTTCAGCTTACCTGTTCTCCAAAATCACACTTATGATGGCAATTAGGGCAGGGTGATATCCAGGTTTCAGCACTGCAGTTTAAAGGTAAAGTTAAAGGACCCCTGACCATTAGGTCCAGTCGCGGACAACTCTGGGGTTGCAGCGCTCATCTCGCTTTATTGGCCGAGGGAGCCAACATTTGTCCGCAGACAGTTTTTCCTGGTCATGTGGCCAGCATGACTAAGCCGCTTCTGGCGAAACCAGAGCAGCGCAAGGAAATGCTGTTTACCTTCCCACCGGAGTGGTACCTATTTATCTACATGCACTTCGTGCTTTTGAACGATGTATCACAGTATTTTCATATTCTTTTGGAAGCCGCCCAGAGTGGCTGGGGAAACCCAGCCAGATGGGCGGGGTATAAATAATAAATTATTATTATTATTATTATTATTATTATTATTATTATTATTATTAAACTGCTAGGTTGGCAGGAGCAGGGACCGAGCAATGGGAGCTCACCTTGTCACGGGGATTCAAACCGCTGACCCGTTCGGCAAGCCCTAGGCTCAGTGGTTTAGACCACAGCACCACCCGCATCCCATCTAAACATCACTATACCAATATATCACTATGTCTGAAATAAGGATGGAGCTATGTAGAGGCATTGGCTGGCTTCACGGTTTTCCCCACATTGTGACTTCTGCATATTGGTTGCATACACACGATTTGCAATATTTTGCCAGGTCGGAAATTATGAAACCAATATCACAATATGGACTTCAAATCAGTTTAGGACGATACAGTGGTACCTCTAGTTGCTAACGGGATCCGTTCCGGAGCCCCGTTCACAACTTGAGCAGAAAGCAACCCGCGTTTTCACGTGCGCGAGTCGCGACTTGCTGTTTCTGCGCATGCGCGTGACATCATTTTGCATGTCTGCGCATGCGCGAGCAACGAAACCTGAAAGTAACCCTTTCCGGTACTTTCAGGTCACCGCGGGACACAGCCTGAAGCAAACGTAACAAGAGGTATGACTGTATATTGATATATCTCCCAGCCCTACTGGGAATTAAGAAAATATCATTGTGGTATGATGAGCCACAAACTCTGTTTCTAAGTGTGTTGTGTGGACAACAGTTGTGCTCCATTTATACCTTTTCTCTCCTCTAGCTTGCAGAGTTCTCAGCGAGGGGCGTTTACTACTAGGGAAAGTTTTTTTAATATATATATATAAAGTCCCCTTGGGGAGGCATTTTGAAGAAGAGGCCTTTCTGAGCAAAGTGCTTTCAGTTCTGTTTTCCCTCTGCCTGCTCTCGGTCTCCTCCTGCTCTGGAGGCCAGCATGGCTGGAGGGAGTGGTGCAAAAAAGAGCTCTCTCTGGGATTCACGGCGATCACGTGGCATCTCCTCTTCTCCAAGGCAGAGGGATGCTTGACAAGATACGGAGACCAAAGCCTTTTCACACTCGAGAAATCCCTACTTGCTCTTCATGCTTGTCTCAGATAGGCCAGTTGCGGAGGCAGGGAGTGGACAGAAAGAAGAAGGTGTGCCCTGCCAAGGAAGGATTTTTATTTTGTGGGAAAGGCTGCTTTTCAGAGTGGTCCTCTGTGAAGGATTCCAGAATGCCATGGAACCGTATCTGGACTGCTGAGTCTTGTTTCCTCTTTGTGGTTGAGAGAGTCTCCTCTTTTATGTTCAAACCGGAACTCGCACGAATGTTTCCTGTCCCATTTCTTGGCCCCAAACAGTAGCAACAAATACCCGCAGAGTATCGTATCAGAACAGAATAAAATATTGTGATTTGAACGTTTTAAAAGCAGTGTGATTTTTAGAACCGTACTCAGGTTGGTTTAACAGAAATAGATTCTGCAAACAGCTCAAACACATGTTAAAAGGGTGACTGGAAGAGAAATCCTCTTCCAGTGCTTTCTAAATGGAATCGTCATTCACTGCTTTTTATTATGGAATCATAATGAAGCCTGAAAAAAAATTCTCATCTGTGTGTCTGAGCTCCGTAGAAAGCACAATATTTAGGGGGGGGGAACCCACCCCAATTTTTAATTCATAGTATTTAGTCAAAACATTGCTACCCTGCTTTTCAGTTTAAAGAATTTCCAAAGCAGTTTACAATTTGAAAATAGTAATTACAAATGATTTTTTAAAAAAATCGTTTCCGTTTCACTGAAAGCAGTGATTAGGGACACAGTAAGGCAACATTTTGGAAATAGAAACTGGGGTGAAATCTATACACATAAAAAAACGTTTTGAAAAATACATTGAATTTGGCATAGCCATCTATTGTCACATTTGTATATTACACTTTACCACACGTTTAAAACGTTTTATTTGCAGCTGTATAGCTGAGTCCTGAGTAAAGCTATATGTTCTTTAGCCTGGTAGCCATGGTATTGGTAAGAGTCTTTAAACAGTCAAGATTCAGAGGTTGTCATTTTGGTGTTGTGATCTTGAGACAACAACCACTAGTGAAAAGAGGAAACCGTTCCAGGTTGTTGGAGGCATGATCTCTGAAGACTCTTGGGCCGTTCACTGATCATTTTGTTTCTTTATTGAAATGTCATTTAGAACTGTTCCCAAACAGAATTCTCCTCTTTTATATAAATGCTGTGGTTTGTATCCAACTACGTTACACTCCGAGTAGACCCATTGCATTTAATGGACCTAAGCTCATCAGTCCATTTTCAATTACTCTCTAGTCTGAGTAGGACTAATGTCAAAGAGAACCTTTGCAGTTCTTAAAATAGATTTATATTCTCAGAAGTCATTGATGCTTTCTTCACATCCAGATGTGTATGTTTAGTACTGCAGTCTTAATTTAGTTTAAAATTCTAATATAAGATGCTATTCTGTATCTGTCTATAGATGTGGATATAGCTATAACTATAGATAATGGTTTGGTTGTATCCTTTAGGAGCTGCTGAATGCATGTTAGTTTTTCTGAACAGACAACAAGTATGTTATTATGTATGTAGCGCTTGTGAAGGTAGAAAGCTTTTTATTTTTTAACAGAAATTCAACAGGGTTAGCTTTTCTGGCATGAAGCTTCAGTTTCTGATTTCACTGTGTGTTTTGCAGCTGTTTCAGTGTGCAGAATCTCTGGCTCCAAGAACCTTAGGCTTAAAAAAACCACTTGTGAGCCAACCAGTCCACACACACTAAAGGAATCTGTGACATGATGGCTAAAGGAGAGTTAGGAGGCGCCAAAGTGAAAGGGGAATATGGTAGAAGCGGTAGTGGAGGATGGGTTTCAAAACATGAGTTGAAAAGGTGGAAGAAAACCACGGTGTTTTATTCTTTGTTCAACCTGGAATAGTTAACTACTGTATTAGTGAGATGCAATAGCCCTTCAGGCCTTCTGTGTTCTTACCAGAAGGAGGGAACCTTAAATTGCACCTGCAATTGGATAATAGCTCCCAGGTCCTGGGTTCAAATCAACTGGCATCTCCAGTTAACTGCAGCCGTAACAAGAAAGCAGATGGCCGTGGAAGGGCCTTCCTTGCCAGAGGCCCTGGAGAGCTTCCAATCACAGGAACCGACACTGGGCTAGAACGTCCAATGGGCTGACGTGCTACAAGGTACTTCCTTGGTTTCCTCCTTTTGAGATAGTATTACTCTACCTCTCTTCCCTAGCGCCTCAGAAATTTTCCTTGCTTCTTTCCTCCCTGGGTTTCCTCAGGTGAAATGTTTCAAGAGATTCAGGAGGAAGCCATTTGGACCTTCTAATCTGCCGCTGAGCCAAAGCAGATCTTGAAGAAGCCAACTGAGCTAGCTGGAGCTGAGCCAGAAAGTGTACCAAGTAGTTTGTTAGCAAAGGAGGTGAGCTACTTGCTCACTGGCCATTTGATGCCTTCTTCTCAAGTCCAGAGTTCAGCAGTCCAGTGAGATAGCCATTGCAAGTGGCAGTTGCACTCTGCCATGGCTTTCCCTTCCATGCAGAGAACGATGTACTTTCCTGGCATTGTTCCAGCAATGGACAAGGTATTTTCCTGGCCTTTCCCCACTTACTGTACTTTCTGTGCAGGTGGCTTATCCCAGTAATACTTACAATAGACTTGTGAGGTGGTCCAGTGTTGTTCTCATTTGATAACTAGGAAGCAACCATCGGCCCTTAGCTGGCTTTTCTTTTTAAAATACAGAGCAGGGGCTGCAACCCAAGTCTCTCTCTTTGTCGCCACCAAGAAAATGCTTCTCCTTCCTCTGTTTTATAAGAGACTCGCATCGCTGGGGTATGTTGTGGGGTGAACATCTTGCTTGCAAATATTTATCTTTGGTGGAACAGCAGACCTTTACCACTGGGATTTACCTTTTGATGTGAAAAAAGGATGGGGTACTAATGAAAGTATGGGGTACTAATGACGTGGGTTAAACCACAGAGCCTAGGACTTGCCGATCAGAAGGTCGGCGGTTCGAATCCCTGAGATGGGGTGAGCTCCCATTGCTCGGTCCCTGCTCCTGCCAACCTAGCAGTTCGAAAGCACGTCAAAGTGCAAGTAGATAAATATGTACTGCTCTGGCTGGAAGGTAAATGGCGTTTCTGTGCGCTGCTCTGGTTTGCCAGAAGCGGCTTAGTCATGCTGGCCACATGACCCGGAAGCTGTACGCTGGCTCCCTCGGCCAATAAAGCGAGATGAGCGCCACAACCCCAGAGTATCGGTCACGACTGGACCTAATGGTCAGGGGTCCCTTTACCTTTACCTTTACCTTACTAACAAAAGCAGGGTTTTGTAAGAGTAGCGGTAATGGGAAGGAAGGCAATAAAAAGGTTTGTGTTAGCAGTGGCAGCGAGGAGACCGTATCCGGGGGGCAAACATGTTCAGAGGCTGAGGAGCAAGGTAAATATCAGTATATAACAGAGAAAGCATATTGAGAGTGGAGCTGTGGAAGTCTTTGTGGCTGGAGAATTGAGGTTTGGGTGTGGGAAACCCTGATTTGAGTTCCAGTTCACAGGAAAAAGAAGTCACAATTTTTTAGCCAAAACTTCCTTGCAGGGGAGCTGTGAAGTTTAATCCATTCTGAGCTCTTGGGAGGAAGGTATTGACGAGCAGTTATTAAATAGAGAGGACATCAATTTGTAGATGTGAAATTGTCTTATCTGATCAGGACTGGGAGTATATCATCAGACGGAACATTTCTGCAAATCTACATCTCCTGTGCCTCCATTCTTTTCACTGTGGAGGATAGGAAGAGTCCAACCAAATTATCCCAAACTGGTTTTGAGCTTGTGAATGTGCATATGGATAAAAGTGAAAGGGAGTCAGTGTAGGCAATAATCAAAATGGCATAGAGGGAAATAGGTGCCTGCAGTGAAATTAATGTATTTTATAGCCTTGTTTAATCTGAAATTGCTCCAGTCTCCTGTTACGAGCGCTTAGAGGCCCATGTTTCTGGGCTGCTCTTATCCCATTTCTCCTTGCTACGCTGTCTTTCTGTTTTCACGGTTTAGGCAAAATCCTGCTGATTCCAGAACCGCAATCCAAGTTTGTCAGATGGATGTTGCTTTAGTGAAAGAGTGTTTTCAATGGCTGACACTTCCCCCCTCAAAACCGGGCCATTTAATGAGCGAGTTGAACCAGCGGAAAAGTTGTAAGACTCCTTCCAAAATACTTCCTTTTGTTAAATTCTGTGCACGCACACAGTAAGGCGTGTTGTATAAACTGGCTGAATTGATCCATAAAACGTTAAGTCTTTCATAATAGCGATGGCCCTTTCCCCTCCATACTCGACCAGTTCCATCATATTTGTTTCTTAACCCAAACAACGCCCCCAGGCTGAGACAATCCATCTCTTGAGCCAGCTGCCTTGCTTTGTTTGCCTAGACATGGGTCTGCCAAAGTACAGTAGACTGGATATTTCCGCCTCCTTCCAAGAACAATATGGATTCTACATCACCTGCAGATATGGGGAAAGTAAGATGTATCGTTTTTCTGTTGCGTTGGCTTCCCGTTGCACGATCGGAGCGTCGCTCCACTACTGGCTGATGTCTTGCTTCTCAGTTTCAGAGATGGGGAGTGTGGCCTCACAGTGGCAATTACTGTGGCGAGTTGTCCCAGTAACAGGACACAATCTAAGTGTTAGCTCAGCTCTGAAATCTACATGAATTGGAACACATTTGGGTGTAGCTGAAGAGTAGTCTCCCAGCGCCTGCTTTGTCTCCTTTCCAGCGTAGCTTAATAACCTCTGTCTCCCTGATGAGCTAGCTGTCAGTGTGCAGGGACTTCTTCCTTCACAAATTTAGTTCTCCACCCTGCTGTCTGGAATGAAGAAAGGCCTCTACTATGTGGTTCTGCTGACTGTTCAGAGCAAAGTTCAGAGTCCTGGGTCCTTTTTATTTTCGTTTTCTCATACACTCGTGAAGCCACAGACTTGCCTTGTACCCAGTGGATGATGGAGAAACCAGCAGCCATTAGGGAGCATTTAGTTTCATTTTGTCTCAGTCTGAAATGTGGTGTGTTCTTGCTTATTTTATTCTCACTTTTTTCTGCGGTGCTTGGTTCCCCCCCTTCCCTCTTTTTGCTCGACTAGCTTCTTGTGTGCAGAGACTGTAGCATGTATGACCATCCTATTTGTGGTGTTGTGTAATGCCTGGTCATTCCAGCATTTGACTTTATGTAACATTTTAATTATCTACACACACACACACACACAGAGAGAGAGAGAGAGAGAGAGAGAGAGAGAGGAATTGCTGCAGTTTCACAACCTCTGCTCACTGTTTCAGGCATGAAACCAAGGTAGGCTCTTACTCCTCAATGTTGGGGTTTTTTCACTATGATGGCAACCACTGTAGAACAACAGAAGCAGTAAACAGTTTGTTGTACTCCCCTTGTTTAATAATAATAATAATAATAATAATAATAATAATAATATATTTATACCCTGCCCATCTCATTGCGTTTCCCCAGCCACTCAGGGCAGCTCCCATCATCATCATCATCATCATCATCAACAACAACAACGATAAAGCATCAAACATTAAAAACTTCCCTAAACAGGGCTGCCTTCAAATGTCTTCTAAAAGTCAGATAGTTGTTTATTGCCTTGACATCTGATGGGAGGGCGTTCCACAGGGCGGGTGCCACCACCGAGAAGGCCCTCTGCCTGGTTCCCTGTAACCTCACTTCTCGCAGCAAGGGAACTGCCAGAAGGTCCTCGGCGCTGGACCTCAGTGTCCGCACTGGACGATGGGGGTGGAGATGCTCCTTCGGGTATACTGGACCGAGGCCGTTTAGGGCTTTAAAGGTCAGCACCAACACTTTGAATTGAATTTTACACTGAGGAATGCTTTTGAGCTCTGACTTCAGTGTTCAAATGCTGAGCAGTAGTGGCAGAGTTAGTATAACTTTAGACAGGCCAACTGTAGCTGGCTTCAGGTCTCCTGCTCCATCATCTTGCAAGTTGTGTGACCACTTTTGGCAAATCTCTTTCAGCAGGTACCCTACAGGCTTATTTTTGCAGCAACAGCTTCTCAAGTTACAAAAATAGGGAATGAATGCAACTCAGCTGAAAGGCCTTATTCTAGCTGCGTGTCATGGACTGGTTGGACTCAGAGGAATGATGGGAGGAACCAGCAGGGGAACCACCAAGGGAAGAAGGCTCAGAGCCCAGGGAGAGGTGGTGGGACAACAATGAGCGGTCAGAGGAAGAAGAGGGAGGAGACCGGGAAGGGGAGGTGTTGAAAGCTGAAGAGCTAACCGTGTTTAGTGAGCAGGGAGAGTCTGTGGCAGAGAGATGTCTAGAATCAGATGCAGAAGATGAAGCAGGGGAGGAGGGAGGCCAAGAGGCAGAATATGAGTCAGGCTGGTGAAGAGTCAAGGGGGTCTCCCCCTCCTGCTGTGACGAGCTCCCTCCCCCCATGGTCTCCCAGAACCAGAAGAAGCATGAAAAGGGCAGAGGAGAGGTTGGCTTCATGCAGGCTCAGTCCCCATTTGTTTGGAAAAAGCCCTGGAGAGGATGGGACTTGTAATAATAATAATAATAATAATAATAATAATAATAATAATAATAATATTATTTTATTTATACCCCGCCCTTCCTGGTTTAAAACTGGGCTCAGGGCGGCTAACAGCAAATATAAAACATTGATTAAAATGTGACTTTAAAACAGCAAAAAATACAACATAAAATGCAGCATCAATATCAATAAAATTCTAAAATTCAGGGTTCATTTGGAGGGGGAGGGAACAAATCTAGTCAGTAGACATCAAATGATTAATCCCCCCCTCATTTTCCTACCTGAAAGACAGTAATTTGGATGCCTTTTGCTTTTTGAATCTTAAATAATAAGTAAACTTTGCATTCTTCCTTTTATTTTGCCATTTTGTGTGTTTGTGCTCCCGGAATCTTGCCTAACTGAATGATCTCTTCATGGTTTGTCAGTTTTTTAAGCGGAAGCATTTCAGCTGAAAATGTCACAAAAGGGTTGCTGTAATATATGTCGTTTTACTTTTGGTTTAATAGCCAACCAGTCTATTTCCTGCTCAAGCAAATCTTGGCTAATGGGGGCCACATAGGAAAAGCCCACATGCCAGATCTCAAAACTGCAGAGGGGAAATAAAAAAACAAGGATAAAAATATGTGCCTCCAGATCGAAGGCTTGGCAGGTATTAGTGAACTCTGGTGCACTTTTCTCTTGTGATCTTTACCTGTTGCACGTCTGATACGGGAGGGGATGTCTAATCCCAGAGTCAGAACACTGGAAGTGGCAAGCTTATAGCTCCAGCCGTTGCAGAGAGTCCTGTGTTGAATGTGCACACCATCCTCAACCCCTCCACCCCCTTCCCCAGTTGTTGTGGAAGGTTTTGTCTCTGCTGTAATCCGCATGGGACCACCAAACAGTTGTTTAAACTCCCTGAAGTACAAAAGCAATTTGAGGGGCTGGTGGAAGGCAAAGTACAGATGAAATGGAAACTCAGGAAATAGAAGCATGTGCAAATGGATGGCAAGCTTCCTTTTCAGTAGCTCTCGAAAAGCCCCAGATGGCTTGAAAGAAAAGAAAAGAAGTGTTTCTGTGTAGGTTGTTGGAAATACTCATATATGGACAGGCGCTCCTGCCCCCACTTATGCAGGGGTTATGTTCTGGGCCCTTGCACGCATAAGTGAAATCGCATAAAGGGGGGGGGCACCTTCTAAAAAGCCCCAAAATGCCTATTATTTGTTGCTCTCCAGCTTTCTCTCTCTCTAATGCAGCCCAATATATCTAGAGTTGAAGCTCTGGGGCTGGCTGGAGGACGCATGGGACAGCTACCGCTGCTGCTGCTGCTGCTGCTGCTGCTGCACTACCCTGTGTGTCAGCTGTTAGGCGGAGAGGCTGAGCAGTCTAAACAAAGTCCCGCTGCACCTCAGGTCTCTTTGGGGCTTCCTCCACCCTCACCTATGCCCTCTTCAAGCTCTGGGGAAGGTCTCCTCGTGAGCCAGGAGGGCTTTCCAGCTCTCTCCCAGCATTTCCTGGTATGATTCTATTTACCGTATTTTTTGCCCTATAGGACGCACTTTTTCCCCTCCAAAAATGAAGGGGAAATGTGTGTGCGTCCTATGGGGGGAATGCAGGCTTTCGCTGAAGCCTGGAGAGCGAGAGGGGTCGGTGTGCACTGACCCCTCTCGCTCTCCAGGCTTCAGGAAGCTATCCGCAAGCCTTGGGAGCCCGCGGGAGTTCCCACCGGGCTCCCTAGGCTTGCGGATAGCAGCCTGTTCTGGTGGCTGGGGTCGGGGGAAGCTTGGGCTTCCCCCGCCCCAGCCCCGCGCCTGGGGGTGAAATATATTTATTTTCTTTATCCCCCCCCCCCAAAAAAAAAACCTAGGTGCGCCCTATGGGGCGAAAAATATGGTATTTGTTTGTTTGTTTCCCGGCACCATGCGTATATGTGGTTGCACATGTGGGAGGATGCCTGTGTGTGTGTGTGTGTGTGTGTGTGTGTGCATGCTCAAAATTCTGTATTCTTTCACTGTCCTATGAAAGTGTGTTAACTCCAAAACTAAACCAAGGAGCCAGGGACCTGGGAAGCTTTACAAAACTGATGCCCCTTAATCTCTAAGGGCACCTGTGGGACTCCAGAATAATGCAAAGCATCTGTTCATGAAGCACACTTCAATGATAGGAGCAAGAGAAGAGCCCCTAGCCCATGTGCCGTGAGCAATGTGAGCGAAGGGAAGTGGGTTAGGCTGCCAGGCAGACTTGTCTTTGGATCTCCATGGCAACAGAAAGGAATAGGTGGATCAGTGTCTTGAGAAATGCCTGCTGGTGGTCTTGGTGCATTCTCGATTTCTCCTCTTATTCCTTCCTCTCCCCTTTTCCACCCACTGTGCCTGACATAGCCCATTGCCTTGCCAGGTTCTTAATTGGCGAGGGCTAATAACCACATAGATAAGCATGCACTATTTTCCAGTGCTGGTTATTCGATCAGCAGATGCTGTGGGGAGTATTTATTAGAGCATGCCATGTTAGTAATCCCAAAGTGTAATTAGACTTGCAGATTTCTCCTGCTTCCACAGAGCTTGATAACATGGTCCAGATGCTTAGACGGCGTGTGTGTTCATGGTGGTGGTCAGCCGATTAGACATTTTGCACCGTGCTTCTTGTCAGCAGTAAGATGCTGTTAGGTAACCGAGTCTTTGGGATTGATCCTTAGATTGCTTGTGTGGGAATGAATATTGCTTTGTGCAAGGTGCATACGCCATGCCTTAAGTTTCTCTCAAGCCTTTGTTGTTTTAATCAGTTGGCATTGACCTTCCATCCCCTGTAGTGCCTTCTCTTTAAAGTGTTGTTCTAATTGCTCTCTACTCAAACATCATTAAGACATTAGGAAATTGCATCCTGCGCTCCCTCTCGAATTGCAATGTCTGCGTAAAGGCTGCAACCCCAATTATTGTTCTCTTGGAAAGATTATGATTATTAAATTACTTCTCTAGCATTTTTCTGGCTACACAACTTTAGCTGTTTTATTTATCTAACTTGCGCACCACTTCTTCCTCCAACAGTGGCTTTTGTAGGCTTCCCAAGATGTCTCGCATCCAGGCAACTGGTGCATTAGCAGAGCTGCATTGAGCGTCCTTACTCTTCTCTCCTTAATGTTATTTGTGTGACCCCCAAGAGGATGGTGACCCAGGAAGGCTGAGGACCAAGGAAGTCTGCCTAAATAGTAATTTTTAAAATTCCTGTTAAGGACTAATATTGGGGACAGAAACCAAGTGGGTTCTACGTGATACCAGGAACACCCAGGCAGACTTTCCCATCATTCTGCCTTGCCTTCCTGGGTTGATATCACCCTTAGGCCACTGACTTCCCAGGAGCTGCTCCTGCCAAGGCCCTCTGAGCAAAAGAATGGGCTGTGCAGTTGGGTTTGTTTTCCTATTTCCCCTGGCAGCAGCAGCCATGTGGACAAAGTTAGAAAGGGGCTTGTACGTTTTTGCAAAACAATTCAAATATTTTTTTCTCAATCTGGTACAGAGCTTTTTTCCTTTTCCTTTTAAACATTCCACAATATTCTTAGCTCCTAGAAGTCTCCACTTTTTTAGCCACCCTCCACCCCTTTCATAGGTAGCGTAATTTGCTGGCTTAAGGCCACCTACTGAACTTCGTATTTACGGAGGCTTTGAATTTGGACCCTCAACATGGTGCCTAATTGGCTGTAAGAGCATCTTGCGGTCGGATGCATGGCAAAGCCGACTTGTGGTCAGATGAAGTTTTATCATGTCACGAGAAAAGCAGGAAAAAATGACAGTCTGTTTCCAGCAATGAGGGACTGATAAGACAGAAGGATGGAGCAATCAGATGACTGCGTTCCTATGTGGTTAGCTGTTTTGTGATTTGCACTGGCCATGTTTTCAAGGCCAGTTTTGTCACTGTGAGATTTTGCCCAAATTTGGAACGGATTGGGTGTGGTCTTTTGGACAGGAAAACTTCAGGTTTGCACGATGTGAACAACAAGATGCATTCTGAAATGGTGGCTCTGAGAAATCTTGAGCCACATTCCCAGCATGTTTGAGCATTTGGAAGACAAAAATGATGACATACGGCAGCAGTTGGACACACCAGGTTTGGTGGTAATGGAGCTCTGCAGATTGTTCCTGTTTGTTCAGATCTGCTCCCTTTAAGGGCACCTCAGCTCATCTTCTTAGGGCAGCTCTCTCGCTGCCCTAACCTTGGGACAACAGTCCCTTCCTTTTTCAGTTGAGGTTGGGGGGTGGTGGAATGGAAGTTCTAAGTGGATTTGATCCTCATGGTCTAATTCGGCCTTTGCCAACGTGGTGTCCTTCAGGGGTTTCGGACTAAAACTCCCCATCAGCCCCACCCAACATGGCTGTGCTGATAAGAGTTGTCCCAAACATCTGGAGGATAACAGGGTGGCAAAGGTTGACCTAAAATTCGCCATTTTAGTAGACTAAGGGAAAAAGCCACTAGCTTAGTGACAGAGCACATGCTCTATCTCCTCATGTATGGGGAACCTTTGCTGCTGTCATTCGGCAACACCTGCTTGAGTTTAAAGGATTTGGGGCATCAGGGCTTGAGAGCTACTGCTGATCAGAGCAGCGGAGAGTACTGGGCGAGATGGAAGCATGTTCTCCAGGATATAGTGAGTGCATCTGTTTATATGACTCAGGAAGGTGCAGTCAGGCAGTAGCATCACTTCAGTGTTGTTGGCAGATACACCAGCTGAAACATTTAGGATGACAGATTTTGCTTATTCCAAGGCCTGGATTCTTTATGATTTGTCTTAGAAGGTTTTTAGGCTGCCTTACAACGTGTTACATAATTGACTTGAGCAAGCAGCCCTATCAGACAATCATAAGTAAAAGCAATTAGGAATGTTGTTTCAAACCAGATGAGCTCTTTAAAGGTCAAGTGTGTCGGCATGCAGCTGAAGTGTTGGTAATACTAGCTGAGTAGCTTTGCTTGGGAGTAGTAATATTGGTTTGAGGCAAGAGAGGAATTAAGGGGTTGGAGTCACTATTTGCAAGAATGTGATCTCATTAAAGAGTGGGAACCTTGACAAGCCAACATATTGAAGCCCCTGTGTTTTCTCTAAAAAGGAGAAAAGACACCATATGCAGCATTTGATACCTCTAATTATCAGGCAAGCTGATTGCTAATTAACAGCTGAAATCGCATAGTTTTAAAATATATGTTTAAAACCATTTTTGGCAGGTTCCAAAATTGCTGCTGCTAACCATTTAAAAAGAACATTTAACACACAAGCATTTCACAGTGTCTTATCTCATTAATTTCTGTATCTGCTCTGTGAATTCCAACTTTATTGTTCTCCACTGTTATAGGTGAAGAACTGAGGTTAAGTGATAATTACTTGCTTAAGGCCACACAGTGTGCCTTAGATTTTAATCCTTGGGAACCATGTCCAAGGCCATGTTGCTGTCTGCCGCATCTCACTGGAACATACTTTCTCAGCTTCTCCTAAAGGAGAAAATCTGTGTTGCCTTTTGGTTGGGGGATGCATCTAAAGTAACTGGAGTGGCCAATTTCAGTGTTGAAATATTATGTGATATGAAGGTGCCTCATAGGGAGTCAGAAAAGTGACCACAAAATGGGGGAAATCACTATTGAGAGGAAAGGAAGAAAGAGGAACTCCCAGACGTTAGAAGAGTTATTTATTTCAGGACTGATATATTTCAGAATAAACCTTATTCAGGGGCATGTTTTAGTATAGCAAATTCTTTTACTTTCAAGAGCAACATGAAATGTCTTGGGCCTGAACTTAAATCTTCCTTCTACAAATCCTGGGGATTGAATCTACAGTATTTTATTTATGCAGAGTGTGCACCCTACTACAGAGAAATGAACCTTCCTTTCCATCCTTATTCCAGGAAGACCCCATGCTGGCAAATAATATTGTAGGGATTGGCCCTGACCAGCTACTTTTGTCAGGAATGGTGTTTTCTTTCAACTGTACTTGAAGCAAAATTCATACGCCATGAATTAGGCAAACGAAATGGAGACTCATGCTCAACCATGTGCTACTACAGTGTGTGGTCCATATGCAAGGCAGGTAGTTTCATCCATGGACATACTGGTTATCAACAATTACATAAATTCTTTTGTCACTTCCGATCTTAGTTGTCTTGTTCTTCAAATAGGAAATTAGTGGGTTAATTGTGCAAGGAGTGGGAAGAGGGGAGAGAATAGGACCCTTTTATTTTCAATCTTATCCGTGTTAATTCTGTCAGCCATTTCCATAAAAAGTTATAGGATTGCACTCTCTGTATTATAAGGGAAGAGTTCCACGCTTTCTCCATGCTTCGTGCACTTTAATAAATCCTCTTTCTGCGCATCACTATTGCCTTCACTGTTGTCTCCTGCCTATAATTTGTGAGTGTTCCACACCCTGTAGTTCTTAGGAGCAAAATTCAGTTGTTATGCTTGGACAATTGGAAGTCTGATGGCGAAAGAGTGAGACTTTCAAGGCTTGAAACAATGGAAGGGTACTAAATTACATACACACGACTTGCCATGATGGGAAGTTATTCTGTTGTGGTGCATCCAGCTGCCAAGTGGGTCCATAGGACTGGTCAGAACCTGTGGTCTTTGTTCCAGGTGTGGGGCTATTCCCCCTCCCCACCGAGAAATCCTTGGTTGTAGCAGCCTTGCAGCAGTGGCAGCAATATTCCTCTGTGTGCCACCACTTCTCCCCCAATATACCCATCTGCCTTCCCTGTGGCTAATGGCAGAGCTCATGCTTTATGTGAAGAAGGTCTTATACTCAGTCCTGCCAATCTCCAGCCCTACTGGTTCATACCAAGATCAAGGTAGGTTCCCTGCAAGATGAAAGCTCATTGTTATATAACTGCCCCGTAAAGGAGTCGGAACAAATCCTCAGTAAAGGCCAGATATAACCTCCATAGAAGAAGAAGAAGAAGAAGAAGAGTTTGGATTTGATATCCCGCCTTTCACTCCCCTTCAGGAGTCTCAAAGCGGCTAACATTCTCCTTTCCCTTCCTCCCCCACAACAAACACTCTGTGAGGTGAGTGGGGCTGAGAGACTTCACAGAAGTGTGACTGGCCCAAGGTCACCCAGCAGCTGCATGTGGAGGAGCGGAGACGCGAACCCGGTTTCCCAGATTACGTGACTACCGCTCTTAACCACTACACCACACTGGCTCTCCATGAAGACTTTGTTTAAATAAATTTGGATGAAAGTTGAATAAGGGGGGCTGCCTGGAGAAGCACTTAAGCTGAATCAGATCATTGGTTTTGCAGTATTGTCTGCATTGACTGGCAACAGTTCTCCAGGGTTTCAGGCAGGGAACATTCCCAGCCCTCTCTGCACACGCAAGTGATTGAGCCTGGAACCTTCTGCATGCCAAACAGATGCTATGCCACTGAGCTACAGATCTTTCCAGATACTTAGGAGAAGCTCATAGGGAGGACAAGAGGAAAGCAAAATAAAAAAATTCCTTCCAGTAGCACCTTAAAGACCAACTAAGTTAGTTCTTGGTATGAGCTTTCGTGTGCATGCACACGTGTGTATCTGAAGAAGTGTTTTTATTTTGACTATGACAGACCAACACGGCTACCCATCTACTACAAGAGGAAAGCAGCGCACGGAAACGCCGTTTACCTTCCCGCCGGAGTGGTACCTATTTATCTACTTGCACTGGCGTGGTTTCGAACTGCTAGGTTGGCAGGAGCAGGGACCAAACAATGGGAGCTCACCCCGTCGCGGGGATTCAAACCACCGACCTTCTGATCGGCAAGCCCTAGGCTCTGTGGTTTAACCCACAGCGCCACCCGCGTCCCTTATATAGTATATACTATATAAGGTATATACTAGTATATACTCGACTCTTAATGTACCATCCCCACCCCCCAACAGAACATTTCAACAGGATTTGAAAAGCTTGAGAGGGGAGAACTCCCTGGTGGGGCTCTTTATATGGAGGGTTGTATATGTTCCAAAATTGGAGACAGCTGCAGCATGATGACCCTCTGCTGTATGACAGGTCTTTCTGATGTAGCCTGTTGAGCAAGGTGGAGGTGTGTTGGTGTGTGGCAATTTGTTTCTGCTTAATTAAATGCAGGGTTTTGATACCGTTCCGTCATTGTCTTTCAGATTAATGGGAGGTGGCACAGGTGGTTGGAGGTGTATTAATCTGGCGAAACCCTCCCGAGATCAGGTGCTGCAATGGTTGCACCATTTGGCTGCAATTTGTGTCTGGCTAATTAATCTCAAGGAGAGAGGGTTTTTTTTTAACTCTTCCTTGTAAGAGTAGCTAAAAAGAAAGGAATGAATTGAGAAGCATGAGCTTGGATAGAAAAATACCGTAGCTCCCGATTGCAGGTTGCGGTGCAGATTTCAAAAACACAGTTGTGTAGCAATAGATTTTTCTTCTGAGCCTGCCAGCGGCCCCAGGTTAGGAGATGGGACGTTGCTAATTCATGTAATTTAGTGCATGCTAATTTAGTGCAAATTTAACATAATACCTATAGTAACTAAAAATAGCAACATAAAAAATATGTCTGTGGAACGTGAGTTAGGGTTCCTTCTTTAATGAATGTTATTGAGTAAAGCTTTAACAAACATGAAAGTATGCTTTCCAGTTTCCACAATATTGGGGTGGCTCAGGGCATTTCCTCCAACAGACACCGACACAAGGCACAAGGAAGTTCTGCAGGGCAAACGTCATTGAAACAAATAGGAGCTGCTGGGCAAGAGCACTTGGTGTTCCCAAGCCTGATATTTGTCCCCCACCCTGGACGGCAAATGTGCTCACGAAGCAGCTGCTCTCTGTGCTTCGTGCACAAGCCATCTCTTACAGACCAACAGGTAATTCAGGAAATGTTCCCCTAGATTCGTGGGAGCGGTAACTTTGCAAACAGTCTTTCTCAGGTACCTTTCCCTTCTTGCATCGAAGGCTTCACAAGTTTCCCAGAGATTGTCAGAGGACTGCTCATGCTCTCCTCCCACAAATAATTAGATTCCCTATTCAGGTAATGCAAAATCAATGCAGCAGCAATCCCATTCTCACAGTTTCCGGGTAAAATTTGAAATAAATTGTAAAGTTGCTGGCTTAATCGCAGCATGGGGCTTGCCTTGCTGGGTCAGATCAGGGCTTGTCTGTTTTGGGAATCAGTTTTCCCCTAGTGGCCGAGTACAGGCCGCCTAGCCCTTAGGAAGGTGTGGAGGCAATGGCCTCAATGTGCAGTTGGAGTCTTGAAGAAAATACAGTGGTACCTCGGGTTAAGTACTTAATTCATTCTGAAGGTCTGTTCTTAACCTGAAGCACCACTTTAGCTAATGGGGCCTCCTGCTGCTACTGTGCCACCGCTGCACGATTTCTGTTCTCATCCTGCAGCAAAGTTCTTAACCCAAGGTACTATTTCTGGGTTAGCGGAGTCTGTAACCTGAAGTGTCTGTAACCCAAGGTACCACTGTATATGGCTGTTTGAATGTTAAACCCAGAGGTGGAGAACGTTCCCTCATGGGGAATGTTCAGCATGCCTCTTGCCAGGGGCGGGCGGGGCTAGAAACAAAAGTGGATGGATGTTATGTACTAAGCTTGGATCCTAGAACAATAGGCAAGTAGGATCCTAGAATGCAACAACTGATTGGCTTGCAGGAAAAGACCAATCATGCTCCAGGAGGAAGTTAATCAGCCTATTGGGCTGGTAGGGTCGTAGAATGTAACAACGGATTGGAAAAGACCAATCAGGCTCCAGGAGGAAAGCAGAATCAGCCAATCAGACGGGACTCATTGTGTAAATAATGTATATAAAAGCCTGAGGTTTGGGGTGCAATTCAGTCACTGTTTTACACGCTGCAATAAAGAGCATGAAATCACTACAGGACTCTGAGTATATTTCAGTGGAGCAACAGGTGTATCTCTTACCATTGTATAGCAGCTTGCATTCCAGCAAGTCAAGTCAAAAGTTTCTACACACACACACACACACACCTTTTTCTGTTCTCCATCCAGGTAAACAAGGGGCATTACAACAGTAAAGGTAAAGGTAAAGGTACCCCTGCCCGAACGGGCCAGTCTTGACAGACTCTGGGGTTTGTGCGCCCATCTCACTCAAGAGGCCGGGGGCCAGCGCTGTCCGGAGACACTTCCGGGTCACGTGGCCAGCGTGACAAAGCTGCATCTGGCGAGCCAGCGCAGAACACGGAACGCTGTTTACCTTCCCGCTGGTAAGCGGTACCTATTTATCTACTTGCACCCGGGGGTGCTTTCGAACTGCTAGGTTGGCAGGCGCTGGGACCGAGCAGCGGGAGCGCACCCCGCCGCGGGGATTCGAACCGCCGACCTTTCGATCAGCAAGCCCTAGGCGCTGAGGCTTTTACCCACAGCGCCACCCGCGTCCATTACAACAGTACAAGGATGCATTCCAGCCAAACTCCGAAGGAGGGCATGGAACAGGGAAGGGTGTGCTGCCTAGGCAGAGTCTAAAACACCAGAGAGAAAGGTCTGTTCCCCTTTCACGTCTTAAATTGTAGGCATGTTTGGGGCTGACTAACAAGAAAGCAGAGCTGGCTACAGCGTTAGCGAGACAGCCCATTCCTCCTTTCTGCACTGACAAATGAGAACGACGTGGCAATTTCAAGCACACTTAAGGAGCAGCTTCTATTCAGCTAATTGTAACTCTGCCTTGGGAAACAATTGTTTTACGTGACTGTCCACTGGTGAATTATAAAACGGGAGATCAAAGCACCTTGACAGCATGGGGAGACGCTTTTCAGAGTATGTGTGGCTGCAGCATCCCGGCAAGTTGAATGCTGGCCTATGCACTCCACTCCTGCCTGGCTGCCCGATTCCTCCTGGGACAGGTGGAGGTTATGCAGCGCTTCCCCCTAGCAGTAACAGCAGCAGCAGCAGCAGGTTGTGGTGGCCGTAGCGGAAAGGGGGCAGGTAAGGAAGAGAGGGATGTGCTTCATACATAGCCTCTTCCTGGGACAAACCTTGTTTTGCAACAGGAGCCCTGCACAGTTTAAGTTTGAGCTCTCTGAAAGACCAGGTTCCTCAATAATAATAATAATAATAATATTTTTTAATTTATACCCCTCCCTTCCCGGTTCAGAAAACTGGGCTCAGGGTGGCTAACAACAAATTTAAAACACTTAATTGTGATACAACAAAAAACAGCATCAAATACAGTGAATAACAATAAATTCAAAGTTCAAAAATCAGTTTAGGGGAAAATCCATCCAATAAACATTAGATGGTCACCAGGGCTAGCTGGCTAAATTAGTCCTATTTGGGCCGGCAAGGAGACCAGGGGAGAATTAGCTGTGGGGTCCCAGAGCGGGTAATCTTCATAAAAGGGGGAGGGGGAGGGAAGGAAGGGGAATAAAAGACCAGGCTAAATTCAGATTGAAAGCCAGGCAGAATAGCTCTGCCTTACAGGCCCTGAGGAAGGAGGTTAAATCCTGAAGGGCCCTAGTCTCATGGGACAGAGCATTCCACTAGGTCGGAGCCATCACTAAAAAGGCCCTGGCCCTGGTGGAGGATAGTCTGACTTCCTTAGGGCCCGGGACCTCTAAACTATGGTTATTCATGGACCTTAAGGTCCTCTGCAGGGCAGACCAGGAGAGGCGGTCCCGTAAATACCTGCCTAAGTTTTCAGATCTTCAGGGGCGGCCCCTGTTTCGGTCCCCCCACTCTGTAGGCACCTGTGATGGGGACACAGGAGAGGGCCTTGTTGGTGGCTGCTCCCAGACTCTGGAACTTCCTCCCTGGAGAAGCTAAACTAGCTCCTTCCTTTTTGTCCTTCCATTGGCAGGTTGAATGATTTTTTGTTCCAGCAGACTTTTGAGAACTGTAAGTTGCCTTGAGTCCCATCAGGGAAAAAGGCGTGGTATAAATAAATATTATACTATTGATAGTCATTGGAGGTGGCAGAGATTGGCCAGCAAGGCAGTGCGAAAGAGCATGTGACAGCTGTTGGTTTTGTGTTAAAAGGAGATAATCAAACCTTTGAAAACACTCGGGGGGTCCTATTAATATTATGTCTCTATATATCAAAAGAGTTTAAAGTGAGTTGAGGCAAGCCTCACTTCACCTAACGGGGTCTTACTGATTTCTTTGCCCTCCTGCCGCCTCCGCTAACACAGGTGTTATCGTTTTTGGAACAGTACAAATACCTGCAGAACCTGTTACTAGGCGTGAAAGTGGGATGAGCAGAGATCGCTCCATCAAAGGCAGTTTGATAAAAATCAGCTGGCTTCAATTTAAACTGCGAGCCAGAAAGAACATTAACCAATGCTTGAAAGAGATAAAACTGAAAGTGAAAGAAGCCAGTGCAGTTATCCTGACCCAAGTGTTG
Source organism: Podarcis vaucheri (assembly GCF_965113315.1). Classification (NCBI taxonomy): domain Eukaryota; kingdom Metazoa; phylum Chordata; class Lepidosauria; order Squamata; family Lacertidae; genus Podarcis; species Podarcis vaucheri. Next base: position 4,315,909 of record NC_138761.1, read on the forward strand.
CTTGCAAACTCAGGGCTGAAAATTAATGCGCAGAGAACAAAAGAAGTCATACAGGATGCAAGGGCTGGGAAAAACAAGAGAGACGATGGGAATTAAAGGATGCAGATACAGAAAGAAGAGGGGGAAGAAATAGAATTGGAGACAACAGTTGTGTGAGTACAAGAGGGAATTATTTGTAATGGAACAGGAACCCCATGGGGCTGGTGAGTAATAGGTCACAGTGTACTGCAATGAAGAGAGTATGATTTCACACACCTCTGATACCAAGAACAAAAGTGTAATTGCCTTCCTTCTCATGTTGGTTATGTGAAAAGCTTGAAGGATCTAGTTCAACTTCGATATTAAAAGGATACAAAAGCAACTAATAAAGCCAATATCGGTGCTCCAATAAACATCTAAGCTAGTGGTTCCCAATTAGCTAAGTACCGCAGACCCTCCTGTTTTTCAAAAGCCAAGTCATGGACCCCCTACTTTTGATATATCTGTGGTAGCTTTTGTTATGTGAATGGTGCCACAGACCCCCTTTTAAGAAGGCAACTGCATGCTGAAATCTGTGGTTCAAATCAGTGTAAGCTGCTACATCCTGTTTTGTTCATCTGGGAGCACTGCAAAAAGTAAGTTGTTTATCATAGCTATAGAAGCACCACTTTTACCTGTATTTCACTGTGCATTTGTAACGTTCTTAGAAAAGAAGAGTGAGGGGAGAAGCAGTAGGATAGGCAGTTGTTTGCCGTACTTTCCCCCTTGGCCACAGTTGTCCTCAGCAAACGTCTATGGATGGGTTGAGAACATCCAGAAGAGTTTGCCAGCAGTATTGACCCAATGCCCCTCCTGTGTGTGGCTTGATGTGGGTTTGCAGAACTCTAGCAGAGACTGGAAGAGGTTGGAAATGCCACAGTGGGAGTTCACTCTGACCTAACATGGCAAGTGAAATGCTCAAGGAGAAAACTGTGGACTTGTGTGGAAAGGGTGAGCAAATTCATCTTGTTTCCAGATAGTCAGCTCTTGCTCTCCAGCAAGTGCCTTCATGTAAGGACGTACTCTGTTTTTATTCTGAATAATTCATTTAGCTTGAGTCAAGCATGGTGACATTTGCTCTGGGTTTTCTGAGGCATGACATGTAACACTGTTTAAAAGCAAAAGCAGAAAACAGCAAGACATGCCCTAAGTCGCTTAGCGTTAGGAAGCGTGTGAACTCAGTGCTAGGGGGTCAGGGGGTGGGCCCAAGCCGGGCAGGGGGGAGAAATTGGTTCAGTTCACGCTGCAGACTTACTATTTAGGACTTTCCGAACTAATGCAGGTAGCCACAAATAGGCATATCTTGGTGAAAATAACCTGAACATGCATTATATTAGGGAAAATTCCTTGTAAAATATGCACACTAGGCAAAAAATGCTACCATTTTATTTTGCTACCATGCCCTAGATCATTCAACCTAGCGTCACTCTAGGACATAAGGGAAATTAAAACCAAGGCTCAACGACCCACCGGTCTTGAGACATAAAGTGCCCAGGCAGGTGTTGATGCTAGTGAGCCTTTCTTAGGTACAGTGGTACCTCGGGTTAAGTACTTAATTCGTTCCGGAGGTCTGTTCTTAACCTGAAACAGTTCTTACCCTGAAGCACCACTTTAGCTAATGGGGCCTCCTGTTGCTGCTGCGCCACCGGAGCAAAATTTCTGTTCTCATCCTGAAGCAAAGTTCTTAACCTGAAGCACTATTTCTGGGTTAGCAGTGTTTGTAACCTGAAGCGTATGTAACCCGAGGTACCACTGTACTGGGACCCCGGCAACTATCTTGGGGGACACCTAGTGCTGACTCTGGACCTGTTTTCAGACAGTATAAAATCAGCCCAGAGTGCTTCTGGGTAGATATTTTGGGATACCTCTGAATAGCATTCCTTAATGGCAGTGCTAAATCATATGTGAGCGTTGCATGCTGGGACTGGTAGTCCCCTTTTCCTAGTGTGAAGAGCGCTGCTGCTCCTCCATAGAAAATCTGTGAGGCCTGCTTTTCCAGCATCTGCTTGTGATTGCATGTTGCATTTGCTGTAGAATACTGATGCCCTGTTTGCGCTTGCACCCTTGCAGCAATAAGCAGCAGCTCACCTAGTTTGTACCAGCAGAACAGACTCCTTGCGTGTTTTGCTCTTTGTGGATGATGCAACACTGAGTGGGCCTGTGCAGTTAGGCAACATCATCATCATCAACAACAACAGCCCAGCAATATAAGTTTTCTGGTGGTGCATGTCTGACATGGTTAACATTTTTAAACACAAATATCCTTGTGTTGTGATTCTCTGGCAGGCTCTGTTTCTCAGTAGGGTAATGTGTGGGTTGCACCAGCCTTTCTGAGCCTCCCTTTCTCCTTGCAGCCAGATGCACCTTATGGTGAAGGGTGGGCAATAAATAAATACCGTATTTTTCGCTCTATAACACGCACCAGACCATAACACGCACGTAGTTTTTAGAGGAGGAAAACAAGAAAAAAATATTCTAAACGAAATAGTGGATATATGATTTTTGTGGTTCATGCTGTGCCCACAGACATGTGATCTGACAGTGAGTTTGGAGTAGCCCAATGCAAAAATCCTGAGGATCCATGCTTTGTAACCACGGAGGAGGGAAGGAAGGGGAACCATGGATCCTCTGCTCACGACTGCAGCAGATCCCCCCGCCACCCGCAGGCATTCGCTCCATAACACGCACAGACATTTCCCCTTACTTTCTAGGATGAAAAAAGTGAGTGTTATGGTGCAAAAAATACGGTAGATAGATAGATAAAATTCATTCATTCCCATAGTAGTTTGTGTGTAGAAATAAAAGTTGATGGAATACAACGGACCTCTCTCTATTCCTGAGCAAGCAGGTCAAGGGGCAAGTTGACTTGTTCAACAGCTTGCAAAAAGCTATCTTGATGCAATGAGGGGTTTTATCATTCTTGTTTTATCCAAATATCTTTTTTGCATTTAGGGTATCTGGGGGACCTTCAAAGTAGTTACTGTCAGACCACTAATCCTGAGTTACCTTCTCAAATATTCAGAAATAGAGCTTGAGCCCGCAGCAGGTAGCTCATTTCTGATAATATGAGAAAGTGTTAATCGTAAGAGAGAGTACTGGTGAGAGTACTGGATCTGAAATATCCAGACTGAAATGCCAGAATTCATAGAGATCTTGATTGTAGGTCCCTTATGTAATCCACTTACAATTGTGACGTAGGGAATGGTCCAACACCATTATGTAGGTGAAGAAGATGAAGGGGAAGCATGTGAATTCTACAGTATTATTATTAATTATATTTATATACTGCATCTGAAGATCATAGTGTAAAAACACAAAACTAAACCCAACACACATATATAGTTTAACCAGCCTTTGGCCTGGTTGAAGGAAGTTTTTCACCTGGCACTTAAATATATGTAATGAGGACACCAGGTGAGCCTCACCAGGGAGTGCATTTCACAAACAGGGAGCCACCACAGAAAAGGCCCGTTTTCATGTTGCCACCTTCTGGACCTCTTGTGGAGCGAGCACACAAAAAAGAGCCTCAGATGATTATCACAGGTCCAGGTTGGTTCATAAGAGTAAGAGGAAGTCGTGATCTCTCCTTGGAGTGTTTTCTTGGACTGTTGTACGTCGCTCAGAAAGCCATTTTGATTTAACAGGGGGGGAAATGCTTCAATTAAAATAATACCCTCTCCTTGACTCATGCTGCCTTGATTGGTTGATAAATATGTGTCAACTTCCATTGGTCATGATGATGCTATCCTTGGGGGGGATATGGATTACCGTGTGAAATGCTTATAATGTTGTTATATAATCAGCCACCATTTGGGATTTTTCTTTTCCACAAACAAGCTGTTTAATTTGAACGTAGCCTTCTGATATTTCAGGATGTACCCAACATAAATATAATTGATTGTGTTTAGCACCAGAGTAGCCATCCCAAAGTTGTTACGTAATGATACATAACTGCATTCAATCAAAATGTTGGCTTGGCCAAAGCCAGCTGTTCAGCCTGTTGTTTTGGCTCAAAGCAAGTAACAATTTAACAATTACTGGATGTTACCGAAAATAGTTTAGCACTCGGCCAGGCTGTCTGCTGTGAATTTCAATGGCATCTAAGATAATCTTGTACAGTGGGAACAGATAACGGAGGGCATGGAATCCAGTTCAGATGACCCATTATTTTTATAACAAAAAAAGGATGCTGTGTTGCGCTGGGTCAGACTTGGGTCCCATCTGGTCCAGTACCCTTTGTGGGGCAGCTTCCTCAGGTCTTCACCAGCCCTTCCAGTTTATTTAACTAGAGATGCTGGGGACTTCAGCTAGCAAGGCATGCCCTTGGCTACTTGGGTATGGTCTGAAAGGTGAGCGAAGGGATTGTGCACCTGGCCCGCTGAGTGAAAGATGAGAAGCAGTTGTGTCTGGGGAGTGACACCATTACAGCTCAAGGACACCCATCAAGAACCATTTCTTGACTGTAGCAACTGGATGCGGGGTAAGTATCAGGAACTGGTTCACTACAGTCATACCTCGGGTTAAAGTCGCTTCAGGTTGAGCGTTTTCAGGTTGCGTTACTTCCGGGTTTCGCCGCTCGCACATGCGCAGATGCTCAAAATGACATCACGTGCAAGCGCAGAAGTGGTGAATCGCAACCCGCGCACATGCAGACACAGGTTGTGTTCTGCTCTGGATGTGAATGGGGCTCCGGAACAGATTCCGTTCGCATCCAGAGGTGCCACTGTATTTTGAAGGAGCCTTGCCTTCCTAACGCATTGATGGTCTTCTGTGTGGTGGTGTGTATACCAAAGCAATTTCCTTTTCTTGTGCACTGGTATAGAATAGATCCAGTGATTTGCTTAAATATCTATTATGTCACTGGTAGCTGAGTTTGGATATGCTGCATGGGTTATTCCTAAAACGTTTGCCTTTATAGACTCACAGGACCTCCCTTCCTGTCTTACTGCTGAAAAGGTGGAGTTGCTTCAATCAAGCTCTTCATCTTTGTCAGAAATGGTGACCAGACTTAAGTATTCAATCACAGGGTTGCCTGACTACTGTAAATCAACCCATGAAATATAATGCCGCCTGAATGTTTAGAGTATAATCTGTGGCGTGTTGCTGGTGCATTCGTATCTTGGCAGCAATATTAGGCTGTCAATCAGGTGCCAAATTGAGCATAGAAGTCCCTTCCATAATCCAAAATGAAACACCAAGTTAAAAAGTGGGTTGCAAACACGTGTCAGTAGTATGGGACCTTTCTGGTTTCTAAACACAGCCTGAAATCTGCCCGGGCCAAAGCTGATTGGTATTTGCCGTTATGAAAGCAATACAGTCAGTTTGCATCATACATGCATTTTACTTACATGAATTTGGTTTTATGCACTTGGTTGCTGCCCCTGGGTTTATTGGGGGAACGACCCTGAAAGACTGGGGAAAGGGTCCCAAAGGAAGTGATCAGGAAGGAAGAGATGGAAGGTGAGGGAGTGGAGAACTTTTTCCTCAAGCTGAGAGTCAAGGTAAAAAGTTCCCTTTTTTATATGGCGTTCCTGCTACTTCTCTGCAAGGAATGTTGCCGAGTGGAGCTGACAGGAAGTGAACTGGGAACAAAGTTTGCAGCTTACTGCCAGTGGAGAAGCGGGCAGAGAATCCTGCTGGGCTTATATGCCTCCCTGTTAGCCAGTGGAAAAGCTCCTCTTTCTCTTCCTCTGATTTCAAAAGCTTATTACCAAACGTAATTTGAGCTATACACAATTTTCACATATATGCGCTCTGCCAAGAACTCAATCTCTGTGTATGGTGTGCTGCAACCGTACATGCATTTAAAAGCTGCTAGGGAAACATGATTTCAAGCAGAAATTAGAAAGTGTTTTCAGCATGCTGCATAGCCGTCCCCAAAGGATGCTCTTTGATGAGACTGAAGTTATTATTGGCTCCCATACCTGTTGCAGAGAGAAAACATGGCGCCTTTCCTGCAGCAGAACCATGACTGTGGAACTCACTCCTTGAGGAAATCCAGGAAGCCTCTCTCCCTTTTACATTTTTAAATACTCTTAGGAGGCATTTTCTTCAGGAGGTTTTCGGTTTGCGTTATATGTGTATGCAGGCTCATTTAACAAAACTTTTTAGCTATGCTGTTTCATTATGTATTGTATTCATTCATGTATTCATTTGTATTGTTTCATTATGTCTGTTTATATATCTCGTTATGTACCACCGCGTAAACCCCCCACTTTCAGAAGGCATGATATACTCTATAAAATAAAAAGAGCCTGTTTGGATAACCCACAATGCTGCTTCAGTCATTTGGGCCTGTGCTTCAGATTCATGCTCAATTTTGTGAATAGACCCTTTAATGTCAATAGTGCAAATTGTTCGGGGAGGGAAACGCTTGAAAAATGAGATCTTTAGTGTTGATGGTTGCGTAGATGGATTTTTGCAGCTGGCAGCCCATTACATGAACTGCTGTTGTTCCTTGGAGACTTCCAAAACCATTTGAAGGGGGCCACAGCAGACACCTGTTCTCAGTGGCTATTGAGGCCCTAATCTTGGCTGCAGTATTGTATTATATGGAAAATATAGCAGCTGGACCCTGTTGCTGGCAGCCATTGCAAGTAGTCTCATCAAAGAGCAAGCAGAAAGGAAAGACACTGGGCATCATAGGGGAGCTCTCTGCTGCTTGCGATGGCTACTGGCAACTTGAGGCTTGGCTAGCAGAGCCTTTGCTAAATGATGCATATTTGTTCCTACTTAGCAAGACTCCTTCTGGCAGCCCTGTTTGAGCAGTCAAATCCTAGGCCTCGGTTCTCAAGCAGGGGAGCTCAGACAAGTCGTTTCAGAAGGAAGCACTTAAGTATGTGCAAAGGCTTCCTTTGGGAGTAGAAAGCTGAGCTCCATCTTAGAACATCAAGGTTAAGCGCCTGCAGAATCACATCTCCCTACTGCCTTTTAGAAAGCTAAGATCCAACTATGAATAAGCTTCAGTGTTTGCAGCTGTATCTCTGGTGGATTCTCATATCCAGCTCTTCTTATTGAAGAACTAGCGTTCCCTTTGCTCTCTGGAAACGTAAGCTTATCGTCACTGAAATCATGAAATGTGGCACAGTTAAAACCTCTCAAGTGTATGCTGAAGCCAATGTGGTCTTGGCTTTCAGTAGCAGCAGAATATTCTTTAGCAAACCTAAAGTATATTGTGCATTCTAGTCTTCCTTGACAAGAGAACAGCAACTTCAAGCTCATCATCTCTCTCTACCCTGCCTCTCCTGCCACCACTATGTTCCCTAAGTCCTGGGGATTTATGTACTTGGATAATTGTGCTGCAAAATGCCCTTAGTGATGTAGCATTGCTAATCTTCACTGTGCAGAATTGGTATTTAAGGGGATTGGTTGCAAGTAATATCCTTGTTAGTCTCAACAAACTAGACTAGACACGTATAATCTCCTTGCCAAACTACATGTTGCAAATGAACACTGCGCAACTGAAGTGAGTTCGGTCTTTGACCAAGTGGGCCATTTCCCTATTTTTGCATAGTCTGCTGTGCATGAAGACATGTGCTTTAGCCGGGTAAAGTTTTCACTTATTGGAAGTCTATGGTTTGTTATCATATGTGCTTAGACAGGCCTTTTAGTTGTTACAAAGGTAGATGTCCATGGGTTGGGGATCCTTGGAGAGTAGGATGCTTGGAGGTGAAAAGGCTCTAAAGGTAAAGGTAAAGGGACCCCTGACCATTAGGTCCAGTCGTGACCAACTCTGGGGTTGCGGCGCTCATCTTGCTTTATTGGCCGAGGGAGCCGGTGTACAGCTTCCGGGTCATGTGGCCAGCATGACTGAGCTGCTTCTGGCAAACCAGAGCAGCGCATGGAAACGCCATTTACCTTCCCGCCGGAGCGGTACCTATTTATCTACTTGCACTTGACGTGCTTTCAAACTGCTAGGTTGGCAGGAGCAGGGACCGAGCAACAGGAGCTCACCCCGTTGCGGGGATTCGAACCACCGACCTTCTGGTCGGCAAGTCCTAGGATCTGTGGTTTAACCCACAGCACCACCCGCAAGCACTTAAATCCTAGCCCTTTGTTCTTCTGCAAAACATTCTAAAGAAGAGTTCCAACAATACGTTCTGTTGCGATCCTGTTGCAGCTGTCAGGATGCTTATCCTAAGATTACAGGGCAGGTCACAACAATTAAAACACAATGTTAAAAATGGTTTTAAACAGTTTAAGGGATAGACTTGGGGACACGATTGAAGTGGAGACTCGGTTTGCTCCTAGTGCAGGATAACTCCCAACACCAGGGGTTCCAACTTGAATCAAATGGAGTAGGAAGGTAAGCCCTGGCCCACATAATCGATCACATGACATGGCACGCGCACTCACTATTTTAAGGACAATGCCCATCAACTTGGGGGGAGGGATGACCCCCTCAACTATTTTATTGGGGAGGCCGAAGGGATTTTGGCCCCTGGGAGTTGACTGATAATCGAAGCTGCTCCCATCTGCGTGGCCCCACCCTCAGTTTTGGTTTTTGGTCACACTAGAGTGTGATAAAATTATATGCGTGTATAATTGCCTTTCATTTTCCAGATTCGTATACTCACCAGCTCAGTAACTTGAGTGTTTTTGGATAAGGACTGCTCCACGTTTGAGATAGTGACTCTTTTAGCAAGTGCTGCGAAGCAGAATTCTGGTAGGAAATTTGTACATGTGGCTTCCACGATTATATGCTCATATTGCCAAGTTAGCATTTTTGGTGTTGTTCCAGTCATTGGCACACAGGAATATGAAATCCCTTTCTTTACCATGTGTAGTGATGACTGGGCTCGGGTTCAAATTGGGGGGGGGATGTTTACATAAATAGTCTGTCTTCCTTTAAACAAGTGGTTAAGAAAACATATTCCACTGTTACGGCTCTTTATGAACTATTAAAATGTTTTTAAAAGTGTGTGTGTCCCATCGCCTCCCCCGTCCCATCCCCGGGTCTCCTATTGTTTCTGTTTTCCAAAACAATACCAGCTTGCAAGCATAGGCATATTTCAAATGTTCTGAAATTCTGCTTGCCCATAGGCTTACATGTGTGCATACTCCCCTCGTTCGACAGGATGAAGGAATGACAAATGGGAAGATGGGTAAACAGCCCGCAAGCCAGTCAGGATGCATGCAGAACAAATGCTGATTTTTGTCTAATTGCTCTGTAAGCAAATAAAAAAGAATGCTGAATAAAAGCCAAATATAATCTAACCTCCATGTAAGTTAACCAGGAGGAACATTCAACAAATTGCTTGTTTGAAGGGCCCCTCATAAAAACACTGTCTTGGGCAAGTCTGGTATATCTGAAAACCTTTATCTCAAAATCAAACAAATTGGCCATGTGTTTACCTGTGTAAGCCAATATCTGCGTGCATACCCACGATGGACCTCAGGTTTCCAGAATTTAGGTAGAATGGGGAAATGCTAACTGAGAGGTGAGGACAACACAGTCAGAATACAGTGGATGCTTGGGTTGTGAATGTGATCCATGCGGGATGCACATTTGCAACCCTCAGCGGTGTGTCTGCGCACGTGTGGATTGTGATTCGGCGCTGCTGCGTATGCACAAAGCACAATTTAGTGCTTCTGCACATGCGCGACCGCCGAAACCCGGAAGTAACCCATTCCGGTACTTCTGGGTTTTGGCGCATCCGTAACCCAAAAAAATGCAACCTGAAGCATCTGTAAGCCGAGGTATGACTGTAAATCCCATTGTTCACTACCCACTTGTGTGGACAGGGAACACTGAGATGGAGATCAATTGAAGGTGCTCATGTGTGGATGAACGTCTTCACGAGCACGCATGGAAAAACTGGATCTGTGTGACCCACATGTGCACTAACACACTGATGTGCACATAGCCTTTGCTTCTGTTGACGGCTGATGCCCCTTGCTCTTCCTGCCAGTGTGCACCTTGCTCAAGACTGACTTAGGTTGCTTTTCCTTACTCTGGGCTTGCTTAGTTCACCATCCCTGCTTTCTTTCACAAATGCATCGGAAATTACATTCTTTATTTCTGGTCCTTGTTACCCTTCTTGGGTCACTGCAGAGCTACTTAATTCATATGCTCAGATCTGAATCTACTGCTGAAAACGAGTTGTTGTTGTTGTTGTTGTTAAAGGAGAGAAAATCTAGTGTGTGTGCTAAACTGTACATATAGGCAACCTAAGCCTGGAGTTTAATCATTAGCATTTGTTTAAGAAGCAGAAATTAAATGAGTTTCCTCCATCTTAAAGTTCCATCTTAAGATCTGTAATCAGCCTGAAATAAAATGCTAAAATTAAAACTACTCCTCTTTCACGGTAGCACCCTGTTTAATACTTTTCAAATGGGCATGCTCAGATGAGATGCTTCTGCATCTGAAGTCTTACCAGGGCCAGGATGGAACAGCAGCTGATGAGTTTCTTTACAGCTTGGGAAACTTGCTTTCAAATTTATTCTCCGCCCCAAGTGGCCTTGAGCAAATCACGATCTTTTGGCTGAAGTGGCTGTGTGATATGAGGCAGGGATGGCAAAGCACGCTGAAATCTGTACAATGTAGTTTGAATTATTAAGAACATGCGAAGGATTTATGTCTGTTATGTCTGCTTCCGAGAAGAATATGAACACTGCCAAATTATTCTCCTTTTTTTTCTTCTTCCATAAATGACTCTTCCTCAGAACCAGCCATGTATGTACATGGGAGTAGTGTACTGGAGCACACCCTTAATTTCCCTGGACATTTGTTTTTTTCTCTGTTTCAAAAATCTGCTTTAAATGTACCTCCAAATCAAGACTTGAATACTTTGGAAATCTGCTTTCCTTGTTGTTCATGATCAGTGTGGATGCATTTTCAACTCTTAATTCAAGAAAAAACACGGGACTCGGAGCCGTCTTTGGAGACCCCATTCCCACAACTTCCTTAGACAGCCGTAGGGAAAGTGTGAGCCTCAGAAGGTGCTTGTGCGCATGTGTGGGGCCACTACCACCATGTGTTGGCATTTGTCATTTTCATAGAAACATAGATTGTAGAGTTGGAAGGAACCCCAAGGGTCATCTAGTCCAACCCCCTGCCTGGCAAAGCAGGAATCTCAACTTAAGCATCCGTGACAGATGGCCATCCAACCTCTGCTCCCAAGGAAGGAGAGTCTACCACCTCCCAAGCTGTCAAACAGCTCTTACCGTCACCTTACCTGATGTTGAGTCACACTCTCTTTTCCTGTAGCTTGAAAGCCAATGATTTAGAATCATAGAATTATAGAGTTGGAAGAGACCACAAGGGCCATCGAGTCCAACCCCCTGCCAAGCAGGAAACACCATCAGAGCACTCCTGACATATGGTTGTCAAGCCTCTGCTTAAAGACCTCCAAAGTAGGAGACTCCACCACACTCCTTGGCAGCAAATTCCACTGTCGAACAGCTCTTACTGTCAGGAAGTTCTTCATAATGTTTAGGTGGAATCTTCTTTCTTGTAGTTTGGATCCATTGCTCCGTGTCCGCTTCTCCGGAGCAGCAGAAAACAACCTTTCTCCCTCCTCTATGTGACATCCTTTTATATATTTGAACATGGCTATCATATCACCCCTTAACCTCCTCTTCTCCAGGCTAAACATGCCCAGCTCCCTTAGCCGTTCCTCATAAGGCATCGTTTCCAGGCCTTTGACCATTTTGGTTGCCCTCCTCTGGACACGTTCCAGTTTGTCAGTGTCCTTTTTGAACTGTGGTGCCCAGAACTGGACACAGTACTCCAGGTGAGGTCTGACCAGAGCAGAATACAGTGGCACTATTACTTCCCTTGATCTAGATGCTATACTCCTATTGATTTAATATGCCTACAGGAAATACATATTTTTTGGCGGGGAGCCCTTTAGATATTTGAAGGTGGCTATCATATCTCCCATAATCCAGGCTAAACATACCCAACTCTCTACACCATTCCTCATGAGGCTTTGTGTTTGCAGGCTTTGTGTCACAGTCCGGTCTACGGGTGATCGAAGCCCCGGCTGAAGATGTCGGGACCGGGGACAAGATGGCGGGGTGGGAGCAGGAACGAGAGTCCAGAAGCCAGGGGTCCGAGGGTCAGGAAGCAAGGAGTCACAAAGTCAAGGGTCCGAGGATTAAGAAGCAGGGAGTCAGGAAGCCGGGGTCTGGGGATCAGGAAGCAAGAAGCCAAACACAGCAAGGCAGGAAACGTGTTGCTGTGGCAAAGAGCCGAAGGGAAATGCTGACCTTATATCCCTTCCCAGCTCTTGCCACCAGGTGCAGTGAGTTACCAAGCGGCCTCACCTGTGTGGCTGCACCTTGCCTCTCCAGAACAAACTTAGGGAGGCCCCAGTCCTGCGAAGCCCTACAGGTCACAGGGCCTGGCTCCTGCACACACTTCTGACACTTTGATAACATTGGCAGGCCTTCCTCTGCACATCTTCCAGCTTGTCAACATCCATCTTCAATTGTAGTGCCCAGAACTGGACACAGTATTCCAGGTGTCATCTGACCAAGGCAGAATAGAATGGTACTATTACTTCCCTTGATCTGGACACCATACTTCTGTGGATGCAGCCTAGAATAGCATTACAGTAGCTTTCTTTGCTACTGCATCACACTGTGGACTCATGTTAAGCTTGTGGTCTACTAAGACCCCAAGATCCTTTTCATCCTGAAGGGGGTAACTGTGCCCCTGAAGGACCAGGTGTGCAGCCTGGAAGTCATTTTGGACTCACAGCTGTCCATGGAGGCACAGGTCAATTCTGTGTCCAGGGCAGCTGTCTACTAGCTCCATCTGGTACGCAGGCTGAGACCCTTCCTGCCCATGGACTGTCTCACCAGAGTGGTGCATGCTCTAGTTATCTCCCGCTTGGACTACTGCAATGCGCTCTACGTGGGGCTACCTTTGAAGGTGACCCAGAAACTACAACTAATCCAGAATGTGGCAGCTAGACTGGTGACTGGTAGCGGCTGCCAAGACCATATAACACCGGTCATGAAAGACCTACATTGGCTCCCAGTACGTTTCCGAGCACAATTCAAAGTGTTGGTGCTGACCTTTAAAGCCCTAAATGGCCTTGGTCCAGTATACCTGAAGGAGCGTCTCCACCTCCATCGTTCAGCCTGGACTCTGAGGTCCAGCTCCAAGGGCCTTCTGGCAGTTCCCTCCCCGCAAGAAGTCAAGTTACAGGGAAGAGGGCCTTCTTGGTACTGGCACCTGCCCTGTGGAACGCCCTCCCACCAGATGTCAAAGAGAAAAACAACTACCAGACTTTTAGAAGACATCTGAAGGCAGCGCTGTTTAGGGAAGCTTTTAATATTTAACAGACCATTGTATTTTAATATTTTGCTGAAAGCCGCCTATTATTTACTTACTTACTTACTTACTTACTTACTTACTTACTTACTACTGGTAGGCCAGGTGTCTCCCATCTTATATTTGTTCATCTGGTTCTTCCTGTCTAAGTGCAGAACCTTAAATTTGTCCCTATTGAAATTCATTTTGTTAGTTTTGGTCCAGTTCTCCAATTTGTTAAGGTCATCTTGAATTCTGATTCTGTGTAGTTTGGTCCTTGATTCTGTTGGGATTCTGTTATGAGTTTTGTAAGCCGCTATGGGAAATTATTCCTGCTTTACTTTCTGCTGTGGAAGAAAAGCCATTTACAGCTTTCATTAGAATTGTATATTGCACTCCAGTGTAAATCTGAATGTACACATATGCAGTTCTTACCTGTTCTCTGCCTTCCTATTGAACATGCTTGAGCTTCCTCCTGATACCACATAGAACTTTCTGAAATGAGTCTATCTCTCTCATCCCCCACAAAAAAGCCCCATCCTGATTCTGCAGCTTGCAATGTGACTCTTAAACCTGTTCAATCAGAAATAAATCCCATTGTAGTAAATAGAACTTAATCTCAAATAAGTGTCTTGATTGTTAGTCAGCCACTTCAGAAGACTCTGAAGATAACCCTTGATTTATGAGGGTTGAAATTATTATTTTTCTCCAAAGCCAACTATATTTTATTAGTTTTTAAGATACAGGTAGGTAGCCGTGTTGGTCTGCCATAGTCAAAATAAAAAAATTCCTTCCAGTAGCACCTTAAAGACCAACTAAGTTAGTTCTTGGTATGAGCTTTCGTGTGCATGCACACGAAAGCTCATACCAAGAACTAACTTAGTTGGTCTTTAAGGTGCTACTGGAAGGAATTTTTTTAGTTTTTAAGAAATATTGTGGAACTTTTTTAAAAGTGGCAGGCGTGTGAGATTGCTCTGAATACTCTCTGATTTTTCAACAGAAACATTAAGGTTTTAACTAATGGCCTCATAACCTAACCTAAGCTGAGGAAGGGTTGTAGATCAGTGGTTTGGATGCAAATGGTCCCAGGTTTTGGCCCCAGCATCTCTGGGAGACATCCCTCTGTGAAACCCTGGAAAGCTGCTGGCAATTAGTGTTTACAGTACTAAACTAGATGGACCCAATGGTCTGACTCACTCTAAAGCAACCTCCTAACCTAACTTGGATTCTTGTGTTTCCACAAATTCCACAAATTACCAAGTTCTAGAGCTGTCCCTCAGGACACAGTCTGGGGAGGCTTCCTCTCAGCATTTATCACCACACTGCCCTTCATCTGAGCTGTCTCTGGACACACTTCATGTGAACCGATGGATAGTTTTATCTAAGACATTTATATGCCACTTAATCATTGACATATGTAAGTGATGTACATAAAAGCAATCGACAGAGAGCTGGACAGTAAAAGTATCAACATTTATCATAAAACCAATGCTTTCTGGAACAAGGAAGTCTTAGCTTTACCCCTGAAGCTCAGCAAGGAGGGTTTGCCTGTTAATCTCAGTTGGCAGGAAGTTCCACAGGCTTGGAACCACCAGCTGAATACAGGGTTTCTGGTAGTTAGAAGCTATGCTTCTGAGCCATGGACGACCACCAACAGAGATTCCCCAAAGATCTTAGTGATCTAGCGAGGATATAAGGGTTCAGGTGGCCTTAAGATAACCTGGATCTATATTGTTAAGGTCCTTGTAAAGTAATGCAAGAATCTTCAAACTGGCCCTGTAACGTACAGGCAGCCAGTGCAAGCTTTTAAGCACCAGAGTTATGTGCTCCTGGATATAGTATGTCCTCACCAACAGTCTAGCTGCAACTTTTTGCACCAGCTGGAAATTCCAGACCAGGCAAGGGTTGCATTGCATTGCATTGCAATAAGCAAGTCTTGAGGTTTCCAATGCATGAATCACCACAGCCAGGCTATTCCTGCCCAAGAATGGCTGGAGTTGACACATTAGTCATAGCTGGTAAAAGGCCCTCGTCCTCCCTCAGTACTATGGTGATGTTTGGTTTTGCAGGTTCATGTGGCTGGTGTGGTATTATGGTAATGCTTCTATATTTAAGAGAGCTATAAATAGACCAAATGGATTGTTATCCTCAGCTGTTTTGGGTAATACCCACAGAGACCAGAACAGGGAGACTTTATCGGTTACCTTCTGATGGAGTTCTGGCTTCCCAAGAATTCCACACGTGCTTCACAAAGCTATTAACATACAGAACCATAAACTACCCCTGCATTGTAGAATTGAGAAAAGGCTAGTTTGAGCTGATGAGTTTTCCAGCAGAAGTTTGCGAGCCTTAAAATATTGCCTCGAGTGATGCATATGGCAAGTGTTGCCCTGATGATTTTTCATGAGTTGCCTTCTTGGATCAGGTCAAGGCCCGTTGTGCTTCCAAAAGCGGTCAGCCAGATGCCTCTGGGAATATCACATGTAGAGCGTTAGAGATTTGGCCTTCCTCTCCTGTCTGCTCCAGAATCTGACACTGAGGCATTGCACAGCTGGTGGCCATCGTCACTTCTTGCATAGCAAATGATAAGAATGAATTGATAAAAGCAATGAGAGGCTTCCATACCTGCCTTACGGATTAATGGATGTGCACCCCTGCATGGCGTCAGGGATGTGCATTTTTTCCATTCATTTTTGCAGTATTGTGTGTTTCTGTCTCCTTTGTAGAATGCAAAGCTATTTTTCTGGATTTCTGCCATTGAGGTTGCATATAAAAATGAAAGCTGAACTTTATTGTACTTGTAACTGGGAAATAACTGAAACATTGGTTGGGGATTGAAACCGGGAAAGGGGATGGGGTGGGGTTTGGGGATCCAAAGGGTGTACAATTATAATTTGTCTTTTTCTTTTTATTCTGTTTTGTTATCAGTATGAAAAGTGGGGAATTTGTGGAAGGGAATTTGGGTCGACTTTAGAAAAAAGGATTTAAGAATGAGCACTGAGGTATAAATTTTGAGGTTTATAAGGTAAAATTGGTTTTTTAAAATGAAGTAAGTATAAAAAGGTTAAAAACTGGGGATAAGAACTTGTTGAATTTACAATTTGAATTGGAATATAAGAAGGGGAGGTGTGGGGAAGTCAGGGAAATATGTTATAGAAAATAAGATTGCAAACTGTACATGTTTTTAATTTTTCTTTTTGTTTTTTCTTTTTGGCTTTTTTTTCAAAATGGAAAATTCTTAATAAATATTTATTTAAAAAATATAACTGAAATGTTAAGCTACAAATACAACCGTATGTATTATTCTGTGTTGCAGGGTTCAGGAGATTGTGTTCCATGTATTTTGTGTATTGTTGTTGTTGTTTAGTCGTTTAGTCTTCTCCGACTCTTTGTGACCCCATGGACCAGAGCACGCCAGGCCCTCCTGTCTTCCACTGCCTCCTGCAGTTTGGTCAAACTCATGCTGGTAGCTTCGAGAACACTGTCCCACCACCTCGTCCTCTGATGTCCCCTTCTCCTTGTGCTCTCCATCTTTCCCAACATCAGGGTCTTTTCCAGGGAGTCTTCTCTTCTCATGAGGTGGCCAAAGTACTGGAGCCTCAGCTTCACGAAGAAACCCTAAACTAGGCTTCCTATATGTTTGTCTCTTAAAGTGAGACTCTGCTTGTCTCCTCTGACCAGTTCATTCTTCTTCTCTAACCCAGCTCTTTCAGCAAGGCTGCCCTGTTTTCGGTTGATTTAACCGCTGTTGGCAACTGTGAAAAGAAGAGACATCAGTAGGCCTGTGTGTCTCCATGGTGAAACACGAGCACCTGAGGCCAAGGCAGATAAGAGGGAAGCCAGGTCAAGTCTTGGAGTGTGGTGCAAAGCTCCCTCAGACAGTCATGTGAGGAGCTCTCTTCATGAGCTCAGTTCCTGGGTGGCCTCTGCTCTTGGGCCAGTTGTGCCCAACAGATTGTCCTCTTAAACAACTGCAATAGCCCACTTCCCGTTGGCCTGTGAAAGTCCCTGCCAGGACTTGAGGCAGGTCAGAAATAGGGGAATGTCTGGTCAGAATTCACCCTCTGTGCCCACTCCTCAACTCTAGCCAAAGGAGTTGCCTGGTGCCTAAATATATCTAATGAAGGTGCCCAGCGACACTCCCATTGACCATACTGGCTGGGACTGATGGGCTTTCAACTACACCTGGAAGGCCACAGGTAAGCCAGCCTTACACAGCAGGATTGGTCCCCATCCGTTAGCAAGTGTTGTTGTGGACTATTGATAGGAAGCACTTTTCACCATCTGGGTGATAATTAAGTCTTTGGATAAGAATAACAAGAGAGAGGTGTTTTGGAGAGGGCGTTCAAACCCAGGGTACCATCTTCATTGTTTTCTCTTGTCATTTAATTGAACCCCAAGGTCTCCTTTGCTCTGCGGGAAGCGAGATACTTTCATCAGTAGCTTATAATTATTTATGTTGTGAAACCCCCTCATGAGGCATTAAAATTAAAATAATAAGGGCAGTGAGATATTGATCCCTCAGCGGGGAAGGATTTGGCGGGAGGCGGGCTGACGCCGCTGCTTAGATGGCTTTGTTTGTGAAGTGCCGTAGAGGCACCGAGGGCTCTTCATGCTAATGAGAATAATAATGATCATCAGCGCCTTGTAGCTGTGGAATTATGCTGAGCAAAGGTTTAAGAAGCGCATAATTGACTCGAACACAAGTGTGGCGGTTGAGAGGGGGAAGGAAAACAGGACCCGCAAATCTACAGTAACTCTGCAAGACCCCTGCCAATTCCCCATGCTTGGCGCTACCAGGAACTGTGGCTCCTTGTGCACAGCAGAGAGAAGATGCGCCTCCTGCGTGGCTGGTGTGGCCTGGCACAAAACAGCGCTGGTCATGCTGGGCTGCTGCCTGGAGTTCGAATGCAGACAACTCTTTACCATTACTGGCTGGAATGCCAGTTTCTGGAAACCACAGGAGATTTCCCACAAGCGTCTGGTTAGTCACTGTGAGAACAGGATGCAGGACTAAATGGGTCATTAGCCTGACCCAGTAGGGCTCTTTTTATGTTCTTAACAGCTGGTTCCATACCCTGGTACAGCAGGATTATTTATTTATTTCTGTGCGTGCGTACATAAACACGCATATGTGCGTGCACACATACTGCTTAATGTAATAATATAATAAAAATCATTAGACTCTTCCATGAAAACAACAACAACAACATAATAATAATAACAATAATAAATTTTATTTGTATCCCGCCTTCCCCTGCCGGAGCTGGGCTCAGAGTGGCTTACATCATATAAAAACGCAATATACATAAAAACAAACAATCATTAAAATGCATCCCCAAAAACAATAAAGATACAACAACAACATTCAATAAAATTTTCTAAAAGCACAAGTGTGTCTCACAAATACTTGTGAGCAGTGTACAAAACAAAACAAAGAAAGAGTTGGAGTCAAGGAAAACTTGGGCAAATATATAAGCTTTTAAGAGGCTTTTAAAGGTCATTACTTTCTCTGCCTTATGAATGAGCAGAGGAAAGACCTGCTTCTGTGCTGAGCAACCACGAAATCTCTCAAAAGATCACGAGCCACCTCAAAATGTCTTAAAAGATCAGCTTGGTCTACTGGGGGAGGTCAGCTGCTAGGTGTCCTGGTCCCAAGTAGTTTGGGGCTTTAAATGTCTACAGGCAAAACCTGGTGCTTGGTTTGGTAGCTAATAGGGGACCAGTAATAATTATTATTATAATTATTACAGTGCAGATCCTTCAGCAGTGGAGTAAATTGGGTCCGTGCTGTCATTAGGCCAACAAGGCAGCTGCCTCAGGCAGAGACCTCAGAGGGGCTCAGTCCTGACTTTTGAGAGGCACAGTTTTATACAGATTTGTTTTTATTATATCTTATGCATTTATGATAAATTTTGACTTTTATATATTGAAGAATTTTATCATTTTTGAAGTAATGTATATATGAGAACTCTTTTTTATGCATGTATGAAATAGACCATAGAGTTGATTGGAGGTTAGGTTTTAATAAGATCATGCTGGGCCTTTTTGTGACCTGCAATGCGCACTCTTTAGACTTGGTAGTCAATGATGCTGCCAAGCGTTGTCTGGAAGCAACTAGTTTCTTCAGGCTAGTTCAACAGATTTTTAATGATTTCTCTGCATCGATTCAGCATTGGCAAATTCTAACTAGCCATGTATCAGACTTAGGCATAACCATTAAGCCGTTGTGTGAAACAAGAGGGGAGAGTCAGACTGATGCTTTGAAACCACTGAAATACCATCTTAGTCGTATATATGATGCTTTAAGAGAGATCTTTGATGATACAAGCCTAAAGGCTTTACTTGGAAATAGTTCCCAAATTGAATCCAAGGCCCTCGCTGATGCGATTTGTAAGTTCAGATTTGTGTTATTCCTTCTTATCCCTACAAAATGAGGAATCTGATTTAAATTCAGCTCCAAGCCAATTGCAAGTGACCAAGTGTTACCTTGTGGGCTGCAGGTATGATGAGGCTTTTCAACAAGTTTTGATAGAGGCTACTGAGATTGCAAAGGAGCTAGAAATGCTCCCAGACTTTGAGGCAGATCAAGCTAGAAAAAGGGTGAGGCACTTGCATTCTGAAAGTTGGGAGACACAATTGAAAAGGCCTGTTCTTGTGTTGCCACCCTCCAGACCTCTCATGGAGAGGGCAAATGAAGGGTTTTGGAAGACAATCACAGAGTATGGGTTGGTTCATGTGAGGAGAGGCAGACTTTTAGGTCCTGGGGTCCTGTGCCACATCAGGCTTTATAGGTCAAATTCAGCACTGAGAATTGAGCCCAGAAAAGAATTGGTAACCAGTGCAGTTGTGCCACAACTGGTGTTCAGACCATACTGCCCCAGTCAGTGATCTGGGTGCTGAATTCTGCACCAGCTAGAGTTTCTGGAGGGTCTTCAAAGGCAGCCTCGTGCATAAAGCACTGAAGTAATCCAAACTAGAAGTTAACAGAGCATAGACAACAGAAGTGGCACCAAAGCCCCAAACTAAGCACCTGCCACCCAGAACTAGCTCACAGTCCAATCCCTGGACCCAAGAACAGCCCATCCATGGGGTTCTCTGTCTTGCCAGTGTTCAGTTGCAGTTTGATGCCTGTAATATTCAGGCATCAACTGAGGACATGCAAGACTTCAGGTCTTGCAGAGAAAAGGGCTGGATATTATCAAGATACAGATAATGCAGCTCACCTGAAGTCTCCTAAAGTTTTGTCTAGATACTAATTCACATTGGACATGAAATTGTGCCCTGTGACACCCTGCAGATTAATTCAAGGGTGTCAAGACAATATCCAATCCTTCAGTCTGGAACCAACCCCCTAAGTAGGAGTGAAACCACTGTAAAATGCTGCACCCAACTCACAGAGGCAGTCAAGGAGGCTATCATGGGCGACAGCATCAGAAGCTGCTAAGAGATCCAGGAAAATCAGCAGGGTTCAATTCTTCCTGTCCATCTCCTAAGGGTCATCCACCAGGGCAGCCGAGGACGATTCTGGTTAGAAGTGGGTGTGAACTTGGGCTAGAATGGGTCAAGGAGCTCAGTTTCATACGGAAGCATGCAACCATGTTGGAAGCTGTAGCACTGTGGTGAGGAACATTTTAGCATGCATCTTCTGCATCTGATCAAAAATCCAAGGAAGGAATTCATCAATGAAATTTCCTCATATGGGCAGATGCTGCAGTTACAAGGTCAATAATTGACTGTGTGCACTCTTCTATGCATATCATCATCAGCATCATCTGAGATACAGTGCAGATTGGATGGGTCAGAGTTGATTTGCTAAGTGAGAGGGTAACAAAAGGCACCATTATGGTTCAATTAAAATCTAGTCAAAACAATGAAGTCATAATAGTTCCAAAAGTCTTTGCCCTTTGTTGGTTTAACTTTCACTCCCGCAGGCAGCCCAAATGGAAACTGTTGAATGATATTTCTGAACTATGCTAAGGATTGTGCAATTTTCCGCAGAGACGCGTTCCATAGCTACTCTGTATGACCCAGGCATGATCTTGCAGTTTGAATGTAGCACGTGGTGGGATCGCTTAAGACAATAAATTTGGCTGGTCTTGGCTATCACAAAAGGGCATAACATAGGTGGGAATCTCCTTCTGTTTTAAAATAAAGGTAAAGTAAAGGTAAAGGGACCCCTGACCATTAGGTCCAGTCGTGACCGACTCTGGGGTTGTGGCGCTCATCTCGCTTTACTGGCCGAGGGAGCAGGCGTACAGCTTCCGGGTCATGTGGCCAGCATGACTAAGCCGCTTCTGGCGAACCAGAGCAGCGCACAGAAACGCCATTTACCTTCCCGCCGGAGTGGTTCCTATTTATCTACTTGCACTTTGACGTGCTTTCAAACTGCTAGGTTAGCAGGAGTCTGTTTTAAAGTACTTTGCTTCTAATAGCGCATAGTTTTGTGCCAACATAGATAAAACCTGGTATGTGTGCAAATGGCAACCAGGGGACGGGGTATTGTTAAGAAGACATTGCTTGATCAGACCTAGTCTAGGATCCTCTTTCCCCCAGTGGCTAACCAGATGTGGGAAGCATCTGGTTAGGCATTGGGGGGGAAGCAGGACGTGAGGGCCTCGTCTGCAGTTTGGATTGCAGAGGCAATATACTTTTGTGTTGTATTATTTATTTATTTATTTATTTATTTATTTATTTATACCCCGCCCATCTGGCTGGGCTTCCCCAGCCACTCTGGGCGGCTTCCAAAAAAATATGAAAATACAGTAATGCATCAAACATTAAAAGCTTCCCTAAACAGGGCTGCCTTCAGATGTCTTCTAAAAGTCTGGTAGTTGTTTTTCTCTTTGACATCTGGCGGGAGGGCGTTCCACAGGGCAGGTGCCACTACTGAGAAGGCCCTCTGTCTGGTTCCCTGTAACCTCACTTCTCGCAATGAGGGAACCGCCAGAAGGCTCTTGAAGCTGGACCTCAGTGTCCGGGCAGAACGATGGAGGTGGGGATGCTCCTTCAGGTATACAGGGCCGAAGCCGTTTAGGGCTTTAAATGTCAGCACCCAAACTTTGAATTGGTGAAGACTTAAGATCTAATGCTTGCGTGACTGTACCACCCAGGTTCTAACACAAAGGCCACCTGTTACGTTGCCATCCCTCCTTTGTGGAAGCTCCTTCACCTAGAGGTCAAAGTATGAGCGCGTGTGCTTTTTGGAAGAGCTATAGAACTGCCTTTCTTGGAAGAAGGCATGAAGGAACTTTAAACAGATAGATGTTAATGTTAAAGCTTAATAATAATAATAATAATAATAATAATAATAATAATAATAATAGTTTTTTCATACAACCCTTCAATTCTGTTTCCAGGAATACGTATCAGTCCCAAACTCTTGGGAAAGGATTAGTTACAGATTCAGCTAAATTAAGAATCCTGTCCAGGACTTTATTAGATGATCTTGGGCAAGTTACTGTCTTCTCAACTTGCAGAGCTCAGCAGGGAGATTAGTGCCTCCTCCTCTAGTATACCAGAAGCCATTGCTGTGCTTGGCATGTAAGGCACTCATAATATTTTGGGTTGCAGTGCCCAGGTGTAATGTAGACTTTAGCTCATAGCAGAGTCACTGTGTGCTACTTTGCCTTCTATATGTGGAAAGACATCCACCCGGGAGATCAGCCAGCGCTAGCACTGGAGCTCCTGCTGCCTCTTGCGCTGTAGTCGTCCTTTTGCAGGAGATCTTTGCTGTCCAGAAGAATTTATGCAGCTGTTCTCTAGCTCACTAGTAGAGCACCTGTTCTGCATGCAGAAGGTTCCAGGTTCGGTTCTTGCCATCTCCAAATATGGCTGGGAAGGACTCCCATGTGAAATGCTGGGGAGCTGTTTCCGGTCATTGAAGACCATGCCGAACTAGATGGACCAATGGTCTGACTTTAGGGCAGCTTCCTATGTTCCTAGCCTCCACACCGAGGGTTTTCCAGGATTTGGCTTGTAAGATGTGGCTCTTTCCACATAGCAAAGCATCTGGTTCTGGTTGCCTCTGCCACTTTGTGGTGAAGATGACCACAGAAAGGAAGGATGACTCTTCAGCATATAAGACCTGCGCTCAGAGTCCTGCACTGGTTGCCCATGTGCTACCAGGCTGAGTTCAAGGAGTTACCATCAATATAAAAAGTTGCTAATAATAATAATAATAATAATAATAATAATAATAATAATAATAATTTATTATTTATACCCCGCCCATCTGGCTGGGCTTCCCCAGCCACTATGGGCGGCTTCCAAAAAAATGTTAAAATACTGTAATACATCAAACATTAAAAGCTTCCCTAAACAGGGCTGCCTTCAGATGTCTTCTAAAAGTCTTAATCATTTGGGACCAGTTCATGAGACCACCTTACCTCATATGTGCCCACTTGACTGCTTCAGTTGGCGGAATTGGCACTTTTACAGGTGCCACATAATACATAAAACTAATTTAAAAATAATAGAAAATAATAATAATCTCAACAATCCCCAATAGAAAAAAATACACTGTGTGTGGCAGCACTTTGGAATTCCCTGCCTATTGAAATTATTTTTGGTGCCTGCTGAAGACATTCTTATTTAGATATGCCTACCCAGATGCTCCCCAGATATTTAGATAAGCACCCAGATGCTTAGAAAGTTTGTATGAGTTTTAATACGTTTTAGTCTATTCTGTTATGGTGTTAACTTTCTGTATGTTTTAAATTATGGTTGTAGGGTTTCTTAGTAATGATTTTTCTATTCTATCTGTTTTGTAAACCGCTTTGAGTTTTTTTCAAAAAGTGGTATATCAATTCATTTATTTATGAAACAAATAAATACCTGTGGCAGAAGAATGGTTATATGTCCACTCCTTCTCTTTAGCTGTATTTTAGTTGTTTTCATGCAAACGGCCTTGTGACTAGTAGCAGCTTAGAGACCAACTAAGTTTGTTATTGATATGAGCTTTCGTGTGCATGCACACTTCTTCAGAAGAGGTATCTGAAGAAGTGTGCATGCACTCGAAAGCTCATACCAATAACAAACCTAGTTGGTCTCTAAGGTGCTACTGGAAGGATTTTTTAATTTTGTTTCGACTATGGCAGACCAACACGGCTACCTACCTGTAACTAGGCCTTGTGACTCACGGGGAGACTATCTTTTAAAATTTATAATCACCCGCAGATCACAGAGCGGTTTACAGCATTCAAATACAAAATGAGAACACAAAATGCATAACGAAAAAAAAAAACCCAAAGAAGCCACAAACCAATCTCCCTCCCTCCCACAAACACATTTAAAAGACCGTTGGTTGTTTAGTCTGCCACAGACCTTGTTGAGGAGGATTATTTTGCCTGGCACCTAAAGCTATGTAATGAAGGAACCAGGCAGACCTCCCTAGGGAGAGGAGACGGGGAGCCAATGTAGAAAAGGCCCGTTCTTCTGCTGCCACCCTCTAGACCTCTCATGGTTGGGTCACACAAAGAAGGACCTCAGATGATCGCAGGGTCCAGATCAGTTCATATGTGGAGAGGTGGTCCTTGATTCATAAGCTAATGAAATGAAAATGAAAATAACAAGCAACTGTTATTGAAGGTCTTATATTCTATTTCCAATGTAGACTTCCAGATAAGCTTGGTATTCCAAGGAAAAGAGAGTGGGAAGTTGTTTCCAATACAAGCAATCAAATTACATATTTCCCGCCGCCCCCCATTGGTGGGATTTGTAAGCCTAGAGCTGACCAGTCTCAGTTGTGAAATGGCATTGATGTTTTTGCTCTCTTTTATCTCCACCTTCTGTATAAATCTCCAAGGTGTTGCTTCAAATCGGGCAGGTGAGCTAGGTTTTGGTTTTTGTTTTTTTAAAAAGGCACAAAAGGAAATAGATCTTTCAGCACGGCCCTTTAAATAATCTGTAGGCTAAGGGAACCGTTTCTTTCCGATTACAAAGACTTGATTAGGCAGGGTAATTATTATGAGTAAAGGAGTCAGATGATGCAATAAAGCTCAACCTTGCCTTTCCATCTGGGAAGCCCTTGTTTACTTAGAGACTGTTTTGTCTCAGGGTATTATTGTATCTACTACATTGGCGCCTGCATTTTCTCTCTCTGTAATTCCAAGGTAATATGTGCAATGCTAAGAATGTGTATTTTTTTAAAAAAATATATTTTTCACTTCCTATCCCATATGACATGTGCACATAAATAGTGTGAGAGAAGCTTGAAGGCATGCCATGTGTCGAAAAATGCCTTTCTAGGCAGTGGATTTTTGTGTATTCCTGGTGCGATTGAGATCCAGAAGGGGGTTGTTTACGCTAGGCATGCTGATACCTAAACCCTCTCTGCTGTATTCTGAGATTAAGCGAAGCCTTGTTGGATTGAACCATAATAATAATAATAATAATAATTTATTATTTATCCCCCGCCCATCTGGCTGAGTCTCCCCAGCCACTCTGGGTGGCTTCCAATCAAGTGTTAAAAACAATACAGCATTAAATATTAAAAGCTTCCCTAAACAGGGCTGCCTTCAGATGTATTTTAAAAAGAAGATAGCTGCTTATTTCCTTCACATCTGAAGGGAGGGCGTTCCACAGGGCGGGTGCCACCACCGAGAAGGCCCTCTGTCTGGTTCCCTGTATCCTCACTTCTCGCAATGAGGGAACCGCCAGAAGGCCCTCGGAGCTGGACCTCAGTGTCCGGGCTGGACGGTGGGGGTGGAGACACTCCTTCAGGTTTACTGGGCCGAGGCCGTTTAGGGCTTTAAAGGTCAGCACCAACACTTTGAATTGTGCTCGGAAACATACTGGGAGCCAATGCAGATCTCTCAGGACCGGTGTTATGTGGTCCCGGTGGCCACTCCCAGTCACCAGTCTAGCTGCCGCATTCTGGATTAATTGCAGTTTCCAGTTCTTGTCCAATGTCCTGTTTTCCAGCTGGTTTTGAGAAACCCACCAACAGGACATGGGGTTTTTAGCTTTTCCCTGCAACTAATATTCAGAAGCATGCTATCTCTGATTTTTCCACTTCACTATCATGGCTACTAGGGACGCGAGTGTTGCTGTGGTCTAAACCACAGAGCCTAGAGCTTGCCGATTAGAAGGTCAGTGGTTCAAATCCCTGCGACATGGTGAGCTCCCGTTGCTCTGTCCCTGCTCCTGCCCACCTAGCAGTTTGAAAGCACATCAAGTGCAAGTAGATAAATAGGTACCGCTCCGGCAGGAATGTCAACGGCGTTTCCGTGCGCTTCTCTGGTTCGCCAGAAGCGGCTTAGTCATACTGGCCACATGACCCAGAAGCTGTCTGTGGACAAACGCCCGTTCCCTCGACCTATAGAGCAAGATGAGCGTGCAACCCCAGAGTCGTCCGCGCCGGGACCTAACGGTCAGGGGTACCTTTACCTTTACCATTATCATGTCTACTAAGCATTGATAGACCACTTCCATTAATTTGTTGAATCCTAATCTGCGGAAGAGGGTGATTGGGACCTTAGAGTGTGGAGCTGATATTGCCAAGGTTGCAGGTTCAATCACCATACAAGACAGTTGCCTATTTCTGCATTGCAAGGGTCCCTTCCAACTCTACAGTTCTATGATTCTATGACTTCAGTTCCCATCAGCCCCAGGAAGCATGGCCAATGGTCAAGACAATGGGAGTCACAATACTGTAACATCTGGGAGGTCACAGGTTCTCCACTGCGGGTTTAGTCAGTCTCTCCCTCTATGCTAATAGCCATCACCATACCTGGCAGTGAATTCCACCATCATCATATACTATATTATATTTGGTATGTAAATGAAACTACATGTGCATCAAAATCGCAAAGGAGTCTACATAATACTACAATAAAATGCAGTTGTGAAGAGCTTCGAAAAGGTCTCTCCAAGCTGAGTGAATGGGCAGTAAAATAGCAAATGCAATTCAGTGCCAGAAAGTGATGCACATCAAGGCATAAAATAAAATAAATGTAAATAGTACTGTTAGAGGCAGAAAGCCTCAGAATACCAGTTGCTGAAGTAGGGAGAGTGAGGATGTGCTCAGTTCTTGCTTGTGGGTTTGCCATCTTTATCTGGCCAGCTACTGTGGGAACAGACGGCTGGGCTTGCTGGGTCCTTTGACCTGACCCAGAAAGCTCCTCTTAGGTTCCTTTGTTCTCCTAAGACCCATTATCTGGGTTTAGGTTAGGAGATAACAGAAAGTATAGGCTGGTCATTGCCAGAGATGACATTTGCTTAGTAAGAGAAAAGTGAGATACTGTCATGACTAGCTAATGCAGAGTATCAGGAGGGGTGTGTGTGTGTGTGTGTGTGTGTTTTGGCACCCTTTACTTTATGTGTTCCAAGGCAGCCAGTGACAGATTTACGTACAGTGGTGCCTCGCAAGACGAAAATAATCCGTTCTGTGATTCTCTTTGTCTAGCGGTTTTTTCGTCTTGCGAAGCAAGCCCATTGACGGATTAGCGGATTAGCGCTATTAGCGGCTTTTAGCAGCTTATCGGATTAGCTGATAAGCGGCTTAGCGGCTTAGAAAAAGGGGGGGACCCGCAGGAGCTCGCAAGACATTTTCGTCTTGCGAAGCAAGCCCATAGGAAATTTGTTTTGCGAAGCACCTCCAAAACGGAAAACTCTTTCGTCTAGCGAGTTTTCCGTCTTGCGAGGCATTCGTCTTGCGGGGCACCACTGTATAAGCTAAACAAGCTATAGCTTAGGGCCCCACTCTCTTAGGGCCCCAAAAAAATTTAAAGGGGGAAAAACTGGATGTACATTTCCAAAATATAAGATAAAAAACAAATGAAATAAAACCTACATACAGCAACAGTGTTTTAAAAAAATACATATTTTGTTATGTGCAAATGGCTTTAGATACCTATTAGGTCCATGTAGCATATACTCAACACAAAAAACAGCAACAATTTGTTGTTGTCAAAGGACAGCTGGACATATAAAGGGGCCCATTACCTTCAGTAGCTGAGGGCCTCATCAGACCTCAATCCGGCCCTGAAGGCAGCACATTCAGGCAATAAGCCATTTTGGCAGTGCTGCGCTCATTTCAGAAGCACTTATCCTTGGCCGTTTCCCTTTCTGCAGTCCCTCCTCCTTGCCCCCCCCCTGCTCACCATTATCGGCTGGGCGGGTGATTGATGAGCAGCAAGCCACTTTTTGAACAAGGGACTACAGGGGGAGAACGTGGTCCCTTCAGTTTCCTTGGGTTTTGCAGCACGGGCAATTAATCTTGGTGCCCAGCCGAACAAGAGGGAGCGTGAAATTTGAGCTGCAAATGGCATTTCAGTGTATCTGTACATCCTTTCTATCCCACTCCAGAGCTCTTGCCCCGCCACTTGGCTCTCTGATAAAAGCTTGGGTTTTTTAATTTCCCTTAAAAAAAAAAAGCAATGCTGGACAGTATTTATTTATTTGATTGCTTTAAAGTATTTCTAGACATTCACAACAACTCACAACATAAAATATACAGATAGCCTAGTCACCTTAAAAAAAACAGGGTACCAACTCTGCGCAGGCTGAAAAAATGGACCAGGTTTAGCCTGGGTAAAATAGAAGTGTGGGTACTTCTTCTGCAAACTAACTCAGATGTATTAAGCTAAAACATTGGAGAATTGCGTGTAGTTTAGTTTATGTATGTTTGTGGAAGTGTTTGCACCACTAAGGCCACAGTGACACACGTTGAAGTTGAAGTTGCATTTACTTACTTACATATTTTATTTGTATACCGCCCTTCATTCGTAGGTCTCAGGGAAGTCTACAACATTAAAATACGAAAAACAAAACCCAAAGTACATAATAAAAACAAGAACACCCCCCCCAAACCAATAAACCCTCCCTCTACCCCACTCCCTCCCACAAATACATTTAAAAGGGTACACATCCCACTTGGATTACTATGCTCTTTGTGGGGTTTCCTTTGCAATGTGCTCAGAAACTTCAACTGGCTCAAAGAACTGCAGCCAGATTACTGACTGGGGCTGATTATAGAGACAGCTTTACTGACTACAGGTCTGTTTCAGGGCACAATTCGAAGTGTTGGTTATGACCTACAAAGCCCCACATGCCTTAGGTCCAAGATATCTGAGAGACCATATTCTGTCCTATGAACCAGCCCGGGTTTTGAGATTTTTGGGGGGAGGCCCTTCTCTTACAGGCATAGAGAATAAGCCTCTAGTGCTTATTGGCTGTGGCAGTGGGAGTGCCTGATTTATACCCATTGCGAAAGATCAGAGCTGTTATAGGGCCTTGGTGAAGGATGGGAACTGAGAATCCTAAGTTGCTCCCTCCCAAAAAATATTGCAAGCTAGGGATAATATTGTTCTTACGCAGCTGGCATAAGGCTTCCTTAGATCACGCATGCGTGAAATGTTTTGAACGCTCAAGAGAACTGTACAGCTACTAAATGTTATAGTTACGTGGGCATGATTGATAGGTATCAGAAGTTAAATGAAGTGTGGAAAATCCTTTCTCCTGCTGAAATCTTACTGTTTTATAATGTGCAGGGAGAATTCTGATGATGCAAATATTGACTGGAAGACATGAATTTCAGTGGCATTGCCCAGGAATCTGTGTTCTTTTTTTTGAGACTGGCATATTGAGGGGGAAGGGAATAAACCATTCATGGAATAAAGAAAGAGCTGGATTAGCAAGATTTCGCTGCATTCCACAGTTGGAATTCAGCACTTAAAGACCAGCCAGGCTGTTGTGAAATGCTCTGCTGCTAAAGAGACTGAATATCCTTTTGGCATCTGTTTATCTCTTGTCCATCAGAGATTCAATAACAGTGTGTTTGGGGCTGAAGCGAGACCATTAAGAGGAGCTCAGATACACACAGCTTTAATGTGTAAAAGAAGAAGAAGAAGAGTAGAATACAGACACCCTGTGACCATGAGATGAGCTTTCTGCCCTTCTGATTCCTTTAATTTTGGGAAAGATCCTTTTATAAAAGGTGAACCTTCCACTTAGATTCTTAAACTGTGCCCAGGGATTGGCTTGCCTCCAAACTTCCTTGGATGGTTTGGGACTTAATACAATAGTGGAAGGGGAGGAATGGAGGCAGTGAGAGATTTTACTTTCTTGGGCTCCATGATCACTGCAGATGGTGACAGCAGTCACAAAATTAAAAGATGCCTGCTTCTTGGGAGAAAATCAATGACAAACCTAGGCAGCATCTTAAAAAGCAGAGACATCACCTTGCCAACAAAGGTCCGTATAGTTAAAGCTATGGTTTTCCCAGTAGTGATGTATGGAAGTGAAAGCTGGACCATAAAGAAGGCTGATCGCCAAAGAATTGATGCTTTTGAATTCTGGTGCTGGAGGAGACTCTTGAGAGTCCCATGGACTGCAAAAAGACTCTTTGGGTGCTTTTGTCCCCAGATGGATAAAGAAAAAAGGAAGGGCTGATTCTAGCATGAGCCCAAAGGATTCCTTTTCAAAGTGAGCCATCAGTGCACGCACATGGTCAAAG
This sequence comes from Podarcis vaucheri, assembly GCF_965113315.1. Lineage (NCBI taxonomy): Eukaryota > Metazoa > Chordata > Lepidosauria > Squamata > Lacertidae > Podarcis > Podarcis vaucheri. The sequence continues at coordinate 4,346,649 of NC_138761.1, forward strand.
TATGGTGAAATAGTGCATCTGGGGACATTCCATGCAGCTGTATCTGTTGGGTACTAACCCCAGACCTGTCCCTGTCACCAGATCCAATTAAAGTTTGAAAGGACGTGTGCCCAGCAAATGTTGTGTATCAGCTAAGGGTTGAACTATGCTTTATGCTTTACCTGTTACATTGGAAGGCTTAGCTGGCGAGTCTTAGGAAGTGGGCCTCCTCACACATAATAATTGGTCCTTCCTCCTTTCCCTTCTGTGAATTGCAGAATTATTGTAAAGCGTAGGAAAGAATCAGGCTGTTAGATGACCGTTTAGCTTTTAATATTTGATGAATTATTGTATTTTAATATTCTGCTGGAAGCTCCCCAGAGTGGCTGGGGAAACCCAGCCAGATGAGCGGGGCATAATTTATTTATTTATTTATTTAATTATTATTATTATTATTATTATTATTATTATTATTATTATTATTATTAATTAAATACATTGGCACGCTGGGTGACTAGAATTCATCACATTGGTATCCCACTTCCTCTAAGTATAGGAAAATAGGTGCAGGAGAGCGGCTCAAGGAGCTTCGTGGCTGAGCAGATATTTGAATCCAGGTCTCCTGCATCCAAGTTCCAACGTTTTATCTCTCGTGGCTCTCAACTTTGAATATTACAGCATTTTTCTGAACCTGGCTAGCTTAGGTGCACGCCTGGATGCTTGCCTGCAACTTGCATGTGGCCAGGGAGCTTGAGGAGTCCTTGAGGAGTCCTTACCTCCAGACTTCTCTTTCACCCCAGGATCTTGTTATGTAAACAGCAACAGTGTCGTCTCTGGTGGGTGGAGTTCCCAGCTCCAAAGAAAAACACAGTGACTTGAGAATCACCCAAGGGAGTCTACAAAGCACCCTTGTCTCAATGAGTGGGAATCAGCCTCTCCTATGGAGGCGATGGGGAGCCATGTGCACTTGCCCTGTGCCTGGCTGTGTACCCCAACGGAGACCACCTGCTTTTTTGTTTGAGTTTGTAACTTCATTCTAATGAGATTCCCATCCCAGGCCACTGACAAGCTCCGTACGGGCCTGCTCCTGGGAGTTCAGCAGAAACCGGCATTGAGAAAGGGGCTAAGCCCCATCTCTCCTCCACCCACTAGTCCTTTTGCTCAATGTTGCATCCTCTCACAGCAGCTTTTTGTTCTTGGAGGGTGGAGACATGGGAAGTTACACAAAAGTCTGCGGAACACGTAGTTTGGCACCCAAAGTCCCTATGATTCCTCCTTGAAGAGCACAGCACGACAACTCCGAGAGCCTGTCCTCTGGTTGTGTGCATGAGCAAATTGCCAATTGTGCTTTTTCCAGAAAGCCCAACTCCAGCAAGAAATGCCTCTCCTCCTTTACTTGGAACAGTGTCTGTGGCCTTTGCTTGGGGCAAATGTTCCCCCTTTTGCAATCAATCTTGGTGTCTGGAGCAGTCTTGCCGCATTCCTAAAGAGCACTTCGTTTCATTTTCATTTGTCCTCTCTCCCTTTTCCTTGCTATTTTTGCCTGCAGAGCCTGCAGTGTTTAACTTTCTGTTGAGCCTGGAGGGGGTGAGGGGAATGAAAAATGTCTTGATTTGGGGAAGGAGCAGAATGGGTGTGCCTTCGTGGTTTCAGTCATTGTTGTAAGACTCCTCAAGCCTCTGAGTTGGCCGAATAATACAAGTGCTTTAAACAGATGTGCTCAGTTTGCTAATTTAGGTGAGGGGATTGCTGAGTGGTAGAGCAATGGCTTTGCATACAAAGGTTTGTGGGTTCAACCTCCAGCATACGAAGAGCCTGAAGGATCAGGTCTGTGGTCCATCTATTCCAGCATCTGGCCTGTAGGAAACGCTCAGGCAGGACCCAAACACAGTAGCCCTTTCTCATCCTGTGGCTCTGAAATATACTCAAGAGTCGCAAAGTGATTTCATGTTCTTTATTCAGCTCATAGTGGTGAGGAGGCATGAAAAGTCCCCTCAAAATATCTGCTTTATATACATTATTTACACAGTGGGCTGCATGTGATTGGCCAATTCCAGAATTCTCCTGTAGGCCAATCAGCTTGTGGATTCATTTCCATCTGGAGCCGGATTGGGTGGCTCCTGCAGACCAATCATACTGCTGCATTGTTCTAGGACCAATCAGACTGCTGCATTTTGGATCCTATTCACTCAGTACATAACAGGCTCCAAGCAGCTGGTATTCAGAAGCGTTCCTGCAGCAGACTATGGAAGCAAAATATAGTACAGTCGTACCTTGGAAGTCAAACAGAATCCGTTCCGGAAGTCTGTTCAACTTCCAAAATGTCCAGAAACCAAAGTGCGGCTTCTGATTGGCTGCATGAAGCTCCTGCAGCCAGTGAGAAGTCACGCCAGATGTTCAGCCTCTGAAAATCATTCAAAAACTGGAACATCACTTCTGGGTTTTGATCATTCGGGAGCCAATTTGTTCGGGATCCAAGGTACAACTGTACAGTGGTACCTTGGTTCTTGAACTTAATCCGTTCCAGGAGTCAGTTCGACTCCCAAAACCGTTCAAAAACCAAGGCGCGACTTCCGATTGGCTGCAGGAGCTTCCTGCACTCAAGCGGAAGCCATGTTGGATGTTCGGCTTCCAAAAAACGTTTGCAAACTGGAACACCTCTGGGTTTGCGGTGTTCGGGCGCTGATTTGTTCTACAACTAAGCCTTTGGGAACCAAGGTACCACTGTAGTAGCTATTGATGGCCTTAATCTCCACGAACTTGTCCAATCCAATCATCTTTTAAAGCCTTCCAAGCTGGTGGCATCTTCCACTCAACATTTTCACTTTTCTGCAACCAGGGCCAGCCCGAGACATTTTGGCACCTGAGGCACACCCCAAAATGGTGCTTTCCTCCCTGCCAGGGAAGAAGGGGTGAGGGAAGATCTATATCAGGAACACGGCGGGGGAAGAAAGATCAACATGGGGATCTGCTGCCCCTGGTGGAGTCTGCTGCCCGAGGCAGCTGTCTCACCTTGCCTCTTGGTTGGGCCGTTCCTGTCTGCAACTAATGACAGGTTGGAGACAGCTTTAAATTGAAGAAACAGCACAGGGAGGAAAGGTTGACCCACCCTTCTCAATACCATAGCCTCAGTCCAAGTATTAAAAAAGAGGTTTCCCAGGTTTAGATAATCTATTAAAGACAGGTTCCAGGAGTCACAGTAGAGGTTGGCAGGCAGGTAAAAGACCCAGGAAGGATTTACGCCTGGCCAGGTGAGCAGGAACCAGAAGGCTACCTGGTGCGGACAAGGGTGGATCTGGGCTAAGACACTTCCTGCTTCTTCCTCTACTTTGCAGCCTCCAGTGTCTCACCGCAAAGGGCTTCACTCTGTTTGATTCCTGTGGAAAGGCTCCATTGTCAATAAACCATCGTATGCTGACAGGGGGGAGAGAACCATAGGATGTGCTAATCTCACGGGGTTGTGCAAACCTGCATTTAAGGCCTGAAAGAAACGAAACCGCCAACTTAAACCTGTGCCTAGAGGGCTGTGGAAAGTCAGTGCAGAGCGCAGATGGGGCTCAACAGCATCATTTTAAGGACAGGTGGGCCATTTTAGAGAGGCAGTCTATGCAACCACTCCTCTTGTTGCTGTAAGACACACAGGTCACAATCCCAAGTGTGCATGTGGGACTTCTATTTTGCTTGCGCTTTAGCAACTTGCTTCACCTGAAATGTCAAAGCTGATACCATGGTCCAGCATGTTTAAGAAGAGACCAGCATTATACTCAATTATCACTAAGCTTATTTTATTTATTTTCAGTACTGTTCTATCCTCCTAGGTTGCCATAGAAAGTATTTTTTTTAAATCTCATTTTTAAAAAATCAATATAAAAGTAATTATACGAAAACACTAAAAATGCAGCATGCAAAGCAACAGAACCATAGCAACCAGCAGCTAGCATCTCCCTAGCTTGTGTCCTCCCTCCATCAATAGGAGGACACAGATCAAGCCAGGTGGATCTCTCTTGGAAAGTCATTCCAAAGTAGCAGTGGCATAACATGAAAACTCCACCCACCTCAGTTCGGGAGGGAGGGAGGGAGGCCCTGGGGCCTCAGTTGTTGTCTTGAGCGCATGAGAAGGCACATGTAGGGGGAGGCAGTCCTTTGGGCATTCTGCTTCCAGATCATTCAGGGCTTCAGTGTTTAGCACTGGCAACTTGAACTGATCCAAGAAACAAATTAGGTAAGCAATGCAGCTTAAAAATACAGTCATACCTTGTGTTACGTTTGCTTCACGCTGTGGCTTTTCAGGTTACGAATGTGGCAAACCCGGAAGTGTTTACTTCCTGGTTCTCCATGCGCAGAAGCGCTCTATTGTGCTTCATGCACGCACAGTAGTAGTGCTCTACTTACAGACTTTTCGGGGTGCAAATGGCACCCCGAAACGGATTGCGTTCGTAAGTAGAGGTACCACTGTATCAGTTATATACTTGGACTAGAAAACTGCAGCATTTTTCACCCGTTGACATTTCCAAGCTGTTTTCAAGGGCAGCCTCCCTAGAGGGGAGCACATTCTGCAGAATACCCTGACATGGTTACAGTGACCAAGTATGCCTTCAACAGGAAAGGGAGCTTCAACATGCAGAGGCACTATACCTCCAAATACCAGTTACTAAGGACAGCTGATGCCTCCACTGCGTCATATTTCTTGGTTTCCTAGAAGCATCCAGCCGGCCACTGTTGTAGGCATCATGCCAGACTAGTTGTCCATTTTTGTCTGAGCAAGCCGAACTGCCCCAGGACCAGTCTAGTCCAGCATCTTGCTTGGAACAGTCCCAAGCCAGGTGCTTCCAGGAAACATAGAAGGAGGACTTAAGTGAAGACAACCCTGCTGCCTGCTCTCCAGCAACTGGAATTCAGAAGCATCCTGTCTGCAACATGGAGGTTCTCTTGAACAATTATAACTGGTAGCCTAGCAGTTGACCCTGGATTTGTCTGATTGTTCCATATGTTTAATTGTGCGTTGTGTGAAACACTGCTTGTGCCTTTTTGTATGGAGGTAGTCTCTGACACAAAATAGGGTGTGTGAATATAATACTGCCCCGGGGGATGTGTGACCAGCACTACCAGTCTGCCAGCTCCATCCAGGGAATCCTCCCACTTGCCATATTGTTGTCCTTACCATGTTAAGTATTAAGTTTCTGCACTGCTTCTGAGCCCAAAATGAGGCTTTCAGAGCAGTTGGCAGTGTAACTATTTGCAACAAATGCAACACGTTTGTCACTGATCCCTGTCACCTAAGCAGCATCAGCATCCGAGGATGCCTATCTAGTCGTTGCTGCGCCCCAAACTGCCTTCCGCACGTGGCTTGCCGCTCCGCCGGGCGCTGCAGAAGCGTGGCAGCTGCCTGCTCGCCTGGGCTGCGATCTCTTCTGCCACGCGGGGGTGGCTCCTCTGGTTTTGTCGCCTGCCCGGTCCTTTCAAGGAAGCCGCCTCGCAGTTCCCTTCCGGCATCCCGGGGAAGGCACGGGAGCAGCCGGTGCGGGTCTCCTTCGCGGGTCTGCTTCGCGTGGGCACCTCGCCGCCGTGCGCCCTCGCCCGCCGCTCTCCTCTGCGCCTTTGCGCGCTTGTTTTTCCGAGAGCCGCTCCGTTGTGCTTGGCCAGAGCCTGCCAGGTGGCACCAGGGATCCCAGGAGCGTCGCTGGGTTGGAGTGGCTCTGGCGGCATGTGTTTAGTTTAATTACCCAGTCAGCTGGTGTGGGGATCGAGGAGCAGCAGCAGCAGCAGCAGCTCGGCTCTGGTGCTGAATCCTCCTCCTGTCGCAGCAGCAGCAGCAGCGAGCGCACGCCAAATGTATTCCGAGCAGCCCGGAGCACATGGAGCCGAGGGGAGGCGAGGGAGCCTTGCAGGGGCGGCATGCTAGCCTTCAGGTTGCTGCTGCTGCCGCCGCCGCCCAGCCCACGAGCGCGCTTGTCTAGCTGGAAGCCGGCCAGGTAAGGGCAACAGCCCCGTGGAGAGGCGTCCGCGTTCCTCTCGCTTCCGACGGTTGGGTGTCCTTCATCCAAGACCTCTCTCCCGCCGGGCGCTCTCCATTGGCTGCAAGGCGGGAGGCAGCGAGGAGGACCCTCGGCGCCTCTTATCTTTGTTTATGTAACCGTGCAAACCAGAGGCAATGTCCAGCTGCAGAGGGACAGCTCGATCTCGCCAGCGACGGGCTGCTTTGCCTTCAGCATTGAAGCTGGCGTTCACTGTAGGCTGAACTTTGGTAGTTTGCTCCTTCTTGCCTCCCTCTCCCTTCTCTCTCTCTCTCTCTCTCTCTCTCTCTCGTATTCAGTAGTGCTGCGTAGTTTCTGGAGAGTGCTGTTAAGTGCAAACTTGCCCATTTCAGCAGTGACCTTGAAAATCAGCGTATAAAAGTTCAAATTGGTCATACTTGGCACGGATACTCTCTGCACGTTGCTTGCAGAAGTAGGCACACGGTGGGGTTTTTTTGGGGGGGCGTGGGGGAGACCCTTAAAGGGGAAAGCAAGTCAGAGGGGGGAAAGAGTTCTTGGAAGGGGGGAAGCCCTGCCGAGCCCGCTAATCATTGACAAGCACTAAAAGCAGAAGAAAAAAGTTAATTATTTCAGATTGTTTTCTCCTAATACACTGCTGCCGCACAATAGCAAGGAAGTTTTTCCTTTGGTGGAAATTAATTTGCTGCTGTCGTATCAGCAAGTTCTAAACAATTGCTGAGTGAGGAATGTTGGACTCCGTGATCTGGCTTGAGACTCCAGAAATGTCGAAGGCACATTTTAAAAGCACGCAGTAAAAAAAAGGCAGGGGGAGTGGTCTTACTGTTTTTGATCACTTCAGTGGATTATCAGCACTGTGCTTTGTGGCTGAGGACTTAGAAGCACCGTGAGCAAGTCTGCCCGTAACAGCCAAAACGTACCGCTTGCGTTATGCTAACGTGTCTCTGACAGAGTTCCACGTGCTGGGGAAGCAGAATTGGCACAAATAGCTGTATGTAACAGTTGCTACACAGCATGCAGTGGAAGTGCACGGCTGGATATAGCTGCACCAAAGCAATGATTTGTTCCAGACTTGGAACCATGAGTGCCTGCAGTCTGATAAGATGCATTAATATGTGTGCGCCATATTGTGTAGCGGTTTAGCTTGTGTGCGGTTTTGCATTAGGCTTGCGCCCTTTTGATACACAATGCAGACCTTCACAGATGTGCCTAGATGGCTGGTGGTTTGCATGGCTTCCTGCTGGCAATCGTGTGGCATTGAGGTGGTGCATGGCGTCCAGTGGCGCTGAAACCTTTTGCTCCTGTTTAGCTCTCCATTTCCACCCTTCATTTTTAACTTTTGTGCAAAAAGCTCCTGTACCGCACTGTACAAACCTTCCTGTGCCTGGCCTGGAGACGAGACTCAAGAGCTCTTTTCCCTGACCACTGTGTTGCTGCTGCACTTTCCCTGTGAGAACTCCCTTTTTTTTTAAAAAAAAAAAAAGTGCATTTGTGCCATTGGACCCATTCCAGAAAAGGTAATTTTTGAGCAGAAGTTAAGTCCAGCTGCTTTTATTATCCCTGTCTTAAGGTTCTCCTACTCCCAGCATGGACCCACAGCACTACATCTATTAAGTTTTGTCTAGATGCATGGTTATGATGCATAGATCACTGTTAGTTTGGAGACAGAAGATTCAAGACGCTATGCAGGTGTGGGAGGCAGAGGCTTGCGTGTACGAGGAAACGCACAAAGATTTGTACTGGAGCCAGAATGGGCAAAATGAGAATGACTTTGGACCTATGGAGCTGCCTTGAAACGAGTCAGATCCTTGGTTCTCCTTCTAACCCAGTACATTCTCTCATCTGGCAGCAGCTTTCCAATAGCCGTTTTTAAATGGAGGCCGGGGATTGACTCCTAGGCACGTTCAGATGACTTGCACTGGGTTGTGGGCTCCCCCCGAAAAGTCATCCTACTAAGTTGCCCCACCCTGAGTGAGAAGATTGGTCATTGGACATTAAATGTGGCACCAGTGGCAACGAACACCCTGAATTGTGGGTGGGGAACCTGCAGTCTTCCAAATGCTGTTGGACTCCAGCCTGGCAAATGGTCAGGGATGGTGGGAATTGTATTCTGGCAATGCCTGGAAGGCCAGACGCTTCCTACCCCTGCCCCAAATCCATCTCTCCATTCTCCTGCTCTGCTTCCTCTTAGTTGCGGAGGTTAGTATTGTGAGGTTTGAAAGCAAGAGGTTCTTCGTTATGGTGCTGCCTCTTTCAAAGTGTTTAACCAAAGTGGGATTTTGTTTGTTTCATTATTATCCCTTCTTTTCTCCAGCATGGAAATTAAGGCAGTGTAGGTCTGTTTCCAGGCAATCTGCTTGGCTTCGTTGTTGCCTTATTCATTACGCAGTCCAGTCAAAACAGTCGTCTTAAAGAAGGCCTTTTTGAATGTCTGAGTCCTTTGTTTTCTGCGGCAGCTCCTGCTGTTTTTCCTTTATCATCTTGGTTTGCTTAAGGAACTGTTTCTTTGTCTTATAAATTGCATGTTTCTGGGGTTATTTAATAGACAGGAGCCTAACACATTTTATAAATAAATAAATAAATGAAAGCGAGGCTACAATAAAGCTTGCATTGAAAGCAGAGAACCTTTCTCAGAGTGGGGCAGATGTACCTGTATGTTGCCAACACACATATGTTCCAGCTCTTCTTCAAGTCCTCAACTGACTACGTATCCAGCAGTAACTACACTGGAGTGAAAGCACGCATCTATACTACCAAAGTAGGGACGCAGGTGGCGCTGTGGGTTAAACCACAGAGCCTAGGACTTGCCGATCAGAAGGTCGGTGGTTCGAATCCCCGCAACGGGGTGAGCTCCCGTTGCTGGGTTCCTGCTCCTGCCCACCTAGCAGTTCGAAAGCACGCCAGAGTGCAAGTAGATAAATAGGTACTGCTCCGGCGGGAAGGTAAACGGTGTTTCCGTGCACTGCTCTGGTTCGCCAGAAGTGGCTTAGTCATGCTGGCCACATGACCCGGAAGCTGTACACCGGCTCCCTCGGCCAATAAAGCGAGATGAGCGCCGCAACCCCAGAGTCAGTCACGACTGGGCCTAATGGTCAGGGGTCCCTTTACCTATACTACCAAAGTAAAATAGCTTTTATGTTTTCATTCCTCTTAAACGGGAAGCCTGGGAACAGAGATTTGGTGAAAATGTTATGAATTTTGCATTCTTTGCAGCCTCACAAAACTGCAACTACTAGTGTGCATTAAGAGAATCATGGTATCTTACACCTGTTTCAAACCAGTTGAAGTTGTGTAGACAGACACAAGCAGCGCAATTGACTCTCTGTGGCTAATACCCAGTGTGAAAGTGCTTCTGAAGTAGGTATTGGGGGTGGGGGGGGGAGAGATGTTAATAATATATAGTTCAGGCTTTGCATTTAAGTTCTTTGTTTAATGTCCTTTTTGCACTATAAATTTCAGTACTTTGGACTCCTGTGTGTGGACTCTCTTTTTCTCCCATCTTGCCACAGCGAGCCATTTGTTCCTGCAAAAATGAGGCCATGCTTTCTTGGCCTGTGATGTTTATGAACTGCTGTGTGTGCCTGTTCAATTGCTTTTTAAAAAACTGGCAGAGATGCCAGTGATACCTTGGAAATCCTCTCAGGTTGGTCTGATCTAGCCTCAGTTTGGAAACTGCCTTGAGAGTTCTCCCTTTTCTGGACCATCTTAATGGTTTCCAGAAACAGTGTGAAATGAAAGCTGGGATCGGTGTTTCCTGCTCTCTGCTCCTCAGTTTTTAAAGTTGTGCTTCACATTCTGTCCTGTGAGCATATTTTGTGCTAAATCCATTTGACTTCCCTTATTTTTCCAGCAATGACATTAGAACCCAAAGGTTGTCCAAAGGGCACAGGATGATGCAATCACCAGTTCTCCTTTCTTCCTTTGCAGAAAGGAGTCGCTTTCCAGCATTATGATGATCTCAGGAGTATGCTGCTTGGAGAGCTCCCCCGCTTCTCTTAGCAGTAACATATTGATAATGTTTTCTGTGACTTGTCATGAATAAGCTTGATGGATTCCTAATATGCTAACTTTCAGTTCCCATAAGTATAATAGCAACTTCAAGCTGCGTATGGAGAAGGATAAAGTGAATTGCTAGCTGTGTGATTGGCCTATTTTGTTTGTTAAGTGTAGCCCTTCTCCCATAAGGATCCTTCTATTGACCCTGGGGCTTCGTTAGCAGTGAGTGCTTGGTCTCACATAGTCCCACTGTGTGTCACTTCCTAGACCAGGAATGTGAAAAACCTGATATTTTATTTCCATGGAATTTTTTGTGTCACCTCTATCTCCACAGCCTCAGAGGTACAGTGGTACCTCGGGTTAAGTACTTAATTCATTCCGGAGGTCCGTTCTTAACCTGAAACTGTTCTTAACCTGAAGCACCATTTTAGCTAATTGAGCCTCCCGCTGCTGCCGCGCCACCGGAGCACGATTTCTGATCTCATCATGAAGCAAAGTTCTTAACCCAAGGTACTATTTCTGGGTTAGCGGAGTCTGCAACCTGAAGTGTATGTAACCTGAAGCATATGTAGAATCATAGAATCATAGAGTTGGAAGAGACCACAAGGGCCATCGAGTCCAACCCCCTGCCAAGCAGGAAACACCATCAGAGCACTCCTGACATATGGTTGTCAAGCCTCTGCTTAAAGACCTCGAAAGCAGGAGACTCCACCACACTCCTTGGCAGCAAATTCCACTGTCGAACAGCTCTTACTGTCAGGAAGTTCTTCCTAATGTTTAGGTGGAATCTTCTTTCTTGTAGTTTGGATCCATTGCTCCGTGTCCGCTTCTCCGGAGCAGCAGAAAACAACCTTTCTCCCTCCTCTATGTGACATCCTTTTATATATTTGAACATGGCTATCATATCACCCCTTAACCTCCTCTTCTCCAGGCTAAACATGCCCAGCTCCCTTAGCCGTTCCTCATAAGGCATCGTTTCCAGGCCTTGGACCATTTTGGTTGCCCTCCTCTGGACACGTTCCAGTTTGTCAGTGTCCTTGAATTGTGGTGCCCAGAACTTGACACAGTACTCCAGGTGAGGTCTGACCAGAGCAGAATACAGTGGCACTATTACTTCCCTTGATCTAGATGCTATACTCCTATTGATGCAGCCCAGAATTGCATTGGCTTTTTTAGCTGCCGCGTCACACTGTTGGCTCATGTCAAGTTTGTGTAACCCGAGGTACCACTGTATATGGAATGTCCATGGAGTTTCTTGGCTGTCCTTCCCTTTGTGTCCTTATTCTCCCCATCACCAACACTGAAAAAACCCTCCACAGATTGTTGCACATTATAGCCACAAGCTAGTGCACATGGGTGCACATTTTACATTGACAAATGAGTGCCACGGTTTCCGTTTTGATGACTTGCCTTTCATGCATAAGCACATGTGCAGTTGGGCCTGTGTAAAGTTGAATTGGCAGGCCAGGCACTTCTTTGTAGACCAGGGGATAGGAAGCATGTGGACCTCCAGATCTTGCTGGACTACAATTCCCATCATCCCTGACTGGCTGGGGCTGTTGGGAGTTGGAGTCCCACAATATCTGGAGGGTCACAGGTTCTCCAACCCTGACAAGAATGGGGTCTGGAAGTGATTGCTTTGCCCACATACACCCCAATCCAGTTCTGCTTGTGTGTGGCTAGTTGTGGAAGCAAATGCACATCCTATTAAGAGTAATGCAGTGCTGAGGACATGTGGTCTCAGATGTGCCTTCATAAAGCATTCAGCCCGTGATGCCCCCCAACAGCTTCAGTATTCGGATGCCAATTAATTCTCCCGAAAGGAAAATAAATTGGATAACCAGAGCGCAGGAAGACTTCAGAAAACTGTCTGCATCGGTGCACCAAGAAAATGTGCATTAGAAATTGAACTGGTTGGATTGCTGCAGGATCTCTATCTTGGGCTTTCTCCCCAGGTATCCAGGCAGCAAGAAAGTCCATGCCTTTCTCCCCCTTGTCATCTTGGAAGAGCAGAGAGCTACTTAGCCAGCAAGTCTGTCAGCTAAGAAATTGATTGGAAAATATTGTAGGCCAAGAACCTGCTTTGAATTAAATATATGGGCTCCTCTATGAAACGAGGGGCATTGAATGCGGTGTGCTGTTGTGAGTTTGGTCAACACCCCTTGCTTAGTATTAGTGGAAATATTGCATTAAAACATGTTACCTAACTCACTTAAGTTGAAATAACTGGTATAGCAGAGTATCTAAGAATCTGAGCTGTGGATCATGACACACCCTTGGTTCAAACCTTGCTTTTGCCATGAGCTCACTCAGTGCCCTTGGGAAAGCCTCAGTTTGCCTTCAAGCCACCTACAATATGGGGGCAATTATACCAGTCCTAGTTCCATGGACACTGTAAGTAGTGCTTTCTTTTCTAGAGAAATAGGTGCCAGTGCTCACCATGAAGCTGTTACAGTAAGTGTTACACTTTTTAACCACAAAAAAGAGGTGTCGGTATTGCGTACCCCTTAAGTACCTCCTGAAAAGAAAAGCACAGATTGTAAGGATTATTGAGATAATGTGTGTATCTCAGGAGGACTCAAAAAGTGCTCTTATAAATGCTTAGTATTTTTAATATGGTTGCTCTTTACAGTGAGGCACACTGTGGCTTCTTTTTGGTTATGTATTATAGGCACCTCTCTGTTGGACTTTCTTCGCCAACCGAGCTTGTGCAGCGACTGGGGCGATGGGATAAAAACTTGCCCGCAATATCTCTGCTTACTTTATTTTTAAATAATCATCAAACAGCTGCAACTCTACACCAGCCAGCAGAATACCAAGCAGTTGGTCAGCTTAAATACAGTTTTCAAAATAATCAATTACCCTATCACATCGCTGCATTCGGTGCAGCAGGTAAACTCCCCCTGCTATTTAGTTAAATTGTTAAAATACTACAGGTGTGTTGAATTGTTAAGAGCTCACAGATGTGCTGCCATGCAGGTTATAATTACAAACACACACCTCTGAGTAGCACCACTGACCACATCAATATTAAGAAAACCCAACACTCTCCAGTTGCAGGATCTGTACCGTTGGCCCAGGCCTGTGGAATACTCTGCCAGTAGATGCCTTCTGTGCCAACTTTTAAAAGCCTGCTGAAAACTTTTCTATTCTGTCAGGCCTATGCAGGCAATTACGAACCTATCTCCCACAATGGGTTACTGATATTTGTTTTTAGCTTTCTCTGCTTTCATTGTATGGCTTCATCTTATTTTTGGTGTTGTAAACTGCGTTGATATACAGTGGTACCTTGGTTCTTAAACTTAATCTGTTCCGGAAGTCCATTCCAAAACCAAAGCGTTTCAGAACCAAGGCGCGCTTTCCCATAGAAAGTAATGCAAAATGGATTAATCTGTTCCAGACTTTTAAAAACAACCCCTAAAACAGCAATTTAACATGAATTTTACTATCTAACGAGACCATTGATCCATAAAATGAAAGCAATAAACAATGTACTGCAGTCAGTAGCTGAACTGGGTTCCACACAGTCACAGAAACAAAACAAAACCCAAAAAAGCCACAAAACGCAAAATAAATAGCAAAAACAGACAGACCACAGCGTAACACTCAAAACGGAAGTGTGACACTCAAATTGGAAGCGTGGCACTCAAATTGGAAGTTCTGAAACCAGAATACAAACTTCTGGGTTTGCAGTGTTTGGGTTCTACGTTGTTTGAGTACCAAGGCGTTTGAGAACCAAGGTACCACTGTATTTTTGTGATATAGCGGTATATAAATATTGTTATGAATGAATGTGATGCCTGCCTGTGGGGACAGGAGGCAGGGAGACAATACCAAACACCCAGAACCAAGTGGTCTTTGATATTGCAACTTCACCCTAAGAACCCAAGGAAGGGACACTGTCATGTGTTGCCTCTTGAGAGTATTGCATTCAAACTACAGTGGCACCTTGGTTTGCGAACAGTCTGGTTTGCATACGTTTTGGATTACAAACACGTCAAACCCGGAAGTGCGTGTCCCGGTTTATGAACTTTTTTGGGGTTACAACCCCTTTTATTTTTATTTTTTTGATTACGAGCAAATGTTTTTGGGAGGCCCCGTTGGTGAAAGTGTACCTTGGGTTACAACTTGTTTTGGTTTACAAACAGACCTCCAGAACAGATTATGGTTGTAAACCAAGGTACCGCTGTAATGAGGAAACCAGACAAGAGTGCTGGTCCTGTACTTTGCAGTCCAGCACTGAAAATCAATAAGGATGGGGGGGGGGGAATCATTACAAGCTCAGCCACTTGTCTTTCCCAGTCCAGGTGTTGAGGCCCTTTCAGTTGGAGTTGTCAGGATCAAACCCCGGTCCATGGCCATGAAAAGCAGCTCCTCTATTGTTGAGCCATTGGCCTGTTGCTAAGTGTCAACCGACAATAGTAGTGCAAAGACTGGGGGGATTTGTGGTGATTTTTATTCCCAAAGAACACTCCCTGCTGCCTTGGGAACTCTTTGGAGTTGAAGAGTGAGGAATAGGTGTAGGTACAAATAAATCAATGACCTACTTTGGAGGGTGGAATAATTAGATAAGAGAATAGATTCAGGTAGGTAGCCATGTTGGTCTGACACAGTCAAAATAAATAAAAAAATTGTCCAGTAGCACCTTAGAAACCAACTAAGTATGTTCTGGGTATAAGCATGCACACGAAAGCTTATACCCAGAACATACTTAGCTGGTCTCTAAGGTGCTCCTGGACAATTTTTATTTATTTATTTAGATAAGAGAAATCTAAATAATTGGAGCTTGGAGCCTTTGAAATACGGCACTCACAATGGCACCATCAGGGCAGGACTTTGAGGCAAAGGTAGGACTTACCATATATTGAAGTAGGTGGGGTATTGCATACAACCATATAAAGAGCACAGTTCCCATAAGACCCTGAAGTCCAAAGTCTAAAATTAGCAAAATGCACCGTTCATTATATATGAACGAAGAGCAATTCAGAAAGGTTGTCTGTGGCGTAAGTGTCCATGCCGCCATCAGAACCAAAGAAGTGTCACGGTCCGGTCTACGGGCGATCAAAGTCCTGGCTAAGGATGTTGGGACCGGGGGCAAGATGGCGGGGTGGGAGCAGGAAACGAGAAGCCAGGGGTCCGAGGGTCGGGAAGCCAAGGAGTCATGAAGTCGAGGGTCGAGGAGCAAGGAGTCAAGAAGCCGAGGTCCAAGGATCAGGAAGCAATAAGCAAAACGCAGCAAGGCAGGAAACGTGTTGCTGTGGCAAAGAACCGAAGAGAAATGCTGACCTTATACCCCTTCCCGGCTCTTGCCACCAGGTGCAGTGAGTTACCAAGCGGCCTCACCTGTGCGGCCGCGCCTTGCCTCTCCAGAACAAACTTAGGAAGGCCCCAGTCCTGCAAAGCCCTACTGGTCACAGGGCCTGGCTCCTGCATGCACTCCTGACATGAAGAGCCTGCCTACAGTTGTGAAGTCAGAGCGCAGTTCTCATGTCTAGTAGCCCTTGATAGCCCTCTCTTCCATGAAACCCAACTCCATGCAATGAGAATCTGCAGACTGACCAGACCAATGGAGATAGTATGGGTTAAGTGTGTATACCGGTGATGTCCAACCAGTCGACTGTGATCGACAGGTAGATCACCTGGAGATCGCAGTTGATCATGGTCGATCGCTGGACGCTGTTAGACCACTGATTGTCTCTGCCCACGGCCCCCTCGCTCTGTCCCTCTGTCGTGTCAACAACTGGCCTCCCCCCAAAAAAAACCCCACACATGCTCCTCCTCCCTCCAATGACAATGAGTAGATCACTGCCAGTTTTTTTTAATATTGGTAGTAGATCACAGTCTCTTGGGAGTTAGACGTGCCTGGTGTATACCATCGCATTCAGTGTAGTTGCCCATAATGTTTGAAGCAGGCCCGAGCCGATAGGTTGTTATAGTTGTGAAGAGCTTGGCTTCCGATTTGATGTGGTCTCCTTCCAGATCCAGTTTTGAGTCTTTTCAAATGCAAACAAGGAGAATATACAGAATGTCCTTTTGACAAGTGTTCCCCCCAGGTAGTTCAGTTATCCAGGTAACTGTCAGATATGTTTGCACTCCTTCCTCTTGTGTTGAGATTTGTCTGGGCTGCTCTTGTTAGCTAAAGTCAGAGGATATCTTCTATAATGCAGAAAAGAAAATAACAATTTTTTTGGGGGGTGAGGGTATATTGGGAATTCCAAATAAAACCCACATGATCTATTCGTTAAAAAATTATTGGGCTGTATTCCATTTTGGTCCTGCTCAGAGTAGGCTCATTGAAAATTATTATTTATTATATTTGTATACTGCCCTTCATCTGAATAATGGGCACGACTCATTTAGCTACATTAATTTCAACGTGTCCACTGTATAGGGAAGTTTTTACTGTTCGATGTTTTACTGTATTTTAATTTGTTGGAAGCTGCCCAGAGTGGCTGGGGTAGCCACCCAGTCAGATGGGTGGCATATAAATAATAAATTGATTATTATTATTGTTGTTATTGTTGTTACTCTGAGAGTAACTTGGTTGGATACAACTCATTGGAATTTTGCAAAATATATTGGCTGAAATCTATAGACATAGAATAAGTTAGGATGAAAGGAGTAACATTCTTTCCTGCTGGGCTCCCGATCTTGATATTTGGCTTCTCTCGCTTGTTTTAATTTGCTGCTGGGCTGTGATAAGGAGTGCAGAATACCATATGAATAAGCAAACTCCCAAGAGTTTACTGTCCAGCAGAGCCTGCGCCCATAAAGCCTGCAAGTAGCTAATTACCTTTTGGAGGAGGGGAAATGACACTCTCTTGAAAAATTATTGACATAATGCTACACTTCAAAGTGAAAACCCCTTATTTTTGCAACTGTCTTTATGTCTGTGTAGCCCCTGCTAAATGAGTGTGAATTGCTGTTATGCAGTGTTGCAATGCTGTCTTATACTGCATCAAAGTACTTGACTGCTATCAGCCTGTGTGGGTAGAGTAGACAATCAGCCATTAATTGTTTTGCTCATCAAATACTCAACTTGCCTGTCGGAGATGTCAGCCTTTGACAAGTCAACCGGATCGATCACATGGCGTGTATTATTCTTCATTGTACGGGTGCCTCACTCTGAGCTCAGCAGAGCTTGATTTGGTTGCCAAGATGTATCACTGAAACATGTGTGAAGGAATAGCAGGACACAGTTCCTCTGAGCACGTGCCAAATTCCATTCCTTTGTCGTTGAGCAACCGCAGCTAGATGTGGGATATGGCACTTAGGGGAGGATTGCCCCCCCCCACGGAAAGGAACCATTGCAGAAATTGTTCTTCTCTCCCTCCTCCTCCTTCTTCGGCAGATCTAATCTTATCAGTGACTAAGTAGACTGAACAAATGGTGGACGAAACCTGCTGAGCTTCATTCCATTCCGTTTACAGAAGCTCTTACTTTCCTGAGTGCTTGAGTTTGTCACTAATCGGTAGGCTTCTTTGGAGCCCATTTGCTCTCAAAAGCAAGAGAGATGTATGAAATTGAAATAATTGCAGCAAGTTAAGAACTATCAATTCCACCTCTTGAGACTTTTCTCGGGGCTGCCTAACTGCAGGAACTTCGGGAAGCTCTCACTCAACGCTGCTGAGTACAGATAATTTTCTTTGCCCGCCCACCCAAGCTGTCACGGTCCTTGAATGATGGTCTATCACAGCACAGCTTGGGGTTGAAAAAATGGGCTCTGAACACTCTGAAGGGGGCTTTGCGGAGAACCTGATAACCGGTCCTTGAGTTACGGAGCACTTAGCAGGCTTTCCGTCTCTCCCCCACACCCCACACCTCTTCCCCTGTCCTTTTCATTACTGCTAGATGCAAAAAGTTTTGAAGCCAGACGAAGTGCAAAGCTTATCCCACCTGTTTCCATCTACAGGAGAAGTCTCAGTGGGCTAGAATGGAAGTGGCACGGTCTCAGCCCCAGTGAAGACCTTGCTTTTGTTGTTGTTGCTCCCAGTCTATTCCACATCTGCATGAGCGGGGCTTAGGTTGCACAGACAGCATGAAAGTGTGTGTGTGTGTGTGTGTGTGTAGGGGAGGGGGGGAGAGAGAGAGAGATAAGGCCAGGGGGCCAGATCCGGCCCAGTCGCCTTCTCAATCCGGCCCGCGGACGGTCCGGGAATCAGCGTGTTTTTACATGAGTAGAATGTGCCCTTTTATTTAAAATGCATCTCTGGGTTATTTGCGGAGCCTGCCTGATGTTTTCACATGAGTAGAACATGTGCTTTTATTTAAAATGCATCTCTGGGTTATTTGTGGGGCACAGGAATTCGTTCATTCCCCCCCCCAAAAAAAAAATAGTCCGGCCCCCCACAAGGTCTGAGGAACAGTGGACCGGCCCCCTGCTGAAAAAGTTTGCTGACCCCTGAGCTACAACAAAGCCCAGGCAGCCGGAAAGTTGTGCATGGGATGCTACGATGAAGCACTCTTGCACTTCTCAGACACATTCTCTCTTCAAATTTCTGCCACAGAGACTCCTGAGGTCCTGTAGTTTGCATCTGCTGTGTCCTAAAGGCTTAACAAGAGGCATCAGAGACCCACAACAGATCACCTCTGTATTCTGTGTTTTACAAATAGCTGCCTCTCCCCTCTCCATTTTGGATCAAGCCCATCAGCACGTGGGTGGGTGTAACTATCTGGCTTCTCAGAGCCGTCTTTCCTGCAGTTGGTGTTTGCTGCAGCTGCTCCTTCCCTTGGGTGGAATTTTGGGCTCCTTCCTTCGTAGTAATGTGAGTCGCTTGCAGCGCTGTGTTTACCTTGCTCTGCACACCTGCTTGTTTCCTTTACAGAGTTGACATCTAACTCCAGATACATAGATGTGGCACATTGGCACCAATGGAAGGAAGCAGAAAGCAACAGAGCACACATGTTTGACAACGATTTCATTTGGGCGGGGAAGAGAGACAGCACTATGTAGCCCTTGAAGTTCCTATCAGAATTTAATAACTACTCTGATTATGCAACACTAGATCTATAAAGTAGTCCCAAGGGGAAACGTCAGTGCTTGCCAGTGGTTACCATGGTTACATCCAGTTCTTAACAGAGGAGGAACAAGTGTGAATTCAATTGTTCTTATTTCAAATACTGTGCAGCAGCACTTATCCAAATGGCCTGTAGGACATAAAAACACATTTGGATAATTAGGAGTTCATATAATCAAGGGCTGGAGATCGTTTACATTAGCAGTATGTGGTGGCAGTGGTAGCAGCAATGTAATAACCTGGCAGAAAGATGAAATTTAAAATAGCTAAGGCTCTGCTAAGACACAGGCACATTTTATTTTATTTAAAACAATTTTTGTCGCTCAAAATCTCTTAATCTCTTAAGAGGTGTGGACGACTCTGGGGTTGCGGCACTCATCCCACTCTATAGGCCAAGGGAGCCGGCGTTTGTCCGCAGACAGTTTTTCCGGGTCATGTGGCCAGCATGGCTAAGCCGCTTCTGGCGAACCAGAGCAGCGCACGGAAACGCCGTTTACCTTCCCGCTGGAGCGGTACCTATTTATCTACTTGAACTCTGACATGCTTTCGAACTGCTAGGTTGGCAGGAGCTGGGACCTTAAAGTGGTATACAACAGCTAAAGAAGAAGAAAAAAAAACCAAATATCACAAAAATATGCAATAAAACCATCAGGACAGGCTACTAAAAACGGCAGTAAAAACTACAGCGGTACCATAAAGCATTATCACCAAGGAAAAAGGGCATGGTCCAACTTTAATCATCAGCTGAGAAACAGGTGTGTGTTCAAATGACACCAGAAACTAGTAGCCTGAATGGTTCTTCCCATTCAGCACTGAGGGAAAACATTCCAGAGAACATGGGCATTGGCAGAAAATGCCCTTTACAGGTCACAGCCATATGATGGTCTATTAACACACATTGCCACTAACAACAACATCCCTGATGATCTCAGTGATCTACCAGGTCTATACAGGGGCAGACAGGTCTTCAGCTAACCAGGTCCTGTGCTTATATGTAAATAACATATAAGCTATATATAAATAAAAAGACCTTGTACATAATCCCAGTCAGGGGCCCATCTGTACATTTTGTCCTGAAGATAGTTCAGAGGCCTGGGTCTCAGGGCCTGCTTCTGTTTGCTGTCTCGTGCAGCTGCACCGCACAGGCCAAGAAGTGTGTCCCGGGGTTCCTTAAAAGTCTGCAGGCAAACTTTTGCAGTCTACTGAGGTCCTGGAGCTCTTGTCTTAGATGCCCTGCTGTTTCATCCCTATGCCCCCCCCAACACTGCTATTCAAAAGCAACCGCATGGAGTTTTCATGCACTGCCAGTCACGCTGCCCTAAATCCGCCTCTGTTTGAAGTGCTAGACTTGAGGAAGTTACTGTTGTCAAAAGAGCTCTGTCAGCTATGCTTCCTGGCTGTGGTTCCCAAGCTAAAGTCTTGTTTGTTTGGATTGACAGCTGAAGCTGCTTCTGACTGTTGCAACTGGTTATGCTGGAGGCAGCTGCTGCTGCTGCTGCTGCTGCAGAAATAGTCATCGCTCTGGTGGCCTCTTAAATCTCAACCATTGTGGTGTTACAATATCTACCATGGCAGAAAACCTGTGGAAGGTGGCAAGTACTGTACTCCCGTTTTCTCAAGGGCTGCCATCTTGAAGTTTCTGGATCTCGTCTTCTGTCTTGCAAGCTTTGAAATGGGATCTGTTGCAGCTTTTTCCAAGGGCATGTACCTTTTCCCTTTCTCTCGCAGAGCCCTGCCCAGTGGGTGAGCAACTGAAAGGATCTGGAATCAGTCAAAGCTTAGGGATCCAGCTGTGTGTGTGTGTCCAAGTCCAAATGTGTGACAAACGGAGGTGGGCTGATATTTATCCCTTGTTTGCAGCTTATTTGGACAACTTTTAATGGGCAAAACTGCCTCTAAAAGCTAACAGCAAAGAAAACCGATGGGAAGCAGGAAGAGAAAGCAAAAGAAAGGCAGAGTGAAGAGGATGAGTAAAGAGAAAAAGGCGGATGGGAGAGTCAAATAGGTCAGGAAACTGGTTCTGCTCTTGCCTGGTATTCAGGTAATCTTTCTGAACTTCCCAGGATGTGGCTGTGGAATCTGTCATCAGATCTGAGGTTCCAAACCTCCAGAATTAATTTTAATCCTGTCCTCTTGGGATTTTTGATGTGCTTCATAAACATCCATGCAACTGTTCAGGTTATGCTTGAGATCCAAAAGTTGCGAATCTCTTTGAACTATCTGCATATAATTCGAAATTGCTGGGACAAGGGGAGGAGGATGTATGCAGGTCTATTTTCTTTTGTTAATTGAGGCAAAGGCTCGGAAATCATTAACCTGGAATTAGAATCATAGAATCATAGAGTTGGAAGAGACCACAAGGGCCATCGAGTCCAACCCCCTGCCAAGCAGGAAACACCATCAGAGCACTCCTGACATATGGTTGTCAAGCCTCTGCTTAAAGACCTCCAAAGTAGGAGATTCCACCACACTCCTTGGCAGCAAATTCCACTGTCAAACAGCTCTTACTGTCAGGAAGTTCTTCCTAATGTTTAGGTGGAATCTTCTTTCTTGTAGTTTGGATCCATTGCTCCGTGTCCGCTTCTCCGGAGCAGCAGAAAACAACCTTTCTCCCTCCTCTATGTGACATCCTTTTATATATTTGAACATGGCTATCATATCACCCCTTAACCTCCTCTTCTCCAGGCTAAACATGCCCAGCTCCCTTAGCCGTTCCTCATAAGGCATCGTTTCCAGGCCTTTGACCATTTTGGTTGCCCTCCTCTGGACACGTTCCAGTTTGTCAGTGTCCTTCTTGAATTGTGGTGCCCAGAACTGGACACAGTACTCCAGGTGTGGTCTGACCAGAGCAGAATACAGTGGCACTATTACTTCCCTTGATCTAGATGCTATACTCCTATTGATGCAGCCCAGAATTGCATTGGCTTTTTTAGCTGCCGCGTCACACTGTTGGCTCATGTCAAGTTTGTGGTCAACCAAGACTCCTAGATCCTTTTCACATGTACTGCTCTCAAGCCAGGTGTCACCCATCTTGTATTTGTGCCTCTCATTTTTTTTGCCCAAGTGCAATACTTTACATTTCTCCCTGTTAAAATTCATCTTGTTTATTTTTGCCCAGTTCTCTAATCTGTCAAGGTCGTTTTGAAGTGTGATCCTGTCCTCTGGGGTGTTAGCCACCCCTCCCAGTTTGGTGTCATCTGCAAATTTGATCAGGATGCCCTTGAGTCCATCATCCAAGTCGTTGATAAAGATGTTGAATAAGACCGGGCCCAAGACAGAACCCTGTGGCACCCCACTAGTCACTCTTCTCCAGGATGAAGAGGAACCATTGATGAGCACCCTTTGGGTTCGGTCAGTCAGCCAGTTACAAATCCACTGAGTGGTAGCATAGTCAAGACCGCATTTTACCAGCTTCTTTACAAGAATATCATGGGGCACCTTGTCAAATGCCTTGCTGAAATCAAGGTAGGCTACATCCACTGCGTTCCCTTCATCTACCAGGCTTGTAATTCTGTCAAAAAACGAGATCAGGTTAGTCTGACATGACTTATTTTTCAGAAATCCATGCTGACTATTGGTGATCACAGCATTCCTTTCTAGGTGCTCACAGACTGTTTGCTTAATGATCTGCTCCAGAATCTTCCCTGCTATTGATGTCAGACTGACTGGGCGGTAATTATTTGGGTCCTCTCTTTTCCCCTTTTTGAAAATAGGGACAACATTTGCCCTCCTCCAGTCTGCCGGGACTTCGCCTGTTCTCCAGGAATTCTCAAAGATGACTGCCAGTGGTTCTGAGATCACATCTGCCAGTTCTTTTAATACTCTTGGATGCAGTTCATCTGGCCCTGGAGACTTGAATACATCTAAACTAGCCAAATATTCTTGTACTATCTCCTTAGTTATTCTGGGCTGTGTTTCCTTTGCTGAATCATTTGCTCCAAATTCTTCAGGTCGGGCATTGTTTTCTTTATCGGAGAAGACTGAGGCAAAGAAGGCATTGAGTAGTTCAGCCCTTTCTGTGTCCCCTGTTTGCATTTCACCATCTTCTCCTCTGAGTGACCCCATTGTTTCTTTGTTCTTCCTTTTGCTACGAACATACCCATAAAAGCCTTTTTTGTTGCTTTTAACCTCTCTAGCAAGCCTGAGTTCATTCTGTGCTTTAGCTTTTCTGACTTTGTGTCTACACGTGCTGGCTATTTGTTTGAATTCCTCTTTGGTGGTTTCCCCCCTTTTCCATTTTTTGTACACATCCTTTTTTAATCTTAATTCAGTTAAAAGTTCTTTAGATAGCCACCCTGGCTTCTTTAGGCACCTTCCATGTTTCCGTCTCATTGGTATTGCCTGACGTTGTGCTTTTAGTATCTCCCTCTTAACAAACTCCCAGCCATCCTGAACTCCCTTTCCTTTTAGTATTGTTGTCCATGGGATCTCACCCAGCACTTCCCTAAGTTTTATGAAGTCGGCTTTCTTAAAGTCAAGAAATTGAGTCCTAGTATGCTTGGCTGCTCCTTTCCGCTGTATAGTAAACTTCAGAAGAGCATGATCACTCGCGCCTAATGATCCTTCTACTTCTACCCCACTAACCAGGTCATCAACATTGGTTAGGACCAGATCTAAAATGGCTGTTCCTCTTGTTGCTTCTCCCACTTTCTGGACAATGAAGTTGTCTGCAAGGCCAGTGAGGAATCTGTTTGACCTTATGCTCTTGGCTGAGTTTGACGTCCAACAAATATCCGGGTAATTGAAGTCCCCCATTACTACTATCTCCCTTCCTTTTGCATGCTTGGCCATCTGTTCCAGGAAGGCATCATCTATGTCCTCCGTTTGGCTTGGGGATCTATAGTAAACTCCCACAATGAGGTCTCTGTTATTCTTCTCTCCCTTAATTTTGACCCAAATGCTCTCACTTTGGCTTTGAGGATCTAAATCTTGGATCTCTTCACAGGTATACACATCCCTGACATATAACGCCACTCCTCCTCCTTTCTTGTCTGGTCTGTTTCTCTGAAATAGATTGTATCCCCCCATTATTACATTCCAATCGTGGGACTTATCCCACCAGGTTTCAGTGATGCCTATTATGTCATATTTAGTTTGCTGTACCAAGAGCTCAAGCTCATCTTGTTTATTTCCCATGCTTTGCGCATTAGTGTACAGACATTGAAGTCCATTAATCATTCCCCCGTGTCTCTTATTTAAGGATTTTTTCCTCCCACCACTAGGTCCGCGTGCTGTTTGCTCCATTTGGTCTATGACATTTGGATGATCATCTTCATTAATTGATAGACTCCTGCCTTCAGGAGCACTGTCTCCCTCCCCCACATTAGTCAGTTTAAAGCCCTCCTGATGAGGTTTCTGAGATTTTTGGCAAAAACATTTCTCCCAACCGTTGTGAGGTGCAGCCCATCACTTGCCAGAAGTCCATCTTCAAGAAACTGCAGTCCGTGATCTAAGAATCCAAACCGTTCCTGTTTACACCATTTGCGAAGCCAGCTGTTCACTTCCACTATTTCCCCCTCTCTCCCTGGGCCACGTTGTTCAACTGGGAGGACAGATGAGATGACAATTTGTGCATTTAGTTGCTTCAATTTCCTGCCGAGAGCCTCGTAGTCTCTTTTGATCTTCTGGAGGCTATTGCTTGCAGTGTCATTGGTTCCCACATGAACCAAGAGGAAGGGGTATTTGTCAGTGGGTTTTATGATTCCTTGCAGTCGTTCAGTTACATCTTGGATCTTAGCCCCGGGGAGACAGCACACTTCCCGAGACATCTTGTCAGGCCCACAGATCACTGCTTCTGTTCCCCTCAGTAGGGAATCCCCTATCACCACTACACGCCTCCTCTGGGGTTTGGTCGGGGTTCTTCCGTGAGCTGTCCGTTCCAAGGTCGCCTGCACATTCCCTGAGGACTGACTTAGCTGCTTGTCTTCATATACCTGATCGACTGTAATGAGGGAGAGATCCTCAAATGGAGTCTGCTCTTCGTCTTCCATGCTAGGGGAGAGGACCTCAAAGTGATTGTGTATTTCTAAGCAATCAGAGTGAACCCTGGGCCTCCTACTTCTTTGAGTCACGTTTCTCCATATATCTGGCTCCTGTGTTGGTGAACTAGACTCCTTCTCAGGGGAGTCCCCTGTCTCCTCCTTGGTGGAGACGGTGTGCTCTGTTGCTTCCAAGAAGAGCTCCAGCTCTCTAATTCTTTGGAGCGTAGCTACACGTTCCTCCAGTTGACTCAGTTTCAATGAACTATTCAGCGTAAGCTGCAAGAATCTGATGATAATAGATAATAGTTGACATGGTTGCTTTTCACGTGTGTGTATTCTGCCTCCTGATGCTGGCTGGTAATAGCAGATGGGAGGAGACAGGGCCAAAAATGCCCACGGCTGGCGGATAAGGCTTTCAGGAATTCATTTAGAATGGCAAGTATATGTGATTGGCAACAGATGGCACTTGTGGAGAGGTGGGGTGGGCAGCATAAGAAGTAGGGGAAGCAAGTTGAGCCTGAACACATGTGGAGCTCGGATAATTCACTGTTTGGGAGCTTTCTTTTGCATATCCTGCGAACGTGTTTGAGGTCGTCAGGATGGCATCAATCTCATGTAGAAGAGGAGCTAAAGAGAAAGCAGGGCCTTGAAGACAGGTGAGGGCAGCAGAGGATGTTGAAGCCCAGGTTCTAGTTCCATCCCAAGCTAGAACTCTTGCCAGATGTGGTGGTTTCTACTTTCATTGAGCCTCTATTTAGATAAGAAGTAGGTGCTGGCCATACCTTCATTGTCGAAGCTTGTGCAGCCAGTGGAGAAGCTTTACAGGTGAAAACATGTCCCCCCCTTATAGCAATGAGTGGTTCCCAAACTTTTGGGGACCACTGCTCCCTTGATTCCATAAACTTATTCCCAGTGCCCCCACCCTTCCCTATAAAAAACATTATTCAGAATAGCAGTTTGCATGACCCACTAAGGAAAATAACACCACAATAAAATCCAAAACACTAACAGTTAATTGCACATTTATTCAAAATCCAGTTGAAACTATTTAGATTAATTAATTCAACAAAATTGATTAAATTGATTCAGTGATACCAACTTTTCAAAGTCTGATAGTCATTTACACCTCCAGTGGGTCCCTGCCAGTGCCCCCTTGGTAATCCCTCCATGGATACATCAGGGTCTCAAAACAACCAAGAGTCTTTTTGAACCTTAATGGGCTAACAATTGCATGCCTTAATCTCACAGACAGCAGGGGCCATTTCATAGCATGATTTGGTATGCAGGTGGTACTTTGAGTAACTAGAGCAGGGATAGACAATTCTTTCTGCTGAGGGCAGAGCTAGAGCCAGCTTTGGGCAGAGAAGTGTTGTAGATTACCTAGTCTGGAACAAAGACCGCTCTACTTCAGTTTTCACCATGGTTCCACCGGATTACAATTCCCAGTCTTAGCCAGGGTCACACCACACCATGCATTTAAAGTTTATGGCTTCCCCCATAGAATCTTGGAAACTGTAGTTTACCATATTTAGGTAGGTAGCCTTGTTGGTCTGATGCAGTTGAAATAAAAATAATAAAAATTAAACAACTACGTTTATCAGGATCCTGTGGAGGAAGCCATGTGTGTTGCTTGTGCTTTGCATATCTGGTTTGGATGTGACCCACATTTGCTCAGAAGTAAACCCCACTGGGTTTAATGGGGTTGCTCTCAGAGGAATCTACAAGAGGGCCCTTTAATAAACCTGGAGGAGCAAAGGAAGGAATTATAGTGGGATGGAAGGAGGTGGCAGATTCAGGAAGCATTGAGGGGCACATGCGTTAGGTTGGCCAACGCATGGAAGGGCCTTGTAGGCCATCTTATCCAACCTTAATACAGGAACTCCAGAGCTTGAGCAGCCCCTACAGATGGTTGTCCAGCCCCTCTTTCAAGACCTCCAGAAAGGGCAAGCCCTCTCACATCTAAGTAATTGCTTCCATTGTTGAACTGCTTTTACCATCCAGAGGTTTCTCCTCACGTTTAACCAAAATCCACCATCTTGTAACTTAAGCCCATGAGAGCTAGCCCTGCCCTTTGGAGCAGCAGAAATGCTCTATCCTTGCGGTGTTGAGTCCTGTGCAGCTGCAGAACAAGGGGCGCTCTATCGCTTCAAGTAGATAAAGCCTTGCATCTGTGCTGCAGAAAAGAACTGCTGGTATGCAAGGCTGGCTCCATGTTGCTGACCACGACAATATTTATCTGTGCAGTGACCGTAAAAAGGGGTGTTTGGTGACATTTGCTGCTTTTACAAGCTGGGGTACTGGGGAAAAGATGAAATTTAGTGAAGAGATTCACTGTTTAAGCAAGACAGGCCTAACCTTGACTCACCTTTTTGAAAGGGAGTTTCTCTTGCTCGCCATTCAGCTTTCAAACGGTGCCTTCATTTCCCTTAACCTTGCTACCAGCTTGTCTTTTTCCCAGTTTTTTTTTTTAAGGCACCTGATCTATCCCTCAGGGAAACACATGAGTAAAATAGCTGTGGCTTCGTTTTGGTCCTGTTTGTTGTGAACCAAAGCAATTTAAAGAGGATAGTTCAGTTGGTGTTGAGGCACTTTTATTTGATCTGAGATGCCACCTAGAAAACATAAAGGGCAGAATTGGGATACCATCTGCAAAAGTGTTGTTGGTGCAGTTCTTTGATAGTTCCCTTCTTGGTCAAGCCATGGGAGTCTGTGTGGGGTTTAAAAGAGTGCTGTGCATAATTTAAAATTAATCACCTGGCAAGGATCCTGTAATCACCTGAACCCGTGGCTGCCTTAAAGTAGGATTGATTTGGAGACATGAAGTTGCACTGCAGCTTTCATCTTACTGAGCTGTCAGTTCACTTGGCTAGTAATTTCCAAGCCAAAAGAGAACTAATACAATGGAGTGCAACAAAAGGCCACTTCGTTAGAGGTTCTTCTTGTTTAGCAACATGCCTAGGGCTCATCTCGAATTCTGCTTTGTGGCAATATGGCCATAGACTGCCCTGGTCACACCATTTAAAGGAGGAAAAAAAATTCCACGTATTTTATCCCCAGGATTCAGTTTGCCAGCTGCCTGGTCACTTGAGTAAAGTAGCATTTTCATCACAGTGGCATGCAAGTAAGTGGCATGCAAGGCGGCGGGGGGGGGGGCTATTGTAGCAGCACCTGCCATGCGCTTTCCAGAAGTAGCAGCACCACCATCCTCCCTGCTCTGTTGCGGCTGCCTCTGCTGGCCCTTTGAGCAGGGCTCTTCCCTGTTTGTGGAAAGGGCATTTTTGCTCTCAGGAGATGAGCGGTGCTTCTTCTCTATTTGGACTTCATATATTTAAGCATTGGGACGCGGGTGGCGCTGTGGTAGAAACGAACTGAGCCTAGGGCTTGCCAATCAGAAAGTCGGCGGTTCAAATCCCCGCGATGGGGTGAGTTTCCGTTGTTCGGTCCCAGCTCCTGCCAACCTACCAGTTCGAAAGTACATCAACGTGCAAGTGGGAAGGTAAATGGCATTTCCATGTGCTGCTCTGGTTTCACCAGAAGCGGCTTAGTCATGCTGGCCACATGACCCAGAAAAACTGCCTGCGGACAAACGCCGGCTCCCTTGGCTAGTAAAGCAAGATGAGCGCCACAACCCCAGAGTCGTTCATGACTGGACTTAACTTCAGGGGTCCCTTTACCTTTATGTTTATATTTAAGCATACTTTTTGTTCTTTTATTTTCCAGATATGCTCTTCCTTTTCATTTGGAAGAATGAGAAGCCTGACTGTTTCTCTAAGGTTTTCATTTTTCCATTTCTAGGTTTAGTTCTCCACGTAATTTCCTCATCAGTTTGCAATTTTTATTTTAAGTGGGATGAAATGCAAGCGTTATATCCCGTTTCAGTGTTACCCAGGTCCCCCCCCCTTTCTGGATCCTAAAGACAAAAATGCCACGTTTGCACTAAGAATGTTCACTAGCGAGGAAGTCAGACGAAATGGTGGTTTCCTGAAGTTGGCTAAAGGCTAACCCACACTTACCTTTCCTCTGGTCTTTCCAGGCATGGTCTGCACTTAAAAGCTCCCTGCCTAAGCACCCCCACTCCAGCTCTCCCTGTGAAATCCTGAAATGATGTTTGCTGTGATTGAGTGCTGAAGGGTGGGTTTTCACGGGGAAAGCTACAGGAGAGAAAAGAAACAAGCAGAATGCCCTGACACATAACAGACCTGTGCCTGGAAGGAGTGGGGCAAAAGCTAAGTGTAGATGAGCCTTAAAAGTGAAGGAGGTTGTCATTCTCTGCCACTTTGCTCCTTGGCAGATCTCACCTGCAGTCTCTTCTGTTCCAAAACCAACAAAACTGGCAAGGGGACCCACCTGCTTTTATACTGTAGTGCCCCAAGATGGCCCTATCAAGAGGAAAGTGAAATGATTGTCACATGAAGCAGGTTTTAAGGGCCACCAAGAGTTGTTGTTGTTGTTTAGTCGTGTCCAACTCTTCGTGACCCCCTGGACCAGAGCACGCCAGGCCCTCCTGTCTTCCACTGCCTCCTGCAGTTTGGTCAAACTCATGCTGGTAGCTTCGAGAACACTGTCCCACCATCTCGTCCTCTGTCGTCCCCTTCTCCTTGTGCCCTCCATCTTTCCCAGCATCAGGGTCTTTTCCAGGGAGTCTTCTCTTCTCATGAGGCGGCCAAAGTCTTGGAGCCTCAGCTTCAGGATCTGTCCTTCCAGTGAGCACTCAGGGCTGATTTCCTTCAGAATGGATAGGTTTGATGAAAACTCCATGGACAAAGACGACAGGCATCAAGGGTTACTGAGTAGTAATAAACATGAAGTTCTGAGCTGTGGAGCAGAATTCATCTGGAAATTCTTCGCCACAAGCAGCATACACACTTTCTATTTATTTCAGTGGGGTTTAGAGGGGTGAACTTTTGCAGTGTGATTGGGGAGGGGGATGAGCTTTGAATTATCTCCTTTGGGCACCAAAATGTCTTGAGCGCATCCTGGCCACAGAGCGAAGCTCTTTGTAGTCATGAGTCGACGGCTTCTTCAGTGGCAACCAAGTTGTCATCAGCCAGGTGTGCCTGCCATCCCTGAATGAGCCGATGTTCTTAATGTTTCAGCTGTAGCAGTGCTGAGGTTGGCTGTGGAAAGATTGAATGCTTGACTTTGGGAAGGAGTGTTGCTGTGTTCAGCTGAGTGCCACAGACCAACTAATGAGAGAGGTGATATTGAACCAAACTGTTCAGTCTGCAAAAGAGGCTGTGTCTGCAGTGGGAAAAGAATCTGCAACTCTGCAAACATGAAGGAGATTGGCTTTTGCAAGTGGAAGATCAGCCAGGTGGGAAGTGTTTCGATGTTAACAACAAACGCGTGTTTTTAATGCCACTTTCCTGGTTATAAATTTGTGTGTGTGTGTCATTTCCATAAGCACAACTCTAGTAATGAAACCATTTGGCATGCAGAAGGGAAACAGCTGCTATAAAGAAGTAGATTTGAATTTCCAATGACTCCATAATGAGTAACATGGAATCAGATGCTCATCTAACATGAAGAGAAGATGTTTATAATAGTTTGAAGCACTTTGCTTGCTTCCAGAGTGGTGCCTTTAGTACTGCTGAGGCATTGCATTTCACAATTAGCTGGAAGTGAAATTAAATGGAGGCTCAACATAGCACTTAATATAGCACTATGTTATCCAGGAGTGCCCTCCTCCATGCTTACGATTCTGCTTTAATCTTTACTCACTAGTAAGTTACATTCAGCAAAGGTCCTTTTAGAGTGATGTTTCTGCCAGGTAGGAGAGAAAGCTTAATTGCTTTGTATTATTTATTTTTAAATTGGGGTTAATTTTTATATTTTTATAGTGAAAAGTGCTATTATTATTATTTTAAAAAAAGAGGAAGCCAATATTTAATCACAACTAGAAAAAGGTAATTAAAACTGAGTGGGAGGGGACGTCACACACACACACACACACGATTTGGAGACAGTGGATAGAGAAGAAAGTACTGCAAACAGGATACTTTTAATTAAAGGTACAGGACCCCTTAAGAACATCAGTGCTGAAATGCTACAAATAGATCTGAAAATCCACAGAACAATTTGGAATTCAGTGCACTGCAATGTTTTGATAATGGTGTCCTGATTCTCCATAGAAAGTGAGCGAATGATGCAAAAGGTGCGAGTGTGGAAGCGACCTTTGACTCTTGTCTCCTGCAGTTTTAGATGTTTAAGAAACATTTGGGTGAAAGCTAGAATCTCCAGGCTTGAAGCTGAGATAATGCAATTCTGAGTCAAAAGAAGCGGGAGCTCTTGATATTTCCTTGGAGATCTAGGTATTTGTCTTCTGTCAGTCAAACTGGCTTTATGGTGCTCTGTCAAAATTATCCCCTTGTGCAGTAATGAATGCAAAGGCTGCTGCCAGGCCAGCCACTTTGCTCATTTGTAGAACTTGGTGGCTAATCAAACATTTTTTTTCGTCCTGTTTCTTTTTTGATCAGTAAATGTCACAGCGGCTGGATCACGCTGTCCTTTCATATTGGACGTGCCATCCACTCGCAATCTAGAATGTTAATGCGAAGCTTTATTCTGTTATGTTGTTATAATGTCTGGGTGTGCTAATGTTGACCCAATTTCCCTGAGTTGGTGAGGCTCATTTGGCAGCATCAAGAAACAGGAGTCTTTAGTGTCAATGGCTCAGTCCTGTGGAATACTCTGCCCATGGAGATTTAGCAGGCACCTTCTGTTTCTGCCTTCAAACACCAGCTCAAAACTTTTCTATTCTGTCAGGCTTATACAAGCAGTTAAAAATGCACCTTTCCATAACTGGTAGCTGATTTCCGATTTTAAAATTTTACATGCTTTTTATTGTATGGTTTTATATATGGTTGTTGTAAACCACTCTGCTTTATATTTATGATGAATGTTGTTGTTGTTGTTTAGTTGTTTAGTTGTGTCCGACTCTGTGTGACCACCTGGACCAGAGCACGCCAGGCACTCCTGTCTTCCACTGCCTCCCGCAGTTTGGTCAAACTAATGCTGGTAGCTTCAAAAACACTGTCCAACCATCTCGTCCTCTGTTGTCCCCTTCTCCTTGTGCCCTCCATCTTTCCCAACATCAGGGTCTTTTCCAGGAAGTCTTCTCTTCTCATGAGGTGGCCAAAGTATTGAAGCCTCAGCTTCAGGATCTGTCCTTCCAGTGAGCATTCAGGGCTGATTTCCTTAAGAATGGGTAGGGTTGATCTTCTTGCAGTCCATGGGACTCTCAAGAGTCTCCTCCAGCACCACAATTCAAAAGCATCCATTCTTCGGCGATCAGCCTTCTTCACGGTCCAGCTCTCACTTCCATACATCACTACTGGGAAAACCATAGCTTTAACTATACAGACCTTTGTTGGCAAGGTGGTGTCTCTGCTTTTTAAGATGCTGTCTAGGTTTGTCATTGCTTTCCTCCCAAGAAGCAGGCGTCTTTTAATTTCGTGACTGCTGAATAGCAATATGTAAATATTTTTATAAGTAAATAAATACTTCAGGGGCACAGGGTGCCAGATTCTAGTTTTTACACTCAAAATCCTTTTTGGGCTATGGTTCTTTTCTAGAACCTTTGAGGCTTGCATGGAAAAAGCTACTCCAGAATTGAGTGAGATTCAAGTAGCATCCTCTGTTAGGATTATGCATGTGTTTATAGATAGCAGAGCCATTGTGTGGCAGAAGAAATTCTGTGCTGCCTTTTAGGCAGAATCTGTGAGCGACGTGCAACCTTTTTCTGGTGTTGTCAACCTCCTGGAAGATTGTATTGTGTTTTACCAACGTCTTTGATAAGGGAGAAAAGGCAATAAATTGAGTTGCAGATGACCTACTTCATATGTGGGGTGGGGTCACAGTTTCAGTCCCAGCTTCTTGGGTAGCAGCCCTGGGAAGAATGTGCTCTTGGGATCCCCACCAGTCAGAGAAGACAAGAGAGTAGTTAGACCAGGCTTCCTCAACCACAGCCCTCCAGATGTTTTGAGACTACAATTCCCAGCATCCCTGACCACTGGTCCTGCTAGCTAGGGATCATGGGAGTTGTAGGCCAAAAATATCTGGAGGGCCGAGGTTAAGGAAGCCTGGGTTAGACTCTGCATGAGAGTTACCAGCTAGATTACTGCAATGCATGTAGGTGGGGCTGCCCTTGAAGACTACTCGGAATCTGCAGCTGGTACTGAATGAGGCAGCCAGAATTCTAGCTGCCACAGTCAAGTGGAACCACATTGCACCTTTTCTAAAAGAGCTGCGTTGGTTACCTGTTTGCTTGCAAGCCCAATTCTAGATGCTGCTGCTTAACTTTAAAACCTTTAAAAGTGTTTGATTGTTTTGAGACGTTTTGTATTGTGTTTTGTTTTAGTATCACGGTGAGTCAAACCATTTGTATACTAATCTGGTATCTGTAACGGCAGTTAGAAATACATTTCACGTAAGTTGTTAAAAGACAGATTCATAAACCTGAGCAAAAAAGCTTGCTAACTATTTTTGCTAAGGCAAATCCCACCTCTTAGGAGTTAAATTGCTCCTCTCCATCTCTCTTCACCCCACCCCACATTCCTTCCACCTTTCCTCAGATTCTGAGCAGTTAGTTTTCATATCAGCAAGAATGAAGCAGGTTCACGGCTCCAAAAAAGCTGGTGCTGCTTCTGCAAGGGACTCTTACTCGGGAGGAGTGATGTTTAAACAAACTTTAAACAAAGAGCACCGTTGATAGGGCTGAGACTCATCTCACTAATAGAAAGATCTGTAAAACAGCAGAAACAAGAAATGCATAGGTGCTAAAATATAGGGATGAAGTGCCAGAAATTGGTGGGGGTTTTTAAGCCTAAGTACCTGGTCAGATCCATCCTTTGTCCCTTACTTGTCAGAATTTTGGAACAGGGGACCACCTTCTTTAAAAAGAGGTGTACACTGCCCCGTAAATCATCATGTACACTGATCTGGTGCTAAATAAATAAATAAATGTTTACTTCTCCATCTGTGGCCAGTTGTTTCAGATAATATATCTCAAAACCAGGCTCAGAGAGGCTAACATCAAATGTATAACACATTAACATAAAATCAGGCAATCAATTAAAATACATCCTCAAATCAGATCAGGATCAGAATAAAATCCAGTCAGATGGCAACCCGCAGATTAGGGTTGGGGACCTTAAATGCTCACCAGGCCCAACTGTTTGTGCTGAACTTATATGGGCCTGTGAGAAAAATTGGGAGGCCGCTTTCATGCTAGTTCTTATGAAAGGGGAGGGGGAGTCAGTCTGAACCCCGACCAAAGGCCTGGCGGAACAGCTCCATCTTGCAGGCCCTGCGGAAAGATGCCCTGGTCTCTTGCGACAGAGTGTTCCACCGGGCTGGGGCCACAGCTGAAAAGGCCTTGGCCCTGGTCCAGGCCAGTCTAATTTCCTTGAGGCTCGGGACCTCCAAGACGTTATTATTTGCAGACCTTAAGGTCTTCCGTGGGGCATACCAGGAGAGGTGGTCCTGTAGGTATGAGGGTCCTATGCCTTATAGGGCTTTAAAGGTGCTGGAAGATGCTGGAAGAATGGAAGCTCAAACTGGCACCATGAGCCGGGCAGTTTTTTGCAGCGACCCATAGATGTTACTGGGGAAGCTTGTCCCTAACATTGTGGGAGAGAGCACCTTTATCCTAGCAGCCACCCCTTGCTTCATCGCTCCCGGTTTGCCCTCCTTTTTGCCTGGCCAACTTGCCTGGCCACCAGTTGAAGCACAGGCTTCTAAAACGGAGCTTCCTGATATGTAAATAAACATGTACAGACAGAACATGATGGTGGTTAATGCTGAAGTTTTTAATTGCTGTTGGAAATGCATTTTTTTTGTTTTTGTTTTAATCTTGCTATCATCTCAAGCAACAGTATTTTATTAGTCACTTCTGCTCATTTTTTGTTTCAGGCCGATGCTTTTAATGTCATCACTTAGAACGGTGATCATTTCTGATATGTTGAGTCAGATACGGGAATCATCCAGAGAGCAGTCACCTTCTGGGGGAGAGGATAGGAGAGCCTACAAGACAGGGTGTTTTAGCAGGAAACATTGGAGTTGACATACCATGTTCTTAGTAATTAATCCTGAGCATTTCAGGGCTGAGAAATGCATGTAGAGAGTTCCAGCTGGATGGTGGTTCCTTTCAAACCTTGTGGAGCCAGAAGGCTTCCTTCTGATTGTTTGGAGGGGCCCTAGTTTTTTTTGTTTTTTTTTGGTAAGTGTAGAATTCCTTGGAAATATATCAGATGTACCTACCTGTACATTCAGATCATCACCCGAGGACTTTTTCCATGTTTCCATGCCTTAAGAAGTGAATAAAGGCATTACGGACAGGGCCTTTTTGTCTGTGGCACCCCCCTCCTGAAGGGGGCCCACCCAGCTCAGCCACTGCTGAGCGATGAGCAAAAACATGGCAATTTCGGAATCTTTCTGTTTCTCTGCTGGTGAATTCAAATCAGAGTCTTGTTTTGGGGATATCATTTTTTCTTCTTAATGCTATTCATTTTTTCTTCTTGTTGTACTCAGCCTTTATATTATTCTTTATTGTTTTTAACATTCTTTGTCAGCCACCTTGGGACCCAAAGTGTGGAAAACTAAATATCACAAATCCATGCATGACTACTTTTGTGGGTGGATAAGAGAACTCTGAGCCCTTTATGCATTTGGTCCCATTTATAATCTTTATGTTGCTTCTGTAATTTAATGACTGCTGAACTGTTACACAACTATCCTAGCATTCTGTTTTCAGTAATAGTTAGCTGGATGCCACATAAGTAAGATGTTGAAGGAGCTACTCATCCCTTGTACACCTCCCAGCATCTGGTAATTGAGCACACTCTGCTTCTAAACTCTGAGACTTCATGTAGTAACTTGGAGTCATAGCTGTTTCATACCTATTTAAATGAATTTGTAGGATAATCCGCTTTTAAGGCATTTCCCATTTCACACCCTAAGAATGGGAAGCCTCCGCACATAGGGCACTTGCATTGGAGGTCCAGCGCTGAGGGCCTTCTGGCAGTTCCCTCACTTCGAGAAGCCAAGTTACAGGGAACAAGGCAGAGGGCCTTCTCGGGGGTGGCACCCGCCCTGTGGAACGCCCTCCCACCTGATGTCAAAGAGAACAACAACTACCAGACTTTTAGAAGACATCTGAAGGCAGCCCTGTTTAGGGAAGCTTTTGATGTTTGATGGATTATTGTATTTTAATATTTTGTTGGAAGCCGCCCAGAGTGGCTGGGGAATACCAGCCAGATGGGTGGGGTATAAATATTATTATTATTATTATTATTATTATTATTATTATTATTATTATTATATTGGAGCAGTTTATTGGACTACTTGGTTCAGGCTTCTATCTTCCCGCACCTGTTGTTTCCCCTTGAGCGTCAGTTGTGGTCTTCTTGATCTAGGGCCAGTTTTGGAACCAGGTACTCGCAGCATCTCAAGAACATCTGTGCACAGCACAGCTCATGGTAGGGGTCACTTTAGCAGTGGAGGGTGGGGCGCAGGGACTCCACATGGATGTGAACGTTTAAGAGGCGTTCATGGGATCTTCTGGAGAACCAGTTGCTGGTTGAGTGGTGAGAGCTAGTTGCTGTTCATAGGTAGCAGCTGTAGGAGCATACATTCCTTTGGGACCCCTTTATCTTGTGCTGGTGGCTGTCAACATGCAGCCATCACCTGTGCTTCATAAAAATCTGGCCAAGGGCAAACGGTTTGCCTCTATGGTGGCCAATAGCAAAACTACTATTAGTTTGAGTGAAGCCCAATGGCAGTTTTTATCTTTCTGTACCTTAGTTCAGTGTTTCCCAACTGGTGTTCCGCGGCACACTAGTGTGCCGCCAGACGTTGCCTGGTGTGCCGTGGGAGGGAGGCGGGCGACGAGAGGCGGGGCGGCGGCGGCGAGGAGAGGCCGCCCAGCGCGCCGTCTGGCTGCCTGCGTGGCGCTGACGTCACGGGGCTGTAACGTCGAAAGAAACCCGGGAATCCAGGCTGCGGACAGCCAAACTTCGCCTTTTCTCTATGGCCAGCTTTCATCCTATCATATGCTAATACGTCTACGGTTGAAGCTGCGGAAGGGCGGAAGTTCCTGCGGGGAAGAACCGTCCGGTGAGCCCTGCAATCTTGGGAAGCTGAGTTCCCCCCTGGAGAACCGCCCCTCTCCCGCCGCCCTTCTTCTTCTCCGCTGCCCGCGTATGGTCCCACCGTGTAGCATCCTCTCGGCGCCCAGAGCCCTGGGGGGCTTCCTGCTTGCCATGGCGAGCGGCAGCAGCCTGGCGGCAGTAGCTGGCCTCGCAAAAGCTCCCGCCGCTGGAGGCCCCTTTGCGCCCGCCGGCCGCCTGCTCCTGGGAGTGCCGGGCGGACCTGGCGGGAGTCCTGCGCCTCGTCCCGGAGGGGGAAACCGACGCCTGTGAGCCCCTGGGACCCCCGCTGAACGGGTGAGGAAGGTGCCCGAGACGGGGGGGGATACACACGCCCCAGGTCGCGGGCCTTCCTGTTCTCTGGAAGGAGCCCCGGGAGCCGTGGGAAGGAGGCGAGGGGCAGCCGAGACAGGGCCTCAAGGGGCTTGGCGGGGGGCTGCCCCTCTTCCAGACACCCCCCAACCCCCCAGAATGACCGCCAAATGCTGAACAAGCATCAAACAACCACAGAGGCTTCTGCGTCGTGACTCAGCGGGCAGAGTGTAGGTGTGTTTTTGCATGAAAAGGATCCCAGGCACATCAGTTCCCGGCGTCGATCCCTGCCTTGGAAACCTTGCAGAGCTCCTGCCCTCCAAGTGCAGACCCGCCGCTGTCAACTTTTTCCACATTGAACCCAAACACATTGCACTTGGGGGACCAGCGTCTTAAATCTTTGGCCGTATAGTTTGCACGGTTGCACTTGGCACTGCGACCCAATTTGGATCAATTGGAAGACCAGTGGGTGTAGCAGCAGCCTGGCAAGAATAGGCTCTTGTCCTCATTCCACTTTTTCAATCCACCCTTCCCCCTCTGGGGTAGCTTTCTTACTTGCTCTAGAACAGTGGTTCCCAACCTTTTTTTGGGCCATGCCCCACCTAAACATCTCTAAAATCCTGCCCCCCCCCCCCCATGACGTATAATTCTTATTATTCAAAAAGTGAATAAGTAAAAAGTGACCTTTCCCCATCTGGCATGGTGGTGTGCCTCGAGATTTTTTTCATGAAACAAGTGTGCCTTTGCCCAAAAAAGGTTGGGAAACACTGCCTTAGTTTTCTATCAGTATGTAATGGTGAAGTTTCTTTTCTTGCCTCCTGCTTAGATAATTTCTTTAAAGGAAGGCTCCAGTCTTGGGTTGTATCCTGGCGTCATTTCTACAGGCAGCTTTCTGTGTAAACTTTATTGTCAAAGGAGGAGGCAGAAGCTTATCTCCAATTTTAGCGCTGGGGAAAATCTCTTACCTTAGAACTTGGTGCTCAGATGGGAGATAAAAGATATTGGTGCCTGATAATCCTGTGATGTCAGGTGACTGACAGGTCCTTTGACCAAAATGGCCTGTGGGCCAAATGTTCCCCAGCCTTTTAAACTGTAAAGCAGGGGTGGAGAACCTTAGGCTGGAGAGCCAAATGTGGCCCTCCAAGCCTCTCTCTTTGGCCCTCAAGACTCTCCCCAGGCCACACCCCCTCCTTGAATGCACCCTTAAGCATTTTTGCCAGACTGGAATGCATCCTTGAACTCCTTGTGCTTCTTGTTTCCTGGATGGAGGATGGAGAGAAGTGTGTGAGTATTTGCAGGAAGTAGCCTACTGTACAAAGATAAAATTCACACTCTTTGCTCTGCCCACTTTCACTTCTGCCCCTGGCCACCACTGTTAGTGGCGCCCAGACTGAAAAAAGGGTTCCTACCGTTTCTGTAGAGCATTGCAAATAAAAAAGGCACAAGGTAGATTCTGGATCTTCAGTTGCTGGAGAAGGGAGCTGGTGGCTGGAGACATTTTGGTAGCTGAAGTAGAAAATCTAAATGACATCTCCTTCCCAATGGTAGTTAAACATAGTAATAACTAAACAGGCATTTTGCTGCCTTTTAACGCTCCTGCAAGGTCTATGGTCCAAGTAAGCTGCTCCACCTGTTAGATTTCTGTGTGTTGCCACTGTGCAGTGCTTGGAGTCGCAAGACTTTGTTTTGCATTTCAGAGATTCCAGGCTATTGGAAGTCTCACGGAAGACAGGAGACGGATGTGATGTTACTGGTTTCCTGTTCCTTTGTTTTTCAGTTGCTCTCTGCTTTCACAGAGAGAGCATGTATATTTCTTTTCTGTCTGCGTAACTAGAAATAAAACTCTATGCAATGTAGCTCCTATTTTCTCGTCCTTCCCTGCTGGTGGATACTCTGGGTAATGAGGGAACATGCCTGGAGCCTTATCAGAGGCTCAGGTCATTAATCATTGTCGGAGGCGATTCTGAAGGACTTGACCGGAGGATGAGCTTTTCAAGCTCGGTCGTAGTCAGATGGTAGGACCAAACACTGCCTGGTGATAGATACCAGCTTCAGAATGTCCGTGTTATGTATACCCTCAATCCATAACATGTGAAATGCCCTTTGGACGGCACATTTGCTTGGAGTGCATTGTGTGAATCTGATCAATGTGCTTTTCAGTGCAAGGCGTGCTTCTTCTGCGCTGGGTCACTATTTGTGCTCCAGAGTTGGGGTCTCTCACTTGGTGTCCTGTCTCCTTTTGCAAGAATTTCTTCCTGACTGCCAGCTGAGAACTTGCAGTTAGGTACTTGCACATTCAGCCTGGGCTTCCTGGTGCCTGTTTGCATGTGTGGCATGGTTCAACCTGCCATTGAAGCACAGGTATGTGCAGGCAGGCTTTGAGAAAACATTTGGAAGTTGGTGAATCAACATCTTCATGGCTCCACTAATGTGGGAAGCTTCCGTGCGAATGCCCCTTGATGGAAGCTTTATTCTTTGGTTCTGGGTCGGTGCTTCTTCTGATCCTTGAAAGAGATTCTGCTGACTGTACACCCCACATATTGTCTGGCAGCAGTGCCAGTAGCTCCATCTGTCAGTCTCTCCATCAAGCTTAGCCTGGGGGAAGATAAGAGCAACTGTGCTTAGAGGATTGTGGGAAGTTGTTTTTGATTCTAATCCGGAGCCAGCTGTTAGCATTTGGGGCACAATAAGGTAGTGCCTTGGGAAGTGCCAGTCAAGGTTCAGCGTCCAGTGGAAGGAAGCCTGCATTGCACAGTTGCTGGAATGGATTGCGTGGAACAGGTGAGAAGAGAACACAAGCAGAATTTGGCATGGTAGCCCGTCCAGTAACAGATGGGTCTCTGAAATCTTGCCCTTTCCTGACGACGCCCCCAGGCAGCGGAGTGTGCTTGTTTTCCTTGGCCGTTATTGATGTGGCTGGCTTGACGTGGACTGTTGACCGTTTCCTCTTAATAGGAGGTCAAAAACAGAAAATTCCACTTACAAAATCAAGTCGGGGCCCAGCCCTTTCTGGCTCAGTGGAGTGGTTTACTTAATGATTCATGCATTGCCTTGCTGCGCCAACAGGTGGTTTCAGTATTTTGGAATCTGCAAAAGTAGAAGAGACACTTGACGTTCCAAGTATGGAGCTAAGCGACTAATAGGGTCTTTGAAAGAGGATAGATATAGATATAAACAAGCCCTTTTGGATGGCTCTTAATCATCTCTAATTGAGAACGGTTTATGTTTGCTTAGAGGAGAGGCATCTGATTGACAGAAACCAGAACAATAAATA
Organism: Podarcis vaucheri; assembly: GCF_965113315.1. Lineage (NCBI taxonomy): Eukaryota > Metazoa > Chordata > Lepidosauria > Squamata > Lacertidae > Podarcis > Podarcis vaucheri. The sequence continues at coordinate 4,387,347 of NC_138761.1, forward strand.
AAAGCTGCCCAGGAAATATTTGTTCTATCATCTGATGCTTGCTTTAGCTGCAGCTCCCTAATCTGGCTTCTAATTACCTGTGGATTTGCTTCTGGAACTAACCCAGGATGTATCCCTCAGGCTATAGGTTTGGAGGTAAGCTTCAGTTTCAAGGATCCCAGGAGTTGGCAAAGGGTCATAGGGGTCAGTTCTGGAGTCTACGGTTGTTGTTGTTTAGTCATGTCCAACTCTTCGTGACCCCCTGGACCAGAGCACGCCAGGCACTCCTGTCTTCCACTGCCTCCCGCAGTTTGGTCAGACTCATGCTGGTAGCTTCAAGAACGCTGTCCAGCCATCTCGTCCTCTGTCGTCCCCTTCTCCTTGTGCCCTCCATCTTTCCCAACATCAGGGTCTTTTCCCGGGAGTCTTCTCTTCTCATGAGGTGGCCAAAGTATTGGAGCCTCAGCTTCAGGATCTGTTCTTCCAGTGAGCACTCAGGGCTGATTTCCTTCAGAATGGAAATCGGTCCACAGTAACTTCAGGTAAATCAGTTGGGTAGACCATCCTTTTCAATAGTAACACCTTGCAGGCTTCAGCAACTGCTTCTCCCTGTGCCAGAATGGAGGTGGTTTCAGCAGAATGGGCTGGAGCAGCTTATCCAGAAGAGGATTCCTCTTCTCGCTGATGTGTCTCAATCATTCCCTTCTTACTCGGCTCCTGAGAGACTCTGCGTATAGAGGGAAACAAATCGGAAGAGCTGGAAAGAAAGCTTTCTCAGCTAGGTCATTCTGGTCTGTTTCCCTCTCTCCTGGGGAAATCCAGCCACATGGGTGGGGCTTTAATTATTATTATTATTATTATTATTGGGCAATAATAATAATAATAATTGTTGTTGTTGTTATTTATTTTTTATACCCTGCCCATCTGGGCTGCTTCCAACAAAATATTAAAATAAAATATTCTATTAGACATTAAAAACTTCCCTGATGTCTTCTGAATGTCAGGTAGTTGTTTTTCTCTTTGACATCTGGTGGGAGGGCGTTCCACAGGGTGGGTGCCACCACCGAGAAGGCCCTCTGCCTCGTTCCCTGTAACTTGGCTTCTCGCAACGAGGGAACTGCCAGAAGGCCCTCGGCACTGGACCTCGGTATCCGGGCAGAATGATGGCAATTCTAATAATAATAGTAATAATAATAATAATAGTAATTATTATTAATTATTATCATCATCATCATCATCCCAGGCCTTCTACCTCAGTGTGTTCAATCTGTCTACTCCTCTGCCATTTCTGAATTCTGTCACTAGACTCTTGGTTTGCCGAAAGTACATAACTGCTCCAGGCAGTATCTCAAAACAGTTCAGGATTTCTTTATTTAGTTTCAATGCTGCAACCCCTCTTGCTCCATCAGTGGCCGTTCATGTCCCACCCCCCAAAAAGCATGCATGGTTTGGGACTCCCACTAATTGTGCCATTTCCTATGTGCAAGCAGAATAGAATGTGCACATTCTCAGGAATCCGTCTTCTGGTAACTGAGAAGAGGGCAGAGAATGTGGAGCAAAGGCGGTCAGTACAGGGATGGTCCGTGTGCACAACTGCAGATGACCGCTCTCTCCCCACCGCCGCCTGGAGCAAGTATCACCTTTAGAGCTGGGAGACATATTTGGAGCTCTAGGGGTCGAATCATTTTTCCAACTACACCATCAAAGCTATTTTTAGGATAGTTTAAATTGTTTTTGGCTTGTCAGCCTTGGCAAGTTCCGTTGCAAAATAAACTGGATTTACAATTAAAAAGAAGCCCTGAACATATTACATCTCGAGTCTGGATAGAGCCAAATATTTCAGCTAAGCCTGCAGTTCTGTCTTTTGCTTTATTGGACATGCAGACGATTTTGCCAAGGTCACCATCTTCTTTCTTATCTTCTCCCTGAATGGGATTTGAGGGGGTGGGGGGTATATATATCTAGTTTGTGGCCCTGATCCTGGAAAACATTCCCTTTGAACAAAGCGCCTAGCTTTCATTAACAGCATTTCAAGTCTTTTGTGAATGGTTTCCTGGCTAGTGTGAGCAGGCCAAGAGTTTTCATATTGGCATAATAATTTCTGGTGTGAATTTAATTTTTTTTGAAGCAGAGCCAAAGCTGGCTATAAATAAAGAGCGGTTTAAGCAAATTGGAGAGCCCTGGAGGAAATGGTTGAAAAACAAACTGAAATCAAGCCTGTAATGAATGCATAGCTCTTGTACCCGGAGCAGATGAGTTTTGCAGTCTTTGGCTTTGAAAGGGCCAAGTCTGTTCCCCCTCCTCCCCATTACGTTTGTTTTGGCATCGTTTTAGTCTCCAAGTACGCCACAGAAGAGAAATAAAATTATATCAGTGGTCATTGGCTCAGCTGCTGGTTCTTGAACAGCAGTTTTCTCATTTTTATGGTTATTCTCTCCCTTTTAAATCAGGACAGGTGACCAAGGTTTCCAAAGCTTGCACAGGTGGGAATTATCTATTGGGGGTGATAATACTACTAAAAAGATTTCTGGCTTTGAACAAACACCTTCATCTTGATAAACATGATTCGTACATTGGCAAACCACATGCAAAGAATCATTTCAAACCGACTATAGGTGATTGAAAATGACAACATTTGGCCCAGTCCTTTTCAGACTGACAAATCCATCTTGGGACAAGTGGCTCTGTTAACTTTTTAGTAACAAGCAGAAACCGCTTACCTCCTTCCAATGAAATCAATGGGACTGACTTCCAAGTTAAAGACTTCTAGAATTAGGGATTTGTGCATGTTTACTCAAAAGTAAACCCCATTACGTTCCGTGAGGTGTACTCCTTAGGACTGCAGTCTTAGCCTCACAAGTGTCTTCCTGGCAAGGTGTCTGCTTCATCTTCCTCTGAAAATTACAAGCAAGTGTTAATGAGGAAATGGCATCCCAAGGGTGCCACACTTTTATTCCTTAAAGGAACTGACCTTTAAAATCTTCGTTTAAGGACGGCTGTAACTAGAGACCTAGGGCGGAATACAGGGTGGAATTTTGTCCTAAAAAAGCTTCCTCGGGGGCTATTAGTGAATGTACTTTGCTAAGGTTCTAGCTTGCTATTTGAGGAGTTCCTTTTCCATTTCTCTTTGCCTAGCTCACTTGCTGGTGATCTAAGACCGTTTGATCTATAGCACTTCTTCCTTTGCTTGTTCTTGTACCTCTTTCCTGCAGGTACCACACAGAGATCTGGATTAAATGCTTTTGTTTGGTTGGCTGAGGAGCGGAGTGGGGAGGTTGACAGCTCTTGATGCTCCTCTCTCCTTCAAACATCAGAGGAGCATTGCTGGATCAGAGCAAAGGTCCACCTAACCCACCATCTTATTTCCCATAGCAGCCAACCCCAGATACGTTTAGACAATGGCAAGTTGGTGGCCCCAAACTGTTTCCATACTGCCTTTCATTCTATTTTGGATTTCAGTGTGGTGTACAATCATTTGTGCCACAATACAAGTACAGTAATAATATAATAGAGAAAAGGGTTAAAAGAGCATGTAACATTAGAAACACCTGGGCAGTAAAGAATGTTTTTGCCTGGCAAAAGGGGAAGACATTCCATAACTAGGCACCACGGCGAAGAAACTGTTTTGCTGCCCAAAGTCATTGTGCTAGCGCAGGGTTTCCCAGACTTGTCTTTCCAGCTGTTTTTGGACTACAATTCCCATCATCCCCACCACTGGTCCTGCTAGCTAGGGATGATGGAAATTGTAGTCTAAAAACAGATGATGACCCAAGTTTGGGAAACCCTGTGCTAGTGAAAGCAGTGCATTGGGTATTGCCCAGTGACACGTGATGGGAATTTTACAGTGCTTATTTCTCCAAGGAAAACGTTCTGTTTGATAAGTTCATTGGTGACAGTGAATCAGAAGGGTCGTGGCCCCGTGTGTAGAGTTTTGAGGGGGTACGAAGTGTGTGTCTGCAGCACAGCCTGGCAAGCCTCTCCCGGTGTTGGTTCCTCCCAACCAATGCCGGGAGGGGAGCACGGGCCATGTCACATTGTGGGTACCAGCATGCAGGTGCTGGCTTTGTGCCCGCCAAGTTCTGTGCTGGCTGGCCAGGCTCCCCACTGTGTGGGCAGGTGGCACAGTGCGCGATTGTTGTTTTCTTCCTGCACCAGCATCGCCCTCCCCGGATCCCAGCTTTGCAAGGCTGCTCGGGGAGGGCAGCGTGGGGATACAGCAGCTGTGTGCCCTTTGATTCCAGCGGTGGGGGTGGGGGGGGGTCTGGTTTATTCTCCTCCCCTCGCCCTACCCCAGGTGGCGTGGAGACACATTCCACCACTGCAGTAAATAGATGCCAACTGCGCACACAATATTAGCCAAGCGTGGCAGCTTCAAAGTTTTCAGTTTTGTTTAAAACAAGCATGTTAAATTAAGTTGCTCTGTAGGGCAGGAGGGACGCGGGTGGCACTGTGGGTTAAACAACAGAGCCTAGGACTTGCTGATCAGAAGGTCGGTGGTTCGAATGCTGTGACAGGGTGAGCTCCCGTTGCTCGGTCCCTGCTCCTGCCCACCTAGCAGTTTGAAAGCATGTTAAAGTGCAAGTAGATAAATAGGTACGGCTCCGGCGGGAAGGGAAACGGCGTTTCCGTGCGCTGCTCTGGTTCACTAGAAGCGGCTTAGTCATGCTGGCCACATGACCCGGAAGCTGTACACCTGCTCCCTCGGCCAGTAAAGTGAGATGAGCGCCGCAACCCCAGAGTCGGTCACGACTGGACCTAATGGTCAGAGGTCCCTAGACCTTTACGTATAGGGCAGGAAGGGGGAGCCTGTGGCCCACCAGATGTTCTTGGACCAACTGAGCACTATCCATCCTGACAGGGACTGATGGGAGGTGGGAGTCCAACAGCACCTGAAGACCAGAGATTCCCCACCCCTGTTCTAGGGCATCAGAAAAGTTTCCAGTGCAAACTGAAAATCTTCTAATTTGCATAGGATTCAAAATTGTCCAGAAAACCGTCATCCCAGGTGAAAAACCTGAACGGGCGCATTCCATCCTGCAGCACCTTCGCTAAGTGCTACCTTTATCAGAGTTGCAGTATTCATCAATGAAGGAGAGAGGCTTCCTCCCTCTTGTTTCCCCAAGCAACCCCCCAAGAAAATTATTCAGGGGGCTTCTCTAAAACTCCAAAGCAGATGGTGACACATGGGAAGAGGTTATCATAGTGAAGACGTACCTACTGCTTGTCTGCCTTAGTGCATCTGTGTGATGGGACTAACCACTCTTCAGAAAGTCCTGCTAAAGGTTAGCAAAGCTGAGAAGACATAATATTATGTGGCAAGCTTTTTGCATAAAAGCTGGTTGAAGGTTGGGCCATGGTGTCACGTGGCTGTTGAAAGAGAGAGGAAGCTATTAGAAAGCACCTGCCTCACATCTCCTCTGCTGGATCACCTGAGCCGGAATCTGCTCTGGGCCAACCACGCAATCCCTTGATTTTACCCATTTTACTCTGCTTTGTCCTTGAGCCTTGTTCCTTGTTTGCTCCTCAGGTGTGAACTGACTCAACATGAGTGGCCTCGGGAACAGTTCAACAGACCCGGCAAACCCAGATTCCCAGAAGAGGAAGGGGTCTCCGTGTAACACCCTAGCCCAGAGGTGAGTAAGGACTTTGCAGATTTGTTCCGTCCAGGGGTGGGGAGCGTCCTCTGTCGTTCTAACACTCTCATTCCTCACAAGCAGATGGGAGCAGATTTCATCAACTCAAATAGTTCACACTTCCCACCAGGGCTCGGGTGTTTGAGAGTAGCTACTGTGCAAGATGGAGCTCAACTTCCCATCTGCTCCTCTTCACTCCTTGGGAGCAACTGTTAGCTTGTTGCTGAATCTGTTTTAAGTTGCTGATTAATTCAGGCTTTTTGTTCAGTCCACGTGCTGCAGTTGTTTGGATTGCAAAACGAGAGAGAATCCTAAATCCCACTGGGAATTAAAAACTTGGAGGAGCAATATTGACCACCCGCCAGACTAAGTAGTATAATGTTCTCTTTTTCATCCAGAGATGGCAGTCTTTCTTCCGCCATGAACAGGTAAAGGAAACCTCCTACTGCTGAGTTCTCACCCAAAGGCCAGGTTTTAACTAAGACTGCCACATTTAGTTAATTCATCCATTAGATTAAACATCAGAATGTAATTATTTGTTCAATTAACTATCCCCTCCCCATTAACTGACCAGCAAATTTTGTTAAATACAAGAAGTTAGTGCCAGCCCCCTGTGGTATCTCAAAAGCAGCCATGCTTCCAAAATTCTCCCCCTCTGAATTTCCCAGCTGAATCCTGGACTTCAGCTTAATAGCTTCCCTTCCAGATTAGCACTGATGTGTCCAGAATCCAGATGCCTCTGGGGTTGGATTTACAGGTTTTGCACAGAGCAAACAGACCCGGTTGTTTTCTTCCTTTACTCCTGTCCTTTCCATTCCCCTGGTTTGTCATTAAGCGCAGAAGCTGGCTGTCACGATTAATGTCTTCCTTCTTCAACTTTGTAAGGGCGTTGCATGCTCATGCAGGCCTCATCTCTTTCTAACTTGGCCACCCCACAGCTGTACTATAAGGTAGAAATGGAGTGGCCTTGCGAATAATAATAATAATAATAATAATAATAATAATTTATACCCCGCCCATCTGGCTGAGTTTCCCCAGCCACTCTGGGCAGCTCCCAATCAAGTGTTAAAAACAATACAGCATTAAATATTAAAAACTTCCCTAAACAGGGCTGCCTTCAGATGTCTTTTAAAGATAGGATAGCTGCTTATTTCCTTCACATCTGAAGGCGGAGCATTCCACAGGGCGGGTGCCACTACCGAGAAGGCCCTTGTAATAGTAGACAGACCCTTGTAAAAGTAATTTATTATTTGTACCCTGCCCATCTGGCTGGGTTTCCCCAGCCACTCTGGGCGGCTTCCAACAAAGATCAAAAATACATTAAAGTATCGCACATTAAAAACATCCCTGAACAGGGCTGCCTTCAGATGTCTTCTAAATGTAGTTGTTCTTCTCTTTGACATCTGATGGGAGGGCGTTCCACAGGGTGGGCGCCACTACCGAGAAGGCCCCCTGCCTGGTTCCCTGTGGCATTGAGCATCTTTCTGGGGCTCCCAGACATGGACATGGTGGTCCTTGCAATTCTTTGAAAATGTGGGTGGCAGGCAGGCATGAACCACGCATGATTCGCTCTGCCTTTGTCACCTCCCGGGAGGAATGTCTTGAACATTTTCACCTCATTTTGGCAGTAGGTTCCCTCCACACGGCAGTTCAGTGTGTATTTGGTGTTACTTGCAGCTGCATGCTTTTCCTAGAGTCCACATGGCATCCTCCTCAACCATTTTTGCCATTGAATCTAGATACAGATAGGTAGCCGTGTTGGTCTGCCATAGTCAAAATAAAAAAATTCCTTCCAGTAGCACCTTAAAGACCAACTAAGTTAGTTCTTGGTATGAGCTTTCGTGTGCATGCACACTTCTTCAGATACACTGAAACAGAAGTTGCCAGATCCTTCTATATAGTGACAAGGTGGGGAGGGGTATTGCTCAGAAGGGTGGTGGGAATGGGAGATTGGCAGATAGCTGAGATGAGTCTGTTGACGACTCTTAACGACTGTAATAGGTCTTGCAGGAAAAGGCAAGGGGTGAGACATAAAACGGACATAAATCTGACATCAAGAATCACAAAACAGAGAAACCAGTAGGAGAACACTTCAATCTCCCAGGACATTCTATACAAGATCTCAAAGTAGCTGTTTTACTACAAAGGAATTTCAGAAATAGACTGGAAAGAGAAGCTGCTGAATTGCAACTCATTACCAAACTTAAAACCATGAAGGGACCTGGTCTCAACAGAGACATTGGATTCTTATCTCATTATACATGACTAAGCCATTTCTCACCTTCTCACCCCTTGCCTTTTCCTGTAAGACCTATTACAGTCGTTAAGAGTCGTCAACAGGCTCATCTCAGCTATCTGCCAATCTCCCATTCCCACCACCCTTCTGAGTAATACCCCTCCCCACCCTCTCACTATATAGAAGGGTCTGGCAACTTCTGTTTCAGTGTATCTGAAGAAGTGTGCATGCACACGAAAGCTCATACCAAGAACTAACTTAGTTGGTCTTTAAGGTGCTACTGGAAGGAATTTTTTTATATTGAATCTAGATTTTCTGGTTCACAGATAATCTGAAAAAGGGTGGGGATCCAACATGAAATCACACAATTAAGTGTATTGTGAATCTTTTTTGTGGACAGTTCTTTACATGGCTGGGGTAACCCAGCCAGATGGGCAGGCTATAGATAATAAAATTACTATTAATTAATTATTATTTGTAGCACATAGCTGCTTTGTGCAAAACTGGTCATGTTCAAAGCAAGCCTATGTCATATGTACTTTCTGAAACAATGTGCGAACCAATGCCCTGCTATCCTTCAAAAGTCTCTGAATTCACACTTCTCTGAATTTTGCAAGGAAGTGCTGTACAGAAATGCAAATACTAGTGCAAAGTGTGCCTATAAATGCATATATTTGTAAAAATAATGTATATAAAAATCATTCTTTTAGGGAAAACAACTTCACCGAAATATATATATTAGGCAACATTACATACGAAAAAGTGTATTTCAGATAAATTTGCTTTGAAATGCTGCTGAATTTTCATGAAGTCTTGGGGGGGAATTGAAAATTGAAAAAAATATTGAAAACTGATGTGAAAAACTAGAAGAAAGAGAAGCAGAGAAACTAAAATTAACATATTCTCTGGGAAAGCTGTCAGGGAGGGCCTGCTGCAGAGGCATAAAATAGAGTGAAATCTGAAAATTCAGATCCTCCCTTTTCCAGTAGAGGAGTTCAGTTTTTTTAGCTCCCTCACCAGTCCATGTAGGCATCCCTAACATTAGCATAATGGAATGGAAGAACTCTGTTCATCCTTCGTTAGAAAATGTCTTTTTCTCTTTCTCTTTCTCTTTCTCTTTCTCTTTCTCTCAGTCTCTCCTTCTCTTTTAAGATGGTTCCTGCTGTTTCATTTGCTTGCATCAACTAAAATAGACTACTTTATTTTTCATTTAACTATTATTTTATTCACTTGCACGCCCATGCCAATTTAACTGATTGATTAAGCAATTCATCAATTAGCTTGTATGATTAATCGACTTGAGATATTTTTTCATTGGCTGTCAGCCCTCGTTCTAGCTTTGGGTCTGCTAATTTGCCGTTTTCTTTTGCATTAACCTCTAGAGAGTTTTAACTGTTGCAGGGGATGGTACTTTGGTATGGTAGGAAGACTTTCTCTTTGAAATCATATCCTTATGATGCTTTTCTCTAGGGGAAATTGCCCTTATTCTTCTCTTTCCTACAGCTTACATGTTGCCATAGCAACAGGGGCATTGAGTTACGTTCTTTAATCTTTAAATAAATTCATGCACAAGTTACTTTACTGATCCCCCCTCTTAATTTGACCTCAACTAAAATGCTCATGCTACTATTTACTTAATATTTCAATCATCAGAGCAAACCCATTATCGAGCAGATCTTCCAGATGTTCCAGTACCCCTTCCTTAACATGACAGGAGTGTGTCAGCAGTAAATCATACTGTGCAAGTTGGTATTAACTCCTTATTAGCAAAAATGCAATTTGCACCAGAGTGTCAGGCGTAATGAGCACAGCAACTCACCTCTGGTAGGTCTTGCCCCATGGATCATGTGTCCCACCTCCCCATAGCTGCCTAAGTTCTGTTCTCTCCAGGGTTTTTTCTAAGCAATCTGAGACTGTGCCTAAGGTAAAGGTAAAGGGACCCCTGACCATTAGGTCCAGTCGTGGCCGACTCTGGGGTTGCGGCGCTCATCTCGCTTTATTGGCCAAGGGAGCTTCCAGGTCATGTGGCCAGCATGACTAAGCCACTTCTGGCGAACCAGAGCAGCGCACGGAAACACTGTTTACCTTCCCGCCAGAGTGGTACCTATTTATCTAATTGCACTTTGAGGTGCTTTCGAACTGCTAGGTTGGCAGGATCTGGGACCGAGCAACGGGAGCTAACCCCGTCGCGGAGATTCGAACCGTCGACCTTCTGATCCACAAGTCCTAGGCTCTGTGGTTTAACACGCAGCACCACCCGCGTCCCTTTGAGACTGCGCCTAAGTGCCACCAATCTCTCCTCCATGTTTGGACTACTGCAATGCGCTCTCCATGGGGCTACCTTTGAAGGTGACCTGGAAACTACAACTAATCCAGAATGCGGAAGCCAGACTGGTGACTGGGAATGGCTGCCAAGACCATATAACACCGGTCTTGAAATATCTTCATTGTCTCCCAGTACGTTTCTGAGCACAGTTCAAAGTGTTGGTGCTGACCTTTAGAGCCCTAAATGGCCTTGGCCTAGAATACCTGAAGGAACATCTCCACCCCCTTCCTCTTCGTTCAACCAGTCCATGAGAGGCAGTCACAGTAGCCCTTATCTAACAAAATCATTGGGGGGGGGGGAGGTTTCCTGCAAAAGATAGCTTCGCTCCTGCTCAAGCTTTTTAAAAAATGTCAATAGGTCTAGATACAGCTTCTAACGCTTCAGTATACAGTGGTACCTCGGGTTACATACGCTTCAGGTTACATACGCTTCGGGTTACAGACGCCGCTAACCCAGAAATAGTACCTCAGGTTAAGAACTTTGCTTCAGGATGAGAACAGAAATTGCAGCGCAGCGGCAGCGGGAGGCCCCATGAGCTAAAGTGGTGCTTCAGGTTAAGAACAGTTTCAGGTTAAGAACGGACCTCTGGAACGAATTAAGTACTTAACCTGAGGTACCACTGTAATCTCCAAAGAACAACATGGAGAAGATGGAAATGGTTATTGAAATGGCAGGACTGAGTGGGAGCTGGGAGGGTAACTTGATAGCTGCTGGGGCTGCATTTTGCGGAAGGGACGGGGACTTTGTTCCCTGTGTTGATGAAGCCCTGCTAACAGGAGGTGGTGCTGGGTGGGAGGAAGGGAGCGGCAATGAAGATCCTATAGTTGCAGTGCTGTGAAAATGCAGGGCCTCCCCCCCCCCCTCAGCAACAGAATTGCAACCTTGGGGAAAGGCATCCAAATCTCACTCAGCAATGAACCGTGCTATCATTGCATTAAAGAAAAAAGAAAAAAGCCCGCAGAATTGCTCTCAGATGCTCCAAAGTATAAAAACGAGTAATTGCAGCCAAGTAAAGGCCACTCGCTCTTCATCTACATAGTTCTATGGTGTGTTGGAAGCTTCTTAGATTTGCTTATAAAGCGATTGCTTTAGCAGCTTTTGCAAACAGATTGATTGCCCTTCTTTTATTTTATTTTATTTTTTAAAAAACCTCTTCTGCCTTTTAGCTTATTAACTTGCTTTCTTGGCACACTGCCATCACAATTTATTCCTGTTGGCAATTTGCCAGTTTCTTTTTGCCTTTAGTGGCCTCCTTATAGCTTGAGCGGTTGAGTGGCTGTTCTGTGTTCATAGTAGAAGAGAAGTATGAGCCTAAACCTATGAGAGAAAGAGAGAGCCTCGCATATTTCTGTGCAAAAGCAGCCAAAGTGCATTGCAGCTGGAGAGCTAGCATAGGAATAGTAAATGAACTCTTAAGCACAAAAATGCAGGCTGTGATAATATTGAACCTAGTGCAATACAGTGGACACTCGGTTTGCGAACGTGATCCGTGCGGGAGGCATGTTCGCAACCCGCAGCCTTCACAACCCTTAGCACCGCGTCTGCGCACACACGGGTCGCGATTTCGTGCGTATGTGCAAGCGCCAAAACTTGGAAGTTACCCGTTCTGGTACTTCCAGGTTCAGTGCGGTGCGCAACCCGAACACGTGGAACCTAAAATGTCTGTAACCCGAGGTATTACTGTACTTGGTAAGAAAATGCATATCTGTGGATCAAAAATCTCATAAAACTGACAATAATAAGTCTGCATTCTCTTGACTTCTAGTAATGAGCAGGAAAAGCAGTTTTTTGAGAAGACATTATATGCTCCTGCATTCTTTTTGAATCCCCCTTTTCATGCTCATGATTAAGGTGGTCTGAAATGGGCCAGCTGACTAGCCTTACATTGTACACACTGACCATAGGAATCTGCCTTATACCCAGTCAAAGCATTGGTCCATCTAGCTCAGCTAGCAGCAGCTCTTGAGGATTTCAGGTGGAAGAGTCTCTTCCAACCTGACCTGAAGATGCCAGGGACTAAACCTGAGACCTTCTGGGCAGATGCTCCACCACTGAGCTCCAGCCCTTCCCAAAGGCAGCAACTGAATAATTGAATTGCTAACATGTAGATTCTTAGTTGTAGATAGGTAGCCGTGTTGGTCTGCCATAGTCAAAATAAAAAAATAAAAAATTCCTTCCAGTAGCACCTTAAAGACCAACTAAGTTAGTTCTTGGTATGAGCTTTCGTGTGCATGCACACGAAAGCTCATACCAAGAACTAACTTAGTTGGTCTTTAAGGTGCTACTGGAAGGAATTTTTTTATGTAGATTCTTAGCAAGGGACGCGGGTGGCGCTGTGGTCTAAACCACCGAGCCTCTTGGGCTTGCTGATCAGAAGGTCCGTGGTTTGAATCCTCGCGACAGGGTGAGCTCCTGTTGCTCTGTCCCAGCTCCTGCCAACCTAGCAGTTCGAAAGCATGCCAGTGCAAGTAGATAAACAGGTACCACTCCGGTGGGAAGGTAAACGGTGTTTCCGTGCACTGCTCTGGTTCGCCAGAAGCGGCTTAGTCATGCTGGCCACATGACCCGGAAAAACTGTCTGCAGACAAATGCCGGCTCCCTCGGCCTGTAAAGCGAGATGAGTGCCGTAACCCCAGAGTCGTCTGAGACTGGACTTAATTGTCAGGGGCCTTTACCTTTACCTTAGATTCTTAGCAAGTTGCTGTAAGCCCTTTATCATTGCATTTTATTATTAGCTGATGCTGTACATTAGTGACACTGGTCTGGTTTTGTTTTTACTGGCGTTTGAAATGGGTATAATATGGATGGGGTTGGGTCAGATAATCTTGAACTGATTCCTGGACCCTCGCTTACACATCTCATGACTTGTTGTTTGAATGGATTCGATTGCAGTCGGGGTCATATTCACGAAACACCCACAAATATTAAAGAAACTCACGTCCTTAATTTGGGCTGTCCTTAGTGTGAATTTTGGATTATTTTAAAGCATGCATAGGCTTTGATTACTGAGGAGCTTCGTAACTGAGCGTTGCTTTTCTCCAACAGCAATGAGAAACGGCGCAGGGAGCAAGAGAACAAATACTTGGAAGAGCTGGCCGAGCTGCTCTCAGCCAATATCGGAGAGATCGACAGCCTAAGCGTCAAACCTGACAAATGCAAGATTCTGAAGAAAACGGTTGACCAGATTCAGCAGATGAAGAGGCTTGAACAAGGTAAACCGGCAAGGCCCTTTGGTCTTCTCTTGTTTGTCACCGGTGTGTTTGAAGGTGGCAAGTGGTTCCTAAACTTTTTCAAGCCACACACTCCTTGGTTCAGTAAACGCATGCACAGTGCCCCGTGGCCAATAAAAAGCACTATTCACAATAACGGTTTGCACAGCCATTGAGGAAGATAATAACACAATATAATTGAAAACAATTAATTGCACATATATTCAAAATCCAGTTAAAACTATTTTTAATTATTTCAACAAAATGGATGGACTTAATCCAATGATCCCAGCTTTTCAAAGTCTAATAGTCATTTACACCTCCAGCACCCCCCCCCCCGCCTCTTGGTGGGTTAATCCACCCACTTTGAGAACCACTGTTTTAAGGCAAGACTTTCACAAGGTGTGGCCTAGATCCTCCTTGCAGCAGCTGAGTAATAAAAGTATATGATTAAAAAACATCCTTCTGCCACGGCTGAGTCCCCTTTCTAAACACCTTCCCCACAACAAAGATATGATAGCCATCTTCAAATATCTCAAGGGCTTTCACATGGAAGATGGAACAAGCTTGTATTCTCCTGCTCTGGGGGGGCAGGACTCGAACCCAGGGCTTCAAGTTACAAAAAAGGAGATTCCGGCTAAACATCAGGAAGAACTTTCTGACAGTAAGGGCTGTTGGATAGTGGAGCGGACTCCCTTGGGAAGTGGTGTTTTCTCCTTCCTTGGAGGTTTTTAAGCAGAGGTTGGATGGCTGTCTGTCAGGGATGCTTTAGTTGAGATTTTTGCATTGCAGGGGGTTGGACTAGATGGCCCTTGGAGTCCCTTCCGACTCTCCAGTTCTGTGATTCTTTGAAGGAGGCATTTGCCAGGGAGAGTCAGTGGCACAGAAACGGTTCAGCACAACACATGCTCACACAAACACACACCCTCTTAACTCATTCATTCTCCCTTACAGTTGCCTCCCCTGCTGTCACTCGCAATCTCTGCAAATAGGGGTTTTCAGACTGGCCTCAACTAGAGATGAGGCATTTAGGATGGAATTACCGTGTTTTTTGCTCTATAAGACGCACCCAACCATAAGACACACCTAATTTTTAGAGGAGGAAAACAAGAAATGCCAGCAAGAGCCACAGACACACTCGCTTGGCGTGGCTCTTTAAAGATACAGCGGTTCTTGCTGGCTTTTCCGGGAGGTGGGAGAAGGGACTGACGGGCTGCCCTCCATCCCTTCTCCCACCTCCCTGAAAAGCCAGAGCAAGCTGCGCAGCCCTTATGGAGCCCCTTCCGTCCCTCATCCTGCTTCACTGGGAAGCCAGCAGACCAAGAAGAAGAAGAGTTTGGATTTGATATCCCGCTTTATCACTACCCAAAGGAGTCTCAAAGCAGCTAACATTCTCCTTTCCCTTCCTCCCCCACAACAAACACTCTGTGAGGTGAGTGAGGCTGAGAGACTTCAAAGAAGTGTGACTAGCCCAAGGTCACCCAGCAGCTGCATGTGGAGGAGCCGGGAATCGATCCCGGTTCCCCAGATTATGAGTCCACCTCTCTTAACCACTACACCACACTGGCTCTCAAGAGGCGCTGCACAGCAATCCCTCTTGCTGTTCTGGCTTCTGGGATAGCTGTGCATCCTGCATTCGCTCCATAAGACGCACACACATTTCCCCTTACTTTTTAGGAGGGAAAAAAGTGTGTCTTATGGAGCGAAAAATACGGTAATTGTGTCGTGCAAAGGAGAGAGTTCCTTCAGCACAAGCATTTCTGTTTGTCTGGTGGAGCCATCTCTTATCCCTGTGCCCCGTTCCGGGAGTTCTCCTAATCACCCAGAGCAAATTTGGGGAATGTGTATGGGGATACACAGAGACAGGGAGCAGCATAAGACCCTTTTGCGCTTTGCTTAGCTTGAGGGAGGCGAGGGTGCTGCATTTTGGTCAGCAAATTTGCAGTCGCTTCGCACATTGCATGTTTAAGTGGCAACTTAAGTGTAGGTTTAAAGTGTAGTGTGTGGATCCTGCAGTCGTGCTCATTGCCGGCAGCCACCCCTTGAGTCTATTGACAGAGGCAAATGAAGGTGTATTGCATGAAATGGGCTTCTGGCTTTGCAAGGACTGCAGAGGTCAAGTCTCAGAACCATCTTTGCTCTCCTTGATAGAATTTGTAACTAAATAATATTGACTTGTAGATTGTTAGGGAGATCTCCACCATCAAACCACGACTGAAGTGTTATTGTGAACAGCCCCTTCCTTGCTTTTATTTCATTTCAGCTTCATCCAAATACGGCTTAGTTAGTAAAAAGAGGCTGTCTACAGGGTGGATTGATTTAAATTAAGGCAATTTAAACCACTGATTTAAATTGCTCAGAAAAAAGACCAATTTAAATAATTTGGTTTAAATAACATTGCTCGTTTTTTTTAATTCATGCATTTCCTGAACAAGAGTGCATCCTAATCATCAACAGGTTTATTTTGTTAAATATATATATATTGGTAATGAGAGCTTGTACTAATGGGTTTCCATAACAATCAAAAGTGGTTAGTTTGCAACTAAATGAAGTCTTCATACTACCTAGGCTGGGAGCAGCATCCAAATCGTCTGGCCATGCGGTCCTCAGACCTTTTGCGTTTGACCATTGTCTGCTTAGAGACTGGAGTGGCAACTGGGAAATTAATAGATTTCCACTTAGCTGTAAGAAAACTTAAGTAAGACCACTCGCTTAAAGACAGCGGCCATGATCCACAGCAGAATTTGGAGTGCTCGGTTGTGAGCAATTTCCCTTTCACTTCCTGGAATCACTTGCCCATGTCTTCCACATGAGAAACCCTTTGTCCTCTAAGGAGCTCATATGGTTCTCTCCGTCCCCATTTAAGCCTTGCAATAACCCTGTGAAGTGGGTTTGACTGAGAGACAGTGATGGGCCCAATATCACTCAGTGAGCTTTATGACTCAGTGGGGCTTTGAACCCTGGTTTCCCTGGTCTTAGCCCAACAGACTAACCACTCCCCAATACTGGTTTTTCAGTATGGAAAGTACATTTTCTCACTGCTTGGCGTGGTGGATAAAATATTCATAATTTGTAACAATAATAAATACAATACATGACCCTTTAATTTATAACACTTGTCCTAGAAGTCAAATACCCCCCTTTTCCAAAGAAGAAAACAAGAATAACAACTTAGTTTTTGTACCCCATCCATCTAAATGGGTTGCCGCAGCCACTCTGGGCAGTTTCCAACATAATATACAAACAACATCACACATTAAAAGTGGGCTTTCATACCTCATGTTACGTCTGCTTCATGTTACATTCTTTCAGGTTACATCCCGCGACAACCCAGAAGTACCAGAAAGGGTTACTTCCGGGTTTTGTTGCTCGCGCATGCGCAGAAGCGCAAAATGATGTCACACACATGCGCAGAAGCGGCGAACCGCAACCCACACGTGCGCAGACGCACCGCTGCGGGTTGCGTTCTTTTCATGTTGCGAACGGGCCTCCGGAACGGATCCCGTTCGCAACCAGAGGTACCACTGTACCTTTTTTTTTTTTCTAATGACATTGTAACTGACATTTAAAAGTAAATCTCTGGTTTTAAATCTTTTGGAATCCAGGTGTTTGTTTTGTTTGTTTAATAAAAATATTAATTGTAAAAAGAGCCTGGATGCATGGGAAAGCGCCCTGAGAATCCATCCACTGAGGTCGTGTTGCTCAGCCTCATTCTGCATTGTCCAGCTTCTGTTTTTGGGTGGGTGGGGGCAAGAGGCAGTGGGAGAGAAGCCCTTTCACAGAGTCAGTGGCTGTGGAAATATCCAGGTGGAAATAATGCATATTTCCAAAAAGAGAGAGCGAGAGAAAAGTTCCAAGAGTTTCTGTGCTCTTTCAGTGGCCCTGGCGAGAGGGCGGTGCCTCTCTCCTTCCCTGCCCTCCCACTGTGGCTGAATCGCGAAGGGTTGGGAGCATGAGAAATGGGGCTCTGCCAGCAGCTCAAGGCCTGCCCTCCAGCAGTCCCTCCTTAGCTTGGAAGAAGGCGCTCCATATTTCTCCTCGAATGAAACGCTCGCCTTGTGGCACCAGCAGCTCTTTTCAAAAGACAAAGCGCTGGGCGTGGAACTTGTCAGCTTGCCTGGGAGCGAAGGCTGTGCTCAGCGTCCCAAGATGCAAGGGGGTGGGGGAGAGGGCCTCAGGCTTTTGCAAAGGAGATTTGCCGTGTCCCATAATATGCATGTTCCGATCATAATGTTTTCATGGCCTTACTCCTGTCATTTGTGCTCCTTGGAGGTAAAATACCGCGCTTGCAGGAGGCCTTGGCAACTGATGATGCGCTCCTGGCCGTGCCTGCCCCGTTGTTGCTGCTGCTTCTGTTTAATTAGATGCTCGCACTTCTCGGGATTATTGTCAAAAGTAAAATGGATGGTTTCCACATTAGGAACCATGTTATTCCTGTCCCAAGTTAAATATAAATGTGTTGGGGACAGAGAGGTGTTGTTGGTACTTGCGAAAGTGTCTTGAGATTCTAGTCATCTGTATTCCTCACTTTCTTCCAGTGTAGAGAGTTGGCTTAATTTTTTTTTTAAAAAAAATAACCAACAACTGTGTGTGTCAAATTTTGTATGTTGGTATTTATGCACAATGTTTTGAATCTAATTTTGAAACAGGCCCTAGCTCAAGTGTAGCACACGTAGTTGGTGGGCAGAAGATGTTGAGTTTGTCTCTGACATGTCTAGTTGCAGGCTTGTTAAAGGATAACATGACTGGTAAAGGTACAGTCAGGCTGCGTGTTTTCAGGTTGTGCACTGTGCCGAACCCGGAAGTACTGGAACAGGTTACTTCCGGGTTTCGGCGCTCGCGCATGCACAGAAGCACTAAATCGCACTTTGCGCATGCGCAGAAGTGCCGAATCATGACCTCCGCGTGCGCAGGGTTGCGAACGCTGCGGGTTGCAAACATACCTTCCGCACGGATCACGTTCGCAACCCTAGCATCCACTGTACAGTGGTGCCTCGCAAGACGAAAAGAATACGTTCTGTGATTCTCTTCGTCTAGCAGTTTTTTCGTCTTGCGAAGCAACCCCATTGGCGGATTAGCGCTATTAGTGGCTTTTAGCGGCTTTTAGCAGCTTATCAGCTGATCGGATCAGCTGATAAGCGGCTTAGCGGCTTAGAAAAAGGGGGGAGGGGAAAAAACCAGCAGGAACTCGCAAGACATTGTCGTCTTGTGAAGCAAGACCATAGGAGATTCGCTTTGCGAAGCACCTCCAAAACAGAAAACTCTTTCGTCTAGCGAGTTTTCCATCTTGCGAGGCATTCGTATTGCGGGGCACCACTGTATCTGTATAACACTTGAGATCTGTTCTCTGAACAGTAGGTGGTTGTAACCCAGATGGACCAATGGTCTGGTTCTCTAGTGGGCAACCGTATATCATTGGGTAAAAATGGTAATCTGATGTTAATGATATCAACCTCTGATGCTGTGAGGATATGAAAGCTTACAAGTTTCACATCAGTTTGCCTTCCCCTGGTGCCCTCCTTCTGTTTGGGACTACAACTCCCATCAGCCACAGCGAGCATGGACATACTGGTGGGAGTTGTAGTCCAAAATACTGGAAGGGCAGCAGCCTGGGGAAGGCTGTGTTGGACAAATAGAAATTTACTGAGCGTTTACAGTTTCTTTCAATAATTTATTTCATATTGCACTAAGGAATCTTATAGAGTATCGAAGTGAAGTTGTCTCTGCCCTTGTAGCTTTCAGGTGTGCTTTCTCAGAAGACTAACAGTGGTTGCTTAATGGGGCATTCTAGATATAACTGAAACAATCTCTTTTATCATTGCATTATTTTCCACAGCTTTTTAGACGGGAACTATCCCAAAGTTTCGGACAAGGAACTACATTTGATCCAGTTCCCTCTGCTCAAATTTTGATTTTGGCTCTGACAACTGAAAAATACTCCCATACATGCTAAATGATTCCTAGAGAGAAATTTTCCCTGTGCCTTTTTGTGGGTGTCAGAAGCGCCAGCCTTCCTGGAAAAACACATAATTTGGGCTGTATATGCAGGAAACACACCCATGGTACCTATGGGACCGCCTCTCCTGGTATGCCCAACGGAGGACCTTAAGCTCCACAAATGACAACACTTTGGAGGTCCCAAGTCGCAAGGTGGTTAGACTGCTCTCAACTAGGGCCAGGGCCTTTTCAGTACTGGCCCCGACTTGGTGGAATGCTCTGTCACAAAAGACTAGGGCCCTGCGGGACTTGACATCTTTCCGCAGGGCCTGCAAGATGGAGCTGTTCCGCCTGTCCTTTGGTTTGGACTCGGTCTGACCCTTATGTTTCCCTCCCCTTATGGTTTTGATCTATTGGCTACTTTTAAAATGAGGCTGCATTTTTAATTGCATTTTAACCCGTATTTTAAATTGTTTTTTTCCCTTATTATGTTTTTACTGTAATTTTACTGGTGTTAGCCGCCCTGAGCCTGGCTCTGGCCGGGGAGGGCAGGGTATAAATAAATTATTATTATTATTATTATTATTATTATTATTATTATTATTATTATTATCCCTTCCGTTGCTTCCTGTTGCCTCAGGAGTGATTCTGTGGAACCCAGAGGTGAGACAGAATTTAGACAGGGCAGGTAGTTTGGAAACTCCTGTTTGGTATTGAGGGGTGTCACATTTCATGCACATTACAGATGAAACTAGAAGGGAGTTTCTTATCAGGTAAGTGCTTGAGAGTCTCCCGCTTATTGCCTCTTCAGCAGTCATTAGTTTTCTTGGCAGGGCACAGCATGGCTGAACATTAACGAGAGCAAGAGCTACTACACGGAGTGGTTCCTTGAGCTTTGCTCTCCATTACCAGCTGGTCTCATTTCTGCTGACCGTGTTGTTTGTGGGGGTGGGAGGGTTGGAGGAAGGAAATTACACCTTTTCAGTTTCGCTCCATTTAACTCTGGGCTGTTGGGCACGAGACGATGGCAGAGTAGTATCTTAGGCAGGGATTGGGAGGCTGGATGCGGCCCACAACATCTTTAAATCCACCCTGTGGCCTCCGCTCTCCAGCTCTGCCTCTAACAGAGCAGTTAGGTTTGCTTTATTATTTGGGGACACAGGTGGCGCTGTGGGTTAAACCACAGAACCTAGCACTTGCCGATCAGAAGGTCGGCAGTTCGAATCCCTGCGACAGGGTGAGCTCCCGTTGCTCGGTCCCTGCTCCTGCCAGCCTAGCAGTTCAAAAGAACATCAAATTGCAAGTAGATAAATAGGTACCGCTCTAGCGGGAAGGTAAACGGCATTTTCGTGCGCTGCTCTGGTTCGCCAGAAGCGGCTTAGTCATGCTGGCCACATGACCCGGAAGCTGTACGCCGGCTCCCTCGGCCAATAAAGAGAGATGAGCGCCGCAACCCCAGAGTCGGCCACGACTGGACCTAATGGTCAGGGGTCCCTTTACCTTTACCTAGCTATACAGGAAGATCTATCTTAAGCGTGGGAGATGAATGAATTGCGGGGGCAGTGGGAATGGGTGAACGGGATGCATGCATCTGAGTGTGAGACATCAAGAAGGTGTCTGTGGCCTCATTCACCTTTTGGGCTCCAGCCCTGTCCATTGCTGGCATGCCTTTTCCAGCAGGTATTAGCACCAATTTGTGCATTAGATTTCTGTTTTTGCTCATTGATGATCTTCCACCTCTGGATACCCAGGGAAATGTGATGTGCGGATATGGTTCACACTGCAGCCCTTGGAGGTTAAGCAGATTATATACTTGAGAAAAGTACCACTATTAGGTCTGTTTATGGTCCCCCCCCCCCAGCTTTGCTCTCCTAAGCATAAGGCGCAGGAGTCTTTACTAAAAGACTGGGGACAGGTGGGCCTTGTAGAGTTTTGGCTGGGGCGGAGAGACTGTTGGGTGAAAGGGCAAGGAGAGAAGGTGGGGGCTGAGCTCCATGTTCAGGTCCTGGAGGCAAGAAAAAGAGAAGGAGCCTTCAAGCCCTGCTCCCCTCCTTGTGATTTCCAGAGGTGTTTGGCTGGCAGCTGTTGAAAACAGAATGCTGGACTAGGAAAACCCTTGGACGGATTCAGCAAGAAAGTTCCTACTGAGCTCTGGTCCTGATGGGGGCACAGGAGAATCAGAACTCAGTACTCACCTGCTGCCTTCTGCAAGATTAAGGCCTAGAGATGTTTGTTCAAGAGGGGGCAGAAGGACATGGATATTTGGATGTAAGGTAAAGCGGTGGTGATTGTAGGGAGTTAAGAAACATAAAGAGGGATGTGGGTGGCGCTGTGGGTTAAACCACAGAGCCTAGGACTTGCCGATCAGAAGGTTGGCTGTTCGAATCCCCGCGATGGGGTGAGCTCCCATTGCTCGGTCCCAGCTCCTGCCAACCTAGCAGTTCGAAAGCACGTCAAAGTGCAAGTAGATAAATAGGTACCACTCCAGCGGGAAGGTAAACGGCGTTTCCGTGCGCTGCTCTGGTTCGCCAGAAGCGGCTTAGTCATGCTGGCCACATGACCCGGAAGCTGTACGCCGGCTCCCTCGGCCAATAAAGCGAGATGAGTGCCGCAACCCCAGAGTTGGCCAGGACTGGACCTAATGGTCAGGAGTCCCTTTACTTTTACCTTTACCTTAAGAAACATAAAACGGCACGCCATACGAGAGGGACTCACACAAGTTGATGAGAATTCTTTTCCCTACCCCCCAAACCACTGGAAAACCTTGCCTAGCCTTCCTGATACCTGCACGTTTACCTGATTTCCATTGTCCACATTCAGCGAAGAATAGAATCTTGCAGTGTTGTTTGAAAATTGAAACTTAAGGTCTCAGAATCATTCTGTTTGTTGTTCTTGTTGTTTTTCAGTTTGTCATGAATATTCAGAGGCATAAAATGCACAGACCCAGGCAGAATTCAAAGCCTTAGACAAAGCAGTAGAACAGTTTTCATTACAAAGATAGGGTGTGGTGCAGCGAGTTGCCCAGCAGAGTTGCATGTGGGGGGGCAGCAGAAGCCTAATGAGCTGCAATCTTGTTTGCTCAGCTGCAGAAGAGTCAGATGCCACCAGTCACTCTGCAGTGAAACTTAGGGGCTCCTTCTCCCCACTCTGCTTGTGGTTGGAGCCGGGATGCTTCAGGAACCCAACAGGAGTGATGAGTGGTGCAAAGGAAATGCCTTTCAGAGCTCTAGGACACAGGCCAAGTGATGCAGAAGAGATGATGAAGCTGACTTCATTAGAGCTTGTAAATGCTTCCTTCCTGGAGCAGAAAGAGCTATAAACATGTGCAGCTACGTTACCTGTTAATTATTACTATGCTCTGTTTCCTCTGCTTTCCTGGGCTGCTTCCTTATGAAGGTCTACAGTAGGAATTCACCAGGGCAGAAATCCTGGTTCAGACCGTCCCAGTGTCCCGGATTGTTAGGGCAATGTAGAGCTGATCCACTTGCTTGCAGACAGTTTGAAGGGAAAGTCTCTTTGCCCAGGAGTAAATATTACTGTCCTCTGACGAGTGTTCAGACACCATGATTTCCTTTCCCCTCCACACTTCTGCTACCATCTGTTTCAAAGAAAGATTTAGCTCCGCCAAGGCTCTGTGGCTTAGCTGTACGGATCCCTTCCCAGGGTAGAGCATAATCTGAAAAAGAAAAATAATTTTACACAATTTTAGCCGATGTGATTGATCTGTGCTGCGCTTACTTATTGGCGGTACTCTATATACGGTCTGAATTGTAGGCCCTCTGACATTCAAAACCAGAAGCCAGGGCTAACAAGGTTCCTGCCTGCAAATAAGTTCAGGGAATAGCTAAGTAGGAAAAGAGAGACTGGCTGCTGTGGAATTTCTAATGCAGCGAAGGGAGGGATTTTCAAATAAAGAGACCCAAAAAAAAAAAAAAAACCCCCTTCAAATTCCGTAAGCAGAAATTTTTAATGGATGTTTCTCCGGCATCGAGAGCGCTAATTGGAGCTCTCTGCAAACAGCAGAGCTGCGGAGCAGCAGGTGGAAGTTAGCAATGAATGGAAACAATCCCTAGTTCAGTCTCCCCTCGCCAAGTGCTCCCCAGAGGCAGTTCCTCCTGCTGACGGATTTCAAAGCTTGCCCCTCGTGAAGAGGTGAGAGGGCAGCTCTTCCTCTTCCTCCCCAGCCGAGAGCATCTCATTTCTTTCTCTCCCTCGGAATTAGAGGGAGGAGCCCAAGGGAGAACACAGGAGGCCTTCTGAATCCACCCCGCGTGCCTATACATCAGCGGAGGCCTCCGCCACCGCCGCCAGAGCTTTGCATGCTGGGCTGCTGTTTGAAAGTATCAAGCAAATGCTTTTAGAGCGGCTTTCCCGGGGCTGGAGCCCTTCCAAGGCTAGTAATGTACAGTTGGCAGGACACGGAGTTTGCGGCGGTGGCAGCAGCCTGGGGTGCATCTGCCAAGACAGCCATAAAGCAGGCAAAGGAAGGGGCCAGGCAGTTAATTTTTCAGCACTCCGCCATCCCACAAAAGTTGCATGGCGATTCTGAGCCAGTGAGGCTCCGTGAATGCTGCTTTTCAAGCACTCGGCGCCCCAGTTTGCCAGAGAGCAGAAGAAAAGCTCTCTTGATGAAGTCATAATTTTGCTGGGTTGGAGTTTGTTTTGCAAGTGGATGAGGAAGGAGGTTTGAATGTCTGCACCTTGGAGAAAGCAGTGTTGCTTGCTGCCGATCCATCTTGCATAGGACCCCTCTGGTTACGAGAGTCCTTTGCTGCCCAGCATTGAGTTTCCCAAAGCAGCAACCTAAAGCTTTTTCCTGCAATAGCAGTTTACATGCAGCGTCAATCTACCAAATTGTTACGTGTCATCTCTGAGAAGTCTTCCTCTCCCGCCCCCCACCCACAAAGTGTAGCAGGCTGACTCTGTTCCCACCACCGGCCACAAGCTGCAAAGCGATCCCCACCCTCCCAAAAAAGAGGCTTAAGATGGAGAGAATTGTGATGAATTGCGACCCATGTCATTAGTGTATGTTGGGTGCCATTCGAATTCTCTTCCTCAAGCACCTGAAATGTTTAGAGCAGTCCTAGTAATGCTCCCTTCCAAAGCTGTTTTTTGACCCATATCTGCCCGGCTTGCGTCAACAAGGCACACCTCTCCTGCAACACTTGCTGCTGCTTCTCCTCTCTGCCTGTGGATCGTGGGCTGGGACAGACCCAGAGGTGATCTTGCTCGGCCTCCAGCCCTTTGGCAGCATCTGCCTGTTATCTCCCATATGGATTAATTTACATCCCCTTAATTAAAGCAGGCCACGGCTTGATTTAATTAAATTTTCCAGGACTATTGACAAACTTTAAATCAATCAAATAAAATCAGGCCGAAAGAATGCACACTGAAACTGGACACCCTTAAAAGCTTAAACCATGGCCACTGGAAGCCAGCAATGTTGCTCTGCTAATAAAATAGGAGCAACATAGAAAGGCTGCCTTATAACAGTTTTGGCATTGGTCCATCTTGCGCAGTATTGTCTACTTTGACTGGCAACGGCTTTCCAGGATTTCAGACAGAAGTAACTCTCTGCATTTACCTGGAGATGACAGGGATTGAACCCGTGGCCTTTTGCATGAAAAGCCTGTGCAGCAGCCCTTCAAATGTGAGTTGCCTGGTGGGTCAGGCACCTCTCCTCGTGGAGCACCCCATGTCCCACAGAGTCCAGGTGCATGCGTTCCACCACCACCCCTTTAAAAAATAAATCCACCCTGAACTTTTAAAGCAGGATTTGAATACATCAGATTTTTCTTTTGGAAGGAATCAAACTTGGACACCCAAGTTAAATCTGAAAATTACTTTTCGCAGTTGTGGATTTGCATGTGTTTGTTCAGCAGTGTTAATCCCTTTTAAATTCCCTGCTGGAACACAACTGCTTTTGTTAAAGTTTTTGATTTCACACCTGGTTCTTTCTTCCAAAACATTACTTAAAAAGAGAGAGAGAGAGAGAGAGCTCTGTAGAAGAGCTTTGCGGCAGAGTAGACTGGGGACTGGGAGTGGCTGCCGAGACCACATAACACTGGTCCTGAAAGATCTTCATTGGCTCCCAGTACATTTCCGAGCAAATTCAAAGTGTTGGTGCTGACCTTTAAAGCCCTAAATGGCCTTGGTCCTGTATACCTGAAGGAGCGTCTCCACCCACATTATTCTGCCTGGACACTGAGGTCCAGCGCCGAGGGCCTTCTGGTGGTTCCCTCACTGCGAGAAGCCAAGTTACAGGGAACCAGGCAGAGGGCCTTCTCGGTGGTGGCGCCCGCCCTGTGGAACGCCCTCCCATCAGATGTCAAGGCAATAAACAACTATTTTACTTTTAAAAGACAACTGAAAGCGGCCCTTTTTAGGGAAGTTTTTAATGGCTGACACTGTATTGTTTTTAATATTCAGTTGGAAGCCACTCAGAGTGACTGGGGAAGCCCAGCCAGATGGGTAGGGTATAAATAATAAATTATTATTATTATTATTTGCTCAGGAATGAACCGAGTCTGGGTGTTTCGGGTGACTATTGTCTGTTTCTGCGTTCTGCACAGCATCAAGTCCCCTGATTTAGACCCCTGCATTTTCCTCCTGCAGCGATGAGGCCATGGGATGATAGGTTTGGAGAGGTACAGCCGGGATGTTGTGCACAAGAGCTAGTTTGCAGTGTCTGGCTGGCTTTTGGGGGAGATAATCTGCTGAATTAACAGCCCTGATGCCGCAAGGCAATCCATATGTTCTTGAATCTTATAAGACCTTTACTGCTTTTGTTACTCTCGTGCTAAGAATCATAGTTGACAGTTAGAATCACCAATATTCTCCATCATTATTACTGCTGCCCACTGTTTTGTATGAAGAAGGAGTTTAAAAAGAATTATGCTTACTGTATGCAAGCTTGATCAGCAGAGTGGTTGCAGACCTCTGACTTGCAAATTAAGGGGATTTGAAATTAAATAAAGGATTTTAAATCAACGCGTTTGGTGGTGCCACATTAAAGGTTATGTCATATCTAAAATTGGATCATGATCTTATCAGAGCTTGATTGTCAGTCTAAATCTAATTGTGTCAGTTTAGCTACGTTGAATTTTAATGGAGTTCTCGTCTTTCCTCTTTGATTTAAAGGAAACCAAAATTGTGAATCAATTCACGTGTTCCATAAGAGGCACTCTGTGTTCCCCAAGCTTTGGAATGAAACAGATAAGGAAGATCTCATACTTCTATGTTCCACTCTATTCAAAATGTGACCAGGACTTGACAGGGGGTTCTTTTAGGGAGGGGGGCTGAGGGAGACACAAGAGGCTCATAAGACAGTATGGAGAGAGTGGACATAGAAATGGACACCTTTCTCAAATTGCCAGGACTGTGTCATCTAATCAGGTTAGTGGCCAATAGGTTACAAAGGAAAACCAGAAAATAATGGTTAATAACCAGTTCTAACCTGGGTATTGCTTCCCTTAAAGGAGCACTTGCAATGCTGCGCATTGTCTTGGAGCACATGGTAACCTAGAGGCAGAGACTGCATAGCAACTGAACAGGCCAGGAACCAGAGTGAGAAAGAAGCAGGTGTTTCAGAACCCTGGACAGGCCCATGGGAAGAGATGGCTTGTATTGGGATGGATAGGGATTGCGTTCCAATACCTAACAGTATTGAAGCCTGAGGACACCTCTCGAGTTCTGCATCCTTGTTGGAAAGTGGAGACCCTTAAAGAGGCAGCCATTTGGCCGAAAGCCTGGCACTCAAATCGCCTCTCCTGGGTCTTGTTGAAGTTGTGCGCAGACTTGGCCGCA
Organism: Podarcis vaucheri; assembly: GCF_965113315.1. Lineage (NCBI taxonomy): Eukaryota > Metazoa > Chordata > Lepidosauria > Squamata > Lacertidae > Podarcis > Podarcis vaucheri. The sequence continues at coordinate 4,414,473 of NC_138761.1, forward strand.
CAAGAGGGTCTTGGAGCAAAGATCCTGGGCCCTTGGAGAGGTCCCACTTGAAAGGGGGTAGTCACTTGGGGCCTTAGTTTATGTGTCTCAGGTTTTCTTGTCTTGATGTCCGAGTCCTGTTCCAGGGTGCCTGCTCCTGCCTCTCCTGATTCCATTGGTTCCTCTTCCTCCAAGTCCAACGACAGCGATTAGGAGTTCCCTTTACCAGTGTCCTTTGATTTGCCAATCACCTTTTCTCTTCTCCCCCTTCCTTCCAGTTCTACAGACTGGTAAACTACAGACCAGCATTGGGACATGCCAGTCCTCTGCACCCTGGACTGTACAGTGGTACCTCGGGATGCGAACGGGATCCGTTCCGGAGCCCCGTTCACATCCTGAATAGAACGTAAGACGCGTCTGTGCGTGGATGGATCATGGGTCACCGCTTCCACGCATGCGTGTGACGTCATTTTGGCCGTCTGTGCATGCGCGAGCGGTGAAACCCGGAAGTAACATGCTCCGTTACATCCGGGTCGCCGCAGAGCGCAACCTGAAAATACTTATCCTGAAGCATATTTATCCCGAGGTATGACTGTACTTGCCTGGGTGCTGCTGTGTTTTGCAGCTTCCAGACTCTCAACCAGCCACCTGCAGCCATGTATAAGCAAGAGGTTTTTTTAGCATGCTTCTGCAAAGCACATCCTCTGCAAACGAGCCATGTTTTTCCCCCTCGGGTCATGAATTCCAGTGAGCCGGCAAACTCCTCCACCCCTTTATTTCAGTAGGGCTGAGTTGCTGCCCCCATCTATAAAAACTGGCCTCCCTGTCTCCTCCCCTTGAATGTGGCTTCTATCAGGGATTGATTTCAGATACAAACTCCAGTCACTGCTGTAAAATTCTGTCTGCGCAGCAGCGCTGGGCACTTTGCTCTGCGTGCGTTTATTTTATAGAGCCCTCCCTCCTATGAAGCAAGTCAATAAAATTCTAATTCATCTGCTGACAGTTTCAATCTACTTGACAGCTAAATATATAGAACAAGGGGAAGGAGAGACGATGAAGGCAGGGGAGGAATTGCCCCTGCGTCTTCCCTCATCCAGGCCTGTACAATTTCTGCAGGCTCACTATTCTGCCATGCAAGATGAGAGGCTGGCAAGGGGCACAAAATGTGATATCTAGAACCCCCAGTTTCCCCCCAAGTCCCCACTGAATTTGACACTGGCATCAGAAAAAAGAGGAGTTGGGAGTCTCAGCTGTGCTTTGCTGGTCTTTCCTATTCGGTGGACTTGAATGGGCTCTTAAGAGTTGGCCTTTCAGGGCTGAAATACCTGCCTTCTGTCCTGCCCCAGTATGGGTCACATTCAGACCACGAATGCGATAGTCGAAGCCTTGGCGCCACTGCCTTCATGCTCCTTCCCAGATATCTGGAGGAAAACTAAATAATCATTGAAGTCCCCATTACTGGAAACAGCACTGTGTTAACCTTTGGGGTAGGGCTTGCACTCTCAAGTGGAGTTTCTGACATGAAATGTTGAATTGCATGTTTACATTCCCCAAGTGGTTTCTTATCAGAGCCGGAAGCAATAATGAAAGAGCAGATAACACTGAGGTGACCAGTCTTAACCACTCAGCCCCGCTTTGAATGCTGAAGTCTTGACTGGGATCAGGTCCTGTGGCTCTAAGGCGCCCCCCGTTTTGTGCCTGAAAGGTCTCTAGCCATGCCCTGAATCGTCTTTGCTCTGGCGAGAAGCACTGTCTAATGAGAACATAAGAAGAGCTTGCTGGATCAGGCCAGTGGCCCCTCTAGTCCAGCATCCTGTTCCCACAGTAGCCAACCAGATGCCTGTGGGAAACCTTCAAGCAGGATTTGAGCCCAAGAGCAGCTCTCCCTCCCTGTGATTTCTAGCAACTGTCATTCAGAAGCATCGCTGCCTCCAACTGTGGAAGCAGAGCATAGCCATCATGGCTAGAAGACGAAGATTGCCCTCTCCGTAAATTTGTCTCATCCTCTCTTAAAGCTACCCTGGTCCTGAATGGTGTAACTCTGACTCTGAAGACCAGGTGCGCAGCCTGGGAAACATTTTGGACTCAGAGCTGTCCATGGAGCCGCAGGTCAATTCTGTGTCCAGGTTAGCTGTTTACCAGCTCCATCTGGTATGCAGGATGAGACCCTACCTGCCCGTGGACTGTCTTGCCAGAGTGGTGCATGCTCTGGTTATCTCCCTCTTGGACTACTGCAATGCACTCTACGTGGGGCTCCCTTTGAAGGTGACCTGGAAACTACAACTAATCCAGAATGCGGCAGCTAGACTGGTGACCGGGAGCAGCCGCCGAGACCATATAACACTGGTTTTGAAAGACCTACATTGGCTCCCAGTATGTTTCCGAGCACAATTTAACGTCTTGGTGCTGACCTTGAAAGCCCTAAACGGCCTTGGTGTCCAGTATATCTGAAGGAGCGTCTCCATCCCCATCGTTCTACCCGGACACTGAGGTCCAGCGCCGATGGCCTTCTGGTGGTTCCCTCACTGCAAGAAGCCAAGTTACAGGGAACCAGGCAGAGGGCCTTCTCGGTAGTGGCGCCCGCCCCGTGGAACACCCTCCCATCAGATGTCAAAGAGGACAACTACCAGACTTTTAGAAGACATCTGAAGGCAGCCCTCTTTAGGGAAGCTTTTAATGTTTGATGCATTACTGTATTTTAATATTTTATTGGAAGCCGCCCAGAGTGGCTGGGGAGGCCTGGCCAGATGGGCAGGGTATAAGTAATAAATTATCTATTTATTTATTTATTATTATTATTATTATTATTATTATTATTATTATTATTATTATGGTTGGTGGCAATCTCTGCCTCCTATCGGAGTGAGTTCTATAGTTTAACTTGGTGCTGCATGAAAAAGTTCTTCCTTCTATGTGTCTCGAACCTTCCAACAATCAACTCCATGGAAGATCCACAAGTTCTAGCGAGATGAGGGAGGGATAAAAACTTTCCTCTATCCCTTTTCTCCATGCCACTTTATGAATTGCTCTCATAATAGCTCACCAGAAGGTCGCCGGGCTCACCATTCTATGCGAGCTCCAGAAGAGGGACTCCCATTTAAAATTCCCTTTTAATCCTGAGGTGTGACACTGGTCCTCCTTCAGCTGGAGATACTGAGAAGCCAGGGGACTGGAGGGCTGTGTGTTCTTTCATGTGGGGCTGACTGTGTGAAGGTTGGCAGAGAAAAAGGCAAGTATTTCCTGAAGGAAATTCTTGACGGAAATTCCAGGGCAGCCTATTTATTTACACATGCAGACACACACCCCTTTAGCAGGTATTGGAAGCCCCAAGCAGAATCAGTTCAGCACCCTGAAATCCTGGAGAGAAAAAAGACTCTCCGTCCATAAGCTTTCCAACAACTTGGGCAGTTGTTTACAACGTTGGCTCATGCTTTACCAGCTGCCCATTATTTGCCATGAAACCAGAATTAGAAAGCTTTGTTTTCAGCCGGGATCCCAGTTCGGACTTGGAGACAAAAAACTAATTTGCGGTAAGCGCAGTGTGTTCGTTTTGGACCTTCAGGCCAGCCACGTGAACCAGAACCAGAAATTGGGAAGAGGGAATGGAAAGACACACAGGAAAGACCCCCTGAAGCACATTGACAGGGGGTCTGACCGTGACAAGTAACCATGACTCCTGGAGCCAGGCGTCTGTCTCCAGCCTTTGAAATCAGGAACATTTTCAGGGGGACCTACTGGAAAAGCTCTGGTTGAGTCTTGATGGGTGGAGTACGAACCAATTCTGGATGAATGGCTGCTTAAAGAATGGGGAGAGGGGGAGATGTGCAATTAGTATCACATTCCTTAAGAAGTCATACATCAGCAGGCAGTCACTGCTCATTAATTTTATGTTCAGTCGGTGCTGCATAATTTCCCCTGTCACAGTTCAGGCAACCAGCCCTTTTCGACTTCATAAGGCACCAATGCAGTATGTGCAGCCGCTAGAAATGGCTTCCTTTTGCTGCTGTTGTGGGAGGTGGCGCCTCTGTGGTTTCTGCTTATGCTTTGAAAAGGTTGCTCTGTAATGAGACACGAAGGACGCCGAACTCTGTAGAGACTCCACCCCCCTTCCCGCTTCCCAGACCCCTTTTATTTCAGCGGGGAATGTGCACGAAAAATTCTCAGTGGTGTTCGTCGGCTCTAGTGAGTTAATTGGACTCATGTTTGCTCGCAAAAAGGGACGCGAGTGGCGCTGTGGTCTAAACCACAGAGCCTAGGGCTTGCTGATCAGAAGGTCGGCGGTTCGAATCCCCGCGACGGGGTGAGCTCCCATTGCTCGGTCCCTGCTCCTGCCAACCTAGCTGTTCGAAAGCACCTCAAAGTGCAAGTAGATAAATAGGTACCACTCCGGCGGGAAGGTAAATGGTGTTTCCGTGTGCTGCTCTGGTTCGCCAGAAGTGACTTAGTCATGCTGGCCACATGACCCAGAAGCTGTCTGTGGACAAATGCCGGCTCTCTCGGACAGTAAAGTGAGATGAGCGCCACAACCCCAGAGTCGTCTGCGACTGGACTTAACGGTCAGGGGTCCCGTTACCTTTACCTTGCTCGCAAAACGGCAAGATCGCAAATGTTGAAAAGACTCTTGTCATTCGCTCCCTGACATCAGCCAGGGAGAGACTCTTCTGTGTACCTTCTGTGGCCAAATCGGGGTTGGTCAGGAGGGAGTGCTGTGAAAGTCTTTTCTGTGGTTGCACCTCATTTGTGTAATGCCTTGCCTCAGGAAATTCGTTTCCCCAGCACCCACCCCGGACAGGCACGTGGTCTGCTGGAATGAGAGCTTTTATGTGGCGAGCCCTAATACCTACTTGTATTTTGGTTTTCGTGATTTGGTTTGGCTGTTAGCTGCCTTCAACAATGCAAATGCCTTGGAAAAGCTTTATATAAAAGAAAGAAAGAAGTTGTTACTAAGGGCTTGATATATCCCGGGCCAGTTTTTTAGTGCCACCTTCACCAGCCTGGCTGGGGCAGATGGGAACTTGGTAATCCAAATCAGTTTGAGGCCATCAGGATGGTGAAGGCTGCTTTAGTGAGTGAACCATTCTCAGAAGTCTTCCTGGATCCGAGCAAACGCCCACTGAGTCCAGCACAATTCGGTTTTTAAGTTTTAATGGTCTGATAAGACATTGCGTTGCTATTTTAATTACTGTTTAGTTACATTTCACATTTTCTTACTACTGGCTATCCTGGTCTGCCACCCGTGGTACAAAGGGCAGGATCCACAACGGAAACAATAAATAAAGCAATGCACTAATATCAAAACCATTCTCCAAGCGTTAATCCATGTGGATCCAAAATGGGGTGACCCCACACACAAGTAGGTTTGCATCGACAAGCTTTGGGAACCCTGAAGTTTGTAGAAGTAATTAAGGTGGGGGGAGAGAAAACTTTAGAAAAAAGAATGGTGTGGAAGAAAGTCCCCCCCCCCCAAATAGCATAGTGAGGACTGAGCATGCTCAGTGGCTTTTTGGGGGTGAAATATCGGGGGGGGGGATTGGATTGAATGGAGTGGATTGTTTGCCTGGAATCCTGAAGAGGGGCACTTGAAAACCACATCATTTCCTTACAGGTCGCATTGTTGCAGAACCCAAATGTTCTGTGAACAGAACTGTGCTTTTTGTTGTTTAGTCATGCCAGGCACTCCTGTCTTCCACTGCCTCCCGCAGTTTGGTCAAACTCATGCTGGTAGCTTCGAGAACACTGTGCCACCATCTCGTCCTCTGCCATCCCCTTCTCCTTCTGCCCTCCATCTTTCCCAACACCAGGGTCTTTTCCAGGGAGTCTTCTCTTCTCATGAGGTGGCCAAAGTATTGGAGCCTCAGCTTCAGGATCTGTCCTTCCAGGGAGCACTCCGGGCTGATTTCCTTCAGAATGGAGAGGTTGGATCTTCTTGCAGTCCATGGGACTCTCAAGAGTCTCCTCTTACAAAACAGTTAATTTAGAATTGCACTTTTTTAACAACAAAAAAACTCCCCACAAACCATGATTTAAGAATCCTATAGTACGAACAAGGCTAAAGAAACAGACATATGAAAAGAGAAAGGGAACTTGTCTTGGCTGAAGGCAGGAGTGGAGAACCTCAGGGCCAGAGGCCAACTGCTGCCCTCCCAGTCCCTCTATCTTGCCCTTACGACTCTCCCCAGACAATATCTCCTGCCTCCTCCTCCCCTCGGTAGCACCCTCCTTGAGTGTTTTTGGCTGGCTGAGATGTGCCCTTGGATTCTGATGGTTTGCCAGGATGGAGGATAGAGGACGGGGGTGTGCAGAAATGAGCTTGCTCTACAAAAGTAAAATTCACATCCGTCACTCTGCCCTTTTTGCCTCTGTCCCCACCTACCACTGCCATGTGGGCCCCAGAAAGTTGCCCAGAACCGGACGTGAATGTCCCTGAAGCTGGAAATTGCTCCCCATCCGTGGCTTAGGGCGTCACCTGGCAGAAGTCACAATGGCAAGAGGGGTACGATGAGAGCTTCCCTCTGAAGAGAAAGACGATAATTTGCTCGAGGAGCACTATAAATGATTGCTAATAAATGAAAAGTGAAGTAGGAGCTTCAAGAGAAATGAAGCAACGTATAGCTGGATTTTCACCTCCTGACTGAATGAATCAGCCACGTAGATTGCAGCTCTTTCCGGTGGAAGGCCAAAAGCCCGAGGGCACCTTGGAGGCAGATTTGTGGAGGTTTAAATGCATTAGATAGTGACAATGCCATAAAGAGCAAGAAATATTTCACAGTGAAAAACCCCACCAACATCCTGAGGTCTTTCCACAGTGCATCATTTTCCAGCAGTGCATTTCAGTTCCCAGGTATGCCTTGGGACTGAATTCAGACAACATCCATTTCAGGACCACACCGGAGAGCTGAGAGTTTGAGTTCAGTGCGGCTGAATCCTACATTTTATAAATCCAGAAGCCCTAAATCGGTAGGATACCTGTACTTGCTTTGCACACCCAGTTTATTTTTTTCTAATGATGTAGATGGCGACCGTTCTGACCAAGGCTGGATTAGCAAACAAATTAACAAGGCCCTAACCTGCCGGAATATGTGATGCTACCAGTATGGTTCTGGATTTGACAATGTTGCCAAGCTTCGTATTCAGTGCTAAAGTGAAATAAATTGCTGTGAGGACATGCTAGCTGGGGATGGAAGGGATTTGCTCTTCTAAACATCTGGGGAGCATCCGCTTGGGAAAGGCTGACCTGGTCAGTCTCACAAACGGCGAGTGGGGTGTTGTACTTCCTCAGATTGCAGGTGGCATCTCTTCCAACAGAACTTCATGCCGCACAAGAAAATCTACTGTGTGTATTATGTAGAATATCCCAAGTGAAATTCTGTACTCATTGGTATGCTTGTTTTCTATGTACAGGAAATGTTAATTGGTTTCTGTATGGGAGAGCCTTCCGTCCTGTGAGTCCTCACCCACAGTCTGGGGCGGTATAGTAATATAAGAATAATAATTTATTATTTATACCCTGCCCATCTGGCTGGGTTTCCCAGCCACTCTGGGCAGCTTCCAACCGAATATTAAAAACAATGCAGCGTCAGAAATTTAAAACTTCCCTAAACAGGGCCGCCTTCAGTTGTCTTTTAAATGTAAAATAGTTGTTTATTGCCTCGACATCTGCTGGGAGGGCGTTCCACAGGGCAGGTGCCACCACTGAGAAGGCCCTCTGCCTGGTTCCCTGGAACCTCACTTCTCGCAGTGAGGGAACCACCAGAAGGCCCTCGGCACTGGACTTCAATGTCCGGGCTGGATGATGGATATGGAGACATTACTTCAGGTATACAGGACCAAGGCCGTTTAGGGCTTCAAAGGTCAGCTTTAAAGGTACAGCTCAGGAGGTACAATGGCACCTCCAGGAGTGATAGAAACTAGGACAGCCACTCCATAGGCAATCTGCAGCCTGCTTTGGCCCCTGCTCCTGCCTCTGCAGCTTTTGATGGCTGCAGGTGCTCTAGCTAGCCTCACTTTCCCAACCCTCATGCAGCCTTGCTGTCACGGCAAACCTTTCCTCTTTCCTCTTCTTTCCCCTCTAGTTGCACACATATCGAACACACCTGTGTGTTGCTGATCCCCAAAATCCTTCTGCTGATCTTCCCACTGCCTGTTCTTTCCTGTGGGTTAGGCCGTGTTGGACTAATTCCGTACCAAAGTACTAATGAACGGCATGACTCTGTGTCAAGCCCTTGATCGATGTCCGCACCGGAGTCTCTTTAGGTTTGATTTTAATTAACTGAAGATCAAAGCTCTGCATCAAGGGAGCTGCGGTTATTCGCCTTCTGTTGCTTCCCCAGTTGCTCGTACGAAGAGAAGGGCCAGCCCTGGGCTCAGGGCTCTCTTAACACCTTTGCTGCCCAGAAGGGGAGGGTTGAGGAGGCAGGTGGCGCGGAGCTGTGTTGCTTTGAGAGCGCATGGGGATACTTGTGGTTATGGGACCTGCCATCTTGCACTCTTATTCTTCCACCTTTTCATCCAGTTAACCAATCCAAGCTTGCCAGCTTCCACTGGTCTGTGTCAGGGCGTGGCGATCACACAGGGTCCCCGGACGTCTCACCGTCTATTGATCCCTGTGCCGCCACTTTATTTCTCGCTGCCACCACCCAGGCCCTACCTGGTACAATACTGAGTCCAATCAGGGTTAAATTGAAACATAAACTTTTGTTTAATTATTGCAGTTTAACAAGCGTGTGGTTTCATAAATGGTATCGGTCAATTACAATCATGGGGTGCCTATCCAGACCGATAACTTCTGCTACCTGCTCTCGCTCACTAAACCACCTGTCAGATATTTACTTGTCTTCCTAGCTCCTAACTGTTCCTGACTCAACTTATTTCGCTACACGAACTCAACCTACCCACAGACTCTACCCCAATTCACTCCCACTCCAACCAACCCAACTCCCAACGAACTCCTCCCAGAGCTGGTTTTATAGTCCCTCTTGACTCCACCCCCCCAGGTTCTGATTGGGTAACTTGTTTAACTAATTCACCTCCAGCACTCATATGTTAACATCACACAGGGATAGAGTCTTTCAGCCACTGCCTCTCTCTGCATGCCCAAATCTCTCCTATTCTCACAACGCATCAGGTAAACGTGTGCCCGGTTTTGCAGCACTTGCGACTGCCGATGGAGTGGGCTGGGGCTTTCAAGATGAAACGTTCTCCTAAGCAAACACATTCCCTTCACAAAGAAAAGGAGCCTTTCAGGGAGAAGGGTTGAGTTTTGCTTCCTCTCTGATCTGGGATTCTTTTCACATGGAGGAGCTTCAGAGCTCCCTTATCTGAAGTACATTCGGAACCAGGTTTCCACCTTCTCTGTTTGTGACGGAGATGGTCTTGGATGCTCTGACCCACCTTAAGTAATAGACATGAGACTAGACTGGGCTCTCTTATGCCACCATTTGGCTACTGGTTCCTTTGGAAGGTGCTGGTTCCCTTGGAAAGTTCCTGGGATATTAAGCACTGGCTCCCAGTGGAGTAGAAGAAGAAGAAGAGTTTGGATTTGATATCCCGCCTTTCACTCCCTTTAAGGAGTCTCAAAGCGGCTCACGTTCTCCTTTCCCTTCCTCCCCCACAACAAACACTCTGTGAGGTGAGTGGGGCTGAGAGACTTCAGAGAAGTGTGACTAGCCCAAGGTCACCCAGCAGCTGCATGTGGAGGAGCGGAGACACGAACCCGGTTCCCCAGATTACGAGACTACCGCTCTTAACCACTACACCACACTGGCTCTCACACTGAGTACAGGGTCAGATTTAAGGTGCTGGTTTTGACCTTTAAAGCCCTTCACGGCCTAGGACCCTCGTACTTACAGGACCGCCTCTCCCGATATGCCCCGCGGAGGACCTTAAGGTCCATAAACAGCAACACCCTAGAGGTCCCGGGCCCTAAGGAAGTCAGATTAGCCTCAACCAGAGCCAGGGCCTTTTCAACGCTGGCTCCAGCCTGGTGGAATGCTCTGTCTCATGAGATCAGGGTCCTGCAGGATCTGATTTATTTCCACAGGGCCTGTAAGACAGAGTTGTTCTGCCTGGCCTTTGGCTTGGAATCAACTTGATCCCCTCCCCCTCTTTCCTTTTTCCTTTCTCCTTCTGTGATGGAACTCCTATTTGGGGACTTCCCTGGCTTTTTTCTGGCCCACGTAGGATAGTTGGCCTTGGTGAAGATTTGATGTTTTCATCCCCCAAAAGTTTTTGATTTGCATTTCTACTGAAATGAGGCTGCATTTTAATGTTGTATTTAATCTTGCTTTTAAGTTGTATTTTATTCAACTGTTTTTATACCTGGTGTTAGCCACCCTGAGCCCGGTCTTAGCTGGGGAGGGTGGGCTATAAATAAAATTGATGATGATGATGATGACTGAGGAGGGCTGTGGAAGAGAGAGAATCCCTCCCCGCCCCCAGTTTTCCAATTGGAGCACACCAACATCAGCCACGTCCTGTTTTGGGCTAGTGTTTGTTGGGAGGTTTTCATCTTAGAAGCAGACTGGTCCTTTTTACATCAAGTTGTGAAAGGCAAGAGAGGATTACTATCGCCGTCACCATTTGTGTTTGGTTTCTGCCCCTTGCTGCTCCTGGCCGCAGAAACTAGCTCAGGGCACAAACACCTTCTCCCCCTGCAAGCTCCAGGCCTCCAGCACTGCCTAGAGCTAACCGAGAGGTGCTCCTAATTCTGCAACGTACTGAAATGCATGTGAAAGGTACCACTTCAACCACAGAATCTAAATGCTCATCAAGAAGTGTGTGTTAAATGAAAGTGGAGGCCAGGTTTGGGGAGTGGGAGACATTGCATGGGGGGGGCGGGTGTCCTTCTCCTGATCTTAATTCTGCTTCCAGCCTAGAAATGTCTGTGAATGCCCCCGTCTTTCTGAAGCCAAGAGAGGGGAAGGGCTCCCGGGCACAATGGCGAAGGCCGTGGCGCCTCGTTCCACCCGCTAATCCTTTTGAATAATAGGCTTGGAAGCGCTGTATGAAACTATTTTGCTAAAGTTGGAGGAGGATTCCACAGCCCAATTAAAGGATTAGAATGGAAAGCCACCGCATTACTCTTAAGTATGTGAATATATGAAGTTGGGGTGGAAGCAGCAAGATAAGCCATTCTTCCTTCTAAGACGGCCTGATCCTCGCCTGCGCTCCTGGCCCAGGGGCTGGCTTTGCGGGAGGCAAATCTTTTGTCCTGTAGGGAGGGGAAACCTTCGTGCCTCCCAGCTCTGCCCCCCAGCATGCGCAACTGGAGAGAGAGAGAGAATGTTAGTATTCTCTTACTCAGAACCATAGAGCTGGAAGGTTCCAGCAGCCGCCGCCACCACCCTGGCCGGGGCAATCCTCAGCTGCAGGCAGGGCTGTGTATGTATCTTTTCAGTCCCCCTTCAGATTAGTATCTGCAATTTGTGTGTCACAATCAGAGTACAGTCATACCTTGGATCCCGAACGCCTTGGTACTCGGACGATTTGGCTCCCGAACGACGCAAACCCCGGAAGTGAGAACGTTCTTTGGAAGCCGGACACGCGGCTTCCGCAGCTCCTGATTGGCTGCAGGAAGGTGCTGCAGCCAATCAGAAGCCACGCCTTGGTTCCTGAACTGTTTCGGGAATCGAACAGGCTCCCAGAACGGATTAAGTTTGGGAACCGTGGTTCCACTGCAGTCGCTTTCAGAGAGCTCACGCCGCACATTGCAGGAGAACGGTGCAAAGGGAAAGGGCCTTTAGACAATCCAGATTGGCCAGGATTCCTTTCTGTGCGCACTCAGGGTGATCAGAGCCTGGAAATGCGCGACTGAAACACTGCTGGGCTTCATGCTTCTCGACAGTCTGTGCCTCACGTCAGCTCCTGTTTCCCGTTCCATCCTCAACACTGAATTTCTCCATTACCTGGCTTGGCCACAACAGCTCCCTCTCCCTGGACTGACTCCTCAGCTTCAATCAGCTCTCTAGTTCCTGACGCTGCTTCAGCCTGGTCCCTGCATCTGAGCTACAGCTGACAAACTCTTCTTCAAGGGCAAGGGATGGGCTGCTTTTGTTCCTAAACAAGGACTGTCTCTGGCTGTCAATGCATAGCCTGATTCTGCTTCAGCTCGGCAGCCTTTGTGTGTGTGGCTTTTCCCTGCCATGTCCCTAGTCCCTGAACTTTATTGGCCCAAGCGGTCTAAACATTTTTCCTGCTTTCTGTCCATCTTTTTTGGAACCCAGCTGAGATGTACTCGAAACTGAAAGCGAATCTCCTTTGACTTGAAAGTGCCCTTTTCTGTGTTGCAGAGAAAACAGCTGATGATGATGTGCAGAAGTCTGATATCTCGTCCAGCAGCCAAGGAGTGATCGAAAAGGAATCTCTGGGGCCTCTTCTCCTGGAGGTATGTACTTAAGGGAGGCAGCTGCTCTGCATTGCCGTCGTGCAAAAAACCTTCTAAATATCAGGGAAGGAGTGTTCTTTTAAGACTGTTCTGAAAGTGGAAATCGGGGACTATAGAGTCCTGCAGCCCGGAACATTTACAAAACAGGTTAGAAAAATAGCTGAGGCCAATGGATTAAATACGCCTAGTTGTGCCTTAAATCTAGGAGACAGTTTGCACAGCTCAAAGCTCCCCCCCCAAGGCGGTTCGCTTGCAGGTCCTCAGTAGGAAGTCAGCACCAATGTTAATTTTCTTAAAAAAAAAAAAAAAGTTTCTAGTATTCATGGTTGCAGGGAGAAGGGGTCTTTAAAAAGGGGATTTCAGGCCAATTAGCCTAACTTCTGTTCCAGATTAGTGGATGGGAAGCATGGCTTTACTGCAGGGCCGAAATGAAGTGCAGGAGCAAATGAGTGGGGGGAAAGGACCCACTGGCAACTCTTGCAGAGCACAGAAATAGCAGAAGTGCCTTCATCAGGGTAATTCCTTCTTCATCCTGCCCTCTGTAGTGAATCATAGAATCATAGAGTTGGAAGAGACCACAAGGGCCATCGAGTCCAACCTAGTGGTTCTTTCACGTCTTCAGATCTAATGCAGATCTTTAACTGGGGGCGCCCTTACCTGTAGCTTGCACCCGATTAAAGCAATCTGTCTTGGAGTGAAAACAAAACCCAGCCACCTCAACTGCATTGACCCAAGTCATGAGATGTTGATGGACCTAAGCAGGCTGGAAATTGCCTGTTGTGCTAAAGGCTCTGCTACTGACCTAGCTTTCCCCTCTGTGCACGAGATCCCCTTCATAGCACAAGAGCCAACTCCTAGGGGCTGAGGTCCCTTTGCCCCACCCCCACCCCAAATAAAACATTTGAGGAGGCTAAGCCCCTCCAAAGTTGATGCCCATTTCCATTCAAATGGTGTGCGTGCCTTGTGTCATGTGATGAGTTATGCTGGGTGGGCCTTACCTGCAGCACACCACTCCCAGTATTAAGTTTTTCAAGTTGGCGCCCTTGCTTCATAGCTACCTGCAGGCATAATAATAATAATAATAATAATAATAATAATAATAATAATAATAATTTATTTATACCCTGCCCATCTGGCTGGGTTTCCCCAGCCACCCTGGGCGGCTTCCAACAAAATAATAAAATACAGTAATGCATCAAACATTAAAAGCTTCCCTAAACAGGGCTGCCTTCAGATGTCTTCTAAAAGTCTGGTAGTTGTTCTTCTCTTTGACATCTGGTAGGAGGGCGTTCCACAGGGCGGGTGCCACCAACGAGGAGGCCCTCTGCCTGGTTCCCTGTAACTTGGCTTCTCGCAGCGAGGGAACCGCCAGAAGGCCCTCCACGCTGGACCTCAGTGTCTGGGCTGAACGATGGGGGTGGAGACGCTCCTTCAGGTATACTGGGCCGAGGCCGTTTAGCACTTTAAAGGTTAGCACCAACACTTTGAATTGTGCTCGGAAATGTACTGGGAGCCAATGTAGGTCTTTCAGGACCGGTGTTAAGTGGTCTCGGCGGCCGCTCCCAGTGACCAGTCTAGCTGCCACATTCTGGATTAATTGCAGTTTCTGGGTCACCTTCAAAGGTAGCCCCACGTAGAGCGCATTGCAGTAGTCCAAGCAGGAGATTAGAGCATGCACCACTCTGGCGAGGCAGTCCACGGGCAGGAAGGGTCTCAGCCTGTGGACCAGATGGAGCTGGGAGACTGCCACCCTGGACACAGAATTGACCTGCATCTCCATGGACAGCTGTAAGTCCAAAATGACTCCCAGGCTGCGCACCTGGTCCTTCAGGGGCAGTCAACCCATTCAGGACCAGGGAGTCCTCCACACCCGCCCGCCCCCTGTCCCCCCAAAACAGGGCGAGGTGGTGCACCTGTTGAATCCTGCTTTGACACAGGATGCAGTAACTCTCTTTTCAGGAAGCTTTTGACGAAGGCTGCAGCCCCCCTCCCTGTTTGCCCCCCAAGTAGCTGGTACATTACCTCTGAACCTGGGAGGTGTTTTGGCAACTGGCTGTAGTTAGAGACCCAGCCTCCCATCTCCCATAAATTTGTTATTGGAACAAACATTGTCACAGATCCCTCCCCAGCTCATCCTTGCCATTTTGAATGCCTTGCCGATGTTCACCTGTGTTGCTTTTGTAGCGCCCCACCCCACCCCACCCCTCACTTTGGAGGTTGTGGGCTTGCCCTCTCGGCTGCCTCAGCCACACAGGACCTAGAAGAGTTTGAAAGCCTGCGCTGCTCGCTTCCCCTTACGCAGCGGGCAGAGGGAGTGACCGACATAGCCAGCGCAACGATAATGCCACATTACCCACAGGGGGAAAGCCCTGCAGCGGCTCGTTATCTTGTTACCGCTGACGATCCGTGTGCTTGAAACGCCTCTTGAAACGCAACAGTGGCATGTGGGGGTTTTTGTTTTAATCATTTCTCTCTGATTTAGGATGCTCAGGAGAGAGGACAGGGGCCCTGCTCCTAATTTCCGGAAATGGATTATTCAGTACCAGTTGCACACTGGTTAGGCACCAGGCAGCCTGCGTTAATGGAACGGAGATTGATTTACACCCGCTACCATTTCTGAGCCGCTGATTCACTCTCTTCCCCTTTGCCTGCTGTATATCCTGCCTGACTTATTCATGCTGCTTTTCCTTTCCTAAATACCTTTTTAAAACGCCAAAGTGTCCAGGGTTGTTGTTTTTTTTTAATGGCAGGGCTGGAAGATGCACTGAAACAGGCGGAAAGTTAAAGGGGGTGGGGAGTTTTAATTCAGGCAAGATCCTGCTTGGCTCTGATCTGCAACTCACCCCTTGCCATGGGGGGGGTGTAGAATTCAGAAGCCTCTGGTTGCTTAGCAACAGGCAACAGCTGTGACTAAGGGAAATTGCGGGTCATGGGCCAATTTGAGGCGTGGGGGGGGGGTGAAATTGCTTCCTGTTTCCAGCAGCTAAAGTAGCGGGATGGGGGAAACACAATTATTCCAATGAAAAATAAAAGAGTGTGAAGCCAAGTAAATGGTGTCTGTCTGCTTAGCGAGGCAATCAATTATCTGGGAAAGGGGCGCAAATGTTGCCAGTTATGCACATGTGGGTGGATGTGCCTGTGAATATATAGCTTCGAATTATGAAGGGGCAGGACTCTTGTCGGTTCTCTCAGATCTCAGGCAGAGCTTAAGAATCCCCAGACCAACCATGCCCAAGGGAGACCTCTCCAGCCTCTTCTGGAAAACGTACACCTCAATCAGAAACCCACCATGCCTCCTGCTAGATTTTGCTTGCCATCGCTCAACGCCATCAGCAGTGGCAGCTGTTCCAAATATTTTATTTTTTTTCCAAATTGAGAGGCACTCCTTGCTAAAAGTGGTGCCATTGGGGTTTTCTGCCAAACTCAGACACCTAGCGGCTGCTGGAGCACCGATCCTAGCAGCCATTTCCCCCTCATTTTACTGGGCAGGCTCAGTGTTGTAAGGAAGCATGCGAGTCACGATAGGATTGCTGGCACAACAACCTGGAGGTGCAAAGAACATCACAGGTGCAATGAAGATACCTTGCCAGGTGGGGTAGGGAACAGTAGCTTTTGTGGGCTTGTTGTTGAGGTCCAGCAGATCCCACGTCACGCAGAGCAGGATTTCTGTATCCTGACGTAGGTGGTACGAAATGGACTGGGCCAGAGAGGTTGACTCTGCTGCTCGTAGAGTATCGTACATGTGGCTTATTACAGAGAGATCCCTCTAGTGCAGCGGTTTTCAACCTGTGGGTCCCCAGATGTTGTTGGACTACAACTCCCATCATCCCTGAGCTCTGGCCTCGCTAGCTAGGGGTGATGGGAGTTGTAGTCCAACAACATCCGGAGACCCACAGGTCGAGAAAGGCTGCTCTAGTGGGTGGCAGAGTTAGCACTAGTTCACCCCAGATATGGTGGCTGCAGGGCAAAATCGCCAGCTGTTCTCTGGATTTTCAGCAGGGTGACCCTCTCACCAGGCCCTGTATCAGATCGCCACCAATCCTTAAGCGAGTGGAGGTTCCCATTACGCTGACATTTCCACTGGGGAGGTGAGGAGCGCAGGCCAGAGTCCCCCAAAGCCCTGTCCTGTGTGACGCAGCGCTTTCCTTGACGCTTCTTTGCTTTGCTCTCGGCCCCGCAGGCGCTCGATGGCTTCTTCTTCGTTGTGAACCGCGAAGGGCGGATCGTGTTTGTGTCCGAGAACGTGACCAGCTACTTGGGCTACAACCAGGAGGAGCTCATGAACACCAGCGTCTACAGCATCTTGCACGTGGGAGACCACGCCGAGTTTGTCAAGAACTTGCTGCCCAAGTCGCTTGGTAAGCAGCTTGGCTTTCCTGACCCCCTCCTCTTCCAGAGACCCTGCGGAACCAGGCAAACAAAATCATTAGCAAGCTGTTGCAATGTCAGTTCACGTCACAACCAATGGGGTAATCCCCCCCCCGATGCTGTGAGGGGTAATTAGTCAGGGAGCAGGTAAGACAACAGGTCCTCAGGACATCCTAAGCAGAACCGAAGAAGAGCCCTTAGCAAGGTCAGGCCAATGTCCACCATCCTGTTCTCTCAGTGGCCAACCAAATGCCTATGGGAAACCTGCAAGCAGGATCGGAACACAAGACCCAGCACTCTCCCCGCTTGTGGTCTCCAGCAACTGGTATTCAGAAGCATTGCCGCATCCAGCTGTGGAGGCTGAGCATCGCCCCCCTGGCTAGTAGCCACCAATAGGCCTCTTGTCCAATCCTCTTTTTTATTATTAATATTTTATTAAGTTTTATCAATAGAAAAGTTCAGAGAAATACAAAAACAGAAAAATACAAAATTACAAAATACAAAAATACAAACATTAAACACAAAAAAGAAGAAAAAACACATATAAAAGAGAACAAAACTCCCTCTTTTTTGATTTCTCATCTTTAGTTAACTTATTTTCCTGACTTCCTCTCGCCTCCCTTTTTTGTATCCCCTTAAAGAATTGGTTCAGCAAATTCATATCCTATTAGTTTATCTATTATCAATCCCATCTTACATTTTACCTTGTTGCTAGAACCCCTTCAATTCATTTCAATGTCATCAGCATTCAAAAATTTTACAATATTTCTGTAAATAAGTTTTAAATTTCCTCCAATCTTCTTCCACCGACTCTTCTCCCTGGTCTCGGATTCTGCCAGTCATTTCTGCCATTTCCATATAGTCTATTAGTTGTATCTGCCATTCTTCCAGGGAGGGTAAGTCTTGTGTCTTCCAATGCTTTGCAATGAGAATTCTTGCTGCTGCTGTAGCGTACATAAAAAAAGTTTTATCCTTCTTTAGCACCGATTGGCCAACTATGCCCAACTATGTCCAATCCTCTTTTAACTAGGACGGTAGTCATCACTGTCTCCTGTGGCATCTAGATCTAGAACAGCTTGCAGGCATCAGACCCAGTTCTGCCCAGGAAAGCTTATTTATCTAAAGAGGGGGAATTGGCCCAGCATAGTCCTGTTTCTTTTCAGAAAGGGGAATCTCTCCTCTTCTTCTTCTTCTTCTTCTTCTTCATCATCATCATCATCATCATAACCGCTCAGGGCAGCTAACACCAATAAAATCACTGTAAAAAACATAATAGGGGGAGAAAAAAACCCAAACCAATTTAAAATACGGGTTAAAATGCAATTTAAAATGCAGCCTCATTTTAATATTAGCCCATAGATCAAAACCATAAGGGGAGGGAAACATAAGGGTCAGACTGAGTCCAAACCAAAGGCCAGGCGGAACAGCTCTGTCTTGCAGGCCCTGCGGAAAGATGTCAAGTCCTGCAGGGCCCTGGTCTCTTGTGACAGAGCGTTCCACCATGTCGGGGCCAGTACTGAAAAGGCCCTGGCCCTAGTTGAGACCAACCTAACCATCTTCCGACCTGGGACCTCCAAAATGTTGTCATTTGTGGACCTTAAGGCAAATGAAGGCATTAGTTAACTGGAAGCTGAAAGATTCAATTAGAAGGGTCAGCTTCAATGAAGGAGCTAAGTACTCTGATTCCTTGAGGGCAACCCGATTTCCCAAGGGGGTTCTGTACTCTCGCTTGTGAAGAAAGGCTTAAGGTGTAGCTTTTTGGATGGATCAAAGGGGAGGGGGGAGCTGGGGGGGGAGCAGGGTCCCTGTGTCTGGAAAGCGTAGGACATCGTTTCCCTTGTGACACAAACCGAAGCGGTCGCTTGATACAATACATTTTCAGCTCTTTGAGGCTCTAGCTTAGTTGCCTGAATTCTGCTCGGAAGGTGCGCGGGTTGAGTAAGTGCAAGCCGCACTCAAGAGCACTAGCGGGTGGCTGGGGAGATTAGGAGGCGGCCCTATTTTGCAGACGGGATCCAATTTAATCCTGTCGACAACTCACTCGCTGCCATTCCGAATGCGTGTCATTTAATCTGCATTTAAGCTCATTTTTTGAATAATATGCTTACTCAAGAGCATCATAATGTAATTCCCAGTAAGAACCTCAGTTGACTACCCAACCAGAAACCCCAACAGATGTAAAAGCTTTGCTTTCTGCTGTTGTAGAGGTTGCTTGCTGGGTGCCAGCCCCAGCAGCAGGCTCAACCTGCGACCACAGGCGCAAGGGGCGCTCTTTGGTTCTCATTGCTGTGGCACGCTGAGTGCATGGCTGGTTTCAGCAAAGAGGATTCTTGCTGCTCCCGGATCAATGTTTTGTTCAAGGTAGGTCAACTCTGCGGCCTGCCAACCTTGCCAGTGTTTAATCGACTCGATGATAAGGCTCTTCTTGCTAAACACAGCTCCATTTATCAAAGTTATGGCCTATTAGCTAAAGCCTTATTAGTTGACGAGCCACTGACCCAGTAAACTCTCATAGCTGTTACGGCTGCCTCCTGTCAGTGCAGGAGTCTGCTGAAGGCTGCAAACCGTAGAAATTACAGTCCTCTGGAGGGCATGGGGAGCTATTAGCAGCACATCAAGCATTTTATGTAAAACAAGTGGGGAGCTTGCAATAATAGAATCATAGAATTGTATAGTTGGAAGGGACCACGATTTGCAGTGGGGAGAGAAAGCAGGGCAGGTGGAAAGAGGGGGCTTTTCAGTCCTCCTTCCACTCCATTCTGCGAGTGTCCTGTGGGGCTTGGACAGGGTGGGTAGAAAGTGGGCGCAGAAGCAAGGGAGTCGAATCTCCCTCCCCTCACTATGTGGGGCCCTCTGCCCAGCACAGTCTTGCATGCCCATGCATGGCATACATACATTTTGCTGTCAAAGAGTGAGCTGGCAGTAAATCACACTGTTTAAGGCTGGAGTTACCTTTTTCTTAGCAAAAACACAATCTACATGGGCTGAGTGTCAGACCTAATGAGCAGAGCAGTTCATCACCATTAGGTCTTCAGTTGCCAAGACTGAAAGTCCCTTCCTCCACACAGCCATCTTAGGTCCTCACCAAAGCTTTCCCCAAGCAATCAGAGACTGTGCCTGCATGAAGCCAACCTCGCCTCCACCCTTTTCATGCCTCTTCTGATTCTGGGAGCTTGTCGCAGCGGGAGGGGGAGACACCTGTAGCTTTTCAGCAGCCTGGCTTATATCTGCCTCTTGGCCTCTTCCTCCTCCCACTGTCCGCCTTCAGCTTCTGCCTCCAGACTTCTCTCTGCCACAGACTCCCCCTGCTCACAAAGCCCTGTTCCCTCTTCAGCATCTGACACTTCTTTTTTTCCCAGTCTTCTCCCAATGACTACTCATCATTATCCCACCACCACTCCCTGGGCTCTGAGCCTTCTTCCCTTGGTGGCTCCCCTGCTGGTTCCTTCCATCATTCCTCTGTGTCCAACCGGTCCATGACACATGTGTCCTTATGTATGCACGTGGTGCAGAAACATACAGTCTATACTCATGCATGCGCACCCGCCAGAAGTCACCGGAAGGCCAAATGCTATCAAATCGTACATAACATGTGAGGAGTGCCTTGCCCAGGAGGGAGTCAGGGAGCAGAGACAGCAGTGCACAAGAGAGCTGGGATTCAGCAGAAGGCTCTTGGGCACACAGCCAAGATGAAACCAGTTGCCCAGAATAGTCAGGACCAGCAGAGATGTGGGAGCAGCAAGCAAGGAGAGCTCTGCTCCCCTAGCAGACTGAGAGTGCTAGGAATCCCCACCGCAGAGGCTCAGGGAGCACAAGATCAACAGTAGGAGGAGAGTTCGCAGCATTTATATTCTGGGCAGGTGCCAGTATCAGCAGGGATTCCTGCAGTACAGTCAGATTGGACAATGGCTGTACGGGGAGCGTCCTGCAAATGGCTTTGTTCCTCTCATTTACTCCCTAGAGATTGCCAGTGTGGGATCCTCTAGATGCTCTTAGACTCCAGCTCCCATCAGCCCCCACTAGCACGGCCCACTCGTCAGAGGTGATGGGAGTTGTAGTCCAGTCATACCCAGGGGGCTGCAGGTTCCCTACACTTGCTTCATGGCAATAAGTCTTCAAGTGGTAGATACAGTTGACCTAAGGTGAATCACAACAGCGGCACTACCACCTGGCAGTAGACATGCACATTTGGGCTTCAGATAGGTCCCAGGTCTGAAAATGTTGCATGCTGCCACTTGACGGTGGTAAAATGCACAATAGTGCAGTGGTGCCTTGGTTCTCAAATGCCTTGGTTCTCAAACGTCTTGGTTCCCAATCACCAAAAACCCAGAAGTAAGTGTTCCTGTTTTTGAATGTTTTTCGGGAGGCGACCGTCCAATGCGGCTGTCGGCTATTGTTTCCAGGGCGCCTGCACCAATCAGAAGCTGCGCCTTGGTTTTCGAACATTTTGGAAGTCAAACGGACTTGTGGAACGGATTTGATGCTTTTGTTTTTGCTATTTATTTTGCGTTTTTGTTTTTGAGGCTTTTTCACTTAATTTGTTTTTGTGACTGTGTGGAACCCTGTTCAGCTACTGATTGATTGGTTGTGTGACTGCAGAAATGGATAAAAGCCCCCCATCCAAACAATGACTATCATTAGTGCAGGTAAGAAAAAATAATAATAACTTTAATTTTTATCATCTACAGTACTGTCTTATTTATTTTATAGTACAGTGCATTGATTATTGCTTTCATTTTATGGATCAATGGTCTCGTTGGATAGTAAAATTCATGTTAAATTGCTGTTTTAGGGGTTGTTTTTAAAAGTCAGGAATGGATTAATCTGTTTTGCATTACTTTCTATGGGAAAGCGCATCTTGGTTTTGGAACGCTTTGGTTTTGGAACGGACTTCCGGAATGGATTAAGTTTGAGAACCAAGGTACCACTGTATATGGTATAACAGAGTGCTTTATTTGGTCCTGAAATATCTAGATTCAAATACCATGAAGTCACCCGGGCGACCTTCAGTTTCGTCACCTCCCTCACAGGGTTCTTAGGAGGATAAACACACACAAACCTTCAAGGCTGGCTATAGGTGGTGCCGGTGGTGTTATGATGCGTCCCTTTCCAGTTCAGTGAACTGCAGGGTAATAATTCATGCCAAGCTCGGACTTACCAAATCTGGCAGCTGCTGTGGCCTGTGGCTCTTCTGCAGTGCAGAGACAGGGAGGGATTTCTGCTGGGCATTCATGGGTGCTCCCGCCCTGCAGGGTTTGTGCCTGTGACCTAGAGGCCCCTTTGAGTCTAGCAACAGTGAAGAAAGGGCTGTGTGGCCTCACACGCCTTGCAAGCCCATGCAGCTGGACGGGATCCAAGTGACCGCACAGTCGTGCCCTTTAATAAATGCTGCTCTTCTCAAACGCAGCTCCCTTTCAGCCAGTGCCAGCCCCGCTGCAGACGACACCGTATAACATTGATTTCAGCATCGTTTGTATCAAATTAGCTCCATTCAATACAAAATCGACTTGAGCTAATTCAATATAAGGCAGGCTTGAATCAATATCTCACTTAATCAGGCCTCAAACTGATCCTTACCTCGCTGCACACTTTGTGTAGATGCGGTTTAATGTTTTGTGAAGTGTCACCGTAGAGTTAAATCACACAGAGTGAATGTTCCATCTAATAATAATATTATATTATTATATTAATATTATAATATTTATTATTTATACCCCGCCCATCTGGCTCGGTTTCCCCAGCCGCTCTGGGCGGCTTCCAAAAAAATATTAAAATACTATAATACACCAAACATTAAAAGCTTCCCTAAAGAGGGCTGCCTTCAGATGCCTTCTAAAAGTCTGGTAGTTGTTTATCTCTTTGACATCTGGTGGGAGGGCGTTCCACAGGGCGGGCGCCATTACCGAGAAGGCCCTCTGCCTGGTTCCCTGTAACTTGGCTTCTCGCAGGGAGGGAACCGCCAGAAGGCCCTCAGAGCTGGACCTCAGTACTGAACATGGATTTCCCCCCTAAGGAACATAAGAGCCTTCAGCTGGATCAGGCCATTGGCCCATCTAGCTCAGCCTCTGCTTCTCACAGCAGCCAACCATATTCCCCAAAGAGAAGAAGCCCACAAACAGGACCTGAGTGGAAGAGCGACCCCCCTCCTTTCCTACAGTACCCAGCAACTCGTATTCAGAAGCCTGCTGACTCCAGTGAGGCAGTATTGAACTTGTGAATATGGTTGCCAAGGGAACTACTTTGCCATGCAACTATGTAAGGATGGAAGGGAATTGTGGAAGGGGCTGGAGCACATCCTTCACTTGCAGGTGGCCCCAGGTTCTGTCCCTGGCACCCCCGCTTTGAAAAGGATTTGGTGCAGTACAGTTCCTAGGGGTGGGGCCACAGCTCAGTGGTAGAGCAGAGACAAAGGTAGCCTCTGATTCAGTAACAGGATCCCGGGCAAAAGTTTGGCTCTGTGTAATAAGGCAGCCCTGGATGTTCATGCGAGCAAAACCCACATTGGGCTGCATCTCTCTCTGCAATGTGCAGCATCCCTTTGCTGGTATGGTATGCCATTCTGGTCCCCCAGCAGAAGTAGGAGGGAGCGAGGGAGCCCCAGTGAAGCTTCCTGATTCCAGCGGTCCACAACTGAAGCATCAGATTAGCAGTGGGGTCTTGGTTATTAGCATACAGCGGCACCTCTGGATGTGAACGGGATCCGTTCCAGAGCCCTGTTCACATCCTGAAGCGAACGCAACCCGCATCTGCGTGTGCACAGGTTGCGATTCTGCGCATGCACGTGACGTCATTTTGAGCGTCTGCGCATGCACGAGTGGTGAAACCCGGAAGTAACGCGTTTCGTTACTTCCGGGTTGCTGCGGAGCGCAACCATAAAACGCTCAACCTGAAGCAACTTTAATCTAAGGTATGACTATACTAGGCATTTGTGTTCATGATTCACGCAGTTGGATGATGCAACCGAAAGATCACAAGAAGTCTCTATAGTCTTGTGCAGTTAAATAAGGCATCTTTGCTCCTGTGTATCTGCTGTTTCCGGTGCCTTCACTGTTAATTGTGGGATGCGTGTGTGCCCATCTGTGCCCATGTGCCACTTTGGACAGCACAAAGGTGCAGCAGTAATAGTAACCAAAGGAGGTGGACTAGGTGGTGTTGATGACCCTCATGTGGCCACCAGCTGCCAGCGCCTGGTAGGAACAGTGGCCTGCAGACTGAGCAAGAGGGCTGTGGCAAAACCTGCAGCATAACCGAGAAAAGCAATCCGGTGTCCTCTGTATGTTTTGGACTAAGGCCTCCATCATCGCCAGAATCACACAACCATGTTCCCTGGGGCTGATGAGAGCTCCAGATCAGCCGGGGGCTGCTAGGCTGGTGAAGACAAGATTCAAGGACCTGCAATGTCCCAGGAGATACTTGTCACCTGCTCTCGAGTTCAAGTGGCGCTAATAATGTGGTGGTTTTGTGTGTGTTGAAAACCCTTCTGATACATTATCTCAGTAATCCTAGCGATGGCGGTGAATGCAGAGCAGGGTTTGCATCTCAGACGATGAGGTAGTGCTGGCTCAATAAAAATAAATAAATCTGGCTCCTTTCCGCTAATGTAGTCGCTCCGTTCTGTTTATGGATTTGAAGACCACGAAATGTATCATAAGCTCCGTGAGTGGTTTCAGCAATAGGTTCAGTGAATCAGAACCACCGAAGGACACGGATGGCTCCGTGGTGGAGTGTATGCTTTGCGTGCCAGGTGCCATAGCTACAGTCCCTGGATCTTCAGTAGCAGAGCTGGAGAAAGACCTCTGCCTCACACCTTGGGGAGCCACCGAGAGTCACAGCAGGCAGAAGCCAAGGCTTTGACTCTATATGTTAGCTTTCCATGTTCATATACAGGCAATCCCCCCCATTTGCACATGTTCAGTACGTGTGCAACTGTGCACACATGCATTGCACCAAACCCGGAAACATCTGCAGGGGCAGAACAGGGTGTTTTTCAAGCTTTTCCAATGGTGTTTCAAATATACGTGATTTGACTTAAACGTGTGGTGCCTTGGAATGTATAAATGGGGGGTTACTTGCAATCATAAGGATTTTTTTAAAAAAGAGGGAGCCGTGATTTCACATCTCTGCCAAGTTTCCAGATCCTGGTCTTTTTGCACGTCCGCTTCTTCAAAGCCTTTCAATAGGGCTCCTTGATCTTCCCTTCTTCTGCAGTGAACGGCGTCCCTTGGCCTCAAGAGTCCACCCGGCGCAACAGCCACACCTTCAACTGCAGGATGCTGATCCGGCCCCCGGACGAGCCGGCGGCAGAGAACCAGGAGGCCCGGCAGCGTTACGAGGTCATGCAGTGCTTCACCGTATCCCAGCCAAAGCTGATCAAGGAGGAAGGCGAAGGTAGGAGCAGACGGTGGCTTGTTTGGAGAGGGAAATAGTGCTTGCGTGTGCAGTGTTGCATTTCTGGGGAGAGGAGGAGGAGGGAGGGACAAATCGTCCTCAGCCGTCCTCCTGCAGGACCTTCCTTGCAAGGGGACTGCAGCTCTCTGAGGGCTTGATATTCTGCGTGCCGCATTCCCTGCTCACTTTGGAGGGGAGGACTCAGGATGCCTGCAGCTCGATGTACGCAGCCCACAAGCCCACCCTTGGGGAGCTGGGAGGTGTTCTACCTGTGCAGCTGGCCACGGGTACATCTGCGCTGCAGGCTTGAGTGAGAGGCAAGTGTGGCAGGTGCGTTGCTTGCAGGGCAAGCAGGAGTTCCAGAAGGTCTGGCGCAGGCCTGCCCCTTCCTCTTCCCAGTGGCAATCCTAATAAACTGCTGTTGTCTTTCACATTACCCTTTGTACAGAGCCAGTGTGGTGTAGTGGTTAAGAGCGGTGGACTCGTAATCTGGGGAACCGGGTTCGCGTCTCCGCTCCTCCACATGCAGCTGCTGGGTGACATTGGGCCAGTCACACTTCTCTGAAGTCTCTCAGCCCCACTCACCTCACAGAGTGTTTGTTGTGGGGGAGGAAGGGAAAGGAGATTGTGAGCCGCTTTGAGACTCCTTAGGGTAGTGATAAAGCAGGATATAAAAATCCAAACACTTCTTCTAATATTGGCAGGTCCCTTTAACATTGGAGAAACAAGCACAATACCTTTCTGGTCTTGGCTGCAGAGAAGCAAATGAGTTGTCTCCCTTGAGACTGTTAAAAGAAGATCTTCAGCCAGTGGATCTCAGGTGTTTGCTAACTAGCCCTTCCACTGCAGGAGTGTCCCCCTTTGATTTGCATTACTTGGCTCCCTTGACGCCAGGAGCCATTGATGAGCATGTGTAGCTTGCTCAAGCGCCACAGTGTGTGGGGTGTGTGTGTGTGTGTGTGTGTTTAGCAGACCTGAGTTCAGGACTGGAATCTCAATACACATCTGCACTCTGGCTCAACCCCCTGATGCAAAATAGACTTTCCATCAGAACACTTTGGGCTCATATCTCCACGGTGGCCATTTTGTTCCATTGCATTAGCTGAATTAATCCATTGCAGCTTACACAGGAGATCATGACTGGAAGGAATAAATCACACAGGGGTTTATGAGCAGATACTTTGCCCAGGAGATGATAGTAGTTGGCTTTCAACCGCTGCCTTTTATTTTACAGTGCTGCCAGATCCAAATGGCCTCAGAATTAATTCTCCCAAACAATGAGGAACACACACCCACTGTGCCAGTGCCAATCGTTCTCCCCAAGCAAACTTTCTGTAGTTCAGCTGCTGTGTAAGGTTTAACTCAACAATACGGCTTTTCATTGCGAAATGCAGAAAAGCCTTGGCTTAGGCTTGGCTTCAGTGATCTTCTCTAAGCCGGGGGGGGGACCTGCTAGAGCTTTCCCCCAAATTAACAAAGATGGGTTGGCATCCCCCAGGACTTTTCTTCTGTGCAAGAAGTCCCATCTCTCTGCCTCCATCTCCCTTTCCTCCTTGGAGTCCTTCCTTAAGGCCCACCACTCTAAAGACTCGTTTGCCCCAGTTCAGCCAGTGTGGTGTAGTGGTTAAGAGTGGTGGACTCGTAATCTGGTGAACTGGGTTCGATTCCCGGCTCCTCCACATGCAGCTGCTGGGTGACCTTGGGCTAGTCACACTTCTCTGAAGTCTCTCAGCTTCACTTACCTCACAGAGTGTTAGTTGTGGGGGAGGAAGGGAAAGGAGAATGTTAGCTGCTTTGAGACTCCTTCGGGTAGTGATAAAGCAGGATATCAAATCCAAACTCCTCCTCTTCCTCTTCATTCTCTGGGATGTCTCCTACGAACTGCTCACGCCTCTGACACCAAATCCCAGTCAGGAGCCACTCTTTCCGTGTTCCGTTTTCAGGTTGGTTGCAGGGAATGTAATTCCTTTGGCAAAAGTCACATCTTCTTTGAAGGGGGATCTACTTTACTCTTTGGGAATAGTGGTTTTGAAGGCGTGTATGCTGGGTGAGGTTTGCTGCTGATGCTTGCAGTCTGGAAGAGGCGAGTAAAAAGAAAGAGGGTTTTTCACAGGTAAGCACTTGCTCTGTATAACCCTTCCCACCTCCAACCTTGCTTTTCTTCTGCTTCTCCTCCTCCTCTTCACGGCAGACTTGCAGTCCTGTCTGATATGCATCGCACGAAGATTACCTCGATCCGCACCTCCTGCTACATCAGAATCCTTCATGACCAAGCAGGATACTACAGGTACCATTCAGAAGGGTAGGCAAGCCCTTGGCCCCAGAGGGCATTTCACCCCAGTGCAGCCACCAATCGTGGCACGGAGAGGGTTGACTTGAGAGCTGGCATCCCCAAACTCGGCCCTCCAGCTTTTTTGGGACTACAGCTCCCATCATCCCTGACCACTGGTCCTGTTAGAGAGGGATGATGGGAGTTGTAGTCTCAAAACAGCTGGAGGGCTGAGTTTGGGGATGCCTGCTTAAGAGCAACTGGTAGCCTAAGTACACTACCTTGGCCACAGTTTGCAGTTCCTATGTATGTTTGGAGTTCTGTGTCAGCAAGAGGGGCTTCTGTTATCTTCAAAACTGGGGAGAACTCAGTGGGCACATCCCAGTTGTTCCCCTGCACCATTTCATAAGGAAACATGGCGGGAGGGGAGGGATCAGTGGAAGTGAGCAAGGGAAGGGAGGAGAAGGGACAGTGGCCAACGCTCTGTGTGGAATAGTCTACTTACTTATTTCTAGAAAAAGAGCCCTGAGCAGGAGAATGGGTAGGAATTGTTTGCCAGGGCAGCGGGGAAGCTCAAGTGATGGAACTGGAAGAATGAAGGCAGGATATACATTCAATACTATAATAATAATAATAATAATTAATAATAATTTATTTATATCCTACCCATCTGGCTGGGCTTCCCCAGCCACTCTGGGCGGCTTCCAACAAAATACTAAAATACAGTAATGCATCAGACATTAAAAGCTTCCCCAAATAAATGCATTATTGGTATTTATTTATTTCTTGAGGAATTCATACCCTGCCTTTCAACCTCCAAAACAAAGCAGTCAAGGCAGCTCGTGCATTTAAAAAAAAAAAACTACTACCAGAACTATCCAGAGGACTTTTATTTCAATAAAAATAAAAAAAACAGAACCCCCTACAGATCCATAGATAAGAGTCAGCTGTGCTTCTGAATCCGCACCCCTCCATTGCTCTTTCTTTAGACGTTCAGTCCTAACGTGCTTCTCTCCCTTCCGCTCAGGTAAAATCATCTCCATCGACACCAGTTCGCTGAGAGCGGCAGGCCGGACCGGCTGGGAGGATTTAGTGAGGAAATGCATCTACGCTTTCTTCCAGCCTCAGGGCCGGGAGCCATCTTACGCCAAGCAGCTATTTCAGGAAGGTAAAAAGGCTCCTCTCTTTGCACGCACTGCCATTGTTGCTGGATAAGTGCTTTCCGGACTGAAAAATAAAACTAAAAGGGTGGGGGGGGGCACACCAGACAAAGAAGGCAAATAACGCTCCCAAAGGAAGTAGCTGAAATGGCTGACTGATGCCCGTGGCTTCTCTGGCTGGCAAGGGGGGTCCTTGCCTGCACACTCAATAGGATTCCATCAACCTGCTGCCAGTTGTCTCTCCACACTCCCATGGCAACCTTGCCCGGGAGGCTGCTGGCCTGCAGTTCAGGGGTGGCGTGCCAAGTCCGAGGCCTTCTTGCGGCCCTTTCAGGAAGGAAGAACAAAAGCGAGTGAGCCAAGTTATTCAAGGCTGGCTGCCTCCTTGGTCCTGAAAGAGGATAGAGATGGTCAAAAGTCTTTTTTGCTTTTTTTAAGAAGGGGGGCACCTTTTATCCAGAAGGCTAACGTGGGCATTGTGGTTAGTGTTGGACTGAGACGAGGGAGATTGGGTACCCAATGGCCTTGAAGCTCCCTTGGGTATACCATGATCAGTCATATTCATCTCTCTCTTTCTCTCCTCTCTTCTGTTCTCTTCTGCTCTGTTTTCTCTCTGTGTGTGTCTCTCTTAGCCTGACAGGGTTGTTAACTGGGATCCCACAGCTCATTCTCCCCTGGTCTCCTCGCTGGCCCAAATAGGACTAATTTAGCCAGCTAGCCCTGGTGATCATCTAATGTTTATTGGATGGACTTTCCCCCTAAACTGATTTTTGAATTCTGAATTTATTGTTATTCACGTTTTATACTGTATTTTATGCTGTTTTTTGTTGCATCAATTAAGTGTTTTAAATTTGTTGTTAGCCGCCCTGAGCCTGATTTTCTGAACCGGGAAGTGCGGGGTATAAATAAAAATTTATTATTATTATTATTATTATTATTATTATTATTATTATTGGGATATAAGTGGGCACAGGGCAGGGGATAGCTAACCCATGCTCCCTTGAACTCCTTGGAGAAAGAAAGGTGGGGTAAAAATGGAACAGATAGTGAAATTTCCTAGCTCTTTATCTTTTTATTGCTGCAAACCATGTTGATATGCACAAATATTTTAATGGATAAATTTATAAGCCACTTTTCCTGAGTGCTCAAAGCACCTTACACGCATTACCCTGTGTGACCTTATAAGACCTCTGCAAGGTGGGTCAGTACATCACCCCCATAGTGTGGAGGCTGAGAGAATAACATATTTGCCTTTCCATGAATTGGTTCTCCTCATTTGTAGCCCTGGGAGCATTTGGCAATAATGAGTTCTATGGATATTTTGTGCCTAGGGTGGTGGTGGTGGTGGTGGTTTGATGCTTCCTCCTGGTACCCAGGTCCTGGGGGTCTTTTTCTCTCCCCCCCCCCACATCTCCCTGTATTTCCCTGGGCACTAGGGCAAGGGGCGGGAATAATATTTGGGAGCCAGCACCCTTCAAGTGCTCTGCCACAAACTGACTTGGGTAACCTTGACAAGCCACTGCCTCAGTTCTCTCATCTGTCAAATGGGAGCCATGTTCACCAGCCTCCACGTTGATATGAGGACCAAAACAAAAAACAAAACACCATTATACAGCAAAAACCCTTCCAGAATCATTACTGGCCATGGTAAACGGAAGGCAGAACAATGCTTCTCAATTTTTATTGTATTATTTTATGTACTGTGGCTTGCCGTTGTTTTATTGATTATAGTTTAGAAATTATTTATTGCAACTGCTGAGTGGATTTCTGTTTAACTTTTATATGTTATTATTATTTAATAATATTCTAATGATTGTTGAATGTCACTTTTTGATGTAGGTTGCCTATTTTAAAGATATGTTTTATTATCACATTTTTGTATTGCATTAGAATGTTAGAAGATGTACATTTTTTGTTTCTTCAGCTTGTAAACCGCCTTGAGTATTGTAAGATAGAAAGACGGTGTACAAATAAAAAATGATGATGATGATTGTCAGGGAACTGCCATCGGGTCAGAAGCGAGAGGTGGAAGGGCAGTTGTGTCATAGGGAACCTCCGAAGATCTTGCAAAGCAGCTCCTCCTCTGGCGAGGAGGAAAGCCCCACCTCCAGTGGAGAGGAGGTGGTGGGACCAGGGGATGCTAGGGAGAGCCTCAACGCCGAGGCTGAGCAGGCTGGAGAGGAGGGAAGTACCCCTTTGCCAGTCAGTTTCGGCGCAAGGAGAGGAGGAGAAGGCTGGGGGTCACGCGACTGTTACGCTGGGGGAGGTACAAGGACCGCCCACTCCCAGATTCTGCTAGCGACTGAGCCGGACATGAACTTGCAACACTCTTCACTGTAAATAGTTTGCACTAATAATAAAGCCTGGAAAAGACAGGTTGGAGTCGTGCCTGTTTGCTCTCGAGGAAACACACCAACACCTGACAATGATGAAATGTAAGGCAACCCAGCCCATTAACCCACGTTCTCTCTCTCTCTCTTTTTTCCCCCTTCGCTCCATGTTTCCCTCCTCCCCAGTGATGACACGGGGCACAGCCTTCAGCCCATCTTACCGGTTCACACTGAGCGATGGGACTGTCCTGAGTGCTCATACCAAGTGTAGACTTTGCTGCCCTCAAGGCCCCGAGATGCAGCCTTTCATCATGGGCATCCACATAATTGAGAGGTGAGTCTTAATAGCACACCCCCCCCCCCAGTTTCATTACTCTTCCTCCCTTCCCTCCCACCCTCTGATTGTCTGAATTAAGCTGTGAGCTCCTTGGCTGGGAGACTTGCCTCTTTTTTGCCTTTGCGACCCCACAAGACACCCGGTACAGAGGTGGCACTCTTATGTATCAGTGATAGCAGTTGACTTCCCTCTCTTCCATTTGGTCTGGGACTTCTTGTTGAGAAAAACTCAGAAGAAACGTCAGTCTTCAGAAAACGGGCTTTTCCCGGGGAAAGAGGCGAGGCAGAAGAGGTCATAGACCCAACAGAAGTGTAGCTGTGCCCTCTGTTGTGTCCCCTTCATACAGGATAGTTTTCCGACGATAATGTGAAGATTGTTCATTGACAGGAAATGGCACATTTTACCGCATTTTGTGAAGTATGGTGTGTGAGAGAGTGTGTGTATGTGAACAGATGGAGCTCGTGTTTGAGCCTTGGCCGTTCAGAGGACACAGCTGTGAGCAAGCAGCCCCACTGCCACACAAACACACACACACACACACACACACACACCAGAAGAGTGTGTGTGTGAGGATGACTTTGGCCTTTTCATTCCCCTTCTGCCACCCCACCCCTCAACTTTAAAAGACTGTTTTCTCCACCTGCTTTCTTTCCTCTCGTTCGCCTTTCCTCTCGTTAGAAGAGAAGGGCGCTTTGGCCTTTGACCCCTGGGAAGGTGGAGCTTGAAGGAAACCCCTAAGGCAGACCCTGGGTTTCAAAGTTCCCTGAAAAATCACAAGGGGGTTGTCATGCCTTTCTCTGATGCTCAAGAGGAGGAAGAACCAGTTAGGAGCTTTCCCTTCTTTGGGCTTCCGGGCCTCTTCTGTTACGGAAAGAATGTTAGATGGGGATTTGGCCACATGTGGTGCAGTTCTGTGAATATTCCTATATAATGTTTCTCATGGGACGCGGGTGGCGCTGTGGTCTAAACCACTGAGCCTCTTGGGCTTGCCGATCAGAAGGTCGGCGGTTCGAATCCCCGTGACGGGGTGAGCTCCCATTGCTCGGTCCCTGCTCCTGCCAACCTAGCAGTTCGAAAGCACGTCAAAGTGCAAGTAGATAAATAGGTACTGCTCCTGCGGGAAAGTAAATGGCATTTCTGTGCGCTGCTCTGGTTTGCCAGAAGCGGCTTAGTCATGCTGGCCACATGACCCAGAAGCTGTACGCTGGTTCCTCGGCCAATAAAGCGAGATGAGCGCCACAACACCAAAGTCGGCCATGACTGGACCTAAGGGTCAGGGGTCCCTTTACCTTTAATGTTTCTCACAAATCATCATCATCTATTTTTTATACCCTTCTTCCCTCCAGTGATGTGGACTACCAAGTGATGCGGGTACCAAGCCTTAGGGCATATGAAACATCCAAGCTGCCGCTCTCTTTCCTCCACTAATCACCCCCCTCTCTCTCTTCTTTTTCCTGACTCAGAGAACACGGCACGCTGTCACCTCAAGAAAACACTAACTCCGGGATGGCTCTTCCCCGCGTCAGCCCCTCGCTGAACCCCAACATCTCCCCCGGACAAGGCATGGCTCTGCCCTCCCCTCTCCCTCCTGCCAACGGTAGCATGCTAACTGCCAGCGCAGCAGGCCACCCGCCGGGATCCAGCCTACATGGCGGTGGCAACGGCAGCAGCAGCAACACTGCCCCCAGCCAAGCCACTTTCGGATGTTCGCCGGGGAGCCAGATGGGAACGAACGTTGCCTTAAGCCAGGGCCAGGCCGGTCCCCAGAACACTAGCCATGCCATGAGCCACAACAGCTCCCCGATGGGCAGCCCCGGGGTCACCCCACCGCAGTTCATGTCCCCCAGGCATCGGGTGAGCCCCGGGCTGGTCCACCGGCCCAGAGTGCCAAGCAACCCTTTCTCTCCCCCCATGCCCACCACGCACTCCCCGGTGGGCATGGTGAGTGGCTGTGGCTCCAGTGGCTCCCTCGGCAACAGGCCGTACCCAAGCACCCCGCTGAACCCCATGCAGGGACTGGCCGAAGGGCCCAGCCCCCCGGTGGGCTACTCCACGCCCTCCCCCGTCCTGCGGCAGCCCAGCAACCAGAACTCACCCAGCCGGATGAGCCTGCCGCCCGTGAAAACGGAGCCCAAGGACAGCAAAGAGATCGCCTCCATCCTGTGCGACATGATCCACTCTAATGGCGGCCCGGGCAGCACCAAGCCTGTGGAGCTCTCCGAGGGCGACCACAAGGGCCTGCAGGCTACCAGCCACAAACTGGTCCAGCTCCTGGCCACCACGGCCCAGGAACAGCTGCGGCACGCTGACGTGGACACCAGCTGCAAGGAGCCCTTGTCCTGCACGGGCTCCTCCGGGACTCCTGCCTCCGGGAACCCGGTGGGCAGTGCCTGCCCGTCCTCCCACAGCTCCCTGACAGAGCGGCACAAGATTCTGCACCGGCTCCTCCAGGAGGGCAGCCCTTCAGACATGGGCAGCCTGGCCACCATGGAGCAGGAGAAGAAGGACAGCGGGGGGCCTGGCACAGCGGCCCCTGCCCTTCAGAACCAGGCCCCAGGGGCCCCGGATGCCCGGCTGGAGGCCGACGCCGCAAAGAAGAAGGAATCGAAGGACAATCAGCTCCTTCGCTACCTGCTGGACAAGGACGAGAAAGAGCTGGCCTCCAACCCCACCTTGAGCCTGGACGACGTCAAGGTGAAGGAGAACCCGGAGCAGCTGGAGCCTTGCGGCGTGGCTCAGTCCCTGCTCGCGAAGCCCCCCGCGCCAGAGGAGGGAAAGCTGCAGCCGCAGAGCCAGGTGGGTCTTCTCTCCCGGGGGAAGGGGTCCTTTCCTCTTAGAAGAGCAGCAAACATGTCGCTCCACATTGGGTCTTGGGTCGCCGCGGTTGGCTTGCGCCTTCCTTGCTTGGCACTGCAACTCTTTGCAACTGCGCGACCTATCCCAGTGCAAGTGAGCTTTTTGCGCGACCCTGAGATTAGTGGATGCTCAACTCACAATATTAGAAGGGGGGTAATAATAATAATAATAATAATAATAATAATAATAATAATAATAGTAATAATAGTAATAATAATAATTTATTATTTATACCCCGCCCATCTGGCTGAGTTTCCCCAGCCACTCTGGGCGGCTCCCAATCGAGTGTTAAAAACAATACAGCATTAAATATTAAAAACTTCCCTAAACAGGGCTGCCTTCAGATGTCTTTTAAAGATAGGATAGCTGCTTTTTTCCTTCACATCTGAAGGGAGGGCATTATTAGAAATACCCTTTTGCAGTCTGTCTGTTGAGCCTTGATCCTTTGAGGAAGCAGTGGGTGAGACACAAGGGTTGTACGCACAAGGTTCAGTCCTCACAATCTTCTGTTTAAAATGAATCTTGGAGAAGGCCTTCCATTGCTGGAGGGCTGCTGCCAGTCAGAGTAGAGGATATTGGGCTAGATAGACCAGTGCTCAGACTCTGTATAAGGTAGTGCCATTAGGAATGACGTCAGGAACAGCATGTTGATTTTTGCCTGATCAAGAGCCTGCAAGCTGCATGGTTCTACTGAGTTTTCTACTGATAGTTTTCAGTAATATTATGTCCACTCTGCTCATTTATTTTCTGTTACTGAAAATACACAGAAACTCATGCTTGGTTGAAATGCCCCTTCCTCAATTTCAGGGCCCCTTTTGCAGGCTAAGGGAGTTTGTGGTGGGGAGGGATTCTAACCGGTTTCAGAGAGCCAAAGTTCACTAGGATTCCACTCGGCTAGTGGCCATCTCTTCTCCACCCTATCCTCAAAGCCTTAAGAACAGGGATAGGGAACTGGATCTGACCCGTGGCAGACCACTTTGACAGGTGGGTGGGGTCAACGATCTGCCACCCCACCGGCGATCCATTTTCCCTTTTCTGGCTGGCGAGCTGCGCTACAAAGGAAAACCCAAACCAGGTTTGCCACTTGGCAACCGAGAGGCAAGAAATGGTCTTCCTTACATCCACCAGCTCTTCATATATTTTGAGACACGCAATGCCACTTTAGCAGTCCTGATGGGGGGCTGTGCTTTCAGACCAGAGAGCCCAGAACAAGGAGCTTTGTTGCTTTGTTTTGTTTTGCTCATGTTATGGTATAAAGCACCACAAATATAAAGCTAGCCCTGGTGATCATCTAATGTTTCTTGGATGGATTTTCCCCCTAAATTGATTTTTGATTTTATTGTTGTTCACGTTTTATACCGTATTTTATGCTGTTTTTTGTAGCTTCAATTAAGTGTTTTACATTTGTTGTTAGCTGCCCTGAGCCCGGTTTTCTGAACCAGGAAGGGCGGGGTATAAATAAAAATTTATTATTATTATAAATCGTAGTAAGATGGAGTAATAGCCGCATGCCAACACCAGCATCTGATGACTCAAAAGTCAAAGGTAGGTGTTTCAATAGTGAAATTGCAAGACCTCAGAAGCACCACCCATGTTGTCACTGTTGGTCATAGAGTCCTGCAGCTGACCCATTTCTCAGATAAGTGTACCTGCGTCAGTGGGCAAATCTTCAACGATCACTTAATTTAGTTGCACACTGAAAAGAGGCCCGCAGTGCGAACTGTTTGCTAGGCACAACGCCTGCCCCTTTGTGCCTGCCATGGCGTAAGGCAGAAGAAAAACTTCCGTGCGGACTGAGGTGTTTTCGTTTTATTAAATTTTGCAGGAATTTTGTGTCCAATGATTGCTTAAATCAGTGGTATTAAATCTCTGCAGTCAAGCCTGTTGCAAGGCTTCATTGTGGATTCTGTTGGCATGACGGAGAGACACACCTTGTTTCAGAAGCCCCTCTGGCATCACCAACAAGAGGGCAGGGGAGTTCACAGGCTTTTAAAGGGCTTTGGGCTATTCATCCCCGACATTTCCTGAATTCAAGAGCCTCATATGATGCGAGTCTGTGAATGGGCTAAGCACGGCTAAGAGAATTTTCAGTCTCCCTCCTGTTCGCTGGCTGGGAACCGGCAACTTTAAGGTACCATTATCTCTTGTAATAGAGTTATTAAATGGCAATGACGGTTCCCTGCAAGAGAGATTTCAGCGTATAAATATTCATTACAATTGGCCATGAATAGGAGCGGGCACTGCTTTCTTTTCTTTTCTTCTCCAGTTGAGGAAGATGACAACATGGATAAGGCTGTGTTAATCCTTTTTATCAAACGGACCAGGGAGAGTTTGACATTTCAAGTGCGAGGCCACTTACAGGCTTGTGTCAGAATGGGGCTTCTGTGTGTGAATAGCCCCAGAGCCCCTTGGAAAGCCTCAGATAACAAGTAGTGCCCTAAAGCGCCCTAATTAAATTAAGGGGCCCATTCATCTGGGAATCCCCACTTGGTGACCCCATCCGGCACAGGGACTTCAGCTCTCTTTGTATCCTGCCCCACAAAAGGCCCTTGAGTTGACGGCTTCCCATCAGCTGCTCCTGGCCTGCTCTCTGTGGTTTCTTCCCAGACTTTGTAAACGGAGCTTCGTCGTATGTCAGCTTCCCATGTTCCATCGCAGCGCTAAATCAGAAGCAAAGGCCGTCTCTTTGGGGGCACCTCGGTTTTGCAGGAAGCCTGTCATGCTCTTTGCATTTTTGGCTGTGCAGGCCAGAAGGAACCTGCGCACCTGAAATACGCCGATTTGGAAGCTTCTGAAACCCCTGAAATGATATTTTCCTCGGGGAAGAGTTTTGGTCTTGCAAGGCGCTCAGTGTTAGATTTAACAGCTCAGGTTTTGCATATCCTGAAATGTATGGGTTTGCTCAGGCCTCTCCTGTGATCTGTCAAGCTCAGCAGATGCACTGTTTATCTTCACTGGCCCTGCTTCCATTTGGTTTTGATATCCTGGACTAGGAAACACAACTGTGTCTTCGTTGTACCTGCTCTGTATGCAGATGGTCCACCACTTGCAGCCCTTGGCAGCATCTCCAGTTCAGAAAGATCGGGGAGCAATGGGTAAGGTTCTTTCTAGGTCCCGAGTAACTGCAGCCATTCGCAGGACTGGACTAGCTAAACAAAGAATCTTGGGGAGGAATTTAGCGGTGCACCAAGGCAATCATTTTTTCAGGGCATTGCATTTTGGATAGACAAGAACAGCCCCCTCCTCCCTGTGCTGTTCTGTGGGAGGGGGTTTCTCCTGGTCCCACGCCCCAGAGCCCATTTCAGGGGGCACAAGGGAGAAGAGAGGGCAAACCCCATTGTGGAAGCAGTCCTATCTAGTTGTTGGTTTCTTGGTTTGTTTAGGGACGTGGATGGCGCTGTGGTCTAAACCACTGAGCCTCTTGTGCTTGCCGATCAGAAGGTTGGCGGTTCGAATCCCCGCGACGGGATGAGCTCCTGTTGCTCTGTCCCAGCTCCTGCCAACCTAGCAGTTCAAAAGCACGCCAGTGCAAGTAGATAAATAGGTACTACTGCAGCAGGAAGGTAAACGGTGTTTCCATGTGGTCTGGCTGCCGTCACGGTGTCCCGTTGCAGCAGAAGCGGTTTAGTTCTGCTGGCCACATGACCCAGAAAGCTGTCTGTGGACAAACGCCAGCTCCTTTGGCCTGAAAGCGATATGAGTGCCGCAACCCCACAGTCGCCTTGGACTGGACTTAACCATCCAGGGGTCCTTTACCGTTTTACCTTTTTAATTGTTTTTGTCAAATTTATAACCAGCCTTTCCTCCAGGTGGGGCTACATAGTTCTCCCCATTTCATCCTCCCCACAACTGCAAGGTGGGTTTGGCTGGGAGTGAGTGACTGGTCCAGGTCACCCAGCAAGCTCCGTGGCCAGGTGGGGATTTGAACCCTGGTTTTCCAGGTCCTATCCTGCACCACCATGCTTCCTATCTGGTTCCTGTGCCTCCCAAGCCCTCTCCATATGCCCCTTTCTCCATGCAAAAAGAAGCAGCAGGGATGAGCACACTCAAGCCTTACCTCCTCTCTCACCCTCCGTGGGGGGCTGTGTGCAGGGGGGAGCTTATGTGAGCACAGCTGGCTCCCCCCTGCAGCAGACAGTTGCCCCCCATCATGCAGAGGCCAGGCCAAGCAGCTCATCCTTGCTTCCTCCTCCTGGCGATGTTTGTCATGTGCAGACAAAGGAATGTCTGAAGAGGGCTGTCGTGCGTTCCTAGTGCTCTTCAGTTGGTTTCCAGTGATCTCTCTTGGGGAGCGGGTGTTTTGAATTGGTTGCTTCTTCTTTTTTTTTACCCTTGTACATGTTAGCTGCTCCGGGAGCCCCTTTGGTGTTAAAGAACTGGGTATAAATGGATGAAGTAAATGAATAATAACTGTGCGAGAAAGTTGGAATCTCATCTGTGCCATGAAATCGGTCGCTGGAGGAGAGAGCCACTCAAGCAGAAATTTTCAGGGGGCACCTCTCTCGCTGGTGTCTAGATCCACAACAGAATATTCTGAACCAACATTGTTTTCCAACACAGTTCTGGGTCTGTCCAAGAGCAGACCTTTGAATCTCTCTCTCTCTCAATTTCTATCATCTATCTATCTCTATCTATCATCTATATCATCTATATCTATCATCTATCTATCTATCTATATTTATCTATCTTATCTATATTTATCTATCTTATCTATCTATCACCTGTCTCCATAGCTGTCAACTTACACATTTGAAAATAAGGGACCAGCAGCCTTGAAAATAAGGGACCAGCAGCCAAAATAAGGGACCTGCAGCCTCCCCTGTTCCAGGCACTCCAGTCTTCCTGTCCTCCTGCAGTCTGGTCAAACTCATGCTGGTAGCTTTGAGAACACTGTCCAACCAACTTTGTAACCAGAGGTTCAACTGAATAGAATCTGAATCACATGCACCACAAGGCCTATGCAGCCTCAACTTAAGATGGCTCCCTGGCCTGGCTTTGTACTGCAAAGTTTGCAGCAGCACGTGCAACAAAATGGCGTCCAGCATTCAAAAACCCCTCAACTTGCATTAACTAGCCACACACAAGGCATGCAAGCTCCACCCCCCAGTCGTTCTTAGACTTCTTATTGGGTGAGCAACACAGCCAAGCAACACAGTTGGAGCCTCCCTCCTCCCTGGCCGGCAGGGAGGGAGGGAGAGGAGCTGCTTCCTTTGAAATTTAAGGGACAACATTTAAGGGACATCCATCAATAAGGGACAGCAGCGGGACATGGCGCTGGAATAAGGGACTGTCCCTTCAAATAAGGGACACTTGACAGCTATGCCTGTCTCTATCTATCATCTATATTATCTAGCTATCTGTCTATCATCTATCTATCTATCTCTATCATTATCTATCTCTATCATCTATCTATATCATCTATCTATCTATCTGTACAGTGGTACCTCAGGTTACATATGCTTCAGGTTACATATGCATCAGGTTACAGACTCCACTAACCCAGAAATAGTGCTTGTGGTTAAGAACTTTGTTTCAGGATGAGAACAGAAATCATGCTCTGGCGCTGCGGAGGCAGCAGGAGGCCCCATTAGCTAAAATGGTGCTTCAGGTTAAGAACAGTTTCAGGTTAAGAGCAGACCTCCGGAACGAATTAAGTACTTAACCCGAGGTACCACTGTATCATCTATCTATCTATCTATCTATCTATCTATCATCTATCATCTATCTATCCTATT
This sequence comes from Podarcis vaucheri, assembly GCF_965113315.1. NCBI lineage: Eukaryota > Metazoa > Chordata > Lepidosauria > Squamata > Lacertidae > Podarcis > Podarcis vaucheri. The sequence continues at coordinate 4,454,277 of NC_138761.1, forward strand.
TCTACCCTGCCTTTTTCTCCAAGGAGCTCAAAGTGGCGTACTTGGTTCTCCCCCTCCTCATTTAATCCCTGTGAGGTAGGCTAGGCTGAGAGGCATCCACTGGCCCCCAAGACCATCCAGTGAGCTTCATGGCTGAGTGGGCATTTGAACCCTGCTCTTCTGGTTCCTAGTTAGACACGCTAAGCACTACACGGCACTGCCTCTCTTGCTGCGACCCTTGCACACCCGGCCACATGTGCAGAGACTTGAAACTGAAAACACTGCTCCTTGAGCCAGTTTGCCATGAACCCTCTTCTGCAATAGGGGGATAATTGCCCTGGCCTTCCCTACAGTGATATTCTGAGACAGGGCGTGCGAAGTGCTTTGAGCACTGAGGAAGCACAACAAAGATCTCTTTAGTTATTATTCCCCCCCCCCCCCGGTACTTAAGTCCCGCATTTCCTCCCAATGGGAGCGCAGAGTGGCTAACAATACAGTATCACGTGCACAGAATTACAAAACTTTTTAAAAACCAGTTAAAAACCTAGCCAAAAATGAAAGCGGAATAGGAACCGCAGTAACCTGGAAAGGAAACGCAGTCAGCCGAGAAGGTTGGCTACAGTCCAAGTTAAACAGAAAGTGCCTAAACGAGGCCTACGTGTGGAACATCTGCATGTCATTTGGGAGGGAGCTGCATAACTGGGGGGCCACCACCAAGAATGCTCTGTCGCACATCACCGCCAGCCCCACAGAAGCTGAAGCTGGAATAACAAGCAGGGCATTCTTTGCAGAACCTTGATAGCTGGGCAGGGCAGTTGTGGAGGGCGAAGGCATTCTCTCAGGTTCCTGTCATTTGGGGCTTTGGGTACTAATGCTGATGCCTTGAATAGGGCTCAGAAATTCATAGTGTGGTGATTTGAGGATCAGGGTAATGTGATTCCCCCTCGCCACTCCAGAAAGCAGCAAGGCAGCAGCATTCTACATGCAGAGCATTGCCCTCCTGGCTGCTCCTGGTCTGGAAAGTGCTCTACATCTCCGCTACTTGTTAGTTTTTCTCTGTTGGGCTGTTTCCCTGTTGCTTTCTTTTAGCCTTTGTAATCCTCCCATTACAGAGGCTTAAACTCAGTGGCCTTTGCACTGATTTCCATGACTCTGTAAGACTTTGCTTCTTCTTTTTTTCTTTCCCTCCTGGACCTTTGCTCTTTATTGCTTCTGAGATGCAGAGAGCAGAACCGCAGGCTGCATTTGAGAGGTGTGCTTTGTGGGCGGTCAAGATCCCTAATGCCAGCCTGGCCTTGGCCTAAATGGCAGCTACATCCTTGTTTAGAGAGGTGATTCTGTGGCACTTCTGCTAAGTGAACCATCTGCTCCAAATGTCCATTCCGGGTCGCCCAACCACTGCCTCAGTGTCCTTTCTCTTGGCAGATCAAGATGAGCAGGTGACAGCAAAAGGTTTTTAGCTGGGGCAATCAGAATAATATCCACTATTTGACTATTGATTAAAAACCATAAAATGTATTGCTATGGCCGATGGCTGACACAAATAAAGATTCATTCAATCAATCAATCAATCAATCACGATGAAAGCAGCATGCAAATCACCCAAATCATTATCATAAACTTCGCCAGCCTCCAGAAGTTTTGAACTGAATCATAGAATCATAGAGTTGAAAGAGACCACAAGGGCCATCGAGTCCAACCCCCTGCCAAGCAGGAAACACCATCAGAGCACTCCTGACATATGGTTGTCAAGCCTCTGCTTAAAGACCTCCAAAGTAGGAGACTCCACCACACTCCTTGGCAGCAAATTCCACTGTCGAACAGCTCTTACTGTCAGGAAGTTCTTCCTAATGTTTAGGTGGAATCTTCTTTCTTGTAGTTTGGATCCATTGCTCCGTGTCCGCTTCTCTGGAGCAGCAGAAAACAACCTTTCTCCCTCCTCTATGTGACATCCTTTTATATATTTGAACATGGCTATCATATCACCCCTTAACCTCCTCTTCTCCACTGCATCAGCCTCAGCTCATGGCTACTCTAGCTATAGTATGTATGCAGTAGTATAGCATACAATAGACAGGACTGGTTGTGTTAAATGGAGAGTGATTTGTTTTACACTTGTTGAGCAAAACGATGCAAGTAAACTCTTATTTCTTAAGGCACCGTGATGGGCTTGGCTTCTCATTGTATCATTTCCTCTCCAATTGTCTCCTTAGATCACATTCCCACCTTCAAGTACATTTCCGGAGCTTATTCCTTTGTTGAGGAGATTTGCTAAAATGTGTCAGTGAAGAGACAGAGAGGAGGGAGAGATAGAATGAATCTAAGCAGACAAGGCTGTCTCTTGCAGTTTTTCTTACGAATAACTGTGGAGAAATTGTGATCTGAGAGAGGGGGGGGGAACGAACCTTGGATCTGAGCTAATGAGACATAGCTGTCCTGCATCAATACCCATCCGAGGGCCCATCCTTAGCAGACAAAGCAGCTGTGGCAAAGATCATTCACCCATTGTGGGGAGGCATTTACTCCCCAACAGCATCTAGGGTCTTGTGCTTGCCTTGATCAAGAGCACAGGGGAAGGTTGATCTTGACAGGGGATCTGGGAACAATTCAGCTGCAACTCAAGCAACCCACACATGAGCTTCTTGTTGTTGTTGTTTAGTCGTTTAGTCGTGTCCGACTCTTCGTGGCCCCCTGGACCAGAGGACACCAGGCACTTCTGTCTTCCACTGCCTCCCGCAGTTTGGTCAAACTCATGCTGGTAGCTTCGAGAACACTATCCAACCATCTCGTCCTCTGTTGTCCCCTTCTCCTTGTGCCCTCCATCTTTCCCAACATCAGGGTCTTTTCCAGGGAGTCTTCTCTTCTCATGAGGTGGCCAAAGTATTAGAGTCTCAGCTTCAGGATCTGTCCTTCCAGTGAGCACTCAGGGCTGATTTCCTTCAGGATGGAGAGGTTTGATCTTCTTACAGTCCATGGGACTCTCAAGAGTCTCCTCCAGCACCAGAATTCAAAAGCATCCATTCTTCAGCGATCAGCCTTCGGTGGCAATAAGTTCAGGGGAAGCAGTGAATCCCCATTCTGTCTGAGAAGGCAGCTCCCAGGGCTTGGAGCTTCCAAAACCCATGGAGTGGCCTCATTCCAGGAGGAGGAATTCTGAAGAGTGCAGCTCATTGCAAGTTAGGGATTGTTTTGAGGAGGAACACAATATGGAAAGTGGCTCAGCCTTGTTTGCAATATTTTTGTATATACATTATGAACATTTCCCATTCTTCTTAAAATTCCTCATCCTCTTGGTCCCTGAGCTTCTCAGTTAACTTTGCCATTTCGGCAAAGTCCATCAACTTGATTGGCCATTCCTCTTTCATTGGGGTTGTCTCCTCCTTCCGCCTCTGGCCGATGGACATCCGAGCGGCAGCCGTAGCACACATGAACAGTTTCTTCTGATCTTTTGGGATCTCGGTACCTATAATTCCTAATAAAAAAGGCTTCTGGTCTTTTAACAAATGTTTGTTTAAACATTGTTAAACAGATCAAAACATTAGCAGGATTCTAAATACACTTGTAATGAAAGTGTAAGTATGGATAATTAGGAAGACAAAATAATTGGAGAAATATGGATATGCGGTTAAAATAGAATTAAGTGGACCCATGGATGGGATGGGGGGGGCGAGGAAGTCAATGAGATTCAGTGTAATCTCAACACGTGGAACTGTATGACATTTTGATGTAAGTTTATCTCTTGTGGTTTTTTCTTTTTCTTTATTTTTGAAAATTTGATTTAATATTTTTTTTTAAAAAAAAAAGAAAGTAGCTAAGCCGATAGTGTAAGCGATTTTTTATAAAAAAATCTAGTCCACCAAAAAGACGTTCAGGTTTTCAAAACAGCTTTTAATTACAAGTAGCTTTTAATGCAAGTAACTTTTAATAGTTTTTAATGCCGGGGTGGCTAGTGGACGAGGCATCTCTCTTCTGCAGGAGGGAATCTTTCTTGAGATGATGCCCTGTGGGCCATCATGTTACGGTTTAGTTAGGCCCTGTTGGCCTCAGAGGAAATGCCCAGGTACAGAAAGATGAGCCAGCAATCTCACGTTTTTCGGAAAGCGAATAAACAGAAATGTGTGCCTGTGTTTTCCTGAGCACAGTGGATGCAAAACTCCCACCTGGTGGATATGGCTGCTCTCTTTCTCTCTCTGCAGGCTCCTGGTTATGAAACTGTTCCCCATGCATGTGAATATGTGTGTGTGAGAGAGAGAGACCGACTGATTCAGCATTTCAAACATCTTGCTCTGTGGGTGTGAGAGTTGAAATGTCTTGTTTCCAAACTGGAACAGTTTCTGCTCAAAGAGAAGCCCACCTCACCTTGCCAATGTTTTCACTCTCGGAATGTTTCTGGATGTTCACTTTTTTGAGCCCGTGATGTGCTATCACTCTCTGGATCAAACTGAATGTAATGCATACCCTTCCCTTTTCTTCCGTTACATTACGGCGGCGGACTTATCTGATTTGCCCAGGCACGGTGTGTGCCTGGAACAGACCGGGGAAACTGAACACTGCTGTTGCTGTAACTGCAAGCCCAGCTTGTTCCATACAGCATCCCCCCCCCCCACTTAGCACCTTTAAGGAAACAATTTATTATTATTTTTCTGGTTGGAGGCTGTGTGTTGCCATCCAGCCAAATGTCAAATTACTGCTGGGTTTCTGCAGGATGTGGTCCATGTAGAATATACAACAGCTTCTGACCTCCAGTGCAGAACTTTCTAGATCATGGTTTGTTTGTTTTTCAATTAAGCATTGTTTGAAATAAAAGTGGTACCTTGGTTTACGAACCAAGTCTGTTCTTAAACCAAAGCATTCTTAAACCAAGGTGTGCTTTCCCATAGCAGCGGGGGACTCCATTTACAAATGGAACATGTTCTGCTTCCAAGGCAAAGTTCACAAACCAAAACACCTACTTTTGGGTTTACAGCGTTCTTAATCCAAGTTGCTCATAAACTAAGCTGTTCTTAAACCAAGGTACCACTGTACTTGCAGAGAAGAAAGGGGAAGGATTTTAGCTCAGTGGTATAGCACCTGCTAGGCCTGGGAGAGACTCCTGCTCTGAAATCCTGGAGAGCCAATGTTGATCCTTGTAGACAACACTGAGCTAAATGGACGCAATGGTCTTAAGTTTATGCTGCATTATGACAATGGAACGCAGGTGGCGCTGTGGGTTAAACCACAGAGCCTAGGACTTGCCGATCAGAAGGTCGGCGGTTCGAATCCCTGCAACAGGGTGAGCTCCCATTGTTTGGTCCCTGCTCCTGCCAACCTAGCAGTTCAAAAGCACATCAAAGTGCAAGTAGATAAATAGGTACTGTTGCGGCAGGAAGGTAAACGGTGTTTCCGTGCACTGCTCTGGTTCACCAGAAGCGGCTTAGTCATGCTGGCCACATAACCTGGAAGCTGTACGCGGGCTCCCTTGGCCAATAAAGCAAGATGAGCACTGCAACCCCAGAGTCGGTCATGACTGGACCTAATGGTCAGGGGTCCTTTTAGCTTTACTATTACAATTTTATTACTGATTGTTTGCCATTCTGGAAGCTTTATACAGAAACATAGCCAGGAAGCTATCTCAATCAGCATAGTATTTAGCATAAAAACATATAGATTTTTTCATTTAATGAACATTTCACAGGCCTGTCTGAATTACGCGGTTTTCCGAATATGTCTGAAAGCCAGCTGCCATTATTCCTGCCAAACCTCTACTGGCAGGGAGTTTCACAGGAAAGGGCTAAAGGCTGGGTCTCTGGTGAAGGCCAGCTGAACTTCAGTGGTGTGGGGAACCCCCCAGAAGTGCTCTTATCAGGATGGAGCATAAGGAGTGGACCCAAGTTGTTCAGGGCTTTTGCGAATTTGCGCCATCCAGGCCAGAGCAAAAGGCTTGTGGTTGGTTTCTTGTTCCACCCGTGGCTGCCCTCGGAGCTTCCGTGGCTGACCTGTGGCCTTGCTTCCTTCCTTCAGTTTGCGTCGGACCTCGACCAGATTCTGCCGTCGCTGGAAAAAGCTCAGCTGCCACCAGGACTGTGCGGTTCGGAGGCTGCCGAAAGTGGCGGCATTGCCATCAAGTCAGAGATCCTGACCCCTTCCCTCCAGCCTGGCACCGCCGCAAGAACTCCCACGGGGATGAGCTGTACGTACTTCTGCCAAGTCTTTCTTCCCTTTCTGTAACTGCCAGGGCTGGACCTGCTCTAACTTTCTCGTACAATCGCTTAATCCATGTTCTTCACAATGTGTCTGATAGACTGGAGCCTGGTACCATTGCACTGGCATGCTGAATGCCAGGCGTTGGTTGAGGAGAAAGAGGCAGGGGGAATTCCCCTTCCAAATTCTGCAACCAACCCCAACACTTGGTTTGGCTGTGTTTAACATGGGCGGGCTTAAGATTTAGCTACTCGGATCCCAAGGTAGGAGATGGGTACGTTAAATGTTGGCTAGTGTCCTGTGCCAATTTCCTGTCAATCTAAGTTGGCAAAAATGCAGTTTCGTCTTGTACGTGAACTAATTTATTGTGTTGGGGGAGGCAAAAGCCTAGCTTGTCGCATGCATGGAGTAGGTGACTTGACCAGGAAGAGAAGTTTGCCTAATCTTCCCTTAGTCTTCTCTTTTGTGGGTGTTGCCGAGACGGAAGAATGTGCCCCACATAAGAAATGTCCTGTTGCCACCCTGCCTCGTAAGCTGTGGCTCTGTAACTCCAATCATGTATAATAATAATAATAATAATAATAATAATTTATTTTTTATACCCCACCCATCTGGCTGGGTTTCCCCAGCCACTCTGGGCGGCTTCCAACCGTGTGTGTGTGTGTGTGTGTGTGTGTGTATACACACTAATAATAATAATAATAATAATTTATTTATTTATATCCCGTCCTCTGCAGCCGAAGCCGGACTCAGAGTGGCTAACAACAATAAAAGTAACACAGTTTGCATAAAATCACAATCAATTAATTGAAATACATTCTAAAATCAATTCAGAATCAAATTAATGGCAACCATTGGGCTAGAGTTCTGTGAGGATTACCAAAGGAGGGGGTCAGACTGTGCCTTGGCCAAAGGCCTGGTGGAACAGCTCCATCTTGCAGGCCCTGCAGGAAGATGTCAAGTCCCGCAGGGCCCTAGTCTCTTGGGACAGAGTGTTCCACCAGATCGGGGCCAGTACTGAAAAAGCCCTGGCTCTGGTTGAGGCCAGCCTAACCTCCCTGTGGCCCAGGACCTCCAAGATGTTTTTGTTTGAAGACCGTAAGGTCCTCCGTTGGACATACCAGGAGAGGTGGTCCCGTAGGTAACATACGCTTACACATACACACACAATACAGCATGAAACATTAAAAACTTCCCTAAACAGGGCTGCCTTCAAATGTCTTTTAAAAGTTAGATAGTTGCTTATTGCCTTGACATCTGCTGGGAGGGCGTTGCACAGGGCAAGCGCCACCACCGTGAAGGCCCTCTGCCTGGTTCCCTGTAACCTCACTTCTCTCAGGGAGGGAACCGCCAGAAGTCCCTCAGACGTCAGTGTCCGGGCAGAACGATGTGGGTGGAGACGCTCCTTCAGCCCCAGCCAGCATAGCCAGGGGTGATGGATGATCGGGGTTGCATCCCCAAATCGTCTGGAATTCACCATGTTGGCTGTAAACCAAAATAAAAGGACTCACTCACAGGGAAGAAGCATTCATTTGCTTGATTTTACCATTGTTGAGCAGCACCTAAAACAGGGTCAACAGCCACCGGATGAGAGCAGCCCACCTCAGGTCAAGAGAGGAGATTCTTGAGCCCTAGTGACGTTTGTGAGTGACAGCTACAAGACGCATGAAAGAAGGAGCTTTGCTTTCCCAGAGTCAGAAGCCTGAAAGAGTGCTGTCAGTTCCCAAGCTGCCCTCCTGCTTCCATCCCCTCTCCGATAAATTCCCAAACGTCAGGCAGCTGCTTTCCACCCAAGCTTGTTCCTTGCATGCTAAAAATCCTTATTCCGAGGATCTGAATGCCTGCAGAAAATCCAGCTTATAAGGCCATTCAGAAGTCATTGGCATGTTTTGACTTGACTGGGTTCCTTGTACTGCTGGAGATTTGGGGACATCAGTGATGCAGAAAAGTCTTTTAGAGTTGACCGTCAGTTCCATTGGCTGGTGATCACTTTCCCTTTTATTCTTGTTTTATTGGAATGGGCTTTCGTTGGCCGGGAGTGTGCAAGCTTTTGAATTAACACGGAACTGTTCTTCCTGGCAAAGGGCATTGTGTGATACGAAAGCTTACACATGCCTTGGAGATGGTCCAGAAGACAAAATGATCTTTTGGAATGGTTTGGAGTGTACCCTGAAATGTATACAGCAAAAAAAAAGTTGTAGGAAGTGGATATTGGAGTATATCTATATGGCCTGATCTGGTTAAGGCAACCAAGTAGATTCCATTAAACCCAAAACACTTGTCAAGTTGGCAACATTTTTTAAAAAATCTGAATAAGAACTTTTTGATTTCTGAAAATTTTCAAATTTGAGGCTTCTTAAATAAAAAAAATCCTTTTCTGGTTTTGGTAAATTTCCAGGCAATCATGCAAAAAAAATAAGCTTGTCTGTTTAAATGCTTAGCTCTCAAACGAGATAAATCGTTATTGGGAAGGTGAACAAGAAGAAATAGAGTTTGGAAATAAAAAATGTGAAAGTTTGCAGTCAGGATTTTCAGCTTGTGGACTTGTGCTTCAAACCAACTTGAGTGCTTTAGTTGCAGTTGCATGAAAAGAGTAACTGAAAAGAGCAGTGGTCCAAAAAAGAAGAATAAAGTAAGCCAATTTAATTTGGAGGAGTAGTTTGGATGAGAAGAGGGGTCAGGAGCGCCCTCTGGTGGACTGTGCAAGAACTCCAGCACATGGTGGAGACTACATCAGCGTTTCTCAACGGGTGGAGGGGGGGATATAGTCCCCTGCCCCCCCCCCCAGTATATTCCATGGGGGCCACAGCACAAGACTAGGGGGCCACAGAGGGGAGAGAGAAGTGACCGAGAAGAAAACAGAAAAGAAAACAGAGAAGTAAAAAGGTTGAGAAACACTGCCGTATATGACCTGGATATTCCTTGCCATTGTTCACCGTTGATCTGAACCGCATGGCGTTAAGCCTGGCCACTCTTGGAAGTGAGGTTCCTGGAGGGTGAGCAGCCGTACTGTCCCGAATGAGCCCATTGAGGTTTCTGCAACCCAGATGCCGGCTTGATCCTTCTCTCACATCCCTCTTAGTTGCTCCTGGGCCTACAGTCACCCTCTGATTTTTTTTTTTACTTCTGTGTTCCAGCTGCCAACGGTGGGCAGGGAATGCAGGCCGGCCGGTCCCCCTTCGAATTCTGCGACCCCCTGGAGCCGGTTCAGCTCAGGACGGCGCCTTTCTCCGCAACCAACGGCAGCAGCCCTCACCCCGGTTTGCCTTCTGAGCAAGGCAGGGGGGCGGTACCTGGACCAAGCCCCTTCCAGCCTGACACAGGTAGGTGCATCTGTTGTACTGGAGGGAAGGACCCCTGGCGTTTTTCAATAGGCAAATTACACAGTGGTATCTTCGTTTACGAACTTAATCCATTCCGGAATTCTGTTCTTAAACCAAGGGGTGCTTACCCATAGCAGCGGGGGACTCAATTTACAAGTAGAACACACTCAACAGGAAGTGGAACACGTTCTGCTTCCAAGGCAAAGTTCACAAACCAAAACACCTACTTCCGGGTTTGCAGCGTTCTTAATCCAAGTTGTTCATGAACTAAGCTGTTCTTAAACCAAGGTACCACTGTATAGTCCTTCTCCCAATGACCCTTTGAGGTAGTCTGCCTGAGAAATGATGAGCCGCCAAAACTCACAACTGTGCAGGGACTTTCACCACGCTGTCGTGTGTCTCCCACTCCCATTTTGTTGTGAGTTATCATGCTCATCAGTTTATTGCTAAAGTACCCTTATTTTGTTTATTAAATTTGCATGCCGCCCTTCATCAGGGCAGTTCACAACATGAAAATACAATATAAAAAAGGCAAAATACATAATAAAAACAAAACAAAAACCTTCCCAAAACACACATTTAAAAGGGTAAGGTAAAGGTAAAGGGACCCCTGACCATTAGGTCCAGTCGTGACCAACTCTGGGGTTGCGGTGTTCATCTCGCTTTATTGGCCGAGGGAGCCGGCGTACAGCTTCCGGGTCATGTGGCCAGCATGACTAAGCCCCTTCTGGCAAACCAGAGCAGCGCACGGAAACGCTGTTTACCTTCCCACTGGAGCGGTGCCTATTTATCTACTTGCACTTTGATATGCTTTCGAACTGCTAAGTTGGCAGGAGCAGGGACCGAGCAACGGGAGCTCACCCCGTCGCGGGGATTCGATCCGCCGACCTTCTGATCGGCAAGTCCTAGGCTCTGTGGTTTAACCCACAGCAGCACCCGTGTCCCTGTTTAAAAGGGTATAGGATGTTAACCAGCTCAAGGCCTGGTTGAAGAGGAATGTTTTCGCCTGGTGCCTAAAGATCTGAAGATCATAGGTCGGTATACCCACATGATGTAAAACCATGCAGTTTAAACCTTCAAGAAACCTTAAAACCTCATAGGAATTCGAAACTGAGATGAATTAAACTAACAGACTCAACTCCCTCCAAAGGGCCTGAGCAAATAAACGTGTCTTTAAAAGTCATGCTTAACCTGCTAGGGAAATAAGCAGCCTAGTCAGCCCAGCATTAGTTCTGACATGTTAAGCAAATGCCCCCCCCCCCAGCCTGCCAGCTCCGTCTTTCACCCTGAAGCAAGGCACAGGAGACAATAGCAGAGCTGTGTTGAAAGTCAGTGCAGGGAAGCAGCTTCGCTACAGAACCCAGAAAAGTCAGTTCCTATCATTGTCCCAGTTAGCAGGACGGGGAGATCAGCTCTGTGGCATTCTAAACGTGTGTGGAAATCTTTAGGAATTATCCCCAGCTTTAGCAGTTCCTGCACATCAAATCCCAAAGCCCCTCATTTTGTCAGTGTCGCCACATCTGGGATATCGGCACTCCCGTTTGGGGAATTGTGCAACGAGGAGCCTCTTCTGATGTGCTCCTGTATTGCTGCTGCCAAAACCCACAGAAAGCAGAACTGAGGTTGAATGCAGAGTTTCTGACCATTTCATCCGCTGCCAAGCCAATCCTGCAGCACAACCATCAGACAGATGAAAAAGGTTTTCGGTATTTCTAAACACTACAAAACCCATGATGCAGTGTGAGCCGGAGGGAATATTCAAGCAGTCCATGGCCTTCACACCCAAGCAGCCTATGCAAGCAGCCTGTCCTTTGAGATTCACTTAGCTCAGCCCCACCCCTATCTCTGTCTCACCACTGAGAGATCGAAGCAAGATCTGATAGATTAAGCAGGGCAGACTCGAGCAGGTTGTTTTCATCCGACGAAAATGAAATTGCCTGTATTTGGCGTCTAGAGCGTAAATATTCATGTCTGACAAAAGGATCAAATTGGTTCTTCATTTACAAAGGAAAGCCTCTTCTAAACTCAGTATATGTGGCAGAGGCATAGATTCTGTTTAGATATTAACTGAGTTAGAGGTTATCCGAGCATAGCAGGGCTAATGTTAAAAAGAAAGCTGTAGCGTTAATATTTTTTAAAAAGTCAGATGTAAAAGAAATCAAATACAGTGGACGCTCAGGTTGCAAATGTGATCTGTGCAGGAGGCACGTTTGCAACCCGCAGCGCCGCATCTGCACGCACCTAGGTTGCGATTTGGTGCTTATGCGCATGCACGAGTGCTGAAACCTGGAAGTACCGTATTTTTCGCTCTATAGGACGCACTTTTCCCCCTTCAAAAATGAAGGGGAAATGTGTGTGTGTCCTATGGAGCGAAGACGCCATAGCCCCACGACCCTCTCCCGGCTGGAGAGGTGACGCCTGGCTATGGCAGGAGCCTCTCCGCTGCGCCTTTCCGCTGCTCCCTGACCTGCTCTTTGGGGCTGGTGGTGGGCTTCCCCCCGCCAGCCCCAAAGAGCAGGTCGAAAGGAGCCTGAAGCCTGGAGAGCGAGAGGGGTCAGTGCACACCGACCCCTCTCGCTCTCCAGGCTTCCAAGGTAGCCGCCTGAACGCACCTTAAACCGCACCTTGTTTTAGAGCGGGAAAACAAGAGGGGGAAAGTTCTCCCCTTCTCTGTGCAGCGCCCCGCCGCTTCCCTGAAGGGGCGCTGGGCAGAGAGGGGGAGAATTATTTTTTCTTGTTCTCCCCCCTCTAAAACAAAGTGCGTCCTATTGTCCGGTGTGTCCTATGGTGCGAAAAATACGGTAACCCGCTCCGGTACTTCCGGGTTCAGTGCAGTGCGCACCCCGAAAACGCGCAACCTGAAGCGTCTGTAACCCGAGGTATGACTGTATTTTTATCTGGCTCGCAAGATGACTGCTCATAAAAATAATCTGGTTGAAGGTTTATTTGCTTGGTTTTGGGTTTTTTTAAACAAATGGCAAGAATGGCAGATCTGTGCTACCTCAAGAGGACAGAATGTTAGGAAACAGCTATGCTGTCTCAGACGAAAAGGCTACCTAACACTGCCTTGTGTCTCCAACTGCGGTCAGTTAGGCGATACAGGATGCTCACAAGCAAGTTTTCGTCTCCTGGAGTTACTGTTTTTAAAACACACACAAACAGTGTTGGGGGGGGTATATGCCTTGTCTTTCACGAGCAGCGAACAACTCGTTCTCGGAGCTTAAAAGGAAAGGACGCCATGTGATTGTGCTTGCTAGCATGTTCAGGAAGGATGTTTGGTTTGGCCTCTGGAAAGGCAAGATGCACAGCTGACATCACCTCCGGGTTTGCTTTCCAGTTGCACTTCCCAGGGGCAGCTGGGCAGGCGACACCCTATGGGTGGAGTGCGCACCTGAGCCACTCCCCCCCCCACGTGGCGCATATCCTTGCTCAGCTGTAAATTGGCAGCGCCGCTGCTGTTGCCAGTGCTCCCTTTATTTTCCGGTTGCCAGGCAACCCTCTCTGCTGCATAGCCAGCACAAGAACAAAACCTGCTCTCTCTGGTCAACTTCGCTCTCTAACCCATGGCTGCGGCGCACACTTTGCGGGTTTCGCATTATCAGCAGTGTTGCCCGTCCACGGGAGGAGAACTTGATGGCCAGGGCTCGGCCAGCTAAGCAGATGTTCAAAATCAGGGCAAAGCTCTAGATCAGGGGTCCATGAAATTACCTCCAATTTCCCCATACCCTACCCTATTAAAAGCATTATTCAGAATAACAGTTTCTGTGACCCGCAACGGAAGATAACAGCACAATAAACTTCAGCAACAATTACCGTATTTTTTGCTCCATAGGGCGCACCGGACCATAGGGCGCACCTAGTTTTTAGGGGGGGGAAATAAAGAGGGGGGAATTTATTTTTTCCCCCCCCAGGTCCAGGAGCGGCGGCAAGTTTGCGCGCAACCTCGCCGCTGCTCCCGGAGCTTGCGGGGCTAGGGGCGGGGGATGCCTGAGCTTCCCCGACCCCAGCCCCCAGAACAGGCAGATATCCGCAAGCCTTCCGAGCGCAGCGGGAACTCCCGCCACGCTCCAAAGGCTTGCGGATAGCTGCCTGAAGCCTGCATTCGCTCCATAGGATGCACACACATTTCCCCTTCATTTTTGGAGGGGGAAAACTGCATCCTATAGAGCGAAAAATACGGTAATTGCATATTTCTTCAGAATCCAATTGAAACCACTCAGTTTAATTAAGTCAGCAAAACTGATGAACTTGATCTAGCTTTTCAAAGTCTGATAACCATTTATTTACACCTTCCCCCGTGGAGGTGAGGGTGCTACCACTCACTTTGGGAACTAGTGCGACCCCCAAGCCAATGGGATGAGTAACTCTACAACCTTTAGAAGACATCTGAAGGCAGTTTTGAAATGTTTTAATGTTTTGTTATGTTTTTGATACATGTTGGAAGCCACCCAGAGTGGCAGGTGCAAACCAGTCAGATGGGCAGGGTAGAATAATAACAATTGTATTTTTATTATTATGGAATAAGGGGTAAAGGTAAAGGGACCCCTTACCGTTAGGTCCAGTCGTAGCCGACTCTGGGGTGGCAGTGCTCATCTCGCTTTATTGGCCGAGGGAGCCAGCGTACAGCTTCCGGGTCATGTGGCCAGCATGACTAAGCCGCTTCTGGCGAACCAGAGCAGCGCACGGAAACGCCGTTTACCTTCCCGCCAGAGCGGTACCTATTTATCTACTTGCACTTGGATGTGCTTTCGAACTGCTAGGTTGGCAGGAGCAGGGACCGAGCAACGGGACCTCACCCCGTCGCGGGGATTCGAACTACCGACCTTCTGATTGGCAAGTCCTAGGCTCTGTGGTTTAACCCACAGTGCCACCCGCGTCCCTATAGGACGCCCCTATTTTCGTTGTAGAAATGTTGGAGGGAACGCTAGTGGTTTAGATTTTCTGCTTTGGGCAACCAATATAGACCTTTCAGTGCCTTTGGCAACCCCCGCCTCTCTTATCTCACACATAATAAACACAGTTTTCCCATCACTTTGGCCCATAATTAAGAAGAGAATTTGCCATCCCGGGTGGAAGTTTTTGAGCATTTGCAACATTGCTTCTGACTGGCTCATCCCCGCTTGCGGGGATTTGAAGCGATGTCTCTTGTGGAACTCTAAAGGCCCTTGGAAGGATCTCTTAATGCGCCGGCTAAAAGACCGGGCCAGTTAATTGGCAGTCCGCAGCAAACCTTTAATGCGGCTTCGTCTCTCACATCCTGGGCAGGCAGAGCCATCTGGATGAACATGCCTGCGCTCATTTAGATTTCACCCTGCGCTGCCTTTTCAACTTCTTACACCGGGCGTGTGGCTGAAGAGCACAAATTGAATTCAGTTTTAAAATAATAAAGCTTTTACGTTAGCAGCCTCATTAGCCCCAGTTAGTCTTGGAAATATTATTCCTTAAATGTGTGTGTGTGTGTGTGTGTGTGTGTGTGTGTGTGTGTGTAAAAACACTTCAGCTTAAAATGAGGCCCTTTGAAAAGGAATAAAAGTCTTGCTCACAGATTTCTCATTTTTCACTGTCAACACACCTCCTGATGCACTGATCTCAAGTTCTCTCTCATTCTCTCTCTCTCTCTCTCTCTCTCTCTCTCTCACACACACACACACACACACACACACACACACACACACTCTATCCTGGTTTTGTCATTCACTCCCCAGTGACCTCTTTCCATTCCTTGGAAGGCTTAAGGGAGCATTTTGGCTGGGTCTTCTACTGCAGGAGCATCTAGTTCAAAACCTATTTGTTTTGCTCTTGCTTTTATTATGCATTTTGTGTGTTTTGTCTGTCTTGTATTTTTTTATGCCGTAAACTGCCCTGAGATCTGCAGACAAAGGGCGGCGTACAAATTTAATTAATAAATGATCACCTCTCCTGGTCTGCCCCCCAGAGGACCTTAAGGTCCATGAATAACCATAGTTTAGAGGTCCTGGGAAGTCAGACTATCCTCCGCCAGGGCCTTCTCAGCGATGGCTCCGACCTGGTGGAATGCTCTGTCCCATGACACCAGGGCCCTTAAGGATTTAACCTCCTTCCGTCGGGCCTATTCCGTCGGGGCTATTCCGCCTGGCTTTCAATTTGAACTTAGCCTGATCTTTTATTCCCCTTCCTTCCCTCCCCCTCCCCTTTTTATGAAGATTACCCGCTCTGGGATCCCACAGCTAATTCTCCCCTGGTCTCCTCGCTGGCCCAAATAGGACTAATTTAGCAAGCTAGCCCTGGTGACCATCTAATGTTTATTGGATGGATTTCCCCCCTAAATTGATTTTTGAATTCTGAATTTATTGTTATTCATGTTTTATGATGTATTTTATGCTGTTTTTGGTTGCATCGATTAAGTGTTTTAAATTTTTTGTTAGTTACCCTGAGCACGGTTTTCTGAACCGGGAAGGGCGGGGTATAAATAAAAATTTGTTATTATTATAGATATGCTAAACTGGCTTCCCCTTCTAATTAGCCTTGGCCACCACCATCCTTGATGTCCTCCCACCCTCTCTTTTAGTCCCACCACATTATTATTATTATTATTATTATTATCATTATCATTACCATTATCATCATCATCATCATCATCATCATCATATTTGTTTGTTTGTTTAATTATTTATTTAATTTCTACACCACCCTATACCTGAAGGTCTCAGGGCAGTTCACATAGAATATCAAATACATAAAATCAAAACAAAACCAACAAACCAATTTAAAAAACACCAAAAGAGCCAGCATTTTATTAAAAAGGTTATAGGATGTAGATTAAGTCAGGCAAGGGTCTGGTTGAAAAGGAACATTTTTGCCTGGTGCCTAAAGGGTGTATAGTGAAGGCGCCAGGTGGACTTCCTTGGGGAGAGCATTCCACAGACGGGAAGCCACCACAGAGAAGGCCCTGCTCTCCTGCTGCTACCCTCCTGACCTCTCGTGGAAGAGGCACATGAAGGAGGGCATCAGAAGATGATCTCAGGGTCCGGGTAGGTTCATATGGGAAGAGGCGGTCCTTGAGGTTTATTATTATTAATAATAATTAATTATATCCCACCCATCTAGCTGGGCTTCCCCAGCCACTCTGGGCAGCTTCCAACAAAATATTAAAATACAGTAATCCATCAAGTCTGGTAGTTGTTGTTCTCTTTGCGATCCTGAGCCGTTTAAGGCTTTATAGGTCAAAACCAGCACTTTGAATTGGGCCCAGAAACTAATTGGTAGCCAGTGCATTTGGACCAGGATCGGTGGAATATGCTCAAACCATCTTGCTCCGGTGAGCAACCTGGTTGCTGAATTCTGCACCCGCTGAAGTTTCCAACCAGTACAGGGTGGGATCCTGCCATTTAACTTCTCTTCTCTCCTCCCTCCTTCCTCCCCGCAGGATTGCCTGAGCTGGAACTGGGAGTCACAGATCATCAGTTCGGACAGCCAACAATCGGGGAGCAGATGCCGTGGGCAGACAACCCCATGACCTCCATTAATCGGGGACCTATGAGCAAACCGGACGAGTAAGTATAGGGGCTTCCCTGCTGCCATCCTCCTGTTGCTTGTTGGAGATTCCAGGCAGGGTTTATGGGCAGGTGTCAACATGCAGCTGGCCATCCTGGGACCAGCTTTGGAGGCAAATGTCCATGTGCAATATCCGTAGGAGTTTTCCATTTCGTTTCATCTGTTAATCGCTTCTCACGAGGCATCTTGAAACCATTTCCAGTATAATGGCACACATAAAACAGTATCATATATAAAAGCAGCTAGAAACAATTGCATATTATAAACATGATTTTTTTATATATATAAAAAAGCTATAAATATAAAAACAGATTCAGATCCGGGCCAGAAACTGGGAGAAAGATTTGTGCTTCTTCCACAGTCTTTGCTGCTGCAGTGCTAACTGGAGCTCAGCCCTGGTTTGGCTGAAGGCTTCCTCACACTTCCCCCTGGGGGGAAAGCACTTTTTAGCACTCAGTTGGAGCAAACGGCATTTCAGGTTTTCTCCAGATAGATGTTTGCTCTGATTTAGCCCTAGGAAAGGACGCAGGGCAAGAGGGAAACCGCTCAAATTCTTGCTTTTCTAGGCATAGGACAAGCGGAAATGTGGGCAAACCCTTAGTACCGCTGCGTCCAGACCTGGTCTGGCGGCCTGTCTCTCCCCACACAAACTAGGATATATAATCTCTATCTGGTCATCATGACTTCCCATTTATAAGTTTGCCTGGGGGAGATAAACCACCAGCCCAAGCATGGACAAAACAGCTAAGCTAGAGCATTTCTTAGCCCCAAAGCTATTGCTTCTGTAAGTTAATATTCTGCTTGAATTGAGAGACAGCACACAAC
The DNA here is from genome assembly GCF_965113315.1 of Podarcis vaucheri. Lineage (NCBI taxonomy): Eukaryota > Metazoa > Chordata > Lepidosauria > Squamata > Lacertidae > Podarcis > Podarcis vaucheri. The sequence continues at coordinate 4,472,117 of NC_138761.1, forward strand.
TTCCTTCTCAGCTTGCAGCTACTGCCCATGCCAACACCCCCCTCTGTCATGGTCCTTGTCCTTGGATATGGAAACAACCATTTTTCTCACTGCAGTGGGAAAGGGGGATTGGAGCGGGGAGCAAACTACATGCTGTCTTGGGAAGGCAGGGTTTTCAGGACAGAAATCTCCTCCTCCCTCTCCTGTCCCCTTAACAAGGAACATAAAACTGTTTTGGAGCAGAGAAGAGCGCGGGGGCAACCAGGAGGGAGCCCCAGTCCATTAGCTCTCTTGAGCGGGAAAGGATCCAGTTTCAGGTTCCTGGCCGGCCGCCCCGGTTTTGCTCTTGGCGAGCCGCCTTGAAGCTGAGATGGAGCTCAATGCACAGAGTTCATTACAATCCCCGTTGTTCTTAGCCAAGCTTTCCCCAGAGGGCTGTGATTGGGGCTTGCTGCAAGATCTATGCCGAGCGGGACTGGGCTGGGGGGGCGGAGGTGGGGGGGCGACGACAACAACTGCTCCCTTCCTTCCTCTGTGAAGATCACCTGCAAGGAGCCCCCACAGCAGGGCGTTCTGAGGACCAGATGCAGCAGCCGTAGGAAGTCTTTTGTGGGGTTTTCCCTCTATATTTCCCCCCTAGACTTTGGCTTAGGGGAGGGAGCAAGCTGGTTATTCTGCGTTATGCGGGATTGTTAACCGAGGCGAGGAAATGTGGGGGGGGGGGGATGAAACTGTTTTCTCCATAGTTGACTTCCCTTTCTTTTGTAAAGTGCAGTGTTTAATTTCCTTACTGTTTGGTGGTCTCTTTTACTTCAGTAGCTTCCACTGCCTTGGTGGGGGACTCCTCTAGGACAGGGTTGTTTAGGATGTGTCCTTAAATAACTGTCCTTCACCCTGATCCCATAGGATAAAAGGTAAAGGGACCCCTGACCATTAGGTCCAGTCGTAACCAACTCTGGGGTTGCGGCACTCATCTCGCTTTATTGGTTGAGGGAGCCGGCGTACAGCTTCCGGGTCATGTGGCCAGCATGACTAAGCCGCTTCTGGCAAACCAGAGCAGTGCACGGAAATGCCGTTTACCTTCCCGCCAGAGTGGTACCTATTTATCTGCTTGCACTTTGAGGTGCTTTCGAACAGCTAGGTTGGCAGGAGCAGGGACCGAGCAATGGGAGCTCACCCCGTCGCGGGGATTTGAACCGCCGACCTTCTGATTGGCAAGTCCTAGGCTCTCTAGTTTAACCCACAGCTCCACCCGCATCCCATAGGATAGAGTGGGTAATAAAATATCAACGCATAAACCTGTCTGAATAGCCCAGTTACCAGCATGAGTTTGACCAAACTGCGGGAGGCAGTGGAAGACAGAAGTGCCTGGCGTGCTCTGGTCCAGGGGGCCACGAAGAGTCGGACACGACTAAATAACTAAACAACAACAATTTTCAAAAGCTGTTACTAAGCCTGTGGCGGCAAAACTTGCCAGCTGCTTCGTGCAAAAGCGCCTATAAGAACTTGAAATGTGCTTTCCCACCCTTTTACCCCCCAGGGAAAGCTGAAAAGAGCTCAGCTGCCACTTTCTGCACTCCCACAACCCACTGGCATTTCCACGGCACTGCCCTGAGGCCATGCGTGTGACTCTCTGTGCTTCTAGCTCAGCTTTTCTTGCACATCTCGCCAGACGTCCTCTCTGGGAATCTGGGGAAAAAACATAGGATCCTGAACCACCAGGGGACTTTCGCCTGAAAATTTAGGTTCTGATTCACACAAACAAGCGTCAATGCACACACGGCAGAAGCTGGTTTATGGAGCCTTCTGGCCAAATAATCATTGTGCAAATCTGTCGGTTTTCTCTACACCTCCACAACACATGCTGGAGCCATGTGCCGAGCTGCTCTTTGGAAGAGCTTGCCTCTCAAGCAGCCGTCACGCCGTCGTGTGTACAAATTCAGACTGAAGAGAACAGTCTAGGTCTCCTTTTTTGTGTTCCATACTATCCTCCAGCTTGCATCCATCCGCATGAATAATAACCTGGCCTTGCTCCTACTTCGGATGCTGGAAATGCAAGAGGTTTTTTTCCTCACCCATAGCATTTCTTTTTCTTTCTTTGTTTTAGATTTATATACAGCTCTTCATCATAAGATCTCGGGGCAATTCACAGAATAAAATACAGGATAAAAACAAGTAAATAAGTAAAGCAAAACAGCAGAACGTTTATCCCCCCTTCCCACAGACACATTTTAAAAGGCTGTAGAATATGAATCAGCCAAAGGCCTGGTGGTAGAGGAACGTTTTCGCCTGGCACCTCCAAATACATAATGAAGGCGCCAGGCAAACCTCGCTGGGGAGAGCATTTCGCAAAGGGGGGCCACCACAGAAAAGGCCTGTTCTTGCGTTTCCACCCTCCGGACTTCACCCTTTCCGTTCAACCTGGTTATACATTTCCTGCTCCTTCTTTAGAGCTGGTTTCCATCAAACTTCTTATTCAAGTGTATATTTTAAAAATTCAAAGTGTGGATACAGAAAGCATGCACCTCATGCAGGTACAACACTGTTAAAAGGCCAGAACCGCCACTGGTTCCATGTTGAGTGTAAGCTCAGCCACGAGCCCAGGTAAAGATGGTTGTTGTCTTTTTCTATCTGAACCAATCACTGAGCTTGGTTTTTGTGCCCCACCATTTGCAGCCCCTGAATCTCCTTGGTGGGAGATCCCTGTGCGGTTTGCTGCACACTTTGCAGACAGGGAGTCCTATAGAACAGGATCAGTGCATCTTGGTGCAGAATTTTAGCTGTGGAACTGTAGCGGGGGAGAAGGCAGAAGCGATGCCTTGTTATGGACCAGTTCTAAGTTTCTGCTGCTCTATCCCTGTCTTCCCTATTCTTTCTTCTCGTGCCATCAACCATGTGCATTGGCATTGGCAATCCCCACCCTGTGATTTACATGTGGTGCTCATCTGGAGCAAACTGTGTAGACTTGCTGACTCCTCAGGAACTTTTGGCATGGCGGGGGCGCCCTCTGGCTTCCTGACTCTTTCCAGTGAGCGTGATGTCCTTGCTGCTGGTGACGTCAGGCCCAGCCACCCCTTTGACTTCAGTTGGCCCCTTCATCAGGATTATTACACGCCCACACAACTCTGAGATTGGAAAGAGCTTTGCAGATCGCAGGGAGGGAGTGGGGGCACGAGCGAGAGAGTGAGGGGTAGGGTTCTGTTTCTTGCTAGCTCTTTTCTCCCAAGCCTGCCCCAGTTCTGGTTTCTAAGCTGTTGTTCTTATTGTGACAACGGAAACCAGCTGGGCACTTCATGGAGGATGTAAACTGCAAGGGGGGCAATGCCCAGGGGCTGGCAGCATGGACTCAGGAAGCAGTCAGTCCAGTGTAGTGCAGCAGTTCTCAACCTGTGGGTCCCCAGATGTTGTTGGACTACAACTCCCATCATCCCTAGCTAGCAAGGCCAGAGCTCAGGGATGATGGGAGTTGTAGTCCAACAACATCTGGGGACCCACAGGTTGAGAACCGCTGGTGTAGTGGTTAGAGTACTAGACCAGTCTCTGGGGGACCAGAGTTCAAGTCTGTCCAAGTATTGGGTTCCAATTACCTGTCCAAACCATTTTAGTATGCAGAGTAAGGCAACATTAAGGGGTTGAATCTTGGTTAGAGAGCAGACTTATCCCTGTTGCAATCGCGCACGCAAGCACACACACAGAGATGCTTGTAGGTGATAGCAAAGTCGTTCATTGCAGGAAACATAACATGGATAGAAAAGTTCCCAGTTCTAGTCTAACAAACTAGCCTATACAGTGGTACCTCGCAAGACGAATGCCTCGCAAGACGGAAAACTCGCAAAACGAAAGGGTTTTTGGTTTTTTTAGTTACTTCGCAAGACGATTTTCCCTATGGGCTTGCTTTGCAAGATGGAAACGTCTTGCAAGTTTGTTTCCTTTTTCTTAAAACCGTTAATACAGTTGCGACTTGACTTCGAGGAGCAACTCATAGCACGTGGTGTGGTAGCCTTTTTTGAGGTTTTTGAAGACTTTGGTGATTTTTGGAGCTTTTCCAAAACTTTTCCGACACCGTGCTTCGCAAGACGAAAAAACTCGCGGAATGAATTAATTTCGTCTTGCGAGGCACCACTGTACTGGAACAAGGTCATCCGCGTTGGCTCCTCTCAGAGGACAGAACAGCCAAGATGACTTTAAAGAAGGATGGGGCAGATTCATGGAGGAGGAGATGCCCCTCTGCTTAAGTGATGCTGGGGACGAGCCCACTGTCTTCATGCCTCGCTTGTGAGCTGCCAGAGACATTTGGCTGGCTTCTAACAGATACACAACTGCAGAGCCAGGCAGGTGGATCCTCCAGCCCAACCTTAGTTTGTATTGCGTTCATTGTAATACTACACAGACATTGGTGGATAGGGTTCATTGGTCTTTGCATGGATGGGAGGGGGTGAAAGTTGCCCCCAGATTTTTGGAAACCGCAAACTAACTTTATACACAAGAGCGCACGGATGGTTTTCCCCTTGCAACCATCTGCATTAGCAGATGGGCCCATATCAAAGTAAACGGGTTTTTCTTATAGACAACCGAGTGCCTTTCGATTGCGTCACCTTCCTCGTTTGCACCCCTACAGCCATTGCATCGCTTCTCAGCTCGATGAGCTCCTGTGCCCTCCCACCACCCCGGAGGGGCGAAACGACGAGAAGGCTCTTCTCGAGCAGCTGGTGTCCTTCCTGAGCGGCAAAGACGAGAACGAGCTGGCAGAGCTGGACCGAGCGCTTGGCATCGACAAACTGGTCCAGGTAGCAAGCTGCCTCTTAGGTGCCAGAGCCCCGGGGCCTGCTCCTGTTTGCTCCTTCAGAAGGCGCTCCAGCACCCGGAGTTCCTGCCCAGGGGTGGGGGTGGAGCACTTGCTTGAAAAGTAGCAAAGAACAGGAGTAGCCCATGAGCCCCTAACCCTGTAAAAGCTGGAGTCAAAAGCCTCTCCCAATGCACCATAGCCCCTCTGTTACAGAGGCGTTCCTAAAGGTATCCACCCTTTCCTTCTTTGTCCCGACGATTTAGGGCATATCCACACTTAACTGTTGCCCCACTCTTTCCAAGCAGAGGTCCACGCTAAAAAGCTCTGTGCGTTGTTGTTGTTGTTGTTGTTGGTTGTTGTTGTTGTGTGTTTTCTTTGCCCTGAGCTTTCCCAGTGCACACTTGCTCTTTAGCGCTCAATTGGAGCAAATGACAATTTGGGTTTTCTACAGATGACTATTTGTTCCGATTGAGCTTTAAAGAGCAAGTTTGCATTGGGAAAGCTCTGGAACAAAAAAGAAAAGGGGGGGAGGAGATACTTTGGCACAGAGCTTTAAAGTGAAGGACATCTAAGTATGTATAAGCCCTTAAACTCTGAGATGCTGATTCCACAAGTAAGATTCTACAAAGATAGAAACTCTACAGGTGTTATTTGATGCTTTCATCTAGTGCATCAGTTTTTGGTTGGTTTTATTACAACATACCCATTCAGCATCACAGGTTGAGGCTGTGCCCACCAATAAAGGCTAGGGACTTAGTCCTGATGCAAAACTGCCTTAAAAGAGGAGGAGGGGGAAACAGTGAATGTTGAGGACGTCCAGGCGCAGTGGAAGATCTCTCCCTGTCCCCATCAAAACACACCTTTCAGGGTTTCAGAGCTTTTACTAGATGCAGAACACATTCCCAATAAAGTGTGACATGCCTAGGAGGGGCGTGTGTGAGAGGGGAGGGTCTCGCCTCAACAATAAAAGAAGCATGTGTGAAAAGGGGCACTGAATTGCCCCACCACCACCCCTGCAGTTTATTTTTCCATATTCGGGTGCTTCAGCCATTTTCCTCCCTTTGTTGTTCAGTTGCCAGAAGTCAGCCACAATCCAAACCTCTCCTGCCAGGGGAAACCTGTCAGTGGATTATTTCTTCTAGTCGTAAGCAATTGAAAGCCACTTCGTACGCTACTTTTAAAAATAAAAAAAAATTACACCTAGGTGTTTTGCGCATGCACCTAAAAGTGTTCTGGGTGAACAGTTTTGCGAACACTTCTGCCCTGCAGAGTTGAGAGGGGCTGCCGCTCCCTGGCCAAAGGTCCACTTTGCCGGTGACTCACCTGGGTTTGCAGTCGGGCAACAGAGAAGCAGCCCTTAAAGTCGCAGAAAGTGCTGGATATGTTTGGAACCATGTCGGGACTCACGGTGGCCTCACGCTTTTGTTTCATTCTCTGTGAGCAGGGAGGCGGCCTGGAAGCGCTGACGGAGAGGTTCCAGCCCCAGCAAGCCACGCCGCCGCCACCGCCTCTCATGATGGACCAGAAGCCGGGCATGTACCCACAAGCTTACCCCTCCGCTTCCCCCACCACCAACCTCCCCGGCCCTTTCCCCGGCATGGTCCGGCAGAAGCAGTCCTTTGGGTCGATGCCGGTCCAGGTGCCGCCGCCCCGTGGGGCCTACCCCACCAACATGGGGATGCAGCCGCGGCAGGCGCTCAGCAGGCCTCCGACAGCCCCCAACCAGCTGCGACTGCAGCTCCAGCAGCGGCTCCAGGGGCAGCAGCAGGTGAGCTCCCACCCAGTGCGGCCGGTCCCTTTGCTTGCCAGAGCCCCGTGGCCTTCGGGGCAGGCTGGAGCCACGCCCTGCTTGGCTGGTAGGCCTCCGGGTCGCTGAAGGGCACCGATGATCACAGCACGGTTGCATCTCGCACGGGGGTTCGGTTCCAAGGGTTCCGGACGCCACATGGAACCACACTCCTTGGAACCTCCCTGTGGCTAGAAGGGAAAGGGGAGAGATCATGCCCCAGTGAGAGTCTCCACCCCCATCGTTCTGCCCGGACACTCAGGTCCAGCTCCGAGGACCTTCTGGCGGTTCCCTCCCTGCGAGAAGCGAGGTTACAGGGAACCAGGCAGAGGGCCTTCTCGGTGGTGGCACCCGCCCTGTGCAACACCCTCCCATCAGATGTCAAGGCAATAAACAACTATCTGACTTTTAGAAGTCATCCGAAGGCAGCCCTGTTTAGGGAAGTTTTTAATGTTTGATCGCTTTTCATTATTATTATTATTATTATTATTATTATTATTATTATTATTATTATTAAAATTCTGTTGGGAGCCACCCAGAGTGGCTGGGGAAACCTAGAAGCCTAGGGGTGCTTGCGCAAGGTCCCACCAGAGCATCCCACAACCAGCACGCTCACGCACATGCCTTCCCCCCGCCCCAAGCAAGCCAGGAAGTTTAAAGGCTCTTTCCCCACCAGGAAACCCCCACAGCGCAGAAAGAGATTTCAAGTTCTCCATATTGCTTGCATTTATTGTTTGTTGTTGTTGTTGTCAAACTTGCACAATTTCAGCCAGCCTGCCTTCAGTTGCATATGGTTGAATCCGTGCTATTTAAATGCGCACACAGTTCAATTGTGCTGTATTTTAACGACCTCTGGGCCATTTTGGGGAAGTAGCTGGAGGGACCACTGAAACGTGCTCTGTCCAGCTGCTAAAGGCTGCCTGGAAGATTTGGTCCAGGCACGGTTGCACCTCTCCCTTCCTTATCTTGCACAGCTGCTTTCGTCACTGGGCTTTCTCTTAACATGGAAACAACCCTCACGGTGGCCATTCCTGGGTCCAGAACACCAGAGCAATAGATGTGGAGGGAGCAAATGTTGTTTGCCAAAGGGCAGCTGTGCCCAAACGGCAGCCTGTCACGCCCTGAGGTCTCCCTTCTTGCCTTCTCTGTAGTTGATACACCAAAATCGGCAGGCTATCCTGAACCAGTTTGCGGTGAACTCTGCAGGTGGCATCGGCATGAGGACAGGAATGCAGCAACAGATGGTGCCACAGGTAAACGATGCCTTTGTGGTCGTTGGGGCCAGCACAGCTGAGGTCCCATATTTGTAGAGCTTGGCACCAACCAGTGGTGGGGTTGGAACTACACACACACACACACACACTGTTTAATCTGGAATAGGGTGGGCTTTGCTTTCTGCCTTATTTGTTTATTCTAGTAATTTATTTCATCATCATCAATCTTTATTACGGTCCAGAGACCCAACAAATTGTTTCAAAGCAATGCACAATTTATTTATTTCATAAAAATTAAAACATTTGAAAAGTTAAAATAAGATGAAAAGCAGATTATGACTCACATCGTCCTTCTAGACATCTGGGTAAGCTTGCCTGAACAGAAATGTTTTTATCCGGCACCAAAAGGAATACAGTGAAGGCAACTGCCTGATATCAAGAGGCGGGGAGTTCCAAAGTATAGGTTCTGCCACTCTCGAAGATTGAGTTCTTACAAATGGGGAACGGGTGTTACGTGGCACTTGCAACAGGACCAGTTCGACTGTTCAGAGCGATCAAGTGGGCACAATTAGGGTAAGGTGATCTCATAGGTAAACTGATCCCCAAGTTGTTAAGGGCTTTGTATACTGATAGTAGCGCCTGGAACTTGGCCCAGTAGCCAAATCAGCAACCAGGTTTCTCTAAGGTTTTGGGACTTCTGCATAAGAACGACCGCCAATGGCTTATGCTCAGTGATCGCTTCTTCACCCAGCAACCACCCCTCTGGAATCAGTACGCTTGATGGAGGGATACGCCAATAGATAATTTTTAAAACGGCTTGGCTTCCAATTGGTTCAGAGTGGTCAACTCTGGATATATCGACTAAGTGTAGCACCAGCAGTGAAAACAGCACATGTTTTCAGACATCAGACCGGAAGCATCAGTGAATTCCGTAAATACCTGCTCCCATGTTTGGAGTTCTGGTTGTTCCTGAGAGAGGAATATTCTGCAGGTGCTAGGAAAGGTGATAAGAGCATAGGAACAGCCTGCTGGATCAGGCCAAAGGAAACAAGGCAGCAGAACAAGGACATTTCCCCCGCCTTCAGTTTCCAGCAACAAGCATTCAGAAGCACTGTTGCCCCCCATGAATTTCTCCAGTCCTCTTTTAAACCACCCCAAGGGCTCTTGCAACATTCTTAGCCAGTTCTTGCTTGCAAAATGTGGAGAGTCTCATTGAGCTGGGCAAGAGGAAACGGAAAGGACTTGGGTTGAGTTTCCAAGCAGGGGGAGGGATAAGCTTGTGGGCTATAAGGCATAGGATTGTAAAGGAACGAGTATACATAGTCCTAGAGACAAGCAGCAGCTGTTCTTCGAGGCAAGCAAGCCGCTGGTAGGAGCAGGAGAGGCAGCTGGTATATCTCCACACTTTTTTCCCCCAAGCTAGCAGCTGCACCAAGCACAACAACAACAATAGAGAGCAGGAATATTTGCTCACGGCTGCTCCACACCACAGCTGAACAAGGAAGAGACCTTAAGGTTGCAACGGTGTTGCTCCAAACTGACTTCTGCATCTTTTAAGAACATCTGGGCCCTCTGGGGCTGCCGGCTTTGCCTCTGCCCTGGCAGATCCTGTCGTGTGATGGGCAAGCGGCAGGAAGGGAGCGTGTCCTTGTCTCAGGTCCCGCTTGTGGGTTTTTCCCATCATGGGCCTATGTGAGAACAGGGTGCTGCTATGGGTGGGCCAGTGGCCTGGCCCAGAAGGCGCTTCTTAAGTCCTAACTGAGCTTGGGAAGGTTTGTGCAGGACACTTTCCCAAGTCACAGGGCAGAACTGCGTGATCTTTCCACTCTTTGGTTGCGTTTCCCCCCCCCCCCCAAGTGTCTGCACTTCCAGGCTCCTTTGCGCTATATCTATCTATCATCTATCTATCTGTCTGTCTATCTATGTTTGTTTATTTGCATTTCAAATTTTTACAGTCACGTATCCAACATACAGGGATGCGGGTGGCGCTGTGGGTTAAAGCACAGAGCCTAGGACTTGCTGATCAGAAGGTTGGCGGTTCGAATCCCTGCAATGGGGTGAGCTCCCATTGCTCAGTCCCTGCTCCTGCCAACCTAGCAGTTCGAAAGCACCTCAAAGTGCAAGTAGATAAATAGGTACCGCTCTGGTGGGAAGGTAAACGGCGTTTCCATGTGCTGCTCTGGTTCGCCAGAAGCGGCTTAGTCATGCTGGCCACATGACCCGGAAGCTGTACGCCAGGCTCCCTCAGCCAGTAAAGCGAGATGAGCGCTACAACCCCAGAGTCAGCCACGACTGGACCTAATGGTCAGGGGTCCCTTTACCTTTACCTGTCTGTCTGACTATCTATGTAACATTTATCTATCATCTATCTATGTTTGTTTATTTGCGTTTCAAGTCAAAGTTTTACAGTCACATATCCAACATACAATGTAAAAACAAGATTCCGAAGAATCTCCTGGGCTTCCCTCCTCCCCTTTGTGGGTCCTATTGTTAGTCATTTCCTCCTGCATCTTTTATAATAATCCAAATCTTTTACATCTCCATTATTTCCAAAATTCACCATTAAACTACAAGTGTTATTCTAGTCCTGCTAACAGTTTTAACTGTTTACAATGGTTTTTAAGATAAATTATAAAATTTCCCCCATTCCTTACTAAAGTTTTGGTCTGCCTGATTTCTGATTCTTCCTGCCATTTTTGCCATTTCAACATAGTCCATCAACTTGATCTGCCATTCTTCTCTGGTAGGGATTTTATATTCTTCCCGTAATTTCTCCCATGCTGTAAGCTGCATGTTATACCCAAAATCTCTCGCCCCAGTGTATTATTACTGATTTAACCTGTTCATCTTCTGCATACCATTCTAGTATTAGTTTGTACAGTGATACCTCTGGATGCGAACGGGATCCATTCCGGAGCCCCGTTCGCATCCGGAAGCTAATGCAACCCGCGTCTGCACGTGCGCGGGTTGCGATTCGGTGCTTCCATTCATGCGCGTGACATCATTTTGAGCGTCTGCACATGCGCGAGTGGCGAAACCCGGAATTAACACACTCCGTTACTTCCGGGTCGCCGTGGAGCGCAACCCGAAAATATTCATCCCGAAGCTACAGTGGTGCCTCGCAAGACGAAAAGAATCCGTTCTGTGATTCTCTTCGTCTAGCGGTTTTTTCGTCTTGCGAAGCAAGCCCATTGACGGATTAGCGGATTAGCACTTTTAGCGGCTTATCTGCTGATCGGATCAGCTGATAAGCGGCTTAGCGGCTTAGAGAAAGGGGGGGAACCAGCAGGAACTCGCAAGACATTGTCGTCTTGCGAAGCAAGCCCATAAGAAATTCGTTTTGCGAAGCACCTCCAAAACGGAAAACTCTTTCGTCTAGCGAGCTTTCCGTCTTGCGAGGCATTCGTCTTGCGGGGCACCACTGTACTCCAATCTGAGGTATGACTGTACGTTGGAGGGGGGAGGATAATTTTGTTTTGTTCTCTAACAACTCTTTTTTCAAATCTGGAGGTTTCATTTAAAAAAGCCCCTCTGTTTGCTTGTCTCTCTCCGTGCCACCTTCCTCGCCCCCTAACCTCTTTGCCTCTTCCTCCTTGTCCTTCTCAGCCGCCCCTGAACGCTCAGATGCTGGCCCAGCGCCAGAGGGAACTGTACAGCCAGCAGCACCGCCAGAGGCAGCTGATGCAGCAACGAGCCATGCTGATGAGGCAGCAGCAGAGCTTCACGGGCAACCTCCCCCCCTCGGCCGGGGTCCCCGTGCCGCTGGGGGCCGGGCGCCTCCCCCAGGCTCCCCCACAGCAGTTCCCCTTCCCCCCCAACTACGGTACGAGCCCAGGAAACCCCCCTACCTCCACCAGCCCTTTCTCGCAGCTGGCGTCCAACCCCGAGGCGGCGATGGCCGGTCGCAACAGCATGGTGAACCGGGGGATGATGGCAGGAGTCGGAGGAGGGCAGTTTGGCCCTGGCATGAACCCTCAGATGCAGCAGAACATCTTCCAGTATTCGGGATCAGGTGCGTCCCGGGCTGGGCTTGCTTAAGGGGGGTGGGATTCTACTCCATTGTGCCTTACTCAGAGAAAAAGAGAGAGAGAGAGAAGAGAGGCACGGGCTTTGCCAAAGCTAATGGTAGTCTGGCTACTTTTTCCTCTCCAACTTCTGGGCAGAAAATGAGGGTTTGCATCTCTCCTTATGGACTGTTCCGCTTCCGGCTGCAGGCAGAGAATTCGGAAGGCTGGAAAGGTTTAAGAGGGCCTTGCGTGCTCCTCCCTGCTTTGTCTAGTCAAATATGATACGATACTCTTTATTGTCATTGTCCCATACAGAACAACGAAATTGAAAAATCTACATAAGACATCCAAAAACCAACAAGCCTGCTATCCCAGCTATCCCAACCTGGTTAGCCCCCTAAAAACTCTAATACCCCATTTTTAAATACAATACACTCCCATAGAGACTCCTTACACCACGTTTAAAACCAAAATCGCATTTGGGTAGAAACTGTTTCTCAGGCGGCTAGTCCTAGTCTTTATAACCCTGGACCTTCTTCCACACTTTTGCAAGGTTTTCTGTGCTTCAAAAATCCCGCAATGCCTGTTTGGTGTGAGATGAGCGTAAGGCGAAAAGGAATGGGCCGGCAGCCCTTTATTTCTTTGTAGTCTTTGTAGTGCACTTATTTCTTTGTAGTCTTTGTAGTTCACTCTTCATGGAGTGTCTTCAATCCTAGAGCAGAAAACAAAGTAATAAAAAGAAACAGAGGGAAGACAATGCGGAAATATTACAAAAATTGCATGAACGGGGCCGATAAACAACCAAGCAATTCTAACAGAAGGTGAACAAGCAGAATCACAACAACTTAAATTTGTATTTCCAGTTTAATGAAATTATGGGCCTCAAGGTCACCAGGGCTGCTAGGTAGTGTGTGAAAATGGATTTGCCTTTCAACTAGTCACATCCACCCCAGACATTTGAGGCACCAAAGAATTGTGGGAAGTGTAGTTTCTTGAGGGAGCTAGGAATTGTAGCTCTGTGTAGTTCCCATGATTCTTTGGGGGAAGTCATGTGATTCTAAGGCGTGGTGTGGATGTGGCAGAAACAAGCATGCTTTTCAGGTGCTTGCAAGCAGTTAGCCTTCTACTTCCTGCTTTCTAGGCTCCTCTGCCTTCAAGATAAGCCCTGACCCAAACTCATCCATGACATCTACTGATAGCCAAGGCCTGTCAGGCCGCCTGCCAACTACAGGTGAAACTCAAAAAATTTGAATAGCTTGGAAAAGTTTATTTCAGTAATTCTATTTGCAGTCCTTGTTTTGCTGATTTCATTTAATATTCTAATTTTCTGAGATTGTTAATTTGGGGTTTTCATCAGCTGTGAGCCATGATCATCACAATTATAACAAATAAAGGCTTGGCATATCTTGCTTTGCATGTCATGAGTCTATCTCAGATATTAGTTTCACCTTTTAAGTTGAATTACTGAAATAAATGAACTTTTCCACGATACTCTAATTTTTCGAGTTTCACCTGTAAGCCAGGAAATTGGGGGTCGCTGGAACTACCCTGTGTCTGAATCCCAACTCAGATTTTGCAGGGTTCCCAGTCTTTCTCTCTAGAGATAAAGTCTTGCAACTGCCCAGCGGCTTAGACAGCATCTTATTTGCTTGCTTAGTCTTCATAGCTTGCTTTTCATTCAGTGTTTTCAATCCGAGAGCAGGGAACAAAGTAGTAAAAATAAACAGGGGGTGGGGTGCGGAAATAGTATACAAAAATTACCAAGAGTCATATAAACAGGACCCATAAGCAACCCAGCAATTCTGTCATAAGGTAAATGAGCAAAATGGCAAGAACATAAATTAATATTTCCAGCTGAATGAGATGCAGGCCTCGAGGTCCGCAGGCGCCAGGTAGGGACGTGGAGGTGGATTTCCCGGCCTCTCGCATCTCTCCCTTCCTTAACAGCTGGCACAGACAGCAGGGTATTGGGAGGAAGGTCTGTTGTAGGGATCTCTAGACAGATGGCGTTCTGGGTCCTCCGGGGTTCATGTAGGTTCACCCTGAGGACTGTCATTCTCTTCTTCCCCAGGAATGAACCAGCAAGGGGAGGCGGCATTTGCCCCGTCGCTCAGCCCCAGCAGCCCCTTGATGTCGCCGCAGATCCCTCCTTCTCAGAGCCCCATGCTCCAGTCGGCTCCGCCAACGCCTGGGTACCAGTCGCCCGATATGAAGACCTGGCAGCAAGGACCCATGGGGAGTAACAAGTAAGCCAGGCCCGAGGCTGCAGAGCGTACGCCTCCATAGGCTTAACTCCTACGTTTTAAAAGTTCCGGGATGCAGGGAAGCTTTTAGGGGGGCAAGGGGCACACACAAAATTGGCACCCCTGAAAATCTGGCGAGTTGCTCTGTCCTCTGTGCGTAACAACCTCTCTCTCTCTCCTCTCTCTCTCTCTCTCTCTCTGTCCTTCTTCGGTCTGCAGTGTCTTTGGCCAAGCTGGGCAGACCCAGCCTCCGCCAGCCCAGCAGGGAATGTACAACAACATGAGCATCACTGTCTCCATGGCCGGCGGGAACGCCAACGTCCAGAATATGAACCCAATGGCTGGGCAGATGCCCATGAGCCAGCTGCAGGTGCAAGGCATGAACCAACTGTGCTCTGAGCAGGTCAGTGCAAGCAGCTGACTCTCCATATGCAGAGAGAGAGGGCAGGCCAAGGCCTGGGGGGGCGGTTTATTGGACTGTTTTTTATTTTTATTTTGCGGTTTTATACTTTGATTTTACTCTGTGAACCACCCTGAAACCTCTGGGTACAAAGCGGTATACAGTGGTACCTCAGGTTACATATGCTTCAGGTTACTGACTCCAGAAATAGTACCTCAGGTTAAGAACTTTGCTTCAGGATGAGAACAGAAATCGTGCTCCGGCAGCAGCGGGAGACCCCATTAGCTTAAGTGGTGCTTCAGGTTAAGAACAGTTTCAGGTTAAGAACAGACCTCTGGAACGAATTAAGTACTTAACCCAAGGTACCATTGTATAGAGTAGAGGATCCCTGACAGTTAAGTCCATTCGTGAACAACTCTGAGGTTGCGGCGCTCATCTTGCTTTACTGGCCGAGGGAGCCAGCATTTGTCCACAAGCAGTTTTTCCGGGTCATGTGGCCAGCATGACTAAGCTGCTTCTGGCGAGCCAGAGCAGCGCATGGAAACGCCGTTTCCCTTCCCGCCAGAGCAGTACCTATTTATCTACTTGCACTTTGATGTACTTTCGAGCTGCTAGGTTGGCAGGAGCAGGGACTGAGCAACGGGAGCTCACCCCGTCGCGGGGATTCGAACCACCGACCTTCCGATCGGCAAGCCCTAGACTCAGTGGTTTAGACCACAGCATCACCGGCTGTCCCTTAGGGCAGTATATACATTCAATTAAATAATAATAATTCATAATGGTGGTGGCAAGATCAGCGAGACAAAAAGCCACTGAAAACAGCAACCGTAACCAGACAGTGGCTTGGTGGTAGAACCTGGATTCCTGTCAGTGGGGTTGAAGTCAAGAAAACAACTGGCAAGGAAGGGGTGCTAAGCACTTCTGCCATTGGCCACTTCTTCTTCCCACCAGCAGAGGGCAGCAGCAGCAGCAGGAGGAAGTGGTGGACAGTCCTCTCTGCCCAATTGCTTCCCGTCTCCAAATATGATAGCCTGGTGAAATGAGAGCCTTGAGCGGCTGTCACACAGAAGATGGATCAAGCTTGTTCTCTGCTGCTGCAGAAGGGAGGACCCAGACTCTCCTTCCTTGGAGGTTTCTGAACAGGCTGGAATGCCATCTGCCAGGAATTCTCTAGCTGTGATTCCTGCAGGCAGAGGGTTGGACTAGATGATCGTTGGGGGACCCCTTCCAACTTTACAATTCTGCAATCCTATTGTTTAATATTATATTATTAAATAAAATATTTTATTATATTATTAAATAAAACATTAAAATAAATTATTAAATATTATTATTAAATAATAATATTGCCAATTCAGTTTAGCGGTCGCTTGCTACGTAAAGAGTCTCTAAGCAACTTTTAAGAGAGTAAAACAGGGCACTGAGTCGGTTTAAAAAGTCTGCTCTTTGCTGCCCACTCTGCTGTTTTTAAGTGTCCCACCAGTCCCAGGACTCCTGCCCAGGTATTCCATTGAGCTCCAAGGCTTGTTGAAATTCACTGGAAATTCTTTTGTCTTCTAACTTAAGCTACTTTGATACGCAGCTGGTAGAGGGGAAACCACGTTTTACGCAATGGGAATCACACATGAAGTTTCAAAGCAGATGTTATTTTTATCGAGCTTGAAGTGTGAATCTCCATTGGCCAAGATGCTCACGCACGTGACGAGGGTCCCCATTCAGCGCATGAACATGACTAGCGAGAGGGTGCTTGAAAGGCTTGTCTGAAAAACACTATAGAAATTGACATCTCTGAGCGATACTACACTTTCTGCGGGAACCAAGAGCCTGAAAACTCTCAGCACCTCTCAGCAGTGACAACTTCTGAGACCCTAGAAGCTGATTGCCACCGGCTTACTCTGCTAAAGCAGGCAGAGAAGGAAGATTGAGTGGGCGCCCCCCCCCTTCAAGTTCTTTCCCTTTTCCCTGCCCTGGAAGAAATTCTCCTCCTCCTCCTTAGTTTCTCTGGTTGCAGTGACAGTCCCCATCTCCTCACCCTGCGTGGAATTAACACAATATGCACATAGGCAAGAACTTAATGTCACTTGAATAAATGAGCTGGTTTTAAAGGAGACAGAAAGAAAGAACAGAAAAGGGAAAAAAGGAAAGGAAAGGAAAGGAAAGGAAAGGAAAGGAAAGGAAGGAAGGAAGGAAGGAAGGAAGGAAGGAAGGAAGGAAGGAGAGAGAAAGAGAGAAAGGAAGGAAGGAAGCTCTGACCACACAGCTCTCTTTTGGGTAGAACACAGTGGAATATACACAGAAATAACGTCCGCACCTATGGAAAGTCCACTGCAATTTTGCTTGTAACTTACAGCGGAGGAGCAGTAGCTATGTAGCACAGGGAGCCCTCTGTCCATCTGTCTGGAAGCCCCCAAAGATGGTTTTTAAAGGGGATTAGACAAATCTGTCTGTGTTCAGGGACAATCAGGAAGGGAGTGCTGTTGCTTCAGGGCTTTGTGGAGGCCTCTGGTTGGCCCCCAAGGAAAAGGGGACCCTGGACTGGATGGATCCGGGCCAACAAATGTGGTTCTTTGTGCTTCTCCCCATTCAGTTGAGGATGGAGCGACTAACAGCCACTTTAAGTCTGGTCCTAGGTATGCCCGACAGATTCTCATTTTGTATGTGTGTGAAGATCAGCGGCTAGCTGCAGAGTTAGTGAGTTTGGGCTGCATCAACCATTTCCATTGTGCTTGGTTGTTCGTTGGTCTCCCTTTTCCGGTGATGAGGGACCAGATTTGCCGGAGAGACACTGGCATGAAATGCTGCTTCCAAACCATTTCTGAATTCCCGGTTTATTTTTATTTCCCCCCCCCCTCCTCTCCCAGGTAAACGACCAGGCTCTCAGACCCTCAGGTCTCTACTGCAACCAGATCTCTTCTGACCTTTTGAAAACAGAAGCAGATGGCGCACAGGTCAGTAAAACTCTCCTAAGCCCAGTACTGCCTCGGGGAAGTCTGCCACGGCAGCCTCGGTTGCCTTGGACTTCCTCTGAAAACGTGGAGAGCAGTCCAGAACAACGTCAGGGCTTTGGCTTACAAGCAAATTGGGTCAGAAACACACACACACTGGAGACTGCCCTGCTTGAAATTTGACCAAAGGCAGCCACCTTCCTTTCTCTTTGGCAGGTCTGCATGAGGGTTTTTTTGCCAGTGAATCCTGCACATTCAGGCCCACACAGATCCTCGCAGCAACAGAGATGGCACATGAAAACCCCCATGGCAGGGCCCCAGCAGTGTGTGAGGAACTCAGGATGGGAGAGCATGAGACTCATAACCTCAGGGTTGTGGGTTTGAGTCCTGTGCTGGGCAAAAGATTCCTGAATTTCAGGAATCTGGACTTAGATGACCCTCCCTTCCGATTCTATGATTCCTTCAGCACTTGCCCCAGGAGAACAGAAATTCCTTCTTGAGTTAGTAGGTTCAGGATCAAGCTGCCCAGTGATGGTTAAGCAGCAGAGGGAAAACCATATTTAACATGGAGGCGGGGGCAGGCTGGTAGCTGTTGGGGGGAGGGTTTAAGCACTTTTGTGTCCAGCAAATTTGGCACCCCGGCCAGCAGTTCCATGTAGATGTTAAAGCAGTATGGAGGACAAAATAGAGCCTTGGGGAAACTCTGTAGTGTCACCGCCAACTCTCAGGTTGGAACAGAACCAGTTAAGGGCAGCGGCCTCACTTCATGGCTCAGAACTGGTTCAGAAGGATGATATTAAAAGCTGCTGAGAAAAGTCACACAGACCCTTCTTCACCATTTAGGGTAGATCATCCATGAGAGCAATTAGGGTGATTTCAGGCCCCAATCCAGGCCAGAAACCAGATTGAATTGGATCTAGGAAATCTAGCTGGGCTGCTTCTCACATACGGGGCTGAAAGCTGCATACAAAAATAAGATGCAATTAATCAGCTGGGTCTCCTCCTCTTGGTGCATTAAATGGTACGGCCTCTTTGAAAGCGGGCCTGCTGGGGCTGATGGGAGTTTGAATCTAATAACATACAGAGGGCCGCAAGTTCTCCATCCCCCACCCCCACCCCCGCTTTGGGCAAGCTGACACTCTCAATGCTAAAAATGTTTTCCTTCGTTTATTTGCTTCGCCCAATTGACATTTCTCAGGAGTGGTTTTTTCACATTGAAGAGGCTTTTCAGAGTTCTACTGTGGCTTAAAAACCGTACAAATGAATGGTAAAGCTATCAGGTAAGAGCTTCGCCATCCTGCTAGCTTCAAACAAGGGTTTACTGAGCTTGCTTGCCCACTGGAAACCGAGGTCAGTCGGTCTGTCCCCTAGGAGCCAGTTTGGATCCCATTTAGGGGTTCTGCAGTCACAGGGTGATAGCAGAACCAATTCAGCCAACATGAAATAGCAATGGATCTGACTTCCTTGGAGATTCACCCAAGTGCCCTCTGTTTCCTGCGGCCCACAGTCAGACAATCTACTTGCAATCAGTTCAGAAACACGGAGGGCATTTACTGGTATTTTAAGGGCAGCAATGGCTCTCGATCACAGGTGGCTAACCTTTGGGAGGGGAAAAAGCTGAATTTGACTCATGGTCAATCCTTAAGAGAGGCACACATCAAAATGGCCCAGTGGGTGTGGACAAAATATAAAAGTGAATATAGTCAAAAAGACACATTTTGAAGTCTGGGGCATGAGAAAAACTTTTTGGCACCATAGCAGGGAACCTTCAGGACTGGTCAGTAAAAAACAACCCCTTTTGCATTGGTGTAGCCAGGATTTTTGTTAGGGGGGGCCAGAACCTCAGAATTGTATTGGTTTAGGGGGGCAGCTGCCCCCCAGCTACGCCCATACCCTTTTGTTAAAAGTTGACACATTTGTGGATCGGGGGCTACTTTTGGCATCACAGTATCTCAGTGAGGAACCTATGGGAACAGTCAGTTACTATTTTTAAACCATTTAAAAATTATTTTATTTAAAAATGAGGGCCTTGAGAGGTTTCAAAACCTCTTCGGGCATCACTGCAGGAGAGTCATAAGAGCAGTAAAAAAAAAAATGTATAAAATTGAGGGGGGGTGATATTGGTGAGGCACAATAAAACTCTTGCTTAGCCCCCCTTCCCCTTCTAATGCTCTTCTCAGCTGTTCTCAACCTGTGGGTCCCCAGATGTTGTTGGACTATAACTCCCATCATCCCTGAGCTCTGGCCTTGCTAGCTAGGGATGATGGGAGTTGTAGTTCAACAACATCTGGAGACCCACAGGTTGAGAAAGGCTGCTCTAGATCAAGAAGGAATTCAAGGTTACAGAAACGACTCCTTGGCTCACAAAACTGCTCTATATCCCGTAAATTGAGGGAAGTGTAGCATTTCGAGTATGTTCTTTACCCTTCTCCATACGCTCTTCTCTCAAGTTTATTTTTACCCAGAGATTTGGCACTCCAGAGCCAGATGAAAACATTCACTTTGACTTTGAACCAAACTCCCGACTGTGGCTCTTCACCTTTTCTTGCAGCAAAAGCAGTTTTTTCGCCCACTGGGGCCCTCAAGCAAGGAACGTGTTGACTCTGAGGCAGAGGGGTGACTTAAATAGAACGGGGCAATATTTCTGTGTGTCTGGAGGCAGTTTTGTGTCCCTAGGCATTTGTGGGAGGGGGAATGGAAGGTGATGGATGGGGCACAGGAATGAAGATCTGGCGTGGGGTGGGGGCCTCAGAGTGGACACTGACCAGAGGGACAGGTGAAACGTGGGCATCGGGGATAGACAATTTGAGGCACCTGTCCACATATTACATCATTCTGAGACAATGTGGATTGCCCTGTTATGAGAGACGCTTTCGGCGTGTGGGTTATCCGATTCTGTACTTACTAGAATTTACATTACTAAAACTGCCAGCAGATGCCGGGAAAACCCAAGGCGGCAGGAGCAGAGGAAAATTCAAAGGGCAAAGGGGCGTTGGGGGAAATATTCTGAGACTTGGTGTTCAGCCCCTCTTGCTTCCAGGTGCCATTTGTGACAGAGACCTGCCTTCTGCCCCGGAGCAGCGGGAGAGAATCTGCAACTTCAAGGAAAGGCTCGCAGCGGGAGGTGGTGCCCCATTATTCTTGACCGCTGGGAGAGAGTTTGCGAAAAGGGGATCCGGATCCAAACGTAAAGCCAGTCTTCTCCCAAGCTGGTGCCCTCCAGATCCGCTTTGGGCTACGACTCCTTCGATTGTGCCCAATAGGGCTGATTATTATTTCTTAAACTTCGATCTCAGGGCAGTTCGCAACATTAGAATCGCAGACATGGATGATGGGAGGTGCAGCCCAAAGCATCTGGGTGGGGACAGCCAGTTGGGAAAGGCGAAGAAAATTGACCTCCTGGGCTGCCCAGGGCCTGGTGGTTTGGATTCCTTCCTGTTGCAGACCTGCTCTGCCAGTGGTGTCTGGAAACTCGGGGTTGCCCCGGCTTAACCTTTGACGCGAGAACTTCTTCTGAGCTCCGATCCAAATGAGTGCAGCGGTTTTCTTTTTGTAGGGCAAGAAGACAGAAGAGTTCTTCTTCTCTGTGGTGACTACAGGCTAGAGGAATTCTCTCTAGTGAGTTTCCACTTCACCGTAGTACCTGCCTCCGTCCACCGGGAAGCTCTCCCCCCTCTCACCCCCCCCCGGCACCCTCATGGCTAATGGCCCCCCCTCTCTTTCTCTCTCTCGGCAGGTGCAGCAGGTGCAGGTGTTTGCTGATGTGCAGTGTACGGTCAACTTGGTGGGCGGAGACCCTTACCTGAACCAGCCGGGTCCTGTGGGGGCCCAGAAAGCCTCTGCCGGCCCCCAGACCCCCCAAGCCCAGCAGAAAAGCCTCCTGCAGCAGCTACTGACTGAATAACCTGCTTTTCAAAGGAATGTGAAATTTAAATAATAAGACATAGAGATATATATATAAATATAAATATATATATATTATATTTTTCTGAGATTTTTGATATCTCAAAAACTTGCAGCCATTCTCGTAGTGTTTGGAGCAAAAAAAAAAGTTCCCCCTCCCCTTTCTTTCTTTCTTTCTTTTTTTTTAAAAAAAGGTAATGGATGATGTCGCAAAGTGACAAACCAGTTGAGCCAAAATGACAGATGATCCTTATTTTTGTAATCAGTTGCTGGCTTCTTCTTATCCCTGATGGAGGTTACTTGGTTTTAAGGGGTGGGGGGGAGCGTGTTACGAGAGCGAGGGGAGGCGTCTTGCTGGGGGGTGGGAAGGAAGAGGAGTCGAGTTCTCAGTTTCAGCTGGATCTGTCACTGATTTGCGTCTTCAGCGAAGCAGGAATTGGGTGAATAATCGCACTCGTCTCGTCTCTGGGATGTTTTTAGCTGTTCTTAAAAAACGCACACGCCCTTGACTGACCGCCCCCCCCTTCCCCTCCCAACCCGTTTGTGCAATCAGCTTTTTCTAGCAATCGTGAGTTTGTCGGTTTTAAAGAAATAATCATGATGATGATGATGATAGAGTATTTTGACCCATTTTTTTCCATGTTTTATGCTGGTATATAGACGGCCTCCTTAGCGAAAAAAAGGCCTCTGTGTATATGAAAAAAGGGGTGGGGAGCTCGTACAAAAAGCTAATATAATAATTTTTGAAAAGACAGACACACAAGTACAGTTTGGGGAATAATTGCAATATTTTTTAGGGGTTGGGAGGGCTGGGAAGCAGTGGCTCGGGGAGCAAAACGCCGAGGGTCGACGCTGTGCCATCGTTCCTTTCATTTCGACAGGGTTTGTGATGCGGTAACCCTTTGGAGATGAAGTGGGAGGGGTTCACAGCAGAAGCCTGCGACAGAGTTGCGTCCTTGGGCTACTATTGTAGATAAAATTCTTATTAAAAATTAAGCAGTCCTCTCTCTCTCTCTCTGCTTTGATTGTGTTTAACAGCCAAGGTAGCTTAAAACTATTTAAAATAATATTGATGATGATGATTATAATAATAAAAAAGGCAATTCTCTGTGGAACGGGAGACAAGCTTGTTCTTTGCCCCTCTGAGGCCTTTTCAGTGTAAATAGCTCAAACCTCTTGTATAAATTGGTTTCCTTCTCTTTTTAGTTTTGGGGTGGGGTGGGTTGCTCTTAAATAGCATTGCTTTTGGACGGGGGGGGGGTTATTTCTTTCTTTCCTCTTTCTGAAATTTTGTTGATGTGTGAAAACAAAACTGTGTAGCTTTTTGTTAATTGAATTTGCAAGAGTTTAAAAAAACAAAGAGACAAAGTCGGTGGCTTATGTTGCATTATTGCGTAAAAAGGACAACATGGGGGGGCTCTGTGTGCGTATGTGCTTTTTTGTGGGCTGTGGGGAAGTGGCTTCATGGGGAGAAGGGCTAGGAAGGAAAGGGAGCCCATGAACGGTAGTCTTTTAAATATTTTTATTGAGATTTTTCAGATAAGCAAAAAGCACCTAGTAGCAAACAAGACGCATCTAACAAAGCTTGACTACAAACAGAGTTCCACTGCTGCTTGCAAATGCACAGAAAGAAAAACCCAAATAGCAACAGCACTTATGGAAAGCCAAGAAAGGTAATATCTAGAATTCAAGCTATAGGACAGAAAAAAGGTATACCAGTCCATAATGGATGATGGAGATCTGGAGGAAGGACTGCTACCTGCAGTTGCAAAACAAATTTGACAAATGGAAACCAAATAACTGAGGGCGAGGCTTTAGATTTAACCCCTCTCAGTTGTTTGTTAACACTTTAGGACGCTTTCTGTGACTGCCAGGCGCCATATGCCAGTTCCACCATCATCACCAATCCCAGCTTAGCTTATAGATTCTTATAGTACACATTTTGCATGGTTTCCGGAAAGAGTGATAGTAGCAGTAGACCTGGGTATGGAGGAAAAAATGGTTGCATAGCAGTCCTCTTGACCATGCTAGTTATTAAAGTGTACACTTCAGGGCACCCCTCTGAGCCTACCCTCAGCTGCCGAGATCTGCTATACAGAGCAACACTCCTTCCTTGCTCTTTCACGCATGTACTGGAGTTTTTATGAAGCTGGGGCAGGGCCATGATTCAGCACCAGGCCTCAGAGCCTCTACAACATGCTTTACTCTCTCCTGTTGCAGCCAGGGGCCTGGGGAGGTTTAATCCTTCCTTGCTTTGCCATTCACACAACATGGCTCAATCCTGCAGAAACCCTCACAAGCACCGGCGTGAAGCACTCGGAAGAGAACTGAAACCCCACCATGTTGCTGAACGTAACATCCAAATTATTGCTTACATTATTAACCTGGCTCTGTAATAGATTCTAGGGAGCAGCTTGGTCCAAGTAGCTGCTGAGTTTCAAAGCATGGCAGCTCCTAGACCCCAGGCCACATCAAGGAATGTGTGGGGCTTCAGCACTTGTCCGGCACATCACCTTCCCCAGAAATAAAAGGGAAGTGGAAACAAACTATTCCAGCTGCCACAAGCTCTGGTGCCTTCCAAGGCTATAAACACACTTAAGTAGTTAAACTTAAGAATCCCAAATAACAAATCTAGGTATTGCATGGCTAGGAATTTCACAGCCAGACTGAAGCAGGTGGTGAATTATATGCCCAAAACACTTCAGAAATATGCAGCCAGAGTGACTGAGTGTTGCATTTTGAGGACAATGGGTTCTTGCACATGGTTGTGGAATACAGAGCACAGCAAAAGGTGTGAAGCAGCACCTCAAAGGCCTGCTGTGAAGAAACAGTGTTATTCACTTGCTCTGTCTTGAAATACTTCCACGGTCCTCCAGATTTTGGACTCCAATGTTGGAGGCACTGTGCCCCCGATTACCAGCTACTGGGACTCAGGTGGGCAGAATGCTGTTGCGCTCATGTCCAGCTTGCAGACTTCACAGAAGTTAGCTAGTACTGTGGTCAATGGGTGTTACAATCCAAAACAGTTGGGAGAGAAGCAAGTTGGCAAAGGCTTCTTTTAACCAGTTTGCAATCCCTAAGAATACTGCTAAATTTACTTGGCACCTTTGGTGAGTGATTTTGTCAGAAACGTCTTCAGATTCCAGCAAGGCCTTTGAGATTCCTACATACAGTGGTGCCTCGCAAGACGAAATTAATCCGTTCTGCGAGTTTCTTCGTCTTGTGGATTTTTTCGTCTTGCAAAGCACGGATGCACCCTGGTACTGTATTATAATGGGCTAGCGGGCAAAGCACAAAGTGGGTCGCTCCCCAGCAGGAGGAGTTTCCCCAGCCTGGAGGATCTGTTGCCAGGAAGAGGCAAAGACACCCCCTCCCACCTCCCCACGAAAACAGCCCCCCTTCCTCTGTCGCCAAGCCTTGCCGCGTCTTCGCTCGGCCAAACCGCGTCCCACATCAAAGCCCCAGCCCGCTCCTCTCCCTCTCTCTCCATGAGGTGCCAAAGGAAGTTCGAGCCCAGGAACCGAGGGCGGACGCACGAAGCGCCCGGCACGGACTCTCCCTTGCTCCCCCCCCCCCCGTTACCTTGCGCCACGCTGCCGGGCTCCCCACAGTCTCGGCAGCTGCTCTCTGCTTCTTCCCAGCCCCGCAAAGGCGCCTTCGCAGCGGCCCAAGCGCAGTGGATGCCTCCTCCTCCTTGGTCCCCCTCCTCCTGCCTTCGCGCAGTTAGAGCAAAATGGAGCAGCCACGTGGGGAGGGGGAGAGAGAGGCAGTGGCGGCGCAGAGACCCAGCCAGATCCGCTGGATCCCAGCCCACCTGCCGCCTCTCTGCCCTCTCCAGAAGAGGATCCCTCTGGAAAAGGTAGGTCGCTCCCTCGCTCGCTCCCTGCCAGCCCAGTTCCCGCTTCAAAAGGAAACAAACTCGCAAGACGTTTCGTCTTGCGAAGCAAGCCCATAGGGAAATTCATCTTACGAAGCACCTCAAAGAACAAAAAACTCTTTCGTCTTGCGAGTTTTTCGTCTTCCGAGGCATTCGTCTTGCGAGGTACCACTGTACTTTGTGAAAAGCAGACAACCACCCCAACACATTTTCCAAGCCTTTGCAATAAAAATAAAAATGGCCTTCTCCATTGTTTGATAGCCCACTTCTGAGCCTAGCCCAACAATCGGTGTCAATGAGCAAGCTTTGTTTCCATAAATGTATAGCATCAGTCCAAGAGACAAGTATAACCTCAAGTTTTGCCTTACAGCAATCTACCTGGCTGTCCCCTCCCATGTGTGCAATCTTGGCAACAATGCTAATAAAGGAAAAGGAATTCCTAGGCAACAGGCCATAAAACAGAGTGGGGAGCATGTGGCCTTCCAACTGTGGTAGGACTCCAACTTTCCTCTGCCCCAGCCAGCGTGGCTGCAAGTCAAGGATGATGATGTGAGTTGTCCCTCCAGATGTTGGCATGTAAGCTTCTCCACTGCTTCAGATGTTGGAATTCCTAGCCAGCCCAGACCACTGGCTATGCTGCCAGCAACACCACCTGTGAGGCCACAGATTTCCTCCCACAGCCCTATATTTTTTCTCTCTAACGTGAATACTGCTGTCAGCTTTCAAACCCCCAAGAATATTTTAGCAGGCACAGATCAATGTCACCCAGAATCCTGTCTCTGGTTTTTTCATCTTTAAATTGATCAAGGTGTGCATCAAGAGTTTCTTCTTAAAATAAGAGGGGTGTTTTGTGCTAAAATAAAAGAACCCCAGCTCTATATCGGTCTGAACAAACCTTCCTTTAATCATCTGCAGAGACGCACATCAGTTGAAACCACAATTGCCAGCAACATGCAATGGAAATATGGTTCCTGATTCAGTTATTGCACTTCACCATGGTACTGCAAATTGTCCATAAACTCTCGGCCACAAGCGCCTACCTGAGAACTGGATTTTCTTGGCCAGTCCTGAATAGGGCCAGAAATATCTAGGATCATTTCAGCAGTTTGAATTTCTTCAGGTATTGGTGTACGTGCTCCTTAGGGTATGGGCGGAGAGCAATGCAAGTGACAATGTTCTCTGGCTGTTCAACCCACACTTTGTGATCGATGTTGTTTTGCTGCAGTACCTCTGCTAACGCAGTCAATGCACACTCATCTGGGGCCTAAGGAAAGAAAAGTGGGCAGGGGAAGGAAATCAGATTCTTACTGCAACACCCAACATTAAAACAATGCAGTAGCTTCCATAGTGTTACAGCAGAAGGACTAGTTCACCTCTGCTTTTTAATACCAGAAGAAATTTACTTACTATAAAATATAAAATAAACAGCATCAGCTGAGAGTTCTGCTACTGCAGAGACTGGGAGCCTGTGACCTTCCACCAGATGCTGCTGGACTGCAGTTCCTATCAGTCTATGGGCAGGAATGATGGAAGTTGGAGTCCAGCAATATCTGGAGGCCTGCAGGTTCCCCCTCCTCAGCTTTAGCACAAGGGCAGAGACACAGGAAGCTCTTGGTCCAACTAGCTCAGTATTGTCCACACTGACTGGGAGTGACTTGCCAGGATTTCAGACATGGAGTCTCTGCCAGACCTACCTGGGGATTGAAGCTGGACCTTCCGCATGGAAAACAGTTGCACTGTCACTGAGCTGCAGCCCTTCACCAACACAAGAAGCTGCCTTATACTGTGAGCTATCTAGCTCACTATTGTCCACACAGACTGGCAGCAGCTTTCAAAAGACTTCAAACAAGGAGTCTTTTCTCATCCCTACGTGGAGATGCCAGAGATTGAGCCTGAGATTGAGCCTCTGCCACTCACCTGCAGCCCTTCTCTGGCACTGTTACTTCCTGCATGCGCCCTGCAACAGACAAGCTGCTGTTGGAAAGAGAGTTGCCCCAAAGCGCTCTGCTAGAGCTCCCCTCTAATCCTCCACTTTGCCACACAGTGTTGGAAACTCCCATGGTTCTCAATGCATTTTGCAGCAGGGAATTTCATTAGCGCGAGCTCTGGGTGCAGTACTGGGCCTAAGATTTCAGATTAAAACTGCAGAGTGGAAGGAAAGGAGGACCGTTTTCTGCCTCCCCACTTCCAGCTACTCTCTGAAGACTGGAGAAGAGGCCCTTTTAAGAATATATGCGGGTGGGCAGGTGAAAAACTAGAACATGTGAAAAATGAACACAGTATTTTAGCTGCAGTTCATTCATTTTCAGCTTTGTATTCTTTTATAAAAAAATGTGCCTGGACATTCCGTGGTTGCGCCCACAACCTAGCTAGAAGGTGCCGTTTAACTCCTAGCTTTCATATCTCTGTTTCTAACACTGTTGCCACAGGAGTGACTCATGATTACAGGGGACTAAAGGGATGAGAGACAGGTTACCCAAACCCACCCACCCGTGTTATTGGGGAGAGGAAGAACCCCTTGACTAACTGGCCGTTCTGGGTCTTTCCCTCACAGGCGAATGCTGAGTTGGAAGACTGGTGGGCTGCACAAAGCAACACAATCCCCACCCATTTACTAAAGAACCAAGGAAGAGTTGCCATATCAAGCCAGGCCACTGGCATGTCCAATTTGGCATTGCCTACACTAGCCAGCAGCAGCAGTGTCTCTCCTAGCCTAACCTGGAGCTGCCAGCGGGGCCTGAACCCGGGGCCTTCTGCATGCAAAGACAGCTGCTCTCCCCCTGTGGGGCTACAGCCCTCCAGATGTGGCTTGGCTGGAACTCCTCGGCCATCTCTGACCACTGGGAAGTACTGCCCTGGGGAGGCGGGGGGGTGTCCTTCTGATAAGCCAAGTGGCCGAGGCTCGAATCCCCGCTCAGTCACGGGGCTCACCGGGCGACCTCCTCTTAGCCTAGCCTACCTCGCAGGGCTGTTGTGAGAATGAACTGGGATGGGGAACCACGTGCACCACTTTGAGCTCCTTGGAAGGAAAAGGTGGTATGTAAATACATAAAC
The DNA here is from genome assembly GCF_965113315.1 of Podarcis vaucheri. Classification (NCBI taxonomy): domain Eukaryota; kingdom Metazoa; phylum Chordata; class Lepidosauria; order Squamata; family Lacertidae; genus Podarcis; species Podarcis vaucheri. Next base: position 4,500,311 of record NC_138761.1, read on the forward strand.
AGCATCCTAGACAGCATCTTAAAACGCAGAGACATTGCCTTGCCAACAAAAGTCCATAAAGTTAAAGCTATGGTTTTCCCAGTAGTGAAGTATGGAAGTGAGAGCTGGACCATCAAGAAGGCTGATCACCGAAGAATTGATGCTTTTGAATTCTGGTGCTGGAGGAGACTCTTGAGAGTCCCATGGACTGCAAGAAGATCAAACCTCTCCATTCTGAAGGAAATCAGCCCTGAGTGGTCACTGGAAGGACAGATCCTGAAGCTGAGGCTCCAAGACTTTGGCCACCTCATGAGAAGAGAAGACTCCCTGGAAAAGACCCTGATGTTGGGAAAGATGGAGGGCACAAGGAGAAGGGGACGACAGAGAATGAGATGGTGGGACAGTGTTCTCGAAGCTACCAGCATGAGGGAGGCAGTGGAAGACAGGAGGGCCTGGCGTGCTCTGGTCCACAGGGTCACGAAGAGTTGGACACGACTAAACGACTAAATAACAAATACATAAACAAACAAAGCCCTTCCCCCCTCACCTCCAGCACGACGGTCCTCATGCTGCCGCCCTGGGCCAGGTAGGCCGCCGTGTCCGGGTGGTGGTAGTGCGCGTGCACCACGGCCAGGGCCGCGTGGCAGGCCTGGGCCACCGAGACGCCCAAGGGCCACGAGAGGGGCTCCCGCCGAAGGTCCCCCCTCAGCACCACGTACTGAACCAGCGCCTGCGCCGCCATCTTGCTCCGGGTGGGCGGGGCCCGCGGCTCCCGGAAGTCAGGGCTCCGCCAATAGGACAGCGGCGAACGGAATTCTGGGAGGGGAAGTGAGAGAAGGACGCCAGTAAGCGGGGGGGGTGAATTTCCACAAGAGGGCGGCCATCTTGTTGTACGGAAAGTCCTGTTCGAACGGAAGGAGGCCGCTCTGAGGGTTATCATTCGAAAGCGGGACAGCGTCCAGGACGCCCCACGCAAGCGAGCGCGTGACGCACTTCCGCCGCTGGGCGCCGGTCGCGCGGGGTTTTCGAAGGCGGCGGTTGCCGCGGAGACGGCGGCCTGTTCTTCCGGCGAGGGAGGCGCTCGAGTGACCCTGTCAGGGCGGCCCTTGGCGAAGCTCGGCCGGCGGAGGGGAGGATGGACGGCGGCGGCGGTGAGTGAGGACTGGGCCGCGCCCGGTTCCGGGCATGGAAAGGGCTCCGGGGAGTCAAGGAGGAAAGGCTGAAGGCAAAGGGGAGTCACTGAACGTTCATAGTATTCGAAATATACCGGTATATAGATAGGCAGGTGAAGAGAATAAAAAGCTATTGAACGCTAATAGAATTCAATGTAGATAGATTAATATATATTATAATATAATATTGTATATAATATATATTATATAATATTAATCAATATAGATAGATTCAATGTAGATAGATAAAAAAGCTGTTATACGTTAATTGAACTAAAACAATATGTGTATTAAAAAGCTACTAAACATTAATAGAATTCAATATATATACTGTATAGTATATATATAGTAATAGTAATATAATAATACTAATATAGTAATAGTAATATAATAATAGTAATATAGTAATAGTAATAATAATAATTTGTTATTTTTACACCGCCCATCTTTTTACAACAACAATTAATTATTCCCCAGCCACACTGGGCGGCTTCCAACAAAAGATTAAAAATACATTAAAACATCAGTCATTAAAGACTTCCCTGAACAGGGCTGCCTTCAGATGCCTTCTAAATGTCAGGTAGTTGTTTAGCTCCTTGACATCTGGTGGGAGGGCGTTTCACAGGGAGGGCGTCACCAGCAAGAAGGCCCAGAAGGCCCTCAGCCCTGGAACTCAGTGTCTGGGCAGAACGATGGGGGTGGAGACACTCCTTCAGGTATAAAGGTAAAATCTATAGAGTTTTAAAAGCTATTAAACATTAATAGAATTCAACCTATATATGTAGGGTAGGTAAATAGACAGATTAAAAAGCTATTAAATGTTAATTTAACTAAATATATATATATGTATCTATAGATAGGTAGCTGTCAGGGCTGCTACCCAGTCCCAGCTCACATAGGACCACGTTAGCCAGCGTTCACGTTAAAAGAGTCTTTATTGGGTTACAGGTTCCATTTCCAAACTGCAATGTGCAGCCCTACGTCTTCTATGTCAGACCGGCGAAGACCCGTCTGAGTCTCCGCCTCTAGCACACCAGCTTAATACCCTAGCCTTGCTCCACCTCCTGCGCCTTTCCTTCCGTCTCTGGGTCCTTCTCCCCCCCGGGGTCTCTTCTTTCCTACTCTCTTCTGACGCGGACCCCCCTGACCCTTCCGCCTCCTTGCGGCGGGCTTTGGGACCTGGCTCACTCTCCGGGCTGCTTACTGCGCCAGCTTCCGCTGCATTTGAACTTGGCGCGCGCGCCCAACTCTCTACCTTCCTCTTGATCGTTTCGTCGCTCCCCGAGGTGGGCGTGACTACTCCTGACTCATGCCCTCCCTCCTGCTGAAAGCCTCCGGAACCCGATGTCTGGTCCCCTTTCTCCCCGCCGCTCCCGGCTGGGCGCGTGGGTCCCGATCTCCAACTGCTGCTCTCTGATCCCTCTCTGGACCCTTCTTCCTGGGGTGTCCCCCTGCTTTCCCCCCTTGCTCTGACCGCTGGCGCTCCCTTCTGGGAATCCTCGGACTCACTGGACAGGCTCGGTGATCTCGGGTCGTCATCCCCACTCATCCTTCCTTCGTATTCCTCCCCCTCGCTCTCTGTCTCCTCCCTTCTCTGCGTCTCTGCTCCTGAACCCCTGACATCCATCCCCCCCTCGAAGCCCCCCCTTCCCCCCTCCCCGTTTTCAGGTGTGGGTGCTGGGTGCTCCATCATCACGGGAGTGAATGCCGGATACAGTTCGCTCCCCGTCGCTGGCCGCCAACTGAAGACCTCCGAGTCTTCCTCCTCGCGTTCGTCAACGTTGATCTGCTCCGCCTCCATTTCAGTGCCGCCGTGCTCGAACCCAAGATCCTCCCCGAACACGTCCATGTCAGTCTCTGCGTCGGTCGCTCGACCTGGCATCTCCAGCCACCTCCGGCGCCACTGCTCCTCTGGTCGATCGTCCCACCAATACGAGGTGTCTGACGCCGAACCCTCCGGTGACCCCTCTGGGGAACGGGTGCCCGGTGCGGGCTCCCCGTCCGAGTCGAATCCATGGAACGTGCTGGAGGAAAGTGTGGGCGTGAACAACCAGTCGTCGAAGAAGCCTGCTGGCATGGGTCTGTGTGGGAAAAGGGCATGAAACTCGTCCTTGAGCAGGGGTTCCTCCAAAGCGTAGTCTGGCACCCAGCTATTAGCACTGGCCCGGGTGCCCTCTCTGGCTAGGAGGTATTCTACTCCCTCTTCCCCCCATCTGGAGTCCAAAATCTCCGTGACTTCGTTGATGGGGTCCTGCTGTGGCAATCTCCCCGCCTCCGTCCGCTCCTGAGATGGACTCGGTGCCGTTCCTGGTTCCTGGAATCTGTGAGGTGCCTTGTAGGGAGTGAGCACCGACCTGTGGAACACCGGATGCATCCTGGAACCCTCCGGCAGCACCAGCCGGAAAGCTACTGGGTTGATCTGTGCTTCGACTTGGTATGGACCGAGTTGCTTGTGCCCCAACTTCTTCTTGGCTAACGATCTGGTCGGCACTGCGTGGGCTGCCAACCAGACCCAGTCTCCCACTCGGATCTCTTCGCCAACCCGCCTGTGCTTGTCAGCTTGCACCTTGTATGCGTGCTTCGCTAGCTCCAGCTGCCGTCGGAGTTGATCGTGGACCTCCTGCAACTCAGACGCGAAAGCGTCCGCCGTCTGCGGTTCCCCTTCCCCCACTCTCTCCAGTCCCGGGAAGGTTCTGGGATTCCTCCCATTGTTGGCGAAGAACGGCGTCACCCCTGTGGACACGTGCTTCGTGTTGTTGTAGGCGAACTCGGCGAGCGGCAGGTAATCCACCCACGTCGCAGGCTGTTGATTGGCATAGCATCTCAGGTACTGCTGCATGATGGCATTGACCCTCTCCGCTTGCCCGTTGGTCTGCGGGTGTCTCGCTGATGTCAGGTTGATCTTGACGTTCAGGAAGCCCATCAGCTTCTGCCAGAAATTCGAGATGAACTGGCGTCCGCGGTCGGACAGTATAGACCGCGGCAGCCCGTGCACTTTGAACACGTGATCTATGAACAGTTTGGCTGTTTGTTCCGCCGTGGCCACCTTCGCACATGGTATGAAATGTGCCATCTTGGTGAACAAGTCCACCACCACTAGTACAGCTGTCTTGCCTCTCGAGCTGGGTAGATCCGTGACAAAGTCCAGGGCCACCCTCTCCCACGGTTCAAACGGCGTTTGCAGCGGTTCCAGCAGTCCCGCCGGTGGTTTGTGCACCGGCTTGGCCCTCTGGCAGGTGTCGCACCTCGCGACGTAGTCCGCGACTTCCCCTCTCAGTCTGGGCCACCAAAAGTCCCTTGCGACTAATTCCACCGTTTTTTCTGTGCCAAAGTGTCCGGCCGTGGGTGCGTCGTGCAACCTTGGCGCGAAGTTCGTCTCCCGGCACGTAGATGGCCCCTTTACGTAAGAGCAAGCCTTCTCGTATCTGGAACTCGTCGCTCTTCGCCGTGCCCTTGTGCACCTCGGCCATCTTCGCCTGCGCGAATGAGTCGTCCTGCAACGCCCGCCGCACCGCATCCAGGTCTACTGTGGCTGAAGCGCACGCCCACGCTGTTGGCGCGAAGATGTGCATGGCTGCCGCTGGCGTCGCCTCTTCGAGGTATTGCGGTTTTCGGGACAGTGCATCCGCCATGATGTTAGAATCATAGAATCATAGAGTTGGAAGAGACCACAAGGGCCATTGAGTCCAACCCCCTGCCAAGCAGGAAACACCATCAGAGCACTCCTGACATATGGTTGTCAAGCCTCTGCTTAAAGACCTCCAAAGTAGGAAACTCCACCACACTCCTTGGCAGCAAATTCCACTGTCGAACAGCTCTTACTGTCAGGAAGTTCTTCCTAATGTTTAGGTGGAATCTTCTTTCTTGTAGTTTGGATCCATTGCTCCGTGTCCGCTTCTCCGGAGCAGCAGAAAACAACCTTTCTCCCTCCTCTATTTGACATCCTTTTATATATTTGAACATGGCTATCATATCACCCCTTAACCTCCTCTTCTCCAGGCTAAACATGCCCAGCTCCCTTAGCCGTTCCTCATAAGGCATCGTTTCCAGGCCCTTGACCATTTTGGTTGCCCTCCTCTGGACACGTTCCAGTTTGTCAGTGTCCTTCTTGAACTGTGGTGCCCAGAACTGGACACAGTACTCCAGGTGTGGTCTGACCAGAGCAGAATACAGTGGCACTATTACTTCCCTTGATCTAGATGCTATACTCCTATTGATGCAGCCCAGAATTGCATTGGCTTTTTTAGCTGCCGCGTCACACTGTTGGCTCATGTCAAGTTTGTGGTCAACCAAGACTCCTAGATCCTTTTCACATGTACTGCTCTCAAGCCAGGTGTCACCCATCTTGTATTTGTGCCTCTCATTTTTTTTGCCCAAGTGCAATACTTTACATTTCTCCCTGTTAAAATTCATCTTGTTTGTTTTTGCCCAGTTCTCTAATCTGTCAAGGTCGTTTTGAAGTGTGATCCTGTCCTCTGGGGTGTTAGCCACCCCTCCCAGTTTGGTGTCATCTGCAAATTTGATCAGGATGCCCTTGAGTCCATCATCCAAGTCGTTGATAAAGATGTTGAATAAGACCGGGCCCAAGACAGAACCCTGTGGCACCCCACTAGTCACTCTTCTCCAGGATGAAGAGGAACCATTGATGAGCACCCTTTGGGTTCGGTCAGTCAGCCAGTTACAAATCCACTGAGTGGTAGCATAGTCAAGACCGCATTTTACCAGCTTCTTTACAAGAATATCATGGGGCACCTTGTCAAATGCCTTGCTGAAATCAAGGTAGGCTACATCCACTGCGTTCCCTTCATCTACCAGGCTTGTAATTCTGTCAAAAAATGAGATCAGGTTAGTCTGACATGACTTATTTTTCAGAAATCCATGCTGACTATTGGTGATCACAGCATTCCTTTCTAGGTGCTCACAGACTGTTTGCTTAATGATCTGCTCCAGAATCTTCCCTGCTATTGATGTCAGACTGACTGGGCGGTAATTATTTGGGTCCTCTCTTTTCCCCTTTTTGAAAATAGGGACAACATTTGCCCTCCTCCAGTCTGCCGGGACTTCGCCTGTTCTCCAGGAATTCTCAAAGATGACTGCCAGTGGTTCTGAGATCACATCTGCCAGTTCTTTTAATACTCTTGGATGCAGTTCATCTGGCCCTGGAGACTTGAAAACATCTAAACTAGCCAAATATTCTTGTACTATCTCCTTAGTTATTCTGGGCTGTGTTTCCTTTGCTGAATCATTTGCTCCAAATTCTTCAGGTCGGGCATTGTTTTCTTTATCGGAGAAGACTGAGGCAAAGAAGGCATTGAGTAGTTCAGCCCTTTCTGTGTCCCCTGTTTGCATTTCACCATCTTCTCCTCTGAGTGACCCCATTGTTTCTTTGTTCTTCCTTTTGCTACGAACATACCCATAAAAGCCTTTTTTGTTGCTTTTAACCTCTCTAGCAAGCCTGAGTTCATTCTGTGCTTTAGCTTTTCTGACTTTGTGTCTACATGTGCTGGCTATTTGTTTGAATTCCTCTTTGGTGGTTTCCCCCCTTTTCCATTTTTTGTACACATCCTTTTTTAATCTTAATTCAGTTAAAAGTTCTTTAGATAGCCACCCTGGCTTCTTTAGGCACCTTCCATGTTTCCGTCTCATTGGTATTGCCTGACGTTGTGCTTTTACTATCTCCCTCTTAACAAACTCCCAGCCATCATGAACTCCCTTTCCTTTTAGTATTGTTGTCCATGGGATCTCACCCAGCACTTCCCTAAGTTTTATGAAGTCGGCTTTCTTAAAGTCAAGAAATTGAGTCCTAGTATGCTTGGCTGCTCCTTTCCGCTGTATAGTGAACTTCAGAAGAGCATGATCACTCGCGCCTAATGATCCTTCCACTTCTACCCCACTAACCAGGTCATCAACATTGGTTAGGACCAGATCTAAAATGGCTGTTCCTCTTGTTGCTTCTCCCACTTTCTGGACAATGAAGTTGTCTGCAAGGCCAGTGAGGAATCTGTTTGACCTTATGCTCTTGGCTGAGTTTGACATCCAACAAATATCCGGGTAATTGAAGTCCCCCATTACTACTATCTCCCTTCCTTTTGCATGCTTGGCCATCTGTTCCAGGAAGGCATCATCTATGTCCTCCGTTTGGCTTGGGGATCTATAGTAAACTCCCACAATGAGGTCTCTGTTATTCTTCTCTCCCTTAATTTTGACCCAAATGCTCTCACTTTGGCTTTGAGGATCTAAATCTTGGATCTCTTCACAGGTATACACATCCCTGACATATAACGCCACTCCTCCTCCTTTCTTGTCTGGTCTGTTTCTCTGAAATAGATTGTATCCCCCGATTATTACATTCCAATCGTGGGACTTATCCCACCAGGTTTCAGTGATGCCTATTATGTCATATTTAGTTTGCTGTACCAAGAGCTCAAGCTCATCTTGTTTATTTCCCATGCTTTGCGCATTAGTGTACAGACATTGAAGTCCATTAATCATTCCCCTGTGTCTCTTATTTAAAGATTTTTTCCTCCCACCACTAGGTCCGCGTGCTGTTTGCTCCATTTGGTCTATGACATTTGGATGATCATCTTCATTAATTGATAGACTCCTACCTTCAGGAGCACTGTCTCCCTCCCCCACATTAGTCAGTTTAAAGCCCTCCTGATGAGGTTTCTGAGATTTTTGGCAAAAACATTTCTCCCAACCGTTGTGAGGTGCAGCCCATCACTTGCCAGAAGTCCATCTTCAAGAAACTGCAGTCCGTGATCTAAGAATCCAAACCGTTCCTGTTTACACCATTTGCGAAGCCAGCTGTTCACTTCCACTATTTTCCCCTCTCTCCCTAGGCCACGTCGTTCAACTGGGAGGACAGATGAGATGACAATTTGTGCATTTAGTTGCTTCAATTTCCTGCCGAGAGCCTCGTAGTCTCTTTTGATCTTCTGGAGGCTATTGCTTGCAGTGTCATTGGTTCCCACATGAACCAAGAGGAAGGAGTATTTGTCAGTGGGTTTTATGATTCCTTGCAGTCTTTCAGTTACATCTTGGATCTTAGCCCCGGGGAGACAGCACACTTCCCGAGACATCTTGTCAGGCCCACAGATCACTGCTTCTGTTCCCCTCAGTAGGGAATCCCCTATCACCACTACACGCCTCCTCTTGGGTTTGGTCGGGGTTCTTCCGTGAGCTGTCCGTTCCAAGGTCGCCTGCACATTCCCTGAGGACTGACTTTGCTGCTCGTCTTCATATACCTGATCGACTGTAATGAGGGAGAGATCCTCAAATGGAGTCTGCTCTTCATCTTCCATGCTAGGGGAGAGGACCTCAAAGCGATTGTGTATTTCTAAGCAATCAGAGTGAACCCTGGGCCTCCTACTTCTTTGAGTCACGTTTCTCCATATATCTGGCTCCTGTGTTGGTGAACTAGACTCCTTCTCAGGGGAGTCCCCTGTCTCCTCCTTGGTGGAGACGGTGTGCTCTGTTGCTTCCAAGAAGAGCTCCAGCTCTCTAATTCTTTGGAGCGTAGCTACACGTTCCTCCAGTTGCTGGACTTTGTCTTTTAAGAGGGCAATCAACATGCAATTGCTGCAGGTAAAGCTGCCTGCAACCTTTGGCAAGATGGCAAACATTGCGCAGGAATCGCAGGCGACTGCAGCTGTTCCCTCCCCTTCCATCTTGAGATCGTGTCGTTGGGGTTGGCTACAGAGGTCCTCCATCATAAAAAGCTTGAAGACAGGACAAATAACTTCCCCCCCACACAAAAACACCTAGATCTCCCCCAACAAACTTTTGAGACTAGCTCCCCTAAATCTAAAAGATGGATCTAACTGCGCACGCCGCTGCCCTGCTAGCTCTGATAAGCTCCTCCCACAGCTAATCCCCTGCCTCAACAGAAACCCTGCCCCCTCTGACCTTTACACAGGGAAAACAGCTAATCAGCCACAAAGAAACACACACACACACACACAAGAAAACCCTTTTTGCTCCTTCTTCAACTGATGCCCTGCAAACTCTGATAAGCTCCTCCCACAGCTAATCCCCTGCCTCAACAGAAACCCTGCCCCCTCTGACCTTTACACAGGGAAAACAGCTAATCAGCCACAAAGAAACACACACACACAAGAAAACCCTTTTTGCTCCTTCAACTGATGCCCTGCAAACTCTGATAAGCTCCTCCCACAGCTAATCCCCTGCCTCAACAGAAACCCTGCCCCCTCTGACCTTTACACAGGGAAAACAGCTAATCAGCCACAAAGAAACACACACACACACAAGAAAACCCTTTTTGCTCCTTCTTCAACTGATGCCCTGCAAACTCATGTTGGTGTCGCCTGGGACGTACTCTATTCATGTTGGTGTCGCCTGGGACGTACTCTATTCGGAAATCGAAGTCAGCAAAGAACTCTGCCCAACGTATCTGCCTCTGGTTCAGGAACTGCGCCGTGCGCCAGTGCTCCAGATTCTTGTGGTCCGTGCAGACTTGCACTGTGTGCTTGGCGCCGATCAGGAAATGCCTCCACGCTTTGAACGCTGCATGAATGGCCAGCAACTCCCTGTCCCAGATGGTGTAGTTCTGCTCCGACTTGCTGAGCTTTCTGGAGTAGAACGCTCCCGGCCTCCAGACCCCCTGCGGGTCTCTCTGCAGCAGGACAGCTCCCACGGCTCTATCGGACGCGTCTGTCTCTACCCGCATCGGTCTGCTGGGGTCGATATGCAGCAGTTGCTCTTCCGACGCGAAGAGACGCTTGAGTGCCTGAAAGGACTGCTCCGCCTGCTCCGTCCAGATGAATTTCTTTTTCTTGGAGCTTAGCGTGTCCGTAATAGCCGCCGTCTGCATCGCGAACCCCTTGATAAACTTGCGATAGAAGTTGGCGAAGCCCACAAACCGCTGGACCTCCTTCCGGTTGCGCGGGCTCTTCCAATCCAACACCGCGCGAACCTTGGCGCTGTCCATGGCTAGCCCCTTGTCCGACAACTTGTAGCCCAAGAAATCCACCTCCGTCGTGTCGAACTGGCACTTCTCCAGTTTGGCGTACAGTCTATGCTGCTGCAGCCTCTTCAGCACCTCCCGAACGTCTTGGTCATGTGCTTGCTGCGATTCGGAGAATATCAGGATGTCATCCAGGAAGCAGACGCACTTCTTGTAGAGGAGTCCCGCCAACACATGATGCATGAAAGCTTGAAAACAGTGAGAACCGTTTTGCAATCCAAACGGCATCACTCTGTATTCGTAGGTGCCCAGAGGCGTTAACATGGCTGTCTTCCACTCATCGCCTTCCCTCATGCGGATGAGATTGTACGCCCCTCGCAGGTCCAACTTGGTAACACGCGTCCCTTGCGCACCGTCGCTAGGAGGTCGTCAATCCTGGGCATGGGGAAATCAGAGGGCTTGGTCATCTTGTTCAAGAGGCGAAAATCAACTACAAGTCTTTTTTGGGGCGTGTCTTTCTTCTTCACGAAGAAAACAGGACTGCCCCCTACTGCCTTGGACTCCCGGATGAAACCGCGCTCCAAATTGTGATCTATGAACTGTTTGAGTTCCTGTAGTTCGTCCTCAGACATGGAATACAGCTTCCCTTTCGGCAGCGTCGCCCCTGGTAGGAGGTCAATCTTGCAGTCATACTGCCTGTGAGGGGGTAGCTTGTCTGCCTCCTTCTCGCAGAAGACCTCCAGAAAGTCTGCGTATTTGTGGGGGACTGCTTGCAACGTTCCTAACTGCAGCTGTGATTCCTCCTCCTCTCCCTCCTGTCTAGGCAGGATGCAGTGCTCGGCACAATAAGAAGAGCCGAAGATCAGCTGTCGCTGGTACCAAGCCAGTGTCGGACTGTGCCTGTCCAGCCAACTCATGCCCAACACAATGGGAGTGTCCGACAGTCGGGTGACATTAAAACTGATGACTTCCCTGTGGTTACCAAGTCGCATCACCATTGGCGGCGTCTGCTTCACCACCTGCCCCCCCAGCAACTCTCTGCCATCCACTGTGACGGCTTGCAGGGGCAGAGTGGCAGGTAGTAGCTGTATAGCGTGCTGCTCCACAAAATCCTGCGCTATAAAGTCTGCGTTGCTTCCAGAATCCACAGAAAGTGGCACGTCTATAGTGATGCCATCGGGTAGCTGGAGAGATGCGGTGAGCTGCACTACTGGTTTGGGAGGGAGGGGGTCTGTGGGTTGCAAGATCGCTGGGGACTGCTTCACTGATTCGTCTGGCTGGGCCCCAGTGCCTCTGCCTCCAGCCAGACATCGTCGTTTCCCTGCTGGGGTTCGCTGTGCTGCATGGCTGCTATCACCGTTGCGGAGGCTGCAGTGTGCTTGGAGTTCCTCTGGGGACACTCTCTCGCCAAGTGTTGAGGGCTGTCGCATATGTAACACTTCCGGGTCCCTCTAGGAGGCTTAGTCTTGACTGCTCCCGGTGCAGGGGCTCTGGTAGCTGACTGAGCCCTGGCGCCTCCCACCTCCATAGGTTCCACTCCCCCTCCTGGCGGAGGTGTGGATTGCGCACGCGCAGCTTCCCTGGGAACGAAAGAGAAACTTCTCGCTGCTTCGCGCCCTCCACGTCCTTCGTCTCTGCACCATGGACGTTCTTCCAGCCTCACCCCCACAGTCAGCGCCCTTTGGACCACCTCCTGCGTGCTCCGGGGCCTCTCCCCCCTCGCAATTTCGTCTTTAACAGCACTGCTCAGACCCTCCCAGAACAGGTCTCTGACTGGAGGTGAATCCTGGTCCCATTCCAAGGCACTGACCAGCGCAAAAAAGCGGGCGTGATACTGCCGTACGCTCGCCCTCCCTTGTCTCAGTCCATGTATCTCCCGTCGGGCAAGATCCACGTCAATGGTAGATAAAAAGCACGCATCCATCGCTTTGATAAAGGCATCTGCACTCTGAAGCGCCGGATCTTTATCCCTCCACAAATTGCGCAGCCACGCTTTAGCATCCCCATGCAAATGGGATAGTATAAACCCCACTTTCTCTTCCTCATCTCTAAAGTCTTTCGCCAGCAGTTGCAGTGCGCACATTACGTCTGCTCGAAAATTGGGGTACTGTTGCAAATTCCCATCGAAGTGAGCCACAAGCCCTCCTGCTCTCCGTGCCAACCCAACCCCCTCCGGTCTGGGTCCCGGTTGCCCTTGCTTAACCAACGCTTCAAACCTGGCGTGGAGATCTCTGTAGGCGGCCGCAGCATCCTGCTCCCTTTTCTTGGATGCCAGTACCTCTGCGTTCAATTGGGTCACTGCCTGTTGCAGCGCTGAAATTTTTTCTGCTTCTGTCATCTCTGCCAACCTTTGTGAGCTTGCTCCCAAACACCAATTTCCTCCTCTCGCTGCTTCTGCCTCCGCTGCGAGGTATCAGGTGTCCGAAGCTATGTCAGAGACGGGTCTTACTGTCAGGGCTGCTACCCAGTCCCAGCTCACATAGGACCACGTTAGCCAGCGTTCACGTTAAAAGAGTCTTTATTGGGTTACAGGTTCCATTTCCAAACTGCAATGTGCAGCCCTACGTCTTCTATGTCAGACCGGCGAAGACCCGTCTGAGTCTCCGCCTCTAGCACACCAGCTTAATACCCTAGCCTTGCTCCACCTCCTGCGCCTTTCCTTCCGTCTCTGGGTCCTTCTCCCCCCCGGGGTCTCTTCTTTCCTACTCTCTTCTGACGCGGACCCCCCTGACCCTTCCGCCTCCTTGCGGCGGGCTTTGGGACCTGGCTCACTCTCCGGGCTGCTTACTGCGCCAGCTTCCGCTGCATTTGAACTTGGCGCGCGCGCCCAACTCTCTACCTTCCTCTTGATCGTTTCGTCGCTCCCCGAGGTGGGCGTGACTACTCCTGACTCATGCCCTCCCTCCTGCTGAAAGCCTCCGGAACCCGATGTCTGGTCCCCTTTCTCCCCGCTGCTCCCGGCTGGGCACGTGGGTCCCGATCTCCAACTGCTGCTCTCTGATCCCTCTCTGGACCCTTCTTCCCGGGGTGTCCCCCTGCTTTCCCCCCTTGCTCTGACCGCTGGCGCTCCCTTCTGGGAATCCTCGGACTCACTGGACAGGCTCGGTGATCTCGGGTCGTCATCCCCACTCATCCTTCCTTCGTATTCCTCCCCCTCGCTCTCTGTCTCCTCCCTTCTCTGCGTCTCTGCTCCTGAACCCCTGACAGTAGCTATAACTTTTAAAAAGTTTAAAAGTCTTACATCATGGATGCCAATTTTTCTTAATGGGTGGGGTATAAATTATAAAATTATTGTTGTTGATAATTTTATTTTTGTTTTTATTTCTTTTTGTGCTTTCTTGGTTTGTTTTGCAATCAAATGGAGGACAAATTAAATAAACAAGCCACAGGTGGGTGCTCCAGTCACTGATATGGCTGAGGAAGACCAGAGAAGAATTGTTAGAGCCGCCCTGCAGCCAGATCAGGCCAGCAACGGGTGCTCAGGAACATTACTGCCTTGACTGTGGAGGGCAGAGCACAACCTACCTGGGCATCTTGTTTATATGAGGCTGATTTATGCCACAGATTGGAGGTGGCAAATGCTTCTTAATACCAGTTTCTTGAAGCGACAGGAGGGGAGAAAGGGCTTTTATGCTGGGATCCTGTTTGCGGGATTCCCATAATGGGCATCTGTTTGGCCACCGTAACAACAAGGTGCTGACCTATATGGGCCCCATTTGGCCTGATCCAGAAGGCTCTAGACAGCATCTTGAAAAGCAGAGACATCACTTTGCCAACAAAGGTCCGTATAGTAAAAGCTATGGTTTTCCCAGTAGTGATGTAAGGAAGTGAGAGCTGGACCATAAAGAAGGCTGATCGCCGAAGAATTGATGCTTTTGAATTCTGGTGCTGGAGGAGACTGTTGAGAGTCCCATGGACTGCAAGAAGATCCAACCTCTCCATTCTGAAGGAAATCAGCCCTGAGTGCTCACTGGGAGGACAGATCCTGAAGCTGAGGCTCCAAGACTTTGGCCACCTCATGAGAAGAGAAGACTCCCTGGAAAAGACCCTGATGCTGGGAAAGATGGAGGGCACAAGGAGAAGGGGACGACAGAGGACAAGATGGTGGGACAGTGTTCTTGAAGCTACCAGCATGAGTTTGACCAAACTGTGGGAGGCAGTGGAAGACAGGAGTGCCTGGCGTGCTCTGGTCCATGGGGTCACAAAGAGTCGGACACGACTAAATGACTCAACAACAACAAAGCAGGCTCTTTTTCCAGTCTTAGCTTAAAATTAGAGAAGTTAATTCTCACGAGGTGAATTTAATGGCAAGTTTTGCATTTGTCCACTGCACCAAATATGCAAATATAGTTCGGTTGTTCTCTGCAGTAGAAACAAATGGATGCTGCTGCCATTGACTTGCATTGTGGTTCTTTGCAGGTATCTTTTCCCACCTGGAAACGCTGGAAGCTTCTACCCGCAAGAAACAAAGGGAAAAGAGAGAACATGAGGAGAATGTGGACAGAATGAAAGCAAGGATCAAGGAACTGAGGCGTCAAAGAGATTTGCTGAGGGCCAAATTGGAAGTGTGTCGTTCTCAGGTAGGTGCAAAGTGCACCATGAACCATGGTGAGGTTTAAGCCTATGGCAGCACACGGTTGCATGCACAAGTGGGGAAATGTGCAAAAATTAAATACCTTATGATCAAGTCAGAACAGTTGCTTATATTTGTTTAGCAACTTAACATTCTTGTCTTAACCCTTAAGGAAATTGGCTATGCGTAAGAAATATTTCTAGAAATCCTAGACTGAAGCCTCTGCTGTGGTGGCTTTTTGCAGTTAGAGATGTCCAGGTTCATACATCTTCAACAGCACTTGAACTGGTTTCTGCTTGTAGTGCCAGACATGCCACTCAATAACAGCTGAGCGTGTGGTCTTTTGTAGATTGTTGGGGTCAAAGACAAAACCAAAAGTGGTCCTCTGACTTCTAAGGCTACAGAGATTCAACAAGTCCTTCTGGACTGGAAGACTGAGAGCGCCAAGGAGTTACTACACGTCTTTCGTCTGACAGGTAATCTCCTCAGTTGTATGCTGCTTGGCTAGGTCTTTGCTGGGTCAAGTCTCCCCCAGGTCTCTGTCTTTTTTGCTCTAATGACTTAATTAAGCATTTGGCACCTCTGCTGCAGAACACAGAGGTTGTGGGGTGGTTAATCTCTTTTAATCCCCTATTTGGGCCGGTCTTTTTTCTTAGCTTTTATTGTAAATGTAAAAAGTATACAAAAGGTGTTGGTGAAATAGGCATTCATCACACCATAAATAACAAAGGGGGAGAAGGAAAGCTTTTAGTTCTAATGAAAAGCATCTTACACTCCCTTCAAATTTTTCATTATAGAAATGACTTGTTTGTCTGTTAGTTTATTCTCATACATTATATCTCTCTTGTATGGCTATAATAAATTAACATACATCATAGAATCATAGAGTTGGAAGAGACCACAAGGGCCATCGAGTCCAACCCCCTGCCAAGCAGGAAACACCATCAGAGCACTCCTGACATATGGTTGTCAAGCCTCTGCTTAAAGACCTCCAAAGAAGGAGACTCCACCACACTCCTTGGCAGCAAATTCCACTGTCGAACAGCTCTTACTGTCAGGAAGTTCTTCCTAATGTTTAGGTGGAATCTTCTTTCTTGTAGCAACATCCCAAATTCTAAAAACCATTCAGACACAGGATAAATATGTTTATTTCTACAAATAGTTACTGACATTTTACTGGGGTCAAAATAACCCCCATTTCAATAATTCTTCCAAATAATTTAAAAGCATATTTCTGAGATCCATCGGTATTTCACAATCTGCTATTTTCGTAATATAGCTTAATACCCTTTTTAATAGCAGCTGTTTGTGTGCTTCATTCTCCTCTTAGGACTGCTTCTTATGTATCCCAAACGTTGGGAGTCATCCTGAGCACCTGAGGGTGCAAGTTCCTTCTTTCTTTTCCAATGACAAGGCCTTTGAGTCTAGAAGGCCAAAAAGGGAAGAGAAAGCTTGGGACCAAGTAGAAGCAGACCGTAGCTGTGCACCCTGGATGTTTCATGAAACCATATGCCAGGATCAAAAATAAGAAATAAATTGGCACAATATTAGAGGAAGCTGGAAACTGTTCATTATCTGATGCTCCTCCTCACTGTAAAGGAGCAGTCTACTCTTAATACTCCTGCTTTTGTAAATCTGATTTGTCGCAATACGGAGTAAGGATGTTTTTCCCTAGGCCTCAGTGGGAAGCTTACCAAGCAAGGAGTCTGTCTGTGCATCAGCACTGCCTTTGAAGGCACCTACCTGGACTCTTATTACCTGGACCTCCACATTCACCAGCCAGTCCGGATCCTGCGCCACTCCGTGCCGCCCTTCATCCCCTTGGAGCACATTGCTCGCAAGCATTTGCAGACAGACATCAAGCGCTTCTTGTCTGTGCTCTCAAACCACCTGAACGCTTACGCTGGGAGAAAATTCCAGGCAGATCAGTTACAGGTAGGAGAGACCCTATTTGTGCACTCCAGAGTCCATGTGTGTGAAACGGGAAGCAAGATTTTTATTCTGCCTGTTCACTGTAATTGAACGATCGGTCAAAAGGGAGAGCATTACTGAAGGTCAGGGTGGGTGGAGCTGCTGTCGTCTCAAAACTCTGCTTTGCCTTGAGGCTTCTGGCTGCTTCCACCACGAGGGCAGGTCTCCTGGCCAGTTGCTGGTACAGTTTGTATTTCAAACCATGTAAACCACAGGGCTTTGGCACAGCAGAATTTAGGGGTGGAATTGTGATTTCCATTTTTTTTTAAGGTGAGAAAAAGAAAAAACCCCAGAACACATTAAAAATACAATAACCAAATTTAATTATTTCTGTTTGGCTCTCTGTAAAAACCCTGAGCAAGATCATACATGGAAACCAAGTACCTAGAACTTTGCAGAAGCACTGCCTGCTACTTGCTGGTCAGAAAAGGCGTTTCTCCATTACATGGAAAGTAAATGGTCCTTGTGTTTGGTTGACAGGTTCATATTTTGCACAATAATGACTACGATTCATGATAAATAAGCAATCCGTATAATAACTGACCTCAAAATTGCACTCCTGTTTTTTAGAAAACAGATTTCAAGTCATGCTACGTTGTCATGCATTCAGTTTTAAAAGCATCTTTACAGACAAGGATATGTGTGCTTGGATTACAAAAGATGTTGTTTTCAAACTGATTATGTTTAACAGACACTTAATATAACTGAACTTTTTTAAAATTCTGTTTTAAATGGGTAAATATTACTGGTTTTGCCTTGGCCCACTGACCCCCTCCCACGTGAGCATCGGCGTGGACAGTGTCTTCGGACAAGGCCCATGCAGAGCAGGGAGGCAAGCCTCTTACCCTGGGCCTCAGAGGTCTAAGGCGGCCGGGGACCCCGCCAAGAGCCGATTGCTTTTATGAGCTTCAAACTGTATTCTAACAAGGCCTCGGATAAGCTCTGCACAAGCCTGCTTTAGACCAGTGTTTCCCAACCACTGTTCCGCGGCACACTAGTGTGCCGCGAGATGTTGCCTGGTGTGCCGCGGGAAAAATTAAAAAATTCGAAAGATTTTTTTTTTAAGTCAAATTTTCGATTGGGGCGCCGTCACTAGATGACCCCTGGGGTTCCCTCCCTCCCTCCCGCTCTGCGCCTCCCTCCTCCTCCTCCGGGGAGGCCCTTCCTGGCTCTCGGCCAAGGCTTGGCGGCTGCCACTCACTCACTCGCTCGCCCACCCGTCCCTCCATCCCTGCACCCGGCCTCTCCCCCTCCATCCCCGGCGCGGGGGCTGCTGGGATCCGTAGTCCCCTCGCCCTTGGGCTACGCGCCCGCGCGGGGTGCACAAACTACGTTTCCCAGCGTGGCCCGGCAGGCCGGACGTTTTGTTTGAAGCGCTCTTCTCCCGGCCATGGAATGAGCGCAGCGGCGGCGGCCGGGCGGGCAGGGGCTCTTCCGCGCAGACCCCGTGCAGCCTGCCTGCGCCCCCGCGGAGATCGGGCGGCAGGATGGAGCCCGGGGATCCCCGCGGAGGCGGAGCGGCGGAGGCGGAGACTGCCCCCCAGGTAGGGCTGCGTCGGGGGTTTTTTATTTTTGCAATGCTGCATCCGTGCCGGAGGGGACGCATCGGACCGCGGGGAGACCCCTTGGCGGGCGTGCAAGGCAATGCAGGCGTGCAGGCATTGCATGGAGTGCAGTGCAATGCAATGGCAACGCGGCGCCCTGCATGCATGCATGCAACTTCCACCGGCGCTCCGGACTTGGCAGGTGAGGGGGGTCCCCAGTGGGCAGCAGAGAGAGCCGGGAGGGCGAAGGGGAGCCGGGGGGAGCAGCACTGCTCCCCGAGCCGAGCCCGGGGGGAAACTTTGGCGTCATTGCGCCGGGTGTTGGAAGCGGAGGCTGGCGGGGGCCCCTCACCTGCAAAACCTGGTCGCCTCTCATATATTTCCTGCATTGCATTCATCGCCCGCTTTCTCCTCCAAGGAGCTCCCGGGGGCGCGCGTGGTTCTCCCCGTGTTATACTCGCAACAACAGCCCTGCGAGGTGGGTCAGGCGAGTGGCCCAAGGGAGCACCCAGGGATTGTCCTGGCCAGGTGGGGTGATTTGAACCCTGCTCTCTGCCCGGTCTTCGTCCTCATTTAGCCCCCACATGTGCATGACTGTGCATGACTGAGGTTTTCCCCCCTCGTCTTGGCTATGGTGTGAGTCTGTGCTATTAATTAATGGGGTTCTGCCTTCGGAGAAGATGAGCCAGCCCTCAAGGAGGTGATTATGTAATTTGCTAGCAATTCATGTCCCTCCCGGCGTGACGCTGCGCGCTGACGTCACGGGGCTGTAATGGTGGTGTGCCTCGAGATTTTTTTCATGAAACAAGTGTGCCTTTGCCCAAAAAAGGTTGAGAAACACTGCTTTAGACACTCTTAATATGCACTATGCAGGCTGGCCACTAGGTGGCCTTGGACAAGTAAGCTTTGGCCTCACAAAGCTCTACACAATACTTAATACAATAATAATAGAGATCCTGCTAAAGGCCATGATCCTCAAAGTGATACACTGCTGGCTGCAGGGGGAAGCCTAGGTTCTTCTCTCTGTAGCTTTGTTTTCTCTCATAAAGGACATGGGGCAGTATCCAGCCAACCTGCTCCTTCATCATTTCAAGGATTTCCACTTGCGTAGTGGAACTCCACCCCCTTCCTTCCATGCCCCCTAAATCTGTTCTGTGGATTCTCTCAATACCCTGCAGCAGATTTGGGGAGTGTGCAGGGAATGCACGATGGGTGGGGAGTTGCATTCTTGCACTGGCAGAATGAGTTCATTGGATACCACCCATGGGGTTGGAACCCACCAAACAGTCACTGATTCAGCTGCATTCATTTGCCTGCAGCCCACACCTGTTGGTAGCCGCTCTGTGGATTATCCCTCACGCCCACAGCAATGGGAGCAAAAGGTTTCCTCTGTGATTGAAGGCCAGTTGAGTAAAACCATCCAGTTGGATCAAGCAAGATGCATGCAACAGGGGAGCCTAGCAACACACCGTCCCAACTTAGTGGCAGCCCAGGGAAAAAACTGGATTTTGAGTGTGGGATTCAGTGCATCTCCCCCCAGAAGGAGAACAATTGTCTCCAACACAGGATTGTTCTGTCCAACACCTCTGGTCGGGATTAAGCCAGGGAGCGAGATTGAAACCTCATTCTCTCTTTACTTTCTCCCCAAACAACAACAACCTCCTGGAATAAGAGCTGTAATTTGAATTGCAATTCCAAATCCAGCACAAACTTTTCCTGTGAGGCTGGATAACCTCTGAATAAGGCAGGCTGGTGCTTTAGAACAAACATATCCATCCACACGTTTGGGAAAGCGGTATGTGGTTTTTTTACAGTGGTTGACCTCTGACGTGCTGCATGCAGAGCTGAGCTTTTCCTACAGATCTTAGTGGTTCTACTGTTGCCTCTCCTTGCTTGCAGGAGCGTTTTGCTGCTTTCCTTGAAGGACATTTGCAGGGGAATTCCTTATACAACCTACTTAAATTTAACTATGGTGTGGCAGGAGAAGATCAGACTTTCCCATTCACAGCAAAACTAACTTATGGAGATCCTGTGAGTGCCTTCCCAACCGAGGTCACTGTTGCATGTAAAGGTGAGAGAACTGCAGCTTGGGGTTGGTAATCTACTATATAGTTTAGAAAGTTGCTTGTCTGTCTCCCACTCCCTGTCCGTCTGTTCTCTATGCATCTGAAAACAGCTTAGAATACCATCGCCCAATTTGGTTCCTGAGATGTAGGTGCCAGTTTTTGTCTACTTCTGAATATCGTCCGGCGCTGTATTGATTCAAGATGGCAGACTGAACCATTCCAAATGCCACTTATTTGGGCACCTCTGAAGGTAATCATTGCCCAAATTGGCATGGTCCCTGAGTTGAAAGAGAGGATTTTAGTCTACATTTGGATATTGGCAGGCACCATTTTGAATCAAGATGGCGGACTGAACGGTTCAAAAGTGCACACCTCTTAAGATATTGTTCATGCCCCTGCTGGAGGAATCTTCTTCAGAAGAGGACTTGGCGCTTCCCAGAGCAAAAGTTAGAGAAGCAGGCGGTTTCTATGGATAATGAGGCAGAACAGTTACAGATAGGTAGCCGTGTTGGTCTGCCATAGTCAAAATAAAAAAATTCCTTCCAGTAGCACCTTAAAGACCAACTAAGTTAGTTCTTGGTATGAGCTTTCGTGTGCATGCACACTTCTTCAGATAGAACAGGGAGAGGCAGAACAGGGAGATGCAGATACGAGGGGGTCACGGAAGCCCAACCTCCAACATAAGGCACAGGGTTCCCCTGCACAGAATCAGAAGTGAAGGGTGAGCTTCAATGCTCACATGAAAGGTGAGGCAAAGGGACTGCCTACACCTGTACAAAGCTCATGGATATCTTGGTGTATTAAGCTAGGATTTGATTGTGCAAAAAAGAACCAAAGAGGTGAATCTTCAAATACTACAAACTCCTAACAGCCTGGCCAGTGGTCAGAGTTATAGGATATGTAGTCCAGCATCATGTGAAGGTCCACAGGTTCCTCACCCGTTTTGAGCAGTCCTCTGCAGAACTCATAGAAATAGTATATAGAGTGTGCCTAAATGGCACGACGTATTTGCATAAATTACATGTTCTGGGTTTGTGTTTTAGTTGCTTCCAAAGAGTTATTGCAGTCAAGATATGTTGCTGTAAGTGTAGAAAACTAGGGCTTTCGAAATAAACAATACTACCACCTTGTGAGGCTCCCCTGGCTGTCTTTCCCTATACCGCCATTTACTTCATAAAATGCAAAAGATAAACATTCCCCCTTTTTATGAGTGTGTGAACAAGCTGTGAGGATGAGTGGATGGCCTTTGGTCTCCAGGGAATATGCATGCAACCCAATAAGGAGAAAGATAGGCAGTTGCAGAGTGCCTTTTCCTGCTAATGATGTAACCAATGAAACCATCCTTATAGAGTC
The DNA here is from genome assembly GCF_965113315.1 of Podarcis vaucheri. Taxonomy (NCBI): domain Eukaryota; kingdom Metazoa; phylum Chordata; class Lepidosauria; order Squamata; family Lacertidae; genus Podarcis; species Podarcis vaucheri. Next base: position 4,521,895 of record NC_138761.1, read on the forward strand.
CAGATTAGCTTGTGAAAACGACACGTGAAAAACTCCTTTTGGGATATATTCTCTCTCCACCATGTGTAGATATTTGGGACAACAACAAAACCAAGTCACTACCCCAGAGTCTGGAGGAAATAAGTTGTGTTGGGGAGGGAGACTGGCTGTTTTGTACTGTAACCCTCTACTCTTCCTCCCACCCGCTTTTTCTTCTTCAACAGAAAATTCTCCAGCCTCTATGCTAGACATGGCGGCAGTTCATTTGCCCCTGTTCCAAGAGAAATCTCTTCATGAAGCTTTTCATTGCATCACAACCTCAGAAGAAAATCAGAGTCCATCTTCTTTACCGGGTTTGCCTGCCCCTTCCACGGACGTGACTTCCGATGACAACACAGCTCTCTGAGATTGCTGCAATGTGAATTACCTATCAACAGTGGCACTTCTGCAGATCGACCCTACACAGAAAACCTGTTCCCTGTGTTGCTGAAAAGATGCCTTCTAAGCAGCTGGCTGTTTGGAGTTCTCTGCCAGCCCAGTGGGCAAAGTGTGCACCTCTAAAGTGGTGTGCGTTATTGAAGCGTGATGGAAGCAGCTACCGGCAAAAGATTCTGCTAGATGCTGCTAATCCAGTTATGGGTGCGGCAGTTTTTTTCACTTTTCAACCTTTGTGCTTTCTGTGACATTGTGGGAGTCATTTCCATCCCATATTCTTACCATGAAAGGGGCCAGAGCAGGTTCGTGTGGCAGGATTCACATGGGAAACAGTTCTTTTCTTTTATTTCCTTTTGAGGCTGGCTAGAGTGTTTCGATGCTGCAATTTTAAATGCAAGAAGCTTCTTGGCCACTGGCCATCTCCAAAACAGCTGCCAACCATGCAAAAGCAGCTGGAACTACGTGGAGAACCTTAAAATGTAATACGGAGTTTCCTTTTTATAAAAATTAAATGTTTCTACTTTTATAATACGTTCAAAAGCAAATTAATTGCTCACATGGACAGTAATGTGTACTTCACTGGTGAGGATATACAAGAATCTGTAGCATATGTGCTTATTGATATCAATCTTATATTGCTCTTTATAAAAGGCCAATAGTTAAGCTCCAATATTTTGCTGTCTTTTTTCCCCTCCTGTTAAGCATCCAGTCTCCATTAGTTTTGCCATCAGGGAAACCAAGGCTGTTTTGGGCCTGTAACTGAACTCAAATAAGCAATTTCATGCAATCTCATCTTGAAGCTGGACAAACATCACTCACTTGAGCAGCTTCCCTAAGACTGTGTCTCAATCTTCCCATTTCTGCATGCTCGCTGGCTTTTTGTTATTATTCTACTCTTAAAGTCGTGTCACATCCCAGAGTTAACTAGCTTGGTATTCTGTTTCATATACCGGCACTAATACATTTGCTAGACATAAGTTGGTTAAATAAAATTAACTTGTTAGTGCTAGTGGTTGTTTCAGCAGGATCTTTAATAAGTAGCAGTTGGCTGGTGGCAGCTTGAATTCCAATCAGGCCATGGGTGTGTTTTTTAGCAAAGGTTAGCACTGGTGGACCTGAGAGCGGTGGGAGGAAGGGTCGGGCAGGTGACATTGAGTAAAATGTTGGGGCAGCAAAGGGCCAGCTCAGGGTTCCTAACCCTCTGATTCCACGCATCACCTTATTAAAAAATATTCCTTCCAGTAGCACCTTAGAGACCAACTATGTTTGTCATTGGTATGAGTTTTCGTGTGCATGCACACTTCTTCAGATACACTGAAAGCTCATACCAATGACAAACATAGTTGGTCTCTAAAGTGCAACTGGAAGGAATATTTTTATTTTGTTTCGACTACGGCAGACCAACACAGCTACCTACCTGTATCTATCACCTTATTAATGCCCCTCTGATTTGTTCAGAGGTGAGACATCAGAGCATGGCATGTGCTGTGGAGACTTGGCTGGCTGGACCTGTGCCAGTAGCTTCCTTCTGTACAGAGTCCGTACAGCTCCCAAGGAACATCTTGGACGTGGCATGGAGGACACCACAGACTTAAAAAACTTTGGGACATGGATTCTTCCACAAGAGCACCCTTAACAGGACTCAAGCCATGTAATAGTAAGCCTGATCTACTAAGGTGATTTCATAACTAACAGAAGCTGAGCAGATGCTTCAAGCAAGCGCACTCACTTGGGCATAATGCCGTCTGCCTCTGAACGCCAGTTGCTGGGAATCACAAATGGGAAGAGCGAGGCTGTTGTGCTTTTGAGACAACAGGATACTGAACAAGATAGGCCACTGGCTTGATCTAGGAGGGCTATTTAGGAATAGGATAAGCACCCCTGTATGTCTTCAGCAGCAGGCAGAGGCATTTCCCTCAGTTTCAGGAGCTTGTATCTTTATCGCTGTCAGACGTCTGCCATTACTGAGTCTGCAGGATCCCATCTGCAAAGCAACTGGAAGCAAGGGCTCCCTCACCCCTGGGCTCTATGACCTGGAGAAGGAGAGTCTGCATTCAAATAGCTGCACTTTCTAACTTCTGCAACAGGAGGAATAAGCAAGCAATGTACTGCATATCTAGGATCTAGGAGTCTTGGTTGACCACAAACTTGACATGAGCCAACAGTGTGACGCGGCAGCTAAAAAAGCCAATGCAATTCTGGGCTGCATCAATAGGAGTATAGCATCTAGATCAAGGGAAGTAATAGTGCCACTGTATTCTGCTCTGGTCAGACCTCACCTGGAGTACTGTGTCCAGTTCTGGGCACCACAGTTCAAGAAGGACACTGACAAACTGGAACGTGTCCAGAGGAGGGCAACCAAAATGGTCAAAGGCCTGGAAACGATGCCTTATGAGAAACGGCTAAGGGAGCTGGGCATGTTTAGCCTGGAGAAGAGGAGGTTAAGGGGTGATATGATAGCCATGTTCAAATATATAAAAGGATGTCACATAGAGGAGGGAGAAAGGTTGTTTTCTGCTGCTCCAGAGAAGCGGACACGGAGCAATGGATCCAAACTACAAGAAAGAAGATTCCACCTAAACATTAGAAAGAACTTCCTGACAGTAAGAGCTGTTTGACAGTGGAATTTGCTGCCAAGGAGTGTGGTGGAGTCTCCTCCTTTGGAGGTCTTTAAGCAGAGGCTTGACAACCATATGACAGGAGTGCTCTGATGGTGTTTCCTGCTTGGCAGGGGGTTGGACTCAATGGCCCTTGCGGTCTCTTCCAACTCTATGATTCTATATCCTCACTGCCTGAGGCCTTCCACTAATTGTGGAAGAAAACATTTCCCCATCAGGCTCCTGAGCTCAACACTGCAAGGATAGCGTCAGGAGGGCTGTTCTCTAACACTGCCACCCAAACCAGCTGCTTGCTCCTGCTTATCATAATGGTTTGCTTTAAAAAAAATAACATACTGTCACTCTTAGGCTTCATTTTGAGACGTGGAAACCTGTTCTTTAAATGAAAGCTGGTATTCTCAAATATCCACCACTCCAGAGCCAGTTCAGCCATCATCCTACCAAACTCCACACTGTCCACTTGTCTGCTTGTGGTATAATGGCATCTCTTTGGAATCTGCGCAAGGAAACTGAGCATTTTCGCTCCCACCCCACCACCAACAAAGACGAAACAAGACGCCGTGTAACTTTAAAACCAAACTGATTCTATTTGAGAAACTAGAGAAATAATTACAGGTTGTATTTCAACTTAACAATCGGATGAAGGTGTAAAAACAGTCTTGGACCAGGCTATATAAATCTCTCTCTTTTACAGCATCAGCAGAGGTGAGGGCAGAAAAAAGATGCAAGTTGTGGCTTGAAAGAGCCACCTCACTCTCAGAATTAAGACGCAATTAAAAATATAAAGTTAATCTGTATCTTTTATATATATATATATTTATATATATAATATATCTGAAATAGGACATCTTCTTAGTCTCAAAAGAAATAGATTGCACTTGCTCTCTCTCCCCCCCCCCTTTTTCCTCCTACTTACCTACAGTGGTTTTGTGGCAAAAGGTGACCTCCAAAGGTAAGAACGAACAACCCAACCACGAATCTCATTTGGCTTTCTCTCCCAGCCTGCTTGCCATAATACCCACCCTGAGTTGGCATTTGTTTCAGCAAAAAGCTCTATGCAGAGGCCAGGCACGTGGAAAATTAAGACCACATCCCCTGCCCCTTTCTTGGACTAGAAAAAGGTAACATAGCCAAGGTTGACCCTACTCAAGCGATGCTGCAGTGGAAATTCTACTCCCACTTCCAGACCCAAATGTGCAAGAGCCGGTGTGTTTGTGCAAGAGACAGGAATTCCTCCCACCGACCCCTCCTTACTCCTCTGCAGTCGACGTCACGAGGCAAAGGCAGGCACTGCTGTCAGAGGGAGCCCCTTTACAAATAATAACCCTCCAAGAAGAAAGGAACAGGCAAAGGGAGGGGGTGGTTTCCTGTAAATCTAATGGTGTTAGTGGTGTGTATATCAGTCCAGAGTAGAAGGTGCCGAGAACTGCGCCTCCTTGGGCAGCGCAAGAGGCACCCGCCCTTTTCCGCAGCGGACGCATGCGAGACCCAAGAGGTATCATGAGCTGTCAACCACCTGGTGAGGCAAAGTCACGCAAGAGCCGTTGACGAAGGATCCTTGTTTCTCGCGGCCTTTCATGAAGTAGGTCAAGAGGTCTCCTTTGCCCTTGACGAAGATGTGCCCTCGGCGCACAAAGCGGAACCCGTACTCCTTCAGAATGAAGTGGGTTTCCTCCACCACCTGGAAAAGAGGAGGGAGAAGGTATGGGTGCAACCATCTGGCGGGACCAACCTTGCAAAGCTCCCTCCCACAATCTGATGTCGAGGGGATTCCAAGCTGCATCGGTCGAGCCAATGACGTATGGCAAGAGGCGCCCAAAACATCTGCAGGGCAGCAGGTTGGCTGCTTCACCCCATCCTGTCTTGTATCGACGAGACTTCAGATTGACAGAATGAGAATGGGCAGGAAGTGGCACGTTCTGGAGGGGAGCTGGGTTGCTTGGGCTTAGTTGTTGCCACTACCAACAGCAGCCAGAAAGAGAAAACATCTCCTGGAGGGCAATGTGAGATCTGGAAATGCCATGTGATTTGATCACACTATCCACAAAACACACAATTAAAGTGGTGCCCCGCAAGACGAATGCCTCGCAAGACGGAAAACTCGCTAGACGAAAGAGTTTTCCGTTTTGGAGGTGCTTTGCAAAACGAATCTCCTATGGGCTTGCTTCGCAAGACGAAAATGTCTTGCGAGTTCCTGCGGGTTTTTTCTCCCCCCCCCTTTCGCTAAGCCGCTTATCAGCTGATCCGATAAGCCACTAAAAGCCGCTAATAGCGTAATCCGTCAATGGGCTTGTTTTGCAAGACGAAAAAACCGCTAGACGAAGAGAATCACAGAACGGATTCTTTTCGTCTTGCGAGGCACCACTGTAAAAGTGTGCAAGGAAACCCAAGCCGTGCTTTCCCAATTATGCTCCTAAAGACGGGAAGAGGGTAAAGAGATAAATACAGGCATAGACTTCAATAACCCCTTGAACTCAGGGTTGCTGGGTTGTTTTGACCCTGCACTGCTCTGAGGCTCCTGGGAGCTGTGACAGCAGTTTAGGTGGAAAGAGTGGTTTGTGCAAAATCAAAAGTATGGCTGGCTCTTCCTCTCTCCTCTAAATGCGCTAACAAGGTGTGGCTTTTCAACTAATATTTTGGAGAACCTAGGGCTTCCTTGGAAGTTTTGTGTGAGTCACTCTCATTCCCACCACCGCAACCCTTCACGACCCTCCTCACCTGAATGTTCCCCATGACGCCCGTGGACTCCATTCGGCTGGCCACATTCACTGTGTTCCCCCAAATATCATAGTGAGGTTTGCGGGCACCAATGACCCCTGCAAGCACTGCCCCTTTATTCATGCCTGCCAAAGCCATGCAAGAGAGAGAGAGAGAGAAAAAATGTTTATTATTTATTTATTGCTTCTATACCCCACAAGTTTGTCTCAAGGTGGTGTGCATGGTACTCCCTGCCCCCTCATTTAATCCCCACAACAACCCTGAGAGGCAGCGTGACTGGCCCCCACTGTCACTCAGAGGGAGCTTCACAGCCAAGTGGGGATTTGAACCCTGCTCTCCCAAATTCTAGTCCAACCCTCTAGCCACTACAACACACTGGCTCTCTGTTCAAGTTATAAGTGCGTACTTCTAAAAGTCTTTGCCCCAGTGTGCAGGGCCAAACTAAGAGGAGGCTGGAGAATGTAAGAAACCCCTTGCCAAATCAAACCAAGATACCTCAGGGAAGCCCATATCCAATTCCCAGATGACAACTCCCACGCTTCCTCTGCCAGCAACATGTCAAAGTAATAATAATAATAATAATAATTTATTATTTGTACCCCGCCCATCTGGCTGGGCTTCCCCAGCCACTCTGGGCGGCTTCCACAGAAACCAAAAAACACTAAAATATCATACATTAAAAGCTTCCCTGAATAGGGCCGCCTTAAGATGTCTTCTGAATGTCAGGTAGTTGTCCATCACCTTGACATCCGATGGGAGGGCATTCCACAGGGCGGGCGCCACCACCGAAAAGGCCCTCTGCCTGGTTCCCTGTAGCTTCGCTTCTCACAATGAGGGAACCGCCAGAAGGCCCTCGGTGCTGGACCTTAGTGTCCGGGCAGAACGATGGGGGTGGAGACGCTCCTTCAGGTATACTGGGCCGAAGCCGTTTAGGGCTTTAAAGGTCAACACCAGTATACTGCCTGAAAGGCTCTATTTTGGTACTGAGGCTTAGGGCCACTGACGGACCTCCCCTCTCCATGAATCTGCCCAATCTCTCTTTAAAACCACCTGGGCCCAATGCCACCGCTGCGTCTTGCAGCAGTAAATTCCGTAAAGCTATTCAGCGTTATTGTTTATCCCGGTTCTCCTGTCAGCCAATGTCTGTGAAGGACTCTGTGTCTGATACAGCTGGGGAAAATGTCTATCCACGTTCTTTAGGCTCTGCCGAAATCTTGCACTTGCCTATTCTCAGCATGAAGTTATTGAAGGACTGATAGTTGATGTTCATCAGTGTCTCCTTCATGGCCAGGGCAAAGTCGGCAAGATCTGCCAAGTGCTGCCAGCGCTCCTTTTCCGAAAGGTCTTCCTTCTGAGCCGAGCAAAGGAAGGAAAGCAGACAGGATTAGGTCCCCCAGGGAGGCACAACTCCACTCCAAAGTACTTCACGAGCCTCCTGAGCAATAGGTCCTCTATTCTTGTTAACACAGTGAGTTACTTTGCACATCTCCAAAGGGAATGAATACAGCCAAATTTTATTTATTGAACACTAATGCTTTTTCTTTATTCCTAATATTCTGCACATTAACTGAAGCCCATTTGTTAATTCTGAAATGGATGCAAAAAGTCTTTTTCAAGCATTGAATGAGCAGAACCCGTGACTCCTCTCTCTTCCATAAGCTCCCATATCTAACATTTCCCAGTTCCTTCTCAGAGCTCTGTCACTCGAAATAGAGGAGCAATGGTCAAGTCTCTCTCATTCAGGCTCTACAGAAGGATTTCACATGCTGCAGTGCTTCTTACACAAACCTAGTGGGCCGGACTCAGGAGTTCCCCTGGTTATTGTAAAAAGGTAAAGGTAAAGGACCCCTGGGATAGTTAAGTCCAGTCCAAGGCGACTATGGGGTTGCAGCACTCGTCTCTCAGGCTGTGGGAGACGGTATTTGTCCACAGACAGTTTTCCGGGTCATGCAGCCAACAGGACTAAACCGCTTCAGGTGCAACAGAGCACTCTGACAGAAACCAGAGCGCACGGAAACACCATTTACCTTCCCGCCACAGTGGTACCTATTTATCTACTTGCACTGGCGTGCTTTCAAACTGCTAGGTAGGCAGGAGCTGGGACAGAGCAACGGGAGCTCACCCCGTCGCGGGGATTCAAACTGCCCACCTTCTGATCAGCAAGCCCAAGAGGCTCAGTGGTTTAGACCACAGCGCCACCTGCGTCCCCTGGTTATTGTAACCTTTGCTAATATGGTGCCTTCTGGATATTTTAGGCCGCAACCCTCATCAGCTCTTGGAATAAGCTTCTCTATTCACTTCCTCCCCATAGCTGCGCAAACTATCCCCTTCCCTTCCGTTTACCTTAACAGCATTGTTGTAGCCATTGGTGTTGACGTCGGGGGTCACTCCAGAAGCTGCCATGTAGGTGCTGCCAATGGTTTTGATCTTGGTGATGCAGCGGAACTGAGGGTCATCCAGGAGCTGTGGGAATCAAGGGACAAAAAGCACACACACCCCAAAAAAATCGTGATTACTATAGGGATCAGCAAACCAGTTAGCAGTTGCCGTGGAGTTGGTTGGGAACAGTGGCACTCTAGGGCTGGTCTGCGCTTCTTGGCTAATGACCCCCTTCCCTTGATGGAGGGGCAGATACACATACTCCCCACCAAGCAAATAACGCACCGCCCCACTCCAGCAAGCACATAATGCACCAGGTGCATGCGCAAAGGGTCTGGGACCCAGGCCTCATGAGAAACAGTGGAGGAAGTTGGGAAGAGAAGACCAAGAGGTGATATGATAGCCACCTTCAAATACCTGAACGGTTCTCCCATGGAAGAGGGAGCCAGTCTGTTTTCTGCTGCTCCAGAGGGGCGGGACTTGAACCAACAGATTCAAATGGCAAGAAAAGAGATTCTGACTAAGCAATGGGGGGCAGCACGGTTATTGGTTTATTTTTGTTCAATTATGTACAGTGGTACCTCGGTTCTCAAACGTAATCCATTCCAGAAGGTCCGAAATGTTCGAAAACAGGCGCAAAGGGCTGTCAACATATTCAATTGAGAAAATTGAAAAACACGCAGTGGAAGCCGTTCGACTCCCGAGGCACGTTCAAAAACAGAAGCATTTACCTCCGGGTTTTCGGCATTCGGATTCCGAAACATTCGTCAATGGAGATGTTCGAGAACCGAGGTACCACTGTATTTTGTTATTTTTTTTAATAGTCTATTTATGTTGCGAACTGCCCTGAGATCTACGGATGAAGGGCAGTATATAAATTTGATTATTATTAATAATAATAATATAAGGAAGAACTTTCTGACAGGAAAAGCTTTTCGATGGGGAGACGGACTCCCTCAGAAGGCAGTGGGCTCCCTCCTTGAAGGTTTCTAAGCAGCGGTTGTACGGCCATTTGTCACGGACACTTTAGCTTAGATTTCAGCATTGCAGGGGGTTGGTCTGGATGACCTTTGGGGGTCCCCTTCCAACTCTACAATTCTGTGGTTCCACGATGGATCATCAGCCCGAGGAAATTCTGCTGGTTTGCTGCATTAGCTTTTGTACCTTACAGAACCACAGAACTGAGGAGTTATATACTTACTGGTTCTTTTATTTGGAATTGTAAAGTTCCTTAGCAGGAATGCCATAAAGGAAAACACAAACTAAGACATTCAAGACCACATCATACATTTTCCTCCCTTTCTGGACTCCCTTCCAGCAAACTGGCCAACCATCAGGGACCACTCACCGCGTCAAAATCCGAGATGATCTCGTTGAGAAAGCGCAGGCACTCGATCCCGCCATTGTTGATGCTCTCCTCCGTGTAGAAGTCAGCAAAGTTGGGGAGTGACGCAAACATGACGCCAATCTCATCGTAAGACTGGCTGTATAGCTCCTGAACAGGAGGGCAAGGAAGGAGGAGAGGAAGGAAGCAGAAACAGAGTCCAGGATCTCACAGCCAATTTGGGTGTTACCATTAGTGGATAGAGCAGACGATGAGACTACCCTACACTCTGGAAGTCCTGCTTAAAATCTGTATGAGCTCCTGGAGGACACAGATCTGACCAGTGGTGAAATCTGCAAATCAACTCATTGGATGCTGAGATTTTTGGCGGGGATAAGGACGAATGAGATCTGTAATAGTTTCGTTAATAAATAATAATAATAAAATTTTATTTATATCCCGCCCTCCCCAGCTGAAGCTGGGCTCAGAGCGGCTAACAACAATAAAAGTAACACAGCATTCTAAAATCAATTCAAAATCAAATTAAATTAATAGCAACCATTGGGCTAGAGTTCTATGAGGATTACCAGTCAGGCTGTGCCTTGACCAAAGGCCTGGTGGAACAGCTCTGTCTTGCAGGCCCTGCGGAAAGATGTCAAGTCCCACAGGGCCCTAGTCTCTTGTGACAGAGTGTTCCACTGGGTCGGGGCCACAGCCGAAAAAGCCCTGGCTCTGGTTGAGGCCAGCCTAACCTCCCTGTGGCCCGTAAGGTCCTCCATGGGACATACCAGGAGAGGCGGTCCCATAGGTAGGTAATACAGTGTTTCCCTAACCTAGGTCTAGCTGTTTTTGGACTTCAATACCCATCATCCCTCATCACTGGTATTGCCAGTTAAGGATGATGGGAGTTGTAGTCCAAAAACAGCTGGAGACCCAAGTTTGGGAAACGCTGCTTTAATAGCTGAAGACCACAGCTGGATGAAGCCAAGGGCAGCAAACAGCCAGATGTTGTTGTTTTTTAATCTGAAATCAACCTATGAACACAGGAAGTTCCAAATGCCGCAGCGTTTATCTATCTAGCCCAAAACCATCCGCTGTGGCTGGTGAAAGCTCTCCCTGGTCTCTGGCACAGAGACAGCCTTAACTACCCTCTCCCAGCCTGATCCTTCAAGCCGCTCGCCTTCTGATGCTCACCTCGTCCCGCTTCTTGGAGCCAAGGAAGTGTCGAGCGACATGGTCTGGCAGCATGTTGGTGACCAAGGCCTCGTTCCAGCGCCTCATCTCATAGACCCGCTCCTTCTGGTCGTGAACGTCTATCTTCCACAGGAATAAAGTCCTGGCCAGCTTCTCCACCTGCCAAAGAGTCATCCCAGGAAGGCCTCAGATAAACGTGGGGTGTCCGATCTCGGTTGCGCCTTAAGATACCTTAATAAGGACAATCTGCCACTATAGTTAGATGATCCAAAGCTACGCTTGTGTCGGGTACTTTTGCATTTGGAAAATATGCTAGTTTCTGGGCCAGCCTGTGAGGCTTTCATGCTCTGGAAGGACATGAATGAACATGGAGAAGTAGTTTGCATATGAGAGTAGCAAGGTTATCTTGCCAGTTGTTGGAATACAACTCCCAGCATTCCCAATCCTTTGGCCATGCTGCTGAGGCTGATGGGAGTTGGAGTCCAGGAACATCTGGACTCTATACACATCCCAAGGGGACATCATTGCTTATGTTCTGTTGCTGCTGTCATGGACCTTCAGATTCTGGGAATGAGAGAGACCGGCAGGCTACTCACATGGCGCGAGAAATAGTAGAAGCTGAGCATCATCACTAAGATCATCGCTGTCATTGAATATTTGGACGGAATCAGTGAGGACCTGCAGAGCAGAGCAAAATTAGTCATGGCCACACAGTGGAAAGCTGATTTGCACCTCCAGCAAAACCAAATCACTATGGTATAAACCTGGGGTGTCCAACGGGTTGATCGCGATCTAGTGTTTGATCCCTGTGAGGTTTTGGTCGATCACGGTCGATCACTGGCCCCCTTCCAGCCTCCATTGTTGGAGAACCGAGGCTGTTTCCCCCCCCAGCGATCCTTTGGTGAGTTGCTGTTTCTCTTTGACCCCAATATAATGTAAAAACGTTGTGCCCCCCCTCCCAAAGCTGAGAAACTTATGCCTCCCAAACCCACTAAAACTGGGCTTTTCCCCTCCCCTCAAAAAGCTCATCAACTTTGACCTGAACCCCTAAAAAATGGGGGTAGATCACTGCCAGTTTTTACTTCTGTGAGTGGATCGCAGTCTCTTGGAAGCTGGCTACCCCTGGTATAAACCAAACAATATCCCTGCATGGAGAAAGCCACTCTTTGGGAGAAGACTAGATTAGTCCCTTTCCCCTCGATTTGCTAGTTTTCTACACAGATGGATTTATGTAGGATTTAGAAATATTTCATTTCACTTTTAATTTGTACACCACCTTTCTAAGGTAAGCTAAAAGACCACTGGACATTAAATCTAGTCCAAGGTGACTATGGGGTTGCGACACTCATCTCACTTTCAGGCTGAGGGAGCCACCGACAGCTTTCCGGGTCATGTGGCCAGCAGGACTGAACCGCTTCTGGCGCAACAGAACACTGTGACGGAAACCAGAGCGCACGGAAATCCCGTTTACCTTCCCGCCAGCGAGGTACCTATTTATCTACTTGCACTTTGACATGCTTTTGAACTGCTAGGTTGGCAGGAGCTGGGACAGAACAACGGGAGCTCACCCCATCACGGGGATTTGAACCGCCGGCCTTCTGATTGGCAAGCCCAAGAGGCTCAGTGGTTTAGACCACAGAGTGTCCCATATTGCTATACACAAGGTGGCAGCGACAAAATATACAATATACCACAAAGAACACACATCATGTAACAATCTGATCCAATACAAAATGTCATAATGAAACCTAACTTTAAAATGGAGTGACTTATACCAAATAAAGTAATAGTCAATAATCTAGTAGAATATAACAGTACCCAATAAAATTAACTCTCAAAACATCAGCAAATAGTAATAGAACTGGAATTCACTCTTAACTACAATAAATAATCACTAAACTGTGATCAACAAAAATAACTGCAAGTCACAGTGCCTAAAATACCATTATACATACAAACCCATGTAAAAGGATCATATTCATAGTGGTTTAAGAACACGCTACGATTTTCATTTTTGCAAATAATAGCTTTGCAGCAGTTTCTCCATTATGAACCATGCCAACCTGCAGAACACAGGGAGATCTTAGTGGTGTGGGTTGGTTGGTTGGTTGTTTTTTTAAGAACTGTGCTCTTCCACATAGTGAGATCTTCCATTCCTGCCTCCCCACCACCACCGTAGGTGCATCACCCCACACCGCTCCCCGATGTTGGGATTCCATTCCACCTTTTGCTGCAGACATGGGATTGTTGCGTGCCACATGTCTGTTTACATTCCAGCACAGATTGCTGGCATAAGCGGAACGCCCACTCTGTACAGCTGTTGTTTTTATGCACTCCGAGAAGATGGCAAGGAGAGACAACATGTTTCCTTGTCCTGATTTATGTAAAATAAATGCGTAGTTTTAGTATGTATCTACAGCCTCAAGCCTCTTCTGTCGCGCAGTATACACTGCTGAGTCAAGTGTGCTCAAGTCTGCAAGCTTGAGTCGCTGATGTACATCGGAGCAGAGGTTGATGAATCTTCGCAGCGGCAAGGCTGAGAGGGAGACGTTTCAGCTGGGACTGAGCCAGCTGGCCTTTCGACCCCGAGATGCCGGCACTCCTCACCCCGGGGGGCTTACCTGCTCTCTTGGAACCGTTCCTCATCATATTTGTCAAAGATGTGCTCCCAGGCCACGATGTTGACCACTCCCACCGAACCGGTAATCATGAGCATCAGGGTGAGCTTGACCATGTGGCTGACTTGCACCAGCATGATGGTCGCGATGAGCGCCAATACGGTGATGTAGCTGTAGTACTTGGGGTTCTCCACGCAGCCCCCGTCCAGCAGTGCTTGCATCGTGCTGTTGTAAAAGGTGTCTTTGTAATACTGCTGGCAGCTGAGCTGCAGAGGCAGAAACAGCAGATTAGGGTTGGGTGGTATCTGGTTTTCAACATCACGATATATCGCCAGCTAACTATCACGATATATTGGTATATCGTGATGTCTGGAATAAGGATGGAGCTGGTTTTCAACATCACAATTTATCACCAGCTAAACATCGTGATATGCCAGTATATTGCAATGTCTGATGTAAGGATGGAGCTGGTTTTCGACATTGTGATATATTGCCAGCTAAACATCGCAATATATTGGTATATCACGATGTCTAAAATAGGGACAGAGCTATATAGAGGCATGGGCTGGCTTCATGGTTTTTACCACATTGTGATTTTTGCAACACACACACACAAAGCATGATTCACAATATATTGCCAGGTCAAAAAAACATGAAACCAATACTGTATCACAATATGGACTTCAAACTGGTCTTGGGTGATATAGCAATTTATCACCCAGCCCTACGGCAGTTGAGTTGCTGTTGCTGCTGTTATTGTTGTTCTTTTATTTATTTCCTCCAGAACTGGGACTTGAGGCAGCTTACAATGTTTTCAAACCAACACAGATAAAACACACATAGCTAAAAACTTACAGAAGGTCATTGTTTAGAAGTAATTAAACTACCTATTGAATTAAAACATATCTATCAAAAGAAATCAGTTCCCCAAAGCTTGCCAAAATAAAACCATCTTCATCAGACACAACAGAAACTGGTGCTTGTTCGGTTTCAGCCACTGACCCTCCTCACCTGCCCAGTCTCCAGCAAAGGAAAGCACTCATCTCAGAGAGAACAATGGATCTCAGTAAATTTGTAGAAATTATCACTTTCATTCTTCCTGCTGGGAAACTTGTGGGTGGAGTAGCTTGCTTTTAGGAGAACTACATGATTCTTCCATCTCTTCTTGCTTTCTTAAAAAATGGAATTCACTCAAATCTACCCATTCACCCATCTCTTTCCTTGGTGCTATAATCCTTATAAATAACCAGTTCCTGCTGAATTTGCACAAACCCACCCATTGGAAACAGATTTCTCAGGGAGATTTGCTTTAAGATCCCTAGCCACCAGAGGGTGAAAAAGAGTCACAACACTGTCATTCTGAGGGCTGAGGGGGGGAAATGGTGGTTTTCTCTCGGGTCACAACATTTAAATCAAGTGTAATAAAAGAGATATTTACATTTCCCTGTTTCCCAAGTTAATCACGCCCTTTTGTCTTCATCTGGGTTTGTTATTTCTGGAATGCTACCTGTCTGGCACTCAGGTATCAGGATGTCAGGGATTATCACTCAGGCAGAGGGGCTGCTGAGGAGCTGAGCTCACATGTCTATATGAATTTCTGAAGTTTCCCCAGTGAGCCAGTACAGATATACATTTATCAGTGAATTCTTACATTTGGTATCGTGCAGCAAAGGCCCTTTGAATAGATAGGAAGAAACTGTGATGAAGTGTTTTGTGGGGACAAACCACAAAAGTCACAAAAGCGATGGTGCTGATTTTGGTAGTGGGCTGAATGTGCATGATATCTGCTAGAGGGGCAACCGCCTCCCCCAACCTATACATAAATTCCTGCAACACTTGTGTGTGTTTTCCTCTTTCTTTCTTTCTTTCTTTCTTTCTTTCTTTCTTTCTTTCTTTCTTTTTTGCAAAGAGAGATCAGAGCTCTCTCCCTCCCCATCAATCCACCCCACAGCGCCCAAAGGCCTTCTTAAAGCTCCTCAAGGTCTCCCAGCGTGTAAATGGCAGCGCCTCCGTATCAGCCGCGTCAGCCGGGAAGGGTTCAAGGTCTGGCCAATTATTAACAGGTTCTAAAAATAAACCGGCCGCAGCTGGCCTTCTGCTAATTTCCCTTAATGATCTGCACCGCACAGCTCTGCAAACCAGAAGCGGGAGAGTTCACAGGGATGTCAGGAAAAAGAGGGGAGGGGAGGGCGGTGATGGGGAGACTTTGGGCCCATGAGGACTCCCTCCCCAATGGACCCTCTGCGCATTCAGGGCTAGAGTCGAGGTGGCACAGAGTTCCACCCAGAAGAGAAGAGAAGAAATAAAGGAAACTCAAATGGACTTCCGATTTTCCATCGGCCGGTTACGTTTAAAAAAGCTATTTAAGACATTCACATGCATCTTCTCCACTTTCTGTTAAGCAATATTTCTTTTGAAACCAAGTGTCTCAAAACCATGCATTTCCTTTTCCCACGAAAAGGCAACCCAGTTTTGTGGGACCAAGGACTGTGGTCCAAATCACCTGGAAGTCATCCAGATGGGGACAGCGGTCCTTGTAGCACAGATGCCCATTACAGTGGACGCTCGGGTTACGAACATGATCCGTGTGGGATGCATGTTCGCAATCCACAGCATTTGCAACCCGCAGCGGCACGTCTGTGCAAGCGTGGGTTGCGATTCGGCACTTCTGCGCATGTGCGACCCCCGAAACCTGGAAGTAACTCGTTCTGGTACTTCCGGGTTTCGGCAGGTCTATAACCCAAATAAAACACAACCTGAAGCGTCTGTAACCCGAGGTATGACTGTGCTTTTGTCCAACTGCAGTCAGAAAGCTGCCAGTAGGAGTGTGGCTGCCCCACCCCAGGACACAACGCTTTTAGCATAATGCCGTATTTTGGAAACAACCACACTGGCTTGCCTTCAGTGCTAAGCGAGACATTCGCACATCCCAGAACGACTCGTTTCACCGTGTTTTGGAGAGGGCGGGCAGAGCTCTTCCGCGAGACTTGCTTACCATGTCTACGATGTTCGCCATGGTGAGGATGAAAATGGCAGACATGGCCCAGGTGTTCCTGGCCCACCTCGTTCTGTCGATCCACGTGGAAAAAGCCACAAGCTTCTTAGGGAAAACCTGTAGGGAGAGGAAGGCATTCGAAGCAGAGCTGGAGGAGAAGCCCTTTCTCGGACCCAGGGCCATGCCCCACACAGGTTGGGTTGGATGACCCCTGGTACCCCTCCCCCCCCCCGCACACACAACCTGGGGGCGTACCACACCTTCCCAAAATATGTTACAGAGGGCCAGAAGCACCCCTAGAATTAATAACAATAATAGTTTATTATTTATACCCTGCCCATCAGGCCACGTTTCCCCAGCCACTCTGGGTGGCTCCCAACAGAATATTCAAAACACAATAAAACATCAAACATTAAAAATTTCCCTAAACAGGGCTGCCTTCAGATGTCTTCTAAAAGTCAGATAGTTGCTTATTTCCTTGACATCTGATGGGAGGGTGTTCCACAGGGCGGGCGCCACCACCGGGAAGGCCCTCTGCCTGGTTCCCCGTAACTTGGCTTCTCGCAGTGAGGGAACTGCCAGAAGGCCCTCGGTGCTGAACCTCAGTGTCCGGGCAGAACAATGGGGGTGGAGACGCTCCTTCAGGTATACAGGACCAAGGCCATTTAGGGCTTTAAAGGTCAGCACCAACACTTTGAATTGTGCTTGGAAAGGTACTGGGAGCCAGTGTAGGTCTTTCAAGACCAGTGTTATATGGTCTTGGCAGCCGCTCCCAGTCACCAGTCTAGCTGCCGCAATCTGGATTAGTTGCAGTTTCCAGGTCACCTTCAAAGCTAGCCCCACGTAGTGAGTGTTGCAGTAGTCCAAGCGGGAGATAACTAAAGCATGAACACGTGTGCAAGAGGATAGGGGAGTTGATCGTGCTCATGGGACACATTACTCAGCGCTAATTCGGATACAACACAATGGAAGCACATTTCCCCCAGGCTGAATCCTGGAGAAGCGTGGAGCCCCAGTGCAGAAGGAACTGCTTGGGGCGCAGGAGTCTTATTTCCCCACAAGTCCACCCTGAGCTCCATTGCAAGAAAGGGAACAATATACATTTGATGGATGCATTTGAGTAATGACTGCACATTCAGAGTGTGTGTGTGTGTGTGTGTGTGTGTGTTGAGAGGGGAGAGGCCTTGTGGGGAGAGGCCCTTACCCTGGGAAAGATGGCAGCCAGAGAGCAGAGGGTAAGGATGAGCAGCAAAACCTCCCCGACAACGAACGTCACATAATTTGTCATCAGCCTGCAAGGCAGGAAGAAAGAGAGAAAGGCAAAATGGAAGTCAAGGATCCATTGCTCTACAGAGACTTGAGAGGAAGCAGAATTCTCGGCAGGAAAATAAATAAATCTAAAAGCATATAATGAGAGGCAGTGTGGTGCAGTGGTTAGCCACAGGGTCAAAAAGCAGCCAGCATCATGTGACCTCCCCACGAACTTTGTGCAGACCAATGAATGCTCTGCAAAGAGGGCCATCTGGAGAAAACCAGCCTTAAGATGGAACGTGGGTGGAAGGAGCAGACCTTCCCATCAGCCTCTCGCAGATGTTCTGCAGGCTTCAGGGCTGCCCCTGAGATTTCCAGGGTTAAGGGGGTCTCTAGAGAGTCTGCTTTTTTCAGCATTCATCCCAGCTTTCTTGCACAAAACTGGTGATGTGAAACCTGGTGCGGGGGGCAGGGACAGAAAAATTGTGGCAGAGGAAATCCCATTCTCCCCCCATTTTTTTCTGAGTCCCTCACCCTCCTTGATTCTGAAAAAAGGGGGGAAATGAGAGAAAATGTCCCCCCATATTTCCAGGGTTTTTTACCCCAGCTCTTCACATCTCTACACAAAGCTTACCCAATGTTTTTTAATCTTGAATGTTTGAACATATTAAATATTATTATCCCCAGGCAAGACTGGGCTCAGGGCGGCTAACACCCAATATAAAACAATTGATCGAAATACAACTTAAATAACAATATTAAAATACAACATTAAAACATTAAAATGCAGCCTCCTTATATTAAACATCCATCCTGATTTGGTTGGGGGTGTTTATAGGGCTTCCCATTGTTCATCCCACATTCCTAAAGGTTTTGTGTGTGTGTGTGTGTGTGTGTGTGTGTGTGTGTGTGTGTTGGTGAATTTGTTACACTAGAGCAACAGGGTGCATTGATCCACTTTCTTATTTTTGTTATCATTTTATTTTGTGGGAAAATGGTTTACAATGATCATGCAAACCTATGGCATGCACTCGAATCCTTCCTGCGAAACACTGACAGTCTAGAAGCACCCAAAAGGAACATGCAATGGTTGACCTTCTAGCTTTGACACCCATGTCATTTTTGACCAAGTTGCACTCACCGTGGATCAATGAAGATCTCCACGAGGGCGGTGAAGAAGAGGACGACGCAGGAACAGCTGAAGGCCGCCCCGCTCTGCTTCTCCTTTTCCACGGAGTACCGGGTCTCCATCTCGGGGTCAATGAAGCGCATGGAGAGTCGATAGGTGGATCTGCCCTTCATCCTGCCAGAAACAAGAGACGTGCGGAGAACTTGCGATTCCTAGAAGATCTGCAGGACAGCTACGTCCCAGCTCCACTGCTGGAAATCTGACAAGTGAGTGCTGTTGCTTATAGGCTTCCCACAGGCATGCGGCCGGCCATTGTCAGAGCAGGATTCTGCCCTAGATGGACCATCCTTCTATGTTATGGTTACCAGATTTTTTTCAATGAATCTGGGGACACTTTTTTTTTATTATTGAATCTGCGTAGCAACAGGGAGTCAGTAGTGGGGATGGTGAGGCAAAAAACCCTTGGCCCAAGCACACATGCATATTGTATAAAGGTGCAAAGCCCTTCTTTCGCACCCTGTGAAACATAAATGCGCAGAGGTTTTTTAAAAACTGGGCAACGCCCACCCACCCGCAACTCCCGAGCCTCCCCCGATCCATCAAAACAAAGGGGGAAGGGGGCAGGAGGTCTGTACCGCCGGACGCTCCTGGTTCCCCCTCGGCAGTGGCGGCGGCAGTCAGCAGCCCAGAGCCAGCTTGGTAGCACTCGCTGCTCACTGCTGTGGCACCCACCTTTTTTCCTCGCTGGAAGTCCCCATATGATGTTTTGCACATAAGACACATCATATGGGGACTTCCAGCGAGGAAAAATGGTGGGTGCCACGGCAGTGAGCAGCTCCTGAAGCCAGCCAGAGCCAACTGCGCTTGCCAGGCTGGCTCCGGGCTGCTGAGGCTGCCGCTGCCACGTTTCCCAGGGACAGATTTGCAAATCTGGGGACATTCCAGGGACGGAATTTGTCCGGGGACAGATTTGCAAATCCGGGGACTGTCTGGTAACCCTATTCTATGTCCTTGGGCAGGAGAGGAGTCCTCGGGTCCACTGTACAGCCGCCTCATGCAAAATCACACCACGGCCCATCTAGATCAGTGCTACATACTCTGACTGGCAGCGGTCTCCTTCACCCCCTGAGGTGCACTCTCCCCTGATCTCCCAAGACGGACGGATGCCAGCCAACCGGGTTATCTAAGGCATTTTTTCATTGTCTCCTCTCTGAGCCTTCCACATGAAGAACAAGGCTTTCAAGGGCTGCTAACCCTGATGGCTATACTCTACACCCCATCATTTCCCAAACTTGGGTCTCCGTCTGTTGTTGGACTACAACTCTCATCTATCCCTAGCTAGCAAGACCAGAGGAAATGGGGGCAATTGGCAGGCCCCCAGCTGGCTCCAGCCCACTGGCCGGTTTCTGGTCAAACTCCAGTCCTCGGTTCTGCATCAATCAGTGACTCAGAGCTTCAGAAGCCTTTCAGAAGCTGAGCACGTAAGCCAGCAGAGATAACAAACTCCTCGCAATGGAAGGGTGGACAGAGGCATATATGTAAAGCATATTTAAAGGTAAAGGTAAAGGTACCCCTGCCCGAACGGGCCAGTCTTGACAGACTGTGGGGTTTGTGCGCCCATCTCACATTTATTGGCCGGGGGCCAGCGCTGTCCGGGGACACTTCCGGGTCACGTGGCCAGCGTGACATCGCTGCTCTGGCGAGCCAGAGCCGCACACGGAACGCCGTTTACCTTCCCGCTGGTAAGCGGTACCTATTTATCTACTTGCACCCGGGGGTGCTTTCGAACTGCTAGGTGGGCAGGCGCTGGGACCAAACAGCGGGAGCGCACCCCGCCGCGGGGATTCGAACCGCCGACCTTTCGATCGGCAAGCCCTAGGCGTTGAGGCTTTAGCCCACAGCGCCACCCGCGTCCCGAAAGCATATTTACAAGCAGTTTATTCAGCATAGATCAGGACAAAGAAAACATGTCTGCTCTCCTTCATGTCCAAGCAAGAAGCAGCAGCATAAGGCAAAAGCTATACACAAACAGAAGTTCCCAGCAAGCTGGGCTGGAATGTAAACAGACATGTGACATACAACAACTCCACACATCTGTTTAGGTGGAACAGAACATCAATACCCTAACAGGGACATGGTCTGAGGACACACAACTGCATCACCTTGCCAATGCTAAACCTGGATGGAAAGACCGCTGAAGAACCACCTTGGGTTCCATGTTGGAAGAAAGGTGGCAGGTCTAAAGATCTAAAAACCCTAACAGAAAATAGCCAATGACTTCCATATATGGGCACTAACCCAGTTCCCTCCAGCTGCTTCTGACCACAACTCCCTCCAACCCACAACCACACCAGACACACTCCAAGGTGTGGTGAGGAGAGACTTACGCCTGCACCGACTCCCTCTCCAACAAGGCCTCGTTGAGCAGCTTGTTGAGCTCCTGTTCGTTCTCGGAGGCGTCCACCACCCTCTCGGCCAGGTCACGCAAGCGCAGGCGCCGCCGCGGGTTGGGGAAGGAGGGGTTCACCACCTGAGCAGAAGGGAAGAGGCAGTTTGCCGCAGTGGTTAGGGTGCCAGGCTCGGGCCTGGGGGTCCGGGGGTTCAAACTCCCACTCAGCCCACAAAGACCGCTGGGTGAACTTAGGCTAGGTGAAATTAGGCTGGGTGAACGTACCGTATTTTTCACTCTATAGGACACACTTTTTCCCCTCCAAAAATGAAGGGGAAATGAATGCAGGCTTTTCGCTGAAGCCTGGAGAGTGAGAGGGGTGGGTGCGCACCGACCCCTCTTGCTCTCCAGGCTTCAGGAAGCTATCCGCAAGCCTTTGGGAGTTCCTGCTGGGCTCAGAAGGCTTGCGGATAACTGCCTGTTCTGGGGGCTGGGGTTGGGGGAAGCTCGGGCTTCCCCCACCCCCAGCCCAGCAAGCTCCAGGAGCGAAGGCGGGGTCCCCCCCAGCCCCAAAGAGCAAAGAAGCCAAGACAGCGAGCGGAATCCCGGCTGGAGAGGTTGCGCCCGGCTAAAGAGGAAGCCTGGCTAAAGAGGGAGCCCGGCTAAAGAGGATGGATCCCGCTCGCTGTCTTGGCTTCTTTGCTCTTTGGGGCTCGGGGGGGATGATTTTTTTTCTTTAACCCCCCCCCCCTAAAAACTAGGTGCACCCTATGGTCCGGTGCGCCCTGTAGAGCGAAAAATACAGTAGCTCCTTGCAGGAAAGACAGCACATAAATTTCCTGTTTTTAAAAGGGAATGAAAATGTGAAATCTCACACCAGGGGCCAGGAAGTGGTGTGTGTGTGTGTGTGTGTGTGTGTGTGTGTGTGCGTGTGTGCGTGTGTGCACGCGCAGAGACAGCTCTTGGCCAAGGAGTTCTAGAAAGGCATTTTCCTTCAACAGGGGAGCAGGGAGGGTGAGTGTTGATTAAGCCATCCTAGACTGAAGGCAAGATGCAAGCAAGTGAAAGAAAATCAAGAGAAGCCTTTCCTCCTGTAAATCCATCCCAAAGTTTCTCTATTTTTGCTTCAGCTCAGGATCTTCGTCATTGGTACTGCACACAGAGTTCAACATCCCAAGTTTCACTTAAAACAAAGCCAAGTTTCTAGCCCTCAAGACTGGAAACAATATAGGTGTGAGAACACATGGTCAGTTCCTGGTGAAATCTCACAACGCTTTGACACCCCTTTGGGATGCTTTTCTCCCCAAAGATGCCTGCAGGGTCCTCAACTATCAAAGGCTTTAAAAAAACAAATAAATCCCCAGATATTCCAGCATATTCAGTGGCTGGTGTGCAGATCTTTGAGGTTCCCATTGCGTTTTGTCATCTTTTTTACGGCTCTGTGGCTCCATTATTTTTATGATAGTCATTATTGATCTTTGTAAGCCAGTCTGGGAACCTCTCTCAGCTGAAGGGAGAGGGAAACGTGCTTCGAACAAACAGACAAACAACTTGTGCTTTTACATTTGTAAAAAAGTGTGCATCGCCTCAGGCGATTTCTGTTGTGCGCTGGAGGGGAGCAACTGGTTAGGTATGCCCAGCTGTGCAAATTTTCTCAATATCCTGAGAGGCAATTCAAAACAAAAAATTATGGAAAAGTGGGATAGATATAAAACGTATGTTCAAAAATACAGTAAAGGTTCACTATCTATGCTAGCATTTGATTGACGTTGGAGTGAGACTGAGTTGAGAAATAAGACTAAGAGCACATATTGATATAGGAATGGATTAGATAAAATGTAAAGAAATATACAATAATAAGAGTACATTCATTTGTAAAAGAAAGGAATATACAACGGGATAGACAGGAAGTCTAGTATGGTTTTGGGGGAGGGATTGTTTTTCTTTTTTTGTTTCATTTTCTTTCTAGGTACAGTGGTACCTCGGGTTACATACACTTCAGGTTACATACGCTTCAGGTTACACACTCCACTAAGCCAGAAATAGTTCTTCAGGTTAAGAACTTTGCTTCAGGATAAGAACAGAAATCGGGCTCCAGTGGCGCGGCGGCAGCAGGAGGCCCCATTAGCTAAAGTGGTGCTTCAGGTTAAGAACAGTTTCAGGTTAAGAACGGACCTCCGGAACGAATTAAGTACTTAACCCGAGGTGCCACTGTATATAAAATTTGTATATAATTTTTGTATACATGTTGGAAATTATATTATAGTAAGTCCTGTAATGTAATATGACATTTACCAATGTAATATAGGAATGTTAACAAATAAATAAAATGCAAATTCAAAAAAATAATAATTCTCAATTTCCATGTGCTTTCCTTGGGGAAAGCATTTGAGTGGCGCGTTCTGGCCCTGTGGCTCCTTCTCAGCCTTCCCCAGCCCCATCGTACCCTGGTGTCTGACTCCTCGGCCTCATCGGGGGTCGTGCAAGTGGTGTTGATGCTCCCGTTGCACTCCTTGGTGTTGATCAGCTGCGGCGACTCGCCGTGCGAGGAAGAGACGGACAGCTTCTGCGGAGAGAAACAAGGACATGGGCAAAGGAGGTCCAAGGCAGGGAACAGAGAGGAGATCCTGGGGCCAGCGGCGGAGCAAGCTGATTGGGCGCGTGGTGGTGGCGCATGTGCCCTACGCCCAAGGGCAGGGCCAGGAGCCCGTGGGGGCAGGGCCAGCCACCACGGGGCGGGGCAAGTCGGGGAAGGACGTTCCGTGGGGCTACGGAAGAGTCTGCCTGTCTCCTCCCACTCCCACCCAATTTCATTTGTTTATAATGAAATTGTATTCTAAAGTTTTATTTTGAATCGCATATGGGGGCTTTTCAGGGGATGCTTCCTGTTTTTTAACTTCCATCGCATCCCCTTTCGCTTCTGATCTCTCTGAACTGAAAAGTCCCGAAGGCTGCAATATTATTCTCATACAGGAGTGGCTCCATCCATCATTCTGGCTGCCCTTTTCTGAACCTTAGTCCAAAATATCCGGAGAGCACTAGGTTGCCCAAGGCTGGCTTAACATTTTGATTTAATTTAATCATTTTAATCAAAATGTCAGTAGCTGCCTTGGACCTTACTATATTTAGGAAAGCCAGGGTATAAACCAGGGGCCAGCAAACTTTTTCAGCAGGGGGCCAGTCCACTGTCCCTCAGATATTTTGGAAAAAAAAATATGAACAAATTCCTATGCCCCACAAATTGTTACGATATAGAAGCAATGCAGCTGCAAACTGGTAGCTTGAAAACAAAACATGATGGAATGTTGGGACTGTTCCGTGGGAAACAGAGGGACAGTCAATTCACAGGGCAATGCACCGGAATTAGCTCAGAGTGTAATATGAGCTCTTCCTCTTGCTCTTGTACAGGAAGTACAAGCAGCTTTTGTCTCTCGACTGCTGGAGCTTGAAGAGAGCAGTCATGTTTTCTGTTATGCTTCAAAGACACAAATAAAAGCATGTAAAAACGTTTCTGTCTATCTCCTTTTCCCTGCCGGGAGAGCAGGAGGGAGGGGGGGTGTTCTTCTCACGCTGAGAAGAATCGCCTATCGCGACCTTGCCTGGATCTTGATGGGAATGCAGACAGGGAGGTCAACCGGAGACCAAGCCGGGTGCCTGGGAGCGTTGCCAGTTACTCCCGATATAGGCTTGATTTCCGACACAAATAACCCAGAGATGCATTTTAAATAAGAGCACACATTCTACTCATTTAAAAACACCAGGCAGGCCCCACAAATAACCCAGAGATGCATTTTAAATAAAAGGAAACATTCTACTCATGTAAAAACACCCTGATTCCCGGACCGTCCGCAGGCCAGATTTAGAAGGCAATTGGGCTGGATCCGGCCACCAGCCGGGCCTTAGTTTGCCTACCCATGGTATAAACCTTTCAAATAAACACAGTGGTGCTTCCAGAGAATTTGCACCTGTCCTTTGGGGGAGATAGGAAGCCCTGAACACATATTTTTTAGATGTCCCTTTTAGGATGAGGCTCGTAGAGAAACCATTGACCCCCTGCTGGTGAGGCTTGCTGACCTCCCAGTAAAGCAAAAATTCGATCTTCTCCTCTTAGGCAAAGACCACAAGACGACCAGGATTGTTGCCAGATTCTGCGCACAGATCTGTAGGCACAGACCACCCCTCAATCTAGTTTGTTAAGAAAATTCCCAAACCCAGATCGACAGGCAACTTTGGGTCATTCCTCTACAGTAGTCTATTTTAAAGTTTTTGTGTGTTTATATGCCTATCGCACTTTTACACCTAAAATCCATTGCTGTGTGGATATTTGTTTTGCTTTTGGGATTGTAGTTCCATTTGTGTTTCTCAGGCTGGTCTCTGACCGTAATAAATTTCATGTCCCAGTGGTGCTTTTAAATGATTTTTTTCCCCCAAAAGCATTCTGTTCTCACAGTGGCCAACTAGATGCCTGTCTGAAACCAGCAAGCAGAATTCGAACCCAAGAGCCCTCTCCCTTCCTGGGGTTTCCAGCAACCGATATTCAGAAGAATTGTTGCCCTCAACTATAGAGTCAGGCACGGCCATTGCGGCTACCGGCTCTGAAATTTTGCGCACGGCACTAACAGAAGGCATCCTATTTAACCCCGAGAGCAATTAGCCCGCTGGGACAGGCTATTTAAATTCCCAGCTGAACGGAGAACTAGGCTTGTTAATCAACTATTGATCCTCAGCGCCCAAGTGGATTGGAATGGAAATGTAGAACATGAAGACTAACTCAGGCAGAGAAGCAGGCTCCCACCATCAAATCCCTTTTCACTTGTTCGCCTATAGCAGCAGCCTTCCCCAAGGACTACAACTCCCATCAGGAGTGCTGGCTGGCGCTAATGGGAGTTGTAGTCCAAAGCTATAGCAAAGGCGGGATTTTTTCATCTCCGCCAAGCTAAGCAGTTGGCTCCTCACCTCTCTCGCCTTGACCTTGCCACTGTGATCCACGCGACAGTCACCTCCAGACTAGATTATTGTAACTTGCTCTACTTGGGGCTGCCCTTGAGACTGACCCAGAAACTCCAGCGGGTGCAGAATGCCGCGGCGAGACTCCCTATAGGGTCCTCGCCATGGGATCACATTCACCCGCTGCTATACCAGCTGCACTGGCTCCCGGTGGAGTACAGGATCAGGTTTAAGGTGCTGGTTTTAACTTTTAAAGCCCTATACGGCCTAGGACCCTCGTACCTACGAGACCGCCTCTCCTGGTATGTCCCACGGAGGACCTTACGGTCTTCAAACAAAAACATCTTGGAGGTCCCAGGCCACAGGGAGATTAGGCTGGCCTCAACCAGAGCCAGGGCCTTTTCGGCCATGGCCCCGATCTGGTGGAACGCTCTGTCCCAAGAGACTAGGGCCCTGCGGGACTTGACATCTTTCCACAGGGCCTGCAAGACAGAGATGTTCCACCAGACCTTTGGCCAAGGCGCAGCCTGACCCCCTCCTTTGGTCATCCTCATAGAAGTCTACCCCAATGGTTGCCATTAATCTGATTCTGAATTGATTTTAGAATGAATTGATTTTAGAATGTATTTCAGTTAATTGACTGTGATTTTATGTAAACTGTGCTATTTTTATTGTTGTTAGCCGCTGTGAGCCTGGCTTTGTCTGGAGAGGGCGGGATATAAATAAATTATTATTATTACAATTATTATTATTATTATTATTATTGATCCAGAGGGCACCAGCTTGGGAAAGACTTGTAACATAAACATCCGATTCGCCAACCAGCCCAGTTCTGGTGCAAGAAAATGACAGCGAGGCTGATCTTCCATCACCCTTGCTTTGCAATGGATCATAGAGCTGAAAGGAGGAGCCAAGGGTCATCTAGTCCAACCCACTGCAATGGAGAAATGTCAGCTTTCTCGGTGTTCTGGGCAGGGTTTGCCAACATGGTGCTGTCCAGGTTTTACTGGACCACAGCCCTTGGCCATGCTGGCTGGGGCTGATGGGAGACCGGCAAGAGATGGAGGGCCCCACATTGGCTACTCCCCAATCTACTGCAACATAGGAACCGGAATGCCAGGATCAGAGATTCTTAGAGGACTGGAGTAAATATATGAACTATCTGAAAAGTAATTGTGATGAACAGATTACGCTGGTAGGATTGCAATAAGTTTTTTAAGGTGTATTATCTGAAATATTACAAGAAAGACTATGAAAAGAATTATTAGTTAAGGACAATTAAATGCAATATAGAAATTAAGACATGCAGAATAAGTGATAAAGAACGGAAAATCATCAGAGGTGTTGACGGACGTCTAAAACACTGTATAAGATGAGAAGATATGTTGTATGACTGTTGGAACTGATATGTTAAAAAATCAATAAAAATGTATATATATTTTTTTAAAAAAGGAACTGGAAGGCTTCCCAGAGCACTGCAAGGCCAAACTTCCTTTGCCTCCGCCGGATCCATGCGGTGCCAGCCCTAACGTTGGGCAAATGGGACATCTGTCCCTATGGGCCAAGAACACTCACCACGCCGTTGATCCCGTTCTTGAGCGGCTTGTTGGTCACCACTATGAGGTAGGTGACGATCCCCTTCTCCCTCAGGTATTCGCAGCGGGCCCCGCCGTCTCCCGGCTCCACCTCAAACTCCCCCTTCAGGCAGTCCATGGTGCTCTGAGAAATGTGCACACGCCTGTAAGGGCCACATCGAAAGCAAGGCGGTCATTGCCAAGGACAGAGGTCAGAGATAGCGGAAGGGGGGACTGCAGGAAAAGCCAGAGCGTGGCCGGGGAACCTCTGTGGTACTCTAGATGTCATTGGACTACAAATCCCATCATGCCCTGGTCATGGGTGGCTGGTGCTGGTAGAAGTTGTATTACAGTTGTAAACTGCTTGGATGTTTGTTTTTTAATGAAATTGTGGTGTACAAAAATTCACAGAATCACAGAACTGTAGAGTTGGAAGAGACCCCCAGAGTCATCTAGTCTAACCCCCTGCAATGCGGGAATCTCAGCTAAAGCATCCATGGCAGAAGGCCACCCAAACTCTTGTTGGTTGTCAAACAGCTCTTACCATCAGAAAGTTCTTCCTGATGTTTAGTTGGGCTCTCTTTTATTGTAACTTGAATCCATTGTTTTGGGTCCAACCCTCCGGAGCAGGAGAGAACAAGTTTGCTCCCTCTACCATGTGACAGTCCTTAAGATATTTGAAGATGGCTCTCCAATCTCCTCTCAGTCTCCTCTTTTCCAGGCTAAACATCCCTGATTCCCTCAACCGTTCCTCATAAAGCTTGCTTTCCAGACCCTTCTCCTGGTATGCCCCTCGGAGGACCTTAAGGTCCACAAACGACAACACTTTGGAGGTCCCAAGTCGGAAGGTGGTTAGATTGGTCTCAACTAGGGCCAGGGCCTTTTCAGTACTGGCCCCGACTTGGTGGAACGCTCTGTCACAAGAGACCAGGGCCCTGCAGGACTTGACATCTTTCCGCAGGGCCTGCACGACAGAGCTGTTCCCCCGGCGTTTGGTTTGGACTCGGTCTGACCTTTATGTTTCCTTCCCCTTATGGTTTTGATCTATGGGCTACTTTTAAAATGAGGCTGCATTTTAAATTGGGGGGGGGGGGTTCCTATTATGTTTCTACTGTAATTTAACTGGTGTTAGCCGCCCTGAGCCTGGCTCTGGCCGGGGAGGGTGGGGTATAAATAAAATTGATTATTATTACAGAGGTACCTCGGGTTAGGACGCGGGTGGCGCTGTGGGCTAAAGCCTCAGCGCCTAGGGCTTGCCGATCGAAAGGTCGGCGGTTCGAATCCCCGCAGCGGGGTGCGCTCCCGCTGCTCGGTCCCAGCGCCTGCCCACCTAGCAGTTCGAAAGCACCCCCGGGGGCAAGTAGATAAATAGGTACCGCTTACCAGCGGGAAGGTAAACGGCGTTCCGTGTGCTGTGCTGGCTCGCCAGATGCAGCTTTGTCACGCTGGCCACGTGACCTGGAAGTGTCTTCGGACAGCGCTGGCCCCTGGCCAATAGATGTGAGATGGGCGCACAAACCCCACAGTCTGTCAAGACTGGCCCGTTCGGGCAGGGGTACCTTTACCTTTACCTTACCTCGGGTTAAGTACTTAATTTGTTCTGGAGGTCTGCTCTTAACCTGAAACTGTTCTTAACCTGAAGCACCACTTTAGCTAATGGGGCCTCCTGCTGCCGCCACACCGCCGGAGCACTATTTCTATTCTCATCCTGAAGCAAAGTTCTTAACCCAATGTATTAGTTCTGGATTAGCGGAGTCTGTAACCTGAAGCGTATGTAACCCAAGGTACCACTGTATTATTATCATCTCAGTTGCCCTCCTCTGCCCAACTTTCCAGCTTGTTGATATCCTCCTTAAATTGTGGCGCCCAGAACCGGACGCAGATCATTGTTAATACATAAAGGAATTGAATAGGATAAACACCTGGATGGCACATAGTTCCCAGCTCTGAAATACTTTTTCGCTGTCAAGCAGCAATGCTAGAACACAACTCCCCAAATCCGGCCTTCACAGAAGCCACAGCTGGCCAGTCCTTTAGCATTTCAGGGCTGTGGGGGTGGTACTGCAACTTCTAAATAAAGCCCAGATAGCGCTATTAATAGCCAAGTCCTTTGCCTCCAAAGCAGACGCACGAAAGGCCCTCACCATTGACCCTCTCGGAATGATGAACATTCATTAGCTCCTTTTTGCTTCTCGGCTGACTGCGTTTCACTCTTTGGCCTGATCCTTGCCCCGAAGCAACAATTTCTGACAGCTTACGAGCACACATTTATTTGTGCTTCGTAGCAACTCAAGGGGGGGGGAAATGCGGCCGAGTAGACAGCCCCAGCGCAAGAGGTGGGGAGCCAGAGGCCTCCAGAGGTTGCTGCGCTCCAGATCCCATCAGCCCCTGCCAGCATGGCCAATGGTCACAGGTGATGGAAGTTGTAGTCCAGAGAAACTGGACCCCTGTTCTTCACCCCTGTTCTAGAGCCAGCACGGAAGATCAACGTGCAAAACAACACGTTCCACGAAAAATGGAGAAGCTTTAATAAGAACACCATGTATCTGTATGTTGAGTTCTCCTCCTCGCCTTGCCTTCTTTTTTAAAAAATAATTTTTATTAGTTTTATTAAAACTTGACATTATTCAATTCACTTTCAGTGAATAATTTCTTATATTTTGACTTCCCCTCCTTATGTCCACGATGTTCCTGTTGTTTTCCTTGGCCTGCAACCGTAACTGTGGGTGGCGCTGTGGTCTAAACCACAGAGCCTAGGGCTTGCCAATAAGAAGTTCGGTGGTTCGAATCCCAGCGACGGGGTGAGCTCCCGTTGTTCGGTCCCTGCTCCTGCCCACCTAGCAGTTCAAAAGCACGTCAGAGTGCAAGTAGATAAATAGGTACTGCTCCGGCGGAAAGGTAAACAGTGTTTCCGTGCGCTGCTCTGGTTCGCCAGAAACTGCTTAGTCATGCTGGCCACATGACCCAGAAAAACTGTCTGCAGACAAACGCTGGCTCCCTCAGCCTATAAAGCGAGATGAGCTCCACAACCCCAGAGTCGTCCGTGACTGGACTTAACTGTCAAGGGTCCCTTTACCTTTACCTTTACCTTTAAACTATTCAGTATTCCATTATTACATCCATCAAAACTTATCTACACTGTTGAATTTATCTTAATGTTGTCAACTTTTTAAAATATACACAATTTCCCCCCATATATTCAATAAACAATCTTTTTTAAACATATGTTCTCCTTGTTCTCTTATTCTATATGTAAGGTCCACAACCTGAGCATATACCATCAGTTTAAGTTGCCATTCTTCTTTAGTTGGGACTTTGCTCGTTTTCCATTTTTGGGCTAGCAAAACACGGGCCGCAGTAGTGGCATACATAAATAACCTTTTTTGACACTTGGGGATTTCTGTCTGAATTATCCCCAACGAAAAGGACTCTGGTTGGTTTGGTTTTTTGGGGGGAAAGTGCTTTTAAACATTTTTTTCAATTCATTATGCATCGTTTCCCAATACTCTTTTACCCTTTTACAAGTCCAACACCACATATGAAAGAACATACTCCTCAACCTCATTGAATCTCCAGCACTAATTTGATTCAGTCTTATACATCTTAGCAAGCCTAAGATGCTGGAATGGTCCCCATCCCAGACACAGGACATTTAGGAAGCAGTGGGGAAACTCCTCTCACCCTGGGATGCCGCCGGCTTCCATCTTATTTGCCACCGTCACGTCTGTGGACCACACATCGTACTGCCAGCGCTTCTGGCCGAGGACTCCGCCCAGGACGGTGCCACTGTGGACCCCCACACGCATGTCCACGTCTGTTTTGGTCTTCTCTCGGACGTAGCTGGGGAGGAAGGAGCCCACGATGACAACGAACACACAATTCAATTCTTGAGAAACAAAAATCTGCCCCCAGCAGCTCACAGACAACCAGTGAGCATTTGTTTGCCACTCCTTTGGCTGCTTCGCCTGTACACTTTTAAAGGTTTCAAACGCAAGTTGCTTTAAATCGTTGTCAATGTCGGGTTTTTAAAATGGTTTTTATTAAAGATTTTCTTGGGTTACCAAAGTCCCCTATCCTATACCCTTTTAAAATGGGGGGGGGGGCTGGGGGGATTATTGGGTTGTTGTTTTTATTTTGATTATATATTTTGTGGTTTTATATTTTGATTTTGTTCTGTGAACTGCCCTGAGACCTCCGGGTATAGGGCAGTATATAAATTCAAATAATAATCATTAATAATAATAATAAACATACTTTGTCTCTCTTTTCAGATCATGAGGTCCTTTGCACAGTTCTATTCAATGTGACACTTTAAATGTTGTATACAATATAAGGTATGGAGAGAAGAGAAGGGGGTAGCAAACTTGCCCTCTTTTCCATAGTGTATGTGCAAGGTTTGTGTGTCAGTATAGTATCACATGGATAGGCTCTCTTTCTTTTCATTTATTAGCTTTCAGTGAGAGGGGCTGGGGGGCCCAGGGCATGGTTAGTTGCCTTCAGCTGACTGCAGTGAGGCTTGTTTACATGTGTGTTGCGGGAGGGAGGTTGGTTGTTGGATCAAGTTAGCCATATTGATTTGTATGCTGTTGGCGTGTTCTTGTTGTCTTGGTTAACAGGTTATAATGCTGCAACATGCTCTGGGACATTAGGGTGAAGGGCAGCTGATAGGGATAGAAACAGATAGATAGATAGATAGACAGACAGACAGACAGACAGATAGAGGATACAGTGGTGCCCCGCAAGACGAATGCCTCGCAAGACGGAAAACTCGCTAGACGAAAGAGTTTTCCGTTTTGGAGGTGCTTCGCAAAACGAATTTCCTATGGGCTTGCTTCGCAAGACGACAATGTCTTGCGAGTTCCTGCTGGTTTTTTTTCCTCCCCCCCCCTTTTTCTAAGCCGCCAAACCGCTTATCAGCTGATCTGATTAGCAGATAAGCCGCTAAAAGCCGCTAATAGCGCTAATCCGCTAATCCGTCAATGGGCTTGCTTCGCAAGACAAAAAAACCGCTAGACGAAGAGAATCACAGAACGGATTCTTTTCGTCTTGCGAGGCACCACTGTAGATAGATGATAGATGATAGATAGATAGATAGATAGATAGATAGATGATAGATAGATAGATAGATAGATAGATAGATAGATAGATACGTAGGTAGGTAGGTAGATGATAGATAGATCGTTCTACCCAGACACTGAGGTCCAGGACCGAGGGCCTTCTGGCGGTTCCCTCGCTGCGAGAAGCCAAGTTACAGGGAACCAGGCAGAGGGCCTTCTCGGTAGTGGCGCCCGCCCTGTGGAACGCCCTCCCACCAGGTGGCAAAGAGAACAACTACTACCAGACTTTTAGAAGACATCTGAAGGCAGCCCTGTTTAGGGAAGCTTTTAATGTTTAATGTATTACAGTATTTTAATATTTTGTTGGAAGCTGCCCAGAGTGGCTGGGGAAGCCCAGCCAGATGGGTGGGTTATAAATAATAAATAATAAATTATATATTATTATAGATGATAGATGCGTAAGTAGGTAGACAGATAGACAGAAATAAATGATAGATAGATATAAATGATAGATAGATAGATGATAGATGAGACAGATGAGATAGATGAGATAGATAGATAGATAGATAGATAGATAGATGATAGATAGATAGATAGATAGACAGACAGATAGATAGATAGATAGATAGATGATAGATAGATGATAGATAGATAGATAGTGATAGATAGATGATAGAGATAGAAAGAAAAAAGAAAGATGATAGAGATAGACAGAGATAAGATAGATGATAGATAGATATAGATAGATGATGGATAGATAGATAGATGATAGATAGATAGATAGATAGATGATAGATAGATAGATAGATAGATAGATAGATAGATAGATGATTGATAGATAGATGATAGATAGATAGATGATAGATAGATAGATGATAGATAGATAGATAGATAGATAGATAGATAGATAGAGATAGATAGATAGATAGATAGATAGATAGATAGATAGATAGATAGATAGATAGAGATAGACAGATGATAGATGATAGATAGATAGATAGATAGATAGATAGATAGATAGATAGATAGATGATAGATATAGATGAGAGAGTGATTAGACAGATAGATGATAGATAGATGATAGAGAAAGAGAGAGAGAGAATGATGATAAGAAGAATCATTCCGCTTAATAGGAAAAACACACAACCCTTGTGTTTGACTTTTAAAAAATGACTTTGAGCCAAAAGTTTGGAAACTTGAGCAGCAGTACTGAAGAGGCAGGGATAGCCACAAATCCATGGAGGAGAAGAGGGCTATCGATGGCTCCTAGCCAGGAGGGCTGTGCTCTGCCTCCACAACTGGAGGAACCAAGGCTTCTGAAACCCAGTTGCTGGAAACCGCAGGAGGGAAGAGAGTTGCCACTGTGAGAACAGGATGCTGGACTCGATGGCCACCAACCTGATCTAGCAGGTTTATACTGTGTCCTTAAGAAGACATCTCTATTAGATTCTGGACAAGGGGAGTGAGATGTTTCCACCAAACATCAGGAAGGGCTTCCTGACAGTAAGAGCTGTTTGACAGTGGAACAGACTCTTTCGGGATGTGGTGGACTCTCCTTCATTGGAGATTTCTAAACAGAAGTTGGGTGGCCATCTGTCAGGAATCCTTCAGCTGTGAAGGACTCTATCATTCATATAGCGAAAGAGATCTAAGTTTCCAAAAAAACAGAGCTGAGCAGCCCACCACTCCTCTCTCCCTTCTTGCACGCCTGGAATTTAAACGACTGCCCCTTGTTTCTATAAACGAGCCACTAAGCCAGCTTTCACTGCTATCCCCTGGTAATTTTCCATAAACATTAAGAGCTTTCCATCCCTGAGACCAAGTTTTGTTTTAGAAAAATGAGGAGGAATAATTAGCGGGAGAGGGAGATTGTTTAGTGATGAACTCTGTGGGTGGAAAGAAGATCTGTCGAGAAAGGTCTCCAGCTCATATAAAAGCTCACAGCTCAGAAGCAGCCAGGCGCCATTTTGGGCCTGGGGGCAGCATTCCCTTCTGGACAAACTTTCTGGGGGCCACATGGCAATGTCTGGAGTGAGAGACAAAAGCGGGTGGAGCGACAAATGCAATTTTTCCCCCTTAGGAGGCTAGTTTCTACTCTTACATTCACACACCCCTTTCTCTGCTCCCTCCAGGCGAGCAAGGGGCAGTGTGTGGCCTGGGGAGAGGGGCCTGGTGATTGTCCCAAGGGCCACATAGAGGGGCCTGGAGAGTTGCATTTGGGTCACCTCTTTAGGAGAAGAACCACAAGGTGTGAGAATCCTGGCTTGAGTCAGGGAAGGAAGAATACTTGCTTAGTTCAAGGAAGGCAGGCAAGGGCAGGGAGGTGGCCCAAAGATCCTAACTCCTCAGAGAAATATTACAGGCAAGTCCATGCCTCTGGGAGATCCGTACACACCAGATGAAGCAGCCATACAGAAAAGCAACGTCCAGCCACTTTTGATTGATGGGGTCTGTGTGGAGAGGGTAACAACGTTCAGATTTTTGGGCATTGAATTACAAGAGGATCTGTCCTGGAGTGTCAACACAAGGGGGCTTGTGAAGAAGGCGCAGCAGAGACTGTATTTTTTGAGAATACTAAGGAAAAACCATCTTCCGCAGAAACTGCTGCTTGCCTTCTATCACTGTGCCATTGAGAGCGTGCTCACTTATGGCTTATGTGTGTGGTACGGAAGCTGTACTACCCGGGACAGCTTGGGGTTGTGCAGAGTTGTTAAGGCAGCAGAGAGCATTGTTGGCTGCCCACCTTAGAGCAGATTTATGCCACAAGGTGCCATAGGAAGGCACTGGACATAGTAAAAGATCCATCGCATCCTGGTCACTGTCTCTTCGAGCTCTTGCCGTCGGGACGGAGATACAGGATGATGAAGACAAGAACGAGCCGTCTTAAGAACAGCTTCTTCTCCAGAGGGATCTCGGCCCTGAATGGGAAGCCCGGACTTTGAAAGTCATCTAATCTCCCTTGCTGTATTATACTGTATTGTTTAATTAGTGTTTTTATGGAGCAGTCAAGTAATTTCGTTGTCCCCGATGGGGGCAATGACAATAAAGATATTATTATTATTATTATTATTATTATTATTATTATTATTATTATATTTGGGGCTGCAAATCTCTGATCCCACAGATTTCAGGAAAGAGCAGGAAAAGTGGTCCAGGAAAACCATCTCAACAATGGATCTTTGTGGAAGGAAGGAAGGAAGGAAGGAAGGGAGGGAGGGAGGGAGGGAGGGAGGGAGGGAGAAATGATTCCTCCAAATCATAGAGCTGAAGGGACGACGAGGGTGTGGGATGTAATCCACTGGGAGCAGTCAAGTACAACATTCCTTGTTTTGCTAGAGTGGCATGCAAGGGAATGTTTGGTCCAGCCAGTCGAAACTTCCTGTTCCTCCTGGCCTGGAGCATCCTTCCTCTTGAATGTGACTAGTAGGTGGGCGTGACCTTTCCAGACCTGGTAAAAGGCAAAGTCACGCTGCTACCGTCCTCTTTTTGACCTTCCTGTTCTTCCTGCCTGCTTCCTGCATCACCTGCACTGTACTTCTGGCTCCCACAGCAGTTCCCCAGGTTATCTCCCATATGGGGTAGACCTTAAATTTACCTTACAATTTACCTTAAAAACCACTGTAAACAGTTAAAATCGTTAGTAGGATTTGAATGACACTTGTAGTTTAATGATGAACTTTGGATATAATGGAGATGTGAAAGATTTGGACTACTATCATAAAAGATGCAGGAAGAAATGATTAATAATAGGACCCAAAAAGGGGAGGAGGGAATTCCAGGAGATTCCTTGGAATCTTGTTTTTATGTTGTATGTTTGTGATTGTAAAATGTTAATTTGAAAACCAGATAAATAAATGTATTAATAGGAACGCTTACGAAATCGCCTCCACCATAGCAAGGCCCATCAGGATAGAACAGACGGCGTGGTCTTCCCGGTAATCAGGCAGACCACAGATGCAGTAGTAGCAGTCTCCCAGGATCTTGATACGCAGCTGGTGGTA
This sequence comes from Podarcis vaucheri, assembly GCF_965113315.1. NCBI lineage: Eukaryota > Metazoa > Chordata > Lepidosauria > Squamata > Lacertidae > Podarcis > Podarcis vaucheri. Next base: position 4,558,503 of record NC_138761.1, read on the forward strand.
TTTCTGGAAGAGCAGGAAAGGGAAAAGGAAAAGAAAAGGAAGTAATTCCAACAGTGGAAGGTTGCCAGGACATAATGTAGAAATCTGCCTCATGGAAAGCGTAATGCTGGTGGCCAACAAAAGAGGTTTAAAGGTGTCATGGGCTTTGAAGACACTCGAACTCAGGACGCAAGGGAGAAACATGCTAAGAGGAAGGCACGCTTGGCAAATGCACACCAACTCCCACCCGAAAACCTATTTCCCCACTGTGGAAGGACGCATAGCTGTCAACTTACAGATTTGAAAATAAGGGACCAGCAGCCTCGGAAATAAGGGATCAGCAGGCAAAATAAGGGATTTTCTGGACACAGGTATGTTCGACTTCTGAGCCCCTCCGAGCCAAAGGCAGAAAGCCCAGCCAGCAGCCAAACGAAGCCTCAAGCGGTGGTTCCCACAGCGCAGCAACCCAGCAAAGAGGATGCAGCAAGGAAAACCACCATCACCTCTCTGCTGGGAAGCACTGAGCAAAGGTGAATCCCCAGGCAAGGCGGCCAATTTGATCGGCACAAGGCATGCAAGCTCCACCCCCCAGTCGTTCTTAGGCTCCTTATTGGGTGAGCAACGCAGCCAAGCAACACAGTTGGAGCCTCCCTCCTCCCTGGCCGGCAGGGAGGGAGGGAGAGGAGCTGCTTCCTTTGAAACCCGGGAAATTTAAGGGGCATCCATCAATAAGGGACAGCAGCGGGACACGGCGCTGGGATAAGGGACTTTCCCGCCAAATAAGGGACGGTTGCCATCTATGGAAGGACGTGTGGATCCAGAATTGGCCTCCACAGTCACTTATGGACTCATTGTTAAAACTGTGTTTACGGAAGACAATCTTCCTCAGCTACGAGTGATCGCCAAAGAAGAAGAGAATCCTGGAATTGTAGAGATGGAAGAGACAGCAAGAATCATCTAGTCCAACTCCCTGCAATGCAAGAATATGCAGCTGCCCCTTACGGGGATCAAACCTGCAACCTTGGAGTTAATCAGCACCACGTTATCGGCACCCGCAGTGGTTAAAATTGTTTATTTTATTATTTCATAATAAATTTACATCCTGCTTAAGTGCAAAAAAACAGAACCGCCTCAAAGCAGTTTAAAGAAAGAACAGAACAATAAAACAATCAGTAAAAAGATATTTCTACTTGAAACATTTATATTTAAAACGTTTGTTTGAACAGAAAGCGTTGGGAGCCCAAAACACCCTTCCTTATCCATTCAGCCTCTCTGTTTAGTTAAAGAGAAGCTGTTTCTTCTCTTCGAGTTACATTCACAAATCTTACCAACCCAGTTCTGTTTATTTCCCAACGGAACAAGGCCTTAATTAAATAACAGAGGACGGTAACCATGAAAATTTGCAAGAGTAATTAAAAAAAGAAGCAATTTCCCAAGCAGATATTGGTAGTATAAAAGGATTATCACGCGAGTTTAAAAAGGATTCAAATGCTCATCCATAGAACTGCTCCCAGGCAGACAAAGGAGGAGTTTTGCTCCAGTGTTTATTGATGATTTATTCTTCTCGGCCACAAATGTGGATTTTAAACAGCTGGCATTATAACAGGTCATAATAATTTAGCCCTTCTTTATTGTAAGACCAGCAGGCTCCTCCCCAGCCCTGCTTAGGAATCCTAAAAAAACAAAAAAATCAGTGCTGTTCAAAGTTCAGTCCACCATCTTGATTCAAGATGGCAGCCAACTGTATCCAAATATAAACAAACACATGCCCCCTTGGTACCATACCAGGAACCATATTTCTATGGTTGTAAGTTATTCTAAGTTGCTTTAATATTGCTTCTGATGCTGTAACCAGCAGTGGGACCTTAGAATGAAAGGCAAGAAATAAATACGTAGCTAAATAAAAGCAAAAATTGGTTACGACATCTTAAGAGGTGTCGAAACGCATAGCGAAGAAATGAACTAGTTTGCAAAATATACATCAGACTCGCAGAAAGCATCCAGCATTGCCTGTGAATTCTTAGAAACCAAAAAATACTGAGGTTTATACATTTATTTGTCTGTTTCTTAATGGGGGAAAAATATGTATTTTCTAGGGCTGTGCATAGCCTGCCAGTTTCAGGGCGAACCCTGAGAGGTAATTTATACTGGGAGCAACTGGCCAAAGGTGACTGAGCAGGGATTTGAAACCTATTGTCCTCGGGTCCTTGTCCACTGTTCTCGCTCCGCCATCAGAGCCAGTGTGAATACCAGTAGTTACTGGGAGGAATCACTGGTGAGGAGGGTGCTGTCTCTCCCAGCTCCTGCATATGGGCTTTTTGTGGGGGCACCTGGTTGGAGACGGTGGGAAAGGACTCTGGACTGCATGGGCCTGATCCAGTGCCAGATTTACATACAGTCATACCTCGGGTTACAGACGCTTCAGGTTGTGTTTTTTCGGGTTACGGACCCGCCGAAACCCGGAAGTACCAGAATGGGTTATTTCTGGGTTTCGGCGGTCACGCATGCGCAGAAGCACCAAATCACGCTTTGCACATGCGCAGAAGTGCCGAATCGCAACCCACGCATGCGCAGACATGCCGCTGCGGGTTGCGAACGTGCATCCCGCACATATCACCTTCGCAACCCAAGCATCCACTGTATAAGCTAAACAAGCTATAGCTTAGGGCCCCGCTCTCTTGGGAGCCCCCCAAAAATTAAAGAAAAAAACACTGGGAGTACATTTCCAAAATATAAGATAAAAAACAAATAGAATAAAACCTACATACAGCAATGGTGTTTTGCGTTGTGTAGGCTCCTTTGATGTAAGCAATGGGCCCCGCCTGCTCGCCTGCTCCCTAAAATATCACTGGCTTGCTCATATATAGGGTGCCTACATTCTGCATGGACTGGTTGCACAACAACATGTGCAAATGGCTTTAGATACCGATTAGGTCCATCAATTACTGTATAGCATATATTCAACACAAAAAACAGCGACAATTTGTTGTTGACAAAGGACAGCTGGACATATAAAGGGCCCCATTCCCTTCAGTATCTTATAGCCTCATCCAACCTAAATCCGGACCTGGCCTTAAAGACTATTTACAAAGGTATTGTAAAATTAATGAAGGTTAGAATGATGTTTGAATGAAGTTAAGCGGTTTCTAGCTGTAATGATATAAAAGAATATGGAAAAATTGTTTTTTTTAATAGGTAAAAATTTAATGTTATAATATATTAAGATCAAAGATCAGGATAAAAGGAGGGAAAGAAATTGCTGAATTAATTAATTGAATTGGAATACAAAAAAGGGAGGTATGAGGTGGTCAGGGAAACAAGGATATGAATGTAAGATACGGAAAGGTTTATTTTTTATTTTTTTTCTGTATGTGTATTTATTTTGTATTTTTCTTGTATTTTTATTTTTGTCTTTTATTCTTGTATTTTTTGATTTTATGTAATTCCTTTTTCTGAAACTCTAATAAATATTTTATAATAATAATAATAATAATAATAAATCCGGCCCTGGCCTGATCCATGCTCATCTTATGCTTCGACTCTGCCACACTAGCTTCCCCCGTGCTCCAGAGCAGTGCCCAGCTTTTTACAAGCACAGAGTTAGGGGGTCTCCCAAAGGTCATCCAATCCAGCCCTCTGCCAACACTGGAAATTCAGCGTCCCTGATTGGTGGGCCCTCCAGCCTCTCCTTAGAACTCTCTAATCAAGGCAAAACCCGCCACCCGCCCCAATTTCTGAGGCAGTTCTCTTCCACTGATGAAAAGCAAATCCACCCCCCCCCCCGCCCTCTCAGGAAACTTCTTAATCTCTTGTTGAAATCTCTTGTTCCTGAAGAGAGTGGCTAAAGCCTGGTCGAGGCTGAATTAGAACAGAGGATAATGTGTCCCTGGGCTTCGTAAATAGGTTTTATATTCTGATATTCCAGGAAACGCAGCTATATAAAGGTATCAGTTTACCAGGATATGAGCCTCTGAGTCCCTGAGCGCTGTTGATCTCATGCAATGGAGCCCTTTTCTGAGAACGCCCACAAGGCCAATAAAACTAGGTGGCAGAACTCAGCGCTGCTTGGGCAATTGTGCATAGCTGTCAAGCGTCCCTTATTTGGAGGGACAGTCCCTTATCCCAGCACCGTGTCCCGCTGCTGTCCCTTATTGATGGATGTCCCTTAAATTTCCCGGGTTTCAAAGGAAGCAGCTCCTCTCCCTCCCTCCCTGCCGGCCAGGGAGGAGGGAGTCTCCAGCTGTGTTGCTTGGCTGCCCAACCCGGCTCCCTCCGGCCCCCTCTCACCAGCCTTGGCCCCCGGGAGCCCCTCCCTGCCGGGACTGGCGGGAGCCTCGGGCCCTTCCGCCACCATCCTCCTCGCGGCTGCTGAACTGAGCATCTCTGCCTGGGGCCTCCCCTCTGCCTGTCACCGCCGCTCCCACTAGGCCGTACTGTGGCTGTGCCGCCGAAGGACCCGGATAAGACGGGCAGCCTGGCGCAGCCTATGAATTGCTGAGGAGCCTTGAGAGGAGAGCGAGGGCAACCATAGAGAAAGCAGTTCAGAGAGAGGAGGAGGAGGTGGAGGAGGCAGGTGTTCCAAGGGCTACAAGGGAAGGACCGCAAGCACTTCTCCCATAGATTTGTAGTGGTAGACTAGCATAGATGGTCTGATCTGTGGGTTTACTTTGGGCGCTATTCCCCCCCCCTTCCTCCTGCCCCACCTGATGGAACTGAGAGCAGCAGATGGAGCACGAGAGAAAAGATACAGAACTGCAGCAGCATCTTCGTAGCTTGGACTTCGTTTTGCGCGAAAATTGGTTGCTGCTTGTAGTTCTTTAATTGCAGTGTTTCATCAGCTGGTGTCTTGAGCAGCAACCTCTGGAAACGAAGGGCTAAATACCGGCGCTGCTCTCCAAAATTATCTGGTCCCTTTTAACTTGGTATTTCAGCTGGTTGACTCAAATCCCTTATTTTGGCTGCTGGTCCCTTATTTTCAAATCTGTAAGTTGACACCTATGCAATTATGTCCCTCCTGTTCCTGGCCTCTGGCGCCGCACAGGAGAAGGAATTGTACACACAAAGCGGTGTATAACTGGAACAAGGACTGTTCCCATGACATCCCATCCCCAACTCAACCAGTCCAGCCAGCATCCTAGAGGGCAAATCCTGAAGGAACGCACGGTCTGCCGTGGAAACTTACCGCTGCTAATTTGTCGAAGCGAGCGAAGAGCTCGTTCAGAAGCTTCACCAATTCCTGGGCGCTGCAGTAGGACGATAGCTGCGTGAAACCCACGATGTCCGCAAAGAGGATGCTGTGAAACAGAAGGACCAAAGGAGATTAGGTTGGCAGGTCATGCAAATAGCTGCTGTAGCAAGAAGCTCCTGTACCAAGTTGGGCGCCAACTAGATTCCTCCAAAAATTGACTTTTTCAGACTGGTGATTCTACTATTTACGGGACTGCCTCTCCTGGTCTGCCCCACAGAGGACCTTAAGGTCCATGAATAACCATAGTTTAGAGGTCCCGGGCCCTAAGGAAGTCAGACTATCCTCTACCAGGGCCAGGGCCTTTTCAGTGATGGCTCCGACCTGGTGGAATGTTCTGTCCCATGAGACTAGGGCCCTTCCGGATTTAACCTCCTTCCACTTGGCCTGTAAGACAAAACTATTCTGCCTGGCCTTTAATTTGAATTCAGCCTGATCTCTTATTTCCCTTCTCTTCCCTCCCCCTCCCCTTTTATGAAGATCACCTGCTCTGAGACCCCACAGCTAATTCTCCCCTGGTCTCCTCACTGGTCCAAATAGGACTAACTTAGCCAGCTAGCCCTGGTGATTATCTAATGTTTATTAGATGGATTTCCCCTAAATTGATTTCTGAATTTTGAATTTTATTGTTATTCATGTTTTTCTATTGTATTTTATGCTGCTTTTACAATTAAGTGTTATAAATTTGTTGTTAGCCACCCTGAGCCCGGTTTTTGAACCGGGAAGGGTGGCGTATAAATAAAAAAATTATTATTATTATTACTGAAAGCTTTATTCAGAACTCATGTTGTCTTTGGTTATATTTTGCTTACTGGGAATCCCTTGCAGACGACCGCAATGCCTGGAGACAAGCAGTCAGGTCGTGTGTCCGTAGCAGTGACCAGAAGAAGAAAGACCACTAGGAGCAGCACTGAGAGAAAAAATGTCACGGTATGACTGCAGTAGCACAACTGGTTGCCTTCCTCTGCCCCGGCTGCAACGAAACATGTCTCTCTCACATCAGTCTCTACGGATGTCTCGCAAGACAGACAGGTGCCAACTTCTGGTCTGCCTGTATCTCAGCTTAAGGATACTATTTTACATCTCACCCAGCTTGCGTGAAGTTTCCTCAGTTCCCCTCTCCTCTTTGTCTCAACACTTCTAAATTGTGAGACTATTCATTTTATTTATGTACAGCACCAACAATATTTCAGATATTTCAATATTTCTTGAAATGTAAGCCCTGTTTTTGGAGGTGCTTTTCCTGGGGAATGCTCTGGGGACGGCAGCGAACCTATTCAGACGCAGAGCTTTAAAGTGTGGAGGTGCACCTGGAAAGCACAGCACAAAATGAAGTTTGGATTAGCCTTTAATCTCAGTTTCCCAGCTGCAAACCTTGTGCCTCCTTCGTTTGCTGAGCTCTGGGCAAAAGGCTCCCCTCTGTGTCTCCTTGAGAAGCAAAACCTGCCTCGGCACCAGGCAGGGCCTTCTCGGTAGTGGCACCTCGCATGTGGAACTCCCTGCAAAAGGAAGTCCCGCTCCTTACCTGACGTTCTCATGGCGGTACATGTACATGGTGTTAAACTGCTGCATCTCCTTCTGGCTGGCATCCTTCTTCATATCCTTGAGCATCTCGTCAGCTACGTGCCTGGGCAAAATCGACAGCATCAGGCCTTCCTGAGGTGGGGACACAAAGAAGGGGAATGTGAGAAGGCTGGGTAAGACTTATTCATCTGCAAGACCACCCTGGAATTACAGTCAATTAATATCGGGATTGCAATGACAAACCTAGACAGCATCTTAAAAAGCAGAGACATCACCTTGCCGACAAAGGCCCGTATAGTTCAAGCTATGGTTTTCCCAGTAGTGATGTATGGAAGTGAGAGCTGGACCATAAAGAAGGCTGATCACCGAAGAATGGATGCTTTTGAAGTCTGGTGCTGGAGGAGACTCTTGAGAGTCCCATGGACTGCAAGAAGATCAAACCTCTCCATTCTGAAGGAAATCAGCCCTGAGCGCTCACTGGAAGGACAGATCCTGAAGCTGAGGCTCCAATACTTTGGCCACCTCATGAGAAGAGAAGACTCCCTGGAAAAGACCCTGATGTTGGGAAAGATGGAGGGCACAAGGAGAAGGGGACGGCAGAGGACGAGATGGTGGGACAGTGTTCTTGAAGCTACCAGCATGAGTTTGACCAAACTGCGGGAGGCAGTGGAAGACAGGAGGGCCTGGCGTGCTCTGGTCCAGGGGGCCACGAAGAGTCGGACACGACTAAACAACAAAAACAATATTGGAATTTCCTCCTCCTGTGGCAAGCAAGAGAGGCAGAGCTCAGCATACGTGTGTGGAAAACCTTAGGATGAAATTTCCAGCCTTGGCCAACCTGGGGCTGTCTGGGTATTTTAGAGTCCAGCTCCTGTCAGTTCCTGCATTGTACAGCTTTGCTGGTTGGGGCTGATGAGAACTGCAGTCCTGAACGTCTAGAGGGAACTACTAGGCTGGCTCTCCATGAAGGAGTTGCTCCAGTTTCAAGATAAAGAACCAAGAGCCACACTGGTTTCCGAGCACAATTCAAAGTGTTGGTGCTGACCTTTAAAGCCCTAAACGGCCTTGGTCCAGTATATCTGAAGGAGCGTCTCCACCCCCATCGTTCTGCCCGGACACTGAGGTCCAGCTCCGAGGGCCTTCTGGCGGTTCCCTCACTGCGAGAGGCCAAGTTACAGGGAACCAGGCAGAGGGCCTTCTCGGTAGTGGCACCCACCCTGTGGAACGCCCTCCCATCAGATGGCAAAGAGAACAACAACTACAGTGGTGCCTCGGGTCACACACGCTTCAGGTTACATACGCTTCAGGTTACAGACTCCGCTAACCCAGAAATAGTGCTTCAGGTTAAGAACTTTGCTTCAGGATGAGAACAGAAATCATGCTCCGGTGGTGTGGCAGCAGCAGGAGGCTAAAGTGGTGCTTCAGGTTAAGAACAGTTTCAGGTTAAGAACAGACCTCCGGAACGAATTAAGTACTTAACCCGAGGTACTACTGTACCAGACTTTTGGAAGACATCTGAAGGCAGCCCTGTTTAGGGAGGCTTTTAATGTTTGATGTATTATAGTATTTTAATATTCTTTTGGAAGCCGCCCAGAGTGGCTGGGGAAGCCCAGCCAGATGGGCGGGGTATAAATAATAAATTATTGTTGTTGTTGTTGTTGTTATTATTATTATTATTATTATTATTATTGGTGCGGCAGGAGAGGGTGGCAAGTGCAGCAGGAAGATTCAAGGGCAATCAAAGAAACATTTAAACATTTCAGTGTAGTATAATATAGTAACATCAACTCCCCCGTGCAGGAATCCCATGCAGACGACCGCCTGGAAACATGTAGTCAGGTCATGCATTCACAGCAGTGACCAGTGGAAAAGTGACCGCTGGGAGTAGCACAGAAGGCAGAAATGTCATGGCGCACCTGCGTCAGAACAACCAGTCGCCTTGCTCTGCCCCGGCTGCAACAAAACATGTCTCTCCCACATCGGTCTCTACAGCCACAGCAGGCGCTGCAATCTTCCAACAGTTTGGCTTCACCCACAAAGGCGCCCTCCTCCCTTTGTCTCCCAAGACAGACAGATGCCAACAACAGTATCAAAAAAATGATATATTTTTTTAATTTGGAGAATGTGTCGCTGCCTTGTTTTGTACCTTCCAGATGCCCCACAAACGTATTATAAAGCAGTTGTGTTCTGTGTTATAAATCAAGCACTGCTAGGAGTTGTTTCATTTTGTTTTCTGATGTGTTTCTAATCAATAAAACATCTGCTGTGGCGCAAACCATTGTTTATTCTGAAAGTGTGGCACCGAGAAAAATGTTTGAGGACCATTGCTTTAGTACCTGGAGGGCAGCCTGAGCTGGAACGCCCAATCACCACCCTGCCCAGATGTATTCTATTTCTGTTTAAATTACAGCAACCTTTCCTCGATTTCCACCTGTGCCTATAATTCAGCATGCACACATTTTATATGCAAACCTGTCCTTCTTTTGATCTTTTTCTTGCTGGTCCCTAAGTGGCCACTTCAGGGCACCTGCTACCATCCAAAGGCCTCAATGTGCTAGTGCAGACCCCAGACAGTGTTTACAACATTTCCTTTGGAAATGAGACATTATTACTGCCACTCTCCTCTTCCCCTCCTCCGTGCGAAATCTCCTTCCTATTCTTGTGTTCGTAGACGCCACCTGTACCACCCCAGCAGAATGCAACCGCCGCATTTCGGAGCGTCACGGCGCACTGTCAGGCTCTGGCATTAATGTGCCGGCGGCTTCCCTCTGGTGGGACTTACAGCACAAAGAACGATGATCAGTGGCGTAGCGTGGGTTGTCAGCACCCGGGGCAAGGCAAGTAATTTGCGCCCCCTAACCCGTGGGTTTGCGCCCCCTAACCCCCAGGTGTTGCGCCTGGTGCGGCCAGCCCCCCCTGCACCCCCCACGCTACGCCACTGACGATGATGGTTCCATGAACACACCATCGCCTTCTTACAGGAGCAATTCCTTAGACATGCTGGCCAAACGCAGCGGAGACCAAGGCTGTACCTTGAGCATAACGAATCATACAAACACAGCGAGCTGCCATAGGGCCCACACAGACTTGCCCATGAAATCCACAATTTTACTCAATTAATTTGTCCCATAGCAGTCCATTCCCAAGTGGTTTATATCTGGAGGCGATTTTAACCCAAGTTTTCGCATCCATTCTCCCCAGTTGCTGTTTTGAGCAACCATGCTTCTCTAGAAGTTCCACATTTTAAAAAAAACTCCACTTTTTAAAAACAACAACAACAGAAAACAGTGGTGTCCATGGAAAGCTATTAGCTTTTAAAGCAGAGGGGAGAGTTTCAGATTTTCCAGGCATAAGAAAACTCTGGATTTAGCACGGAGAAAGTTTGGGACAGCAGCTGTTTCCGGTGGACATTGCATGAACAACCACAGACCCTCCATGTGCCCCTATTTTCCGGGGACAGTCCTGGATTTACAGAAAATGTCCCGGATTCTGATCTGACCCTGGAATGTCCTGCTTTTCCTTAGGACGTCCCTAAGGTGTGTGTGGTTTGGGAGCTGCACGCTCAGGGAAAAAGCAATGCTGTCCAGGGTTGTAAAGACTGCAGAGAGAATAATTGGGTGCACTCTTCCCACCTTGGATCAAATCTATGCTTCCAGGTGCCATTAGAAAGCTGCAGAGATAGCGCAGGATAGTGCGCACCCCGGAAGTGATCTCTTTCAGCTTCTGCCTTCTGGAAGAAGTTACAGGGTTATAAAGACTAGGACTAGCCGCCCGAGAAACAGTTTCTATCCAAATGTGATTTTGGTTTTAAATGCAGTGTAAGGTAGTCTCTATGGGAGTATATTGTATTTAATTATGGGGTATCCGTTTTTAGGGGGCTAGCCAGGCTGGGATAGCAGGGATAGCAGGCTTGTTGGTTTTTGAATGTCTGATGGAGATTTTTTCAATTTCGTTATTCTGTATGGGACAGTGACAATAAAGACTATCATATTGTATACGGGTGGCGCTGTGGGTTAAACCACAGAGCCTAGGACTTGCCGACCAGAAGGTCGGCGGTTTGAATCCCACAATGAGGTGAGCTCCCGTTGCTCGGTCCCTGCTCCTGCCAACCTAGCAGTTCGAAAGCACGTCAAAGTGCAGGTAGATAAATAGGTACCGTTCTGGCAGGAAGGTAAACGGCATTTCCATGCGCTGCTCTGGTTCACCAGAAGCGGCTTAGTCATGCTGGCCACATGACCCGGAAGCTGTACGCCGGCTCCCTCGGCCAATAAAGAGAGATGAGCGCCACAACCCCAGAGTCGTCCGCGACTGGACCTAATGGTCAGGTGTCCCTTTACCTTTTTATTGTATAGTATCGTATCGTATTTTCATCGGAGAAATGTTGGAGGGTACAGAGTTATGCAACCTGCTGAGCCAAGGAGATTAATAACTATACAACCTTGAGAAGACACCTGAAGACAGCTCTGTCTAGGGAAGGTTTTTTTATGTTTCATGTTTTACTATGTCTTTATATATGTTGGAAGCCACCCAGAGGGGCCAGGGCAACCAAGTCACATTGGCAGGGTCTAGCGGTGGAAGAAGATTGGAAAAAATTTAAAGACTATCTACAGAAATACTGTAAAATTAATGAATGTTAAAGGGATGTTGGATTGAAAACAAGTGGTGTTGGTAAAAAGATTAATAAGAATATGTAAATATGGATTGATAATGGTGGAAAATATATATGTATTATAGGTTAAGATGCTGAGTAAGGATGAATGATAGAGGGTAAGTATTTGCTGAACTAAATATCTGAACTGGAATACAAAAAGGGAGGTGTGAGGAGGTCAAGAAATTAGTGAATGAAATATAAGATATTGTCAGGGTTACTTCCAGATCCTAGCTCACAGAGGATCACGCTAGCCAGCGATCGTTAAATAAAAGTCTTTATTGAGTTACAGTCTCCATTCTCGAGCTGCTGCGTGCAACCCTACGTCTTATGCTTAGATCGGCGAAGCTCCGTCTGAGTCTCCGCCCCTTGCGCACCAACTTAATATCCTAGCCCTGCTCCACCTTTTCCGCCTGACAGTTCTCCTCTGGGTCCCTCTGCCCCCCTGGGTCTCTTCCTTCCGGGATTCTTCTGACGCTGACCCCCCTGACTCTCCTGTCTCCTTGCGCCGGGCTTTAGGACCTGGCTCCCTTTCCGGGCTGCCTACTGCGCCACCTTCCTGTGCATTTGAACTTGGCGCGCGCGCCCAACCTTCCACTTTCCGTCTAACCGTCACTTCGCTCCCCGATGAAGGTGTGGCCACTCCTGACTCATGCCCTCCCTCCTGTTGCGAGCTGCCAGCGCTTGCTCCCTGGCGCTCTTCCTCTTTCCTACTCTCTGGCGGTGACGTTGGTCCCGATCTCCAACTGCTCCCCTCTGAGTCCCCTCTGGCTCTTTCTTCCTGGGGTGTTCCCCTAGTCTCCCCCCTTGCCCTGGCCACTGGTGCTCCTTTTTGTGAATCTTCTGATTCACTGGAAAGGCTCGGAGATCTCGGGTCGTCGTCATCACTCATCCTTTCTTCTTCCTCCTCCCCCTCGCTCTCTGTTTCCTCCCTTGCCCTCGCCTCTGCTCCTGAACCCCTGACATCCATCCCCCCCTCGAAGCCCCCTCTTCCCCCCTCCCCTCCTTCCGGTGCGGGAACTGGGTGCTGCAGTGTCAAAGGGACGAATGTCGGGTACAGTTCGCTTCCCGTGGCGGGCCTCCATCCGAAGTCTTCCGGTTCTTCCTCCCTGCTCTCGTCGACGACGGTCACCTCTGCTTCCATCTCTGTGCCGCCGTGCTCGAGACCCTGGTCGTCCCCGAAAACGTCCATGTCCGTCTCTCCCTCGCTTCCTTCTGGAGGCGTTGCTCGTCCTGGACCCTCCAGCCACTTCCTGCGCCACTGCTCCTCCGGTCGATCATCCCACCAATACGAGGGTTCTGAAGCAGATCCCGAGGGCGACCCCTCCGGGGAACGGGCGTCTCGTGTCGGTTCCTCATCCGAGTCGAACCCCCGGAACGTGCTGGCTGAAAGCGTGGGCGTGAAAAGCCAGTCGTCGAAAAAGTCCGCTGGCATTGGCCTATGGGGGAAGAGGGCATGAAACTCTTCCTTGAGCAGAGGTTCATCTAAAGCGTAGCCCGGCACCCAGCTGTTGGCACTGGCCGGGGTGCCCTCCTTAGCGAGAAGGTATTCTACCCCCTCTTCCCCCCATCTGGAGTCCAAAATCTCCGTGACTTTGTTGAGGCGCACCTCCTGTGCCACTCCCCGTTGCCTGGTTCCCTCTCGGAGCGGACTCGGCGCCGTTCCGGGTTCCTGAAACCTGTGCGGTGCCTTGTAGGGAGTGAGCACCGATCTGTGGAACACTGGATGCATTCTGGAACCCTCCGGAAGCGCCAGCCTGAAGGCCACCGGGTTGACCTGCTCTTCGACTTGGTAGGGCCCCAGTTGCTTATGCCCTAGTTTCTTCTTGGCCAACGACCTGGCCGGCACTGCGTGGGCTGCTAACCAGACCCAGTCTCCCACATGGATCTCTTCGCCAACCCTTCTGTGTTTGTCTGCCTGCACCTTGTATGCGTGTTTGGCCAGCTCCAGGTGCCGCCGCAGCTGATCGTGGACCTCCTGCAACTCCGACGCGAACGCATCTGCTGTCTGCGGCTCCCCCTCCACCAGTCTTTCCAGTCCCGGGAAGGTTCTGGGGTGCCTCCCGTTGTTGGCGAAGAACGGCGTGACCCCCGTGGACACGTGCTTCGTGTTGTTGTAGGTGAACTCGGCGAGCGGCAGGTAATCCACCCACGTCGCAGGCTGTTGATTCGCATAGCATCTCAGGTACTGCTGCATGATGGCACTGACCCGCTCCGCTTGCCCGTTGGTCTGCGGGTGTCTCGCCGACGCCAGGTTGATCTTGACGTTTAGGAAGCCCATCAGCTTCTGCCAGAAATTCGAGATGAACTGCCGCCCGCGGTCGGACAGAATAGACCGTGGCAGACCGTGAACCTTGAACACGTGGTCTATGAACAGTTTGGCGGTTTGTTCCGCCGTGGCCACCTTCGCACACGGGATGAAATGTGCCATCTTGGAGAACAAGTCCACCACCACCAGCACGGCCGTCTTGCCCCTCGAGCTGGGCAGATCCGTGACGAAGTCCAGGGCGACTCTCTCCCATGGCTCGACCGGAGTTTGCAGCGGTTCCAACAGTCCGGCCGGCGGTCTGTGCACTGGTTTGGCCCTCTGACAGGTGTCGCACCTCGCCACATAGTCCGCGACCTCCCCTCTCATTCCGGGCCACCAGAAATCCCTGGCGACTAATTCCACCGTCTTCTCCTTGCCAAAGTGCCCGGCAGTGGGCGCGTCGTGCAGCTGATGCAGTACCTTGGCGCGAAGTTCGTCTCCCGGCACGTAGATGGCCCCTTTGCGGATGAGCAATCCATCTCTCAGCTGGAACCCGTCGGTCGCTGCCGTGCCCCTTTGCATCTCTGCCATCTTTGCTTGCGCGAAGGAGTCATTCTGCAACGCTCGTCGCACCGCCTCCAGGTCCACTGTCGCCGCAGCGCACGCCCACACTGTTGGTGCGAAGATGTGCATGGCGGCCGCTGGCGTGGCGTCCTCCAGATACTGTGGCTTACGGGAGAGCGCGTCCGCCATGATGTTGGTGTCCCCCGGGACATACTCTATCCGGAAGTCGAAGTTCGCAAAGAACTCAGCCCAACGTATCTGCCTCTGGTTCAGGAACTGTGCCGTGCGCCAGTGCTCCAGATTCTTGTGGTCCGTGCAGACCTGCACCGTGTGCTTGGCTCCAATCAGGAAGTGCCTCCATGCTTTGAACGCTGCATGAATAGCCAGCAACTCCCTGTCCCAGATGGTGTAGTTCTGTTCGGACTTGCTGAGCTTCCTGGAGTAAAACGCTCCAGGCCTCCAAACCCCCTGCGGGTCCTTCTGCAGCAGGACTGCTCCGACGGCCCTGTCCGAGGCGTCTGTTTCAACTCTCATCGGCCTGCTGGGGTCGACATGAAGCAGCTGTTCCTCCGACGCGAAAAGACGCTTGAGTGCCTGAAAAGACTGCTCCGCCTGCGCTGTCCAGATGAACTTCTTTTTCTTGGAACTGAGCGTGTCCGTGATGGCCGCTGTCTGCATAGCGAAGCCTTTGATGAACTTGCGATAGAAGTTCGCGAAGCCGACAAACCGTTGGACCTCCTTCCGGTTGCGTGGGCTTTTCCAATCCAACACCGCTCGAACCTTGGCGCTGTCCATGGCGAGCCCCTTGTCAGACAACCTGTATCCCAGGAAATCCACCTCCGTCACGTCGAATTGGCACTTCTCCAGCTTGGCGTAAAGCCTATGTTGCTGGAGCCTGCTCAGCACTTCCCTGACGTGTCTGTCATGCTCCTGCTGCGATTCCGAAAAGATCAGGATGTCATCCAAGAAACAGACGCACATCTTGTAGAGGAGCCCCGCCAACACGTGATGCATGAAAGCTTGAAAAACGTGGGAGCCATTTTGCAATCCAAAAGGCATAACTCTATATTCGTAGGTGCCCAGGGGCGTGAACATGGCTGTCTTCCACTCATCTCCCTCCCGCATGCGAATGAGGTTGTACGCCCCTCGCAGGTCCAACTTGGTGAACACGCTGCCCTTGCGTACTTTTGCGAGGAGGTCGTCGATTCGGGGCATGGGGAAGTCCGATGGCTTGGTGACACTGTTCAAAATGCGGTAGTCCACTACGAGTCTTTTTTGGGGCGTGTCTCGCTTCTTCACAAAGAATACAGGACTGCCCCCCGCTGCCTGGGACTCTCGGATGAAACCGCGCTTCAAATTATGATCTATGAACTCTTTGAGTTCCTGCAGTTCGTCTTCAGACATGGAATACAGCTTCCCTTTGGGCAGCGCCGCCCCCGGCAGCAGGTCAATTTTGCAGTCATATGGTCTGTGGGGGGGTAGCTTGTCTGCCTCCTTCTCGCAGAAAACCTCCAAAAATTCTGCGTACTTGTGGGGAATCGCTTGCAGCGTGCCTAGCAACATCTGTGACTCCTCTTGCTCCCCTTCCTGCTGGGGCATGATGCAGTGTTCAGCACAAAAGGAAGAGCCGAAGGTCAGCTGCCTCTGGTACCAAGCCAGCGCCGGGCTGTGCTTGTCCAGCCAACTCATGCCCAATACAATAGGCGTGTCCGACAGTTGAGTGACGTTGAAGCTGATGATTTCCCTGTGATTTCCAAGCCGCAGCACCATAGGTGGCGTCTGCTTCACCACTTGCCCCCCTAACAGCTCCCTGCCATCCACCGTGACAACCTGCAGGGGCAGCGTGGCAGGCAGCAACTGTATAGCGTGCCGGTCGACAAAGTCCTGCCCTATGAAGTCTGCATTGCTTCCCGAGTCGACGGTGATTGGCACGTCCATGGTGATTCCATTGGGTAGCTGGAGCGATGCGGTGAGCCTCACTACTGGCTTGGGCGGGAGGGGGTCCATGGGCGGTAAACTCTCTGGGGACTGCTTCACTGACACGTCTGGCTGGGCCCCAGTGCCTCTTCCTCCAGCCAGACATCGTCGTTTCCCTGCTGTGGTTCTCCGTGCTGCATTGCTGCAGTCACCATTGCTGAGGCTGCAGTGTGCTTGTGGAGCCTCCGGGGACACTCTTTCGCCATATGCCCTGGATCCTCGCAGATATAACACTTCCTGTTCCCTCTAGGAGGCTTCGCTTTCACTGCTGCCGATGCTAGGGCTCTGGCTGCTGACTGAGCCCTTGCACTCCCAACCTCCATCGGTTCCACCCCTCCCCCTGTTGGAGGCGTGGATTGCGCACGCGCTGCTTCTCTGGGAAGGAAGGAGGAGCCCCTGGCTGGTTCGCGCCCGCTGCGCCCTTCGTCCCTGCTCCACGGACGTTCTTCCAGCCGCACCCCCACCGCCAGCACCCTCTGAACGATCTCCTGCGTGGTCCGGGGTCTCTCCCCCCTCGCAATCTCATCTTTAACCGAGTTGTGCAAGCCCTCCCAAAAAAGGTCTCTGACAGGAGCCGAATCTCTGTCCCATTCCAGGGCACTGACCAAAGCGAAAAAGCGGGCATGATACTGCCTTACGCTGGCCCTCCCTTGCCTTAGTCCATGCACCTCCTTTCGGGCAAGATCCACGTCAATGCTTGATAAAAACAGCCATCCATCGCTTTAATAAAGGCGTCCGCATTTTGGAGCGCAGGATCCTTATCTCTCCACAAATTGCGCAGCCATGCTTTTGCGTCTCCATGCAAATGGGACATGATGAACCCCACTTTCTCTTGTTCATCTCTAAAGTCTTTGTGCAGTAGTTGCAGTGCACACATTACGTCTGCTCTAAAGTTGGGGTACTGTTGCAAATTCCCATCGAAGTGCGAGACTAGACCGCCTGTGCGTCTCCCAAACCCAATCCCCTCTGATTTGGGTGTCTGTTGCCCTTGCTTCGTAAGCACGTCCAACCTGACCTGGAGATCCCTGTAGGCGGCAGCTGCTTCCTCCTCTCTCTTCCTGGACGCCAGCGCCTCGGCATTCAGTCGTGAAACTGCTTCTCTGAGTTCCGTTATTTGCTGTTCGGCCGTCATATTGTCTGCCGTTCGTGAGCTCTCTTGTAGGCACCCGCTTTCCCTCCTCTCCGCGAGGCCGTGGATGCCCACAATTTGATGAGACGGAGCTTACTGTCAGGGTTACTTCCAGATCCTAGCTCACAGAGGATCACGCTAGCCAGCGATCGTTAAATAAAAGTCTTTATTGAGTTACAGTCTCCATTCTCGAGCTGCTGCGTGCAACCCTACGTCTTATGCTTAGATCGGCGAAGCTCCGTCTGAGTCTCCGCCCCTTGCGCACCAACTTAATATCCTAGCCCTGCTCCACCTTTTCCGCCTGACAGTTCTCCTCTGGGTCCCTCTGCCCCCCTGGGTCTCTTCCTTCCGGGATTCTTCTGACGCTGACCCCCCTGACTCTCCTGTCTCCTTGCGCCGGGCTTTAGGACCTGGCTCCCTTTCCGGGCTGCCTACTGCGCCACCTTCCTGTGCATTTGAACTTGGCGCGCGCGCCCAACCTTCCACTTTCCGTCTAACCGTCACTTCGCTCCCCGATGAAGGTGTGGCCACTCCTGACTCATGCCCTCCCTCCTGTTGCGAGCTGCCAGCGCTTGCTCCCTGGCGCTCTTCCTCTTTCCTACTCTCTGGCGGTGACGTTGGTCCCGATCTCCAACTGCTCCCCTCTGAGTCCCCTCTGGCTCTTTCTTCCTGGGGTGTTCCCCTAGTCTCCCCCCTTGCCCTGGCCACTGGTGCTCCTTTTTGTGAATCTTCTGATTCACTGGAAAGGCTCGGAGATCTCGAGTCGTCGTCATCACTCATCCTTTCTTCTTCCTCCTCCCCCTCGCTCTCTGTTTCCTCCCTTGCCCTCGCCTCTGCTCCTGAACCCCTGACAGATATGAAAATACTAATCTTTTTTCTGTTTTGCTTATTGGTGTTTTCTATTCCTTTTTCTTCTATTTTGTTAACTGTTCTCTATTTGTGTATTTTTTATGTGTTTTCTTTTGTATTTTTTCTATTTTTGAAGTTTTTCTTGGTTTTTGTATTCTATGTTTAAATTTTGAAGCTTTTGATTGTTTATGAAACTTTTAAAAATATTACTTTAAAAAAAACAGATTGGCAGGGTCTAAAGATGATGATGATGATGATGGAATAGCACGTCCCTCTTTTCATCAGATAAACGCTGGTGGGTATGCAAGGGGGCATTAAAGGGCACACAAGGGCTTCATGTTCCACATTAAGCAGTGCACAGCGCCAAAAACCACAGGAGGGGAGACTTGCTCTTGTGCTCAAATCCTGCTGGCTGG
Organism: Podarcis vaucheri; assembly: GCF_965113315.1. Lineage (NCBI taxonomy): Eukaryota > Metazoa > Chordata > Lepidosauria > Squamata > Lacertidae > Podarcis > Podarcis vaucheri. Next base: position 4,577,082 of record NC_138761.1, read on the forward strand.
TTTCGCATTGGGGCGTCCGGTTGGCCACTGTGGGAACAGGATGCTGGAGCAGATGAACCACTGGCCTGATCCTGCTAAAGGCTCTCATTATGTTCTCATGTGGATGGGAAGGAGGGCCAGCCATGGGTCTCTCCATCCCTGTACAGTCTTCACCAGCCTTTGCCAACCTGGTTGTGATGGCCTGGGACTGGGGCTCGGACTCGGAGCCAGAGGAGTCTCAGTCCGCACCGGATCCTTTGCCTCAGGCATCATCTGAACCAAGTCTGGGGCCTGATCCTGAACAATCCCAGTCTGCACAGGTTCCCCTGCAGCAAACACCAGCTGGGCCGAGTCAGGGGCCTGATCCTGCCCTGGCTCCGGATGCGGGGATGACCTCGTTGCCTCCAGCTGGGCCATCACCTACAGCTGCTCCACTACCGGTTGGGTCAGGGGAGGCTGAGGTGGCCCCTGGGTCTAGTAACCCACCAACGTCTCCCAAGCTGCAGAGACTGAGGTCTGAGAGAAGGAGAGACCTGAGTACTCGCAGGAGGAGTGCTCGCCTTTGGGCGAGACAGGGAGGTGAGTTGCCGGGGAATCAGGACCGGCCATTACCCAACAAATATAAAAGGCTGTTGGACTCCGCCCCAGGTTGTGGGAGCAACGTTGCTGTTTGCCAGAACCTGCCTGTGATCCTGTGCCTGATCTTGTCTGGTTTTCTGCCACGTGTCCTGCCTTGGCTGGGTGTAGAGAGCTACCCATCTCCCCAAAGCATCTACCCACGTGGGAGGATGCCCACCTCTTTCCCCATTCAAGCCACCCTGCTGCGGTTGTCTGAATCAGTCCCAAAATACATCAGGGAGATCCTCAGCTAGCTCTCGCAGCCTGTACATTCCTTTTTTTGGCTTTTTCTAACAATACAGAAGCAAGTGACTAAATATAATACACATCACACAGCCCTTCTCATAGCTGACGATCGGATATTTTGACAGGCTCATCTCATCCTATGCAAACGTGAGAAAAACCAACTCTCTGTAAAGAGTGTGTTATCCCTGCAATTCAAAAGGTGGTACAGTGGTACCTCGGGTTAAGAACTTAATTCGTTCCGGAGGTCAGTTCTTAACCTGAAACTGTTCTTAACCTGCAGTACCACTTTAGCTAACGGGGCCTCCTGCTGCTGCCGCACAATTTCTGTTCTCACCCTGAAGCAAAGTTCTTAACCCGAGGTACTATTTCTGGGTTAGCGGAGTCTGTAACCTGAAGCATCTGTAACCTAAAGCGTCTGTAACCTGAGGTACCACTCTATTTGAATGCTTTAATAACTCAAAACAAAACAAAACTACTCCTTTTGCAACGTGCACGGTCAAATTTGCACTGCCGAGATGCAGCCATGGCCGTCAACTTGGGACGGCTTCCGGAAAGGGCTAGCCAAATTTGTGGAGGGCAAGGCTACCAATGGCTGCAAGCCATAATAGCTATGACTATCACTACTCCCACTGCCAGTGGTCGTACGCCTCTGAACCCCAGCTGCAAGAAATTGCAAGTGGGGAGACAGCGGTCCACAGCTCTGAACGAAACCTGCTTTCAACCCAAAGTGGAAATATCGGAAGATCTCATTACAGATCTCTCGCGTCTCATCTTTAGCTTTCTTTGGGAGTTTTCATAGAATCATAGAGTTGGAAGAGACCACAAGGGCCATCGAGTCCAACCCCCTGCCAAGCAGGGGGTTAGCTTCCTGGCTGGGAGTTTGCTTTCCCCCTTCGGAACATCAGACACTCAGCGTCAGCCGGCACTTAGCATCTCATCCTTCATTTCCTGAACTGATCTGTATTGTCAAATCATCCTCATTAAAACCAAAGCATCAAATTATACCCACAGCATCCTCCTGAACAACTCCCAGGGGGAGGCAAATGGCAACGCAAAAAAGCAAACATCAACGGCTCAAGCCAGCCTTACTCCAAGGCTTGAGCACAGAGGAGGGGGGGCAGGAGATAGAAAAAAACACTAGTGCTCATTTCACCGGCTGCTGTAAACACTTCAGCTGTCCAGGCAAACCGGCTACTTCCGCCCCTCTTCGCAACAGCCACGCATTCCAAACCAAGAAAAATAGAGAAATAAAACCTTGCTGGGGAATTACAAGCCCTGGGTTCAAATGTGGCCCTCCAGGTCTCTCTACCTGACCACACACACACACCTCGAAGACTCGCCCTAGGTCACCCTCCCTGCTAACCAAGCTTTGTATAACAAGGTTTTTTTGCCTCTGGCCTTCACCTCTGCTAAGTTTGAGAGGAGGGTGGTGCACAGAAACTAGACTACTGTACAAAGGTAAATATTGCATTTGCTTCTCCACCCCTTTGGCCCACCACTGCCGTGCAGTCCCTGAAAGGCTGCCTCAAAGAAAATATGGCCCTCAGGCTGAAGAGGGTTCCCCCTCCCACAGCATGCTATTGAAATAAAAAAAAATTAAGGTCTTATATATATAATAAATGTTGATAAATGTACCAAGCAAATACGTACATAAATATATAAACCACATGTCTGAAGCAGCTCAGGAAATCAGCCATGAAGGCATTTTGACTCCCAAACTGACCAAATGATTTCTCTGCAAGGTCAAGGAAAATGGAAAAGCCTCCCCAGTGACAGTGTGGTGTAGTGGTTAGGAGCAGTGGACTCGCAATCTGGGGAACCGGGTTCGATTCCCCGCTCCTCCACATGCAGCTGCTGGGTGACCCTGGGCTAGTCCCACTTCTCTGAAGTCTCTCAGCCTCACTCACTTCACAGAGTGTTTGTTGTGGCGCAGGAAGGGAAAGGAGAATGCTAGCCGCTTTGAGACTCCTTCAGGTAGTGATAAAGCGGGATATCAAATCCAAACTCTTCTTCTTCTACGGGAGTGCCAACTTGAATAAAATATGGGGAGGGGGGGTTTCCAGGTAAACCCTGCCCCATATAATTGATCCCATGATGCTGTGCAAGCACATTATTTGAATGGCAATGCCCATCAACTTTGGGGTGAGGACGGCCCCCTCGATTTTTTAATTGGGGGGTCCAAAGACCCCTCCGCCCCTAGGAGTTGGCTCCTATGGGGGACTTGCTGGGCCACCAGCCTGATGCAGCAAGCTCTTTTTATGTTCTTAGGATCAGGACCCCCAGTCGGTGGGGAAATATACAGTTCTACCTCAGGTTACAGACACTTCAGGTTGCGTTTTTTTGGGTTACGGACCGCCGAAACCCAGAAGTACCAGAACGGGTTACTTCCAGGTTTCGGCGCTCGTGCATGCACAGAAGCGCTAAATCATGCTTTGCACATGCGCAGAAGTGCCGAATCGCAACCTGCGCGTGCGCAGATGCGCCACTGTGGGTTGCAAATGTGCATAATAATAATAATAATAATAATAATAATTTATTTATACCCCAGCCACTCTGGGCGGCTTCCATAAAAACCAAAAATACAGTAAAATATCACACGTTAAAAACTTCCCTGAACAGGGCTGCCTTAAGATGTCTTCTGAATGTCAGGTAGTTGTTTATCGCTTTGACATCTGCTGGAAGGGCGTTCCACAGGGCGGGCGCCACTACCGAGAAGGCCCTCTGCCTGGTTCCCTGTAGCTTTGCTTCTCGCAATGAGGGAACCGCCAGAAGGCTCTCGGCGCTGGACCTCAGCATCCGGGCAGAATGATGGGGGTGGAGACGCTCCTTCAGGTATACTGGACCGAGGCCGTTTAGGGCTTTAAAGGTCAGCACCAGCACTTTGAATTGTGCTCGGAAACGTACTGGGAGCCAATGTAGGTCTTTCAAGACCGGTGTTATGTGGTCTCTGCTGCCGCTCCCAGTCACCAGTCTAGCTGCCGCGTTCTGGATTAGTTGTAGTTTCCGAGTCACCTTCAAAGGTAGCCCCATGTAGAGTGCATTGCAGTAGTCCAAGCGGGAGATAACTAGAGCATGCACCACTCTGGCGAGACAGTCCGCAGGCAGATAGGGTCTCAGCCTGCGTACCAGATGGAGCTGGTAAACAGCTGCCCTGGACACAGATTTGACCTGTGCCTCCATGGACAGCTGTGAGTCCAAAATGGCTCCCAGGCTGCACACCTGGTCCTTCAGGGGCACCGTTACCCCATTCAGGGCATCCCACACAGATCACATTCGCAACCCGAGCGTCCACTGTACATTGAATGCACACTACAGATTTTTAAATAAAATAGCAGCAACAACAACCGCAGCCACAAAAGGCCACCCAGCGGGTGGGAGTGTGACCTGCCAGCAGCCTGCTCCCTCCTCGCAGCTGCTTGGTGTTGACTCTAGCATCTTTCTCTCTATGGAAGGAGGACGCGGGTGCTTGAAGTTGCCATGCCAACCACCTACAGGAGCTCTAAGCACCAGGGCTGCAAAAGGGATGGTCCAGGCACCGGAGGACTACAGGCACAAGGTTCAGGGGCTCTTCCAAAGTGGGGGGGGGGGATAAGCAAGGAGGTGGGAGGAAAGTGTCCCTGCACAGCCACAATCAGCTCCAACATCCCTAGGCTCAGCCCCCCAACCATTGCACACTGAGCTAGGAAGTCTAAAGGGGAGGGGGGATTCATTGCTCTAAATCAGGGGTCAGCAAACTTTTTCAGCAGGGGGCCAGTCCACTGTCCCTCAGACCTTGTGGGGGGCCGGACTATATTTTGAAAAATGAATGAATGAATGAATTCCTATGCCCCACAAATAACCCAGAGATGCATTTTAAATAAAAGGAAGCATACTAGTCATGTAAAAACATGCTGATTCCTGGACCTTCCGCAGGCCGGACTGAGAAAGCGATTGGGCCAGATCCGGCCCTCAGGCCTTAGTTTGCATACTCATGCTCTAAATGGCTCTAAAAGAGGATTGGACAAATTCATGGAGGGCTAGGGAGAGGGCTAGGGAGGCTTTGGCTACTAACCAGGATGGACCTGCTCTGCCTTCACATATTTAAAACACGATAAAACACCAAACATTAAAAACTTCCCTAAACAGGGCTGCCTTCAGATGTCTTCTAAAGGCCAGATAGTTGTTTATTTCCTTGACATCTGATGGGAGGTGTTCCACAGGGTGGGTGCCACCACCGAGAAGGCCCTCTGCCTTGTTCCCTGTAACTTGGCTTCTCATAGCGAGGGAACCTTCAGAAGGCCCACAGTGCTGGACGTCAGTGTCCGGGCAGAATGATGGGGGTAGAGACGCTCCTTCAGGTATACAGGACTGAGGCCGTTTAGGGCTTGAAAGGTCAGCACCAACACTTTGGATTCTGCTCGGAATTGTGCCCTTTTAAAATGTGTTGGGAGGCGGGGGATTATGGCCTTGTTTTTGTTTTTATTACGTATTTTGTCTTTTTATATTGTGGTTTTATGTTGCAACCACCCTGAGACCTGCGGTTATAAGATGGTATACAAATTTAATTGATAATAAATGATTAAATAAAATAATAATAAGCCTTGTAAGCCAAGAGGAAGCTGCGTGTGTTGCCAAACTCCATGTACAAATACATCTGCCATAAGCACCCACCATAGGAGATGGTCTAGATCTGAAACAGAAGGCTCTGAGGCATCTTGGGGACAGTCACAGAAGCCAAGCCCACGTCTGCTAAAGGAAAGTGGTATTGGTACATGGAGGAAGTGAAGATCCTAGTAAAAGAGCAAGGCAGAGGGCCTTCTCGGTGGTGGCACCCGCCCTGTGGAACGCCCTCCCATCAGATGTCAAAGACCACAACTACCAGACTTTTAGAAGACATCTGAAAGCAGCCCTGTTTAGGGAAGCTTTTAATGTTTGGTGCATTACTGTATTTTAATATTTTGTTGGAAGCCGCCCAGAGTGGATGGGGAAGCCCAGCCAGATGGGCGGGGTATAAATAAATTATTACTGGAATCAACAGGGGAAACCCACATGACCTGAAGGTGTTGCTGTGTAATGCCAGGTCAGTGATGAATAAAACCACTGCCATCCACGACCTGATTGTGGATGGAGGATTTGACCTGGCTTGTGTGACAGAGACCTGGTTGAATGAGGCAGATGGACCTGTCCTTGCTGCCGCTTGCCCACCAGGTTTCTCTTACACACAGCAACTCAGGTCATGTGGGCGGGGAGGGGGGGTTGCAGTGATTTTTAGGAAGTCATTAGTTTGCATCAGGCGTCCTACTGGGAAGACCCAGTTTTCTGAGTGCATGTTCTGGAAGTTGGGCAATAGGGGCAGTACAGGATTCCTTTTGGTGTACCGACCTCCCCGCTGCACCAAGGATTCCCTGTCCGAGCTGCTTCAGGTCGTGGCGGATGTTCTCCTGGAGACACCTAGTTTGGTTGTCCTAGGGGATCTTAACATCCACGCCGACACGACCTTACAAGGGGCCGCTCGGGACTTCGTGGAAAGCATGGCCTCCATGGGGCTGTCCCTGAATAAGTTGGGCCCAACTCATAGTCATGGACATGCCTTAGACCTGGTATTCACCTCTAGTGACGTGGGTGATCTGACACTAAGTAAAAGTGAAACCAAAGAAGTGCCATGGTCAGATCACTTCCTGGTGCAACTGGACTTCTCCGCGACCCTTCCCCTCTGCAGGGAGGTGGGACCAATTCGGATGGTCCGCCCCCGCCACTTAATGGATCCAAATGGTTTCCAGAGAGTGGTAGGGGATGCTTTATCCCATGTTGATGGCCTTTCAGCTGATTCCCTGGTGGCCCGCTGGAATGCGGAGTTAACCAGGGCTATCGACTGTCTGGGGGCACTGTTATACAGTGGTTTCGCTCCTTCCTCCTGGGCCGTGTTCAGAAAGTGGTGGTGGGGGATGAGTGTTCAGACCCATGGGCCCTCACTTGTGGGGTGCCTCAGGGTTCCGTCCTCTCCCCCATGCTTTTTAACATCTATATGAAGCCGCTGGGAGAGATCATCAGGGGGTTTGGACTGGGTGTCCATCAATATGCAGATGATACCCAGCTCTACCTTTCTTTCAAATCAGAACCAGTGAAGGCGGTGAAGGTCCTGTGTGAGTGCCTGGAGGCGGTTGGAGGATGGATGGCGGCTAATGGATTGAGGATGAATCCTGACAAGAAAGAAGTACTGTTTTGTGCGGACAGGGGGCAGGCGGGTAAGGGGGACTCCCTGGTCCTGAATGGGGTAACTGTGCCCCTGAAGGACCAGGTGCGCAGCCTGGGAGTCATTCTGGACTCACAGCTGTCCATGGAGGCGCAGGTCAAATCTGTGTCCAGGGCAGCTGTTTACCAGCTCCATCTGGTACGCAGGCTGAGACCCTACCTGCCTGCGGACTGTCTCCCCAGAGTGGTGCATGCTCTAGTTATCTCCCGCTTGGACTACTGCAATGCGCTCTACGTGGGGCTACCTTTGAAGGTGACTCGGAAACTACAACTAATCCAGAATGCGGCAGCTAGACTGGTGACTGGGGGCGGCCGCCGAGACCACATAACACCGGTCTTGAAAGACCTACATTGGCTCCCAGTACGTTTCCGAGCACAATTCAAAGTGCTGGTGTTGACCTTTAAAGCCCTAAACGGCTTCGGCCCAGTATACCTGAAGGAGCGTCTCCACCCCCATCGTTCTGCCCGGACACTGAGGTCCAGCGCCGAGGGCCTTCTGGCGGTTCCCTCATTACGAGAAGCGAAGCAACAGGGAACCAGGCAGAGGGCCTTTTCGGTGGTGGCGCCCGCCCTGTGGAATGCCCTCCCATTGGATGTCAAGGTGATGGACAACTACCTGACATTCAGAAGACATCTTAAGGCGGCCCTATTCAGGGAGGCTTTTAATGTATGATATTTTAGTGTTTTTTGGTTTCTGTGGAAGCCGCCCAGAGTGGCTGGGGAAACCCAGCCAGATGGGCGGGGTACAAATAATAAATTATTATTATTATTATTATTATTATTATTATTATTATTATTATTATTATAATATTATTCACGTTCATAATCTGCCTTTCCTCCAAGGAGCTCACGCTGGGGCAGTACATAAGCTCTCCCAATACACCCACACAACCTTTTGAGGTAGGAGAGTGATTGGCCCAAGGTCACCCAATAGCTTTGGGGATTTGAACCCAGGTTTCCCAGATCCTAGCTCCAGGGGCGGGGGGGGGGGCAGCCCCAGGTATCACCACTGAGGGAGGCAACAAAATGCAAGGCAGCACTCACCACGGGGCCTGCAGCGCGCCTGAGCCACGCATCTCTCCTGGGCTCCGCGCTGCCCCAAACGGTCCGCCCGCCGCCTCCCCCTCAGCTGTGGGGCAGCTGAGGGGGAAGAGGAGGCAGACAGACTCCTCGGAGGCCCCACGGAGCACCCTGCAGGCAGCTGGTCCCACGCCAGGGTGCAGGGCATGCGCGCTGCCCCATGCTCCTGGTCGGCTTGCTCCGCCACTGCCTAGCTCAACACTCTAACCACACTGGCTTATGAAACCTCATAACCTGCAATTCAAATAATTTCTATACAGTCATACCTCATGTTACCTTTGCTTCAAGTTGAGCATTTTCAGGTTGCGTCAACCCGGAAGTACTGGAAAGGGTTACTTCCGGGTTTCGCCGCTCACGCCTGCACAGATGTGCGAAATGACGTCACACACATGCGCAGAAGCGGCGAATCACGACCCGGGCAGACGCGGGTTGCGTTCCTTTCAAGTTGCGAACGGGCCTCCGGAACGGATGCCGTTCACAACCAGAGATACCACTGTACCAGGGGTCTGCAACCTTTAAGACAAAAAGAGCCACTTGGACCCGTTTTCGAAGAAAAAAACAACTGGGAGCTGCAAAACCATTGCGACATTTAAAACAAATATATCTCCGGAGCCGCGATCTGACAGCGGGCGGGAAGGTGACGTCAGGACGGTGCGTGACTAACGCACGCACCGCCCCCATGCGACGTCACAGCCAGTATAGCGCCCGCCACAGTGGGGAGTGTTGGGGCGCACAGTGCGCCTTCTCCCCTCGCTAGTATCCGCCCCGGAGCCGCAGCAAAGGTGTAAAAGAGCCACATGTGGCTCCGGAGCCGCGGGTTGCAGACCCCTGCACTGTACTGTCGTTTGAATTACAGGCCGTACTTTCAGTGCCCCAAACCCAAAGCGGTCTAAGGAAGACTATGCCTGCTGGTTCAGGAGGAAGACTGGACCGCATGCAGAATCACCGACAAGGCCCTGACCGGCTGCTGAAACCCTGAAGAGGAACACTTTGAACTGCAACGTTTTGTTGCAGAGCTGGCTTGAAAATCCAGCTTGTTTTTAGAGAAATCCCAGTTCTCCTTGTCTCCTTGCGCTGGGACAAAAACCGTGACCCTCTTTCTGAGCTTGGTTGAGACCCGGTTTGAGCAGGCAGGAGTGATGGAAACCTTTTGCAGGAAGAAAGACATTCACCCCTTTGCCAGGGAGACATTTGCTTGCTCTGTCTGGGTGTGTGTGTTTTGTGGCACCAGAATGGGCAACTGTCTGGAAATGTTTGCCATTTGCAGCCATGGAAATGGGTTGCCATAGCGACCCCACCTGACATCCAGGCCGAATTACAGGAAGTGGAAAGAAATGATTTGAGCCGAGAGATGAAGAAGGAAAAAGAGTAATAAACTTCTTTTTGTGTTTGTGAGAGAGAACAGAAGGAGGCGAGGAGCCATCTGTTTCTACAAGGCAGAGGTACAGTGGTACCTCAGGTTACATATGCTTCAGGTTACATACACTTCAGGTTACAGACTCCGCTAACCCAGAAATAGTACTTCAGGTTAGGAACTTTGCTTCAGGATGAGAACAGAAATCGGACTCCGGCGGTGTGGCAGCAGCAGGAGGCCCCATTAGCTAAAGTGGTGCTTCAGGTTAAGAACAGTTTCAGGCTAAGAACGGACCTCTGGAACGAATTAAGTACTTAACCCGAGGTACCACTGTATTTCTAAATACCTGCCACCCCAAGTGATAGGTCTGGGGTTCAAAATGCCTTAACAGACTGGAGAACTGACCCAAAACGAACAAAATCAGTTTCAGTAGGTACAAACGTAAGCTTCTACACTTCGGCAGAGACAATCAGCTGCACAAATATAAGGTGGGGGACACCTGACTTACTAGTAGAGTCAAACCTCAGTTCTTGAACGGCTGTTTTCAAACGTTTCGGCTCCCGAACGCCAAAAACCTAGAAGCAAATGCTCCAGTTTTCAAACGTTTCTTGGAACCCGAACGTCTGACGCGGCTTCCATTTTGAGCTTCCCTATTGAACTGAGGCTCCTCCCACTTTCAGTTCTCAAATGTTTCAGAAGTTGGACGTTCTTCCAGAAAGGATTACATTTGAAAACTGAGGTTCCACTGTAGTACATCTGAAAAAGGATCAGGGGGTCTTAGCAGACCACTAGCTTAACATGAGTCAGAAGTGTGATGCAGCAGCAAAAAAAGCGAATGCTATTCTAGGCTGCATCAACGGAAGTGTCCAGATCAAGGGACACAATAGTACCGCTCTATTCTGCCTTGGCCAGACCACACCTGGAGTCCTGTGTTCAGTTCTGGGCACCCAAATTTAAGAAGGATGTTGACAAGCTGGACATAGCTGTCAACTTACAGATTTGAAAATAAGGGACCAGCAGCCTTGAAAATAAGGGACCTGCAGCCTCACCTGTTCCAGGCACTCCAGTCTTCCTGTCCTCCTGCAGTCTGGTCAAACTCATGCTGGTAGCTTCGAGAACACTGTCCAACCAACTTTGTAACCAGAGGTTCAACTGAACAGAATCTAAATCACATGCCTATACAGCCTCAACTTAAGATGGCTCCCCAGCCTGGCTTTGCACTGCAAAGTTTGCAGCAGCACGTGCAACAAAATGGCATCCAGCATTCAAAAACCCCTCAGCTTGCATTAACTAGCCACACACAAGGCATGCAAGCTCCACCCCCCAGTCGTTCTTAGACTCCTTATTGGGTGAGCAACACAGCCAAGCAACACAGTTGGAGCCTCCCTCCTACCTGGCCGGCAGGGAGGGAGGGAGAGGAGCTGCTTCCTTTGAAATTGAAGGGACATTTAAGGGACATCCATCAATAAGGGACAGCAGCGGGACATGGCGTTGGAATAAGGGACTGTCCCTTCAAATAAGGGACACTTGACAGCTATGAAGCTGGAAGGTGTGCAGAGGAGGGCAACCAAGATAATCATGGGTCTGGAAGCTCAGGAACTAAGAATTTATCATTAAAAAAGACTGGCCAGGCTCCCCAGGCAATCCGATCAAGTGACCATTAAATAGGTAACCTGGCAGACAGGAGGTAAACAAAGCACTCAGATTTCTGCTGTAGACCGCCCTTTCTGTGATGTAGGTATGATGTTTCTGGGGCTGGTCGTGATCTACAGGGTGGCAGTTTCAAAAGTCTAAATAAAGGCTTGCACACCATTGTTTTGGGTTCCTCCTCCCTCCTGCGTGTGGGGAGTGAGGACCCTGTTGCAACAGATCAATAAAAATCAGGCTTACTAGCTGCTTTGCATCTCAATATTCTCTGGTTGGCCTCTGTTATTTTCTACTACCAATAGGGAACCTACGTAAGGACTCTATATGGGCTCTTGGATACCCCATAAGGGGGAAAGGGCAGATGCTTGTTCACAACAGCTGCCACATGGAAGAGCGAACAAGCTTGTTTTCTCCTGCTCCAGAGGGTAGGACTTGAACCAGTGGATTCAGATTCCAAGAAAGAAAATTCTGACTAAACAGTAGACAAAACTTTCTGGTGTTATGAGCTGCTCAACAGACGGCCTTGGAAAGTGGTTGACTCTTCTTCAATGGAGGTTTTTAAGAAGAGGCTGGGCGGCCATCTGTCAGGGATTTAACAGAAACCCCCTGCTACGCAAAGGCTGCAAAGGTTTTGCAGGCTTCCTGCTTGGTTCCCAAAACCGCAAAAGCCTGTTTGGACTGGAGACAGCAGAAAGAGGTATGTACGACATGGGAAGCAACATTAGAAAATGGCGTCACACACTCCCTGCAAATCTCAATCGCTCCGCTCCACCTTGCTAGAATTCTTGCACTAAAGTGTGTTGCATAAAACCGATTCACCACTCCCACCGAAATCATTCCCCCCCCCCAAGAGCACTGTTCTTCCAGGTTGCATGCACAATATATTCCAGCTTGCGTTTACTGTAACTTGAACACAGAACCATAGAATTGCAGAGCTGTAATGGTTCATCTAGTCCATGGGTAGGCAACCTAATGCCCGTGGGCCGGATCTGGCCCAATCGCCTTCTCAATCCGGCCCGCGGATGGTCCAGGAATCAGCATGTTTTTGCATGAGTAGAATGTGTGCTTTTATTTAAAATGCATCTCTGGGTTATTTGTGGGGCATAGGAATTAGTTCATTCCCCCCAAAAAATATAGTCCAGCCCGCCACAAGGTCTGAGGGACAGTGGACCAGCCCCCTGCTGAAAACGTTTGCTGACCCCCGAGAGAGCCGGCGTACAGCTTCCAGGTCATGTGAGCAGCATGACTGAGCTGCTTCTGGCGAACCAGAACAGCGCACGGAAACGCCATTTACCTTTCCGCCAGAGCGGTACCTATTTATCTACTTGCACTTTGACGTGCTTTTGAACTGCTAGGTTGGCAGGAGCAGGGACCGAGCAATGGGAGCTCACCCCGTCACGGGGATTCGAACCCCCGACCTTCTGATCAGCAAGCCCTGTGGTTTAACCCATAGCGCCACCCGCGTCCCCTGACCCCTGCTCTAGCCCAACTCCCTGGAATGCAGGGACTACACATTTGCAGGAGAAAACTGAAGGAGTTAACATCCTTCCAATTTGCTCATCAAGTGGCTTGCTCCCCCACCAGCCTTAAGTCTTGTTCTCCTCATTCTCCCCAATTTTATATCCAACTGCCAGGATATGTCCAGATTACATCTGCTGTTTGTTTGTTTGTTTTTCCCACAGGGGAGAATCTGCAGACACCAGGGTTAAACTGCATACACAAGACACACTTTTTCCGACAATTAATCTTCAGATCGGGGGGGGGGGGATGGGCAAAAGGGCCCCCAGATGCTGAAATTGTGGTTTGATCTGAAGCTCCGAAGCTCACCCTCCTTCAGCCGAGAACTGCAGCAGTTTCACACTGCAGGAGACGCCGCTCAGAAGGCAAGAGTAATAATTCAGATTATATCAGAGACACACCTCTCTCTCCTTCCTCCCTCCAGCTCTCTAGGCACCCTATTAGGGTGTTTAAAGATGAAGCCTGCCAGACTAATTAGCTCTTCTGTGGCTGCCTAGGCTAATTGGCAGAGCTGCCGATGAGGCCGGGGCAACATTTGCTAAGCAGAACAGAGGCGCAACTTGGTTCTGGGTGTGATCAAAGCAAGCTCCGTCATTCTGAGACGCAGGAATGAAGGGCAGCTATGGAGTATTGATGCTGGTGGGGGTAGAATTGAAAAGTTCGATCTTAAATGCATAATAATAATAATTTATTTATACCCCAACCATCTGGGCGGCTTCCAACAGAATATTAAAATACAATAACCTATTAAACATTAAAAGCTTCCCTTATCATCATCCTTGCTAATTTCAAAAACACTTAGGGTTTTTTTTATTTAAAAAAATGTATTCTGAGTATTCAAGTGCCATCCGAACCTGCCCAGGTGCTAAGATCCTCAGGTGAGCACCATCTCTAGGTCTCACCAACATCTGATGGGGGACATGAGGCGGGGCCTTTTTTGTGGCTGCCCCCATACTGTGGAATTCACCCCCAAGAGAGGCCAGATTGGCTCCCTCCTTGTTATCCTTCTGCCGGTAGGCTAAGACCTTCCTGTTCAGGAAGTGTTTTGACGTACCATAAATATTCCTCTGATTACTAGTTGCTCAGGGTGGAGGGGAGGAAATTTCCTTTCATTGTTCCCCGCTTGTGAGGTTCCCAGGACACCTGCTTTTGTGCTCATGAGAGAAGAGGCTTGGAGCCTAAGTTCCCATAGGCAGAATTTGACTCATGAGATGCTCTGAACACACCTGGATTAGAGCACAGTGCAGGTAATCTCCAAGGTTGTAGGTTTGATCCCCGTATGGGACAGATGCGTATTCTTGCACTGCAAGGAGTTGGGACCAGATGCCTGAGAAACAGTTTCTACCCAAATGCGATGTTGGTTTCAAACGCATTGTAAGAAGTCTGTATATGAGTACAGTGGTACCTCGGCTTACATACGCTTCAGGTTACAAATGCTTCAGGTTACAGACTCCGCCAACCCATAAATAGTGCTTCAGGTTAAGAACTTTGCTTCAGGATGAGAACAGAAATCCTACTCCGGCAGTGCGGCAGCAGCAGGAGGCCCCATTAGCTAAAGTGGTGCTTCAGGTTAAGAACAGTTTCAGGTTAAGTACGGACCTCCGGAACGAATTAAGTACTTAACCCGAGGTACCGCTGTATATTGTATTTAAAAATGGGGTATCAGAGTTATGAGGGGGCTAACCAGGTTAGGATAGCTGGGATAGCAGGCTTGTCGGGTTCTGAATGTCTTATGTAGATTTTTCAATTTTGTTGTTCTGTATGGGACAATGAAGGGACGCGGGTGGCGCTGTGGGTTAAACCACAGAGCCTAGGGCTTGCCGATCAGAAGGTCGGTGGTTCGAATCCCAGTGACGGGGTGAGCTCCCGTTGCTCGGTCCCTGCTCCTGCCAACCTAGCAGTTCGAAAGCACGTCAAAGTACAAGTAGATAAATAGGTACCGCTCCGGCGGGAAGGTAAACGGCATTTCCGTGCGCTGCTCTGGTTCGCCAGAAGCGGCTTAGTCATGTTGCCCACATGACCCGGAACTTGTAAGCCGGCTCCCTCGGCCAATAAAGCGAGATGAGCACCACAACCCCAGAGTCGGTCACGACTGGACCTAATAGCCAGGGGTACCTTTACCTTTACCTTTAAGGAGTCTGTATGGGAGTATATTGTATTTAAAAATGGGGTATCAGAGTTTTTAGGGGGATATAGCTGGGATAGCAGGCTTGTTGGGTTTTGAATGTCTTATGTAGATTTTTCAATTTCGTTGTTCTGTATGGGACAATGACAATAAAGATTATCGTATGATGCCCAGGGTCCCTTTCACCTTGACAGTTCTATGATTCCTTCATTCCCAAAGGGTTCTAACAGAGATCGTACTGGGGATTTCCTGACCCACTGAAACAGGACACTGCCACTTTTTACAAAAGGTGAAAAACAAATCTTATAAGCAGGCTTTCAATGTCTGAAAGATAACATCTCTTGAAGTCCCATCAGCAGTTTACAATGGAATCCTTTTAACCGAGTCACTTTGAGGTAATGGCTAGGATTTGTAGGTATTGATACTGGAAACTCTTTTAAAAAAATAAAAATTATTTGGTTTTTCAACTTACATTTTTACAGAGATATATCAAACATAAACCATAAAAACAAGATCCCAAGGAATCTTCTGGACTTCCATCCTTCCCTTTGTGTGCCCCATTATTAATCATTTCCTCCCGCATCTTCTATGTTAATCCAAACCCTTTACCACTTCCATTATGTCCAGAATCAACCTTAAACTACAAGTGATATTCCAATCCTACTAATGATTTTAACTGTTTGTAAACTCACATTTATTTTTTTTAGTCGCCTAGGCTTCAACTTAGAAATAAAGGCAAAACGCCAATTTTAGAATTAGTTAACACTCTAAATAGCAAGGACGCGGGTGGCGCTGTGGGTTAAACCACAGAGACTAGGACTTGCTGATCAGAAGGTCAGCGGTTCAAATCCCTGCGACGGGGTGAGCTCCCGTTGCGCGGTCCCTGCTCCTGCCAACCTAGCAGTTCGAAAGCACGTCAAAGTGCAAGTAGATAAATAGGTACCACTCCAGCGGGAAGGCAAATGGCATTTCCATGCACTACTCTGGTTCGCCAGAAGCAGCTTAGTCATGCTGGCCACATGACCCGGAAACGGTACGCCGGCTGCCTCGGCCAATAAAGCGAGATGAGCACCGCAACCCCAGAGTCAGCCACGACTGGACCTAATGGTCAGGGGTCCTTTTACCTTTACTTTACTAAATAGCAAAGGTTGCAATGTGATGACTTCAAATTTAACTACTGCAGCTCAACCTATGTTTCTTTGTGGATTTACAATGGGGCAACTGCTTCATTATTATTATTATTATTATTATTATTATTATTATTATTATTATTATTATTATTACAGCTTGTCTATTCCTTGGCTAAGGTAGGAGGGCTGGTGGAGACTTCCCTCATGCCCATTACCTGTTTCCCGGCACATGCAAAGCTCCCCACCCTAAACTCCTATTCAGTGAAGACAGAATCTGCACAGCAACATTTCTTGAGAAACTGCGGGATACCAATGGACTGAGGCTAATGTCATGTACTCCTGGCTTCAGACGCACTGGAGCCAGAGAAAACAAACGACATACCCAAGGAAAAAAGGAATATATTTTTGTATATCACCGAAGCCGCAAGAATACTTATGGAAAATATTGGAAAACAGAAGAAGGACCACAAATGAGAGAATGGCAAGCTAAGATTTGTGAGTTTGCCGAGATGGCAAAAATGACTGCATCAATCAGGGTCTATTCCAATCAAAAATTCTATACAGGATGGGAGTGCATAGGGGAATACATGAAGAAATGTGGTGTTAAAGCAGAACTCTTAATAGGCAATTGTTAAGCATGTAAGTTTTCATGTTCTTCTATTTTATTAAAGCAACTGGGGGGAAAATATTATGATGGAAAGATCTCACACAGGTGAAAGGAAGCAGTGGGGAGGAGGGGAGGGGAGGGTTGAATTCGGGAAATAAAATAATATATGGAACAGCAAAGGATATAATAGATTCTTATAGAATAGTAGTTTATTGTAACCAGAATATGATTTCCTCTGGAGTTAAAGATCTGACCGGGACAAACCTTGTTATGCTAAGCTTGTATTTTGCACAATTTGTATACGGTGTCTGTTTGATAATGTGTGGTTTGCTATGCCTAATAAAGGATATTTGATGATGGTAACCAGAATAGAAGTTCAAAAGGGAAAGTAAATGTATTTTTAGTATTTTCATTATTGTTAATAGTTATTATTATTTCTTATGGGTAGCAGGCAATGTTAATTTAGGCCTCTTCGTTTTGCTGCCTGTATAATTTTCTTAAGTCAATGAAGAGGGCGACTGCCCCACAACAGAAGGCAAGATAGTGTGGCTTCGTGGTTAGAGCACTGCACTAGAGCCTGGGAGGACCAGGGTTCAAATCCCCGCCCAGCCATGAAACTCATTGGGCAACCTTGGGCAGCTCACTGCCTCTCAGCCCAGCTGACCTCACAGGGTGGTCATCAGGATAAAAAATGTGAAAAAGGACTGACAAAACCCGGGACCAGGAGGAAGGGACGCTGGATGAAGATCGGATTGTTTTTATTTCTCTTTTTATTACTAGGATTGTTTTATAAAATTGATGAATGTTAGAAAAATGTTGGAGCGAAATTACTTGGCTCTAGCAAAAATGTTTAAAGAATTAGGTAAGAATATTATGGTAGTGAGAAGTCAGTAAAAATAAGATTTAAGTTTTAAGTTTTTAAGGTTTTTTTATAAGATAAGATGAAAATAGATTAAGGTAATGTAATGACAGAATACTATGAAATATGGAAAGGATTTGCTGTGATAATTATTAACCAGGATACAAAAAAAGGGAGGAGGAGGAGGTCAAAGAAAGAAGGTAATGAGAATAAATAAAAAAATTCCTTCTAGTAGCACCTTAAAGACCAACTAAGTTAGTTCTTGGCATGCACACTTCTTCAGATACACTGAAACAGAAGTTGCCAGATCCTTCTATATAGAGAGAAGGTGGGGAGGGGTATTACTCAGAAGGGTGGTGGGAATCGGAGATTGGCAGATAGCTGAGATGAGCCTGTTGACGATTCTTAACGACTGTAATAGGTCTTACAGGAAAAGGCAAGGGGTGAGAAGGTGAGAAATGGCTTAGTCATGTTTAAACCTTTTCAGAACTAAAATACCCAGCAGATGAAGTTAGACAACAGATCAACAGAGCCAGACTGATACCCAGAGAGAACTTGCTGCAAGACAGACCCAAAAAAGAATTACTACAAAGGAATTTCAGAAATAGATTGGAAAGAGAAGCTGCTGAATTGCAACTCATTACCAAACTTAAAACCATGGAGAGACCTGGTCTGAACAGAGACATTGGATTCTTATCTCATTATACATGACTGAGCCATTTCTCACCTTCTCACCCCTTGCCTTTTCCTGTAAGACCTATTGCAGTCGTTAAGAGTCGTCAACAGGCTCATCTCATCTTTTTCCTTTTTCTTTTTCTGCTTTGTTTTTTCTTTGTAATTTCAAAAATTTTCAATAAATATCATATATAAAAAAAATGAGGATAAAAAATGCGGAGGAAGAAAACCATGTAAGCCACCACCTTGAGCTACCTGGAGGGCCAAATGCAACAAGGATATAAATACAGACAGACACACCAACCCCAAAAAGAAAAGAGGAGGTCTTGTTGAGGTCCTTGCATTGCAGGGGGCTGGACTAGATGGACCCATGGGGTCCCTTCTAACTCGACAATTCTATGATTTCTATGCAAGGATGATTTCATCCGCACAGATAGATAGAGAGAGAGATTTCAAAAGGCATGTTCGGATTTTATTTTGGGATTTGCTCTGAATGTAAATAACTTGGTTAATTAAGTGGATTTTTACCGAGAGCCTACAGGGGTTACTCTCTGGCAGCAGATACAGAGAGAGTGTTGCTATGGGAACTGGACTGTCACCAGGGCCTCCCTCTTGATTTCTCCGAGAACAGGCAATCTATAATAGTATAAACAAGGAGAAATCCTTCCAGCCGAGAGCAACAGGAAGCTGCGGGGACGCAAATCCTAAGCTGCAGAGCAGAAGCTCCATCACACACACACACCCGGGAACCGTTGCAAAGGGTCTGTCTCTTACGGACAGGCCATTCCAAACACCCAGAAAAGGATGCGGTGAAAAGAAAACCCAATTGTTTAATTGGGTTAGCCCGCATTTGGGATGGATGAATGGTAAAGGTAAGGGTAAAGGGACCCCTGACCATTAGGTCCAGTCGTGGCCGACTCTGGGGTTGCGGCACTCATCTTGCTTTATTGGCCGAGGGAGCCGGCGTACAGCTTCCAGGTCATGTGGCCAGCATGACTAAGCTGCTTCTGGCGAACCAGAGCAGCACATGGAAACGCCATTTATCTTCCCGCCAGAGCAGTACCTATTTATCTACTTGCACTGGTGTGCTTTCAAACTGCTAGGTTGGCAGGAGCAGGGACCGAGCAACGGGAGCTCACCCCGTCGCAGGGATTCGAACCGCCGACTTCTGATCGGCAAGCCCTAGGCTCTGTGGTTCAACCCACAGCACCACCCGCGAATGGGCTAAGTCATCAATTCCACCAGGTGACTTTAACCTCCTCCATGTGGGAACATTGGTCCATTTAGCTCAGTACTGTCTGCACGGGCTGGCAGCTGCTTCCCAGCTTTAGGCAAGAGTCTCCAGGTAGGGAGGGAAAAAGGCTCCCCACCCCCATCTGAAACCCCGAACAGGAACTGCCGGATGATGAAAACACTCAGGTAAATGGGCTGAGGGGTCAGTGACAGTATAGCTTCCTACGCTCTCTATAATTTGGCCACATGGAAATACGGACCATTTTGGACTCGGGCGAAGAAACTCTTCTCCAGGGAAAGCCGCTGCAATGGCTTTTATGGTGGGACACTGACTGGGGAGGGGTTGGAAGGCAGTTCCCAGTGCATTAGAAACTCAGATATTTAAGCTAGGCGCCAAATGGCTCCTTAAACCAGGGTTACAGCCGCCAAAACGGAACGCCTAGTGGTATTTGTCAACGCAACTTTTAGATTCCTGAATTTCGTTCTGATTGTGCAGATAAAACATAACAGGTACAATTCTACAGGAGGTGTTGCTAGTGCGTGAAAACGGTCAAGATCCAATGATCCCCAGGCATGTACTTCCAGATGGTGGAGACATCAGGCACCAATCCTGGTACATGGGCATCTTCACTTGGTCACAAGTGGCCAAAAGCCAGGTGCTAAATGTGCCGGGAGAATTTCAAATGCTAATCGCAGGAAGTTGGACTGGATGAACCAACTCCACAAATCTATTATTCATCCTAGGAAAATCAGCCGCAGTTTTTCTGCCTGCCATACAAACATAGAGGAGCTTTGTCTAGGTACCACCACCATTTTCCCTGAAAGAGCAACATAACATGTAAAGGATAGAGCAGGCTTCCTCAAACTTGGCTGTCCAGATGTTTTGAGACTACAATTCCCATCATCCCTGACCACTGGTCCTGCTAGATAGGGATCATGGGAGTTGTAGGCCAACAACATCTGGAGGGCCACGTTTGAGGAAGCCTGAGATAGAGGCTTGCTTTCCTCGTCCTCCTCTTCTTCAGGCTCCAGCTGTGTGATGAAGCAGAGCAAAAAAAAAAAGTGAATGCTATTCTAGGACTAAGGTTACCAGATTTTTTTCAATGAATCTGGGGACGTTTTTCAACTTCAGTAGGAATGATAGGATTTTGTCAGGGGACTGATTTGTAAATCTGGGGCTGTGCCTGGGAAATGGGGACATCTGGTAACCTTATTCTAGGCTGCATCCACAGATGTCTAGTGTCCAGCTCAAGGGATCCCGGACATCTTCACTTGGTGGCCAATAAGGTAAAGGCAAAGGGACCCCTGACCATTATGTCCAGTCATGGCCGAGGGAGCCGGCGTACAGCTTCCGGGTCATGTGGCCAGCATGACTAAGCCGCTTCAGGCAAACCAGAGCAGCGCACGGAAACGCCTCTACCTTCCCGCTGGAGTGGTACCTATTTATCTACTTGCACTTTGACGTGCTTTTGAACTGTGAGGTTGGCAGGAGCAGGGACCGAGCAACGGGAGCTCACCCCATTGCGTGGCGCTGTGGGTTAAACCACAGTGCAAGTGATGCCACACTAAATGACCAAGTTCTTACAAACGCGGAACGGGTATCGTAGAATTGTAGAGTTGGAAGGAACCTGTAGAAGTATATATAGGATATAGGAACAGGATCAGAAACTTAGCTTGTGCAGTGCTTAGCTTTGAAAGTGCTCTATAATTAGTCCACTTTTAAAGCTTTGTTTTAATAACATTTTGTGAGAGTTACAACCAGCAGAATGCATCACTTTGAACTGGGACTTTGAGTGAACATTTTGGAAGGGTTTAAAAAAACACCAAACATTGGTGCATATTTATACTATTCTTCCCTCTTGAAACATGCACGCATTTTGTGCTTCTATACTTAGGTTCCATCTTTTAACCATATTTGGGTAACTTTCTCCTAAACCTTACTAAACCGGGGCATGGTTTGTTGCTTATAAAAGGCTTTATGAAGAAAAAGTTCCCAGTGGGCTGAATCCTTGTTGTTTGGGTACCGAAGCCTTGCTTTCGTCTGTAGATCAGTCTCGATTCTGGATAAATCACAGCCTTGCAAATGTTCCTTTCTCAGACCTTGTTTGTTCATTATTGCTGGGGAGAAAACAACTCACTGCTTTAAAAGCACTGTGGTGGAGTCAGGTTCAAATAGCACTGAAAAAATAAACGGAACCTTTCCTGTCACTATCTTCCTCAATCAAGCTAGCATTGAGTTTGTTTGCAATAAACACTCCTAATCTGGCTTTTCAGCTCAGAGAATTTTCAAGGCAACTTCCAGCAATGAAGACAAACAATGATAGCAAAGATAGCTCATAAAATATAATTACCGAAAAAAATATAGCCAATAAAACAGCGCATTTCATAGCCACAGTGGCAATAAAAAGAACCCAAGAGATATTATTCACGGAGAGCTTGGGCAAATTAAGCATTTTTGACTCGGTGTCTAAAATGCAATGATATATATCGTGGAAACCACAGGAGAGGAGAATGAAATTATGTTCAGATTTTCACGTGGGTTCCCCACAACAGGCACCCGGTTGCCCATTGTTAGAACAATATGCTGGTCTAGACAGCCTGATCAATCAGGGCTTTTTAGGTTCTTACCACTTGGCTCCTCTGCAAATTTTTAGTTTATTTGCAGTGCTTATCTGTCTCTAGGAAAGCCTTGATGTGTTCATCCTAGCACAGCTTCCTCCTGCTGCTGTAGGCCTGGAAAGGAGGGAAGCTGCCACTGTTCAAAATGCACCAGGCGCATTTTGCACCAGGATGCAGGTGGCGCTGTCGGTTAGACCACTGAGCCTAGGATTTGCTGATCAGAAGGTCGGCGGTTCGAATCCCCACGACGGGGTGAGCTCCCATTGCTTGGTTCCTGCTCCTGCCAACCTAGCAGTTTGAAAGCACTTCAAAGTGCAAGTAGATAAATAGGTATCGCTCCAGCGGGAAGGTAAATGGTGCATCCATGCGCTGCTCTGGTTTGCCAGAAGCGGTTTAGTCATGCTGGCCACATGACCCGGAAGCTGTACGCCAGCTCCCTTGGCCAGTAAAGCAAGATGAGCGCCGCAACCACAGAGATCAAGCTAGCGCCTTCCTTATGCTCTTCTCGGGACCTGCTAAAAACATTCTTGTTTAGGCAAGCCTTCCCAGATTCTTAGAAAGCTGAAGTCATTTTATTCCGTTTTAGCATTTTAACTTTTGTGCTTTTTAAAGTAGGGATGTAATTCTTTCTCGATTCCATCTTTTCGTAAACCGCTTTGAGGTTCTTCACAACCAAGCAGCGTATAAATTTTATGAAATAAACTTTTTAAAATCTTGGTATCCAATTAGCAACCACATGTTAAGAACACTTGCACCTTGGATCCCAAACGCCTTGCGAGTCGAGCATTTTGGCTCGCGAAAGCCGCAACCCCAGAAGTGAGTGCTCTGGTTTGCAAACGTTCTTTGGAACCCGAACGTCCGACACGACTTCTGCGACTTCCGATCGGCTGCAGGAGGTTCCTGCAACCAATCGGAAGCCGTGCTTTGGTTTTAGAAGTCGAACGGACTTCTGGAATGGATTGCATTCGACTTCTGAGGTACCGCTGTACTTCCAAAGTTGAATTTGTTCAGGTCAGAGCTCTTTTAGAGCTGAAGGGTCAATCCAGCCCTATTGGTGTCTTATGCAAAACTGGTGCCATTCGCTGACTGCCCTGATGTATAAAAGGAAGAGGGACATGCACAAGAATGCAGAGCAGAGGTCAAGTTTCTGCTTAAAGGAATTTGTCAACATCTCAAAAACTTTCGTGTTCCTTTCCACTTCCATTGCCTTTTTTTTCTCTCTCTATCTTTTACCCTTCACAGGGAACCTGTCTCTGCTTATCAGTCGTACAGCACAAGCCTTGGGCTGCTGATATGCTGTCTGTCTCTCTCACAGCAATGCATAAATATCTCTTCAAAGACCCAGCCGAGCACTCTCTGACGCCTGCAAAAGTTTATCTCCCCATGAACCCGCAGTTCCAGCTTGACATCAATAGCACTTTGGTGACGCGGGTCTGGAGGGCGTCAGGAGCCGCCTTGGTGTGGGACAGACAGCAGGAGCTGTTGACGGGGGGCCGACAGCTGTGAACTGGATGCAGCCGCGTCTATAAAAAGAGCGGCATGTCTATTCTTAGCCCCCTTCCCAAAGCACCCAGGAATGGTGTGCGAGCGCACCTTTCCCCTCTGCACATGACACAGTTGTTGCAAACAAACCTCCCTCAACCTGCTCCCTTGCAGATGTTCTGGACTGTCACAGCCTTCGATGCTTGCGATCCATTATGTAAGCCACTTTCAAGTTCTTTGGAGGAGGCGAACGTAAGAGCCTACTAAAAACCTGGATCAGGCAATCTAGTCGAGCATCTAGGCACAGGTTAATTCTGTGTCCAAGGCAGCTGTCTACCAGCTACATCTGGTACGCAGGATGAGACCCTCCCTGCCCACAGACTGTCTTGGCAGAGTGGTGCATGCTCTAGTTATCTCCCGCTTGGACTACTGCAATGCGCTCTACGTGGGGCTCCCTTTGAAGGTGACCCAGAAACTACAACTAATCCAGAATGCGGTAGCTAGACTGGTGACTGGGAGTGGCCACCGAGACCATATAACACCAGTCCTGAAAGACCCTCATTGACTCCCAGTACGTTTCCGAGCACAATTCAAAGTGTTGGTGCTGACTTTTAAATCCTAAATGGCCCCGGCCCAGTATACCTGAAGGAGCGTCTCCACCCCCATCGTTCAGCCTGCACACTGAGGTCCAATGCTGAGGGCCTTCTGGCGGTTCCCTCCCTGTGAGAAGTGAGGTTACAGGGAACCAGGCAAAGGGCCTTCTTCGTAGTGGCACCCCCCTGTGGAACGCCCTCCCATCAGATGTCAAGGAAATAAACAACTACAGTCATACCTCTTGTTACGTTTGCTTCAGGTTAAATCTTTTCAGATTGCGTCTCAGAAGTACCGGAAAGGATTACTTCCGGGTTTCGCCGCTCGCGCATGCGCAGATGCTCAAAATGACGTCACGTGCATGCACAGAAGCGGCGAATCACAACCCGCGCAGACGCGGGTTGCGTTCTGCTCATGTTACCACTGTATCTGATTTTTAGAAGACATCTGAAGACAGCCCTGTTTAGGGAAGCTTTTAATGTTTGGTGTTTTATCGTGTTTTTAAACATCTGTTGGGAGCCGCCCAAAACTGGGGGCAACTTCTGCTATGTGGGTGTCTCACCTCAGATCCAAAACTACTGAGCCATAGCCCATCTCTGGAGAGGAGCAGCAAAGAAAGATGTCTATTGGACATAGACTCCACGAACCACTAGAAACCAAAGAACCACCAAGAGTAGACCTGTCCTCCCTGGATATCCAGCTCAACTGCTCATGCAGACGTGACACAGGGAGATAATGTTGGTTACTGTCGGAGCAATTCATCTCTTACCTGCTGCTGACTTTGCTCCTCAAGGTTGAGCTTGACCTCCAGAGACTGACGAGCTTCCAGGAAGGCTTTGCGGTGCTTACGATCGGCCATGTAGTACGACATGATGCCCACGCAGATGGTACACAGGTAGATGGCAACGTTGGACAAGATCTTGAAGGGGAGAAAGAAAGAGGTGGTAAGTCGATCTGCAGAAGATGGAGGCCATTTCTTTGCTCCAGGAGAGGCAGGTATGGAAGACGAGAGCAACCAAGCTCCTGTTGCACCTACGCCTAAGAGGTCACCATCGGTCAGTACTGCACTGCAGCCCTCCAGATGTTTTGGACCACAACTCCTTTCAGCCCCTGATGAGAGTTGGTAGTCTTCATACAAATTAATACTCTTTTTTGATAACCAGATCCCTAAATATTTTACCTTATTTTTAATTTCTAAACTCATCAGTTGTTGGAGTTATTTTATTTACTTTCATCTGCACTTAAATTTTTAGTTAATAATTTGGTTTTTTGGTAGTTTACCTTTAGTCCTGCCATTTTCCCATATGTCTTAATTAATTCTAATGCCATTAGAATACTTTCTTTTGGGTCTTGTGTTGTTATTATTAAGTCGTCCGCAAATGCTCTAACTTTATAGGATTTTTTCCAATTACAATTCCTTTTATTTTGTCTTCCTTTCAAAAGGATTTCCAGAACTAGTATAAATAATAAGGGTGATAAGGGACAGTCCTGCCTTGTCCCTTTGGTGATTGGAAAACTTTCAGTCAAATTTCCATTTATTATTAACCTTGCTCTTTGCTGGTAATATATCTCTGCTATAGCCTTTCCCATTCTTCCTCTAATTCCCATTATTTCAATTTGTTTTTTCATAAAGTGCTGTCCTGTTCCTGCTGAGAATGTGGAGAAACCAACGTATAAAACTGTTCTGCTACTGCGCAGAATCTGCCTGCACCAGGCATCCCCAAACTTGGCCCTCCAGATGTTTTGGGACTACAACTCCCATCATCCCTAACTAACAGGACCAGTGGTCAGGGATGATGGGAATTGTAGTCCCAAAACATCTGGAGGGCCGAGTTTTTGGGTACCTGGCCTACACCAATAAGGGAAGCTTTGTGAAGCACGGAGAGAAGCTGGGGCACCTGCAAATCAAAGCTGCTGTTAAAGGCAGAGGAGCAAGAGCTGACAAAAACATTGCCAACCCTCCCAGGCCCACCACTCCTGGTAAAGTATGTGTGGGTGTCCCGGCTGTTCCCAGAACACAAAGCACCGTATTTTTTGCTCTATAAGACGCACAAGACCACAAGACGCACCTAGTTTTTGGAGGAGGAAAACAAGAAAAAATATATTCTGAATCTCAGAAGCCAGAACAGCAAGAGGGATCGCTGCGCAGTGAAAGCAGCAATCCCTCTTGCTGTTCTGGCTTCTGGGATAGCTGCACAGCCTGCATTCGCTCCATAAGACGCACACACATTTCCCCTTACTTTTTAGGAGGGGAAAAGCGAGTCTTATAGAGCAAAAAATACGGTATTTCCACCCCCGGTCTTGCCTGGCAGCCCTTTCAGATGCCTCTCACATGACCTTGCTAATTACAACTGGCTAAGGTGTTTTGGAAAAGAAAAAAGAAAAAACCTGCCAGGTCTCTAAGCACCTGTGTGTCGCGGGGCCTGAGGGAGGTACCTGGGGAGAGCAACTTCTTAAATGGAGCTTTGCATCTGATGGCCTTTGCAGCAAACAGTTTCTTGCCTTCCGTGGAGGAAGCAGAGGAACCAGATCGTGCTTGGGCTCAGACGCTACAGAGATGCCTAATTTTAAAATATTTGCACACAGATGCTGGACTGGAGGGGACACCGGTCTGACTTGGTGTGAAACAGTTGTGCATGTCCCCGACGTTGGAATACAGTGGTACCTCAGGTTACAGACGCTTCAGGTTACAGACTCCGCTAACCCAGAAATATTACCTCAGGTAAAGAACTTTGCTTCAGGACGAGAACAGAAATCGCGCAGCAGCGGGAGGCCCCATTAGCTAAAGTGGTGCTTCAGGTTAAGAACAGTTTCAGGTTAAGAACGGAGCTCTGGAACGAATTAAGTTCTTAACCAGAGGTACCACGGTATAGGAATCTGCCTTACACCGCATCGGTCCATGTGAATGTAGCTGAAATCACTCACCACTCTTTTGTCTCCCCTTTCAGATGCTTCCTGGGCTTCACTCATCAGCTCCAAGGTCTCGTTTTGATTGGGGGGACAATAGTCTGTCCGCAGTACCAACTTCCTTTCCGAGCCAGATATCGCCACCCACAGAAATTCTGTGGAGGGGTCCGTCCCTTTGGAGCTGGGGTCGGCAACGTGAGGCCCATGGGCCAGATGCGGCCCACAAAGACCGTTTTACCAGCCCACAAGCTGCCCCCAAACCTTGCCGCCCTTTCGGCGAGTCCCCGTGCACTGTGCTAAACCAGCGGAGCATGCAGAGACTCAATGAGTGGCACCAGAAATCACGTCTGCGCATGCGCAGATACCGAACACCACTTCTTTGCATGCCCAGACGTCGAAAATCACTTCTGCACAGGCGTGAATTTCCGGTGTCGCGCTGCACGGGTCCAGCCCACGGACAATCTCCACGGGACTGATCCAGCCCATGGCTGGTAAACCTTGCTGACCCCTGCTTTGGAGATTTCTAGCTAGCACTGTGCCTTCTCTGGTGGTGTGCAGTGTGACATCACCTCCAGAGCATCCTTCTCTGTCCTTCCAGTAGCATTTATATTTTATTATTATAAGTGTCTTGGTCCTTTTTGAAAAAGAATTTAGAAATAATGGGCATAGGTACAAATTTTCTAAGGAGTATAGAGGCAATTTACAAAGAACAAAATGCAGAACTTATAATAAACAGTGGATTAATAGAGAGCTTCGAAATCACAAAGGGCACAAGACAGGGTTGCCCATTGTCACCTCTGTTATTTATATCAATATTGGAAGTACTACCTAAAAATATGAGACAGAAAGAATTACAGGGATAAAGTGTGGCAAAAAATAATATACGGTTAAAGCCTTCACCGACAATATAGTCTTGACAGTACAGGAACCTATAACTTCGACAGTGGAAGCATTAAAAGTAATTGAAGAATTTGGAATGTTGGCAGGATTGAAAATTAATAAGGGTAAAACAAAAATGATGGTGAAAAACATGAGCGTGGAACAAACAGATCAGCTGCAAAGTAAAACGGAAATAACAGTGGTAAAGAAAATAAAACATTTGTGGGTCTGGCTCTCCCCGAAAAACACAAACCTATTCAAGGACAATTATAAAACAACATGGAAAGAAATAAGGACAAATTTGGAAATACGGGACAGATTGAAACTGTCCTTCTGGGGAAGGATAGCAGCTATTATTATTTATTAAATCTGTATACCACCCTTCATTTGAGTATCTCAGGGTGGTTCACAGGGTAATAATACAAGATAAAAACACAAAATGTGTAACAAAAGCCAAACCAAACCAAACCAAAGCAAAACCATAACCCTATTCCCCCACCTTCTCCCACAGACACATTTTAAGTAGCACATAGTGCTAGTTTGGATACAAACCCATGTCTCCTCAGAAGTAAATATCATTGCATTCAGTGCGATTTATTCCCAGGTGAGTGGGTTTAGGGGCGCAGGTTTAACTACCTGCCTTGGAAATACCGTAAGACAGAAATTCAAACAAACATACATGCTACCAGCACATGGAAATGGGTGGCGACAGGGAGAAGAGGCAACACTTTGTCAGTAAGAGGAAAGAGAAGAAGGGAAAAGAACTCCTAAGTATTATGCAAAAGCTGCATTTAACATTTTAAGGTAGAAAATTGTGGGATAAAAGGTTTTCAACCTCTTCAATAATCTTTTATCACTCTGGGATGAAACACACAGTAAGAAGCAGTAGAACTGGCAGTAATGAAACTGTGAGGGTCTAAATTACTACTGCTGAACAATTATATCCAGAGATGAGAGTGTCCTCATTGGTCGTCTTCATCCCTGCCAGGTTTTCATTCTGCCCACTATATCAGTGCCATCCCCTAAGACCAAGCTCTCCAGTTCTTTGGTTCGGAGACTTTAGCACATAAACACTTCCATGCACTCTCTCTCTTTTCAAGCGTCTTTGGCGCTCGCGTTTTGACCTGTGCTGCTTTGTTCCGCCCAGTGCCTCTGCACTCATAATACCAAGTTCTACCCCTCTATATTTTAAATTGCCACAAATGCATTTGCCTTTATATTCACCCCAGAGGGAGGATTTTTCCAAACCAGACTCTCCTCGGCTCCTGTCGGCTTTGTCATGGACCATCAGTTTGAAAGCTTCTCTGCCACCTTTTTGAAATTGTTGTTGTTGTTGTTTGTTTGTTTGTTTGTTTGTTTATACTCTGCCCATCTGGCTGGATTGCCCAAGCCACTCTGGGCAGCTTCCAACAAAGTATTAAAATACAGTGGTACCTCAGGTTAAGAATTTAATTCGTTCTGGAGGTCTGTTTTTAACCTGAAATTGTTCTTAACCTGAAGCACCACTTTAGCTAATGGGGCCTCCTGCTGCCACTGCACTGCCAGAGCACGATTTCTGTTCTCATCCTGAAGCAAAGTTCTTAACCCGAGGTAATATTTCTGGATTAGCAGAGTCTGTAACCTGAAGCGTATGTAACCTGAAGCGTATGTAACCCAAGGTACCACTGTACAGTGGTCTGTTAAACATTAAAAGCTTCCCTGAACAGGGCTGCCTTCAGATGTCTTCTAAATGTCTGGTAATTGTTGTTCTCTTTGACATCAGCTGGGAGGGCGTTCCACAGGGCTGGTGCCACTACCGAGAAGGCCCTCTGCCTGGTTCCCTGTAACCTAACTTCTTGCAATGAGGGAACCGCCAGAAGGCCCTCAGCACTGGACCTCAATGTCCAGGCAGAACAATGGGGGTGGAGACACTCCTCCAGGTATACTGGACCGAGGCCATTTAGGGCTTTCAAGGTCAGCACCAACACTTTGAATTGTGCTCGGAAACGTACTGGGAGCCAATGTAGATCTTCCAAGACCGGTGTTATGTGGTCTCGGCAGACGCTCCCAGTCACCAGTCTAGCTGCCACATTCTGGATTAGTTGTAGTTTCCGGGTCACCTTCAAAGGTAGCCCCACGTAGAGCGCATTGAAGTAGTCCAAGCGAGAGATAACTAGAGCATGCGCCACTCTGGCGATTCAGTCCGCGGGCAGGTAGGGTCTCAGCCTGCGTACCAGACGGAGCAGGTAAACAGGTGCCCTGGGCACAGAATTGACCTGCGCCTCCATGGACAGCTGTGAGTCCAAAATGACTTTTATTTTAAGAACCAATGGTCTGGGTTCATCCCAGTTCAAGTGGGGCCTGTCTCTTTCGTACAGGCCCAGTTTGTCCCAAAATGTTCCCCCAGGGTGCCTAGCAAATCCAAACCCCTCCTTGGTATGCTATTCATGCATTAAGACTGCAAAGCTGCCCCTACGTCTGGAACCCGTAGCATTTCAGAGAAAGATACCCAGGGAGATCCTTGCTTTCAACATCCTCCCTAGCAGCCTAAACTTTCCTTCCATCGTCTCACAACAACATTTCCCTATGTCCTTGGTGCTGGCGTGTACCATGGTCACTGGTTCCATCCCAGCACTATCTACAGACTATTTAGACGATAAGACACACCGCAGGCATGCAAATAACTCTGCCGTCTGCACACCCATCACCCCCCTCCGGCAAGCAATCTATGTTCCTCATGATCAAATCGCCAGCTGATGTTTTATTATTGTGCTGTCAATGACAAACCTAGACAGCATCTTAAAAAGCAGAGACATCACCTTACCAACAAAGGTCCGTATAGTTAAAGCCATGGTTTTCCCAGTAGTGATGTAGGGAAGTGAGAGCTGGACTATCAAGAAGGCCGAAGAATGTATGCTTTTGAATTCTGGTGCTAGAGGAGACTCTTGAGAGTCCCATGGTCTGCAAGAAGATCAAGCCTATCTATTCTGAAGGAAATCAGCCCTGAGTGCTCACTGGAAGGACAGATCCTGAAGCTGAGGCTCCATTACTTTGGGCACCTCAGGAGAAGAGAAGACTCCCCGGAAAAGACCCTGATGTTGGGAAAGATGGAGGGTCACAAAGAGTCAGACATGGCTAAACGACTAAACAACAACAACAATTATTATGCTGTAAGCCACACAGTGTGTTGGGGAAACCCAGTCGGATGGGCAAGATATAAATGATTTTTTAAAAATATTATATTATTATTATTAATAATAATAATTCCTCACAAACATGCATCCATCACCTTCAACGTTGCCAAGCACTCCTCTGCAAACAGCAAAAGCCCACTAAGAACTGTGGTTTTACTTTTTGGAGTTTGTAAGGCAACATTCACTTTAAAAATGACTGCTCATTTTAAGTAACTGGAAAAATCTATCTACCTTATTTTATGTCATCCTCTTTTATTCCACTGTACACATTTGGATAACGCATGTTTTCTACTTTGTCTCCTTTAACTCTCTGTGCTGTTCCGTCAACCATAATAATAAAGATTTGATTCGATTCCTCTCTTACATGCCTTTTCTTCGAACCAAAATCCCCCAAATACTGCAACCCTTTCTGCAACTTCTGGGGAAGTCTCTCCTCCTCTTGATGACTTCTGGTTTCTCCTTTCTGAACCTTTTCCAGATCAACAATATCCTTTTTGACCCAGCCTGGGCGCTCTTTAGATATTTCGGACTACAGTTCCCATGAGCTCCATCTCTCTCCCTCTCTTGCGCAGACCCACATACTTTAACTCAGGCTGCCAAAAGTTTTGTTTATCCAGTTAGACAAACTTTCGTTTTATTTTTTAAAAAGCTATTTTATGAGTTTTGCATTAAGCACGTCTTCCATGGGGTTGCTGGGAGACAGTAAACACAACATCTCGTTTATCTTTCAAATATCACTGCATTTGAATCGCTGGTTGCCGTTTCTTAAAAATGAAATAAAAACCCACGATTCTCAGGCCACACTATTTAACTTCCTGTCTCCTCCAAAAAGAGTTATCCTCCTAACTCTAGGACCAGCAAGGAGGCTAGAATCAGAGGCAGCGTCAGCTTCAGAGCAAGTAAAAGGTGACATGGTAGAAATTTATAAAACCATGCATGGCATGTAGAAAAATATTTCTCCCTCTTTCGCAACACTGGAACTCGTGGGCATCCAATGGAAGAAGGCTGGAAGATTCAGGACAGATGGGGGGAAAGGACTGCTTTACGCAGTGCGTTGTTAAACTATGGAACTCCCTGCCACAGGAGGCAGTTGGCAGTCACCAAGTTGGATGCCTTTAAAAGAGGATTAAACAAATTCATGGAAGGGAGCATTGTCAGGGACTACTAGCCACCTCTTGGAAGCTTTTAATGTTTGATGCATTACTGTATTTTAATATTTTGTTGGAAGCCACCCAGAGTGGCTGGGGAAGCCCAGCCAGATGGGTGGGGTATAAATAATAATTTATTATTATTATTATTATTATTATTCCACGGTGCAGGATACTCAGCTATTGCTCTGGCACACAAGCAGGCAGATTCCTCTGTTCATTAAGATTTACTGTTGTTGTTTAGTCGTGTCTGACTCTTCGTGACCCCTGGACCAGAGCACGCCAGGCCCTCCTGTCTTCCACTGCCTCCCGCAGTTTGGTCAAACTCATGTTTGTAGCTTCGAGAACACTGTCCAACCATCTCGTCCTCTGTCGTCCCCTTCTCCTTGTGCCCTCCATCTTTCCCAACATCAGGGTCTTTTCCAGGGAGTCTTCTCTTCTCATGAGGTGGCCAAAGTCTTGGAGCCTCAGCTTCAGGATCTGTCCTTCCAGTGAGCACTCAGGGCTGATTTCCTTCAGAATGGAGAGGTTTGATCTTCTTGCAGTCCATGGGACTCTCAAGAGTCTCCTCCAGCACCAGACTTCAAAAGCATCCATTCTTCGGTGATCAGCCTTCTTTATGGTCCAGCTCTCACTTCCATACATCACTTCTGGGAAGACCATACCTTTTACTACGCGGACCTTTGTTGGCAAGGTGATGTCTCTACTTTTTAAGATGCTGTCTTAATTTACTGTTAGTGCCTTTTATTATTTCTATCTTGCTCTTATTTCCTACAGCAAGTACCCAGGGCAGACTACACGAATTATGTTCCTAGCAACTGATATTAGGAGATACACTGTCTCTGAACATGGAGGCTCTCTGTAAGATCCCCATTACTAATACCAACTTGTATATATTTCTTTTAATCCTCCCCACAAGTCCCTCCCCACACTCTTCGTGTATCTGTCTTTTTTTCCCCTTTTCCTCCTCCTTGATTGCAAATCAGCAGGCAAAGTTTCTCGTCAATATTTACCTGGTGCAAAGCGCAGCGGGGCTCGGGAAGCAACGGTTAAAACAACTAAACCACTGTCGAACAGCAGGGCGTGCAAATTGAGCCAGCGTGGTTACAGCGGTGAGAATGTCAGGCCAGGACCCAGGAGACCAGGGTTCGAATCTCCCACTCAGCTGCGGAAGAAGCTCACAGGGTGGGCCTTGGGCCGCTCACTGCCTCTGAACCTGACCCACCTCACAGAGTTGTCCTGGGAATTAAACGAGGAGGGACAGAACCATGCACTCCACCTGGGGGTGGGGGAGGTGGGATATGAATGCAATAAACATTCAGGGCAGCTGTTTACCAGCTCCATCTGGTACATAGACTGAGACCCTATCTGCCTGCAGACTGTCTTGCCAGAGTGGTGCATGCTCTGGTTATCTCCCACTTGGACTACTGCAATGCACTCTACGTGGGGCTCCCTTTGAAGGTGACCGGAAACTACAACTAATCCAGAATGTGGCAGCTAGACTGGTGACTGGGAGCGGCTGCCAAGACCATATAACACCAGTCTACATTGACCTACATTGGCTCCCAGTACGTTTCCGAGCACAATTCAAAGTGTTGGTGCTGACCATGAAAGCCCTAAACGGCCTCGGTCCAGTATATCTGAAGGAGCGTCTCCACCCCATTGTTCTACCCGGACACTGAGGTCCAGCACCGAGGGCCTTCTGGCGGTTCCCTCATTGCGAGAAGCCAAGTTACAGGGAACCAGGCAGAGGGCCTTCTTGGTAGTGGCGCCCTCCCTGTGGAACGCCCTCCCACCAGATGTCAAAGAGAACAACAACTACCAGACTTTTAGAAGACATCTGAAGGCAGCCCTATTTAGGGAAGCTTTTAACGTTTGATGTATTACAGTATTTTAATATTTTTGGGGGAAGCCGCCCAGAGTAGCTGGGGAAGCCCGGCCAGATGGGCGGGGAAGAAATAATAAATTATTTATTATTATTATTATTATTATTATTATTATTATTATTATTAACCAGGGGTCAGCAAACTTACCGCCCCTTGGGCCGGTGTCTCCAGCGGCGGGCCGGAGGGCGGGGGAGCGCCCATACGCGTGAACACACTCTATTTCCGGCACACTTCTGGGTCGGAGGAGCACCGGAAATAGCTTGTGCGCATGCGCACGGGCCTCCTCCGACCCGGAAGTGCACCGGAAATAACACTTGCGCATGCGCAAATAACGCTTGCGCATGCGCACAAGCCATTTCCAATGCTCCTCCGACCCGAAAGTGGGCAGCCGCGCAGCACAGCACCGGTAAGAGTGGGGGGTTACCACAGACCGGATAAACGAGTCCCTCGGGCCTTATCCAGCCCGCGGGTCTTAGTTTGGGGACCCCTGCGATAAACAATATAAATTCAATGCAATGGAACACCACACAAGGATGGAAACAAGGACGAGGATAAAAGCTGCACCTGCTGTCACAGAATCCTAGAATTGTTGGAAGGGACCCAACGGTCATCTAGTCCAACCCTGCCCTGCAATGCAGAAATCTCAGCTAAAGCATCCCTGACAGGTGGCCACCCAACCTCTGCTTAGAAACCTCCAAGGAAGGATCAGTTCCACTGTCAAACAGGTCACAAAGCCTTTCCAGCGAAGGAAAAGGTGGCAGGTTTACAGCAGGGAAGCTAAACAGTAGAATATCTGGCAGGGCTGGGGGAGAGGAGGATAATAAACTGAAATTGAATTGAAATTGAAATACTTTGTTGTCACTTGTACAACTTGTATGCAGTGAGATTACACCAGCACCCCCACTCATCTCTCTTAGTCTTAATTCCCCTCGTTTACTGACGCACACCCACCAAACCCCAAAGTCAGTTGCCCTGTTGTTATCTTTTCATTCATCAGCCTAACAGCCCAGGATAGAAACTGTTCTTTACCCTGTTGGTGCTACTAATCCTGCTTCTATATTTTTTGCCCGAGGGCAGGAGATCAAGAAAGTGCCAGCCAGAGTGTGAATAATCATCCCTGAGAATTTTCCTCACTCTCCTGAGGCAACGTTCTTCTGCTATTTCATCCAGCGGATTCACGAGACAGCCCATAATATCTTGCGCTATATTTGCCACCCTCTGTAGGCACTTCCTATCAGATGATGTCAAACCAGCGTACCACACCGTGATGCAGTAGGAAAGGACACTTTCTATTGTGGACCGGTAGAAGGAGACCATCAAATGTTGATTGACATCGTTCTTCCGCAATACTCTGAGGAGATGGAGTCTCTGTTGGGCTTTCTTAACCACTTGGGTTGTATTTATTTTCCAAGGAAGGTCTTCACTGAGATAAACTGCTAGGAATTAAAGGAAGAGACTCTCTCCACACAGCCCTCCCCAGTGTACAGCGGGGCTAGTTCTCTCTTCCTCTGAAAGTCCAACACCATCTCCTTTGTCTCGCTGATATTAAGGTGCAAGTTGTTCCCTAGGCACCATGTAGATATTTTTTGGACCTCTCCTCTATACGCTGATTCGTCTCCACCTAAAAAAGTTCCTTCCAGTAGCACCTTAAAGACCAACTAAGTTAGTTCTTGGTATGAGCTTTCATGTGCATGCACACTTCTTCAGATACCACCTGTCTCCACCTGTTATTAAACCCATTATGGTGGTGTCATCTGCAAACTTTATAATTGCAGTAGACGGGTCAGATGATACACAATCGTATGTATACAATGAATACAGGTCACACATTCCTGGGGTGTACTTAGCACACATCCCTGGGGTGTGCCAGTGCTGATTGTTAAGGAATTAGATGTTACATGTCCGATCTTCACTGTTTCTGTCCGATCTATCAGAAAGTCTTTAATCCTGTCACAGATGGTAGGAGAAAGGTTCATGTTCATATAGAATCATAATAAATGCATCAGAGAAGAGGGATATCCCCTTCCACGGGTTCTGAAGGGCGGGGGGCAGGGAGGGAAGCCACCACCCCAACAAATGTGCACCAGGGACGTGCTATTTTTAGCTCCTCGGGGTTGTCATGACAACCAATCTGCTTTTGGAGCACTGAGGAAGCATCCGAGAGGGATTCGGAAACCCAGCGATCGATGACTGCAAAACAAATTGCACCCGTTCTCTCTGGGGGGGAGATCACCGTTTTCCCGGGAAGCCCATAAACCATGGAAGGAGCATGACCCAAAAGGAAAGCTGTGAGCAGCCTGGCCCAAGATCTGCAGCGGTGGTTTCTCCCTCGGCAATTTGTATTCTCCGGGTTTGGACAAAGAGATAAAGCAAATGTAAGAAGAGGCTGCTGGATGAGGCAACGAGCCCATCTCTTCCAGCTTCTTGTTCCCACATCGGCCAACCAATGGGAAACCCTCGAGCAGTATTCGAACTCGCGGCAGTGAGTTCCATAGTTTAAAGGTAAAGGTAAAGGGACCCCTGACCATTAGGTCCAGTTGTGGCCAACTCTGGGGTTGCGGTGCTCATCTCGCTTTACTGGCTGAGGGAGCCGGCGTACAGCTTCCGGGTCATGTGGCCAGCATGACTAAGCCACTTCTGGCGAACCAGAGCAGCACATGGAAATGCCGTTTACCTTCCCGCTGGAGCGATACCTATTTATCTACTAGCACTTTGACGTGCTTTCGAACTGCTAGGTTGGCAGGAGCTAGGACCGAGCAACGGGCGTTCACCCCGTCACGGGGATTCGAATCGCCAACCTTCTGATCGGCAAGTCCTAGGCTCTGTGGTTTAACCCACAGCGCCACCTGCGTTCCCGTTCCATAGTTTAACAGCACACAAAGATGCTCTGCCTCCATTGAGAGTATAAAATAAAAACAAAAATTAATGGTTTTATAAGGTGTGTGTCTTCGTTTCTCAATTTAACTTGCGGTTATTTTTATCAATCTTAATTATCCTTCATTGCAAATGTTAAGAGTGAATTTCCGTTTAATTGTTTGCTGATGTTCTGAGAGTTAATGTTGTTGTTTATTGTTATATTCTAATAGATTATTGAATATTACTTTATTTGATATGAGTCATTCCATTTTAAAGTCACGTTTCAACGAAAGGGTTTTCCGTTTTGGAGGTGCTTCGCAAAATGAATCTCCTATGGGCTTGCTTCGCAAGACCACAATGTCTTGCGAGTTCCTGCTGGTTTTTTTTCCTTCCTCCCCCCTTTTTCTAAGCCGCTAAGCCGCTTATCAGCTGATCCGATCAGCAGATAAGCTGCTAAAAGCCGCTAATAGCGCTAATCCGCTAATCCGTCAATGGGCTTGCTTCGCAAGACGAAAAAACCGCTAGGCGAAGAGAATACCAGAACGGATTCTTTTCGTCTTGCGAGGCACCACTGAATTCTGTTGCAGGTCCCTGCTTGTGCTTTCTGCGTTTCTCCACTCAGAAAAGGCTGTGGATTGTCCTTGGGATCTGCAAGCGCAAAGCCCTCGGGTTCAACAGCAGTGGATCACGCTCACAAACAACCTCCTTCTCCCCCCCCCCCCACTGCTGATTTTTCGGATGTACCCCCCTATGAGCAAGGTGCATGTCCCAAAACGGGCTTAAATGCAGCAGGAAACGTTCTGGAAAAAGAAAGTCCAAGGCCTGCCATTGCCCCGGCCAAGTGTGTGTTATTCTC
Organism: Podarcis vaucheri; assembly: GCF_965113315.1. Classification (NCBI taxonomy): domain Eukaryota; kingdom Metazoa; phylum Chordata; class Lepidosauria; order Squamata; family Lacertidae; genus Podarcis; species Podarcis vaucheri. The sequence goes on from NC_138761.1 coordinate 4,614,781, forward strand.
CTGCAGCCTCGTGGCTCAGGAGGTGGCTGCTCCCCGCGGAGACGGACGCCCGGGGGTTTACTTGCCTGCGTTAAACACAAGCAATTAGCTCTAAAGAGGGCAAGGGAGGCAGAGAGGCTGAAAACACGCAAACAAACTCCCAACGTCGCCCCACTGGGGCGGCCGGCCTCCGAGTGTGTGTGTGTGTTTGCGTGCAGTTATTGTGACAGAAAATTTGTGTACACACAACTCGCTCCTATAAATAGCACAGGACCAGCCTAGTGAGGCCAGCTCTGGCTCAGAGGAGTTCCGGGTCTGAAAGCAGGAACAGCAGCAGTTCCACGCTGAGTTGCACCCTGGGGTTTTTCGTAAAAAGCAGTTTGTTTAGACACTTAAGAGGCGCCCATTGTATCGGGCCATTGGCCCCTCTACTCCAGCATCCTGCGGCATCCTACTGCGGGAAACTGCGAAAGTAGGACCAGAGTGCAAGAGAGCTTTCCCCTCCTACAGTTTCCAGCAATAGGAATAGAATAGAATAGAATTTTATTATTACAGTCACAGACACTCACCTACAGGTGGTACCTAACACCAAGAAAACTAGCGCTAATGCGCCCAGGAACCTCACCAAAATGCTGGAGAGCGTTCACCTCCACAGGCACATACCTCCACATGTGGTGGGAGTGCCCCAAAATCCAACTATTCTGGACAACAGCCACACGAGAAATATGTAAAATAACTAAGCAAGTACAGTGGTGCCCCGCAATACGAATGCCTCGCAAGACGGAAAACTCGCTAGACGAAAGAGTTTTCCGTTTTGGAGGTGCTTCGCAAAACGAATTTCCTATGGGCTTGCTTCACAAGACGACAATGTCTTGCAAGTTCCTGCTGGTTTTTTTTCCTCCCCCCCTTTTTCTAAGCCGCTAAGCCTCTTATCAGCTGATCCGATCAGCAGATAAGCCGCTAAAAGCTGCTAATAGCGCTAATCCGCTAATCCGTCAATGGGCTTGCTTCGCAAGACGAAAAAACCGCTAGACGAAGAGAATCACAGAACGGATTCTTTTCGTCTTGCGAGGCACCACTGTATTAGACATCACCCCAGAATCGGCCCTACTAAACATCTTCCAAGACAACAATGCCCATTTACACCACAAAGAACTCATAACCCACCTACTTTCAGCAGCCAGAAACACCATAACCAGACACTGGAGAGACCTGTCAGGAATAAGCATGGACCAATGGTACCAAATAGTATGGGAAACAGCCCTACTAGAAAAATTACCAATAAACTGAAACAGAAGAAGACGCCTTTACCCCTGTATGGCTCCCCTTTATCACATACACAGCCCAAAAAGACAATGACAATAATCCACCAACAGCATACAAATCAATATGGCTAACCTGATCCAAAACACTCACCCACCCCACTCACACATGAAAACAAAGACCACCACAGCCAACCACACAAACAACCACACCCTAGGCCAACCCCAACCTCTCTCACCACCAAAGGAACACAAGGAACACTGACACCAAACCCTACATACATTAAGCATAACAGAAACATTGCCACCTGACCCCCCCACCCATCTTCCCCCCTCCACCCCCTTCCCCCCCACTAATGTCTCAACAAATGAAACGGATTTGTAAAAATGTTACATTGAAAAAATACGAGAGACATTACACTTACTTCTGTAAAACAAGAAAATCTTTAATAAAAAAAATGAAATTAAATTAAAAATTACGGTCACAGACCAGTTCCGGGTCACTTACAACATCAGGAAAATCATAAAACACAACAGGAATACATTGAATTGCAATTGGGTATAACAGAGACAATTCAGATATAGCGGCAGTTAAAAAATAATAATAAATCTTGATCACCAAAATATAACCTAAAATTGTCATTTAAAACCTCAATCATTTTGGTAGCACAGCTTGTTCCCTAAGTTTTATGGCAGTCGCACCCTGAGCGTGATCTCTAGATCCTTGTCCTCTACCAGGAGTTTTAGACACTGAAGTTCGGACCCATTTGGAGATTTTTGTATAACAGGAGTGATAAATACCAAGCGTATATCCCCATAGAAACGGCAGGGTAACAAGACATGAGAGACAGTTTCTAATGTCTACTGGCCTCGGTCCAGTATACCTGAAGGAGCGTCTCCACCCCCATCGTTCTGCCCGGACGCTGAGGTCCAGCTCCAAGGGCCTTCTGGCGGTTCCCTCACTGCGAGAAGCCACGTTACAGGGAAGCAGGCAGAGGGCCTTCTCGGTAGTGGCGCCTTCCCTGCGGAACACCCTCCCACCAGATGTCAAAGAGAACAACAACTACCAGGCTTTTAGAAGACATCTGAAGGCAGCCCTGTTTAGGGAAGCTTTTAATGTTTGATGTATCACAGTATTTTAATATTCTTTTGGAAGCCGCCCAGAGTGGCTGGGGAAACCCAGCCAGATGGGCGGGGTATAAATAATAAATTATTATTATTATTATTATTATTATTATTATTATTATTATTATTATTATTTCTTCCGTCAAGCCTCGGGGGCAGACTCGTTCCACGTACGGTTTACCCTCAAATCTGCCCTGCAGTAAGGCAGACGGCAGCACGTTGAACCTAGCGAGGCTAAATGACCTTCCCAGCAATAGGTATTCCGCATTGCTGCCTCCATTCTGCGGATGCTGAGCTTTGCATCCTGGCTAGTCGACATCGAGAGCTCTTTCCGCCTCCGTGAATTTGTCCCGCCCTTTTTTAAAGCCATCCAAGTAGGTGGCAGGGAAACTGTGGCAGGGAGTTCCACAGCCCCACAGTCCTTTCTTTTACCTGTCCCAAATCTCCCAAGGTTCAGCTTTGCTGGATGAATCCTGGTGCTCTGAGAGAGGGAGAAAAACCTTTCTCCATCCCCAGTCAGTTAAAGGAAGTGGGCTCTGATTCGCCGGGAGATTAGAAGACCAAAGAGGGGCCTTTTCAAAGGACTTTTCAAAGACTTAGGGCTCATCCACACACATCCTCCATTTGCCCTACTGCTTTCACCCGGGGAAACTCAAAAGTTCAGCGCTGAATTGGAACAAATGAGAATCGGGGTTTCTTTGGATTGCCAATGAAGCTGAAAGTTGAAAGGTTCAGGGTGGATAAAACACAAGAGTGGGACATTTCTGCAGTGGTACCTGTTTGCTGAATGCTCTCCCCAAGGAGGTTCAGCTGGTGCCTTCATTATCATCATCATCATCATCACTACTACTACAAAGCACAAACAATTGTCTCTCTTCCCTTCTTATTAACCTATTGTGTTTCCAGCCCACTACTTTTTTCTAACAGGCTCAAGGTTGCTTACGTGATTCTCCCCCCTCCCTCATTTAATCCCCCCCCCCAAAACAACCCTGTGAGCTTGGTTCGGCCGAGAGGAAGTCACTGGCCCCCAAGCTCCCCCAGTGACCTTTATGTCAAGTGGGGATTTGAACCCAGGTCCTAGTCCGACACTCTAACCACTACACTGCCCTGCCTTTCCTCCAGAGACAGCATCTCTGAAACAGCTGTTGGCTGTCTCCAGGTTCATGAGACCCGTCAGGATGTGGTTCCGCCAGCCGTGTTCTGCAGCCAGCCTACGCCGTTTCAAAAGGCCGGCTTTTCCGAATACTAAGCACACATACACAAAAGCACGCATGTGAAGCCCTGGAGAGAGAACAGGCGCACGTGCTTCTCCCTTCGCCAAAGGCCCAGAAATAGTGATGTGATAAACACACACTCCATCCTTTCTGAATGACACACTCAGACCCCGGGGCAGAGGAAGGAGGGTGCGGTCCGCCCCGGGTGCCACTACTGAGGGGGGTGACAAAATGTCAGGCGGCACTCCCCGCGAGGCCTGCAGCACACCTGAGCCACGCGTATCTCCTGGGAGGCAGGCTGCACGCTGCCCAATGGTCCACCCACTGCCTCCCTCCCCAGCTTAGGGCGACTGAATGGGAAGAGGCAGGCAGACTCCGGAAGCCCCACCCCTATGGGTAGCTCACCCCGCCCTCAGCCCGCCCCTATGGGTGGCTCACTCCGCCCTCACCTCGCTCCGCCCCATGGGAGGCTTGTCCCGCCCTCACCTTGCCCCACCCAATGGGCAACTTGCTCTGCCCTCGCCTTGCTCCGCCCCTATGGGTGGCTCGCTCCGCCCTCACCTCGCTCCACCCTATGGGCGGCTTGTCCCGCCCTCACCTTGCCCCGCCCAATGGGCAACTTGCTCTGCCCTCGCCTTGCTCCGCCCCTATGGGCAGCTCGCTCCGCCCTCACTTGCCTCACCCCTATGGGTAGCTCGCCCCGCCCTCAGCCTGCCCCTATGGGTGGCTCGCTCCGCCCTCACCTTGCTCCACCCCATGGACGGATGTCCCGCCCTCACTTTGCCCCGCCCAATGGGCAACTTGCTCTGCCCTCACCTTGCTCCGCCCCTATGGACAGCTCACTCCGCCCTCACTTGCCCCGCCCTATGGGCAGCTTGCTCCGCCCTCACTTGCCCCGCCCCTATGGGCTGTTTGCTCTGCCCCTGGGCGCGCCACCCCAGGAGCCTGAGTGGCTTCCTACGCCACTGCTCAGACCTCCATAGCTACCATTCACAGCTATGCTACAAACAACCTCTGCCTTGGTTGCAGAGAAGACATGACGCCAAGCCCTGGTGCAAGGATTTTAGCCATGGCTTGCCAGAAGCTTCTGAATTGGCAAGCCACAGTTTGTGACCACCCAGCAAGCAAGATTCTGGAAACCGTGCTTTGAGGTGATTTGGCATTAAGGCACCTGTAGCCAACATGATGCTGTCCAGGCGTTGCGGATGACAGTTCCATTGGCCATACCAGCTGGGGATGATGGGAGATGTAGTACAACAACATCTGGAGCACACTGTATTGGCTAACCCTGGTGTAAGGTTGTTTACCTGAAGGAGTGTCTCCACCCCCATTGTTCTGCCCGGACGCTGAGGTCCAGCGCCGAGGGCCTTCTGGCTCTTCCCTCATTGCGAGAAGCAAAGCTACAGGGAACCAGGCATAGGGCCTTCTTGGTGGTGGCGCCCGCCCTGTGGAATGCCTTCCCAGCAGATGTCAAGGAGATAAACAACTATCTTATGTTTAGAAGACATCTGAAGGCAGCCCTGTTCAGGGAAGTTTTTAATGTGTGACATTTTGATGTATTTTTAATCTTTGTTGGAAGCGGCCAGCCAGATGGGCGGGGTACAAATAATATATTATTATTATTATTATTATTATTAAAGGTGTTCAGGGGACCTGCATATCTTGCCTACCAGGCCTTCGGCACTCTAGTCCCTGAGCCACCCAGCCTAGGCTTTGTAAGTCAGGTCACTGGCTGGTCACTGTGGGAAAACATGATGAGACTTTGCTATGATGCAGCAGGGCTCTCTTTACGCAGATCTGGCGGGAGAAATCCCCCACTGCAGGGGGGGGGAGCTATATTTATGAGATGTCACCCTGACCTCTGAAGAGGCTTGTCTGACAGACACCTCGAGTTCACTTTCCCAGTGGCTTGTGGTGAAATCCATAGAGCTCTTAATGGCCTCATTTGTTTGTGACTGCAATTAGTTACTCTGGAAAGCACTCTCTTTTTTTAAAAAAAGTATTTATTCGCTTGCTTCAGTGTGTCCAAATCCTTTATTCCCATCCATTGGAAAGAAGCTTCAAATCAACACAAGATAAACACACGGAAGTGTTAACACGTGAACTTTGCCCTTGCTTTACGTCTTGAAAGCAAATATTCACACGGCATTTAACTGCGTGGTGAGCAAGCATGTCTGCGGGGATTGCAAGCTAATCTTTATTTCATGCCAACAGTGGAATGGTTTGCACATCATGCTAAGTCAAAACCACGCATGCGAGTTCTGCAAGAGGAGCTAGCACTCGCCTTCTTCCTCTTTGGTTTTCTTACTGCTACCCTAAGTCAAGCCACAGTTTAGCTTAGCATCCAGTCGTCCAGTTCTGGGCACCACAGTTCAAGAAGGACACTGACAAACTGGAACGTGTCCAGAGGAGGGCAACCCAAATGGTCAAAGGCCTGGAAACGATGCCTCATGAGGAACGGCTAAGGGAGCTGGGCATGTTTAGCCTGGAGAAGAGGAGGTTAAGGGGTGATATGATAGCCATGTTCAAATATATAAAAGGATGTCACATAGAGGAGGGAGAAAGGCTGTTTTCTGCTGCTCCAGAGAAGCGGACACAGAGCAATGGATCCAAACTACAAGAAAGAAGATTCCACCTAAACATTAGGAAGAACTTCCTGACAGTAAGAGCTGTTTGACAGTGGAATTTGCTGCCAAGGAGTGTGGTGGAGTCTCCTACTTTGGAGGTCTTTAAGCAGAGGCTTGACAACCATATGTCAGGAGTGCTCTGATGGTGTTTGCTGCTTGGCAGGGGGTTCGACTCGATGGCCCTTGTGGTCTCTTCCAACTCTTCTAGGATTCTATTATCCCAATCCAGCCTCAAGCCACAAACCACTGGAGAAACTTGGTTTGCAGCTCATGGTTTGTCTGGCAAGAGCTGAACTGTGAGCTTGTGAGCCTGCGTTCAGACGATGCACTAAGCCATGGGTAGGCAAACTAAGGCCCGGGGGCCAGATCTGGCCCAATCGCCTTCTAAATCCGGCCTGCGGATGTTCCAGGAATCAGTGTGTTTTTACATAATAATAATAGTAATAAATTTTCATTTATACCCCGCCCTTCCCGGTTCAGAAAAAGGGGCTCAGGGCGGTAAGTGAAGAGGCTTGCAACCTTACTACCCATAGCAGAGAATTTGCAGGCCCAGTCAACCTGCCTCACCTTTTGACTCTAATCTGAAGGAAAGCCCAGTGAAAATATTTATTTCCCAAGGATTGCGCGAGTACAACATGCTCGTGGCCCTTCCGATTCTTACCTCCACCTGCCTCCCAGTGCCTTCATCAGCTTTCTCTCTGCATAAAGGATCTCTTTCATTTGGGGCTGGTATTAAAACGTTCTTTTATATTTCAGTTATAAGCTCTTCCCCAAATGCCCCAAGTCAAGAGTTGACTTTCTTCTTTCTATTTGCTACAAGCAAATTTAGCTTTAACATAGAAAGTCTAAGCCTCATCCACGGAACAGCCCTTTCGTTTCTTCTGCTTTATTTTTATTTCATTAGCCAAAAAATGAAGGTTTAGGAAAAGCATGGAAATTCATCCTGGCTAGTCAAAGATCAAGGAAAGGTTTTTCCCAAGCCAGAGCTCCAGGTGTGGTCTAAATGTGGTTTGATCTCAGACGAGGAAGGTGGAGAGGAGGTTAGTGAATTTTATCTTGCTATTGCCTTATATTTTACTTAAAAATATGAATCAGTAATGACCAACTGCGGGACAGAGCTTAGGACTTGCCGATCAGAAGGTTGGCGGTTCGAATCCCCACGACGGGGTGAGCTCCCGTTGCTCAGTCCCTGCTCCTGCCCACCTAACAGTTCAAAAAGCACGAAGTGCAAGTAGATAAATAGGCACCGCTCCGGCGGGAAGGTAAACGGTGTTTCCATGCACTACTCTAGTTCGCCAGAAGCGGCTTAGTCATGCTGGCCACATGACCCAGAAGCTGTACGCCGGCTCCCTCAGCCAATAAAGTGAGATGAGCGCCGCAACCCCAGAGTCGTCCGTGACTGGACCTAATGGTCAGGGGTCCCTTTGCCTTTCCCTTTAATGACCAACTGCAACAACCACTTCCATTTTCATCACTGGACATATGGAAAATAAAGTCTTTGAGTTGCATGCCTTTTCAACTTCTGACCATCTTTTCCTTTCGATACAACTTCAAAAAAAATGTGATTCATATTGTATATACCTGATATAACTTTTCCTACTGGTTACTTTATGCCTCCACCCTGATCCCATCTGGTTTGACTGTTCTTTACTGTTTGGTCATTGACTTGTTCTTGGAACTGCTTTGTATCACTTTCATAAAAATCCCAATAAAAAAATATTTTTTAAAAAATCCAGAAGGCACCGCGTTGTCTAAACCAAGCATCTTTCCCCCGCTTCCCAACGCAGGCAACTGGACTAGCATAGTGGACTCTCTTTGCAAGAGTTATTACTCAAGGGGAAATCTCAGCTGCTCCCCTAAAGGAGGAAGCCATCCCTGAATGATATGCAATCTCCTGGGATAAAGAGCAGAGCATACTGTTTGTACTGTTTACAGACCTTGTGCTGCTCTCCAGTGCATCATTCTGTGCCCAAAATATCTGAAACAGTGGACTTTTAGAAGACATCTAAAGGCAACCCTGTTTAGGGAAGCTTTTGACATTTGATAAATTATTGTATTTTACTACTTTGCTGGAAGCCGCCCAGAGTGGCTGGGGGGACCCAGCCAGATGGGCAGGGTAGAAGTATATTATTATTATTATTATTATTATTATTATTATTATTACACCCAGGGGTTTCACAAAGGCCCTTCATCATTCACCCTTTGAATCGTGGAGTTCACATAAATTATGCCCACCAATATTTATTTATTTGTTTCAAACATTTAGATCTCACCTTTCTTAAAAAGTTCAAGGCAGACCTGTAGAAACTGCCTGCTTCCCTATGGACCTACCGTATTTTTCACTCTATAAGACGCACCAGACCACAAGACGCACCTAGTTTTTGGAGGAGGAAAACAAGAAAAAAATATTCTGAATCTCAGAAGCCAGAACAGCAAGAGGGATCGCTGCGCAGCGAAAGCAGCAATCCCTCTTGCTGTTCTGGCTTCTGGGATAGCTGCGCAGCCTGCATTCGCCCCATAAGACACACACACATTCCCCCTTACTTTTTAGGAGGGGAAAAGTAAGTCTGATAGAGCAAAAAATACGGTAATTTTTGCTGGGATGCCATGAGGGTCGGATTTAGGTTTGATTGGGCCCTAAGCTACTGAAGGGAATTGGCCCCTTTATATGTCCAGCTGTCCTTTGTCAACAACAAATTGTCGCTGTTTTTTTGTGTTGAATATATGCCAGTGTGGTGTAGTGGTTAAGAGCGGTAGTCACGTAATCTGGGTAACCGGGTTCGCGTCTCCGCTCCTCCACATGCAGCTGCTGGGTGACCTTGGGCCAGTCACACTTCTTTGAAGTCTCTCAGCCCCACTCACCTCACAGAGTGTTTGTTGTGGGGGAGGAAGGGAAAGGAGAATGTTAGCCGCTTTGAGACTCTTTAAAGGGAGTGAAAGGCGGGATATCAAATCCAAACTCTTCTTCTTCTTCTTCTTCTTCTTCTATATGGTAATTGATGGACCTAATAGGTATCTCAAGCCATTTGCACAAAACAAAATGTGCATTTTATCAAAGTAATTGTTGAAAAGTCCATGCAGAATGTAGGCACCCTATATATAGAAATGAGCAAACCAGTGATATTTTAGGGAGCAGGCGGGGCCCATGACTTACATCATAGGAGCCTAAGCAGCACAAAACACTGTTGCTGTATGTAGGTTTTATTTTATTTGGTTTTTTATCTTATATTTTGGAAATGTATATCCAGGTTTTTTTCCTTTAATTTTTTTGGGGGGCCCCCAAGAGAGTGGGGCCCGAAGCTATAGCTCGTTTAGCTTATAGATAAATCCGGCACTGGGTGCCGCATGCAAACGCACACAGTGCCAATTTCTCAGCAACCAAATCACAGGGGAGGTCTGAGGGTGGGGGGGGCGCTTTAAGTCATTAGAGCAGGTGCAAGGGGGACCATTACGAAAAAGGGGAGATAATTAGGGACACACAGAACTCTGTGCCTGCAGCACTACTGAACCGCCATACAGTCATGAGGACTAGCAAGCCAGCACGAAGTTTAGTTTATTAAGTGGCAGCCGAGAGGTTTTTAGGAATGGAAAACTCTGCTTCTTGGGAATCCAAAACCTGCACAGTTCACAACTACATTAAGCCAGGGATGCTACACAGGCGAGGAAGTAAAAGTCTTAAAAACGCCGAATATAGGTAGAAATTCCTGTAATATCCATCCTTGCTGATAAAAAAAACCCCCACTATCTCCTCTGTTAACGTGCCTGAGCAGAAGCAAAGGGCGAGGGCATCCACCGCCCTGCTGAAACACGCCGGCTGGATCAAACTACGTCATATTCATAGCAAATCCACTCAAAAGTCATGCCCATTCAATTCAACTGGCCTCCAAACGGATACAGCTCTCCCGCCTGCAAAAGCCCTTCCCTGCCTGCGCAAGTTCAATCACGCACCGCCCCAAAAACCCTTTCCCTTTTGCTTAGCGTTCCACGACATTCAGAGAATCGCAGAGTTGGAAGGGACCCCAAAGGACATCTAGACCAACCCCCCGCGCAATGAAGGAATCCGAGCAGACTGCTTCGGAAGACGGGGGGTGGGGGCTCTCAGGTTCTGTACTCAATTACAGAACACACCTAGGTCATTCATTTTCCCCAATTTGGACTGAATCTGATGGTGGTGTGTGTGTGCAATGCATCATAATTCAGTATTTCATTAGAAACAACAGGAAAGAGAAGGATGGGCTTTGGAGAATGCCATGCGTGCAACCATTTCCCAAGCCAGCAGCGGAAGCACACTCAAAGCCGAGCAAACAGGAGTAGGCATACAGTGTCGGTTAGAGAGGGTCTTTAAGCGGAGGCCGACTGGCCACCAATAAAGTAATCTTTATAAAACTACAACTAATCCAGAATGCGGCAGCTAGACTGGTGACAGGGGGCGGCCGCCGAGACCACCGGTCTTGAAAGACCTACACTGGCTCCCAGTACGTTTCCGAGCACAATTATAAGTGTTGCTGCTAACCTTTAAAGCCCTAAACAGCCTCAGTCCAGTAGACCTGAAGGAGTGTCTCCACCCTCATCGGTCAGCCAGCTCCGAGGGCCTTCTGGCAGTTCCCTCATTGCGAGAAGCCAAGTTACAGGGAACCAGGCAGAGGGCCTTCTCGGCAGTGGCACCCACCCTCCCATCAGATGTCAAGGAATAAACAACTACCTGACATTCAGAAGACATCTGAAGGCAGCCCTGTTGAGGGAAGTTTTTAATGTGTGACATTTTAATGTATTTTTGATCTTTGTTGGAAGCTGCCCAGAGCGGCTGGGGAAACCCAGCCAGATGAGCGGGGTACAAATAATAAAATTATTATTAATTATTATTATTGGGCATGGGGTTGATTGGATGGCCTCTGGGTAGTCTCCCCCGCCAACGCCGGCTCCTTACCTGCCACAGCAAATACCCTCCCAGGATGGATTCTTGACTCAGCTGCAGTTGCTGCTGCTGCGCTATGGTGACCCCCAGCACCAGGGTGTGGATGGCGCAGGAGACGGCCGAGATGAGGACGATGGGCGTGAGGCGCAGAGGGAGGGTGAGGAAGAAGGAGAAGACGAAGAAGGCCTGCCAGCCCACCGTGTCGCTGGCCTCGTGGTAGCGGGCGTAGTTCAGGCCCAGGTAGCAGAATATCTGGGCGGTTATGAGGATCCACAGGATGTAGGGCATGAATTTGCGGGTGACGCGGTCCGGGAGGAGCTGGTATTTGCATAGGACAAAGAGGAGGATCTGGGCGGCCAGGCCCACCGAGGCCGCCAGGGTGGTGGGCAGCTTGTCAGCAGTGTAGACCACCGTGCACATGACGACGACGTAGCAGTCGAAGAGCGCGGCAAAGACCACCAAGACCAGCAGGGTCTCGTGGCGCTGCCTGCGGAAGTAAGTCTGGTAGAGGTTCTCCAGGGATTCCGGGGCGAACGTCAGGCGCATGAATCGCGGGAGGCAGAGGCAGGAGCCAGAGTTCCTCACCGTCACCTCGTGGGTGCGCCCGACGCCATGCTCGGGGTCGGACGGCAAGCTGACCGAGTAATCGGCCGAGTACTCCGCCGAGTACTCGGGCTCGGAGAAGGCCCTGTTCCGAGGCATCTCGCTCGCTGTCACCGACCGTCAATCTGCGAAGAGGATCTGCTGAAAAAGTTACCTCAGCAGTGGTCCAGCTCCCATTAAAAGCGGGACACAGGCGCGGAAGCTTCCGGAGCAATTATTCAGCGCCTCCTTCCAAGGCCAGTGTGAAGCGATGTCTCTCACAGTCCAGCGTGCGCACACCTCTGGCAGAGAGAGAGAGGGAGGGGGGAATGTGTTGGTCACCCAGAACGCACATGGCCTCCATTTCAATGCCAACCTCCGGCCTACTGCAGCAACCCCCCCCCCCCAGCAAGCAGAAGATCGCCACAAACTGGCTGCACCCAAAAGCACGCTTCTCTCTGCTTTCATCCGAACCCCACCCAAACGAATGTTTTTGTGCTGAGAGAATTCACATGCGGGAAGGTGGGGAAACAGCTGGCCAAGCTCCAGAGGAACTTTCATCGGAAAACGGTTCAAGAAGCCGATGAGTCGAGGGGCTGTTCCTGCAAAGTCCGAAGAATTGGAGCTGCAGACCACCCCCTCAAACACAGAAGGGAGACGGGAAAGATGCTGGCAAATCATTCCGGTAGCAAATCGATCCCTATCAGCTCGGCTTTAGCAAAATTCTTGGGCAGATGTTGAACATCTCCCGCCCTTCCACTGCCCCTCCAGGCCCCGAAGGTTTCAGCATCCAGATGTGGTTAGAAAAGGCAAGCAGGACTAGTGGTCAACAAGTTGGTCCCCAGGGGGAGCACGCTCCCTTCCGTAAGAGCCAAGGGGTCTTCGGACCCCCCAATAAAATACTTGAGGGGGCCTGGCCTCCCCAAAGATGATGGGCATTGCCATTCAAATGGTGTGTGTGATTGATTAAGCAGGGCGGGGCCTACTTGGGGCCCCCAATATTTGATTCAAGTTGGCACCCCTGCACCCTTCGCCACCCTGCTGTCTCCCTCGGTTTCCCCACCGACCGACCCCCAGCGTCCCTCGCCCCCCAAAGCCCCTTCTCCCTCCTTACCATCTTCCCCAAGGGCGTGTCTCCAAGCCGGTGTGGGTCAAGTCTTGGGCTCAGGCCCCGTCAAAATGACCCGGAGGGCTGGCACAGCCGGCCAGCTCTTTCCCACGGAGAGAGGGAGCGGCGGGGATGCGCGCAGGCTCCATTCAAGCTTCCTCCGGCATCTCTTCCCCGTCTGCCAGCTGGAAGAAATGGGGCGCCAGCGACGGAGCTGGCATCCAGCAGAAGGGAAACCGACGCCGCCACCTCTTTCCGGATTCCCAAACTAAAGGAGCATCTTTCCCAAAGAGCCACGTTTCCTTTGCCAGCAGAACGGCCCGGCTCGGCTCCTTCAGGCTCCGTTGCTCATCGCATCCCTCGCCCTCCGTCCCTCTTCGCCCGGTTCTGCCTCGCTGGCGTCTCGGACCCCGGCTCCCCTGCCTCTCTCCCCGGCCCGGGGAGGTTCTTCCCGTCTCCTGGAAGACCCGCGGAGCGCCTGGGTCGGGCGGCTGCGCCTGGCGCGCGTCGCAGGCGGAGGAGAAATGCGCGGATGGATGGAAAGGGAAGGAGGGAGCGAGGCAGAAATCTCCTCCCCAGCGCAACGCCAAAAGTGTGTGTGTGTGCGCGAGGCAAAAAAAAGAATAAAGAGGAGGGAGAAGGAGGAGCGAAGCGAGGCCTCGGCGCGGGGGATGGCAGAGGGTGGAGAGAAGGAGAAACGAACTCAAACAAGTGCAAGGGGGAAGCCGGAGGCGCACGTGTGGGTGCGTGCGCCCGGGCGCAGCTGCAACTGATGGAGGGCGATTTCTCCCGCAGAAAAAGGCAGCGGCGGCAGCGCCTAGTGGTTGGCGGCGGCGGAGGGAGGGAGAGGTTGGGTTTCCCAAGGACCCCAGGCCAGACGATGCCCAACTAAGACTCTCCAGGCCAGGAAGGGAGAGGAGGAGAGAGGAGGTCCCCTTGGCTACCCAGCCAACGCGCGCTGCTTGGGAAGGCGCCTCTGCCGCAGTTGCCACGGCCTCGGGGCTCCGTCGGAGGAGGCTGAGCCGGCCCGCGCCGCCTCCGGGGTGGCCCTCGCCCGGGCTCCGGCCGAGGAAGACCCACTGCAACAGGAGAAGCCGCTTTCGTGGCTCTGGCTGCGCTCCGGGCGGCCCCGGCTTGGCCTCTCCCACGCTCCGCTCCGGGGCTGCGGAGCCTGGGAAAGGGAAAGGGGAGGAAGGACCTTCCCAAATCCCACCCTCCGCCGGCCGCTTGCAGAGGTAACCCTTTCCGCCCCGCGCCCAGGAAGGATGCGAGGGGAGGGAGGAAGGGCGCTCTGCACGCGCTCAGGAGCGCGCCGCGCGCCATCAGCTGGCGGGGTGCTGGCGGCCGGCCTTGGCTTCCTTGGGGGCTGGACGTAAGAGGAGATTGCTGGACCAGGCCAATGGTCCATCTTGGCCCAGCCAGCATCTCGTTTTCCCAGAGGTCAAGCAGAAGATACCCGTGGGAAATCCGCAGGCAGCATTTGAGCAGAAGATCATTCCCTCCTGTGATTTCCAACAACTGGAGGCAGAGCAAAGCAAATACCAAATATTCTGGCGAAGTCGCATTCTACTGCAACTTCAAACGGGGAGGGGAATGTTATTCTAATAAATAGATGGGTTAACAGGATTATCATTTCATAAGGGCTTGGGTCAATAAAGGCAAAGGTAAAGGGACCCCTGACCATTAGGTCCAGTTGCTGACGACTCTGGGGTTGCGGCGCTCATCTCGCTTTATTGGCCGAGGGAGCCGGCGTACAGCTTCCAGGTCATGTGGCCAGCATGATTAAGCCGCTTCTGGTGAACCAGAGCAGCACACGGAAACGCCGTTTACCTTCCCGCTGGAGCAGTACCTATTTATCTACTTGCACTTTGGCGTGCTTTCGAACTGCTAGGTTGGCAGGAGCAGGGACCGAGCAACAGGAGCTCACCCCGTCACAGGGATTCGAACCGCCAGCCTTCTGATCGGCAAGTCCTAGGCTCTGTGGTTTAACCTACAGTGCCACCCGCGTCCGTTTGGGTCAATATACAAGCCCAAATTGCCAACACCATGCAAGGTGGTTGTGAGGAGTACAACTAGATAATGTGAATCGCATTCATCACTTGATGGTGAGGATTTTCTCTTCTTGTTGTTACTATTATTTTGGGTTGCCATATGTCTGCTGGAAACAGTGTCCGGTCGTAAATCGCTGAAATGTCCTGGGGGAGAAAAACCTTCATTTTATTTTTTCACTTTTTGAAATATGGCAACCCTATATTATTATAGTACATGGTGTCAGAAAGTATTTCTGTAGCCGTTGGGAAATCAAACGCTGCCGAAGAGAAGCACTTTGTTCTTGCAGGTTTTCATGTTGCAATTTCACTCCAGTTTAAAACGAGGATATAAAATGTACAGTGTGGGACAAGTGGATGGCACCCAAAAAATATTTATGTGACTGAAAGGAAACTGCCTGAAACCCAAGAAAGCTGTTGTCAGTCTGTGGAGTCAACACTGGGGCAGAACAAACTGTACCGTTGGAAGGGACCCCAAGGGTCATCCAGACCAACCCTCTACAGTGCAGAAATCTCTGCTAAAGCATCCATGACAGATGGCCACCCAACCTCTGCTTATAAATCTATGATGAAGGAGAGACCACCATCTCTTGTGGGAGTCTGTTCCACTACTGAACAACTCTCACTGACAGAAAATTCTTCCTGAAGTGTAGTCAGAATCTCCTTTCTCAAAAATTTGGTTCGAGTCCTATCCTGCAGAGCAGGGGAAAACAAGCTTGCTCCATCTTCCATGTGACAGCCCTTGAGGAATTTGAAAATGGCTGTCCTATCTCCTCTCAGTCTCCTCTTTTCCAGGCTAAACATACCCAGCTCCTTCAACCGTTCCTCATCAGGCTTGGTTTCCAGACCCCTGATCATGTTGGTCGCTTTTCTCTGCACACGTTCCAACTTGTCAATATCCTTCTTAAACTGTGGTGCCCAGAACTGGACACAGTATTCCAGGTGGGGTCTGACCAAGGCAGAATAGAGTGATACTATTACAGTGGTACCTCGGGTTAAGAACTTAATTCGTTCTGGAGGTCTGTTCTTAACCTGAAACTGTTCTTAACCTGAGGTACCACTTTAGCTAATGGGGCCTCCCGCTGCCGCCGCCACACGATTTCTGTTCTCATCCTGAAGCAAAGTTCTTAACCCGAGGTACTGTTTCTGGGTTAGCGGAGTCTGTAACCTGAAGCGTCTGTAACCCGAGGTACCACTGTACTTCCCTTGATCTGGACACTACACTTGTGTTGATGCAGCCTAGAATAGAATTCACATTTTTTGCTGCTGCATCACACTGTTGTGTACACACTATGCCTTTAAAGTACATTTGAAGCACATTGTTTCCATCAAGTATTCTGGGCACTGTTGTTGGTTAAGGGTTGCTGGGAATTTGCTAACTGGGGAAAGAGGAATAAGGATAATTAACAAAAAATTAAACAGGGTTAGAACATATAAATTAAACAGGGTTAGCGCTTTACAAAATCAGCTTACTTTTCAATGCCATTTAAAATAACAGTCCCCCTTTAAAAGTAAACATGAAACCTTAAGGTGATGGTAACACATCTAAGTATAATATTTACCTTATTTTACCTTTACAGCTAATAATAAACAAAGAACATCTTGCTATTTTTATTACCTTATAAAGTGTGTCTGGCTGGTTTTATACCACATTTAAATCACCGCAGCGATTGGGATACAGCGAAAGGTGTTGGCAAAGCAGTAGAGTGCAGATATTTGGTGGCAGCAATTGGAAGGTGAATAAGCCATGGTAAATAAAAGCTGGTTTTCCTCACATATCAAGAATAAAAGTGGGGCTGTCTCTCCACACCAGGGTTTAGGATTAGGTACAAGAGGGCATTTATTCGGCCAAGCACTTTGTGAAAAAGGTGGCTTTGAGGAGGGGTTTGAAATAAGTAATAGAGGCGGGATGTGCAAGGCAGTTCCAGGTATAAGGAGAAGAAAGAAAGGGATGTGTTTAAATAAAATAAAATCCTATCCTCCTAGTGGCCCACCAGAGGCTTGTGGCAGCAGATCATCACCATGTTGGCTAGCCTTTAACTCCATTAATGGATGGTTGCCATCACTGCATAGCTGTCACAGATTTGAAAATAAGGGACCAGCAGCCTCGAAAATAAGGGATCAGCAGCCAAAATAAGGGATTTTCCAAGGGGCACAGGTATGTTCAACTTCTGAGCCCCTCCGAGCCAAAGGCAGAAAGCCCAGCCAGCAGCCAAACGAAGCCTCAAGCGGTGGTTCCCACAGCGCAGCAACCCGGCAAAGGGGATGCAGCAAGGAAAACCACCATCACCTCTCTGCTGGGAAGCGCTGAGCAAAGGCGAGTCCCCAGGCAACGCGGCAGATTTGATCAGCACAAGGCATGCCAGCTCCACCCCCCCCAGTCGTTCTTAGAAGAAGAAGAAGAAGAGTTTGGATTTGATATCCCGCCTTTCACTCCCCTTCAGGAGTCTCAAAGCGGCTAACATTCTCCTTTCCTTTCCTCCCCCACAACAAACACTCTGTGAGGTGAGTGGGGCTGAGAGACTTCAGAGAAGTGTGACTGGCCCAAGGTCACCCAGCAGCTGCATGTGGAGGAGCGGAGACACGAACCCGGTTCCCCAGATTATGAGACTACCGCTCTTAACCACTACACCACACTGGCTCTCCAATTAGACTCCTTATTGGGTGAGCAACGCAGCCAAGCAACACAGTTGGAGCCTCCCTCCTCTCTGGCCGGCAGGGAGGGAGGGAGGGAGGGAGAGGAGCTGCTTCTTTTGAAACCCGGGAAATTTAAGGGACATCATCAATAAGGGACAGCAGCGGGATACGGCGCTGGGATAAGGGACTTTCCCGCCAAATAAGGAACAGTTGACAGCTATGCATCACTGCCTCCTGTGAAAGTGAGTTCCAAGATTTAACTACATTACATGAAGTCCTTTCTTTTATCTCTCTTAAATCTTCCAACATTCAGCTGTGTTGAATGTCTACTAGTTTTGGGACTCAGCTACGCAGCTGCAATCATAACGTTATACGTGCGTTACACAAAAGTGACACCAGATGGCGCTGTAGAGCTCAATGGCAAATTGCATATCTATTTTATAGCGGGGTTCTCCATAGCTTGTTCATAGCGTTTTTTAATATCTGCGTAGATCCAGCCCTAGTGTTATCAAAGAGGGGAAATTTTTCTGAACCCTGCTTTCTCCATGCTTCGCCAAGTTTATACACCAGTGCCAGTGTGGTGTAGTGGTTAAGAGCGGTAGTCACGTAATCTGGGAAACCGGGTTCGCGTCTCCGCTCCTCCACATGCAGCTGCTGGGTGACCTTGGGCCAGTCACACTTCCCTGAAGTCTCTCAGCCCCACTCACCTCACAGAGTGTTTGTTGTGGGGGAGGAAGGGAAAGGAGAATGTGAGCCGCTTTGAGACTCCTGAAGGGGAGTGAAAGGCGGGATATCAAATCCAAACTCTTCTTCTACTCTTCTTCTATTCTGTTACTTCTTACTCACCTTTTCTCTAAATCTAGAGCGTCCCAAACACTGCAACATTTGTTCAAAGGAAAATCTTTACCAGTGCTTTACCAGTTTCACTGGCTCCCGGTGGAGTAAAGGGTCAGGTTCAAGCTGCTGGTCTTGACCTTTAAAGCCCTTTGTGGCTTAGGGCCCTTGTATTTACAGGACTGCCTCTCCTGGTCTGCCCCGCAGAGGACCTTAAGGTCCATGAATAACCATAGTTTAGAGGTCCCGGGCCCTAAGGAAGTCAGACTACTCTCCATCAGGGCCAGGGCCTTCTCAGTGATGGCTCCGACCTGGTGGAATGCTTTGTCCCAGGACACCAGGGCCCTGCAGGATTTAACCTCCTTCCACCGGGCCTGTAAGACAGAGCTATTACCCCTGGCCTTTAATTTGAACTCAGCCTGATCTTTTATTTCCCTTCTCTTCCCTCCCCCTCCCCTTTTATGAAGATCACTCGCTCTGAGACCCCACAGCTAATTCTCCCCTGGCCTCCTCGCTGGCCAAAGTAGGACCAATTCAGCCAGCTAGCCCTAGTGACTATCTAATGCTTATTTCCCCTAAATTGATTTCTGAATTTTGAATTTTATTGTTGTTCATGTTTTTATACTGTATTTCATGCTGCTTTTACAATTAAGTGTTTTAAATTTGTTGTTAGCCGCCCTGAGCCCGGTTTTTGAACCAGGAAGGGTGGGGTATTATTAATAATTATTATTATTATTATTATTATTATTATTATTATTATTATTCCGCTCCCTTGATAACTTCAGCTGCCCCTTTCTGAACCTTTTCCAAGTCTACAATATCCTTTTTTGAGATGAGGCAACCAAAACCATACACAGTATTCCAAGCACAATTGATTGGTATAACGGCCAAATTATATCAGTAATTTTCTTTTCAGTTCCTTTCCGAGTGATCCTTACCATGGAATTTGCCTTTTCCACACTGCACACTGGGTCTCCATTTTCATCTACTTCGAACCCCAGCTCTTGTTTCTGATCAAGTCACCGCCGGTTCAGATCCAGTGAGTTGTATGTGAAATTAAGATGTTTTTCACCTTGATTATATTGAATTGCATTAGCCAGTTCACCACCAATTCACTCAGTTTGGGCAGGTCCTTTTGAAATACTTTGCAATCATCGGCAGTTCGAATTCCCGCGACGGGGTGAGCTCCCGTTGCTCTGTCCCAGCTCCTGCCAACCTAGCAGTTCGAAAGCACGCCAGTGCAAGTAGATAAATAGGTACCACTGCGGCAAGTAGATAAATACCGTATTTTTTGCTCTATAAGACTCACTTTTTCCCTCCTAAAAAGTAAGGGGAAATGTGTGTGCATCTTATGGAGTGAATGCAGGCTGCGCAGCTATCCCAGAAGC
Organism: Podarcis vaucheri; assembly: GCF_965113315.1. Lineage (NCBI taxonomy): Eukaryota > Metazoa > Chordata > Lepidosauria > Squamata > Lacertidae > Podarcis > Podarcis vaucheri. The sequence goes on from NC_138761.1 coordinate 4,634,500, forward strand.
CAGAACAGCAAGAGGGATCGCTGCTTTCGCTGTGCAGCGATCCCTCTTGTTCTAGCTTCTGTGATTCAGAATATTTTTTTTCTTGTTTTCCTCCTCCAAAAACTAGGTGCGTCTTGTGGTCTGGTGCGTCTTATAGAGCGAAAAATACGGTAGGTACCGCTGCAGCGGGAAGGTAAACAGCATTTTCATGCACTCTGGCTTCCGTCACAGTCTTTTGTTGTGCCAGAAGCAGTTTAATCATGCTGGCCACAAGACCCGGAAAGCTGTCTGTGGACAAACGCTGGTTCCCTCGGTCTGAAAGCAAGATGAGCACCGCACCCCATAGTCACCTTGGACTGGACTTAACCCTCCAGGGGTCCTTTACATTTTTACCCTCATGTGCTTACAGACCAGGCATGGCTGGTTATCAATAAAATACCTCTGTCAGTAGAACATGTAGGGCACGAGACTCTTAATCCCAGAGTTGTGGGTTCGAAGATTTCTGAATTGTAGGCGATTGGATTAGATGACTTTCCCTGGGGTCCGTCCCAACTCTACAATTTAGGAGTCTATGATTTTCAGTAAACTGCTGTGAAATTCGTATTCATCATTTATGAATTTGCAGTTCCTTCCTCTGCATTCATTAATACACTTCTGCTCCTTGCCTATATTTTGGGTATTCATACATTAGGAGTTATGTAACTCGTTTACGTAACTTTTGTCTGGTTTCTGGTGGGACCCAATTCACCATTCTATAGGAAACACAGATTTAAATTGTTCAAAGGGATTAAACAGCTGGACCTCTCAAACAGGGGGCAGATAAATAAACAAATCCAAAAGCCTACAAATGGCATGAGTTTGCAGTTTGTTAAGGGCAGCTGGACAAACCTAGACAGCATCTTAAAAAGCAGAGACATCACCTTGCCGACAAAGGTCCGTATAGTTCAAGCTATGGTTTTCCCAGTAGTGATGTATGGAAGTGAGAGCTGGAGCATAAAGAAGGCTGATCGCAGAAGAATGGATGCTTTTGAATTATGGTGCTGGAGGAGACTCTTGAGAGTCCCATGGACTGCAAGAAGATCAAACCTCTCCATTCTGAAGGAAATCAGCCCTGAGTGCTCACTGGAAGGACAGATCCTGAAGCTGAGGCTCCAAGACTTTGGCCACCTCATGAGAAGAGAAGACTCCCTGGAAAAGACCCTGATGGTGGGAAAGATGGAGGGCACAAGGAGAAGGGGACGACAGAGGACGAGATGATTGGATAGTGTTCTCGAAGCTACCAGCATGAGTTTGACCAAACTGCGGGAGGCAGTGGAACACAGGAGTGCCTGGCGTGCTCTGGTCCATGGGGCCACGAAAAGTCAGACATGACTAAACGACTAAACAACAAAGGGCGGCTGGGAATCGAAAGTGTTGTATTTTAAATTTTTGTAACACTTAACCCACACTGGGACCTCAGGGCAAAGGGTGGGCAATAAAATAGTAACTCCTCTTTCTCTGTGAGGAATAAACTACAAAGCCCAGAATTCTTTGGGGGTGGAAATGTGCTTTGAGCGTGTTTTAAAGGTATAGTGCAGGGGTCAGCAACCTAAGACCCATGGGTCAGAACCGGAGGTCCTTTGACCGGCCCACAAGCTGCCCCCGAACTTAGCGCAGCATGGCATGGGGACTCGCTTCCGCGGCGCCGAAAATCATGTCTGCGCATGCGCGGGTGCTGAAAATCGTAGGTGCACGCGCAATCCAGCCCACAGAGGGTTCTCCGCGGGGCCGATCTGGCCCAGGCAAGATAGACCTTGCTACCCCTGGTATAGCATGTACATAGCCTAATATTGTCACTGAATGGGGAGAGCACTGTGTAGAAAAAAGGTCTCTGTCAGCAAGGGGAGTGCTGACAAGGAAACAGGCCTATGCTGTATATTCTCCAAGCGCAATCCAGACACCTGCACAATAGCCTTTTCTTTAAGTTCTAACCTATTTGCCCCCTGAAAGTATCGCTGGAGTAGAGACGGGGGCATAATTTGGCTTCAGAAGGCGTGCTGGCTCCAGGGCCTATTCCAACTGCATGTTACAACGGAACTCTGCAAACCTCCCTTTGAATTCTGCAAAAAGCGAAGTCTAGTGGATTAGTCTACGAAGGGAGGCAGGAGCATCCTTTGAACAAAAAAAAAGTGCATGTAGATAAATAGGTACCGCTCCGGCGGGAAGGTAAACAGCGTTTCCGTGCGCTGCTCTGGTTCACCAGAAGCGGCTTAGTCATGCTGGCCACATGACCCGGAAGCTGTACGCCGGCTCCCTTGGCCAGTAAAGCGAGATGAGCGCCGCAACCCCAGAGTCGGCCACAACTGGACCTAACGGTCAGGGGTCCCTTTACCATTTTAATATACTCAGAATACATTTTTTAAGAGCTCTACTTTAAGCATGTGCCTATAGTGTCACCCAGTGGTCACTGAAGTAAAACTCAGGTGTCTTCTCCAGCAGAGATTAACAGAAATGCCCATTACAGTGGTACCTCAGGTTACATACGCTTCAGGTTACATACGCTTCAGGTTACATACTCCGCTAACCCAGAAATAGTGCTTCAGGTTAAGAACTTTGCTTCAGGTTGAGAACAGAAATTGTGCGGTGGCAGCGGGAGGCCCCATTAGCTAAAGTGGTACTTCAGGTTAAGAACTGTTTCAGGTTAAGTACGGACCTCCGGAACGAATTAAGTACTTAACCCGAGGTACCACTGTACAAGAAAAACTTAGGTGTTCCAGCACAAAGAGAAGGCGACCGGCAGGGCAAGAGGGACATGGGTCCTGTGATGTCACTGGCTGTACTGTTTCCCAGGTGTCTGTGTTACACATGAAGTTGCCTTATCCTGGTCCATCTTGGTCAGTATTGTCCACACTGACTTGTGGCAACAGTTTGGTGTGTTTCTGGCAGAAGTCTTTCCCAGTCCTACCAGGAGATACCAGAGATGGAACCTTGTGCATGCAAAGCCAATGCTCAAAGACCGAGCTACAGAATGGGAAATAAAGGGGTGCAAGAACAATTCAGAAACATGTTCCCCAGTCACGTTGGGGCTTATCTATTGTCTGGGTTTATCCCTCTTTTTCGGTTGGGGCAGAGCTTAGGCTTGACCTGAATAATAATAATAATAATAATAATAATAATAATAATAATAATAATAATTTGTATACTTTCCTTCATCAAAAGGTCACAGGGCAGTTCACAACATAAAAATACAAAGCAATAACAATGAATACAAAATAAGATCAAGGGAAGTAATAGTGCCACTGTATCCTGCTCTGGTCAGACCTCACCTGGAGTACTGTGTCCAGTTCTGGGCACCACAGTTCAAGAAGGACACTGACAAACTGGAACGTGTCCAGAGGAGGGCAACCAAAATGGTCAAAGGCCTGGAAACGATGCCTTAGGAGGAACGGCTAAGGGAGCTGGGCATGTTTAGCCTGGAGAAGAGGAGGTTAAGGGGTGATATGATAGCCATGTTCAAATATATAAAAGGATGTCACATAGAGGAGGGAGAAAGGTTGTTTTCTGCTGCTCCAGAGAAGCGGACACGGAGCAATGGATCCAAACTACAAGAAAGAAGATTCCACCTAAATATTAGGAAGAACTTCCTGACAGTAAGAGCTGTTCGCCATGGAATTTGCTGCCAAGGAGTGTGGTGGAGTCTCCTACTTTGGAGGTCTTTAAGCAGAGGCTTGGCAACCATATGTCAGGAGTGCTCTGATGGTGTTTCCTGCTTGGCAGGGGGTTGGACTCAATGGCCCTTGTGGTCTCTTCCAACTCTATGATTCTATGATTCTATAAAACTGAAACAAGCCAATAACCCCCTCCCACAAACATGTTTAAAAGGCCACAGACTGTTAATCAGCCAAAGGCCGAGTTAAAGAGGAATCTTTTTGCCTGGCGCATAAAGATGTGTAAGGAAGGAGCCAGGCAAGCCTCTCTGGGGAAAGCGTTGCACAAGCAAGGGAGCAACTGCAGAAAAGGCCCGTTCTCATGCTGCCACTCTTTGGGAAGAGGCACGTGAAGAAGGGGATCAGAGGGTAATTGCATGATCCAGGCTGCTTCATATGAGAGGTGTTCCTTGAGGTAATGCAGTCCTGAGCCGCATTAGGCTTTATAGGTCAAAAGCAGCCCTTTGAATTGGGCCCGGAAACTAACTGGCAGCCAATGTAGTCGGGCTGGAATCAATGTCATATGCTCAAACGGTCTAGTGGCGCTCACCCTATGGAACGCCCTCCCACCAGATGTCAAAGGAAAAAACAACTACCAAACTTTTAGGATATATCTGAAGGCAGCCCTGTTTAGGGAAGCTTTTAATATTTGAAGGACTATTGTATTTTAATATTTTGTCGGAAGCCGCCCAGAGTGGCTGGGAAAACCCAGCCAGATGGGCAGGAGAGATAGATAGATAGATGATAGATAGATAGATAACCCCAGTGAGCAACCTGGCCACCAAATTCTGCACCAACTGAAGCATCTTCAGTAATCTACCAGATTACCAAAGCATAAAAAAACAGTTAGGCTATAAATGGCTATACATGGACCCCCGTCTCTCTCCTGGCTGAGGTCATCATACAGGTTGAGCAAGACAGTTTTTGTGCCAAACTGGGCCTAAACCCTGATCAAAATGGATTTAGAAAATCAGTTTCCTCCAAGAGTGCCTGGATCTGGTCCATGACCACTCACTCAAGAACCTCGTTCAAGAAGGGGAGATTTGTCAACTGACCGGTAGTTACGTTTTCTCCGTCCAGGTGGGTTTCTTAAGAGTGGTCTTACCACTGCCTCTTTCAAGCACTCAGGGACCACCTTCTCTCACAAGGAGGCATTAATCACCTCCCTGGTCCAGCCAGCTGTCTCCTTCCTGCTAGTTTTTATCAGCCAAGAGGGGCAAGGGTCCAGTGTGCAAGCGGTTGCCCTGAAAGAACCAAACATCTTGTCCATATCCTCGAGCCTTACTGAAACTTAGCACAAGTAAAAGGGGGGCAGCACTCGCAGGTAACGGAGAGTCACACGAATAAAGCTCGGGGATGTCGTGCCCAGCAACACAGCCACTCATGAATTAGGGCTGAGGTAGAGGCTGAATCTGCAAATGTCTAATGTCTAAATCCAACCAGAGCAATTTACCGAACTGGACTGGCTCAAAAGCACTTCACCAAACCCCAGTCAAGCTGCTTTTGTAACCCATCATTCTAGAAAAGTATACAAGGGTCTCAAAGAGGCAGTAAGGCACATGTTCGATAACAAAAAGCATCAAGTAAGTGTGTTTTAAATCCAATTTAATTTTGTAAAAAAATAATACATAAACTTCAAAAGAAGAAACGTTTTCTATGCAAGAACATGCAGGTGTCTGGCGTTCCAACATCTTCAGTCAGCTCACAGTAAGGTGATCCACACCTTCAGATGTATGGTGAGAGAGGTTGAGTGTAAGTAAATACCAAATAAATACAGTGCATTCAAATCCATTTATCACACAAGGCAGGCCGAGAATGGGGTGGGTGGAGAGTAGGAACTGTTTCTGAAAAACAGAAAATGCTTTGAAAGAGATCCCTGCCTTTATGGCTTGGAGTTTAAGTCACCCTGCACTTACCTTTTTCCACTTTCAGAAGAAAAGCCTGCACTGGGAGGGAATTTTACAGAGAAATCAGTCACAAGGTCATGATCGCTGGAAGGTTCTTGGGCAGATGCAAAGAGGGAGAACACATTTGCTCCATGTCCCAGGCTTATTCCATTTCCCTGCTCATCCAAAGAGGCTGTGCAAGTGAGGATTCTACAGAGATCATGTAAAGTTGAACTATACAAGCACCCCAAAAATGCCTTCACTAGCAAACAGGGTACCTCCCATATGCCCCACTTAGCATGCCAGGATCACATCAAAATTACAGGAAGCTGCTGCCCATTCTCGTATAAATCACAGTGGCAATATTGTGTGCTCTGATCTCTTCATGTTGCACTCTGGTTCTGATGGGATGGCATTTTGTCATCTTAGCAGAACAGTTTCGTTACAGAGCAAGGCCTCCCGATAAAGCCTTTCCTTGTGATGGGGCAGCTGCTTGCAGCTTCAATAGCCTTTTTAAACGAAAATGTAAAGGCTCTGCACCCAAAATGGGGGGGGGGGTGATGATGATGCAAGAATGAAACCAAAGGGGTAAAAAAAATCTGCCTTAGAAAGCTATCTCTCTCTCTATATATATATATATCATAGAATCCTAGAGTTGGAAGAGACCCCAAGGGCCATCGAGTCCAACCCCCTGCCAAGCAGGAAACACCATCAGAGCACTCCTGACATATGGTTGTCAAGCCTCTGCTTAAAGACCTCCAAAGCAGGAGACTCCACCACACTCCTTGGCAGCAAATTCCACTGTCAAACAGCTCTTACTGTCAGGAAGTTCTTCCTAATGTTTAGGTGGAATCTTCTTTCTTGTAGTTTGGATCCATTGCTCCGTGTCCGCTTCTCTGGAGCAGCAGAAAACAACCTTTCTCCCTCCTCTATGTGACATCCTTTTATATATTTGAACATGGCTATCATATCACCCCTTAACCTCCTCTTCTCCAGGCTAAACATGCCCAGCTCCCTTAGCCGTTCCTCATAAGGCATCGTTTCCAGGCCTTTGACCATTTTGGTTGCCCTCCTCTGGACACGTTCCAGTTTGTCAGTGTCCTTCTTGAACTGTGGTGCCCAGAACATATATATAATGTGTGTGTGTGCGTGTGTGTGTGTGTATATATATATATATATATATATATATATATATATTTGCTTTCGTAGATTTTCACGGGTACAGGAATGCAGGTTTTGGTGTCTTCGGGTGTCTTCCCGTGTAAGAGTCGGGGTGTCTGTGCGACGTTTCGACGAGGTCTCACTCGTCATCTTCAGGCTGGTGCTTTCGGCTTCTTGTTACTGGAACCCATATATATACACACACACACACACACACACACACACACACACACACATTAGAAAAGATTACGGTGGATTTCCCCCACCTCCACCCTGGTTTAGTTTCATGCCTGCTGGGCTGCCCCAATTGTCAGACCTGAAGTAGAAATAAGAGAGTAGCCAGTATAGATCTACAGTCTCCTAAAATACAAAGGTACCCTTTTTCTGTGGGGCAGCCCTGCACTTACAGCAGCCTGATGAGGGGAAGGGACATAGCTCATGGCAGAACACTTGCTTGGCATGCAGAAGGACCGCAGGCTCAATCCGTGGCATTTCTAGGTAATGGCGGGAATGCCCCTTGTCTGAAACCCTGGAGAGCAGCTGCTACTGAGTGTCTCCAACACTGAGCTCGCTGGGCCGACGGTCTGACTGAGTACAAAGCAGCTTCCTGTGGTGCCAAGGCTGCTCTGGTTTGCACAGCCATCTTTGTCGGGGACCACACCAACTGCTGAGGGCTCACAGTACCTTCCACATGTAGAAAAGCCTGCCCTGGAGATGGGAGGTCAAAAGCTCAACAGGAGAACAAAATGGCAGGGGGAATGAAGGCAGATCTCAGTCACACAACACCGTGGGCAGAAAACAAAGGCAGGAAAGTGCAATCGCAAGGGTATACAGCAAAACCTTAAGTTCACAGGGAATTTATATCACAAGGCATTTACAATGGTTGTTAAGACTGAGCTTCACGGGCAAGTGGAGGGGAAGAAACTACAGCGGGGTTCATACAAGCCTGCAAGCTGAAAACCATTGCCCAAGGCTTAAAGTGCACATGTGAATCAATATATATCTATACAAACATTGCAGGGGAGGGCATCATTTTTGGCTGGGGGTGTGTGTGCAAATCTCTCCCTCCATTATCTGATCAAAAGCTAAACAGTTTGCACTGAAGGCAGGCAAGAAATGCCAAGCGGTACAGTCCTGCAGTTCTCACTCATCTCCAACTCTGACCCAAAGGTAATCCATGAGAAAGCTTCCTTTTCCCATGGTTGACACTCCAGGAAGCAGGGCTGTAGAGAGAGAATCTCAGAGTCTTTCCCGGTTGGAACATTTTGGTGCTCCCTGGATAATTTTCTGAAAAGTGGCCTCGTGACACCTGTAGGTGCAAATGTCACTTTATGAGTAGTCAGGCAAAGGGAGGCAAAAGATGGAAACCACAGAGCCTCAGAGTGAATCCTGCTATCCCCTGTCCCTCACAAGGACATTTTCCAGTTAATCTTCCCGGCCAGACAAACCCATTGCCTTAGGAGACTGGAAGAAGGGAAATGAACAGAGGCCCATGAGCAAAAGGGGAGGATCCTATCTCCACCCTCTTTGCTCCTCCACTTCCAGTTATGTTTTTGAGGTGTTCTAGATAGCATGGATGGGGCAGCCCACCTCCTAAGCCACTCCTCCTTGTGCTCCGGTCTGAATGGCTATATGCTATGTGAGGTGACCACCTTATACAGCTATGACCATGGGAAAGGGAGGGCAGGGAACCATAGCTCACTTATTGAGGACCATTCGAAAGGAACAGGACACATTGCCAGGCATAGGGTGAGGAGGAGAAAAGGCTGGACTTAAAAGCACCAAGTTTGGGATAACAAAGTACAGAGGAGCAGCTCTTTAAACAAAGAATAAATATTTTTCAGAGTCAACTCAATCAAAAGCCAGCTTCCCTGCAGAGGAAAGGACAGCTACGGATGCATTCAGATGGATTTGGCAATCCACCACAGATGGACGAGCTGGTTGCAACAGTGCAGGACACAGTTCTGGATGGTTGAGGTGCGGAGGGGGAAACTGTCTGTAGTGGTTCCCTCTGGATCTTGCTCCTACCATCCTTGCTCAAAGGCAACGCTTGAGGTCTCTCATTTGGACTGGAGAAGGGCAGCCCTCTCAAAAGGGATCAGTTGTCCTCTGGAGAAGCTGCTTCCTCCCTTTCTCACTTGATGTTTTTAAGCAAGGCAGTCCGTGCATTGACCACAGCTTTGAAGGCGTCCTCGCTGCCAGGAGCCATGCACTTATCCGGGTGGAGCAGCACCGCCAGCTTCCGATAGGCCTTGTTCACCTCATCCCTGGAGGGCAAGACAGGCATCCATTAAGAGAGGTCACCACAAGCACAAGCCTAATAAGCTCCCCAAGTTATAGCTTTGCCCAAGGGCCCCTTCCCATTCTCTGTCTGCCCAATTCCCCCTTGCCGGCTTCTAAACCAGCAGGGATTGCCTCCATTACCTGGTGGCCCCTGGCTTGACGCCCAGCATGTCCCAGCTGTCCTTGCTGCTGCGGATTCTTCGGATGGTGTCCGCTTGCTCCTTGGTGAAACTGACGCTCATGCTGGCCATGGGCCGCTTTCCCCCATTGTCGCACAAATCAACGATGGCAGAGTAGAAAGTCTACAAGCACACAGAAGGAACAGGTAGCAAAGTTTCATATGTGCCCGTAGCCCGACAATCCCTATTTCATTAATGGGACCAAACCTCAGGTCCTTCTGCTGCCTCATATCAAGAAACTTGAGAAAGGGAGAACATCTATAGATTTTGTGGGGAAGATCAAGCCTCTTAAACCTACCACCCGCCACCACCTCATCTCCACTGCTGCTTCTTCCTCAGCCAGTTCCTTTCTTATCTGAAGGTTTCAGAACAGCCACTGCATGGATCTCTGGGAGTTGCAGTGACCTTCAGACCATTCTTTGGGGTTTTCAGTTCCCCCACATCAATGGCCGCTTAGCCACCCCACAGTCAAAAGGGGTTGTCTTCACCTATAATCTGCCAGACCACTGTTCCTTGTCTCTCTTGACCCCAAACCCACAAGGCCTCCCACAGTCAGCAGGGCCAGTCTCTTGTACTACTAGCTCCTATTGTTCTACTTATTTAAAAGGGAAGGGCTGCTCACTTGAAAGTCATTAAAAACAGATGGCAACAAAATGGAATTCAAGCAATTAAGTCATTCCCTGCATTTTAACATGGGACAGGGAAAATATATTTGAGAGAAGGAAAGTGGGTGTGTAGGGTGTGAATCCCCAGAGAAGGAAAATTGCAGAAGCAGCTCTAAAAATGAAAAAGTGGTGATGGGCTCAGCAGGTGCATTGTGATCAGACTCAGAGAAACGTGGAGCTGGAAGGGACCCTGAGGGTCATTTAGCCCAACCCCCTGCAATGTGGGAATAAGCCAAACAAATTGTTTGGGGCATACAACTTCACCTTCAAGGGTAACTCTCTTGATATAATTCTTTTACAAAATGTTATTTATTTCATTTGTTGCATTTATTGGAAACCTTACAGAGCACAGACCATTGAGAGCCAAGGAAAAGGGCTGGATGAGGGCTTCTAGGTTTGACATAGTTGGTTTTACCTGGAACATCTCGTTGATTCCTTCTCCAGTCTGAGCAGAAGTCTCAAAATAAAGGAAGCCTCTGCTCTCTGCCCACAGCCGCCCCTCACTTTCGTCCACAGAACGGTGCTTGGTACAATCAACCTGAAACACAGGTGGGTGGGAGGAAGCATGATCCTGGCTCACAGCTACTGACCTAGCCTCCATGACTTTACCTAACCCTTTTAAAATCCAGTAATTCACACTGGTAAAGTCTTCAAACTACATACTGTTCTCTGATTTGTGAGTGGGGGCAGTCTCTGCAAGAGCCCATGGTTACAAGCAAGATTTTCCACACCTTAGCCTCTTCTTGGGAATGGTTACCTTGTTGGCACAAACTACAAAGACAATATTCTCCATGTTTCCATGTGGTCCAAGTTCCTGCTTCATCTCAGCGAGCCACGAGTCGAGGGCATCAAATGACTCCTTCAGCCCAACATCATACACCAGGATTACGCCCTGCGTGTCCTTGTAAAACTCATTGCGTACCTAACAGAGCACAGAAACAAACAACTGGATATTTGGGACCAAGAGGGTGTTACAGGAAACAGAATGGCTTGGAATCTCTGGATCAGTTTCCCTTTACACATGTGCCACTTTTCAACTGATCTGACATCATCTGTGCGGGCAGAAAAGTGCTGCTGCTGGATTGACCAGCAATTTTAGCAGATTAACTGCATCGGGACAGGCCATGTACAAATTCGTTACCTTTCAGCTCTCGTATAGTTACTAAGATTTAAAATAGATATCCTACAGTTACAATGATCGTAAGCCAAAATGCCCAATCTATAAATGTTAAATGCAAATTAGTCAAAGCCCTCCAGCTCATGTGAGGGTATGAAGTGGGCCACAATTTTCACCATGGAGCAATTTAGCTTGCCAGGACCAGAGGTCTATGGATTTATGTCCTAAACTAATGGCCAGGAAGCTGCCACCTCGCTTACCTCATAGAAGAAGGGGTGTCCAGCCATGTCAAAAATATTCACTTTGATTTCCCGATCCCGAACCTGCACTCTGAAAGAAAGAGGAACACAGCCATAAGATGCAAGTGCACACACTCCAGAGACCCTTCTTTCCCAGACCAAGTTCAACTTTTCTACAACACGGGTATTAGGCAAGCATCGCAACGCGACTGTTGAACACAGATGAATTTTGGCGTGATCATTTAGGGCTCAGTAAAAAGCTTCTGGGCTAATCTGCAAAGAAAAATTGTAACCGGATAAATGATCAGTGAAGGGTGACCCACAGGCATCCAGATTACGTACAGGCAATGACCATTTTAGGCATGCCCAATTGACGTGTAGTCACCGACGCATGGGTCCGTTAGGATCAAGAAGAGGGCAGAATGGGGGCGGAAAAGAATGGGGCAGGGTGCAGTTATGTGCACTCTGCCAACATGTGCAGGGAGCAGGAATGGAACCCCCATGCAAAATGCTTGCCGCCTGTACTCAGCTTTCAATGAGGATTTTACTAGCTAATAAGGGATTTATCGGGACGCGGGTGGCGCTGTGGGTTAAACCACAGAGCCTAGGACTTGCCAATCAGAAGGTCGGCGGTTTGAATCCCCATGACGGGGTGAGCTCCTGTTGCTCGGTCCCTGCTCCTGCCAACCTAGCAGTTCAAAAGCATGTCAAAGTGTAGTAGATAAATAGGTACCGCTCCGACGGGAAGGTAAACGGCGTTTCCATGCGCTGCTCTGGTTTGCCAGAAGCGGCTTAGTTATGCTGGCCACATGACCCGGACGTTGTACGCTGGCTCCCTCGGCCAATAAAGCGAGATGAGCGCCGCAACCCCAGAGTCAGTCACGACTGGACCTAATGGTCAGGGGTCCCTTTACCTTTAAGGGATTGATCAGAGATGTAAAATCTGCTCCACTGGGATGTGCCCCACTTGTATGCAAAATATAGCACAAAATGAGATGCCCACAAACACCTGTAGTTTCCCAGTGGCAATTTCCATTAATATCATAGCAACAAAATGTTGAATGATTGAAGTAAGTGAAAAATCAAAGCATGATTTCCCGCCTTTCTGTTTCACACACACAATGCCGTGGTTCTTAGTTTCAGGAGCTGCTGTGTCAAGTGTTCTCTATTGTGAAAGCAGGTTACTCACTTGGTGACACCATAATCAATGCCAATTGTTGCAAGGTACTTGGGCACAAACCTCTTCTCACAGTATCGCTTTATGATGCAGCTCTAAAATGCAAAAGAATGGAGATTGTTACCCAATTGGCTGAGCTGTCTATTCAACCCACTGTATTCCGTATTTAGCCAGGTTAAGTGCAAAGCACATCTTTTTAAAGCACATATCTGTATGTGTATGTGCATGACTGGCAAATTTGATTCAATATAAGCAACAGTATTTTAAATTTTGTTTTCAACTTAAAAAGCAAAAGGGCAGTTGAAACAACCACACTTCAGTTTGATTAAACCAGGAAGGTAAACTGTGGAAAATTATAAGCTTCCTAATTTAGTTATAAATTGCAGCAAAAGGAAAGAGCAAAGAGGCTATACGAGGAGGCAAAAAGTCCATGCATATCTTGTAAGTCATGATATGAATGGTTTAGAATATATGTTTTCTATTTTAAAACACCTACAATTTACATCTTCCAAAAAAACTGAGAGGATAAGTTCCCCAGTTATTGTATTACTGTTTAAACATGCTGCAATCACTCTATATTAACTTAATAGGCAAAACAAAAACAAGTAACAGGTGTCTGCCCCTGAAATTATCAACAACAACAATGGAAGTAAAACTTCCCAAACTCCTCAAACGTCAGTGTTTGTAGAGGGAAAATGGGTGACCTATTATACTTCTACTGTTTGTGGATGAAATCCAATGGATTCCCCTTCCCCAGCGGCACTCAACCAAAACCAACTCAAAGAGGATTGGGTGGCCCTGTAAATATTTTCAAATGAAATGAGAAAAGATAACGATATGTGTGAGTCCTGGTTGGATAAAACAGTCAGAGTCCGGCACAAAAAACAAAGCGGGAAACGGGTCCTCCACGCGTCTCTCTCACCTAACCAACCTCGGAGGGTTATTGTGGGCGTGGGCGGTAATCAGAACCATGTTATGCTGTCTTAGTTGAGTCCCTCGGAGTCAGCATATTGTTACGGAAATTACGGGGGGGGGCACATCTCTAAAGTTGTTAAATGTTACAAATATTATGCATAAATGTATCCTTTCGACTTGACTGCTCAGGAAGTTACCTAGCTTTAAAAATCATATAAAATCAACTCCTTTCCCAGTTTCCTTCATTCCACTGCCAAGGTTCATTGCTTCATTGGCCAAGGACTTGGAAACCACTCGGTTTCCCCATAATCCCTGAAGTGGGAGGTCACGTACTCACAGGAAGCTACTCATAGGTGTCAATTGCTGGGCAAAGGCACTCCTCCGGACTTGCCCAGGTGGCAGACTATGCAAACCAAAGTTCTATTGTCCCTTTGTAGCAGGTGCTTCAAAGAACAAGTAGATAAATAGGTACCACTCTGGTGGGAAGGTAAATGACATTTCCGTGAGCTGCTCTGGTTCGCCAGAAGCGGCTTAGTCATGCTGGCCACATGACCCAGAAGCTGTACGCCGGCTCCCTCAGCCAATAAAGCGAGATGAGTGCCGCAACGCCAGAGTCAGCCACGACTGGACCTAATGGTCAGGGGTCCCTTTACCTTTAGTAGGTGCTTAGAATCTACTTCCCAATACATATCCTGTTGCCCCAACACATTCCTCCTATGTTAATCATGTATATCCCTCCCCTTTTCTGATGTAGCAATCATGTAGTGATGATGCTTAATGAACTGTATGCTGGGATAAGATAGAAACTTTTAAAAGTCCTTGTCACCCCATCCTCGGGGTTCAAAATTCCTCTTTGAATTTTGTGCAATAAACTTTGGTCTACAGCTACAGTGGGACCTCAGGTTAAGTACTTAATTCGTTCCGGAGGTCCGTTCTTAACCTGAAGCACCACTTTAGCTAACGGGGCCCCCCTGCTGCTGCCGCGCTGCTGGAGCACGATTTCTGTTCTCATCCTGAAGCAAAGTTCTTAACCCGAGGTACTATTTCTGGGTTAGCGGAGTCTGTAACCTGAAGCGTATGTAATCCGAGGTTCCACTGTATTTGCTCCAGTTGGTGGCTGGACTCTTCCTTTATTCTGCAGGGACCCGCGGGCTCTGCCCGACCAGCTGGGTGATTGAGTAGCCTCACACCTAGATTTTTCCGTAACAATATAAACATTACCATATATATATATATATATGTATGTGTGTATATATCTGAGTTATACTTGCGTGTGTGTGTGTGTACACACACACACACCACACTATACCAGGCACCCCCAAACTCAGCCCTCCAGATGTTTTGGACTACAATTCCCATCATCCCTGACCACTGGTCCTGTTAGCTAGGGATGATGGGAGTTGTAGTCCCAAAACACCTGGGGGGCGGAGTTTGGGGAAGCCTGCAATATACATATATGCAAATGTAACTCAACAGATAAGGATTGCTCCTGCCCTCCCAGAAGCCTTTGCGCTTGGCCAAAGAATCAGCGCCCCATCCCACGCTAACGCCCAACTGCCATAACGGTCAAAACGGCCGAGGGGGCGACTGACTGGTTGCGCGCCTTGTCACTCCCCGCCCCGCGAGCCAATAAGGCGCCTCCCTCCCCGCTCTTACCTTGCCCACCTCCGCGTTGCCCATGGAGATGACTTTGATCCTCAGCGCCTTCCGCGGCTCTTTCCGCTTCGCCTCCATCTCGCGAAGGACGCGGGCTGGACTCGCCGGGGTTCAAGGGGGCCCCTCGCCGGCCAGGGCGCCCGCCTCCTCCGCCCCGCTCCCCATGGCCCGCTTAACGACAGCGGCGACGCGGCTGCTTAGGACCCGGGCGACGCCTCGCGAGATTTCCCTGCGAGAGCAGGCCGAGAAGCCGCCGCGCTACGCGAGAGCTGGGAAATCTCGCGAGAATGAATCAAAGTGGCTTCCCGTCCGCCTCTTCCCCTCAGTCCTGTTGATTCAGAGGAGGAGGCAGGCGCGCTTAGGGCTGGGTTGGGAAGCTTTGTCCCTTTTCTTTTCTTTTCTTTTCTTTTCTTTTCTTTTCTTTTCTTATTCTTGGTTGATTTATAACAGCCCTATAGATATATATTACAGTCCTATTGATGTATACTGCACAGTCCTTCACCTGAAGATTACAGGGCAGTTCATGTAAAATTACAAAATGAGAACACAAAATACATAATAAAAACAGAAGCAGACTGATAACCCCCTCCTGCCTTCGCACAATCACATTTAAAATGCCTGGTAATTATTATTATTATTATTATTATTATTATTATTATTATTAATTTATTATTTATATCCTGCCCATCTGGCCGGGCTTCCCCAGCCACTGGGCAGCTTCCAACAAAATATTAAAATACAGTAATGCATCAAACATTAAAAGCGTCCTTAAAAGAGGCACCTATATAATAAAACAACAACAACAACTTTATTATGTACTTGCACCCCACCCATCTCACTGGGTTGCCCCCTGCTCAAGGGGGCTTCCAGCATATACAGAAACACAATAAAACATTAGAAACTTCCCTGTTCAGGGCTGTCTTCAGATGTCTTCTAAAAGTTGTGTAGTTCTTTATCTCCTTGACATCTGAAGGGAGTGGGTGCCACCACCAAGAAGGTCCTCTGCCTGATTCCCTGTAATCTCGCTTCCGCCAGAAGTGAGCTGGACCTCAGTGTCCAGGCTGGATGACAGTGGTGGACATACTCCTTCAGGAGTATAATATATAATGAAAGTGTTTTATGAATGTAGTTTTATTGCTCATTTAATGCTGGAGCAGCACAGGAGGACCGCCCTGAAACCATTTTCAAATGTTTTCTCTGCAAGGAGGGAGGAGGTGGGGGAGCGAGATGGTGGGGCAGTGTTCTCGAAGCTACCAGCATGAGTTTGACCAAACTGCGGGAGGCAGTGGAAGATAGGAGTGCCTGGCGTGCTCTGGTCCAGGGGGTCACAAAGAGTCGGACACGACTAAACGACAACAACAAGTTAAATGGCATGAAATATAATGAATATTCTATTCATTAAACAAAAACAAAAACCAATCTTACAGATGTCCTTTGTTGTCTCCCCCGAAACCCCGCTCATCCTATCCCAGTTACCGGTATATTTATAATGGTTACAAATGGCTTTGGTTGGTAGATGTCAGATAAGCCCTGTACATCTGAAGAATGCATGGATGTTTTAAATTGTTGTTGTTGTTGTTTAGTCGTTTAGTCGTGTCCGACTCTTCGTGACCCCATGGACCAGAGCACGCCAGGCACTTCTGTCCTCCACTGCCTCCCGCAGTTTGATCAAACTCATGCTAGTAGCTTCAAGAACACCATCCAACCATCTCATTCTCTGTCGTCCCCTTCTCCTTGTGCCCTCCATCTTTCCCAACATCAGGGTCTTTTCCAGGGAGTCCTCTCTTCTCATGAGGTGGCCAAAGTATTGGAGCCTCAGCTTCACGATCTGTCCTTCCAGTGAGCACTCAGGGCTGATTTCCTTCAGAATGGAGAGGTTTGATCTTCTTGCAGTCCATGGGACTCTCAAGAGTCTCCTCCAGCACCATAATTCAAAAGCATCAAAAGTTTTAAATTAAATCAGGGCAATGAGCCTCTCTTTAATTCTTGCATGTCTGCAAGGTATGCTTGGGAATATTTAAATGCCCCCTTTTGCTGCAGTAATGTGAAGGATGGACTTGATGGCTTGACATTTTCTCGCAGCACTGAGACACAGCAGGGCCGTTTATTAATAGTCAGCCAGGTGCTTTGTGTAACGTCCACCTGGATTTAGGGGCAAACAGGACGTTTGATGAAAAACAGGGTCTTCTGAAATGGGGTGGTTGATTAGAGCAGGGGCTGACCAGAGCAAAGGCATGCGTGGGGGTGCTCAAATAGTGCACATCCGGAAACCAGATGTCATTTCAGGTGAGCGCTGGACGCATAAGGAAGTTTGCAAATCATCTTGATAGTTGTTCTCTAACACTGCCCAGATGGAGCCATTAAAACTGGCCAGAGTCAATGCGAATACTCATGAGTATATTGCATCTTTAATCCATAGCTGCACTGAATTTCACCTCTAATGGTGCTATTGTCCAATTTATTTTAATTTGGGGCTATTGATTGTTGTGCGCTTTATTGCTGCAACCCACCCTGGGGTCCAGGGGAAAACAGAGTGAGGCAAATAGCGTTGGTACGAGGTCACGTTCCAGGGCCGGATTTAGGTTTGATGAGGCCCTAAGCTACTGAAGGTAATGGGGCCCTTTATATGTCCAGCTGTCCTTTGTCAACAACAAATTGTCACTGTTTTATGTTGAATATATGCTATATGGTAATTTATGGACCTAATAGGTATCTAAAGCCATTTGCACATAGAGTGGTATCTCGGGATACATATGCTTCAGGTTACAGACTCCGCTAACCCAGAAATAGTGCTTCAGGTTAAGAACTTTGCTTCAGGATGAGAACAGAAATCGTGCTCCAGCGGCGCGGCAGCAGCAGGAGGCCCCATTAGCTAAAGTGGTGCTTCAGGTTAAGAACAGTTTCAGGTTAAGAATGGACCTCCAGAACGAATTAAGTACTTAACCCGAGGAACCACTGTAACAAAATATGTATTTTATCAACGTACATCCAGGTGTGTTTTTTCCTTTAATTTTTTTGAGTGGGGCCCTAAGCTATGGCTTGTTTAGCTTATATGTAAATCCAGTACTGTCAAGTTCTAGGCTTGAGAGATGAAATAAAAACTTGACAGATTGCTGGGTCCAGATGCCATCCACCCAAGAGGCCTCAAAGAATTCAAATGTGAGCCTCAAGGACTCTCCAGCTCTCTTCTGCCATTTCTGGGTTTGAATAGAATTTAATTATTTCGATTGTGCATAGCTGGGGTGGGGGAATGCCTGCATTTAAAAGTTCTAACAGCCCAAATCCCCACGCTTATACTGCTGCCAACAAAGGTCCGTATAGTTAAAGCTCTGGTTTTCCCAGTAGTGATGTATGGAAGCTAGAGCTGGACCATAAAGAAGGCAGATCACCGAAGAATTGGTGCTTTTGAATTCTGGTGCTGGAGGAGACTCTTGAGAGTCCCATGGACTGCAAGAAGATCAAACCTCTCCATTCTGAAGGAAACCAGCCCTGAGTGCTCACTGGAAGGACAGATCGTGAAGCTGAGGCTCAGAGACTTTGGCCACCTCATGAGAAGAGAAGACTCCCTGGAAAAGACCCTGATGTTGGGAAAGATGGAAGGCACAGGGAGAAGGGGACGACAGAGGACGAGATGGTTGGACAGTGTTCTCGAAGCTACCAGCATGAGTTTGACCAAACTGTGGGAGGCAGTGGAAGACAGGAGGGCATGGCGTGCTCTGGTCCAGGGGGTCACGGAGAGTCGGACACGGCTAAACGACTAAACAACAATGACAACAAATACCACTGCTTGCTTTTGTGACCTTAAAACTCTACTGGGGGGCTCTCTCTTTCGCTAGAGACAGTGGTGTAGCGTGCGGCGGCAGCGGAGGGGGGACTGTGCCCCAGGTGCAAAATTCTGAGTGGGCACAACCAGGTGTGGCCATGGAGGCACCAGCTTCAGTGGGGATCCCTGCCCTGGCACAGCACAGCCCTGCTTGGCTCCGCTGGGGAGGGCATTCTGGTGGTGTCAGTTGCTTGCCTGCCCTGGGCCCCAGCAACCCCCAATATGCCACTGACTAGAGAGTGAGTTTAGCCCCGTCCTTTGGATCTAAGGATCCAACCAGCTCTTTTATAGATCACCCGTGAGAGGTCATTAATATCTAATTTCTCACTCATGCACAAATAAATGAAAGCTCAATAAAGACCAGACATAGCCTCGACTCTATGCAAGCTTTGTGCAAGAAAATCAGGATGAACGCTCAATAAGCTTACTTGGAGGAGGCTTTCAAGCTCAACAGCGCTATTCTGAAGGAAGTTGTATGTGGTTGGCTATTAAGTGCCTAATAAATTCAGGAAATAACCTCACATTAATCCAGGTCTTCCCTTTCAAATCAGAAATTCGGAAACCTGTTGTGTGTTAACTATGGCTTGTGCCAGTACACAAAAAGCATGACATCGCTAAGGCTTTGGATAGAGAAACTTGAATCACATGCGCCCACGGTTAGCTCCCCATTTTCAAACCATGGTTTGCAAGGAGCCAACTTCATTATCTTTGCTCCCACAGCATTTTGGGTTTATTTTAAATTCTCCAAAACCTGAGTTTCCTAGATCAAAGCAAAACACAACCTGGGGCATCTGCAAACTAAAGTTTGTAACAGGGCTAGTTCCTGAGACTGGATTGGAGAGAAAGTAAAAGTTCGGAAAATAGATTTCCACCCGCAGGAACGCAGCTCCGGCAAATGAATGTAAGAGGACCCCGCAGTACAGCGTGGGTAGATGAGCCAATTTGACAGAATATACTTATTTTGGCAATAGATTTGTCAGAGGAAAGACTGAAGGTGAGACAGGAGGGATGTTGGGGGGAGAAAGAGAAAGAGATTTACGCCAGAAATCAATTAGTGGCATAGTCTGCATTTCACTTAAGAGCCTTTTCCGCGTCATCGCTCTTGCAAGAAGCCAGAACAAGAGACCTCCGACCAAGAATTTGCCGTTGCTGGCAGAGTTCACACATTCAAGCCCTGTGATCAATTCACAATTAGAGGCCCCAGGAGTTACGCCACCTTTAACTATCTTCTTTTCTCGTCTGGTGAAATAAAAATAGCTTTTCAAAACCATCATATTCGGCTGCAAGAACAGAAGGGCAAAATTCCTTTGGGGTGGGCCATTAAAAATTGCCCTGCTGGGTCAAGCCAAAGGTCCATCGAACCCATCCGGCTGTCTCCAGCCATCAGTCTGCAAACTTGTGGGTTAGTGCTATATACTGACTAAGGCAAGAGAAGATCAATGAGTCAGAGGCAAAAGATGTGGTCACCAGTGGAGATTGGTCCAGGCCCCACATGTCCGTTTTCCTATTCCTACGTCTCAGCGTTGCACAGCAGAGCAGAAGATGTGGACCAAACTGGCATTGTTTCCCCAGTAACGTTCCCCATCTTCGTGCCCTCCAGAGGTTTTTGGATGGCAACTCCCATCAGCACAAATTGTGTTCCAAAATATGTGGAGGGCACCGGGTCCTCTGCCTCAGCCATCATCTGAACCAAGTCTGGGGCCTGATCCTGAAGAGTCCCAGTCTGCACAGGTTCCCTAGCTGGGCCGAGTCAGGGGCCTGATCCTGCCCTGGCTCCAGATGCGGGGATTCCCTCGTTGCCTCCAGCTGGGCCATCTCTTATAGCTGCTCCACTACCGGTTGGGTCAGGGGAGGCTGAGGCGGCCTCTGGGTCTAGTAACCCACCGACGTCTCCTGAGATGCAGAGACTCAGGTCTGAGAGAAGGAGAGACCTGAGTACTCGCAGGAGGAGTGCTCGCCTTCGGGCGAGACAGGGAGGTGAGTGGCCGGGGAATCAGGACCGGCCGTTACCCCGACAGAGATAAAAGGCTGTCGGACCCCGCCCCAGGTTGCAGGGGCAACATTGCTGTATGCTAGATCCTGCCTGAGATCCTGTACCTGTCCTTGCCTGGTTTCCTGCCTTGGCCCTGTTGGACTGACTCCCAGCGGAACCTTTGGATTCTGGACCGGTCCTGGACTGCGTTTCATGGTTTACCCCCGAGCCCAGCACACAAGCACTAGAACTCATCGACATCCAACGAAGCTGGATGTGGGAAGAGTCCACACAGGGAGAAGAAACAGAATGGAACTTGTTCGCCCCAGAGGCAGAGATGGCCACCAACTTGGATGTCTGTAAAAGAGGACTGAGCAAACTCATGGAGAAGGAGGAGGTGACCAGTGTCTACTAGCTGTGATGGCTCATCGCTGCCTCCCCAGTTGGAGGGACACAAGAGCCCTTATAGAGTCCTTTGCAGGTTCTCCATCGGTCGGAGAAAATAACAGAGGCCAAAACATCCAGCCTACATCACAGAAGGGGTGTACCCCTCCGATACATCATACCTACATCACAGAAAGGGCGGCCTACAACAGAAATCTGAGTGCGTTGTTTACCTTCTGTCTGGCAGGTTACCTGTTAATGCTTACTTAATGGGATACCCTGGGGGAGCCTGGCCAGTCTTTTGCAATGACAAATACTTAGTTCCTGAGCCAGGTCACAGGCTCACCCTATTCATACACAGACATACCTTTCAGACAGGATTTGTGAAGGAAAGGACAATGGGGAGGCTCCCCCACCTCCTCCCTCCTTGCAAAGAAAACATTTGAAAATGGTTTCAGGGCGGTCCTCCTGTGCTGCTCCAGACATGTGGTCCACACATCTATGTATGCGCTTGGTTGGTACATTTATGACCATCTATTATATACGGTATACAGTGGTACCCCGCAAGATGAATGCCTTGCTCAACGAAAAACGCGCAAGATGAAAGGTTTTTCTGATTTTTTAGCCGCTTCGCAAGACAAATTTTCCTATGGGCCTTTCTTACAAAACGATTATTTTTTTTTGAGTTTTTCCCCACAGGCTCCCTCTAAACTTCAGCGGAGCGGGGCGGGCTGGGAGGGAATCCCTTGGCCCCCCGCCGGACTTCCCGAAGCTCTTTTGAAGTCTCCGGTGGGGGGAGAAGGGCTTTTCTTCCCACCGCCAGCCTTCAGAACAGCCTTCTGAAGGCTGGCGGTGGGAAGAAAAGCCGTTCTCCCCCCACCTGCCTACAGAAGAGGTCCGGGGACAGACTGTCCCCGGACCTGGTCTGAAGGCAGCCTCCATAGGAACGCATTAATTGATTTTCAATGCATTCCTATGGGAAACCATGCTTCGCAAGACAAAAAACTCGCAAGAAGAAAAAACTCGTGGAACGAATTAATTTCGTCTTGCGGTGCACCACTGTATATATATACAGGACCTTAAATTTTTTATTTCACTTTTTGACCATCTGGTTGGCCACTGTGCAAACAGGAGGCTGGACCAAATGGGCCCATTGGCCTGATCCAAGAGGCTCTTCTTAGAAACCAAGAAAACCCATTGCCTAACTCCATCAAGATGCCACCTGCACCTCCATCTGGTACGCAGGATGAGACCCTACCTGCCCGCGGACTGTCTCGCCAGAGTGGTGCAGGCTCTAGTTATCTCCAGCTTGGACTACTGCAATGCGCTCTACGTGGGGCTACCTTTGAAGGTGACCCGGAAACTGCAACTAATCCAGAATGCGGCAGCTAGACTGGTGACTGGGGGCGGCTGCTGAGACCATACAACACCGGTCTTGAAAGACCTACACTGGCTCCCAGTACGTTTCCGAGCACAATTCAAAGTGTTGGTGCTGACCTTTAAAGCCCTAAATGGCCTGTATCCCTGAAGGAGCGTCTCCACCCCCATCGTTCTGCCTGGACACTGAGATCCAGCACCGAGGGCCTTCTGGTGGTTCCCTCATTGTGAGAAGTGAGGTTACAGGGAACCAGGCAGAGGGACTTCTCGGTAGTGGCGCCCGCCCTGTGGAACACCCTCCCTTCAGATGTGAAGGAAATAAGCAGCTATCCTATCTTTAACAGACATCTGAAGGCAGCCCTGTTTATGGAAGTTTTTAATATTTAATGCTGTATTGTTTTTAACACTCGATTGGGAGCTGCCCAGAGTAGCTGGGGAAACTCAGCCAGATGGGTGGGGTATAAATATATTATTATTATTATTATTATTATTATTATTATTATTATTATTATTTCACTGTCTCTGTGGGCATTCATCCCTGCCACTTCAGCATCCAGGAAGGTGTAAGAGGTCCTTGACATTTGCTTCCTTCTCCTTGAGAGGCAAATCTTTTGAAATGTGTTCCTTTGTAAGCCATCTATTTTGGTGTTTTGCGGAAGATTTCCAGGGAAGGCCATTATTCAGGAGGCTTGCAAAACAACAGTTGTGAGCTGTTGTTTGTTTTTCAGCACCAGGACAATTCATCAAGGCATCACGCTGGATGGACGTAGTCATGGCAACAGCAGCGGTACAGATAGACAGAAGACGATATGCCATTAAGTACATCACAGGGTAGCCGTCTTCATCAGTCATGCTAATCATCACATCCAGACTGCGCCTCCTGGAAAGGAGAAGGGGGTAGACTTCCTTGTTCTTTATTTATTTTTATTTATTAAAAAAATGCATTTTGAGTTCTTTTCAAGAAAAATAACAGTTCTGGGGAAGGGCTGGAGCTCAGTGTTAGAACATCTGCATGCAGAAGGTCCCAGGATCAAAGTCTGGTATCTCCAAATAGGACTTGGAAGGACTCCCTGCCTTAATCCTTGGAGATCCACTGCTGGTTAGTGTAGACGTGTGATGCAGATCCACCTGAGCTTAATATAGGAACAGGTATGTAGCTGTGTTGCTCTGACGCAGTCGAAATAAAAATAAAAAACAAAAAATTGTCCAGTAGCACCTTATAGACCAGGCATAAGCAAACTTGGCCCTCCAGCTGTTTTGGGACTACAGTTCCCATCATCCCTGACCACTGGTCCTGTTAGCTAGGGATGATGGGAATTGTAGTCCCAAAACATCTGGAGAGCCGAGTTTGCCTATGCCTGTTCTAGACCAACTAAGTTAGTTCTGGTATAAGCTTTCGTGTGCAAGCACACTTCTTCATAGACAGAAGATTCCAGGGTCTAAAGAAGTGTGCATGCACACAAAAGCTTATACCAGAACAAACTTAGTCGGTATAAACCAGGGGTCAGCAACCTTTTTCAGCAGGGGGCCGGTCCACTGTCCCTCAGACCTTGTGGGGGGCTGGACTATATATATATTTTTAAATAATGAACAAATTCCTATGCCCCACAAATAACCCAGAGATGCATTTTAAATAAAAGGTCACATTCTACTCATGTAAAAACACGCGGATTCCTGGACCATCCGCGGGCCGGATTTAAAAGGCGATTGGGCTGGATTCGGCCCCTGGGCCTTACTTTGCCTACCCATGGTCTATAAGGTGCTATTTTTATTTTTATTTTTTTTTAATTAATATAGGAAGAAAGTGTGGTATGTACAATTTTTCTGGCAAAGGGTGTTTAAGGAGATGACAGAAATCACTGGGTTAAAGCTGACCAAAAGTCCAAAAGTAGCATTATTATAAATTTGTGATGGGGTGGAAGGTTCGCAGGCAGGCAGGATACTATATACCAAGTATACCAAGATTGTTAGTTCCGGTACTTCATTAACGTAGCAGAAATCAGTGGCAAAAATCCTTATTACATTGGGGGATGAGGCAAATAAATGCCTCCCGGATGTCCAGAAGCAAGGGGAATGTCCAGCTTCGCGGTTTCTTGCAGGAGAGGCTTCGCTCTGCCCTGTGCCACGTGGGAGAGGGAAAAAGAGTAGAGGATATTGGGCAGAGCTTGCGGGGGGTGAAGCAGAGGAAGATATGTGCACTTCAGAAAGCAGCTCGAGCATCTGGTTATCGGTTTCTTGTTAAATCAAAGTACTGAGACTTGTAATGAGAAGTGTTTATTGATCCTGTCTGCACTGCACGGACATCCGCTGAATAAACTGCCCAAGTTCTGCTTCTGCCTGGAACAGATTTCCAGGATATAGCCAAAATATATATCCCTGGAGGAAAGCCTTCTGCGAGGCAGTGATGGTGAGTGGTCTCTGCACCCAACCACAGGGTGTACAGAGGAAGGTGCCTAATACCAGGTCAGGCCCTTGGTCCAACTAACAGTATTGTCTACACTGACTGGCAGCCTTCTCAGGAGATGCTGGGAGTTGAGTCTGGGACATTTTGCATACAGCGCAGATGCTTTCTCAGTGATCTGTGGTCCTCTGGCAGAGGCTAAGGCTGTACCACTAAGCTATGGCTCACCTGGGCCATTCAGCCCAGTGGAGCCTACTCTGTTTGGCAGCAGCCCTCTAGGGTCTCAGTCAAGAGGTCTTTCATGTTCAGTTGCTCCTTTTGAAAAAAAAGGGTGTTTTTTAAAAAAAACCTGAAAATACCAAGATTTGCTCCTGGGACCTTCTGCGTGCAAAACTTTCATTCTGCCACTGATCTATGGTTTTTTTTTTCCAATAAAGGGGAAAATCATTACATTAAGATCAGTGGCGTAGCGTGGGGGGTGCAGGGGGGGCCGGCCGCACCGGGCGCAACATCTGGGGGTTAGGGTTAGGGGGCGCAAATCCACGGGTTAGGGGGCGCAAATTACTTGCCTTGCCCCGGGTGCTGACAACCCATGCTACGCCACTGATTAAGATCCACAATTGGGGGGCGGGGGGCGGGAAGGGAAGTCAAAAGGGATTATACGTTTATGTATTCAATTCATTTCTCTATGTAAAATAGAAGATGCAAAAATGTGAGTTATGAAATGCCTGTAGCCCCTAATCACTACTCCTGAATAAATCTATTAGTCTTAAGGAGTCAGAAACCCCTCCAATTCTGTATCTCACCCCACTTATCCAGTATCCGTAAGCAGTTAATCGCTGCGCTCTGTCCCGGCTGGTGTGCTTTGCTGTCTCCCTTCCCCTCTCTTCCTGTTGGATTTTCAATTAAATCTTAATGGTTGTTTATCTGGCGGGATACGGTTACTTGCCACTTTTCTTTGATTGCACACCAGGCTCTCTCACCTTCAAATCATAGAATTGGAGAGTTGGAAGGGACCCCAGGGGTCATCCAGCCGAACCCCCTGCCACGCAGGAATTACAGGTAAATAATCTGTATAGTGGCACTGTGGTCTAAACCACAGAGCCTAGGGCTTGCCAATCAGAAGCTAGGGGGTTCGAATCCCCGCAATGGGTTGAGCTCCGGCTGCTCGGTCCCCGCTCCTGCCAACCTAGCAGTTCAAAAGCACGTCACGTCAAAGTGAATAAGTACTGCTCCATCGGAAAGGTAAACAGTGTTTCCGTATGCTGCTCTGGTTCGCCAGAAGTGGCTTAGTCATGCTGCACGCCGGCTCCCTCGGCCAATAAAGTGAGATCAGCGCCGCAACCCCAGAGTTGGCCACGACTGGACCTAATGGTCAGAGGGTCCCTTTACCTTTACCTTTTAATCTGTATAGTTAAAGCTATGGTTTTCCCAGTAGTGATGTATGGAGTGAGAGCTGGACCATCAAGAAGGCTGATGGCCGAAGAATGGATGCTTTTGAATTCTGGTGCTGGAGGAGACTCTTGAGAGTCCCATGGACTGCAAGAAGATCAAACCTCTCCATTCTGAAGGAAATCAGCCCTGAGTGCTCACTGGAAGGACAGATCCTGAAGCTGAGGCTCCAAGACTTTGGTCACCTCATGAGAAGAGAAGACTCCCTGGAAAAGACCCTGATGTTGGGAAAGATCACAAGGAGAAGGGGACGACAGAGGACGAAATGGTTGGATAGTGTTCTCAAAGCGACCAACATGAGTTTGACCAAACTGCGGGAGGCAGTGGAAGACAGGAGTGCCTGGTGTGCTCTGGTCCAGGGGGTCACAAAGAGTCAGACACGACTAAACAACTAAACAACAACAAAATCCTTGGCAGATGGCCGCCCAACCTCAGCCTAGAAACCTCCAAGGAATGAGAGAACACAATCTCCCGAGAGAGTCTGTTCCACTATTGAACAGCTCTTGCTGTCAGAAAGTTTTTCCTGATGTTGAGTGGGAATCTCCCTTCTTGCAACTTGAAGCCATTGGCTTCGAGTCCTACCCTCCAGAGCAGGAGAAAACAAGCTTGCACCCTCTTCCATGTGACAGCCCCTGAGATATTTGAAGATGACTCTCATATATCCTCTCAGTCTCCTCTTTTCCAGGCTAAGCATACTCCTTCAACCATTCCTCATAAGGCTTGGTTCCCAGACCTTTGATCATCCTGTTTGCCCTCCTCTGCACACCTTCCAGCTTGTCAATATCCTTCTTGAATTGTGGTGCCCAGAACTGGGCACAGGACTCCAAGTGAGGCCTGGCAAAAGCACAAGTGAATGAAGCTGGGGCTGATGGAAGTTGTAGTCCAATCTGGAGGACACCAGGTTGATGAAGGATGGAGGTGGAGGTTGCGAGAGTTAGAGCTACTTACGGGGAATTAGAACTCTAATTACGGGGAAGATGTGCTACCCAAAAGCGATGCTTTTGTAATGATGCGTTTCAACTGGTGTTTTGCTAGAAATAAAACCCGGTGTGTTGCTCTTTGCAGGCAAATTGTGAGTTTATGGCCTCCTCCGTTCGGCATGGCTGGTCTTTCAGCTTGTGATGCGAGTGATGGATGCAGTGGCGTAGCGTGGGTTGTCAGCACCCGGGGCAAGGCAAGTAATTTGCGCCCCCTAACCTGTGGATTTGCGCCCCCTAACCCGTGGATTTGCGCCCCCTAACCCCCAGATGTTGCGCCCGGTGCGGCCGGCCCCCCTGCACCCCCCACGCTACGCCACTGGATGGATGGAGCGCTGAGATGCCTGAATGATGCTCCCCGCAACTGTAGGTGCTGCAGCCTAGAGGGGATGAGGAGCAGCCCTAGTGGGATTCCTTCTTGACAGGGACACCAACTCTTTAAAACCGGGTTAATTGCCTGTTAAGGGGAAAGCAAAGCAGCCTGCAGAAAACACCCGTAAAAATGGCTTATGGCTGTGTCCCACTGCAGTGCTGTTAATATTTTTTAACGAGGAAGGACTAACAAGCCTCTTTGCTTCAAGAGGAAAAGAAATCCCAGAAATCTGCCACAGCTCAGCAGAAGGGCATTTCCTGTGCATGCAGAAGGTCCCAGCTTCAAATCCTGACCTCTCTGGGTAAGGCTAAGAATATCCTTTGCCTGAATTCCTGGAGAGCTGCTCCTGCCAACCTAGCAGTTCGAAAGCACGTCAAAGTGCAAGTAGATAAATAGGTACCACTCCGGTGGGAATGTAAACGGCGTTTCCGTGCGCTGCTCTGGAGTTGCAGCGCTCATCTCGCTTTACTGGCCAAGGGAGCTGGCGTACAGCTTCCGGGTCATGTGGCAAGCATGACTAAGCCACTTCTGGCGAACCAGAGTAGCAGCGCTCGGAAATGCTGTTCACCTTCCCGCTAGAGCGGTACCTATTGATCTACTTGCACTTTGACGTGTTTTTGAATTGCTAGGTTGGCAGGAGCAGGGACCGAGCAACGGGAGCACATCGCATCACGGGGATTCGAACCGCCGACCTTCTGACCGGCAAGTCCTAGGCTCTGTGGTTTAACCCACAGCGCCACCCACGTCCCATTAAACATTAAAAGCTTCCATAAACAGGGCTGCCTTCAGATGTCTTCTAAAAGTCTGGTAGTTGTTCTTCTCTTTGATATCTGGTGGGAGGGCATTCCACAGGGTGGACGCCACCACCGAGAAGGCCCTCTGCCTGGTTCCCTGTAACTTGGCTTCTTGCAGGGAGGGAACCACCAGAAGGCCCTTGGCGCTGGACCTCACTGTCCAGGCTGGATGATGGGGGGGAAACGCTCCTTCAGGTATACTGGACTGAGGCCGTTTAGGGCTTTAAAGGTCAACACCAACACTTTGAATTGTGCTCGGAAACATACACCAAGTCTTCGCCTCCTTGCCTTCCTCTCTATCACTCTCAATGGGCACCAGCCACCTCCGGGTTCAGCATACGATTTGCGGATATACAGCTTCCATTCCATGACGCAGGGCCTGTGCAGGAGATCTTCCTGTTCGCCCCCACTCCCTGCCACAATGACGCCACTATCCGCACCTCACAGCGAGGCCACCTGAGCCGGTGGAAAGGAAATCTATATGCCATCGCACCTGCTATAGTCTTCAGTCTGGGCAGACTCAGGTCCAATTAGCTAACAAAAGGCTCTCCCTCGCGGGGCGCTGTGTTCCTTTTTAATACCATGCATGAGCTTTGCCAGCTCTGCTGCTGCTTAGCTCTCCCCCCCCCCCAGCACTGATATCTTTCCTTTCATCTGCGTAAGGCTTGCGAAGGACTTTGTGTCTCATATTAGCAGATTACCCCGACAGACGGGCCGTGACGCATCGCCTTCCCTATCGGGTTTTCTCCATGACTCTCCTGCTCACCCACCGCCGCTCAAGAGGCACACAAACAGCTTCATGTTTAAACGAGGAAGCAATTGATCTTCCTAAAATAATAGGTTTTTTAAAATCTGAAAGAGGCTGGCGTGCTGGGGGTGTATGATTTTACAGCACATTTGGGGGGCAAGGGTGAAGGGTCTAGCCTGGATCCTTACCCAGAATGCAGACTGCGATCCTGGATTGAAAAGTTTTGAGCAACTGTTGGGTTGCGTCCTGCGCGATTCTGATTCTAGCACCCCTCTCTCCGTGCGGTGAAACAAAAATAATATGCAGGGCACTTCAGTGGCGTAGCGTGGGTTGTCAGCACCCGGGGCAAGGCAAGTAATTTGCACCCCCTAACCCGTGGATTTGCGCCCCCTAACCCATGGATTTGTGCCCCCTAACCCTAACCCCCAGATGTTGCGCCTGGTGCGGCCGGCCCCCCCGCACCCCCCACGCTATGCCACTGGGGCACTTTGCAGCAGTGTGGAGTCTGTCATCTCCCCCCAGCTCCAACACAAGCAGAGAGTCAGTGGCGTAGCCGGTGCTCTGGCATCCGGGGCAGTATACATGCCGTGCACCCAGGGTCTGGTCGATCCGCCCATGGGGATGATCGGCACAGCTGCGCGATCCTCCCCAGGGGCCAATCTCCGGCACAGGGGGGCATCAAATGTCACCCCCCTTCAGGCTGAAGGGGGGGTGACATTTGCCCCCCCCCCCGCGTGACTTCCAAGCCTACAGTGAACCAGGGGAAGGCAGAGAGCTGCTTCGCCACTTGCCACTTTGCCACTCGCTGGTCTTGGGGAATGGGGGGGGTTCCCATGCCGAATGTCACCCCCCTTCGGGATGACACCCAGGGTGGTCCGCACCCCCCCCTTGACATTTCCATTCCACCTTAAGGAACAGGCATTAGATTGCTGTATGTCACATGTCTGTTTACATTCCAGCACAGCTTGCTGGGAACTTCTGTTTGTATATAGCTTTTGCTTTTGCTGTTCTCTCCGAGACGACACGAGAGAGAGACGACATGTTTCTTAGTTCTGATTTATGTTTAATAAATTTGTAGTTAAAGTATGACTTCACAAGCCTCACGCCTATTCTGTGTGTGCAGTACACTCTGCTTATAGCGTGCCCTGGCTTTTGTAGTCCGGGTCACTGATTTACGTCAGAGTACGGGTTGATGAATGGAGATGGCACAGCTGAGACTTGCCAGCTGCCCTCCTGGACCTCTCCATGTCGACACCCCCTTCCTATGCCCCTGCAGAGAGAGGCTCTTACAGTGGTACCTCTAGTTGCAGACTTAATCAGTTTCGGGGTGCCGTTTGCACCCTGAAAAGTCTGCAACTAGAGCACCTCTTCTGTGCATGTGCGAAGCACGCAGATCGCTTCTGCACATGAGCATGTGGCGAACCCAGAAGTAAACACTTCTGGGTTTACCGTGTTCGTAAGCTGAAAGTCGGTAACAAGAGCGGTACGCAACTAGAGGTACCACTGTACTTGGAAGCATGAAAGACATACATTTATAGAGGTACATGCTCTGCAGCCGACACAGGACTTGGGTGTCACAATTCATGAGTTCAGGAGCAGGGCAAAAAGTTCAGAAACGGACCAAAATAATGAAGATGTCTCAGCAAGCCTCCCTGCCTCTCCTGCCAACTTTTTAAAGACAAGGCGTGGCCTGCTAAGTCACGAGAATCCCTTGCTTTTCAGGAATATCAAGACTGCAGTGTCCTGACTCCCAGTTGCCGGAGAACAAAGATCAGGAGACGAAGCCTTTCCAAAGGTTTTAATGGCTGAGTGGGGATTAGACCCTGGTCTCTCAGGTCCTAATCCAGCACTCCAGCCACCTCACCACACTGACATATGTAATGCCTTGGGGATTGAATTGGGGTTTTGTAAAATGTGTGTGTGTCTCTGTGTGTGTGTCTCTG
Organism: Podarcis vaucheri; assembly: GCF_965113315.1. NCBI lineage: Eukaryota > Metazoa > Chordata > Lepidosauria > Squamata > Lacertidae > Podarcis > Podarcis vaucheri. Next base: position 4,665,687 of record NC_138761.1, read on the forward strand.
TGTGTGTGTGTCTCTGTGTGTCTGTGTTTACACCAGGTTTTTTCCCCCAGCTGGTTTTTTTTAAAAAATGATATTGAATTAGTAGTTTCAAAAACTGTTTTGGGTTGCATTTTGTTGATTTATAAGTTGATTTATTGTTGATTTATAAGTTCACAAGATGCCCAGAGGCCTAGGCAACTCTGTCGCAAGGACGCTACAGCAAGATGCTGGAGAGACGATACCAGGCCAGGTGGATCAATGGTCCGAGTTGGTAAAAGAATTTGTCCTATTTAAGACTGCTTCCTCCCATCCAAATCTGCCTGAAGATCAAGATTCTGCTCTAAGGCCTGTCCCCAGGTCTTCAAAGGTGAAGTTTACCTATCTATCTATCTATCTATCTATCTATCTATCTATCTATCATCTATCTATTTATATTTATTTATTTATTTATTTAAAGGTATTTGTAACCCACCAAAGTAATGTCCATTGGCAGGGCCTTTTCTGTGGTGGCCTGGCATTTAACACAGTTGGGGGAAAGGCTCTGCCGGAGACTACTCCCCCTTTCGCAGCCTGGTGTGCTCCTGATGTTTTGGACTACAACTCCCATCAACCCCAGCACCAAACACCTGTGCTTGCCGTGGGCTGATGGGTGTTGTAGTCCAAAAACCCATGGAGAGCAACAGGTGGATCAAAGTTTGGAGGAGGCAGCCTTCGGCCAGAATGGTGTAGTGGCTGGACGGTTGGGAAGCAAGGATTCAAATCCCCATTTGGCTGTGAAGCTCACTGGGTGAAACTGGGCCAGCTGCTGCCTCTCAGTGTAACTTACCTCACAGGGTTGTTGTGGGGCTTAAATGAGGAGGAGGGGAGAACCATGTATCACAAAGAGGCGAGCTATTAATGCAGAAAACAGAAACCCCTTGCATATTTAAGGTAAAGGTAAAGGGACTCCTGATCATTACGTCCAGTTGTGGCCGACTCTGGGGTTGCAGCACTCATCTCGCTTTACTGGCCAAGGGAGCCGGCGTACAGCTTCCGGGTCATGTGGCCAGCATGACTAAGCCGCTTCTGGCGAACCAGAGCAGCGCACGGAAACGCCGTTTACCTTCCCGCCGGAGCAGTACCTATTTATCTACTTGCACTTTGACGTGCTTTCGAACTGCTAGGTTGGCAGGAGCAACGGGAGCTCACCTCATTGTGGGATTCAAACCACCGACCTTCTGATCGGCAAGTCCTAGGCTCTGTGGTTTAACCCCCACAGCGCCACCAGCGTCCCTCCTTGCATATTTACTTAGCTGTGATTCCTGCATTGCAGGCAGCTAGAAACTCAGATATATAAGCTAGGTGCCAAATGGCTTCTTCAGCCAGGGTTACAGCCGCCAAAACGGAACGACCAGTGGCCATTGTTGGGCCAGACGGCTCAAAGGTTGTATTTTCCAACATGACCTTTGGGTTCCTGAAATTCGTTCTGATTGTGCAGATAAAACATAACAGGTACAATTCTACAGGAGGTGTTGCTAGTGTGCGAAAACGGTCAAGATCCAATGATCCCCAGGCATGTACTTCCAGATGGTGGAGACATCAGGTGCCAATCCTGGCACCCGGGCATCTTCACTTGGTCAAAAGTGGCCAAAACCCAGGTGCTAAATGTGCCTGGAGAATTTCGAACGCTGATCACAGGCGGTTGGACTAGATGACCCAACTCCACAAATCTATTATTTGAAGCCCTCGGCGCTGGACCTCAGCGTCCGGGCAGAACGATGGGGGTGGAGACGCTCCTTCAGGTATACTGGACCGAGGCCGTTTAGGGCTTTAAAGGTCAGCACCAACACCTTGAATTGTGCTCGGAAACATACTGGGAGCCAGTGTAGGTCTTTCAGGACCGGAGTTATGTGGTCCCAGCGCCCACTCCCAGTCACCAGTCTAGCTGCCACATTCTGGATTAGTTGCAGTTTCTGGGTCACCTTCAAAGGGAGCCCCATGTAGAGCGCATGGCAGTAATCCCAGTGGGAGATAACCAGAGCATGCACCACTCTGGCAAGACAATCTGTGGGCAGACAGGGTCTCAGCCTGCGTACCAGATGAAGCTTGTAAACAGCTGCCCTGGACATAGAATTGACCTGCACCTCCATGGACAGCTGTGAGTCCAGAATGACTCTCAGGCTGCACACCTGGGGAGTCTGAGAGGAGACATGAGAGTCATCTTCAAATATCTCAAGGGCTGTCACATGGAAGAGGGAATAAGCTCGTTTTCTCCTGCTCCAAAGGGTAAGACTCGAACCAATGGCTTCCAAACGAAATTCTGACTCAACATCAGGGAGAACCTTCTGATAGGAAGAACAGCTAGACCAGGTTTCCTCAACTTCAGCTCTCCAGATGTTTTGAAACTACAACTCCCATGATCCCTAGCCAGCAGGACCAGTGGTCAGGGATGATGGGAGTTGTAGTCCAACAACATCTGGGGGCCCACAGGTTGAGAACCACTGCTCTAGGGCCTTGCAAATCCTGATGCTTTCCTGTTTGCCATCAGGGTCCAACTCCAGCGTTAGCTAGCATGGTGATGGGGTTAACGGATCTCTCTATGCGCACGTATCTTTACTTCAAAGATCAGCCGGACTGCATGTACAGGCGATGACTCATTAACGCGTAGTCTCAAAACATCTGGAGGGCTGAGGTTGAGGAAGCCTGTGCTAGACGGTGGAACGGTCTCCCTTGGAAGGTGATGGGCTCTCCTTCCTTTGAGCTTTTTAAGCAGAGGTTGGATGGCCATCTGTCATGGATGCTTTAGCTGAGATGCCTGCATTCCAGGGGGTTGGACTGGATGACCTTTGGGGGGCCCGCTTCCAATTCTAGGATTTATGATCTCCCTCCCATCTCCACCAGGGGGCGCACCGGCCCCCTTTCCTTCCCGGTTTTAAAAGCTCCGCTTCCCACGGCGCGCCGAGCATTGGCCGCTGGGCTGCAGACTCGGGACGGTTGCAAGCAGGCAGGCAGCGGCGCCCGGGCTCAGCCTGCCTCCTTCCTTCCCTTGAAGCCCTTTCCTCCCCGCAGCTGTGCGCGGACTTGCTGGCCTCCAGCCGCGCTCCTTGCAGCTACGAGGTAAGCGCTGCGCTGCAGAGATTTCTGGAGGGGGACCCCGGGTTTGCACCGGGTGGGGTGGCTCTGACTTTGCACAGGACAGCTCCTCCTTTGCTCTTGCAGAGGAAGGGATTTTGTTTCCCCCCACCCTGCTTTCGTTTCGGCTTTCATGCATTTCTCCCCGGTGCAGGATCAGCCCCCGCCCGGGTCCTCTCCCTTCCGCCCCCCCCCGAACGGTTTCACGTGCCTGGCGCCCGGGGGAAGAAGGAACCCGGGGGATATAATGGCTTGCAATGCAAGCCAAGGCGTCGAGGGTACAGATCCGGGGCGGGGGGGGCCTGCAATGACCAGCTCCCATACATGCTGGGGCTCTGGGTGCCCCAGCACCCACAAAAATCCCCATAAATTTGGGCACCCACCGGGTTGTATAGTACCCACTGCCACCCACGGTCGCTTGGCCAAGGTGGCACTCCTGCCAGCTCCTCCTGGCCTCCTGGGAGTCTCCTCGTTGCAGGATCTGCTCAGAAAACAGGCAGAGAGTGGACTGGGGAATTCTGAGCATATGCTTTGTCCATGTGCTCTCCGGAATGGGAGCAGGCAGTGAGATCCAGGCAGCCAGAAAGGATCTAGTGATCTGGGTTATACATTAGACTGTTCCCCACCCCCCAGCAGTTTCCCCAGGAAAGGTCCTTTTGGAGTTTTGGAGCACCTTCTCCCTTGTGGCAAGTGGGGGCCCTTCTTCCCCATGTCTGCTGAAAAGGGTCCATGCGCTCGCCCTGTGGCTTCTTGGCAGCCAGCCCCATGCGCTCACCGTGAGTATGCTTCATCCTAAGAGGTGTGCATGCCTTTCTGCCCTGTGGCTGTTTCCCAAAAAGACAGGAATCCCATAATGATAATAGCAACGCAAGCTCTTTGTTTTGGGTGGTGTGCAGTGGATCGGAATGGATCCGTGAAGCATGGCAGAAGGAACTGGGCGTTTTGTGGCAGGCATTGTGGACCTCCTTGCTCAGAAGTAGCCTCAGAGGGGAGTCACTGTGTCAGATTGTTATTCAGTCTGGCCCCATACTTTTAGCTCAGAGCGACAGCCCTCCTCCTCCTTAAATATCTCTGCCCGCTGCCTTACTCTCTGAAAAAAACCTCTTTCCAAAAAGTGTCAAACCAGAGGTGTGTTTTTTTTATTTGCAAAGCATTTGCCTTACTACAAAGTTACAACCCTTCCCTGTTGACATTTTAGGATTGCAGATTCTGAATATTAAGTCTCGGAAATGCGCTACATGATAGTCTGGGATGGTGTTTTTAGTTTCCGGGAGAGAAACCCCATATTTTCTTGTCTTTAAAACATATGCTTTGATTCTGCCTTCCTTCCTGTTGTTTTTTTTTTTTTTTGTGTGTGTGTTTTTTGCAATGGGAGATTTGGGGGAAAGAAGGATATGAATGTTGCTGTGAGACTTGGGTTTCTTTCTACTGGGAGGAGTGGGGGAATAATTATGTGGGTCTGTGAGTGTGATATTTGGAAAGGGGGGAGGAATAGTCTACATGCCATGTTTTTTGTTTGGGAGGGTTTTTTTGCGCCTTAAATGCTCACAAGCTTTATTATGGCATAAGCTAGGGATCACCAAGGTGGCACTTTTGGACACCTGTATGAGCATCAGTATCTCCTATGGCATCTACAAAAGGTCTCACCCCTCAGAAACTCACATTTCATGAGAAATGTCCTCAACCTGCATAGTTCTTGTCCACATTGCCTCACCATCTCCAACATTGAAAATATCCCCTTAAATATGCCCACACTCACCCTCCCTTCTGTTCTGGAGAGGGGAAAATAGCTTCTCTGGAAGTGACCATAGCAGTGGCTGATACACACACGTTTTTCCTTTCATTGATGGGAGGCATAGCTTTGTGGTCCCATCTCTCTTTCAGGTGTGACACCATGCATGCCTTGTTGATCATCAATTTCTTGGTGCTTCGGAAACAAACTAGAAGTTGTTGGTACTAAAGGGTTAAGAGGTAACAAGTCGCTCTAATCGCTGAGTAGCTGGAAGTCATTAAGCATCCAGGAATGTGAGTTAGTTTGTATAAATAGTCAGTTCACCCGTGTGTTTTCTCTCTCCCCCCGTGTTTGCTGATATGAGTTAAGTTTAGAGTAAAGTTTTCTTTATGCCGGAGATAAAAGCATGTGTGCTTTATCGCCAGGGTTTTTCTTTTGTAAATAAAGTTTTTTTCCTGAGTTCCAGGATTCTTCATTGAAAGGTACTGACTCTCCTGCCTTCTTCAACCGCTGCACGAAATTCTCTGCTGAGATAAGATTTATGGCGTTGGAAACGCACTGGACGTTTACTTAACATTAAACTACCGTATTTTTCGCTCCATAACACGCACATAGTTTTTAGAGGAGGAAAACAAGAAAAAAAATATTCTAAACGAAACAGTGGATGTATGATTTTTGTGGTTCATGCTGTGGCCACAGACATGTGATCTGACGGTGAGTTTGGGGTAGCCCAATGCAAAAATCCTGAGGATCCATGTGGATCCGTGCTTTGTAACCAGGCTCTCTGTCCCTCTCTCCTCCCCTCTCAGCGGCTCTTCTCCCGCTTTGCTGTTTTAAAGCGAGCCACGGAGGAGGGACGGAAGGGGAACCATGGATCCTCTGCTCACGACTGCAGCAGATCCCCCTGCCATCTGTAGGCATTCGCTCCATAACACACACAGACATTTCCCCTTACTTTCTAGGAGGAAAAAAGTGAGTGTTATGGAGCAAAAAATACGGTAATTAAAGTTTAATAGACAGAAGTGACCTTTTAAATGTTTGTGGGACAGGGATGTCTTTGGCTTGTTTTTATTATATATTGTGTGAGTTGTCGTTTTGTGTTGTTGTGTTGTGGATCACCCTGGGGGGGGGCGGTATACAAATCTAATAAAGAATCATCACCCAAGGGCTTCTCTGATTTTCCTCCTTATAACTGCTCTAGGATTATTCAGATCAGCCTTGCTCAACCTGGAGGTCTCCAGATGTTGTTGGAGCACAACTCCCATTACCCTTGACCTGGCTTCCTCAAACTCTGCCCTCCAGATGTTTTTGGCCTACAACTCCCATGATCCCTAGCTAGCAGGACCAGTGGTCAGGGATGATGGGAACTGTAGTCTCAAAACATCTGGAGGGCCAAGGTGGAGGAAGCCTGCCCTTGGCTAACGGCTGTCATGGCTGCTGGGAGTTGTAGTGCAGGACACCAGGCGCACTCCTACCGCTCTGTGTCCCCATCAGGATGGCCTTGGCTTTTGGACTGGATGATGCTGGCGTGGGGAGGAGCCTCCTCCACGTGGTCTTGGGTTTCTGGAGTTAGTAAAGTGAGGTGGAAGGAGACCATTGGCGGTGTCTCCTGTTCACCAAGAGGGTGTTAGGGAGGAGGCCTAGAAGGACTGCCAAGGAGGCAGCAGATCTAGCCTCTAAAGACCGTACGGCAGCTGGTGATGCAATCCTTGGAGGTCGTATCTCCTGCCCCTGCAGATCCTGCCGCCCGAAGCGGTCGCCTCGCCTTGCCTCATGGGTGGACCGGCCCTGCCTACAGATGTCCAAGTGTATAGTGGTGCTCAAGGAAACATGGTGAAGGGAGCTAGCTCCCAGGTAGGTGTGTTTTTAGATGGAATACCAACGTCCCTTGTTCCTTCCTCGACCGAGAGTCATGAACCAAACTTTTGAATCAAGTTTTCCTCAACCCACCCCCTCCAGTCTTTTTCTTGAGACACATTTGAATAAAACCTGCTTGTTTCTGCAGAGATGTCGCTGTGGGTATATTTTGTTGTATTTTTAATGCTACTCCGTGTTATCATAAAGTTAAAGGGACCCCTGATCATTAGGTCCAGTCGTGGCCGACTCTGGGGTTGTGGTGCTCATCTCGCTTTATTGGCCAAGGGAGCCAGCGTACAGCTTCCGGTTCATGTGGCCAGCATGACTAAGCCGCTTCTGGCTAACCAGAGCAGCGCACGGAAACACTGTTTACCTTCCTCCCGGAGCGGTACCTATTTATCTACTTGCACTTTGAGGTGCTTTCGAACTGCTAGGTTGGCAGGACTGTGTTATCATAGCATTGTAGAATTGTAGAGTTGGAAGGGACCCCAAGGGTCATCTAGTCCAACCCCCTGCAGTGAAGGAATCTCGGCTAAAGCATCCATGACAGATGGTCCTCCAGCTCTTAGAAAGTTATTCCTGATGTTTAGTCATGCTTTATTTGTTTAAATACAGTGGTACCTCTGGATGTGAACGGGATCCGTTCCAGAGCCCCACTTGCATCCTGAAGCAAACACAAACCGCGTCTGCGCGTGTCGTTATTTGCTGCTTCCACGCATGCGCATGACATCATTTTGAGCGCCTGCACATGTGCGAGTGGCGAAACCCAGAAGTAACGCGTTCATTACTTCTGGGTCGCCGCGGAGCGCAACCCGAAAATGCTCAACCCGAAGCTACTTCAACCCGAGGTATGACTGTATTGAAAGAAATGGAATGTGCTTGGCTTGTGTTTGCTAAACTGCTTGGAAGATTGGAAGGGAAACAGAGAAATCCGCCAGTCAATTAGTGGCCTGCTGGGTACCTCATCCGATTACCTGCAAGCTTCGCTCAGAAGTGATGACAACCTGTGGAGGAAGCAGTGGATACTGCATGCTGGATAAGGCAGTCTCAAATCCCAGCAACACACTGTGCCTTGCTTTCCTCATAATGTCAAGCCACAGTTTAGCCTTGCAAGGATGAGCTGCAGGAAATCTTGAACCTGCGCAATCTTCCTTCCCCCTCTCCTCCACCGCTGCAAATTGGAGGTTAACTATGACATCTCAACCCTGAGCTATGGCTGACCTTCAAGTTTACTGAAAACAAAACTAGCTTTTTAAACTCTGGTTTGAAGTTGAGTAATTTCCCCTGACAATAGTTAAGGCTACGCGGTTTTGACAAGGTTTCGATGCCACGTCAAACTGTTAGAAAGGAGGCAAAGGCTTCCAAATTAAAGTTACCAGACGTCCCCGTTTCCCAGGGACAGTCCCCGGATTTACACATCAGTCCCCATACAAAATCCATTGAAGTTGAAAAGTGTCCCCGGATTCATTGAAACAAATCTGGTAACCTCCTTCCAAATCCCTAATGCTGGCCTCCTGGAAAGAAGGGCGAGGCTCTATACAAATCCGAGGCTCACTGCAGCTTTTCCTGGCAATGTTGAACTATGGTTTAAGATTATGTGCGAACGCTGCCACAGGGAAGCCAGACTATACATGGATCAGGAATATGGGATTGTTAGATTGTGAAACTCATTCCCACAGGAATTAGTGATGACCACTACAACAAAACACCACCACCACAAACTGTCTTATAAGTATAAAACCAAATTTACTAGAATAATAGCTAGAATAGAGATAGACTTGTAACCATTCAAACAACAAACATACTAAGGTGCCATGTGCAAGACAAAGCCTGGCGATACTGTAAACATGGAGTGGATAAATGTGCAACTCTATCTTAACAAGTTACATGTGCAGTAAACGTTATACCTACTGGATAAATGAACCATTCACAGAACCGCAACCCTGTGCCGCCACAACGGTGTTGTTGTTGTTTATAGTATTATTATTACTGTCTCACCACATTTGATACTTAGTGATGACCGCTAACCTAGATGGCTTAATGGTTGAGTGTATCGCACGCCTACAGGCACAGGTTCAGAGATGCTGAACAGTCAAAAAGTTAGGTTTATTGAGATAACTAACGAAGGAGCCCCTCGTGCCCTCCTGGCTGTGGAAAGGCTGAGAAATGATTTTGTAGAATATCTCGTAACGAATAGAGCCGGGAGAGTACATTGGGACGGGAAAACCAGGCCAAAGTTAATACAAACACACCCTTGCCTCTCGTCTGCCCAGGGCTGCCGGAGCCTTGTACAAATGCAAACATTCCTGTTCCCGGAATTATTTATTTTTGTCTCTGGATGGGGTTACTCTCGACCTCAGTAGAATGTGCTTCCTCTTGCCTTGTCTCTGGACGCCTTGCCTACCTGTTCCCCTCGGCACCCCCCCCCGATAGTTCCTTCTGTTTTCCTTCGCTCCTCTGGAAACTTCACCCTGTTATCCGCTCCACTGCCATTTCAACCCCGCTTTGTCTGTAATATAGTCCTGAAACGATTCCTCTTGCTGCCTTTTTTAAAAAAAATTTAAAAAATTATACCCCGCCCTTCCCGGTTCAGAAAACCGGGCCCAGGGCGGCTAACAACAAATATAAAACACTTAATTGTGATACAGAAAAAAACAGCATAAAATACAGTATAAAAGTGTGAATAACAAGAAATTCAGAGTTCTAAAATCATTTTAGGGGAAAATCCATCCAATAAACATTAGATGATCACCGGGGTCTTCACTGTTGCAGCAGCCTGCACCCAACTGGTGCCGTCTGGCTGTTTTGCACTACAGTTCCCAGCTAGCATGGCCATTCTGTCATCAGGGCAAGTCCTATGCAGCTTGGCTGTCTGGGGCTGTAGTCGCGAGTGTTGGGAGTGGTGGTGGTCCAGGTTGCTGAAGGCTGCCCTACAGGAAGCCAGTAGGCTCTCAAAGCAGCTTACAAAAAAACCCCACAATAAAAATGACGTCAAATATATTTGTAAGGACCTGATCTTTTCGTGCGGCAGCACCTACACTTCGGTTCAAAAAGTTAAAACCACAACCCCAGAGTCGTCCGCTACTGGACCTAATGGTCCCTTTACCTTTTTAAGAGGCTTGAGAGCGGCAGTGACTGAGTACAGTAACGGAGAGGGCTGACCATGTGCAGCTGTGCTTGCGGGTAGAGAAGAAATGTCAAGGGTAGCAGGAGAAAAAGCTGGTTTCAGGGTGGGTAGAGGCTCTGGGTGTTACCTCTTGCCCTTTGAATGCGAGTCTAGATCCCAGAAAGAGATCATAGAATCATAGAATCATAGAGTTGGAAGAGACCACCAGGGCCATCGAGTCCAACCCCCTGCCAAGCAGGAAACACCATCAGAGCACTCCTGACATATGGTGTCAAGCCTCTGCTTAAAGACCTCCAAAGTAGGAGACTCCACTACGCTCCTTGGCAGCAAATTCCACTGTCGAACAGCTCTTACTGTCAGGAAGTTCTTCCTAATGTTTAGGTGGAATCTTCTTTCTTGTAGTTTGGATCCATTGCTCCGTGTCCGCTTCTCTGGAGCAGCAGAAAACAACCTTTCTCCCTCCTCTATATGACATCCTTTTATATATTTGAACATGGCTATCATATCACCCCTTAACCTCCTCTTCTCCAGGCTAAACATGCCCAGCTCCCTTAGCCGTTCCTCATAAGGCATCGCTTCCAGGCCTTTGACCATTTTGGTTGCCCTCTTCTGGACACGTTCCAGTTTGTCAGTGTCCTTCTTGAATTGTGGTGCCCAGAACTGGACACAGTACTCCAGGTGAGGTCTGACCAGAGCAGAATACAGTGGCACTATTACTTCCCTTGATCCCTTGATGATAGACTTCAGACTTCACACACTTATCTCTCTTGGATGAGTGCTCTCTCTTGCTCTCTGAAGCCTTGGGATGCCAACCACTTCGTTCTTAAGTGCATAAGAAGAGCATGCTGAATCAGGCCACTGGCACATCTAGTCCAGGATCCTCACACCAGGCAAACTGATGACCCAGCAGGAAACACAGAAGCAGGATTTGAGCACAAGGGACCTCTCTTCTCCTGTAGTTTCCAGCAGCTGGCATACAGAAGCAATGCTGGCATCCAGCTGTGTTGTCAGAGCGCAGCCATCCCAGCCATAATAATAATAATAATAATAATAATAATAATAATAATAATAATAATAATATAATTTATTATTTGTACCCTGCCCATCTGGCTGGGTTTCCCCAGCCACTCTGGGCGGCTTCCAACAAGGATTAAAAATACATCAAAATGTCACACATTAAAAACTTCCCTGAACAGAGCTGCCTTCAGATGTCTTCTAAATATAGTTGTTTATCTCTTTGACATCTGATGGGAGGGCGTTCTACAGGGCGGGTGCCACCACTGAGAAGGCCCTCTGCCTGGTTCCCTGTAGTTTGCTTCTCACAGCAAGGGAACCGCCAGAAGGCCCTTGGAGCTGGAATTCAGTGTCCGGGCAGAACGATGGGGGTGGAGATACTCCTTCAGGGATAAAGGACCGAGGCCGTTTAGGGCTTTAAAGGTCAGCACCAACACTTTCAGTTGTGCTCGGAAAAGTACGGGGAGCCAATGTAGGTCTTTCTGGACCGGTGTTATGTGGTCTCGGTGGCTGCTCCCAGTCACCAATCCAGCTGCCACATTCTGGATTAGTTGTAGTTTCCGGGTCACCTTCAAAGGTAGCCCCACGTAGAGTGCAATGCAGTAGTCCAAGCAGGAGATAACTAGAGCATGCACCAGTCTGGTGAGACAGTCTGCGGGCAGGGAGGGTCTCATCCTGCGTACCAGATGGAGCTGGTAGACGGCTGCCCTGGACACAGAACTGACCTGTGCCTCCATGGACAGCTGTGAGTCCAAAATGACTCCCAGGCTGCACACCTGGTCCTTCAGGGGCACAGTTGCCCCATTCAGGACCAGGGAGTCCCCCACACCCACCCGCTCCCTGTCCCCCCAAAACAGTACTTCTGTCTTGTCAGGATTCAACCTCAATCCATTAGCCGCCATCCATCCTCCAACCACCTCCAGGCACTCACACAGGACCTTCACTGCCTTGGCTAGTAGCCATGACAGCCCTCTCCTCGGTGGATTTGCTTAATCGTCTTTTAAAGCCGTCTAGATTGGTGGCCTGCTTCCCATGGGAGTGAGTTCCATAGTCGGATCAATATATTTTATTATTATTACTATTTATTAAATTTCTATACCACTCTTTGGGTGGTTTGCAATATAAAAACTTGAGCACTCTGTCCTGCTTCCTGACTTTCTAACCTCTAATCCTGTTTGGGTTTTGGGTGCTGTAGTGAATTGGGGAGTAAAACTTTCAAGCAAAACAAGTGAGGTGTGAGTCCCAAATCTGTGAGTGGAAGTCAGGACACCTGACTCCAGTTCCTAGTCAAATAGAAGAAGAAGAAGAAGAGTTTGGATTTGATATCCCGCCTTTCACTCCCCTTCAGGAGTCTCAAAGCAGCTAACAATCTCCTTTCCCTTCCTTCCCCACAACAAACACTCTGTGAGGTGAGTGGGGCTGAGAGACTTCAGAGAAGTGTGACTGGCCCAAGGTCACCCAGCAGCTGCATGTGGAGGAGTGGGGAAGCGAACCCAGTTCACCAGATTACGAGACTACCGCTCTTAACCACTACACCACACTGGCTCTCTTCTGTTTAAGAGTAGAGATGGCACCGAACCATCTGGGCTGATACCCTAACCCAGGATAAAACAGATATGGTGCTTGCTGACTATGCTAGCTGAGGCTGATGGGAGTTGAGGTCCAAAACCTAGAATCAAAGTTGGAAGGGACCATGAAGGTCATCAAGTACAACCCCCTGGCAATGCAGCAATCTTTTGTCCAAGGTGAGACTCGAACTCACAACCCTGAAATTCATAGTCCCATGTTCTACCGACTGAGCTATATCCCAGGAAGGGACCAGGTTAGCAAGTCCTATTCTAGCCACTCCATCAGCTTTGTGGGGTTGAGAGATGTTGTTTGATGGCCCTTCTATAAATTTCTGGTTCAGCTTCCTGCAAGGCCTGGCTGCAGCGAAGAAAAATAATCCTGTTTTCTCTTGCTGCGAATAGAAACCACGCAGAATGATTTCTTACGCTTCCCTGGAAGTGGACAGCCAGTGGGACGGCTAAACTTAATTCACGTGTGGTGCCAGGAGATGTATGAAACAGCCTTACATGGAGCCCAGAGGGATTCAGCCCAGATGGTTCGGTGCCATCTCTACTCTTAAACAGAAGCTCTCCAGAGACTCTGGCAAAGGCATTATCTATTTATTCGAATTTTGATTTATAGAGCTGCCCATCAATAAATATTCCCCGGGGTGGCTTACCTAAGAGCATGCTATTAAAAGTACAATATATATAAAATTAAAACTAATAATGAGCAATATATACAGCAACTCCTGCCAGACACCCCACTCTTGGAGCAACAGAGATATAACGCATAGCCTTTGCAGCTTGGAGGAAGCTAGGCTGAGCCACTGCAGCCCCAGGTAAATTGAAAGGGACCAACCTGTGGTCACCTGGAGGAGATCTTGAGATATTTTTGCGGATCTATTTATCCCTGGGGAGAGGAGGAGTGCAGCCACGCATGGACATACCTCATTGCTGCAGAAATGTTGCATTTTTCCTTCACCTGTCGTTTGTGGTTAGATAATGGAGAAAAGGAGGCATATCAAGGGCATGTTTGGAGACCCTCCAACATCCTCTTGGAATTGGGGTTGGGAGGGGGGATAACTGTGGTACCCATAGAGCTGGTCTATAGATTTTTTTCCCCACTGATCAGCATTGCTTTGCTCTGAGCCCATGGATCAAGGCAGCAGTGCTTCTGAATACCAGTGTTGGCGCTGACCTTGAAAGCCCTAAACGGCCTCGGCCCAGTATACCTGAAGAAGTGTCTCCACCCCCATCGTTCCAGTGCCGAGCGCCTTCTGGTGGTTCCCTCATTGCGAGAAGTGAGGTTACAGGGAACCAGGCAGAGGGCCTTCTCGGTGGTGGCACCTGCCCTGTGGAATGCCCTCCCATCAGATGTCAAGGAAATAAGCAACTATCTTCTCTTTAAAAGACATCTGAAGGCAGTTTTTAATATTTAATGCTGTATTGTTTTTAACACGTGATTGGAAGCCGCCCAGAGTGGCTGGGGAGACTCAACCAGATGGGCGGGGTATGAATAATAAATTATTATTATTATTATTATTATTATTATTATTATTATTATTATTATTATTATTATTACCAGTTGCTGGAAACCACAGGAGGGGAGAGCGGTGCTCTTGGCAGTCTTAGAAACTCAGATATATAAACTGGGCGCCAAATGGCTCCTTCAACCAGGGTTACGGTTGCCGAAACTGAACACCTCGTCGCCGTTTTGGGGCCAGGCAGCTCTTTTCAATAACAACTTCTTGGTTCTTGAAATTCATTCCGATTGTGCAGATAAAATATCACGGATAGAATTCCATAGGATGTGTTTGCTAGTGTGTGAAAGCAGTCGAGAGCCAAGGATCTCCCAGCATGCATCGCCAGATGGAGATGTCAGGGGCCAATCACTCGGTTACAAGTGTCCGATAGCTGGGTGCAAAATGCGCTTGGCCAATTTTGAACCCTGGCTTGGTCCAGAATCCAGCTTTCAGGTTTCCCATAATAGGTACCTGGTTGGGCATTGTGTGAACAAGATGCTGGACTAGATGGGGCCCTTTTGGCCTGATCCAGGAGGCTTGGTGCTATGTACTGAGTTGAATAGGATCCAAAATGCAGCAGTCTGATTGGTCCTAGAACAATAGGATTCAGAATGCAGCAGTCTGATTGGTACACAGGAGCCACCCAATCCAGCTCCAGTTGGAAGTGAATCTGCAACCTGATTGGCCTACAGGAGAATCCCGGAATTAGCCAATCACGTGGGGTCCATTGTGTAAATAATGTATATAAAGCAGACATTCTGGTGGAACTTCCATTCCTCCTCACCACTATGAGCTGAATAAAGAGCATGAAATCCACTCTCGACTCCAAGTATATTTCACTTTCCTTATATTGTTTTGCATGCAGCCTAAGTCTGAAACTGGGGGACCCACGGGTGTTAGTGTGTAGGCAATGCTAAGATAGATTGACCAGTGGTATTGCAGTGGCAATGAAGAAGTTTAGGGTGCCCAGCTGAGCAAATAACACCAGGCATATGGAATGACATCTCTTTCTCTCCTCCCACTCCGTGTGTGTGTTTGTGTGTGTGTGTGTGTGTGTGTCTGTCTGTCTGTCTGTCTGTGCATAATTTGATGAACTTTTGTATTCCATTGCCAGGTCATTCAGCCATCAACGATCCCTGTTGTTTAGCCACTGAGAATTCTCCCTCCTCGCCATGGCTGTGGTTTGGGAAAACGGGAAAGAGAGTGGGATGCAAATGATTCTTTGGCCCCTTGGCGTTCAGTCTCTGGGCTGCCCTGCCCTGTAGTTAAAGGATGTATTTTTGTGTGTGTGTGTTCATCACACACAGCTTACTGGTGATGAGTGACGGTCCTGGCTTGCCAGTCACCGTAAGAAGAAACAAGTGGCTACCTCTCCTTCGATCTCTCTCTCCTTATTTTACTATGTCCTCAAACAGCACTCGGGTATTCTGCGATCCCAGCGCCTTGATCCTTGTAGCACAGGTGTCAGCAAACTTTTTTAGCAGGGGGCCGGTCCACTGTCCCCCAGACCTTGTAGGGGGCCAAACTATATTTTTTGGGGGGGGAAATGAACGGATTCCTATGCCCCCCAAATAACCCAGAGATGCATTTTAAATAAAAGGAGACATTCTACTCATGTAAAAACACACTGATTACTGGACCGTCCGCGGGCCGGATTCAGAAGGCGATTGAGCTGGATCTGGCCCCCGGGCCTTAGTTTGCCTACCCATGTTGTAGCGCTTTTAAAAAACGCCTTCCTGGCAATTTCTTTTGATGCAAGGGGGAGTCTCTGCCTAACAGGCAGAAATCTGTGCCCTAAACTTCCAATTTTGGCATTGCTTTCACATTTATATGTGTGCGGGTAGCATGGTGTTTTCGCAGTGTGCTAATATATCCAGCCCAAAGTTGTTGCTTGAAATGTATTTTATGATGGATCCTGACTTGTTTGTTCGGTTAACTGTGTTGCTTCTTAGGGCTGACCGAAGGGAACCTGTGGCTCTCCAGATGAACAGGATCCTACCATCTCTGGCTTTTGAGGCTGCTGGGAGTCCAATAACATCTTGAGTAGTCACTGGTTCTGTACCTGCTTCTATATGGCTAGCCATTGTCTTATGCTGTTGTCCTACTAATTACGGAGTTACAGTAATTTACTCCCCGAGAGCTTTAGCCAAGAGTATTTTTATATGCTGACCGGCCCAATAAGCAAGATCTCTTATTAGTTTTATGGGATTCCCTTTTTATTGATGTTCCGTCGTGGAGCACACCAAGTAAAATCCAATTTTACGTCTTGGCTCCTTCCCGATGATAAACATTTTCACTTGCATGGGCCTTAAATGATCCCACTGGCATTTCTTTTTACGATGCCGTAAAACAGATTGAGAGTTCTCCATCGCTCCAGATTACGAGAAGGCTGTTCGAGCGTCCTCTCTCATAAGAAAAACCAAATGTAAAAATTTGGAAACAAAGGAAAAAGACGGATCAAAGAAAGATGGCCTTGGATCTGAACTTCACGAGCTGTCCAATGAAAGATACATACTTCATACCTAATTCCAATAGAATCAACTTCAGTTTGAATGGTGATGATATTGTTATATTGATAATGGGGATAATGAAAACTCTATGGTAGAGAACCATTTCTCAGCTTGGTGCTAGCACTCCTAGATATTTTTTTACAGCACTCTTCTCTCCTTTATTTTCCAGCAACTGGCATTCAGGGTCATATCCTGCCTCTAACGGTGGAGGCGAACTACAGTGGTACCTTGGTTTAAGAACAGCTTAGTTTATGAACAACTTGGATTAAGAATGCTGCAAACCTGGAAGTAGGTGTCTTGGTTTGTGAACATTGCCTTGGAAGCAGAACATGTTTCGCTTCCTGTTGAGTGTCTTCCATTTGTAAGTTGAGTCCCCCGCTGCTATGGAAAGCATTAAGAATGCTTTGGTTTAAGAACGGACTTCCGGAACGGATTAAGTTCGTAAACCAAGGTACCACTGTATAGCCATCATAAAGGTAAAGGTACCATTAGGTCCAGTCGTGACCGACTGTGGGTTTGCGGCGCTCATCTGGCTTTATTGGCTGAGGGACCTGGCGTACACCTTCCGGGTCATGTGGCCAGCACGACTAAGCCGCTTCTGGCGAACCAGAGCAGCACATGGAAACGCCGTTTACCTTCCCGCTGGAGTGGTACCTATTTATCTACTTGCACTTTGGCGTGCTTTCGAACTGCTAGGTTGGCAGGAGCAGGGACCGAGCAATGGGAGCTCACCCCGTCGCGGGGATTCGAACCGCCGACCTACTGATCAGCAAGCCCTAGGCTCAGTGGTTTAGACCACAGCGCCACCCGCGTCCCAATATAGCCATCATAGCTATTAGCTATTGGCAGCCTTGTCTTCCACAAATTTGTCCAATCCTCTTTTGAAGCCATCCATGTCGGTGGCCATTGCTGTGTCTTGTGGGAGTGAGTTCCGCAGTTTAACAGTGCACGAATAAGTCCTTTCCCATCCACCCTAGTCAACACAACCAGTGATGTCAAGAGTTGTAGTCCCACAACATTTTTTTCTGCTGCTGCGGAGCGGAAGACCTGAAGCAATGGATTCAAATTACAAGAAAGGCGATTCCAACTAAACGTCAGGAAGAACTTTCTGACAGTAAGAGCTGTTGGATAGTAGAACGGCCTCTCTTGGGAGGTGGTGGACTCTCCTTCCCTGGAGGTTTTTAAGCAGAGGTTGGATGGCCCTCTGTCAGGGATGCTTTAGCCGAGATTCTTGCATTGCAGGGGGTTGGACTAGATGACCCTTGGGGATCCCTTCCAATGCTACAATTCTATGCTCTGCTGTTCCACTGGTTCCCCACCCCGGACAAATGGCTTGACTGACTATAAGGCAGGTTTAGATGTCAGCAGAGAATTCTGTACTCAGAAGCAAAGAGGTTCTGGCCTTCTTGGTAGTGGCACCCGCCCTTTGGAACATCCTCCCACCAGATGTCAAAGAGAACAACTACCAGACTTTTAGAAGGCAGCTCTGTTTAGGGGAGCTTTTAATGTATGATGCATTACTGTATTTTAATATTTTGTTGGAAGCCACCCAGAGTGGCTGGGGAAGCCCAGCCATATATTATTATTTGAGATTGGTGGCATTCAAGAAGGTTGACTGCACAAAGGGTTGCTTCTTCTTCCAGGGCAGTTGAGAAATTTATCTGTGCGCCCAAAGAGGGGAGAATCCTGAAAACATTTTGGTGGGCACGTTTCCTTTCCCTTCTCTGACAGTTGTGATTAATGGGGCTGCAGGGGAAGATGGAAGCAGAGCCCAGAAGGAGAGAATAGCGGTGCCAGGAAAAGCAGCAGCAGCAGCAACAACCAGAACATTAGAAATTTTGCCCTGCAGGAGAAATATTTCAGCTCTGTTTCACTGCTACCTTAATTGTGTCATCTGCCGAATTTTGGAAAAGGCAGAGGAAAGCAGCAAACTCTGCAGATGTTCTCGCATCATCACCCTCCTTGAACTGATGAACGAGCTGCTTCCCCCCCCATCACCTTTCCTTCTTATGTACTGAGCTGAATCCTAGAATAATAGGATCCAGAATGCAGCAGTCTGATTGGTTCGCAGGAGCCACCCAATCCAGTTCCAGGTAGAAATCAGGCTCCTGGAGGAAGTGACTCAGCAACCTGATTGGCCTACAGGAGCAGCCCGGAATTAGTCAATCACACGGGGCCCATTGTGTATATAATGTATCTATAGCTAGACGTTTTGAGGAAAGTTTCATTCATTGCTACTACGGGCTGAATACAGAGCATGAAATTCACACTTGACTCCAAGTATACAGTCATACCTCATGTTATGTTTGCTTCATGTTACGTTTTTTCAGGTTGCGTCCCGCAGCGAACTGGATAGGGTTACTTCCAGGTTTCGCTGCTTGCACATGCGCAGATGCGCAAAATGATGAATCACAACCCGCACATGCGCAGACGCGCCACTGCAGGTTGCGTTCTTTTCATGTTGCCAGTGGGCCTCTGGAACGGATCCCGTTCACAACCAGAGGTACCACGGTATTTCACTTTTGTCACATGTATTTTATAGATTGCAAACCTGAGGGCAAGGACTGTCTTATTTTTGGACCTTGTAAACCCATCCGGGAACCTCGTTTGGCAGAAAGGCAGGGCAAGGATGCTTTGTTTTTTGACAAAATATCAGGCAGAACGCTCCGACTAACTAGCTGGCTAGGCTGCAAAGGATTTATTGGGCCTTGTAGAACCCCAGTTGCCTTGGCGAGTCAGCATATTTGCTTCAGGTTAGAAATGCAGCCCAGGGGGCATCTTTTCCCTATGGCAGCCGACCAGGTACCCTCCACGGCCAGCTGGCTGAGGCTGCTGGGAACTGTAGTCCAAAATGCCTAGAGCACACCAGCTTGGCAAAGGCTGCCCTAGGGCCTAGTCTGCCTGAGGACCCCTAATGTTGGATACCCAGGAGATTACCCAGGAGACTGGGTGGTTTGAGGCCAGCTTCATCGCCTCCTAGTTTCTCTAATGTGTACTGAACCTCCCACAGATCTACTTAATTTCTGACGTTCGTGTCCCGTTCATGGGCTTGAATGTATGTCCTGGGCACCCATAAGCCCAGCCTTTCATGCTCCAGCGGTATGGATTGTGCACAGCAAATAAATGTCTGCGTGGAGCTCCATAATTCTTGATGCACCTGCACCCAGGCTCTGCATTTAGGAGGTGCAACGCCGGAGTTGAAATAAACATTGCTTGCCGATCAAAGATTCTCTTGCTGTGATTCTTGCATCGCATGAGGTTCGATTAGCTGCCCTTTTGGGTCCCTCCCAACTCTGCAATTTTATGGTTCTGTGAATCCGTTGTGGTATTTTTAAGCTGTGCAGAAGGTGCTCCGGCCTGCCTGGTTTGAGTACCACTAGCTGACGAATGCGTTGATATTTATAACTTTGCCATCTGCTAGGAGGTGGGATCTGGAGGGTGGGAAGCGACTTTGGTTTCCCTGGTAGACATTCCGTTTAAATTAATAGCGTGGGAAACAGTGGCCAGGGGGACTTTGGGGAGAGGAAGAAACAAATGAGTGGCAGTTGGTGCCTTGCAAAATAAAAATAATAAACAGAGCAGGTCTTTGGAGAGGGAGGATTCACAGAAGTGTAGCTTACCCCCAAGCACATTTAAAAGCAAAAACCAACTTTAGTACAAAATGCAAACTCAGCATTCGTCCAAAAAGCCAACCCGTACAGACCTCAAACAACTCCAGTGTTAGTAATGTGGTGGATTTGAGGTATGATGACACCTGAGCCAGTTTGGTGTTGTGGTTTGAGTGCCAGACCACAGGACCTGGGAAACTGGGGTTCAAAGCCCCGCTCAGCTATAAAGCTTGCCGCCTCTCGGCCTAGCCTATACAGCAGAGTTGTTGTGAAGATTATGCCAGCTGCGGTAACTGAGACCACTATTGGTCCAGGTAGGGCTCCTCTTACGTAACTTCCAAGCAGATGAAAAAACATCTGCCTTGGAAGCACTCAGGTGGCACTATCTATTCTTGTCTAAGAAGAAAGATAGACTAAATATTTGCGCAATAATACATAGGATGCTCATAGAATATTTTTGCAGCTGTTGCCCTTTCCTCAAAGGTTGTACTTGCCATTGTTGGTTGCGTTAAGAATGGCAAAAAGGTGGTGGTGGGGAAACCATGGGCAAAGGTGTTTATATTTCAAAGAGGAAAAGATGCGTGGGCGCCTTCAGTCGTTTCAATGACATTTTGCCTAAGTTGCACATAATGCAGTAATTGTCTCTTTGGGAAAAGGCACTTTGATGTACACTTTCCAATTGCTCTCTGTAGGTGTGCACCTATAATACCGCTTTTGTCTCTCTCTCTGCAGCGGCTTGTTCCCCAGTTCTTGATCCTGAATAGCGTGCCACCTAACAAAGAGAGGATTGAATGTGGCTTTGGGTATTTTAAACAAGTGCGGTGGGGAGAGGAGGGGGGGGAGAGAGGAGGGCGCTTGAGTGAATTTTGCTGCTTCTTCCCACGCTTGTTTTAGAAAGTCCAGAGCTAAGGCCTTGGATCTCTCCCCATAGAGGTGTGTGTGAGTGTGTTTGTGCACAGAGACCACACACAAACACACAAACACACACACACACACACTCCCAACTCTCTTGAACTTCTTATTATGATGGTCAAATTCACAACTAGGGCAGATCCACTCCATACATTCAAGGCACATTCAGTACACATGTGCTTCCCCTTTAGATTACTGGGAACTGTAGTTCCCCCCTTATTGAGCTACAATTCCCAGCATCCACAACAAACTACAGTTCCCAGGATTCTTTGGGGGAAGCCATGTGCATTCAGTGTGTGCTGCGACTCTGCCCTTAGTTTCTTATTTATTTAGAAGGGCATATATCTTGCTCTTCAGCACTATTACACTCAAAAGAGCCTTGCAGGAATATTCTTGCTGCAAGGCCAATCTAATAGGTGTCCTCTGGTTGAGCCTAGCCGTATATGTTTGTTACTATGTATTTTTCTGTTTCTATACTGTAAGCCAGCATCTTAAAAAGCAGAGACATCACCTTGCCAACAAAGGTCCGTATAGTTAAAACTATGGTTTTCCCAGTAGTGATGTATGGAAGCGAGAGCTGGACCATAAAGAAGGCTGATGGCCGAAGAATGGATGCTTTTGAATTCTGGTGCTGGAGGAGACTCTTGAGAGTCCCATGGACTGCAAGAAGATCAAACCTCTCCATTCTGAAGGGAATCAGCCCTGAGTGCTCACTGGAAGGACAGATCCTGAAGCTGAGGCTCCAAGACTTTGGCCACTCATGAGAAGAGAAGACTCCCTGGAAAAGACCCTGATGTTGGGAAAGATGGATGGCACAAGGAGAAGGGGACGACAGAGGACGAGATGGTTGGACAGTGTTCTCGGAGCTACCAGCATGAGTTTGACCAAACTGCAAGAGGCAGTGAAAGACAGAAGGGCCTGGCATGCTCTGGTCCAGGGGGTCACAAAGAATCGGACACGACTAAACGACTAAACAACAACATACTGTAAGCCACCACTGCGATCCTCAGATGAAGGGCAGTAATGAATTTTAATAAACAAGCAAACAAATGATATTTAATGACTTACCTTGTAGCTGTTGGCAACCAGGAATCCCAGGCAAGCGATGGTTTATGGGAAAAGCCAAGTGGGAGAGATTAGCTCCTCTGCAGACCAAGCCTGCCTCCTTCTCTGAGATCAAATCCTGCAGCTAAAGGGTGGATTTCCTACGGACTGACTTTTTAGCAACGGTGCCACAAGGTCTGACGACAAGTTGGCAAGGCTATACAGATTTCCAGAAAAGGGAGAAGTTTTCAATTAGCAATAATTGCGCCTCGGATTATTATTTTTTACAGCCTTAGCCCTCTTTCGCCTCCCTGGCCTGCCCTGTCGACCCAGACATAGCTTCCCCCTGCCCTTTTCTGTTAGAAGAAAGGATTCTCCCATAATTATCCCTTGAAAGGATGTGGTAAATTCTGTTCTGTAGCCACCCTGGTTTTGTGAGTACCATGTGGCGTTTTTAGGGCATTACAGGAAAATCGCTCTTGACTTGCCGACCGTTCTTTCTCATGCACCCCCTGGCACTTTCAGTGGAGAGAGTGTCCCACTCTTGTTCCTGAGCTGAGGCTCCTATAAGCTCCTTTTTAATAGCTGCTTAATAATATGCTTGCCAGATTCGGCACAGAAGTCTGACCTGTTTGTGTTCTTGAGGCTCTTTTCCTCTGGGCCGATCTAAACGTGGCAACAGCTATGGAGACACTACCAATGTAGGTTGTTTTTTTAGTGCTAAGGTTTTTCCATCGTTTTTGGGTGGCAGGATAAAGGAAAAAAGAGGGAACGGCTGATGTAGGATGCTTCCTTCTCTTCCCTGCCTGAGGTCAGACTATAGTGTCTGAGGCTTCTTAGTTTAGAACAGTGATGGCCAAACTTGGCCCTCCAGCTGTTTTGGGACTACAACTCCCATCATCACTAGCTAACAGGACCAGTGGTCAGGGATGATGGGAATTGTAGTCCCAAAACAGCTGGAGGGCCAAGTTTGGCCATCACTGGTTTAGAAGAAGCGTAAGGGATAGAGAAAGATGGGCGAGGTTTATAACATTATGCATGGTATGGGGGGAAACTGTATAGAGCAGATTTTCACCTCTCTTGTAAAATCTGGTTCCCACAAGTTGTGGTATGGACTGCCAGCTAGGATATTGAGGGCTCCTAGCAATGCCAGATTTATGTATAAGCTAAACAAGCTATAGTTTAGGGCCCCACTCCCTTGGGGGTGCCCAAAAAATTTAAAAGGGGAAAAAACTGGATGTATATTTCCAAAATATAAGATAAAAAACAAATAAAATCTACATACAGCAACAGTGTTTTGTGTTGTGTAGGCTCCTCTGATGTAAGTCATGGGTCTCACCTGCTAGCTTGCTCCCTAAAATATCACTGGTTTGCTCATTTCTATATATAGGGTGCCTATATTCTGCATGGGCTGGTTATTTTGTTATGTGCAAATGGCTTTAGATACCTATTAGGTCTGTCAATTACCATATAGCATATATTCAACACAAAAAACAGCGGCAATTTGTTGTTGACAAAGGACAGCTGGACATATAAAGGGTGCTATTACCTTCAGTAGCTTAGGGCCACATCAAACCTAAATCCAGCCCTGACTGCTAGTCAAGGTATATGCAAGGTATATTCTATATGCAGAGGGGGAAGCTTATGGGGAAACAGCAGCAGAGGGGATTATTGCACTCACGTTTTTCTCATGGCTTTTCAAAAGGCATCTGGTTGTCCGCTGTAGGAAAAAGGAAGCAGAAGTCTATAGGCCTTTAGGCTCTTCTTATCTGATGCATTGGGACGCAGGTGGTGCTGTGGGTTAAACCACAGAGCCTAGGACTTGCTGATCAGAAGGTCAGCGGTTCGAATCCCTGCAATGGGGTGAGCTCCCGTTGCTCGGTCCCTGCTCCTGCCAACCTAGCAATTCAAAAGCACATCAAAGTGCAAGTAGATAAATAGGTACCACTCCGGTGGGAAGGGAAACAGCGTTTCCATGCGCTGCTCTGGTTTGCCAGAAGCCGCTCAATCATGCTAGCCACATGACCCGGAAGCTGTACGCTGGCTCCCTCGGCCAATAAAATGAGATGAGCGCCGCAACCCCAGAGTCGTCCGCAACTGGACCTAATGGTCAGGGGTCCCTTTACCTTTATCTGATGCATGGCTCAGTAATGCAGAGCGGCTGTGTGAATGTGATCTGCAGGAGGACTGGAGAAAGGTGGGGGGTTTCCCCCTGGCAATCCTTTTCCTCTTCAAACTTTTCCCTCCAACTGCAGCCACCCCTTTGTGCCCTCCTCATATTTGAAAGGGAATGATTGTTCACGGGAGGAGTTCAGAGTAGCACCGAGGAGATTGTGCCATTCAGCAAGTGGAAATGCTTTTGTTGGAGGAGCAATCTCTCTTTTCTTCACTCCATGTGTTGTTCTGGGGGGGGGGTTCCCCTGAGTGCTTTGAGTCACTTGGGGGGGGCTATGGGGGGAGGACGGGGAAATCCCCATTGCACTATTCCTTGCACAGGTTTCTGCTTGCAGAACCGCTTTGTTGAATTCGACCCCAGGTGCCCCAACTCCTAAGACCCACTCATTCTGAATTTTGCAAACAAACAAGCGCTACGTGACATAATTCAGCAAACTTGTGTGTGTTCTATAAAGTTTTTTGTTTTTAAAAAATGCATATTTATTTGAAGCTGCTTTCGGTAACTTTGGTTTCTGACTTGCTAAAGCTGTGCACCACGAGGCATGTCCAGACCTAAATTGTATTGGTGTCTTCATTTGGATGATAGCAAAAGCAAAGCAATTTAATTCGTTTGTTCAAAGGCCTGCTCTCCAGCTATTGATAACAGGCATTACGTATTGCACAAATTTGCGAAGGCTTTGTGCAGAGTCAGTTTCCAGATTTATTTTTCCAAGTAGCAGGCATCCTTCGTCTCTTTGAGCATAGATTTCCAGATCCTGGACATTAACAGTTCTTACAGATGCAAACCTCCGAACGGAACTGCTCCGGTGTGACTTTTGTTCTGCTTTCCTCAATAGTAAAAGATGACGGATCCTATACAGTTAATGAAAGAGTCACGTTCTGAAATGGAGGCAGTATTAGCAGTACGGATTGCCTGGGAGGAAGTGAAAGGGGAGCTATTGGGAAGCTGTCACTGAGGCTCCCTGACCCTCAAATGCCAAAACTGGGTTTAGGAGCCCCCCCAGACTATGCATGTCCTTTTTTTTGGGGGGGGGGTAGGGAGAATCTGGCCCTGTTTGGCCCAATCCCTCAAATAGTGTGTTTTTTATATATTGCAAAAATCCAATACATATTCTGTTTGGGATGGCAGGTGTGCAAATACTGGAAGACGTGATTTTCTCCCTCTCTTTTCCCATCAGATAAAAGTCTTTTCGAAGGGGGGTGGGGGTGGCAGGCAAGGTCAGATAACGCTGCCAAGGAAGAAAATGGGTTTCCCATTCTGCTTGTGGAAATGAAATTGAACTGAATCCGTACAGGGCATATATAAGGGTGTTTGTGTGTATTTTTGTTGCTGTGTGCTTCTAATTAGAACATTTTAAAAGGGAAAAAAACTTGGGAGTTTGCTGTAAAATTAAACCCAATGCAAGAAATTGGCTGGGTTTTTTTTTTACTGCCTATACACTTTGGATCTCCCTGCCTCTTGATATTGCTTAGGTATCTTCCACTGCACTCTTTTTGGCATCTGCTTGAAACTGTTCTTGTGTGGATAAGCCCGTCCAGATATTTAGAAAGCTGAGGTGATTTTAATTTTTTTAGCGTTTTAATCTGTTCATGTTTTCAATGTACAGCTGTGGTTTTATTTTATTTTTTTGTAAATTGTGTTGAGGTGCTTTTTTGTTTTTGTTTTACAGTCCAAAATGTGTATTCGTTTCAATGAAACAATAAATAAAAATAAGCGACAGGATTTGCTCCTGTGACTTGACCCGTTTTTGGGCGGGAAAGGCCGCCTTGCCGACTGCGCATGCGTCACACTTGGGTTGTGTAGCGGGGGGGGGAGAGTTGACGGAGAGGAGGGAGGTTCGGCAGTTTCCGTCGCCTTCCGAATCTCCTCCCTGCTGCCCCGCCCCCCCGCTCTCTCGGCAATCTCCGCCCGCCTCCGCCCCTCCCAGCCCCGCCCCTCGTCCCTTTCCGCCCGCCCTTCGGCCGTTTCCGCCCGCCCCCTTTCGGAAACGGCCGAAGACGCGCTGAAGGAACCGGCGTCGGGCGAGGTGATGCGGGAGGCGAGGAGGGCTGTCGCGCGCGGATTGGGTGGCTGGCTCCGTGGGACGAACCATCTGCGGCTGGCTCGGAGGTAGGCGAGACGGGGGAAGGACGGAGACAACGCGGGATTCCGCGGGGGGTGCGGGGAGGCGAAAACAGCAGCGCGTCTCTCCACCCGCATCGCGCGCCCCCCCGCTCCTTGTCCTAATGGTCGCTGCCTACGGATCCCGGGAGCGGCCGGCTTAGCACTGCGGGAGGGTTAAACTAAGAAGGTGAAAGCGGAGGGGGGCGCGAGACAGAGATGGAACGTACCACGAGTGATGAAGGAGAGGGGTGTGTGCGCACAAGGCAAGTATGCGATTTTTTTTGGGGGGTGCCTTGAGTCTCTGCAGGGGGAATAACCCCCTTTTTTGGATAATGGTACTGCCTAAAGAAGGAGACCCCCCATCCCCCTTTAAGGTAGCTTTGGAGGTGGGGGGTCTCTCCATCTGGGGGGCTGTTTGGGGGTAATTCTGGGGACACCCTCCAAAAATAATCATGGGGGGTCTAGGGACTCCCAACTTTGGAGGGCAAAGAAGTATCCCCCTAATCCTGGGGTCTGGGGTCTTTCACCTGTGTATGCATGTGTGGTTTTTGAAAGCGCAGGCTCTTTATTATTAACATTGCCATTAATAATAATGTATTATTGCCATTAATAATAACGTATTATTGCCATTAATAATAATGTATTATTACATGTCGGAGGCTTGGTGTGTGTTTGATCTGGTGTGTTTGGTTTTGTGGAAGAGCTAGCTCTCTGAAATCCTGTGCCGTTAGCACATGAGTGCTCCTGGCTGTGGCTTGCAGATCTGAATAATAAGAATAGAAATAAATAATGCCATTAGGTAGGGGGAAAGAAGAAGCTAACATAATGCAAAACCAGATCAAACCATCTCATTGTGGTGGTTGTTGTTTTAAATGCCAAATCCTGTCTTCTTTTCCCCTGGCTGGCATTTCACCTAATCTCATATAGAACATTATTAATATTATTATTAAATGCCAAACAGCAGATTGGGAGAACACCTCCACTGTATGTCAGCAACAGCAATAAAAGCAGTGGTTACATTTGTTTGTTTCAGGATTTCCTTCCTGCAATTCCACCCACCCACCCACTCTCCAAATGGATTGTTTGAAACAGTGTATATCCCTGCATATACACTGTTTCAGTAACAGTATCAGTATCTGTTTAAAAAACTGAATGATAGAAAAACAGTGGATTTTTTTTAAAAGGCAACAGGGATAAAAGCCTCCAGATGGCAGGGAGAAAACTGTCAAAAGGCAGGTGTTTTAGTTACCACTATATTATTATTATTGTCATCATTATCATTTTTTATTACGTTTCATTATTATTAATTAGTTGGTTGTTATCAAGATCTCCAGGAGACTTTCAGGAGGCTCTGTCTCTTATTCTCACCAGGTGAACTTCTGATAATGGTGGGACATGAAGTTATAATGAGCAGTAGATCAGCCTAAGATAAATTAAAAACAACAGCAGCACATATGAACTTCTTCGCCCACATTCATTTATTTTGTTTGGCTGCTTACGGTGCTTTATGCGTGAATTGTCTTTATTTTTATTTTGTATTTTGTTCTTGATTGGCATCTGTTTCATTTCGATATTTTGCAGTGCGGTGTTTTAAAGAGAGGCTGGAAATTGCTTAGGGTTTTCTTCTTCGGAAATGCAAAGTAGTATAGAAATGATTAAAACGAAAGAATGGGTCAGACTTAGCGTCTTGCCTAAAGTAGGAGTGGTTAGACCATGTCTTTCCAGATGTTGCTGGACTACAACTCCCATCAGGCTCAGTTTACGAACCTATTGTTGTTGGCATCTATCTATCTGTCTCAAGGGTGAAGTTAAACCTCTGCTTTAGCAGCTCTGAAGTGACTTTATTGGGGCACAAGCCTGGGTTGCCCAGACAAGACCCCAACCCCCTTGACCTTGCTGTTGTGGTCCAGAGGAAAGCAGAGCAACTTGGCTGCAGGAGTTGCTGGAGGCATACAAGACGCCATCCAACCCTTTTAGGGACTCCATTCTGGATTTGTGTAGGGCCTACTCCTTAGCCTTTTCTTCTCCTTACCTCTCTCGCCCTGACCTAACCACTGTGATCCACACGACGGTCACCTCCAGACTGGATTATTGTAACTCGCTCTATGTGGGGCTGCCCTTGAGACTGACCCAGAAACTCCAGCGGGTGCAGAATGCCGCCGCGAGACTCCTTGCAGGGTCCTCACTGCGGGGTCCCATTCACCCGGTGCTGTACCAGCTGCACTGGATCCTAGTGGAGTACAGGATCAGGTTCAAGGTGCTGGGTTTAACCTTTAAAGCCCTATATGGCCTAGGACCCTCGTACCTACGGGACAGCCTCTCCTGGTATGTCCCACGGAGGACCTTACGGTCTTCAAATAAAAACATATTGGAGATCCTGGGCCACAGGGAGGTTAGGCTGGCCTCAACCAGAGCCAGGGCTTTTTCGGCCGTGGCCCCGATCTGCTGGAACGCTCTGTCCCAAGAGACTAGGGCCCTGCAGGACCTGACATCTTTCCGCAGGACCTGCAAGACAGAGCTGTTCCACCAGGACTTTGGCCAAGGCACAGTCTTATCCTTTGGTAATCCTCACAGAACTCTAACCCAATGGTTGCCATTAATTTAATTTTGAACTGATTTTAGAATGCTGTGTTACTTTTATTGTTGTTAGCCGCTCTGAGCCCGGCTTCGGCTGGGGAGTGCGGGATATAAATAAAATATTATTATTATTATTATTATTATTAATATGTCCCGCAAGGCGGCAGAGGTTTATGATCACAGTTGTCTTTTTCCTAGATGGGCTCCCTTCCCAGGTGGATGAGGCCCATCTGCCCCTTTCTTCTAGCATGTACAGAATCCACCTTCTTGACTGTTGGATTCCCTCTTGGTCCTGTCCGCTCAGTCTGCCAGATTCTGCTGGATCAAGACAGTGATCCATCTGGTACGCCATCCTCCTATGAGCTCAGGATAGATTGCTCTCCATCTCTCAACCCCTGCTTGTTGTCATGGTCCGGTTCACGGGCGATCAAAGTCCTGGCTAGGAACGTTGGGACCGGGGGCAATATGGCGGGATGGGAGCAGGAACGGGAGTCCAGAAGCCAGGAGTCGGGAAGCCAAGAGTCCGAGGGTCAAAGAGCTGGGAGTCAAGAAGCCAAGGGTTAGGAAGCAAGGAGTCACGCAGACAGGGATCCGGGGATCCAGAAGCAAGGCAGGGAACATGTTGCTATGGCAAAGAGCTGAAGGGAAATGCTGACCTAATGTCCCTTCCCAGCTCTTGCCACCAGGTACCGTAAGTTACAAAGCGGCCTCACCTGTGCGGCCGTACCTTGCCTCTTCAGAACAAACTTAGGAAGGGGCCAGTCCTGGTCACAGGGTCTGACTAAGGCACGCACACCTGACACTTGTTTCCAAATATGAAACACTACTGCCACTCTGATTTCCTGCATTTTTACCTTGCGTTTCTTCCGGTGTGGCATACCTGTTTCTCCCCCTCTCCATTTCATCCTCACAAAACCCCTGTGAGGTGGGTTAGGGCTGAGAGATGGTGACTGGCCCAAGGTCACCCGAATGAGATTCATGGTGGAGTGAGGATTTGAACCCCTGGACTCCCAACACGCCGACCACTTTGCCACACTGTGATCTTGCCTGGCAAAAGTTTTGGGGCAAGTGCAATGAAGATTAGCTGCCTTGTTGTTGGAAAGGTATATATATATATATATATATATATATATGCAGGTTTTGGTGTCTTCGGGTGTCTTCCCGTGTAAGAGTCGGGGTGTCTGTGCGACGTTTCGACGAGGTCTCACTCGTCATCTTCAGGCTGGTGCTTTCGGCTTCTTGTTACTGGAACAGAGCAGAATCTGGTGTTTGAGTTCCTATAAATACTGTTGAGGGGTGTGGTGTATAGCCTCCAACGTTCTGGGCAGAGAGGAAGTTCCTAGATTAGTGTGCCTCTTCTTCTTTTGTTCCTTAATTACTTGAGGGATATCTTGAGTGATTTCATGAGTGATATTCTGAATACCACTGGGTGGGTCATTAAGTGTAGATTAGTTGCTAAAGCTTTTGTGTCTTGACCTCTTGAGCTTGTGAAGAGTTTTTCTGAGAAGATGGCTGTGCTGCATTTAGTTGTGCTCTGGCTTGGCTTCGTGTATAGGGGCGAGCTGTGGTTTTGTGCCTTGTGCCAGCCAGATCTGTGTAGGGATTGCAGGGGGGTGCAGCATCCGGAGGTGCCACTATAGTTTGGCTACTGGATGGAGTCTGTAATATGTCTGTGGAGAGGGTCTGGGTTTGGGTCTGGTGTGGTTGATTGGTGACGGCGTTCTGTGTGCCTCTGGTTCTGGTGTCGGTTTTTGTGGGGAGGGCTAATTTCCAGATGTCTGGCAGGCGGGACGTGTCGTCACGCTTGTTCATGTTGTGAGGGTGTTTCTCTATCTCGATGGCTTCCATGATTATTCTCTTGTGGTGATGTTCCATGTTAAAGAGCAATTTGGAATCTGCAAAATTAATTTCGTGTCCTGTTTCTTTCATGTGTTGGAAAAGAGAGGAAGTTTTTTCTTCTTTTTTGACGGCATTCTTGTGTTCTGCGATACGTGCATTTATTCGTCTGTTTGTTTGTCCAATGTACGTGGCTGGGCAGACTTTGCAGGGTATTTCATAGACCCCTTGGTTTTCCAGCTGGATTTTGTCTTTTGGGTTTCTGAGGATATTGGCTATTTTTTGGTTGGTGCAGAAGGCTGTTTTGATATTGTGTTTATGGAGGATTTTGCTGATTTTGTCTGTAGTGCCCTTGATATAAGGAAGGAGGGCCACCCCCCAAAAACCAAGACACAGAAGAAAACAATGGCATGGCCCAGATCTGGCTGGCACAAGGCACAAAACCACAGCTCGCCCCTATACACGAAGCCAAGCCAGAGCACAACTAAATGCAGCACAGCCATCTTCTCAGAAAAACTCTTCACAAGAGTTTTGTGTCTTGACTCAAGAGGTCAAGACACAAAAGCTTTAGCAACTAATCTACACTTAATGACCCACCCAGTGGTATTCAGAATATCACTCATGAAATCACTCAAGATATCCCTCAAGTAATTAAGGAACAAAAGAAGAAGAGGCACACTAATCTAGGAACTTCCTCTCTGCCCAGAGCGTTGGAGGCTATACACCACACCCCTCAACAGTATTTATAGGAACTCAAACACCAGATTCTGCTCTGTTCCAGTAACAAGAAGCCGAAAGCACCAGCCTGAAGATGACGAGTGAGACCTCGTCGAAACGTCGCCCAGACACCCCGACTCTTACACGGGAAGACACCCGAAGACACCAAAACCTGCATATATATATATATATATATATACATATATATATACTCACGTAATCTGGTTTTGACTTGTCAGCCAGTTAAATAAATATTAGAGGCTGCAATCCCAGTCATGTCTCCTTGGAAGTAAATCCCATTGAATTAAAAGGGTAAAGGTGTTTAGGATTGCAGCATTTAATCATTTACGTTACAGCTGATTAGACCAAATTGCCAAACTTTGAAGAGCAATTTTAGTCAACGAATCACTTCAGCTATAGCGGATTGGATTTAAATCGTCAAACTTCCGTGTGAATCAAAGCAAATCCTTTCTGAAGGGAAAAAAATACTTTGTTTTCTAGATGATGTGAGTGCATGTCTCAGGAGATGCCATTTTTAAAGAGGCCTTCTGTCAACGGAGAGAGAGAAGGAAATGCTGCCCTGTGAATTCTTGCATTAATCAGAATCTTTTTTTCTTTTATTGCCTGATCTTTATCTGGAGCGCTTTGGTCCAAAGGAACTGCAAGATGCAATCCTAGCACACTTAGGGAGGAGTAAAGCCTTTTTATCTTGGAACTGGGCAGAAGTGTTTCACCTTGTACGCAAGCTAGGTGGCTAACTTGGCTCCTGATCAGACGAATGTATCTTGCCCTGTGCGTTGTGCCATTAAGCTCCTTGGGGGCTGGAGGCTTCTCTTGTACTCTTGCCAGGACGTATCAAATAATTTATTATCGTCATCTGTCTTCGCTGCTGGATGAAATCAATATTAAATGGATGGATTCAACAGCTCCGATGGAAGGCGAATGCTGCGTTCAGTAGGGAGTCCTGTGTGGCAGTAATGACTAACTTCTCTTGGTATTTACCGAAATGCTAAGGGGAGTTTGTAGGGGGAGGGGATTCTTGAGTTGCTTTCCTCCAGCCGTCCCCTCTGTCCTCAACTGAATGGTGACGAAAATCCCCTCCAGTCCCTTCGTTCGTGCAGAGTTCTGCTATTGTCTGCGCCACTTCTCCTCTCCCTTCCAGCAATGACAGTTTTATCTTCGTTTAGAGCTCGGCTTCGTGCGCGGCCAAAGGGTCTTGGCAGCAAAACAGTGGTACAAACAGCCTGTGAACTGACTGACATTTCGTTGCAAAAGGGATGTCAAAACAACCTTTTTCTTTTTTAAAAAATATGCCGCCTCGTTGTTGTTGTTTGGAGTGGGGTGGTGGCGGGAAGAGATATTGGAGGCTTGTGACATTCTGATGTGGGCAGCTGTTATAGCTGGAAAGGCCAGATGATCAAAGGTGCATTTTTCACTGATGGCTCTGTGTTTGTGTATGTGTTTAACTACCTTAAAGTCTTTAGAGCAGGGGTCAGCAAACATACTGCGCCTTGGGCCGGTGTCTCCAGCACCGATTGCGTGGCGGGCCGGAGGGTGGGGGGAGCGTGTGCCCATACGCGTGCGCACACACTATTTCCTGCGCACTTCTGGGTCGGAGGAGCACCAAAAATAGCTTGTGTGCACGGGCCTCCTCTGACCTGGATGTGCACCAGAATAACGCTCGCACATGCGCACAGCACTTGCGCATGCGCACAACACATGGGCAGCCACGCAGCACCAGTAAGAGTGGGCAGCGGGGTTGCCGCGGGCTGGATAAACAAGTCCCTTGGGCCTTATCCAGCCCGCCGGCCTTAGTTTGGGGACCCCTGCTTTAGAGTAACAACAGTTAATGTCATTCCAGGCTCAGGTGCACTTAGAATTTGAGATTTCTGGATTTTCATTCTGGAAAGCATTTATGGAGGTTTGCTCTTTGCAGATTCTGGAGAAGCTCCTTTTGGTATTTTTGTGTGTGTGGTCAGGCTCTTATTTACACAACTTGAGTACGACTTTACAGCTCATAATGGTTCTTTGTTGTTTGCCCTTCTGTGCTGCTTTAAATCTGAAGTTGTAGCCCTTCTAGCTTCTAACCTGGGAGCGTGAGGCAAATTGTTGTTGTTAGCTGTAAAAAAGGGTACGTCAGTGTGTATGTGGGACTTTGTGGGAGTAACGTAAGTGATAAAGGCAGCCTTCCCTCACCCAGGAACATAAAATAAAAATTTCAGCAAGGGGTGAATGAAATGAAATGAAAGGGAGAGGTTAGCAGCAGTCTGGAGCAAAATGCCTTTCTAACCTCAATTATGGGTTCTGGCCGGATCCTGAAGGTTGACTTGCACATGGCAGCCCCCACATGATGCTGCTATCTAGCTCACAGTTAGGCTGTGGCCACATGGAGATGACATAAGAACCTCAGGAGCAGCTGGTGGGCATATGAGGGGCAAGGCCTTTTTGGTGGTAGCACCTCAGTTGTGGCTCTCGGCTTCTCATTCACGGATAAGATATTCATTTTGTTGTATTGTCCAGTAGCACCTTAGAGACCAACTACGTTTGTTCTGGGCATAAGCTTTTGTGTTCATGCACACTTCTTCAGATGCTTTTTTTTAAAAAAAAAAATTATGTATTTCAACTGCATCAGACCAACATGGCTACCTACCTGAATCATTTTGTTGTATGTCATTTACAAACACGTTAGGATATGCAGAGGACAACTGTAGACTTTAAATTTGACTTTGGGGTTGCGGCACTCATCTCACTTTACTGGCCGAGGGAGCCGGTGTACAGCTTCCGGGTCATGTGGCCAGCAGGACTAAGCTGCTTCTGGCGAACCAGAGCAGCGCATGGAAACACCATTTACCTTCCTGCCGGAGTGGTACCTATTTATCTACTTGCACTGGTGTGCTTTTGAACTGCTAGGTTGGCAGGAGCAGGGACCGAGCAACGGGAGATCACCCCGTCATTGCGGGGATTCGAACCGTCGACCTTCCGATCGGCAAGCCCAAAAGCCTCAGTGGTTTATACCACAACACCACCCGCGTCCTAGATGACTTTAAAAGGATTAGGCAAATTCATGGAGGAAAAAGGCTATGGAGGGCTGCTCAGATCCTGCTTTCGAGTTTCCCACAAACATCTGGTCGGCCACCATAAGAGGAGGCTGCTTGGCTAAATGCGCCGTTGGCTTGAACCAACAGGTTCTTAGGAAATGGCCCTCATCATTGTCCCAAGAGAAACTTAAATGTGAAGATGCTGCCAGACACTTGATCTCTGTGGCGGTACCTGATGTGCCAGAGGAAGTGGAAGGTTGGGTTGGGGAGATCACCCGGTACAGAGTAATTACGGCTTCAGACTGCTTTTATCTAATGACTGCAGCCAAATTTCGGTGCTTCAGCACTGCTTTGTGGTGACGTTTGCCTTTGGGCCTGTTCTCCAGACAACCTGAGTCATTTACCTGACAGTCTGGCTGCTAGAGGCTTTGTTAGGGCTGGTACAGGCCATGGAGCCAAGGTGGGGTGTTTGCCAGGATGTGAGGGCTCCGTCTCTTCTGCAGGTAATGTGGGAATTGGAAGCCTTGACTGCTGTCCAGCGAGGAAAACTGATGCCATCGTAAAGCGGAGGAGGGTTTTATTTTTTTGAACTGCAAAGCGATACCCTATCTTTGAAATATAACTGCTAATTGAAGTCTCCTTCTGTTGAGAGTGGTTTGGCTAATCCGCTGCAAATGGATTAAGTTCTGGGGGGGAACCCAAGTCCTTCAAGGCCAATATTTGAAATGACTCCAAAGTGCTATAATTCTGTATAGATTGGAACAGGCTTTTCTCCCTCAACTACTTTTAGTAGCTTTCACTTTTACATCCTTTTGGGGCATGAGGTTTGTGTGTGTGCGCGCGTGCTAATCTGATACCCATCGAAGATACAACCCTCATTTTTTTTGTTCTTCCCTTGCTGGCTCCTGATAAACCAGCCGACCAATTTCCGTAGGTGTATTGATGCAATCAGTTTGTGGAAAGCATGAGTGTGGGAAGGGAAGATTGCCTCGAGTCTTTAAAGCAGCCTTCGCCAACTTGGGGCCTCCCAAATAGTTTGGACTACAACTTCCATCAGCACCAAGTTTAAAGGCAACAGTTGTCTCTTAAAGGTGCCTGGCCTGGGAAATGATAGGCAGAACATTTCTTTTTTGAAATAATTTGGGAGCATATTCACCCAGTGCTTTTCCAGCTGCACTGGCTCCCGGTGGAGTACAGGGTCAGATTTAAGGTGCTGGTTTTGACCTTTAAAGCCCTTCACGACCTAGCATTCTGGGAAATGATCTATAGTGAGCTAAAAAAGGTGTTTAAATACACCTTCCCTAAGAAACCAGAGGCCTTCCTCCTGGGCATTGTCGGCCAGAAAGTGTTAAAGAAGGACAGAACGTTTTTTATGTATGCAACTACAGCAGCAAGAATTCTTATTGCAAAGTATTGGAAGACGCAAGATTTGTCCACACTGGAAGAGTGGCAGACGCAATTGATGGACTACATGGAATTGGCCGAGATGACTGCCAGGATCCGAGATTTGGGAGAAGAAGCAATGGAGGAGGACTGGAAAAAATTTAAGGACTATTTGCAAAAGCTTTATAAATTATATGAATTATAAGAATTCGCATGACTTGGAAAGATTAGCTCCAGCAATGAGAGTGGATGATATATGAAACTAAATAATAATTAATGAAAGGACCAATGTTTAAATGTTTAAAATGATACCATATTTGTTTTTTAGAGTAAATTGACAATAAGTAATTTAAACTAAAACGTAAGTTTTTGAAAGTATAAAAGAAACACATGAAACAAGGTTATAATTTGCTGATATTTTTATTGTTAAGAATGCATTGTGAGGGAGATGTGGGGAAGTCCGATAGAAGACTGAAATAAGCTTTGAAATGATCCATTTTTTCTTCTTTCTTTTCTTTGTTGTTGATGTTTCTTTGTATAAATTGACTGCATATCTTTATCTGGAAAAAAAAATAAAGCCCTTCACGGCCTAGGACCCTCGTACCTGCGGGACCGCCTCTCCTGGTATGCCCCACGGAGGACCTTAAGGTCCATAAAGAGCAACACCCTAGAGGTCCCGGGCCCTAGGGAAGTCAGATTAGCCTCAACCAGGGCCAGGGCCTTTTCAACACTGGCCCCGGTCTGGTGGAACGCTCTGTCTCATGAGCCCAGGGCCCTGCAGGATCTGATTTCTTTCCGCAGGGCCTGTAAGACAGAGTTGTTCCACCTGGCCTCTGGCTTGGAGTCAATCTGATTCCCTCTCCCCCTCCCCCCCTTTCTTCTCCTGTGATGAGGCTGCATTTTAATTTTAATATTTTAATGTTGTATTTTAATCTGGTTTTTAAGTTGTATTCATTCAACTTGTTTTTATTATTGGTTGTTAGCCGCCCTGAGCCCAGCCTTAGCTGGGGAGGGTGGGGTATAAATAAAATGTACTATTATTATTGATTTTGCAAGTGTAGACTTATAACAATGCAAAATACATATCCATATTTAGAGGTTTCTCCAAATCTCTATATTTTGCACCTTCCCCTCCATGGGTCCTATTATAAACCTTTTCAACTTCATATTATCTTATCATCCAAATTTTATCTCTCTCCATTTTGTCCATAATGTCTTCTATATTACAAGTGTTATTGCAATCCTGTTAATGCTTACAGTGGTCTCTCAAGTAAATTATAATTTTTTCCTATTCTTTATTGAAGTTTTGGTCTTCTTGGTTCCTGAGCCTTTCCGGTTGGATTTGCCATTTAGGCATAATCCAACAGCTTAATTTGCCATTCTTCTCTATTAGGGACTTTGTCCTCTTTCCATCTCTGAGCTAGTAGCATCCGTGTGGCTGTCGTTGCATACATAAAAAAACTTTCCTGCTCCTTTGGGATCTTGGTACCTACAATTCCTAATAAAAAAGCTTTGGGGTTGTTTTTTTTTAAAATAAAAGTCATTTTAAACATTTTTTTCAATTCATTATATATCATTTCCCAGAATGCTTTTATTACCTTGCATATCCACCACATATGGTAAAAGGTGATAGGCAGAACATTTCTAACCATTGTTTTCAGTCTGTTTCTGGCCTTGATTGGAAGATGCTGACCAGTTGTGAAGTGAGATTCTTGCCATGTGTTCAGTATTAATTTGCCAAATTAGTTGGTGGCCATCTAAGGAGGAGGTCAGTGAATGAAATCGAACCTTTAGCCTTCAGTGCTGCAGGCACTTCGCTAGTGGGACTGAGTTTGGATGGACTTTCGCATAGGATTGTGCTGTTCATGGGGTTTCTGTTTTAGACAGACTCTTGTTTATCTTTCTAATATGACGAAAGCAAAACCGTAAGAGGAACGATCTGCTCCTACTTCCCTCTGCATGCTAGACCCACAAGGAATACTCATTGCTTGCCAGTGGGCCTTTCTGCGAATAGCAGAACTTCATGGAGAGCAGCTGCTTTTTGTTAAGAAATTTACATTTCACTGGAGACGTTCTATTGTTGGAATGTTTTGCAGTGCCCCATTTTTATAAAAAACAAATAAACAAACCCAGTAGCTTGGCATTTGTTTACCAATAGCATCGTAAATTCTTCTTTTTTAATTTTTAATTTTTTAAATTGAGACCGCAGATCAGTGGTTCCCATACTTTTTCTAGCCACTGCCCCCTTGGCTCCATAAATTCACCCCAGTGCCCCCTACCTGACCAAAAGCATTGTTCAGAATAGCGGTTTGCATGACCCGCTAAGGAAGGGGATAACACAATAAAATTCGAAACAGTAACAATCAGTTCACATTTAGTCAGAACCCAATTAAAAGTATTTGTTTTAATTAATTCAACACAACTGATGAACCTGATCCAGTGATAGCAGTTTTTCGAGGCCTGATAGACGTTATCCCTTCCAGTGCCCCGCTGCTCCCCTCTTGCCTCCTATGTTGTAAATAAAAATATGCCCTTTTCCCCTTATGGGGTATCAAAGAGCCCATATAGAGTCCTTACATAGGTTCCCTATTGGTAGGAGAAAATAACAGAGGCCAACCAGAGAATATTGAGATGCAAAGCAGCTAGTAAGCCTGATCTTTATTGATCTGTTGCAACAGGGTGCTCCCCTCACACGCAGGAGAGGAAGAAGACCCCCAAAATTGCTGTGCAAGGGCTTATAAAGACTTTTGAAATTCCCATCCTCTAGATCAAGACCACCCCTAGAAACATTATGCATACATCACAGAAGGGGTGTAACCTAAGACCACCCCCCAGATACATCACACCTGCATCACAACATCCTGTTGTTGTTTATCTCCTGTCTAGCAGGTTACTTGATTGGATTTCCTGGGGAGCCTGGCCATTCTTTTGTAGTGGTAAAATACTTATTTCCTGGGCCAGGTCACAGGCTCACACCTTATTCAAACAGACATATCCTTGAGACAGGATTTGTGAGGAAAGAGACAATGGGGAGGCTTTTCCAGTTTAACCTTGCAGGTCAGTTTAGGAATCAAAATGGTTCCAGGTTGGTCTTCCTGTGTTGATCTATGTATGTGCAGTTATGAACATTACCATATATCTAAGACCATAAAATTCCTATCACACCTAACACCCCCCTAGTTCTTCTTCCCCTCTTGGGAGTGGTACCACCCACATTTGGAATTGTTGCCATAGGTGGACGTGGGGTTTAGCTGCAGTGCAGGATAAACCAAGTTAACAAGAATAGGAGAGTATAGAACAACACCCTGGCAGCTGTGGTTTTTAAGCACAGAGTATGAAAAGGCTCCTGCCTTGTTAACCTGCAGGTACATTTCCTCTCTTGAGTGGCGCTGGGGGAACCATGCAGTCTGCCTGGCAAGTGTGCGATGTTCTTTTTAGACAGCTGGGGAAATTCTTACACGAAGATAAATTTTAGTGCAGTACTGAGTGCAGAAGTAAGGGACTGAGTGCAGTAAGGGGCATGGGTGGCGCTGTGGTCTAAACCACTGAGACTTGGGCATGGGGATCAAAAGGTCAGCAGTTCGAATCCCCGCGACGGGGTGAGCTCCCGTTGCTCGGTCCCTGCTCCTGCCAACCTAGCAGTTCGAAAGCACGCCAAAAGTGCAAGTAGATTAATAGGTACCACTCCGGCGGGAAGGTAAACGGCGTTTCCGTGTGCTGCTCTGGTTTCAGTGTTCTGTTGCGCCAGAGGCGGCTTAGTCATGCTGGCCACATGACCTGGAAAAACTGTCTGCAGAGCAGACAAACGCCGGCTCCCTTGGCCTGTAAAGCGAGATGAGCACCGCAACCCCAGAGTCATTCACGACTGGACTTAAATGTCAGCGGTCCCTTTACCTTTAC
This sequence comes from Podarcis vaucheri, assembly GCF_965113315.1. Taxonomy (NCBI): domain Eukaryota; kingdom Metazoa; phylum Chordata; class Lepidosauria; order Squamata; family Lacertidae; genus Podarcis; species Podarcis vaucheri. The sequence continues at coordinate 4,705,384 of NC_138761.1, forward strand.
TGAGTGCAGAAGTTCAGCCAGGATGGCTCTCCATTTCCATCTCCATCCATGCTCTTTGACTCTGCTGTGTGATAGGAATGTTATGGTTTTAAATATATGGTAATGTTCATAATTATACCAACCAGGCACGTACATAGATCAGCACAGGAAGACCGACCTGAAACCATTTTGATTCATAAACTGACCAAATGTTTTCTCTGCAAGGTCAAAGTGTGAAACCTCCCCATTGTCTCTTTCCTCACAAATCCTGTCTTAAGGGCACATTTAAGATATGAATAGGGTGTGAGCCTGTGACCTGGCCCAGGAACTAAGTATTTATCACTACAAAAGAATGGCGGGCTCCCCAGGCAATCCAATCAAGTAACCTGCCAGACAGGAGATAAACAACGACAGGAGAAAAATTTCTGTTTTAGACCGCCTTTTCTGTGATGTAGGTGTGATGTATCTGAGGGGTGGTCTTAGGTTACACCCCTTCTGTGATGTATGTATGATGTTTCTGGGGGTGGTCTTGATCTACAGGGTGGCTATTTCAAAAGTCTTTATAAGACCTTCCACGCCATTTTTCTGGGTCCCTGCTCTCTCCTGCCGGCGAGGGGAGCACTCTGTTGCAACAGATCAATAAAGATCAAGCTTCCTAGCTGCTTTGCTTCTCAATATTCTCTGGTTGGCCTCTGTTATTCTCTCCTACCAATAGGGAACCTATGTAAGGACTCTATATGGGCTCTTGGATACCCCATAAGGGAAAGGGGCAATTTTTGTTTACGACAGCTGCCTGTGCTGGTCTTATCATCGGAGCCTTCCCAGTTGTTATTGCAGGGAACCAGTATGGGTGTGTGCCTCTGGTTTATGAAGCTTCAAGCAGCGCCTACATTTTGAGCCACCCAGGAGGACATTGGAAGAGCTTGGTTTCTGCAGCAGGCCAATGACCCATTTCGTCCAGTATCCTCTTCTCACAGCAGCCAACCAGATGCATGTGGGAAGATGCCTGTTTGCTCAGAGACGGTTTAACAAGCCCTGTGCTGCAAATGTTTTCAGCCGGTTTTCCTGGCACGAGGATTTTTCTAAAGTGCATGGGCCAACTGGCTCACAGAGACTTGCTAAAGCCCTCCTCTCCCAGTTGGAAAACGCCCCAGGAAAAAAAAAGTGCATCCCAGAGGGGTCGAGGGTGGATCTGGAGAGGGAACGATGTGCCAGGAACAAAAAAAAGAGGCCAAAAGCAAAAGAGCAAAGTTGGAAGATGGGAGTAATTCCAGTTTTGGGAGTCATTGCTCGCAAAAAAGCTGCACCCCCATAAACAGTGAGAATTTGGAGAAAGAGAGACTCCGGCAAGAGTTGGTTTTCTAAGTCTGGGCAGCGGTCTGTCACTAGCAGACCCCGCGCTGAATTCCCAGCAACGGCATTGGATTAGCAGCAGGAACAAGAGAAACACAAATGCAGTTTTCATTATCCTAACACTTCATGCTGTGAAACTTACAATGAGGCCTTTTTAATCTGCCTCCAGCAAGACTCTCCCCCACCTCCTTCAACATACCCAGTTGGATGCCCACAAGTTTTTTCGGAGGAGAGAGAGAGAGCACTGGTTTTAAAAGTGTTGAGCTTTTGGTCGAGGCTTTTGGGGTTCCTATAATCCTGAGGAATAATGGTCGTTCCTCACGTGTTTTCTCTCTTACTATTGTGTGTGTCTGTGTAGAGTTGAGAGTACATCTTTTGCCATGTCTGGAAGCTGTGCAGCTCCTGCCCGTTCTCCAACAAGGCATAAATGTGGCAAAATAAATGCTTTTTAGAGGGAAGAACCACGGGGAGGAGGACTTTGGCAGGGAGGGGCGGCAGGACCTGACAGTAAGAGCTGTTTGACAGTGGAATTTGCTGCCAAGGAGTGTGGTGGAGTCTCCTACTTTGGAGGTCTTTAAGCAGAGGCTTGACAACCATATGTCAGGAGTGCTCTGATGGTGTTTCCTGCTTGGCAGGGGGTTGGACTCGATGGCCCTTGTGGTCTCTTCCAACTCTATGATTCTATGATTCTAGGACCTCACGGCTCCTCATGCCACTCTCTTTTTCAAAACCCCAGAAGGGGAGGGGATATTTGGGCCAGCTATTGCTAATGAGGGACGCGGGTGGCGCTGTGGGTTAAACCACAGAGCCTAGGACTTGCCGATCAGAAGGTGGGTGGTTCGAATCCTCACGACGGGGTGAGCTCCCGTTGCTCGGTCCCTGCTCCTGCCCACCTAGCAGTTCGAAAGCACGTCAAAGTGCAAGTAGATAAAGAATTCTGCTCCCTGTACTGGGTTTGGTGCAATGGTTCCCAAAGTGGATGGTACTGCCCATTGGTGGTGGGGGCAGAGGGATTTACTTGGGGTGGGGAAGAAGGAGGCAGCAGGGGGCTGCTGGAGATATAAAATTCTACCGGACTTCAAGAAGCTGGTATGTCTCCATGAAGCTCATCTGTGTTATTAAATGAAATTAACTAAATAGTTTTGACTGGAGTTTTAACAAAGGTGCAATAAATCACTACTGTTCTGAATTTTATTGTGTTATAATCTTCCATAATTGGTTGCAAAAACCACTATAAGGTAGGATAGGGTAAGGTAAAAGGTAAGGTAAAGGATCCCTGGACGGTTAAGTGCAGTCAAAGGTGACTATGGGGTGCGGCGCTCATCTCACTTCTCAGGCTGAGGGACATTTGTCCACAGACAGCTTTCCGGGTCATGTGGCCAGCAGGACTAAACAGCTTCTGGTGACATGGGACCCCATGATGGGAACCAGAGCACACAGAATCGCCATTTACCTTCCTGCTGAAGCGGTACCTATTTATCTACTTGCACTGGCATGCTTTCGAACTGCTAGGTTAGCAGGAGCTGGGAAAGAGCAACGGGAGCTCGCCCAGTCACAGGGATTCGAACTGCAGACCTTCTGACCAGCAAGTCCAAGAGCTCAGTGGTTTAGACCACAGCGCCACCTGCATCTACCCAGTAGGGTAGGGTGGAGTGCACGGGGGATGGGTTTAGGGAGCCAAGCTAGCAGTAGCCTGAAAAACATTGGGAAAATGTAGTATAGGAGTAAAGGAGAAGAGCAGGGGTCAACCCCCACCCTAGGGCCTATTCCTGTTCAGGGTACTGCAACCCATTAGGGATTATTGCACAGACCCCTCCACCTCATGTCATCTTTTCAAAAAGGCAGGTTTCGACATTCTCCAAATGTGCTCATTAGCAATACTAAAGGTAAAGGGACCCCTGACCATTAGGTCCAGTTGCAGACGACTCTGGGGTTGCAGCGCTCAGCTCGCGCGCAGCTTCCGGGTCATGTGGCCAGCATGACTAAGCCGCTTCTGGTGAACCAGAGCAGCGCCACTTACCTTCCCACCGGAGCGGTACCTTCTGATCGGCAAGTCCTAGGCTCTGTGGTTTAACCCACAGCGCCACTTGCAAGTAAATTCTGGCTCCTTTCCTACAATTCTCCCCCTGCCCCTTGGAGTTCCCGTTTACCTTCCCTTCTGCATTTGGGTTTTCCTGCTTTTCACTGGCTAGGTCTTTAAAAAAAGATCATAATAACGAAGAGTTCATACATTGCTTAATTCGTCTTGTATCTGCTTCCTCAGTGCCATTTCCTAGCAGTAATTGGCTACAGCTGCCGATCCCAGTGAATATCCGCAAAGAAGTAAATTTAGCTGTTTTTTCATTGCCATCTTCGTTCCTCGTGGTTTGGGCGTCTTGTGCTGCAGGCTGCCCTTCTCTGCCTTAACATGTCAACAGGAAGCTGCCCTGATGGTCTTAATGTGCCTGTGTCTGAGTGATTTGGTTTCTCGGTCTCCCTCGCTTTTTTAAGGTCAAGATTCCCATTTCTCTCTCTTCCCTTGGGTTTGGCCTTGTATTTTGTGTGTTTTGCAGAGGGGCATGAGCAAGGCTCGGTGGCAAAGCATCTGCCCCGGGTTCAATTCTCGGCATCTCAGGGTAGAGCCGGGAATGTCCCCTGCCTGAAACCCTGGAGAGCAGCTGCCAGTCCGTGCAGACAATACTGGGCTAGGTGGATCGGATGGTCTGACTTTGCATAAGGCAGTTTTGTATGCTCTAAGGAGTTTCCCTCCTGCAAAACGGAGAAATTGCGCCTTGCCCAAGGCCAGCTCAGTGAGCGCATAGCCTAGGGGAGACTCTCCTAGTCTTCTCACCTGTGTTGTTATGGTTTGGAAGTCTACAAAGCGCTGTACTGTACGTACTGAAAGTGAAACTGATGGTTTACGTTCCAGGAGGCAAGGCTCACAAGGAATAAAGGACTGGGTGTAGCCTCAGCCCATGTATTGCTGGGCTGAACAACATGGGCTGTATTTGCAGAGCAGCCAGGAACTTATTAATACAGTCGTACCTTGGAAGTTGAACAGAACCCATTCCGGAAGTCCGTTTGACTTCCAAAACATTTGGGAATCAAAGCGTGGCTTCTGATTGGCTGCAGGAAGTTCCTGCAGCCAATCGGAGGCCGTGGAACCCTCGCCGGACATTTGGATTCTAAAAGAACGTTCAAAACCCGGAACACTCACTTCCGGGTTTCGGTCATTTGGGAGCCGATTTGTTCGGGAGCCAAGGCGTTTGAGATCCTAGGTACGACTATCTTTTTTTTCTTTTTTTAATGAAAGTTGAATTTCTCCAGATCCACATTCTGTGCCCCAAACCCAAACAGCTGCACAGCCATCCATTTGCACCCCTGACCTTGCAGCTGCGGGCGGTGCTTCCTGACAACCCATGCCAAAGCTTTCCTTTTGTTCCCTCGCCGCCCCCCCTTGAAGACCTTACAGCCTTCCTTCTCATCTCCAGAAAGCCTTTTCCCGGCTCTGTTTTCCTCATTGATTGCACTTGCAGCTTGGGCTGAAGCCTCCCTCTGATCCATGCGCTATTAAAAGCGGGTTGGGGGGGCTCTTTCATTTGCCCGCGGAACAGCTGCTGTCAGTAAGCGCACTTGTTGTGTCGCGGGAGCACCCAGGCGCACAGCCTCTCAGAGCATCGCAGGGTCTGTGGTTACCTTTCTGAAGAGTCTGCCGCTTGGAGGTGTGGGACGCCCAGAATGCTGATGAGAGGATCCTGGGGGCGGGGGGCGGGCTGTGGGTGCCGGCAACGATGCAAGAGCATCCTGCGCCATGGCAGCTGCCACGATCCTGGACCAGCCAGCCTCCTCTCTCCTTTGAGCTCTAGCCTGTAACAGACCTTCCGTTTATGAGATTTGCTGATAGGGATTTGGAAATGTATTCTACTACATTTTGCAGGATTATGAGTGTTATCGTGGGCTGCTGCCAAAAAAGAAAGGAGCTCTTTCTCTCTCTTTCTCCCTCTTTCTCCCTCTCTCTTTCTCTCTCCCTGCTCCTCCCCTTGGGAAGGCAGCGATTTTTGCCCCGGGGCTTTTAATTTGAACATTACCCATGCAAAGCACATGCCTGCCTTTTTGTGTTCGAGAAGCTCAAATCTCAAATCTTATTAAAGAGCTGGATGTGAGAGCAAACTCTGGCATGTGCGTTGGGCCCTAGCCCAAGAGTGGCAAAGGCGCACCATAATATACCAGGCAAATGTCCTCGGAACTGGCAGATGTGATACATCTGGGCAGGATGAATCATGCTCCTATGGCCGTGGTTTTCGAGACTTTCTCAACTTCGGGGAGCCTTCCTCGTGTTGACTTGCGTGTTGCTGAACCACTGGCATGTTGTGGGTGATCCTGGGGAGTGTTTCGAGGCCACACGCTCGGTTCGTGCGGCACCGGCAAGGAGGACTGTTGAGCCTCATTGTTGCTCTGTGTACTGGGCAGGCAGAACCTGGAGCCCACCCACTGGAGCTGGGTACAGTGGTGGTGGTGGTGGGGAGCAGAGCTGGACCCAGAATGGCAGCTAGGGGGCAGTGCTAGAAATTAAGCCAGGTGCATTTTGTGACTGGCACAGCTCCAGTTGTGACCACGTGGAGATCTCAGGGTGCCAGTTTGGCGACTGGGGAAAGCATATTAATAACAATAACAATAATAATTAATAATAATTTATTATTTATACCCTGCCCATCGGGCTGGGCTTCCCCAGGCACTCTGGGTGGCTCCCAACAAAATATTAAAATACGGTAATGCATCAGACATTAAAAGCTTCCCTGAACAGGGCTGCCTTCAGATGTCTTCTAAAAGTCTGGTAGTTGTTGTTCTCTTTGACATCTGCTGGGAGGGCGTTCCACAGGGCGGGTGCCACTACCGAGAAGGCCCTCTGCCTGGTTCCCTGTAACTTGGCCTCTCGCAGTGAGGGAACCGCCAGAAGGCCCTCGGCGCTGGACCTCAGTGTCCGTCCGGGTAGAACATGTCCCTTGGAGAAGGACCTTGAAATATTTTCCTTGAAGCTTAAATTTGTTTTATTCTGGGTTGTTTGATTTGATGTTTCGGTGTGTTGTAAGCTGCTTGGAGATCTCCCCCTTTAAAATATAAAATGGTATAGACATGAATTGATTATTATTATTAATAATAATACTCATTTGAAAATTGGCACCTAGACATTCCATTGTGGCCTAGGTTTAAGGTGCCATTTGGTGATTAGTTTATGAGTTTCTAACACTTCTCAGGGGGAAGGGCCATAACTTCCAGCACCCCAAGAAGACCTTTATATACAAGTACAAATCAGTATCTTAAGTCTTTTTTTCTTTTAATAATAACAATAATAATAATAATAATAATAATAATAATAATAATAATAATAGTAATAATAATAAATAATTTATTATTTATATCCTGCCCATCTGGCTGGGCTTCCCCAACCACTCTGAGCAGCTTCCAACCAAATATTAAAATACAGTAATGCATCAAACATTAAAAGCTTCCCTAAATAGGGCTGCCTTCAGATGTCTTCTAAAAGTTTGGTAGTTGTTGCTGTCTTTGACACCTGGTGGGAGGGCGTTCCACAGGGCGGGTGCCACTACCGAGAAGGCCCTCTGCCTGGTTCCCTGTAACTTGGCTTCTCGCAATGAGGGAACCGCCAGAAGGCCCTCGGCGCTGGACCTCAGTGTCCGGGCAGAACGATAGGGGTGGAGACGCTCCTTCAGGTATACTGGACCAAAGCCATTTAGGAAAGGGGCCTTTTGGTTGCTTTTGTTAACCAGCTTAATACCAGTTGCTGGAAATATCGGGGGGGGGGGGGGGAGAAGGCTCTTGGTCTCAGGTCTGTCTTGTGGGCTTCCCACATGCATCTCCTTAACTGCTGGGAGAGCAGAATACTGGACTCTGTGGGCCACTGTTCTTACGTTCAGCTGGGAGACACCTCTGCTCATCTGCACCGAAAGTTCTATAAACCCAATAGATTCCTTCCCAGTAGGGTAGACCCTGATTTATTTTTCTGCACCCTGGGGGGCAAGAGTGTACTCAGTGCCCCCCCTGCAGCATCTCTATTTCGGGGGAAGATGGGGAGTGGCAGGCCATCTTGTCTTTCAGAGATGGATCCCCGCCATTAGTTATTTGAGATGCAGAATGTGAAAGGGGCACATTTAAATTCTGAAAATTGTGTTCTGCTTTGAATCCTCCAAAAAGGCTGCCAGAGCCTGTCTCTCTCAGTATGAGATGATTGGAAACTGGTTGGCAGAGTATCTAAATCTGGGGGTTGTGATCTCAGCCACTTGCCAAGTAAGGGAGGGATAGGAATTGGTGGAAAGCTGTTTTCCTTGCGTTCCTAAGGCTTTGATTTGGCATTTAGGCTCGCCTTCTGATTTGACTGTGGTCTTTCGTCAGCTCCTGAGTTGGATCACTTTCCCCCTGCTGTCTTCTCTCCTCTGCCCCATATATCCAAGGGGGCACCTTTCTCCTGCGGCTTGCACCCAAAGTAAGCCAGGACTTCCTTTCCTTCTGATTTCCTGGAGCCTTGACACTAAGTCCTCTCCCATGTGATCAGACCACATTGATGGCTTTTCCCTTGAAACTGTTGAGTAAGCATGGATCCCGCCGGCAAGCTCCAGCTTCCAGATTTAGGCTGACACACCCAGGTGGGTTGCAGCCTGTTGGCCCAGCTCTGAGCAGAATTAATTCCTGACTGCAGCAGTAGCCAAAAACCAAAAATGCTCTCACGAGGAGCTGCTTTGTTGCTTGGCAAGGTGCGGTACGGTTGGCTGAAGGTGGAATGAACATGCACAAAATCAGTAGTTTTATTCTGCAGGGAATACTCTGCTGCAAGCTGTAATTTGGATGCCAGTGTGGTTGTCTGTCCTGCAAATGGGTAGGCCCCAAGACACTGTCTGAAGCACATGTTGAAGTTAATCATGTCTGGGTCTGGTCAATGCCCTGACAGGAGAATGGCTAGGAAGGACTGCAGCTCAGGGTTAGGGAATATTCATTGCATGCAGAATGTTCCCATAGCCAATCCTTGGCAAACTCATGCTGGTAGCTTCGAGAACACTGTCCCACCATCTCGTTCTCTGTCGTCCCCTTCTCCTTGTGCCCTCCATCTTTCCCAGCATCAGGGTCTTTTCCAGGGAGTCTTCTCTTCTCATGAGATGGCCAAAGTCTTGGAGCCTCAGCTTCAGGATCTGTCCTTCCAGTGAGCACTCAGGGCTGATGTCCTTCAGAATGGATCGGTTTGATCTTCTTGCAGTCCATGGGACTCTCAAGCGTCTCCTCCAGCTCCAGAATTCAAAACCATCACTTCTTCGGTGATCAGCCTTCTTTATGGTCCAGCTCTCACTTCCATACATCACTACTGGGAAAACCGGAGCTTGAGCTATATGGACCTCTGTCGGCAAGGTGATGTCTCTGCTTTTTAAGATGCTGTCTGTAACCAAGGTTACAGTCACCAAAATGGAATGTCTAGTTGCCATTTTGAGGCAAGGCATCTCTTATTTTTCCAAATGATGGACTAGTTGTGATTGATTATCAGTTAGACATCCGGCTAGTACAGACGACCACTTTGAGCTGGGTTAAAAACCTCGAGAATTTAAAGAAGAAAAATCCCTTGATCCAGGGACAGTCCACATTTATATTGGCCATTCTGACCTCTTTCTCTTAATGGTGATGTGATCTGTTCATAACATCGTTCACAGCTCATGCTCCTGCTGCACTGAAAAAAGCATTTTTGTCCCTGAATTTCATAGGATGATAGAATTCTATAGCATGTGTTGTTAGTGTGAGAAACCAGACCAGATCCAAGGATCCCCAGGCACACACCTTCAGATGGTGGAGACTTCGGGTGCCATCCTGGCGCCCAGGCATCTTCACTTGGTCGCAAGTGGCCAATGCCCAGGTGCAAATGGCGCCTGGCTAATTTCGAACACTGTTACCCAGCTGACAAAATCGGGGAGACAATGCTTTCTTGAATGCATCACCTTAAAAATAATGGCTAATTTTGAACACATCTTCTACCTGGCCTCGATTTAAGCAGGTGCTCTTCACAGGTGTAGGTACCCTGTTGTAAGGAATCAAGCTGAGAAACATCCACGGAAGGATTGGTGTTAACTTATGGCAGTCTGAATGTGGCTCCGACAAACGTCTCCCTTGAGTCCTTGAAGGGTTTTTGTGTGTGCAGAGACTTGGTATGTGGCTTGGGGGTGAAGTTTGCATATTTGGGAAAAGGGTCTTCATTGTTCAGCCCCTTATTTGGTTATAAATGCGCTTGTATTTTCAGAGTCAAAAGCGTTCTGAACATGAGATCGAGGTTTTTAACATAACCCAGCGTGAGCTACATTGGGAGGCATCCATGGGGAAAATTTCTTCAGCGGTGCAGGAATTGTACAGTTAACACTCTCTCTTTCTCCCCCTGCTTCCTTTTCAAATGGCAAATAGACCTGGTGACTGTTTAGCCTAGCTAAGAATCAGGCCTAACTAAGAATTTCTCAAGTGACCCTAGATCGGCCTTTCTGCACAACTTTGAAGGAGCCTCCGGCTACAAAAGGTTCGGCTGTGTAGGGCTTGCAATGTGCGAACTCAGCTGCTTGGGAGGAGGGTATGAAGAGTAAAAAAAACCAAAATGGTAAAGGATCCCTGGATGGTTAAGTCCAGTCCAAGGCCACTATGAGGTTGTAGCACTCATCTCGCTTTCAGGCCAAGGGAGCCGGTGTTTGTCCACCGACAGTTTTCTGGGTCATGTGGCCAGCAGGACTAAACAGCTTCTGGTGCAATGGGACACCGTGACAGAAACCAGAGTGCACGGAAACACCGATAATCTTCCTGCCACAGTGGTACCTATTTATCTACTTGCACTGGCGTGCTTTCGAACTGCTGGGTTGGCAGGAGCTGGGACAGAGCAATGGGAGCTCACCCTGTTGTGGGGATTCGAACCGCTGACCTTCCAGCCAGCAAGCCCAAGAGGTTCAGTGGTTTGGACCACAGTGAAGAGGGACCCTTGTGTGCAACTCATTTTCAAGGGTCAGTTACACATGTCTCCTGTTTCACTGTATCCCCCCCCCAAAAAAAAGTATTGGCATTCTGCTTTTTCTCTGCTTATGCCATGCTTCCTGTCCACCCCACCCTCTGTTTTCTCAACTGGAAAGTGTGATATGGGACATCATCTCAGCTTCTTCTTTGGGACCATAGTAAAAATCCCAATGAATTGCTGGGACAGGTGTGCATCACTACTGCAACTTTAACATTTCTCACGAAGCCAAGGTTGAATCCTGACAAGACAGAAGTACTGTTTTTGGGGGACAGGGAGCGGGTTGGTGTGGGGGATTCCCTGGTCTTGAATGGGGTAACTGTGCCCCAGAAGGACTAGGTGCGCAGCCTGGGAGTCATTCTGGACTCACAGCTGTCCATGGAGGTGCAGGTCAATTCTGTGTCCAGGGCAGCTGTTTACCAGCTCCATCTGGTACGCAGGCTGAGACCCTATCTGCCTGCGAACTGTCTCGCCAGAGTGGTGCATGCTCTAGTTATCTCACGCTTGAACTACTGCAATGCGCTCTACGTGGGGCTACCTTTGAAGGTGACCCGGAAACTGCAATTAATCCAGAATGCGGCAGCTAGATTGGTGACTGGGAGTGGCCGCCGGGACCACATAACACCGGTTCTGAGAGATCTGCATTGGCTCCCAGTACGTTTCCGAGCATGTTCAGCCCGGACACTGAGATCCAGCGCCGAGGGCCTTCTGGCGGTTCCCTCATTGCGAGAAGTGAGGCTACAGGGAACCAGACAAAGGGCCTTCTCGGTAGTGGCGCCCGTCCTGTGGAACGCCCTCCCATCAAATGTCAAAGAGAAAAACAACTACCAGACTTTTAGAAGACCTCTGAAGGCAGCCCTTTTCAGGGAAGTTTTTAATATGTAACGCTGTACTGTTTTTAACACTGATTGGGAGCCGCCCAGAGTGGCTGGGGAAACTCAGCCAGATGGGCGGGGTATAAATAATAAATTATTATTATTATTATTATTACTACTACTACTTTTCCCAGTGTGGCGAGCCCTTGGCTGAGCTTTTAGGGAACTTAGGGGGATTCTATCTCCACCCGCCTCACCAGGCACAACATGCAGTAGAAGGACAAGTGCTCATCTCTACAGTTGCCTTATGTTAGAAGAACTCAAAAGACCACTAAAGCACAGCATGATGTGGCCAAGATTCTTCCTTCCTAAGCTCAAAGCAAAGGATCAAACCTAGTAGAGCTTGCAGCCTGCTTCAGAGTCAAAGTTTAGCATGGCATCAGAAACAATACTGTGTCTTTCCCCTACTGTGCCTCACTCACAAATTCTGGCTCTGGTGTCAAGGCTAGCTGGAATCCATAGGCGCTGGTGCTGCCTCGGGTGCAAAACTGCCCAATGGCAGGCCATCTGTGCGACCAGGAGAGGTTTGTTTTGTTCCTCCCTCGAGCTGCAAAGCCTGAAAATGGCTGTTAGAATTTGGTTGTCTCTGTACATGTGCAGAAATCTCTGGGAGGAGTTTGGAAGCCCAGGAGAAGGACAGTCTGGTGCAAGGTAGGAGTGCCTAGAAAATATTTTGTAGGTTGAAGGGCTGGGCGATATCTGGTTTTCATCATCGTGGTATATCACCAGCTAAACATTGCGATTTGCCAATATATTGCAATGTCTGAGATGAGGATGGTCTTCTTGGTTTTCCCCACATCGTTATTTTCCCCGGCTGCTGCTCTTGGGATTCGCTGCCCCCCTGCATGAGGCAGTGGAGAGCTGAGCCAGCAGAGTTAACAGGGGCTGCAGGAATCGAGAGAAGCATTGGCTAGCTTCACAGTTTTTCCCACTTTGTGATTTTTGCATAACACACACACACACACACACACACCACGATTCGTGATATATTGCCAGGTCAAAAATTATAAAACTGATATCATGATAGGGACTTCAAACCAGTTTTGGACAATATAAGGTAAAAAAGGGGCCCCTGGATGGTTAAGCCCAGTCAAAGGCGACTATGGGATTGCAGCGCTGATCTTGCTTTCAGGCCGAGGGAGCTGGTGTTGATCCACAGACAGCTTTCCAGTTCATGTGGCCAGCATGACTACACTGCTTTTGGCGCAATGGGACACCATGACAGAAGCAAGAGCACACAGAAATGCTGTTTCCCTTCCTGCCACAATGGTACCTATTTATCTACTTGCACTGGTGTGCTTCCAAACTACTAGGTTGGCAGGAGCTGGGACAGAGCAACAGGAGCTCACTCCATCGTGGGGATTTGAACCGCCGATCTTCTGATCGGCCAGCCCAAGAGGCTCAGCGCTTTAGACCACAGTGCCAGCCGCATCCCCGTTTTGGACAATATATCAATATATCGCCCAGCGCTAGTAGGTTGTGTAGAACTAGGTTCCAGTTTGCAAGGAACTTTCAAGGAGACCAAGCTTGGTAGCGCAAGCAGATGCACTTTTTCAATGCGCTGACTTGATTCCTGGATAATTGGGCCACAGCACAGTTCGGACACTGTTGCCGTTAACATAATGATTAATCCAGCCCAGTCCGGCTCTCTTGACCTATGCAGGATTATGTCTTCAAGTACTTCCTTTGCTGCTTTGCAATTATTTTTTCTCTCTCTCCTGCTCTTCTTCTTCCAAAACATTGCAGCTCTTGCCTCTTTACAATTTGCATTTAGATTGGCTGCCTGGAGGGAGCAAACCTGGACAGTGAAAGAGGAGGCCAAGCGAGTTCACGGCTCCTTGTGAGATCCTTTGCAATTGGCCCTGCCGTTTTGCGTAAAAAGCCAGTCACTCTCCTTATTGACAAACATGAAAATAGTTCATTTCACTTTAATTTCATCCCTGAGAAAGTATTCCTTTTCTTGCAACTGGCTTTTGCTGAAGCAGTAAAGTGAACTTTTGTATTGTGCTCTTGTATTGTTGAGGCATGATTCCAGCTGAGGGCAACCAGCCAGTTTTCTGCTTCCCCTGCAGAGCCCAGAGACGAGCACTTAGCCCTGCAGCGCTGTGGGCTGGGAAATATTTAATACCATGCTTTACGAGCAACACTGCTTTTGACATGTAAAGATTTACAGTCTTCAGGTAAGGCAAGCACCAGTCTTTATCACTGCCTCTGATGGTATTTGGCTAAAAAGCTGCCTTTTCCTGCAGGGCTGGATTTAAAGGGACGCGGGTGGCACTGTGGGTAAAACCTCAGTGCCTAGGACTTGCTGATCGTATGGTTGGCGGTTCGAATCCCCGCGGCGGGGTGAGCTCCCGTCTTTCGGTCCCAGCTCCTGCCCACCTAGCAGTTCGAAAGCACTCTTAATTAAGTGCAAGTAGATAAATAGGTACCGCTTTCTAGCGGGAAGGTAAACAGCGTTTCCGTGTGCTGCGCTTGTGCTGGCTCGCCAGAGCAGCTTCGTCACGCTGGCCACGTGACCCGGAAGTGTCTCCGGACAGCGCTGGCCTCCGGCCTCTTAAGTGAGATGGGCGCACAACCCTAGAGTCGGACACGACTGGCCCGTATGGGCAGGGGTACCTTTACCTTTACCTGGCCCTATGCTGCGCATATTCCATGCACAATAAACATGGTAGCCAGAATAATTCGGTGTAGATCTTCTTTGGCTTGCTTAGCTTTGCCCAATTTTACTCTTCTGTGTGCCTGTGATTATTCCTTGATGGCTATTCTCTGTCTCCACAGTTTGAGGCATTAATGTTTCCAAGTACTGGTTGCTGGAAACCACAGGAGGAGAGAGAGTTGCTCTTGTGTTCAAATCCTGTTTGTGGGTCCCTTCCCGCAGGCATCTGGTTGGCAACTGATAGAAATATCAAACCTATCCATTCTATCAAACCTCTCCATTCTGAAGGATACCAGCCCTGAGTGCTCACTGGAAGGACAGATCCTGAAGCTGAGGCTCCAAGACTTTGGCCACCTCATGAGCAAAGAAGACTCCCGCCCTCATCTAATCTTCACAACAACCCTGTGAGGTGGGTTAGTCCGAGAGGCGACCACTCCCCCAGGGTCACCCAACTAGCTTCATGGCTGAGTGGGGATTCGAACCCTGGTCTCTCAGAGTCCCAGAGTCCACCAGCCCAGTTCTGTGTCAGGAGAGGATGCCAAACATGGCAGGAAGATTCAGGGACAGTATTAGGTTTTGGAAATGCTTCGTGTTCTTATGTAGCTGCAATATTTTATACTTTCTGGATGTCTCATGGTCATATTATAAAGCAGGTGTATTCTGTGTTATAAATCAGGCCTGAGTTGCAGAGCTTTTTTTTGAGGGGTGGGGAGATCGCTCAGCGTCATGTGATCGATCAGGATCGACCAGGGAAGCCCCCCAATCAACCAGTAGATCGCAATTGACCTGTTGGACATGCCATAAATCAAGCACTGTTTTCTTCTTGTTGTTTTCCAGTGTCTTTTTTTTTAAATGAATAACTAAATTCAGTGTGGCATTTGCAAATTTCTATTCTGGAAGTGTGGCCCAGAGGAAAAAAGGTTGAGAACCACTGCTTACTCTCCTAGGTAGCACCTGTAGGTGGTAGGTGTGCAGAGCTGCTGGTGCTATCCTGCATCCCAGACAGTGAAAACAACTTTGTGTCCTTCAGGGTGAAGGATGCTATGTAAGGGCAAACCAGTGGGGACTTATTAAGAGAAGCCTGTGTGCAGAGGTAAAGCCCCGGGCTGGCTGAAAACTTGCTGATGCGAGAGGCTGCTAACTAACCATGTCTGTCTACTGCAGGGGCTCTGTTGGTGTCAGCTTGTAGTATATTCATAGCCTGGCAGGGGCAAGCGAATGTCAATTTGCCAGAGATGGTTAGCTCCCTAGGGGGGTCATAAAGAAATTCCAGGAGGAGTGTGATGAGCCCCAGAGTTGCAGGCGGGGGTGAAAGTGGATGGAATTTCAGCATGGGAAAATTGTGAGCTAATTCATGTACGGGGGAAAGGTGTGGGGTGGGATTTCTAGCTGATGACAGGCCGATAGTCTTTGAATGCTAGCACTTGCTATTGGGTGTTTTGCCTCTGAATGCTGGTTGCTGGGAATGCTTGGTTATTTCCCGCTTGGACTACTGCAATGCGCTCTACATGGGGCAACCTTTGAAGGTGACCCAGAAACTACAACTAATCCAGAATGCGGCAGCTAGACTGGTGACTGGGAGCGGCTGCTGAGACCATATAACACCGGTCCTGAAAGACCTACATAGGCTCCCAGTACGTTTCCGAGCACAATTCAAAGTGTTGGTGCTGACCTTTAAAGCCCTAAATGGCCTCGGCCCTGTATACCTGAAGGAGCGTCTCCACCCCCATCATTCTGCCCGGACACTGAGGTCCAGCGCCGAGGGCCTTCTGGCGGTTCCCTCACTGCGAGAAGCCAAGTTACAGGGAACCAGGCAGAGGGCCTTCTCTCCATGGGACTCTCCAGAGTCTCCTCCAGCACCAGAATTCAAAAGCATCCATTCTTCGGTGATCAGCCTTCTTTATGGTCCAGCTCCTTCCAACTCTGCAATTCTATAAATCCATTGCTGTGTGCTATGTGCAAACCAGGCCATTGCCTGCATACCTTCAGGTCTGTCGTTTTATCCTTAGGGATGAGAAACCTGCTATTTAAAAAGCTGAGATCCTCAAGGTATTGAATTCTGCACTTAGCCATCTCTGCGCTTTCTCAGTACATTTGTTCGATTGCGAAGACAAGAGTCCTCCCGTCTATAAGGAATGTAGCTACATATTTGGGTCTGCCTCTTCCTTAGCCATTCTCTTCCCCTGTTCACCTCGGCGCTGTGTAAATCAGCACATCTTGAGTCATGGTTTTGAAAATGGGACAGAAACTGGCTGCCAGCTATTCAACAGCTGGGGCTTGCTTAATAAGCCTAAATTGGGAGGATGATGCATCTGCCTCCGACACAGAACTGCACGCTTTTAACATCTTCAGAAATGTCTGTAAAGAACACAGAGCCTGAGTGGAAGGGCTTTTTTTAATTAAAAAGAAAACAGCTCTATTTTTGAGGTTCCAGGGACACTGTGAGCACTGTGTAAAAATGCCAACATATTGATTTCCTCTGTGTGTGTGTGTGTGTGTGTTACTTGCCTGGTGTCCCAGATCTTGGAAGCAACTGCAATTGGTTTATCAGTGTGCAAGAAAAGCTGAACACCCCTTTAAAAACGATGATGTATTCTGTCAGTGATGTTGTTTCTCACGCAAAGTACATGTTCACAGCCACAGGATGGAATTCTAAATCTCACTTTCTGGGCTGTGTAATGGATTTCTTTTGAGTTGAGAAACAAGGGCATGGCCGTATCATCCAGCAACTTGTTTCTCCACCGTCCGTGGCCAACTGGGTGCTTTCAGGAAGTCCACACAAACGTGTTGCATGAAGGTAACCGACAAGCAACTGGGGATGTTGTCTGGATATGTTTCGTAGGCGGTGTTGATGCCGAAACGATTTGCTTGCACTAGCAAAGCCCAAACAACGGGAAACTCAGGAGCCCCAGAAACGTGGAACTGAACTGCTTCCCATGTTCCTTTCCAATTATTTCTTGTCCTTGTTCTTAGATGCTTGTGTGTGTTTGTAAAAAAGGACAAAATCTGACCCTTGAGTGCCCTGAGAAGTGTTGGCAGGGGATGGATTCTTGCTGCGCAGCCTCAAGTTTTCCCAAGGAAGGTTTAAGCTTAAAAGGAAGAGCGAAAGCTGGGAAAGGGGAGAAGAGTCCTTGGTGTTGGAAAACTCCCTTAAGGGAAATGAGTATTCCCATTATGGCATGTGGAATAAGCGGGACTCCTTATATAGGCGATACACAGGGTGACCCTCAAAAGGAGCTCTGAGAAAAATCTTCCCTTGCCCTGGCCATTTTTACCCCACTTCTCACGAGTAGAAGCCTAATGGCCTTGGCCCAGAATACCTGAAGGAGCATCTCCACCCCCATTCATTCAGCCAGACGCTGAGGTCCAGCTCCGAGGGCCTTCTGGCAGTTCCCTCCTTGCGAGAAGCAAGGTTACAGGGAGCCAGGCAGAGGGCCTTCTCGGTGGTGGCACCCACACTGTGAAACGCCCTCCCATCAAATGTCAAGGAAATAAGCAACTATCTTACTTTTAAAAGACACCTGAAGGCAGCCCTGTTTAGGGAAGTTCTTAATGTTTGGTGTTTTCTGGTGTTTTTAATATTCTGTTGGGAGCTGCCCAGAGTGGCTGGGGAAACCCAGCCAGATGGGCGGGATATAAATAATAAATTTTTATTCTTTTTATTACAGCGGTACCTCGGGTTAAGTACTTAATTCGTTCCGGAGGTCAGTTCTTAACCTGAAACTGTTCTTAACCTGAAGCACCACTTTAGCTAATGGTGCCTCCTGCTGCCGCTGCACGATTTCTGTTCTCATCCTGAAGCAAAGTTCTTAACCCGAGGTACTATTCCTGGGTTAGCGGAGTCTGTAACCTGAGGTGTATGTAACCTGAAGCATATGTAACCCGAGGTGCCACTGTATTAGAGGAGTTGCATTGGTACAGGTTGGCATCAGGCTTGATGAATGACCCTTGTGTGAGATACTGTTTTACCTTGGCGCCTGAACGGACCCTGTTCCGGAAGTCCAGTCGACTTCCGAAAACATTTGAAAACCTAGGCGCAGCTTCTGATTGGCTGCAGGAGCTTCCTGCACCCAATCGGAAGCCACGTTGGACGTTTGGGTTACAAAGAACGTTCGCAAACCAGAATACTCACTTCCGGGAGTGTTTGGGAGCCAAAATGTTTGAGTCGCAAGGCATTCGGGATCCAAGATACGACTATATTCAGGTCTTGTGCAAGAGGGAAGCTGCACCAAAGGTGGAAAGGAGAAAACCCTTCTAGTGGAGGTTAAGGGGTGATATGATAGCCATGTTCAAATATATAAAAGGATGTCACATAGAGGAGGGAGAAAGGTTGTTTTCTGCTGCTCCAGAGAAGCGGACACGGAGCAATGGATCCAAACTACAAGAAAGAAGATTCCACCTAAACATTAGGAAGAACTTCCTGACAGTAAGAGCTGTTTGACAGTGGAATTTGCTGCCAAGGAGTGTGGTGGAGTCTCCTCCTTTGGAGGTCTTTAAGCAGAGGCTTGACAACCATATGTCAGGAGTGCTCTGATGGTGTTTCCTGCTTGGCAGGGGGTTGGACTCGATGGCCCTTGTGGTCTCTTCCAACTCTATGATTCAATGATTCTATGGTCCTTGCAGGGATGCGATGCTGTAAACCTCTTTTTATTCTGCTGGGCTTTTGAGTTTGTTTTGAATTCCTCTTTTCTGCTTGATTGTGTTTTAATGGCTCTGTTTTGAATCTCCCTGTTTTTATTGCATTTGTGTTTTTATGGTTGTGAGTTGCCTAGAGGACCTTTTTAATTTTTTTAGGGTGTGGCATAAATGATTTTATAAATAAAAAATGCCAAAGTGATGGATTGGAGAAGGTTCCTGCTCATTGAAGAAGGCGGCTATTGCGGTATTATATGGAGAAGGGGGAATAAAGTGCGACAGCGACTACTCTCCAGGGCTGGCATGTTGGAAAGGGCAGCTGTGGGATAATTCTGCAGACAGGCATTGGTTTGCAACCAACAACCAGCTAGGCTGAAAGTGTGTAAATGGTCCATGTGAACTTCATGGCTGCGTGGAACAAGCTTCCCAGCCTTGGTCTGTCACTCTGACCACTGTACCATAGAATCATAGACCTGAAGAGTTGAAAGGGACCCCGAAGGTCATCCATTCCAACCCCCTGCAATCTCAACTACAGCATCCATGACAGGTGGTCCTCCAACCTCTGCTTAAAAACCTCCAGCGAAAAACCTTTCCACGGTTGAAGAGCTCTTACTCTCAGAACGTTGAAACAAAATAAAAAAAATCCCTTCCAGTAGCACCTTAGAGACCAACTAAGTTTGTTATTGGTATGAAGAAGAAGAGAAGAGTTTGGATTTGATATCCTGCCTTTCACTCCCTTTAAGGAGTCTCAGAGCGGCTAACATTCTCCTTTCCCTTCCTCCCCCACAACAAACTCTCTGTGAGGTGAGTGGGGCTGAGAGACTTCAGAGAAGTGTGACTGGCCCAAGGTCACCCAGCAGCTGCATGTGGAGGAGCAGGGAAGCGAACCCGGTTCCCCAGATTACGAGTCCACCGCTCTTAACCACTACACCACACTGGCTCTATGAGCTTTCGTGTGCATGGACACTTCTTCAGATACACTGTCAGAACGTTTTCCCTGATGTTTAGTCAGCTGTTGGTTCGAGTCCTACCTTCCAGAGCAGGAGAAAAGAAGCTCACTCCATCTTCCTTTAGATATTTGAAGATGGCTATCACATCTACATGGGACGCGGGTGGCGCTGTGGTCTAAACCACTGAGCCTAGGGCTTGCCCATCAGAAGGTCGGTGGTTCGAATCCCCGCGATGGGGTAAGCTCCCATTGCTTGGTCCCAGCTCCTGCCCACCTAGCAGTTCGAAAGCAGGTCAAAGTGCAAGTAGATAAATAAGTACTGCTCCTACATTTCTGTGTGCTGCTCTGGTTCGCCAGGAGCAGCTTAGTCATGCTGGCTACTTGACCCGGAAGCTGTACGCCGGCTCCCTCGGCCAATAAAGTGAGATGAGCGCCGCAACCCCAGAGTCGTCTGTGTCCGGACCTAACAGGCAGGGGTCCCTTTACCTTTACCACACCTACTGTCAGTCTCCTCTTTTCCAGGGTAAACATATTCAGCTCCTGTATAGTACATTGGTCTCAGTATGAAGATTGGTGCAGCTGTTCCTTAAATTAGGCTTCTAGCCCTTATGAAGTAATAAAACATGCAGTTTTGATTTCTCGGTAAAGGACGCTGAACTAAGCCAATGGAGGACATCTTGCTAGGTGAAATAAAGCCTGTTCAGATTTCGATTGTGCAGAATACCGTATTTTTCACTCTATAGGACGCACTTTTTCCCCTTCAAAAATGAAGGGGAAATGTGTGTGCGTCCTATGGAGCGAAGACGCCATAGCCCCGCGTGCGCTCTCCCAGCTGGGGAGGTGACGCGGGGCTATGGCAGGAGCCTCTACAGCCCCGCGTCACCTCCCCACCTGGGAGAGTGCGCGAGAGGCTAAAGCAGCCCCCCGCAACCCTCTCCCGGCTGGGGAGGTGATGGCAGGAGCCTCTACAGCCCCTCTCCCCCGGGAGAGGGTCGCGGGGGGCTGCTTTAGCCTCACGCGCACTCTCCCAGGTGGGGAGGTGACGCCTGGCTATGGCAGGAGCCTCTCCGCTGCCCCTTTCCTCTGCTCCCTGACCTGCTCTTTGGGGCTGGTGGTGGGCTTCCCCCGCCAGCCCCAAAGAGCAGGTCGAAAGGAACCTGAAGCCTGGAGAGCGAGAGGGGTCAGTGCACACCGACCCCTCTCGCTCTCCAGGCTTCCAAGGTAGCCGCCTGAACGCACCTTAAACCTCACCTTGTTTTAGAGCGGGAAAACAAGAGGGGCCGCTTCGCTGAAGGGGCGCTGGGCAGAGAGGGGGAGAATTTTTTTTCTTGTTCTCCCCCCTCTAAAACAAAGTGTGTCCTATTGTCTGGTGCATCCTATGGTGCGAAAAATACGGTATGTGGGCAGTCTTAATTCTAGGTTGCCGGCAGCCTGAGAAAAGAATCAAGGATTTTATCTCATTAATAGGGTGGCGGGAGAGGAGTAAATGCCACCCAGGAAAGTGATGGTTTCGTTTGCTCCTTATTGGAAAGTGAAGCAGTTCCCATCGTTTCAGGATTACAAGGGCTGCTGTAAGGATGGAAGGGAACAATTGGGTCAAGAGGCTCTTTAACAAAAAAAATATATATTAGGGATTAGCAACGGATCAGGCATCTGAAACTGGGCTGAAACAAAGCAAGAACCCCGGCTGGCATGCTCAAACTCGCTGTGCAACTAAGCTCTGCTTAGCAGTCCCATCAACAACTCTCTGTGCTGGGGTCAGTTGATTAGCTATCAAGGGAGGGTTTAGGCAAGTAGGAGAATTTGGGAATCTAAGGTAAAGGTAAAGGGACCCCTAACCATTAGGTCCAGTCGTGGCCGACTCTGGGGTTGTGGCGCTCATCTCGCTTTATTGGCCGAGGGAGCCGGCGTACAGCTTCCAGGTCATGTGGCCAGCATGACTAAGCCACTTCTGGTGAACCAGAGCAGCGCACGGAAATGCCGTTTACCTTCCCACTGGAGTGGTACCTATTTATCTACTTGCACTTTGACGTGCTTTCAAACTGCTAGGTTGGCAGGAGCAGGGACCGAGCAACCGGAGCTCACCCCGTCGCGGGGATTCGAACCGCCGACCTTCTGATCCACGGCTGTGCTGGCTAGGGCTGATGGAAGTTGAAGTTCAAAACAGGCTGAGGGCACCAGGTTGGGAAAGGCTGGGCTTTAGATATGGCTGGGCTTCCGTAGCTCTGAACTTTGCAATCCCAACCGAATCTCCGAATCTTCCTCTCTCCCTGCCCCTCAGAGCTTATCCTTCGAAAGCAGTCTGCACTATCTCTTTGTCCAAATCCAGTTGGTTGCAAAGGCAGCGAGAAATAAATTGTAAAACCCTGTGTTGAAAAATGGATCTCTGCTCTTGTTGCTTGGCAAAACAGTTCTAGACGTGGTGAGTGAATTCTGAGGCCAGGGTATTGCCTCTGTTCTGCGGTTGAGCCTTTGCGGTGCTTGATGGATTGTGTATCTGCTTAGGGAAAAAGACAAAAACGCTTTTCCTCCGCTTGCCGGGTCAACGATTTCTACATCAAATACCCCAGCCCCCTTTTCTGACACAGTACATACAGCTGTAAATATTGTCTCTCCAAATTCCTAGCATTTTGCTGGGGTTTTTGTTGTTGCAGTCAGAGCCTGTTGCCTGCCTGTTCTCTGACTCATCGTTTAATATCTATCAGTTCTTCTGGCTTGGGGGAGCTTTGTGGGCTGGCTAAACATATGGAGACTTTTTGCCACCGTTAATCTAAAGACCCCAAACTGATGTGTCCACCATCAAAGGCATGGCCTGCTTCCATGCACTTACTGGAGTAATGCTGAAATAGGATAAAAAGGGATTGGGCGTTGGCTTCTGTTGCGAAACAGTGATTAAATCAGAGATATGTCTCTAGTGTTAAGAGGAGCTTCCAGAGAAAGGAACAAATGGATATGTGTTGTTTCTGAAATCGGAGAAGGAAATTTAGCACTGCTTGAAGTTGCTAATGGGCTTCTACAGGCATTCTATAGATCTCATTTGGACTTCAGGCAGAGTATTTATTTGAATTTATTTCATAAAATTTACAAACTGAATTGATGGATTGTAAAATTAATAATAATTTCTCAAAGCTGTTTGCAAAGAGAATAAAACTATAAAATTATCAGTAGAAGCAACCCTTTCAAATATTTGAAAGCTAAAGCCAGCAATAAACTCAAAGCAAATTAAAGCATACATCAGCATTCTACATGTCTGGGTAGGCTTGTCTGAACAAGAACGATTTTAGCAGGCGCCGAAAAGAGGTCAGTGAAGACCTGATGCCAATAGGCGGGGAGTTCCAGAGTTACACATTATGACTTGTCTCGTAATATAGGCTGCTTCTCAACATTTGCAAAAATTACGAGGCAATAAATAAGTTTATATATTTAAAATCTAACTGGAGTTGTGTGTGTAAATGTAAAGTATTGCACTTGGGCAAAAAAAATGAGAGGCGCAAATACAAGATGGGTGACACCTGGCTTGAGAGCAGTACATGTGAAAAGGATCTAGGAGTCTTGGTTGACCACAAACTTGACATGAGCCAACAGTGTGACGCGGCAGCTAAAAAAGCCAATACAATTCTGGGCTGCATCAATAGGAGTATAGCATCTAGATCAAGGGAAGTAATAGTGCCACTGTATTCTGCTCTGGTCAGACCTCACCTGGAGTACTGTGTCCAGTTCTGGGCACCACAGTTCAAGAAGGACACTGACCAACTGGAACGTGTCCAGAGGAGGGCAACCAAAATGGTCAAAGGCCTGGAAACGATGCCTTATGAGGAACGGTTAAGGGAGCTGGGCATGTTTAGCCTGGAGAAGAGGAGGTTAAGGGGTGATATGATATCCATGTTCAAATATATAAAAGGATGTCACATAGAGGAGGGAGAACGGTTGTTTTCTGCTGCTCCAGAGAAGCGGACACGGAGCAATGGATCCAAACTACAAGAAAGAAGATTCCACCTAAACATTAGGAAGAACTTCCTGACAGTAAGAGCTGTTTGACAGTGGAATTTGCTGCCGAGGAGTGTGGTGGAGTCTCCTACTTTGGAGGTCTTTAAGCAGAGGCTTGACAACCATATGTCAGGAGTGCTCTGATGGTGTTTCCTGCTTGGCAGGGGGTTGGACTCGATGGCCCTTGTGGTCTCTCCCAACTCTATGATTCTGTGTGTGTGTTTGTGTGAACGCGCGCGCACGCGCGCGCGCACACACACACACACACAGACAAAGTGTTCTCTATAAGTAAAAGAGGGTGAAGCAGCACTGAGGGATGTTCTGTAACTTCAGTGGATGACGAAGAAGAGTTTGGATTTGATATCCTGCTTTATCACTACCCTAAGGAGGGATGCGGGTGGCACTGTGGTCTAAACCACAGAGCCTAGGGCTTGCCAACCAGAAGGTCGGCGGTTTGAATCCCCGCAGCGGGGTGAGCTCCCATTGCTCGGTCCCTGCTCCTGCCCACCTAGCAGTTCGAAAGCACGTCAAAGTGCAAGTAGATAAATAGGTACCGCTCCAGCGGGAAGGTAAACGGCATTTCCTTGCGCTGCTCTGGTTCGCCAGAAGCGGCTTAGTCATGCTGGCCACATGACCCGGAAGCTGTACACCAGCTCCCTCGACCAGTAAAGCGAGATGAGCGCCGCAACCCCAGAGTCGGCCACGACTGGACCTAACGATCAGGGGTCCCTTTACATTTACCTTTAAGGAGTCTCAAAGCAGCTAACATTCTCCTTTCCCTTCCTCCCCCACAACAAACACTGTGAAGTGAGTGAGGCTGAGAGACTTCAGAGAAGTGGGACTAGCCCAGGGTCACCCAGCAGCTGCATGTGGAAGAGCGGGGAAGCGAACCCGGTTCACCAGATTACGTGACTACCGCTCTTAACCACTACACCACACTGGCTCTCATAAGATGGGCAGGGATGCTGAACACCCCTCTCCCCTACTGCTTACCACTTCCCTCCCCCCCTTATTTCTTAGCCTGGCTCTGGAGCAGGAAGAGGCGGTTTTCTGGGGAATGTAGGTATAGGATGGAGGGACCCTACCCACAACCTCTCACCTGCTTCTCTGTTCGAAAAAGCTGCTCTCCCCACTGCGGCACACAGCGCCATCAGTGTGCATAGTTTGCTTATCAGAGTTATTTTGAGCTAGGAGATACAGAAGGGAGGAGATTTCCCCAAAGGAATGTAGATTAGGTATTCATTCTTTCAACAGCTGCTAGATTGGCTGTTGTGTTAAATACTGAAAATCCAGGAGAGGCTTATCGGTGGGGGGGAATACTTGCACAATGTGTGGGAGATTTTTTAAATGTATTTAATGGGAAGGAAACTCTTCATTCCATGAAGCTGAAGGGAGCGCATGTGAGAGAGAGCATTTTTTTATAATTCCAAACTGGGCACTTTCCTTCCTGAAACGGGAGATGGTTACAATTTAGAATCACAGAATTGTAATAATAATAATAATTTATTATTTATACCCCGCCCATCAGGCTGGGCTTCCCCAGCCACTCTGGGCCACTTTGGGCGGCTTCCAACAAAATATCAAAATACCGTAATGTATCAAACATTAAAAGCTTCCCTAAACAGGGCTGCCTTCAGATGTTTTCTAAAAGTCTGGTAGCTGTTCTCTTTGATATCTGGTGGGAGGGCATTACACAGGGCGGGTGCCACCACCGAGAAGGCCCTCTGCCTGGTTCCCTGTAGCTTTGCTTCTCACAGTGAGGGAACCGCCAGAAGGCCCTCGGCGTTGGACCTCAGTGTCCGGGCTGAACGATGGGGGTGAAGACGCTCCTTCAGGTATACTGGGCTGAGGCCGTTTAGGGCTTTACAGGTCAGCACCAACACTTTGAATTGTGCTCGGAAACATACTGGGAGCCAGTGTAGGTCTTTCAAGACCGGTGTTAAGTGGAGTTGGAAGCGACCCAGAGAGTCATCGAGTCCAACTCCCTGCAATGTAGGAATCTCAACTAAAGCATCCACGTGACAGATGGCTAGCCAACCTTCTCCAAGGAAGGAGAGTCCACAGTCTCCTGATGGTGTCCATTCCACAGACGGACAGCTCTTGCCGTCAGAAAGTTCTTCCTGATGTTGAGTTGGGGGTGTCCTTTCTCGTAACTTGACTTTGTTGGTTTGAGTCCTACCTTCCAAAGCAGCACATAACAAGCTTGCTCCATCCTCCATGGGGTAGCCATTCACATTTTTGAAGATGGCTCTCATATCCCCTCTTCTCCAGGCTAAACATATTTTAAAAGTACAGTTAATAATAATAATAATAATAATTTTTATTTATACCCCACCCATCTGGCTGAGTCTCCCCAGCCACTCTGGGCAGCTCCCAGTCGAGTGTTAAAAACAATACAGCATTAAATATTAAAAACTTCCCTGAACAGGGAAGATGTCTTTTAAAGATAAGATAGCTGCTTATTTCCTTCACATCTGAAGGGAGGGCATTCCACAGGGCAGGTGCCACTACCAAGAAGGCCCTCTGCCTGGTTCCCTGTAACCTCACTTCTCGCAATGAGGGAACCGCCAGAAGGCCCTCAGCGCTGGATCTCAGTGTCCGGGCTGAACGATGGGGATGGAGACGCTCCTTCAGGTATACAAGACCAAGGCCATTTAGGGCTTTAAAGGTTAGCACCAACACTTTGTGCTTGGAAACGTACTGGGAGCCAATGCAGTTCTCTTAGTTATCATTAGAATGGTTTATTTTTGTCCTAAATGCTTTCTTGCTCAGAGTTTGTGGTTGCTTTGCATCTTAAATGTAAAGGTACCCTTGACCATTAGGTCCAGTCACAAATGACTCTGGGGTTGTGGCGCTCATCTCACTCTATAGGCCGAGGGAACCGGCGTACAGCTTCTGGGTCATGTGGCCAGCATGACTAAGCTGCTTCTGGCGAACCAGAGCAGCGCATGGAAACGCCCTTTACCTTCCTGCTGGAGCGCTACCTATTTATCTACTTGCACTTTGATGTGCTTTCGAACTGCTAGGTTGGCAGGAGCAGGGACTGAGCCAATGGGAGCTCATCCCATCGCGGGGATTCGAACTGCCGACCTTCTGATCGGCAAGCCCTAGGCTCTGTGGTTTAACTCACAGCACCACCCGCGTCCCATGCGGATTTGCATCTTAAGCATGTATTAAGCATCCTCGTCATTGGGAAATGCACTTGGTGGAGGGTCTGTGTGGGTTTTTCTATTCCACAGGCCATTATTATCTCCACCATGTTCTTCCATTACTGTTCAAGCAGCCCAAATGCTGACTGACTCTAGATGCCATGTGTTTATCTGTACATGTATGCGTGTGCCTGTCAACTGACTTCAGACAATACTACTTTCTCTAGCTTTCCTTCATTAACTCCCCCCTTTTTTAACTCTTCTTGCAGCTGATCCTGTTGATAATCCGTAAAATCCTGTTTCTGGTGGGAAATCTGGACATTAAAAGTTTTTCCAGTGTTTCATCCGGTGGACGGATTGGAGGCTCTTTTTGGGTTGCAGGCTGGTCACAAAATTGAGGTAAGGTGAAATTCTGTGTCTTAAGTCAGCTGGTTTCTTTGCAGCATCTGTCTTTATGCAAAAATGAGATTGACTTTTTTGGTCCGCTACATCCCCATAAGAAGAAGTCTCACACAAATAATGAAATGCATATTTGCAAAAACAAAACAATTTGATTTTCTATTGATCAATAGCAAATCTACCCTGCTATAGTATAAAGTCCTCCATTTGTCTTGTAACTGCTACTTGCTTGCATTCGCTGTTACCCAAAGGTGGACCCACCGTTTACCTTTCCTGCAACTACTGTTGCATGAAAGAGCCCACCTACGGTATATTTTGAAACATCACCATTAATAATATTTTTTGGTTTTCTTCTTTGGCAATCACTCGAAGCCAAGTAAGATTGTCTTCCATAAACACGGTTTTAACAGTGAGTCCGTAAGTGACTGTGGAGGCCAATTCTGGATCCACATGTCCTTCCACAGTGGGGATATTGGTTTCCGGGTGGGAGTTGATCACGGTGTGGATTTGCCAAGCATGCCTTCCTCTTAGCACGTTTCTTCCTTGTGTCCTGAGTTCAAATGTCTTCAAAGCCCATGACACCTTTGGTTAAGGCTGTTCTCCAACTCTAGCGCTCGCAGACAAGTGTTTCCCAACTGTTAGTGTTTATACTACATTTTTTTAGATTTGCCTTGAGACAGTCTTTAAACCTCTTTTGTTGATCAACAGCATTACACTTTCCATTTTTAAGTTCGGAATAGCTTTGGAAGACGATAATCAGGCATCCAAACAACATGTCCAGTCCACAGGCGAACTAATACCAGTGTACTGAAAGAAGCAAAGATCACCAGTGTTGAAACAACTTGGTTGGACTGGGCATGTTCTCTTTTTTTTTATTTAGACCCTCTTGGACAACTGATTGGAAAGGTTAATATATTAGCTTAATATCCCACCTTGTTTGCATGACGATACCCATAGTTTTGCGGTTGGCAGACAGGTGAAAGCAGTGTTTGAAATTCTCCAGGCGCCAGGGGTGTTTTGCTACTGGTGCGAGTCCAGTACTTTGTGGAGATTTCTGGGTGCCAGGTTGCAAACTGACATCTCCATCGAGCCAGATGGCTTGTGCACAGCAAAAGACATGCGAAATTCCATAGTTAATACCATTTCCACTGGGTGTGTTTCTCGCTTCTTGCCTAGTGGGACAAGTGAATTGTTTAAGGTGACCCAGAAACTACAACTAATCCAGAATGTGGCAGCTAGACTGGTGACTGGGAGTGGCCGCTGAGACCACATAACACCAGTCTTGAAAGACCTACACTGGCTCCCAGTACATTTCCAAGCACAATTCAAAGTGTTGGTGCTGACCTTGAAAGCCCTAAGTGGCCTCGGCCCAGTATACCTGAAGGAGCATCTCCACTCCCATTGTTCTGCCCGGATGCTGAGGTCCACCTCCGAGGGCCTTCTGGCGGTTCCCTCACTGCGAGAAGCCAAGTTACAGGGAACCAGGCAGAGGGCCTTCTCGGTGGTGGCGCCCGCCCTGTGGAACGCCCTCCCACCAGATGTCAAAGAGAACAACAACTACCAGACTTTTAGAAGACATCTGAAGGCAGCCCTCTTTAGGGAAGCTTTTAATGTTTAATAGACTATTGTATTTTAATATTCTGTTGGAAGCCACCCAGAGTGACTGGGGAAACCCAGCCAGATGGGCGGGGTATAAATAATAATAATAATAATAATAATAATAATAATAATAATATGTTGTTGTTGTTGTTGTTGTAGCGAGATACAGCCAAGCAATGTAGCTGAAATCATAGAATCATAAAATTGTAGCGTTGGAAGGGACCCTGGCAAACAGGCATTCCATTGCGGTGACCGCAACCCAGGTCTAAGGTGCCATTTTGCACCTAGCTTATGTATCTGAGTTTCTGGCACAGGTGGGAAGCCCTGGTTAGCTTGGCTTGGCTTGTGGGGAGGTGCATGCTGCTCATTCATATCATGGCTTCTTATTTGTAGGAAACTTGATCAGAGAGAATGGGAAGGCAAGTGAGTGTTGATGATGGGAAAGAGGTGGTCTTCAAGGTACTTGGGAAGCGGTTTGGGAATGTACCAAAATGATGAAGAGATGTGCAAAGATGAAAGTTTAAGCAGCCAGCGCAGGGACAGGAGGATTTGGGAAGCAGCAGTCAGACTTTGTAATTGTTTTGATGCAGACTTCATAATGATTCCTGCTAATGCTATTATTTTTTGGACTTAACTGTGCCAGGATACCCTATAAAACTTTAGGGGTGACATGGGGCTCTTCTCTGCTAAGGTTTAAGTTCCTACTTGCCTGTTTTGTTCATATATATTTTTGTTGTTTTTCATGAGGCTAAGATGGTTGGACGGCTCCTTGTACGCCTCCTTCCGGCGACTCCTGCAGCCAAGTTGGCTTTAAACTTATTGCTCTGCTTTCCTTTGGACCCACGTGTACCTCCATAGACTTGTGCCCTGGGGAGGCCACTGAGGTGCTCTCTAGCCTGCTTCTGAGCTGGTGCCACCAAGTTAAATATCATCTGCAGATGTTTTGTAGTTGACTTTTTGGAAAGGAAATGGTTTCCTTCTCTGTGTTGTTATGAAAAGGGGTTGGTTTCTTTTTTTTTAATGGAATTGCAAACTTGGTGGATTAGTGGAATGCTGTGGACATAGTGTATCTTGATTTCAGTAAGGCTCTGGACAAAGTCCCTCATGATATTCTCGTGAGGAAGCTGGCAAAATGTGCATTGAACGAGGTGACTATTGGGTGGATTTGTAGCTGATTGACTGACCGAACCCAAAGATCTAGTTACAGGTAGGCAGCCGTGTTGCTCTGCCATGGTTGAAACAAACAAACAAACAAACAAACAAACAAACAAACAAAAATTCCTTCCAGTAGCACCTTAGAGACCAACTAAGTTTGTTATTGGTATGAGCTTTTGTGCATGCACATGAAAGCTCATACCAATAACAAACTTAGTTGGTCTCTAAAGTGCTACTCCCGTATAGTAAAAGCTATGGTTTTCCCAGTAGTGATGTATGGAAGTGAGAGCTGGACCATAAAGAAGGCTGATCGCCGAAGAATTGATGCTTTTGAATTACAGTGCTGAAGGAGACTCTTGAGAGTCCCATGGACTGCAAGAAGATCAAACCTCTCCATTCTGAAGGAAATCAGCCCTGAGTGCTCACTGGAAGGACAGATCCTGAAGCTGAGGCTCCAAGACTTTGGCCACTCATGAGAAGAGAAGACTCCCTGGAAAAGACCCTGATGTTGGGAAAGATGGAGGGTGCAAGGTGAAGGGGATGGCAGAGGACGAGATGGTTGGACAGTGTTCTCAAAGCTACTAACATGAGTTTGACCCAACTGTGGGAGGCAGTGGAAGACAGGAGTGCCTGGTGTGCTCTGGTCCAGGGGGTCACAAAGAGTCGGACACGACTAAATGACTAAACAACAACAACAAGGTGCTACTGGAAGGATTATTTTTTTTAATATTTTGTTTGAACCCAAAGAGTACTCATTAATGGTTCCTCGTCATCCTGGATAAAAGTGACAAGTGGGGTGCCCCAGGGTTCTGTCCTGGGCCCATTGTTGTTCAACGTCTTTATAAATGACTTGAAGGAAGGAATTGAGGGGATGCTCATCCGATTTGCAGATGACCCCAAGCTGGGAGGGGTAGCAGATGCCACAGAAGGCAGAATCAGAATTCAAAATGATTGTAACAAGTTGGAGAACTGGGCACAAGCAAGCAAAATGGATTTCAATAGGGAGAAATGTCAGGTTCTGCACTTAGGCAGGAAGAATCAGGTGCACAAATATAGGATGGGGAACACCTGGCTTACTAGCAGTACGTGTGAAAATGATCTAGGGGTCCTGGTGGACCACAAGCTTAACATGAGTCAGCAGTGTGATGCAGCAGCAAAAAAGACTGATGCTATTCTAGACTGCGCCAACAGAAGTTCTGGGCACCACAGTTCAAGAAGGACACTGACAAACTGGAACGTGTCCAGAGGAGGGCAACCAAAATGGTCCAAGGCCTGGAAACGATGCCTTATGAGGAACGGCTAAGGGAGCTGGGCATGTTTAGCCTGGAGAAGAGGAGGTTAAGGGGTGATATGATAGCCATGTTCAAATATATCAAAGGATGTCACATAGAGGAGGGAGAAAGGTTGTTTTCTGCTGCTCCAGAGAAGCGGACACGGAGCAATGGATCCAAACTACAAGAAAGAAGATTCCACCTAAACATGAGGAAGAACTTCCTGACAGTAAGAGCTGTTTGACAGTGGAATTTGCTGCCAAGGAGTGTGGTGGAGTCTCCTACTTTGGAGGTCTTTAAGCAGAGGCTTGACAACCATATGTCAGGAGTGCTCTGATGGTGTTTCCTGCTTGGCAGGGGGTTGGACTCGATGGCCCTTGGGGTCTCTTCCAACTCTAGGATTCTATGATTCTAAGTCAAGTGTCCAGATCAAGGGAAGTAATAGTACCACTCTATTCTGCCATGGTCAGACCACACCTGGAATACTGTGTCCAATTATGGGCACTACAATTTAAGAAGGATGTTGACAAGCTGGAATGTGTGCAGAGGAGGGCGAACAAGATGATCAGTGGTCTGGAAACTAAGCCTTATGAGGAATGGTTGAAGGAGCTGGGGATATTTAGCCTGGACTGAGGAGATATGAAAGCCATCTTCAAATCTTAAGGGATGTCACATGGGGGAGAGAACATGGGGGAGAGAACATTCTTGTTTTCTCCTGCTCTGGAAGGTAGGACTTGAACCAATGGTTTCCTGCTTGGCAGGGGGTTGGACTCGATGGCCCTTGTGGTCTCTTCCAACTCTATGATTCTATGATTCTAAGTTATTTTATTGTTTGTTGACACTGCAACAGTGATGATCCAAGATAGACTTTTCGGGAACCTGTTTTTAAAAATATTTCACACCCAGTTTTGCAGTGTACATTTTAGAAAAGGGTCAACGTGGAAAGGAACAGTGATATGCGAAAGACATGTTGATCATCTTCTGCTCAGCCTCACTCTCCTATCCATTCTGCACTATAGACCTTGTGGGGGGGCCGGACTATATTTTGAAGGAAAAAATGAACAAATTCCTATGTCCCACAAATAACCCAGAGATGCATTTTAAATAAAGGACATATTCTACTCATGTAAAAACACACTGATTCCCAGACCGTCCGTGGACTGGATTTAGAAGGCAATAGGGCCCGATCCGGGCCCCAGGCCTTAGTTTGCCTACCCATGGACTAAGGTATGTAGAGCTGTTTGTGTTCTCGAAGCTACAAACATGAGTCTGACCAAACTGCGGGAGGCAGTGGAAGACAGGAGTGCCTGGCGTGCTAGGGTCCAGGGGGTCACGAAGAGTAGGACACGACTAAATAACTAAACAACAAAAAGTCCTCATGGCTGACAATTACATTGGCTGCCCAGGAAATTTTCAGAAGTACTAAAGTGTGTGAGAGCATGACATTCGGGGATAAGGCGGTGAGGTGTTGTTGCTCAGCGTAGCTTTTCCTCTCTCGCCACAACCAGTGAAACTGGGTGAATTTTGCAGGGTGTTTCGACCAATCGCCTTTCTGCTCTGCTGTTTTGGTGATAACTTTTTCCTCCTCCTCGTGGAGAGATGGAGGCTCATTTATATTCATTGGGCTTGAAATTGCTGTGATAAATAGAGGTTACTGGCGTTCTTATGAGCTGGCCTGACTGCTTCCTGGGGTCTGCAGTAGGCTGAATTCCTACGAAACTCCTTCTGCTTTTGTTCCTTTCCTTTTTCCTGCCTGCTTTGGAGCTCATTAAAGCCCACCTACCACACCTTTGAACAGAACGCGGAGACCATGGGGACAGAATAGGAAACTGCACCCTGAAGGGCCCAGTGAATTTGGACAATAACATCAACTTCCCACGGCAGTTTTCCATTGTCTGAAGTAATTTTTGATTGAACAGGAGGAATAACGGTCAAGTGGTGCGTGGTGGGTTGCCCCCTGAAACCTTTTGCCATTGCTTGTTACATTTTGATGGGAATGCCAATTTAGATTGGAGGATAGCAGGGCCACCCACCACCCATTTTCCATACCTTCTTCCTTGGCTCCAGACGTAACGGCCAGTTGGAAGACAAGCAGGGCTATTCTGGAAGTAGCAACTACACCTGAACTGCCTTACTGATTAGGAGACCTCCGTAAGTGGATGAAAACATTAGCAGGATTTTAATAACACTTGTAGCAATTACTATGGACAATATAGACAGATACAGTCATACCTCATGTTACGTCCGCTTCATGTTACGTTCTTTCAGGTTACGTCCCGTGGTGACCCGGAAGTACCGGAAAGGGTTACTTCTGGGTTTCGCAGCTTGCGCATGCGCAGAAGCGCAAAATGATGTCAAACACATGTGCAGAAGTGGCGAATCGCAACCCACACATGCGCAGACGCCTCACTGTGGGTTCCGTTCTTTTCATGTTGCGAACGGGCCTCTGGAACAGATCCCGTTCGCAACCAGATGTACCACTGCACAAAAATACGGACTATGAAACAACGTGCAGTTGAAAATCATGACAATGAGACCCATGGAGGGAATGGGGGAAAGTCTAGAGATTCAGAGAAATCTCTAAATGTGGGTATTTTGGGGGGTATTACAGTGGTACCTGTGGTTGCGAACAGGATCCGTTCCGGAGACCCGTTTGCAACATGAAAAGAGTGCAACCCGCAGCGGCGCGTCTGCGCACGCGGAGGTTGCGATTTACCGCTTCTGCGCATTTCGCGCTTCTGTGCATGAGTGAGTGGCGAAACCTGGAAGTAACTCTTCTCGGTACTTCCGGGTTGCCGTGGGATGTAACCTGAAAGAACGTAACATGAGATATGACTGTATTATAATTTTGCGCTTGTAAAATCAAATTAAAATTATTTTCAAAATTGCAAAAAAGAAAGAAAGAAAGAAGAACTGCCTTCCTGAAAAAGCAGCCCTGTTCAGATACTTTTAAAAAATAAAAATGGAGTGCTCTTCGCTGCACAGCAACACGAGCTTTCTCAGAGTGCACATTTGGGGATTGACCTAGGAGGAAAGAAGAATAGCCAATCTCAGTGGGGATAGTGTGTTGATGTGGTACAGAATGCTGACGTTGCACGGTGGGATCTGTGGGGGGGAAATAACATGAAAAGCAGAGGATGTGTAGCTGGGGTCTTTTACTGTTGGCCTGAGGGTTTGATGGGAAAGCCATGGATTCTCTAATGCATGGATTTGTGGGGTGTGGGAGAGTGTTGAGCTTTGACATCGGATCCAGGCCAAGTAAGATGACCGGGGGAGCGGGAAGGGGCAGATTTCAATGCAGTGGAAGCAAAAGATTCTCCTGGGCAGCATGAATGTGAGGAAAGGGAAACGGCACGGCTTCTTCTCTCTGTAATTCCCCCCCAGGGTGTCGTATAATGCACTCTCTCGCTTCCGCAGGATATCCTATTGTAGATCCCAGGGGCCTTCGTTCTGTACGGCTTGGAATGCCCTCTGTGGGGCATTCGTCCCGGGTGTCAGGCCTGCTGCCAAAACTCCCCTGGATCAGATCTGAGAATCGAGCAGAACTCCCACGAGCAAAGTAGACTCTCCTCCCTACCCCAAGCTCAGTTTATCCAAATAAATATATCAGAAGGAGCGTCTCCACCCTGGACACCGGGGTCTACCTCCGAGGGTCTTCTGGTGGTTCCCTCCCTGCAAGAAGTGAGGTGACAGGGGGCCAGGCAGAAGAGGGCCTTCTCGGTGGTGGTGCCTGCCCTGTGGAATGCCCTCCCATCAGATGTCAAGAAAATAAACAACTACCTGACTTTTAGAAGACACCTGAAGGCAGCCCTGTTTAGGGAAGTTTTTAATGTTTGATGTTTTATCGCGTTTCTAATATTCTGTTGTGAGCCGCCCAGAGTGGCTGGGGAAACCCAGCCACATGGGCGGGGTATAAATAATAAATTAGCATTATCATCACCATAATCATTATTATTGTCATTATTATTATTATTATTATTATTATTATTATTATTATATCCAGTTGGGCTGATCGTTTGTGCTGTTGCTTGGATGTGGGCTCATTTTAGTCCCAAATAGGACTAATTTAGTCAGCTAGCCCTGGTGATCATCTAATGTTTATTGGATGGATTTTTCCCCTCAACTGATTTTTGAATTCTGAATTTATTGTTATTCACGTTTTATACTGTATTTTATGCTGTTTTTTGTTGCATCAATTAAGCGTTTTAAATTTGTTGTTAGCCCGGTTTTCTGAACCGGGAAGGGTGGGGTATAAATAAAAATTTATTATTATTAATTTATTATTTTGCTTGCTTCTTCTCTTGAGTCCTTGTGTAAAAGTAAGGTGACACATGGCTTTGTGTCCTTGGACTGTTCTGTTGGCCTGTGGACATACAAGGGTTAGGCTTGCATTGAGAGAAGAACCCTGACCACTCTCTGTGTTGTGTTGATTAGATGTTCAGTAGAAGGACACACATTATTCCAAAGGCCTGGTGGAACAGCTCTGTCTTTCAGGCCCTGCGGAAAGATGTCAAGTCCCGCAGGGGCCTAGTCTCTTGTGACAGAGCGTTCCACCAGATCGGGGCCACAGCTGAAAAAGCCCTGGCTCTGGTTGAGGCCAGCCTAACCTCCCTGTGGCCCGGGACCTCCAAGATGTTTTTGTTTGAAGACCGTAAGGTCCTCCGTGGGACATACCAGGAGAGGTGGTCCCGTAGGTCATATAGGGCTTTAAAGGTTAAAATCAGCACCTTAAACCTGATCCTGTACTCCACCGGGAGCCAGTGCAGCTGGTATAGCACCGGATGAATGTGATCTCGCGGCGAGGACTAGTGTTAGCCTCCTTCCCAAACATGCCATTCTCTCTGCTGTTCGCCTACCCAGGTGTACGCACTGTGCCGGGAAGCCAGGAATGACTAAAACGATGCTGAAGTGTGGGCACGGCGCCACGGAGACGCCAATGGCGAGAAATGTTGTCTGCCATGCATGCGCTGCGGCAGAGCCAGGAACGGTCGCGGCCCACGGCAGCTCGGCCCCCAGTCGGTTGTGATCCACGTCCTGCTGTCAGCCCAAAACTAATATCTATAGCAGCGCTGACATGTATTCTTAATGCGATTCTTCCCCCTTGCTCCCATCAACTCGCAGGGATGACAGGAGCTAGCTTGGGACCCGTACCGACTGCGTACGGCTGCACGGCCGGCTTCCCATGCAGAGAGCTCTTGTAAATGGAAAGGCAGGAGAGGATTGCCGGCCCACCAGAGGTTGCGCAGTTGAAGGTCTGGGGTCTCCCCTGGGAAGGATGGTGGAAGGGAAGGAGCGATTGCAGCTGCTGTGCTTGTGCGCTTAGAACATGAGCGAGCAGCGCACTGTTGCACTACTGTTCTGCTCGTTGGCCACTGGGGGAATGTGGGATGCTGGACTTAGGATTTTTGCTCTCTTCTTATGTTCAGATGAAAACAGGAAAGCATCAGCTCTGATGCAAACCCAGACCCTTTCTGGAGCTGATGTGTGGCTGTGAAATCCACGCTTCCTAAGAGAAGTGGGTTTCTCCTACCCTCTTTTGTGGAAAAGGCAGCTCAGCACTTGACACCTCTTCCAGTGAACCTGCAAACAGCTGGGTCTCATCTCTCGGAGAACCAGCGCTGTGGGTATTTCATCTTCTGAATTATCTCCCTAGCAGCCGCTTCCCAGGAATAATTGTTCTTGGGCTGTTGCTCAGCAAAGGGTCTCTCTCCTCTTTTTTCTTTCCTTTCCTTTCCCCCTTCTCCCCACCTCCTGTCATGGGGGGGGGGGCGGCCTCTCCCTTCTTTTGGAGTTGGTGTTGATGGAATTTTCCCTTGATGAAGTCGTTTCTCCTTAGCAGGGAAGAAACGCTGCCAGGTTTAATGAGCCGGAATGACGAGCCGTGTCAGCTTAGATCAACATCCTGAATGCGTTGCGTTCTGCTTCCCTCTTGCCATTTGTCTTTTGCAGGCGAGCTCCCTTTTTTGGCTGCTCCCGATTAGCCTGCCTTGGGATTTGCCTCTCTCTGTGAGGATGGGGCAAAGAGGAGACCTCTGGAGACAGCTTGACATGCGAATGTTCGCTGACAAAGCAGAGATGCGTTCCAGGGAAGCTTTGACATGAAATTTGCAGTTTGGCTGCGTAAGTGTTTGGGGGAACAAGTGTCACTGTTGGTCGGCCCCTTTGAAACTTTTTTAGGGTCCTGGGGTTCAGTGGACCACCATTGGCCTTCCCTACTGGACTTCTGCTGACCGCAAATGGGCTTCACCAGAGAAAGTGCTATTCTTTTTGCAGATCCTTCCTTCCTTCCTTCCTTCCTTCCTTCCTTCCTTCCTTCCTTCCTTCCGGAAGCTGCCTTATA
Organism: Podarcis vaucheri; assembly: GCF_965113315.1. Classification (NCBI taxonomy): domain Eukaryota; kingdom Metazoa; phylum Chordata; class Lepidosauria; order Squamata; family Lacertidae; genus Podarcis; species Podarcis vaucheri. Next base: position 4,742,753 of record NC_138761.1, read on the forward strand.
CAGTGGTACCTCGGGTTAAGTACTTAATTCGTTCTAGAGATCCGTACTTAACCTGAAAATGTTCTTAACCTAAAGCACCACTTTAGCTAATGGGGCCTCCCGCTGCCGCTGCGCGATTTCTGTTCTCATCCTGAAGCAAAGTTCTTAACCCGAGGTACTATTTCTGCGTTAGGGGCAGTCTGTAACCTGAAGCGTATGTAACCTGAAGCATATGTAACCCAAGATACCACTGTATTGTCTACACCGGGGACGTCCAACAGGTCAATTGTGACTTACCGGTCGATCGTGGAACATCCCTAGTTGATCGCGTGATCCTTTTAGAAAGAAAGAGAAACCTCAACAAATATGGTTCCGGAATTGAAACATTGATGGAGAATGTGTAAAACGTGCAGGGGAAAGCAAGAAAATAATAATAGAATCAATTGAATAATTATTAAATTATAACAACACAACAAGATGGAAGAAGTAAAATATTGAGATCACACATGGGTGAAGGGGAATGGGGGGTATATGGGAAGCTATAATATCATTTGTTAATTGCGCAGTATTTACATATAGCAAAGGGAAGCCTAGAGAAATTTTTGTTGTTTAGTCGTTTAGTTGTGTCCGACTCTTTGTGACCCCCTGGACCAGAGCACGCCAGGCACTCCTGTCTTCCACTGCCTCCCCCAGTTTGGTCAAACTCACACTAAGAAAACACCTTTTGACTATGTCCCCTCTGAAAGAGTCGAGGAAGCGTTTCCAAATACCAGAAAGCATTGCCAAGTGTTTTTTTTTTTAAAAAAAAAATGCTACGTCCCCTTTCTCTGGATTCTTAATGCTATGGTCCAATGGATGGAACAGTAGAATCCATCCTCTGCGTTCAACCTCCGTGGTTTTGTGATCTTTAGAAGGGCAGTTGCCCTCAAGATCCCGCTCCCATTGTAAACTGATAATATTTGTGGTTCTGTGTCATGGCTGCTGAATCGGGACAAGGGCACATCCAGTCCGGCTTCCTAGTATTCCGATGTCTCCGGTGTTGGAGGCAGAACATAGCCTTGTCCTCTGTGGAAAGACGCAAAAAGCATTTGACAAATTAAAAGCGATAATGAAGCATGAGAACGCATGAGTGCAACCAGAAACTGGAAATCCCACGGGGCACTTTCAGGAGTGAACGCAGTAATTTGTAATCCAAATTGAAGTGTGCAGATGGGATTATGATGATCATTGCGAGGTGATACCGCCTGACAAAGAGGAATCCGTTGCCTCCCAGTATTTATTGCCACCCATTAGCAGTCACAGTTTCTTCTGTGATTCCGCCGCCTTGTATCATTTGTGTGAAATGTTAAATCCCAGTTTTAACTAAAAAAAACCACAACCCACCAGTTACTGGTTCCAAACTTGCGTGTTTCTTTTGCCAGTGGCTGTTCTGCAGTTGCTGTTTCTAACTGTTAATAGCAACTATTGCAGAGACTGCCAACACAGCACCTGTGGGCACAGTGGTGCACTTCATAGAATCGCAGAATTGTAGAACTGGAAGAGACCTTGAGGACTGCCTTCTGACGGCCTGAAGGACCCTGCCCTTGCATTTAATTTTTATCTGTGTTGTTTTAAATGAGACCATCTTGGCTGTGAGCCCTGGAAACCCTGCACCCTGCCTTGCTGGCCCTGGGAGAGTGGAATGCGGACTGACTCCAGCTACAAAAGTTGGGCGCAAACAGCTGGTCTGGAGCAAACAGCAAAACCCAGGTGCTGGGTTGGGGTGTAGGAGACTCTCTGCTCTGGTTCCCTGTTTGACACAGGAGGATGGCCTACTAAGGGTCTGAAGGGCCCTGCCCTTGCCTCTCTCCACCTAGCTTGGGGTGGGACTGTGGCTGCTGCTCAGCAAAGAGGGCTCCTCTTTTAATTTGTTTTTAATTTCTATCTGTGTTGTTTTCAATGAGACCGTCTTGGCTGTGAGCCCTGGAAGATCTGCACCCTGCCTTGTCGGCCCTTTCCCATCTGGCCTGGGAGAGTGGAATGCGGACTGACTCCAACTACAAAAGCTGAGGCTGTTGAACGGATTCTTGGGCTGGAGGTTGTTTACGGGGTTGTTGAGAGAGCTGTTGCTGTTACTGATACTATTGCTGTATTTTTAGTTTTAGATCTTATGATTTACGTGGAAATTGTTTCAATTTGGTTGTGTATTTTTGGATGTGTTTTATTTATTGTTTATGACTTCTGTTATGCATGTAATCATGTAAATCTTGCCATGTTGTAAGCCGCCTTGAGCATAGTTTCAACTATGGAAAGGCGGCATACAAATGGTGGTGATGATGAAGTTAGTCCAACCCCCTGCAATGCAGGAATCTGCAGCTGTCCTGTATGGGGATCGAACCTGCAACCTTGGCATTATCAGCCCCACGCTCTGTCATGGGGGTCACCTTAGACAGGGAATGAAGGTGGTTGCTGAAGAAGGAATTTGGCAGAATGTCCCTCTTTCTGGATTCTGCTTTTTGGCTTCTCAAGGCTCAGATTAATTCTTCTGTAGTGAGAGCTGGACCATAAAGAAGGCTGATTGCCGAAGAATTGATGCTTTTGAATTCTGGTGCTGGAGGAGACTCTTGAGAGTCCCATGGACTGCAAGAAGAACAAACCTCTCCATTCTGAAGGAAATCAGCCCTGAGTGCTCACTGGAAGGACAGATCCTGAAGCTGAGGCTCCAAGACTTTGGCCACCTCATGAGAAGAGAAGACTCCCTGGAAAAGACCCTGATGTTGGGAAAGATGGAGGGCACAAGGAGAAGGGGACGACGGAGGACGAGATGGTTGGACAGTGTTCTCGAAGCTACCAGCATGAGTTTGACCCAACTGTGGGAGGCCGTGGAAGACAGGAGTGCCTGGCGTGCTCTGGTCCATGGGGTCATGAAGAGTAGGACACGACTAAACAACTAAACAACAACAACATCCAGCCTTTGCCAATATCCCTTGGGAAAGTGAGGCGTTTTCCCTTCCTTTCCCTATTTTTTTCGGGTGGGGAGGGGACTGATCTGGGCAAGGGGTGAGGAGAGTGACCAGAGGAAGTGGGAAGAAGAGTTTGGATTTGATATCCTGCTTTATCACTACCCGAAGGAGTCTCAAAGCGACTAACATTCTCCTTTCCCTTCCTCCCCCACAACAAACACTCGGTGAGTGGGCTGAGAGACTTCAGAGAAGTGTGACTAGCCCAAGGTCATCCAGCAGCTGCATGTGGAGGAGTGGGGAAGCGAACCCGGTTCACCAGATTACGAGTCCACCGCTCTTAACCACTACACCACACTGGTTCTCAAAACTCCAAATGAGCCTGTTGGACCAAAAAACGTATCTCCTGGTTAACACCATAGTCATTTCTTCATAAGCAGGGGCTGGTGGCCACTCCAAGTTAGGGCCAGTTTGTAAACCCAAGCCAATAATTGCCCTTAGGAGACAAGTCCTATTTCTTGATCTCCAGCTGTGTGTGCAATTCCTGTTAAAAGCAGGGCATCCTACAGGAGTTGCGCCAGCTTTTCAAGCAGAACAACGGTAACCGTGGGGGGAAATATCAACTGTGCCTAAATGTGCTTTGTCAGCCACACTTAGATTAGCGTACTGGGCTGGAGCGTTTGATCTGTTTTCCTTCAGCAAGTTGCACTCGGGAGAGCATGAATCAGATAAGGAACAGCTTGTGATCCTTGAGTTTACAGCTATTGATAGCAATCCGGGAAACTGTATTGCGGCTGCAACGCTCTGATTATCTGTAATGGAAGGAGCCCTGCTTGCTTGGAGAGTCTTGCTTTTGCAAGGACAACCTGTGCGCCGCTTCTAATTTGTGGCCTGCCTTTCACAGAATGGCTGGGATGATGGAGCCAGCCTGCTTCTGTTCAGATGCTGGCCCACTTTGGCTCTGTGCTGTATAATCTCTCTTTCCAGTTGAGCTCCCTGCTGCCTTTTTAACCAGAGAGGCTGGGATTTGAGGCTGGGGTCCTCTCTCCATGGGAAAACACGTACTCTGCCTCTGGGGGGGGGCATGGGGGCTCTTAGAAACAGACAAGCACCCATCGCTACTTAAGCAGATTGGCAGAGGCTGTAGCGGAGGCAATGGCTTTGACTTCCCCTGCGCTTGACAAAGGCATTTTATACTTCTTGCATGTGGAACAGCTCTAGCAGTGGTAGGATAGATGTGCTGGGTGGTGTTCTGCACTTCAGGAGGTGATCTCGCAGGTTCCTGCCTTTCCTTCTCCCATCGCCACTGCCTCTGCAACTGTGTGAAGAAGCTGGGATAGTTCACATATGAGTCTCTTAATCTGAGTGTCAGGGCTGGGGGTTGGACTAGACGACTCTCTCGGTCCCCTCCAGCTCTGTGATTCTGTCTCCTAGGCTTGCAGTGGCTCCTGAGACTGAAGGTTTTTTTAAAATAATTATTCAGTTTTCTTTTTCATTCATTACATACATCTCATATCCATAACATTTACTATACATTCCTCCCTCCTTCCACTCCTAGGCTTCCCCCAACTTCCGCTTCTGGTTTGTTTCTCCTTTCACCCACCTTCCTACCTCCTAAAAGAAAAAAATACTAATAACATATTTATACAATAACATCAAACCTAAAAACATAAAGATGAAAATAAGTACACCATATCATTTCTCTATCTTCTACACATTTTCTAATACTAATGATGTGAATGTTTATTTAAATCCTGCCATCAAGTCTATAGACTTTCTTTGTTGGGGCCAGTACTGAAAAGGCCCTGGCTCTGGTTGAGGCCAGCCTAACCTCTCTGTGGCCTGGGGCCTCCCAAGATGTTTTTGTTTGAAGACTGTAAGGTCCTCCGTGGGACATACCAGGAGAGGCAGTCCCGTAGATATGAGGGTCCTAGTCTGTGCCCTTACTTCAAGACAGCCACCTCCAGCCTTGGTGTCCTCTGGGTGTTTGGGGCTGTAGCTCCTATCAGCCCCAGTTAGTACACCTGGAAAGGTTGCCTGAGGTCTTATTGCAGCCAGAGAGACCAGGGAGTTTGGCATGTGATGGAATCGGGTATAGGGCACGGAGAATTGAAGGGGGCTTTCCTCTGCCCGCTAATTTAACCAGCCTCTCTGCACTTGGCTGAGCTCCGTCATGAAGGAAGGTCTCTGTGTCCCAACCTAGGCTCATTATTTCCCCCCACCGCTCCCCCTTTCATTGATGGAATGACTGCCAGGCTTGTTTCCAGCCGACACGCCGAGGCAGAACCTTTTCTTGCAGAAAGCCTCCGGTCTGTATCTAAGCAAGCATCGCTTTTTGTTTTTGCATTAAACAGGAGGCAAACCCCTGGAGATCGGCATTCCATGCTGCGAAGTTGTCGAGCGGTGAGAGGAATGTGCGTCCCTTTTGACGGCAGTCTGTGGGCCTGAGCCCAAGAGCAGAATGTGAAAAGGTACAGTGGGGGAGATGTTGGGGTTTGAGGGCCCAACTGGATGGTGGCAGGGATGTCCGGGGTTCCCTGAGCGTAAGAGAAGAGTCAAGGTTCATGGAGGATGATTGGCTGGAATAGGACAGTCACACCTCCTGCTTAGGCCTGGGACCCACGTACCTACGGGACCGCCTCTCCTGGTATGCCCCGCGGAGGACCTTAAGGTCCACAAATGACAACACTTTGGAGGTCCCAAGTCGCAAGGTGGTTTGATTGTTCTCAACTAGGGGCAGGGCCTTTTCAGTACTGGCCCCGACTTGGTGGAATGCTCTGTCACAAGAGGCTAGGGTCCTGCGGGACTTGACATCTTTCCGCAGGACCTGCAAGACAGAGCTGTTCCTCCTGGCCTTCGGTTTGGACTCTGTCTGACCCTTATGTTTCCCTCCCCTTATGGTCTTGATTTATCAGCTATTTTAAAATGAGGCTGCTTTTTAAATTGCAGTTTAACCTGTATTTTAAATTGGTTTTTCTTTCCTATTATGTTTTTACTGTAATTTTACTGGTGTTAGCCACCCTGAGCCTGGCTCTGGCCGGGGAGGGTGGGGTATAAATAAAATTTATTATGATGATGATTATTATTATTATGCACATCCCAGCCTCTCAGTTTTCCACAATCTATTTCTCTTGGTTTCATGCAGTGGCTCCCATCGCCCAGATTCATGTTTGCCTAGGTGCCAATGTAAGAGTGCCCAGTATTGTAAGGGAGCATGGCAGCTGGGACCAACGGCCACAGGGAATTGCAGGTGTTTGGGATCGGGCGGCGAACTGGAATGACGGCCCAAGCCATTCCCAAGCTTGCATTCAAAGCATATCTCGAGGCTCAATTCAGGATGTCTCTGCACTGGAGGTTCTCATGCCCTGTCTGGTTCTTCACCCACCAATTTCATCCTTGGAAGAAGGCAAGATGCCTTTTCCTGAAAGCCATTCTATGCAGACTCTCTCTGGTCCTGATCACTCGCTGCACGGGTAGCGGGAAGCACCCAGTGGTATGTGAAACCCCCAGCCCTTCCTCTAATAATCTGAAGACCTGGCGTGTTTTCGGGAATGAGTCACTACAGATAAGAGCTTTTGTGGCTCCCTCGCTTCTTTTTGAGGTCGGGGATCTGTTTATATCTTCAGCAGACGCTTATCAAGTGTGTAGCAATTCCGTGATGTTCTTCCACATTTGAGCCAAGCCTTTTAAGTCGTGCTTATTTAATCCACAGGGTACACCCAACCACCCTAGTAAGCCACAGAATACCAATTTTTGTTTCGTGCCCTTGGGTCTGGGGTCTGATGGCTCACTGCCCCCTCTATCCTGGCAGCGCCAAAAGTTGCGAAAGCTCCCTTTCCGATCTAGGCCTTGCATCCTTTGCTTTCCCCTCCACAGTGCATCCTTTTCTTCCTTCTTCCTTTGAAGAAGCCTCGGTGCTCAGTCCCCAAGAAGTCCCGGCCCTCTCAGAGTTTAAAAGGTTTTGCTGCTTTGAGGCCTGGTTGTGGTCTTCTCAAAGCAGGTGGGGAAGGTGGTTTTGGTGGAGGAAAGAATATGCCTTGTAACGTAAAAGAGAAACGAGCCTTGGGCGATGGAGGGGAGCTGCACACAGCACTCTGGATTTTCAAGTCCGCTGCTGCTGTGTTGGCTGGGATTTTACGTGGAAGCGTTGCTGTGGGAGGTGTTAACATGGAGATAAGCGCTCCTCCTTGCTTTTGAGCTGACATTGTCAGCTGGCCGGGCTCCAGCAGCTGATCTGCCCTGAAGTAAAGTGTTCCATAACACGGCTATATTGGGAATGGCGAAAGGCTTGCAACGAAAGCTCAGGGGCGAAAATCTGCAGAACGGGGGGAGGCACCGCTGTTTCTGTTGCTTTGAGCCACCTCCCCTTCAATGTGTACGCTTACATGTCCAACGATCAGCCCACAAAGTGGGATCCAACGTAAAATAAAACGATTTACTTGTCTTTGGGACTCGCTTGCTATGCCACTTAGACCTGCCACATTTTACATGTTTCTGACAACAAATCCATAAAACGTGGAGGGCAGGAGAAGAATGCTAAACGTGCTACAACGATGCGCCGGGGAGCTCTGATCGCTTACAGCAATCCACAGATACACGTCTTCCCTTCACACTCTGGGTGTTTATTGTGTAGCCTTTGCAGACGCAATTATTGTGTGAAACAGCTTGGACTTAGGCTGTCGATGAGTTTACAGGTTCTGGCTGCCGAACTTTTCAGGATGAGAATTGGGTCCATTCTGAGCCTTGCTTTTGGGACTCGGCCATGCATATAGGCAGGGGCGCAAACCCTTCTTGCTAAATTTCGAGCCGATGAGATTTTCTAGGGGCTAGGAAGAGTGAAAATGTGCTTCTCTGCCATTGCAGCAGCCTTGGGCTCCACACGCCAGGCCCGGTTTTTACACTTCCAGAAGCTACCGGGGTGCCTGGATTTTTGCACTCCTGTAGGTGGGCTTGTCTCTGCAGCACCTCTTCTTCTGCATGCAGTGTAGGCCTGGGAAATATCACGGGGAGCTGCCATCCTTTAGAGGTGGACTAATGAATGGCCTGTAAGGGATGTGGGTGGCGCTGTGGGTTAAACCACAGAGCCTAGGACTTGCTGATCAGAAGGTCAGTGGTTCGAATCCCCGCGACAGGGTGAGCTCCTGTTGCTCGGCCCCTGCTCCTTGCCCACCTAGCAGTTCAAAAGCACATCAAAGTGCAAGTAGATAAATAGGTACCACTCTGGCGGGAAGGTAAACGGCATTTCCGTGTGCTGCTCTGGTTCGCCAGAAGCGGCTTAGTCATGCTGGCCACATGATCCGGAAGCTGTACACCGGCTCCCTTGGCCAATAAAGTGAGATGAGTGCCGCAACCCCAGAGTCGGTCATGACTGGACCTAATGGTCAGGGGTCCCTTTACCTTTACCTAATGAATGGCCTGACTTGGTATATTCTGGATGTTGTAGGGATGCTTCAGCCTAGGCCATTCCTGTTCATCTCTTCTCAATGGATGAGCAGCTCCAGTGAAACTAATGAGAAAAGCCAGAGAGACCTTTTAACAATGGGAGCCATAATAGGGTCCTGTGACCCTGATTCTCATAAAAGCTTGCAGGTCAGATTTATTTGCTGAAGGGACTTCACTGCCACTTCTTGTTAAGAGAGATGGTCTCCTCGTCTCCTAGCTGGGTCTGAGAAGGAGATTACGATTCTTTTGGTAGATTGGGAAAGGATGGTGATTAGGTAACCACCTATGAGAGACATGAGATGATCTCAATCCAGGCTTCTCATTCTAGCGCCCTTGTTGTCATAGCCAGGTGATCAGAAAACCGAATCCTAAAGGGTAGCTGGCGTTGAAAGGAGTTAGACCTGATCCACGACGGGGTTATCCAGCGTGGACACATAAGTGACTTGCCTGGCAAGGGGGCCCTTCCTTCTGTCCCTGGATCTGTTTGGAATGTGCCGTGACGGAGCGCTTCCAACCCCTCTTTCGGATCAATGATAAAAGCCTCTCTGACAGCACTTGGCAGCAGCCTCTATACATTATTTAGCCCCTCCTCCCATGCATTAGCACATTTCATGGCTCCCCAGGGGCAGGAGCCCTAGGTGTGCTGGTTAATATCTCTCTGCTGCTCTTTTATATCTGCTAGTTTACCGCTCTTTGGGGAAATGGGGCTGCCGGCTGCCTCCCCACGACCCTGAGTGGCTGGACCTAGAGGGAGGTGGACCGCGATGGAGCTGTTGCTGTTGCAGACAGGGCAGCGAATTGGGAGCTGGTAGGGAGCAGATGGAAGGACAGAGCTCACTGGAAGCTCTCTGGAAGGACAGTGAAGCTGAGACTCCAATACTTTGGCCACCTCATGAGAAGAGAAGACGCCCTGGAAAAGACCTAGTGGTGGGCAGTTAGGATCCAACGGAGGGATGATTTTGAAGGAATCTCGGACCCAGCCCCTTTTAGCTGGAAACCAAGAGGGCAGTGCAGCTGTTTGAGTCACTGTTAGCTGCTCTGGAACTTGGTCAGAGTCCCTCATAATGACCTTTTTGTTGTCTGAGTCTGTGCCCACGGACCTCCATTCTCCATCCCTGCCCCACCTCCTTGTCTTGTGGGCCGGGAGAGGGGGGAAGGCTAAGAAAGGAGCAGAGATGTGGGGCTTGTGTGTGTGTGTGTGTGTGTGTGAGAGAGAGAGAGAGAGAGAGAGAGAGAGAGAGAGAGAGAAGTGTAGAGTATTAAGTGGACCTTGCTTTAAAATCCGGAGAACAACAAGGACGGAAAGTGTGGGGTGAAACTCGCTTCGGAGACAGTGCCAGAGCTTTAAACCCAGCCAAGGATGGTAGTGGCAGGCCCCTTCCCCATTCCTTCCTCTCCCTTTCCCAATGTGAGGGGCTCTGTCCTCTTCTCTGAACCAATTTTGCAGACATGGCTGATAAAATGCCCTTCGGAGGGGAGGTCAAGCACCTGCCAAGCTGCTGAAAGGTTTGCTGAAAGGTTTGCTTCTACGTCTGCAATGTGTGTGAAGAGCTGGTGCCAAACCACCAATTTTCACCTTCGCTGGGTGCAAACAGCTGGTCTGGAGCAAAGAGCAAAATCCAAGGTGCTGGGTTGGGGTGTAGGAGACACTCTGCTCTGGTTCTCTGTTTGACTCAGGCCTGCTGAGGGCCTGAAGGACCCTGCCCTTGCCTCTCTCCACCTGGCTTAGGGTGGGACCCGACAGGCTCTTAAGCACTGCTGCTGCTGCTGCTGCTCAGCAGAGAGAGCTCCTCTTTCAAATTGTTTTTATTATCTATCTTCCCTGGAAAAGACCCTGATGTTGGGAAAGATGGAGGGCACAAGGAGAAGGGGATGACAGAGGACGAGATGGTGGGACAGTGTTCTCGAAGCTACCAGCATGAGTTTGACCAAACTGCGGGAGGCAGTGGAAGACAGAAGTGCCTGGCGTGCTCTGGTCCAGGGGGTCACGAAGAGGCGGACACGACTAAACAACCAAAATTTCTATCTGTGTTGTCTTTGTTGTAAATAAAACCTGCCCTTTCCCCCTTATGGGGTATCCAAGAGCCCATATAGAGTCCTTACGTAGGTTCCCTATTGGTGGGAGAAAATAACAGAGGCCAACCAGAGAATATTGAGAAGCAAAGCAGCTAGTAAGCCTGATCTTTATGGATCTGTTGCAACAGGGTCCTCACTCCCCACACGCAGGAGGGAGGAAGTGCCCAGAACAATGGCACGCAATGCCATTGATAAAGACATTTTAAATTGCTACCCTGAAGATCAAGACCACCCCCACATACATCATACCTACATCACAGAAAAGGCGGTCTACAGCAGAAATTTGAGTGTTGTTTTTCTCCTGTTATTGTCCGGCAGGTTACTTGATTGGATACCCTGCTTACTTGATTGGATTGCCTGGGGAGCCTGGCCAGTCTTTTGTAATGATAAATACTTGGTTCCTGAGCCAGGTCACAGGCTCACACCCTATTCATATCTTAAATGTACCCTTAAGACAGGATTTGTGAAGGAAAAGACAATGGGGAGGCTTTTCCATTTTCCTTTAACCTTGCAGTGAAAACATTTGGTCAGTTTGGGAATCAAAATGGTTTCAGGTCAGTCTTCCTGTGCTGATCTATGTACGTGCTTGGTTGGTACACTTACGAACATTTAACATATATCTAAGACCTCAAAATTTCTATCACATTTTCAATTAGACCGTCTTGGCTGGAAGACCTGCACCCTGCCTGGCTGGCCCTTTCCCATCTGGCCTGGGAGAGTGGAGTGCGGACTGACTCTAGCTACAAAAGCTGAGGGTGTTGAACAGATTCTTGGGCTGGAGTATTGTTTACGGGGGGGGGGGCGTTGAGAGAGCTTGTTGCTGTTATTGATATTACTGTTGTATCTTTCGTTTTTGATCTTATGGGCGGCATAAAAATAAAATGACAACGATGGTTGCAATTAATCTGATTTGAACTGATTTTATAATGAAATGATCTTAGAATGTTGTATCATTTTACTGTTGTTAGCCGCTCTGAGCCCGGCTTCGGCTGGGGAGGGTGGGATATAAATAATTTATTATTATTATTATTATTATGGCTTTCAGTTTGGAGCCCCCTGTAGCCCCTTCTCCACCTCCCACCCCCAATGCTTCTTTAGAACAGTGACACCACCCCCTTTCACAAAGCCAACTTCCTCCTATTTTGTTTTGTTTTAAATTTATCTTCAAAATATTTCTTTCTTACAGACTGCTTCTGGGGGGAGGAGCTATTATGGCCTCACATTTTGCGTTATCGGCCACCGCTTCCATCCATCAGCCACTTTTTAATGATCAGCCGCCAGAACATAAGAAAAGCTGCGTAATTGAGGCTCACCCTGCCCCACATCATAGAATCACAGAACTTTAGAGTTGGAAGGGGCCCAACGGTCATATATTCCAACCCCCTGCAATGTGGGAATCTCAGCTAAAGCATCCATGACGGATGGCCACCCAACCTCTGCTTAATCCTGTTCTTGCACTGGCCAGCCAGGTGGTACTGAACTGTAAGATTCTTCTAACCCAGCCTTGCAGACAGCTCTTTGTAGAGAGGAAGAGGGCTGCCAGGCAGGGGAGCAACCCTAAAGGTGACTCATTTTTTTTATTATCTTCCTTTTTCGGCGACAAAGGACTGAGATAGGTTTGTGTTCTCTGGGAGCCCAGTAGTGTGTGTGTGTGTGTGTGTGTTAGGTAAAGGGACCCCTGACCATTAGGTGCAGCCGCGGACAACTCTGGGGTTGCGGCGCTCCTCTTGCTTTATTGGCCGAGGGAGCCGGCGTACAGCTTCTGGGTCATGTGGCCAGCATGACTAAGCTGCTTCTGGCGAACCAGAGCAGCGCAACGAAACGCCGTTTATCTTCCCGCCAGAGTGGTACCTATTTATCTACTTGCACTTTGACGTGCTTTCGAACTGCTAGGTTGGCAGGAGCAGGGACCGAGCAACGGGAGCTCACCCTGTCATGGGGATTCGAACCGCTGACCTTGTGATCGGCAAGTCCTAGGCTCTGTGGTTTAACCCACAGCGCCACCCGCGTCCTGTGTGTGTTAATTTTCATTAAAACTACATGATTTTGTTAATTTTAAAAATTCTATCCTGTGGTTCACAGCCAAAATGCAAGCGACACTGCCTTGTCGTTGACTCAGGAAAAACCTGAGGGCAAAACTCTCGGATTAGGTTTTTGTGACTTCTGCCTCAGCCTCTCCACTCAAGGCGTGAGGTTTGCTGCTGTGAGATTCCACTGCCCTTAATTATAAACCTGGTTGCAGTGAGAACCGTTCCTCGCTCTCTCTCGCCTTTAGAACTCGGAGCCGCTAAGTGAAACTGATGGTGTGAAGCTTCAGGACAGATGGAAGGAAGTTTGCTTCCGTAGAACAACTGATTTAAACAAGCTGTAGCTGTTGAAATTCTCTCTTCCAGAGTGCTGTTAAAAATGCGGGAGGGAGCCCTGTCTTTTGACTCTGAGTCTCTTGGTACTTTTCTGTTGCATGTGAGAAGAACGTGTGGGAAGAACCTGCTGGATGAAGCCAATGGCCCATTGTCACGGTCCAGTTCAGGGGCGATCGAAGTCCTGGCAGGGGCCGTCAGGACCAGGGGCAAGATGGTGGGGTAGGAGCAGGAAGGGAGGTCCAGAAGCCAGGAGTCCGGAAGCCAAGAGCCCGAGGGTCAGAGAGCCGGGAGTCAAGAAGCCAAGGGTCCAACGGTCAGGAAGCAAGGAGTCACGAAGTCAGGGGTCCCAGGGACAGGAAGCAAGGAGTCACGAAGTCAGGGGTCTGAGGGACAGGAAGCAAGGAGTCACGAAGTCAGGGGTCCCAGGGACAGGAAGCAAGGAGTCACGAAGTCAGGGGTCCGAGGGTCAGGATGCAAGGAGTCACGAAGTCAGGGGTCCGAGGGTCAAGAAGCAAGGAGTCACAGAGTCAAGGGTCTGAGGGTCAAGAAGCGAGGAGTCACGAAGTCAGGGGTCCGAGGATCAAGAAGCAAGGAGTCAGGGGTCCGAGGGTCAGGATGCAAGGAGTCACAAAGTCAGGGGTCCGAGAGTCAAGGAGCAAGGAGTCACGAAGTCAAGGGTCCGAGGATCAGGAAGCAAGGCGTCAAGAAGCCGAGGTTCAAGGATCAGGAAGCAAGAAGCCCAAGGCGGGAAGCGTGTTGCTGTGGCAAAGAGCCAAAGGGAAATGCTGACCTTATATCCCTTCCCGGCTCTTGCCACCAAGTGCTGTGAGTTACCAATCGGCCTCACCTGTGAAGCCGCAGCTTGCCTCTTCAGAACAAACTTAGGAAGGCCCCAGGCCTGCAGAGTCCTATTGGTCACAGGGCCTGGCTCCTGCACACACACCTGACACCCAATCTTGTCCAGCACCCTGTTCTCCCAGTGGCTGACCAGGTGCCTGTGGAAACCAGTGAGCAGAACATGAGCACAAAAGCAGTTTCCCCTGCCTTAGATCCAGCAGAATTGCTGCCTGGTTTTGCCCTTATTCGATGTGTGCATGTACATCCCTTCGACTGGCATGCTCAGCATCCTTCTGTTGTTATCACTTCAGTCTGAGAAGTTAGGATTCCATGACTGAGAAGTCACCGTGATTTGGAACAGCTACGGAGGCAGCGGCAGCAGCAACAGACCAAGCTGTCCGTAGATTTAAGGTGCACGCGAAGTGACTAGGGGGAGGGGAAAGTTGGTTCTCTCCCCCTTTAAACTCCACTTTTACTAGAGTTCATAATTGGAGCCTATTGATTTTTGGTTTTCCCTGTCTGTGTTTTCCCACAACACTGCCATTGTTCAGCCGACTGCTCATTTGGAACGATTGAATTGCCTGTTGCTGGAACATTATGTGATTTAGATTGTTGCCCTGTGAAGCTTGTATAAAGTTAATAGCCTGCGTTACTTCTTGCTCTCTGGAATGTAGCTTTTGGCATGCGGTGGGCCCAATAGTTACGTGCAAGTTGCTGCCTTCTGCTGGACGGATGTGGATTTTACCTGTGCCTTGTAGAGATTGTCTGTTTACCTGGGGCACCTAGGTGCCTTCTATGCGGTTGGCAGGACCGAAACACAGAATTTGGCTTGAGCGTTCAGCGAGCTAGATTCTAGCCCTTGCGTTTGCATAAATGAGGGCTTGAAAAGATTGCTGCTTTATATGCTTCCCTGACGCATTGCTATGGCAAGTAATCCACCCGTCTCTCCATCACAATCCTGCTTCCTGCCTTCACAGCTGATGAGGCCTGGAGTTGAATGAAGACTAATAAATGGAAACTCAGGCCACGTCTAAGAGAGGGAGTGCTGTTTGTGGCTGGCTCTGGGCAGCCTATGCCTGAGGCAATTGCAGCGGGGCAGGGAGGAACAGAGTGTGGTTTCTAAAACACACACACACAGTAGGAAGATGGAACAGATGTGGAGGCCACAATTTGTAGGAAAAGTACATCCGTAAGGTAGAAGGGACGCGGGTGGCACTGTGGGTTAAACCACAGAGCCTAGGACTTGCCGATCAGAAGGTCAGAAGTTCAAATCCCCGCGACGGGGTGAGCTCCCGTTGCTCAGTCCCTGCTCCTGCCAAGCTAGCAGTTTGTTTTTTTTATAAACAAACACATAAAAAGACATACAAACACGTATAGTTTCAAAACATTTTTTCCATAAACCTCTTTTCTCGGACTCCCCCATACCTCCCCTTTCTGCATCCCAATGTCCATAATTTTTTAGCAACTTCTAAATATTTCTTTCCAACCTCTGTCGTCTTAATCTTTTCTTTAATCTAATCTTATATCACTGTAACCCTTTCTTTCTGAAAACCTCGACATTCTAGCATTTATCAAGTTTATAGTAGTCCTTGAGATAAATTTTAAATTTCTTCCATTCTTCTTCCGCCGTCTCTTTTCCCTGATCACGGATTCTGCCAGTCATCTCGGCCAGTGTCATATAGTCCATCACTTTCATCTGCCATTCTTCCAGGGTGGGTAGATCTTGTGTCTTCCAATACTTTGCGATGAGTATTCTTGCTGCTGTTGTTGCGTACATAAAGAAAGTTCTATCTTTCTTTGGCACCAATTGGCCGACAATGCCCAAGAGAAAGGCCTCTGGTTTCTTAAGGAAAGTACATTTAAGTACCTTTTTCATTTCATTATATATCATTTCCCAGAAAGCCTTAATCTTCGGACATGTCCACCAAAGATGGTAAAAAGTACCTTCAGTTTTCCAAGCTAGCAGTTTGAAAGCATGTCAAAGTGCAAGTAGATAAATAGGTACTGCTCCGGCAGGAAGGTAAACGGCGTTTCCATGCGCTGCTCTGATTCACCAGAAGCAGCTTAGTCATGCTGACCACATGACCCGGAAGCTGTACGCCAGCCCCCTTGGCAAATAAAGCGAGTTGAGCGCCGCAACCCCAGAGTCGGCCACGACTGGACCTAATGGTCAGGGGTCCCTTTACCTTTAAGGTAGAACAGGGAGCAAATTGGCACCTTTCCAAGCCCTCGTGGGCCGTCCTGGAGAAGCAGAACTTGGCCATGTTGAAACTTGGGTTAGGAGTGCATTTTGGATACAACGGACATGGGAAAGATTTGGATTATTATAAAAGATGCAGGAGGAAATGATTAATAGAGTGGTACCTCGGGTTACAAACGCTTCAGGTTTCAGACTCCGCTAACCCAGAAATAGTACCTCAGGTTAAGAACTTTGCTTCAGGATGAGAACAGAAATCGCGTGGTGGTGGCGGCCCCATAGCTAAAGTGGTACCTCAGGTTAAGAACAGTTTCAGGTTAAGAACGGACCTCCGGAATGAATTAAGTTCTTAACCAGAGGTACCACTGTAATAGGATCCACGAAGGGGAGGAAGGAAGTGCAGAAGATTCTTTGGAATCTTGTTTTTATGTTGTATATGTGATTGTAAAACTCTGATTTGAAAAACCAAATAAATAAATTTATTTATTTTTTTTTAAAAAAAGAAAGAAACTGGTTGGGCAGGGAAACAGTAAAGGCAACAAGCAAGTGGGAACCCCGGGAAAGACTGCTTGATGGCTGGAATAAAGATTTCTGCTTCAGCTAGTAGGGTGCCAGGGAAAGCAGGAACTAAAGCAGAGTTCTCGAAAGCACTCTGGCTGCAGCAAGTTGGAGACCCAGAGGACACCTGGAGACTCAGATCCCTGAGTTTTGGCTGGCAGCAAAATTGACTCAAAAAGCCATTTCAGGGAGAGCTGATTTGAGGGACTTGAACCCAAAGCAGCCCGAGGAACTCAATCTTTATATTCTTTTGATCAAAGCTTCAAAGCAATTTTCAACACTGATTGGATCAGGGAGGTATCAGCCCATTCTTAACCATAGTTATGTAGTTCCTGGCAGGTTAGGGTGGATCTCTCCACCCTGACAGGATTTCCTTCTGTTTCTTCAATTGGCGTAGTCACTTCTTGGCCAGCGTGATTGGATTTTTGGACCCATATCATGGGCCCAGAGTAATGGGCCGTCTGTCCTGCAGATGGCGGATTGGATTTACATCGCAGAAGGCCACTCCCTACGCATATGGCTTGAGATGTCAACTCAGTTGATGGTGACCAATGTTCAGCTGCTTTTCCTCATCAGACCTCAAGCCAGCTTCCTTGCAAAGTGGTCCAAACTGAAGCCTCTGAGGTCCAGAGCCAGCCTGACAGCTGGGGACCTTTTGTTGTTGTTTAGTCGTTTAGTCGTGTCCGACTCTTCGTGACCCCATGGACCAGAGCACGCCAGGCGCTCCTGTCTTCCACTGCCTCCCGCAGTTTGGTCAAACTCATGCTGGTAGCTTCGAGAACACTGTCCCACCATCTCGTCCTCTGTCGTCCCCTTCACCTTGGGCCCTCCATCTTTCCCAACATCAGGGTCTTTTCCAGGAAGTCTTCTCTTCTCATGAGGTGGCCAGAATATTGGAGCCTCGGCTTCAGGATCTGTCCTTCCAGTGAGCACTCAGGGCTGATTTCCTTACTGGAGACCTAGTGGTGGGCAAAAGTCGGCAGATCAATGAATATCACTCTTACCTGTTGTACACTAAGCTGCGCTGCAGCCAAACAGAAGTTAGAGGTTCACACATGGATTCGCACACATACTCCTCTCTCCAAATAAGCATGTCGACATGCAGAGGGCCGGGAGGCCAGCTGGCAAGCCCAGCTCGGACGTCTCTATTCACTGGCCCGTGCTCCGACGTAGATCAGTGACCCGGACTTCAAAAGCCAGGGCACGCAATTAGCAGAGTGTACTGTGCACAGGGACGCGGGTGGTGCTGTGGGTTAAATCACAGAGCCAAGGACTTGCTGATCAGAGGTTCGGCAGTTCTAATCCCTGCAACAGGGTGAGCTCCCGTTGTTCGGTCCCAGCTCCTGCCAACCTAGCAGTTCGAAAGCACAAAGTGCAAGTAGATAAATAGGTACTGCTCCAGTGGGAAGGTAAACGGCATTTCCGTGTGCTGCTCTGGTTTGCCAGAAGCGGCTTAGTCATGCTGGCCACATGACCCGGAAGCTGTACGCCGGCTCCCTCGGCCAGTAAAGCGAGATGAGTGCCGCAACCCCAAAGTCGTTCGTGACAGGACCTAATGGTCAGGGGTCCCTTTACCCTTACTGTGCACACAGAAGTAGGCGTGAGGCGAAGTCATGCTACAGCTACAGATTTATTAAACATAAATCGGAACAAAGAAACATGTTGTCTCTCTCTCTCTCATGTCGTCTCGGAGAGAACAGCAAAAGCTATACACAAACGGAAGTTCCCAGCAGAATGTGCTGGAATGTAAACAGACATGTGACATGCAGCAATCTTATGCCTGTTCCTTAAGGTGGAATGGAAATGTCAACAGGGGCTGCTATCATGAGAACATAAGCAGAGTCTGCTGGATCAGGCCAATGGCGCATTTAGGCCAGCATCCTGTTCTCCCAGTGGCTGACCAGGCAAAAACCTGCAAGCAGGATTTGAGCACTCATACCTTCCTGTAGTTTCCAGCAACTGACAATGCTGCCTCCAGCTATGAATAGCCCCCCCTCAAATTGTCTAACTCTCTTTTAAAGCCGCCCAGGTTGGTGTCCATCGCTGCCTCCTGTGGCAATGAGTTCCGTAGTTTATCTCTGCCACTGCGTCAAGAAGGACGTCCTTTTATCCGCCTTGAGTTTCCCAGTGCTCAGCTTCTATGGATGACAACAAGTTATAGTTTTACAAGAAGGGAAGAAAAAACATTTCTCCGTCCATTCTGTGCATACTGTAAACTTCATGCATAATTTGTATAAATCTATTACTGTTCAAGGACACACACTAGCGAGGCCACAGCACTCACGGAGGGCGTGGACAAGGACTGTCAGGAAGCTGGACCTCAGCGGTACCCAAGCAGGTGGATGTACAGGAATATTGGGTGGGTGGGGGGTGTCAGCCCTTGGGTTTCCCACCCCATGCTAACCAGTTGAAGCTGGTCTTTAGACTTCTGTGTTGGAAACCAGAGCCTGCAGAGTGGTGTCCTGCCCCCGCCAGTCCCCACAGATGAGCACACGCAGATAATAATAATAATTTATTATTTATACCCCGTCCATCTGGCTGGGTTTCCCCAGCTACTCAGTTTGGGCTGGGTGTTCATCAGTATGCGGATGATACCCAGCTCTACCTCTCTCTCAAATCAGAACCAGTGAAGGCGGTGAAGGTCCTGTGCGAGTGCCTGGAGGCGGTTGGAGGATGGATGGAGGCTAACAGATGGAGGCTAACCAGGGGCGCAGCCTGGGAGTCATTCTGGACTCACAGCTGTCCATGGAGGCACAGGTCAATTCTGTGTCCAGGGCAGCCGTCTACCAGCTCCATCTGGTACGCAGGCTGAGACCCTACCTGCCCACAGACTGTCTCGCCAGAGTGGTGCATGCTCTGGTTATCTCTCGCTTGGACGACTGCAATGCGCTCTACGTGGGGCTACCTTTGAAGGTGACCCGGAAACTGCAATTAATCCAGAATGCGGCAGCTAGACTGGTGACTGGGAGCGGCCGCCGAGACCACATAACACTGGTCTTGAAAGACCTACACTGGCTACCAGTACGTTTCCGAGCACAATTCAAAGTGTTGGTGCTGACCTTTAAAGCCCTAAACAGCCTCGGTCCAGTATATCTGAAGGAGCGTCTCCATCCCCATCGTTCTGCCCGGACACTGAGGTCCAGCACCGAGGGCCTTCTGGCGGTTCCCTCACTGCAAGAAGCCAAGTTACAGGGAACCAGGCAGAGGGCCTTCTCGGTAGTGGCGCCCGCCCTGTGGAACGCCCTCCCACCAGATGTCAAAGAGAAAAATAAATACCAAACTTTTAGAAGACATCTGAAGGCAGCCCTGTTTAGGGAAGCTTTTAATGTTTAATAGGTTATTGTATTTTAGTGTTTTGTTGGAAGCCGCCCAGAGTGGCTGGGGGGACCCAGCCAGATGGGCGGGGTATAAATAATAATAATAATAATAATTGTTGTTATTATTATTACTACTACTACTCTGGGCGGCTTCCAACAGAATATTAAAATACAATAGTCTATTAAACATTAAATGCTTCCCTAAACAGGGCTGCCTGCACGCTGCTTCCTCTATCTGGGTGCTGCACGGTTTGCTAAAGAGGACCCCTCATCCTTGAAAAAGACCCCCCCCCGCCCTGCTCCACACACCCCCGCCCCACCCCACCCCAGACTACTTTGCTCCTTCAACAGCACAACTGCTGCTGTATCTCCTTGTCTGGAGGAGGTTTTTATGGCTGCCCTCATAAAACTGAAAAGCTTATCAAAACGTTTTCTTAATTACCAGAGCTTGACAATTCCCATGCTGGTACATAAGTCAGTGCAGCTTTGCCGAGCGAACCAAATGTGATCTGCGGCCGCTCTTGAGTTCTGCAGTCAGAGTCCTGAGACTGGCCGTCCCCTGCCCACGGACCCCTCAAAAGCGAGGAGGGGGCAGCTGTAGCTGTTTTTGTTTACTTTTATTTTTTATATCCCACCCTCCTCTCCTAGGAGTCTAGGGCAGCTAACGACGGCCATAAAACGCAGCCAACATAAAAGCGCTAATTAAAATCCACATCAATTTACAAGAACGACAAAAATGTAATGTAGCAGGCAGCAATAACTTAACCACTCAGCCCTGCTCCAGGCATGATCCGAAAACTCCTGAGCAAACAAAGGATTTGAAAGTCAGCGCTGAAACGATAGCAACATGGAGAACAGCTGAATTTGCACAGAGAGGGAATTCCACAGACAGAGAGCCACCACCAAGAAGGCCCTGCCTTGTGCCACTGCCCCACAGACAATACCCATAGAGGGGACCACAAGCAGGGTGTCCCCTATGCTCTTTTAAGTATTTGAGTCCCAAGCTGGTCAGGGCTTTGTAGATTAGTACCAACGTTTTGAAATGGACCCAGTAGCTCGCAGATGGCATCTACTGCCGTGCTTTACAGATCTGTGTTGTGCAGTGTTACAAACTCAGATATATAAGCCAGGTGTCAAATGGCTCCTTAAACCAGGGTTACAGCCACTAAAGTGGAATGTCTGGTTGCCCTTTTTGGCGGCTCAAAAGTTGTATTGTTCAATACGACTTTTTGGTTCCTGAAATTCATTCCGATTGTGTAGATAAAAACAGAATGGATACAATTCTACAGGACGTGCTGCTAGTATGTGAACCATCCTGGCGCCCAGGCATCTTCACTTGGTCGCAAGTGGTCGAAAACCAGGTGCAAAATGTGCCTGGCTCCTGGCTAATTTCAAACACCGGTGTTGTATCGCCCTACGTGGCAGCCTGGGAGTGGTAGGGAATCCACCAGGGAAGGATGAAATGCACTAGTGCATTGTCAGATACGTTCTTCTCACTTAAAGCTTCCCGTGTTCAAGGTTTGAGCATAGAAGACATATGCCCAGGAGCCACAACTGGTGTGCAACAGTAGGCTGGTGAGTGGCGCTGTGGTCTAAACCACTGAGCCTCTTGGGCTTGCTGATCAGGTTGGCGGTTTGAATCCACACTTTGACGTGCTTTCAGACTGCTAGGTTGGCAGGAGCAGGGACCGAGCAACGGGAACTCACCCCGTCCTGGGGATTCGAACCGCCGACCTTCTGATCGGCAAGTCCTAGCCTCTGTGGTTTAGCCCACAGCGCCACCCGTGTCCCTAAATACTGATATAAGTTCCCCCTAACCTACCTGTAGGAAGTGAGCCCAAAGTGGTAAAACAAGTCTTCCTCTGTAGCTTCTGAAGAAGCAGTGTGTGAAATAAGATGTTGACGTTCAGTTTAAAAAACAACAACCCTCTGAGCAGTGATCCAGTAATAAGTGCAGGCTAAATGCCTTATGATACTATAATTGAACAATCTTAAGTTCCAGATTGGAACGCGGGTGGGTTAAACCACAGAGCCTAGGACTTGCCGATCAGAAGGTCAGCAGTTCTAATCTTCTGATCGGCAAGTCCTAGGCTCTGTGGTTTAACCCACAGCGCCACCCATGGAAAAGGCGGGATATAGATGCAATAGATGAATCAATCAATTGATCAATCAATCAATTGGTTGGGTTGTGGCTTCATTTCGTTGACTATGTTATTGTGCAAATGACGGCTGTTCTGGGATTCATGGGGAAAGATCTGTGCAGAGTTGGCACAGGGTTTTTTTTAAAATATATATATGTAAAAAATATATTTTAAAAGGCCAACTGGGGCATGCTGTGCACACGAGTAGGTTGGCACGTTTTTCTCCCCACTCCTGCCAGGAGAGTATAGAGGTCTAATTTTTTTAAAAGGCAAGAACGTCTTGTCACCTGGGCATTGCCTGCCTTTTGTGCCTCCTCTGGAAGACCATTATATGAAATTAGCTTTCTGCTCAGTGCCAGCTGGTATTAGAGCTCTATTAGGAGAGCCTTGGATAAAGCCCTTTAATGATTTGCTGATGGGTTCTTACTTAAAGTCTGAGGTGCGAGGCAGAAATGAAAGGCTAATGGGCTGAGATAGCTGCTAGATGGAGCTGCGAAATTAGCCACCCTTTTGGCAGCTCTCGACTGGCTCCAAAGGTGTGGCTCTTAAATCTCTTCTGCTGTTTATTTTGTTCTATTAAGCTGTGGTTTAGAGACCCCGCCACCCCCCTTTGGAGGGCAAAGAGCTTGTTAATGGAGGCACAGGCTCCTTCCTTTCTCTCTCTCTCCCCCCCCCTTTTAAGAAACAACAAAACCCCCACCTGTGGCTCAAGCATACTTCTTAAAATAAACATAAAAGCTGCCAGCTCTATCTAGTTCACCCTGGTCTGTTTTCTCCAAAACAGCAAGCAGGTCTTGCACCATTCTGTTTGGGGCGAATTTGTTACCGCTGCTGGGCAAACCAGCCCTGTGTGTTGCAGGTCCACCGAGAGAATGCTTTTGACCCCTGGGGATAAAAAAAATTCAAGGCGGGAAGTTTAGCTGTTGTTGTATTGGCCGGGTCATCCATGCTTGGCATTGCACATGGTTCTTACAGCATGTCTTGTCACTGTGGCCCCATTTATTTAGTACAGTGGTACCTCGGGTTACATACGCTTCAGGTTACATATGCTTCAGGTTACAGACTCCGCTAACCCAGACGTAGTGCTTCAGGTTAAGAACTTTGCTTCAGGATGAGAACAGAAATCGTGCTCTGGTGGCGCGGCAGCAGCAGGAGGCCCCATTAGCTAAAGTGGTGCTTCAGGTTAAGAAAAATTTCAGGTTAAGAACGGACCTCTGAAATGAATTAAGTACTTAACCTGAGGTACCACTGTATATGGTTATGGAGACAGATGGAGGACCGATGCTTATACAATTTTTTTCTTTTAGACCAGTGGTTTCCAATTTTTTTGGGGGGGGGTTTGCCTCCCCCTTCGATTCCTAAACTCAGGAGTAGGCAACCTAAGGCCCGGGGGCCGGATGCGACCCAATAGCCTTCTCAATCTGGCCCGCGGACGGTCTGGAAATCAGCATGTTTTTACATGAGTAGAATGTATGCTTTTATTTAAAATGCATCTGTGGGTTATTTGTGGGGCATAGGAATTTGTTCATTCCCCTCCCCTTCAAAATATAGTCTGGCCCACCACATGGTCTGAGAGACGGTGGACCGGCCCCCTGCTGAAAAAGTTTGCTGACCCCTGTCTAAACTCATTCTCAGTGCCCCCTACGCTGCCCTACAAAAAGCACAGCTCACTAAGGAAGATCATAACACAACACAATTTGGAAGAAGCATCAATAAATTACGCATTGATTCAAAATCCTATTATAACATCGCCACCCGACCCAACCCCCATCCATCTTCCCTCCCTCCACAACCCTTCCCCCCCCTTTGTTTCCTTCTCCCCCTAATGTCTCAACAAATGAAACGGATTTGTAAAAATGTTACATGGAAAAAAATATGAGGCATTACACTTCTGTAAAACAAGAAAATCCTTAATAAAATATTTTTAAAAAACCTATTCAGTTTAATTAAGTCAGCACAACTTGATGAATGTGATCCAGGGATAGCAGTTTTCCAAAGTCTGATAGCCGTTTACATCTTCAGTGCCCCCCTGCCTCTTAGTCCCCCCCCCGCCCCAATAATCCCCCCCCCAGGGGACAGTGCTGTCCACTTTAGAAACCGCTGCACTGAGCCATACCTTGGTTTTAGCTGCTGCCCCACACTAGTGGGCATAAGCTCCTTGTGAGGAATGAACCAGGGACCAACCTGTGGAAAAGACCTGGTGGAGGAGGCTATTGAATAGGCTGCAAATATGGAGACTACCTGTGCTTTTATAATGTCGCAAGTTCTTTCTCCTACAGAGTGCCAGAAGCATTGGGAACATCAACGTATAAATGGTGGCTCTCCCCTCCATTATCATCAGCCATTATGGGTTTCTTTCACATGGGTAGAACAATAGCTTTGTATAGCTTTGGGAAGCCAGAGGGATTTTCTGGTTAACACTATTGTGAAGCTCAAAACATCCCTCCCTTGCACATCCCAAATTTGCCTGGGAACCTCAGAGGCAGTAGATTCAACAAACTCCCTTGGTAGCCCGGTTTAGCTTTTTACCATTAGGTTTTCTCTTCCCCCGCCCAGTCCTTCAAACCCATGGATGCTTGCCAATTTAGTCCCTGAGATCTTTCTAATATTTCGGAGCTGTCAGCAACTCCCTCCCTTAATATCCATTCCTCTAGGAAGAATGTACCCAGGTCCTTCAGCCTATCGTTGCAGTGTTGGGCTTTGGTCCTTAATACAAACGCCATCTTCCACTGCTTTCTCCCAAAATCATTTCCAGCTTGTTCCTTTGAAATGCGGCTCCCAGAACAGAATGCTGCACTTCAGTTGCGTCCTGCCAGGTGCTCAGCGGAGCAATACAGTCGCTTCCCGAGTCTTGAAAGTGTGGCACTTCTTGCAGATGCTCATCGCTACTTCTGCTGGTGCCATGGGGAGTTTTGCAAGCGGTGAAATCAGACACACAGCGGTAATGGGCAAAGGCATTTCTTCTGCAGCGCATCCAGTCTGTGCGGTGCAGCAGAACACAGTGCCATTGTTTGGAGTCTCAGCTTGACTTTTGTTGACGGAGCGATGGAGTGGGCTTTATCTTCCAAAGCACCACAGGTTTAATTGAAATTGTGTATAGCCTGCAGAGACCCCATTCCACCTCTTTTTGTGATGTTTTGGGGTCAATTCTAGGTTTAGTGTGCCACACACATACGGTAAAGGTAAAGGACCCCTGGACGGTTAAGTCCAGTCAAAGGCGACTATGGAGTTGTGGCGCTCATTTCGCTTTCAGGCCAAGGGAGCCGGCGTTTGTCCACATACAGCTTTCTGGTTCATGTGGCCGGCATGACTAAACCACTTCTGGCGCAACAGAACACTGTGACAGAAATCAGAGCGCATACAAATGCCATTTACCTTCCTGCCGCAGCAGTATCTATTTATCTACTTGCACTGGTGTGCTTTCGAACTGCTAGGTTGGCAGGAGCTGGGACAGAGCAACGGGAGCTCACCCCGTCGTGGGGATTTGAACTGCCGACCTTCCAGTCGGCAAGCCCACGAGGCTCAGTGGTTTAGACCACAGTGCCACCCACCACACACCTATCAGACACACCGAAAACGGTCACTGTCTCTATTAAAAAACTGAACTTTCAGAAAAGGCACCTATTTTTCGAAAACAGATTTTGTGGTCATCGGGTGAACCAGGTTCCCCACATCAATAAGTAATTGCTGTAATTCAACAGTCATAAATCAAAACTCAGTTACTTGGCAAATCTCTTCTTCAAGGTTGACTTTGGGTAACTTGAAGGAAAGGATCCGCAAGGCAGAACTCTGGGGAAGGGGCACATTTCTGTCTAGGGTGGAGTTGCGGCAGTAGTCTTTTCCTTTGGCCAACAAAAACCGGGGGTGTTCTCAGCTGCATATGTTAACAGCAGTGGTTGAGAAGTGCAGGCCTGCCTATATGTTGTTGCTGTTGTTGTCGTTTAGTCGTGTCCGACTCTGCGTGACCCTGTGGACCAGAGCACGCCAGGCACTCCTGTCTTCCACTGCCTCCCGCAGTTTGGTCAAACTCATGCTGGTAGCTTAGAGAACACTGTCCCACCATCTCGTCCTCTGTCATCCCCTTCTCCTTGTGCCCTCCATCTTTCCCAACATGAGGGTCTTTTCCAGGGAGTCTTCTCTTCTCATGAGGTTTGATCTTGCAGTCCATGGGACTCTCAAGAGTCTCCTCCAGCACCAGAATTCAAAAGCATCCATTCTTCGGCGATCAGCCTTCTTTATGGTCCAGCTCTCACTTCCATACATCACTACTGGGAAAACCAGAGCTTTAACTATACAGGCCTTTGTTGGCAAAGTGATGTCTCTGCTTTTTCAGATGCTGTCTCGCAACCCTTGTCTGGCCATGCACAAAATCTAGGTTTGGGAGTTAAGGCACTTCCCTAACATTAGAAAGCCAGCTTCTGTTTTAAAGTGGATTTGTTGTGCCAGGGGGTGCGCAGAGTGCTTTCAGCCCCTTTCATTGCCCAAAGCTAAATTCATGGTGCGTGCTTGCATTTCTCCCACAAAATTGTGACAGTCCGAAGGCAGCCCAAGGTGAAGCCACTTGGAGAGCACCATTTCTTGTCAGTTACGCTGCAAAAACCCTGGATGGCTCAATTGCTTAGAGCGTGGGGTTGATAATGCCGAGGCTGCAAGTTCGATTCCTGTATGGGATGACGGCATATTTCTTCATCGCAGGGGGTTGGACTAGATGATCCTTAGGGTCCCTTCCAACTCCACTATTCTATGAAAAGTACAACTTGTTGGATCTTCCCCAGGAGTGGCACTCTTTGTGGAGGCTGCAAGAGCTTTTGGTCTGTCTAGTTTAGGGGCTTGGTTTAAGCAGGGAGAGGGCTGGGTGCTTTAATGCTCATGGCTCTTTTATTTTTCTGAACTGGAATTTCGAGAAGCACTTTATATTTGAAACCAATCCTTCACGCCTCCTGAGCTTGTGGGTGGGTGGGTGTGCCTTTCAATTGTCACATTTGCAATATTGCAAGCATGGTGGGGCTGGGGAACTCTTAATGCCTTGTAAATGCACACAGAATTCCTGGGTATGTACCTAAATCTATCGGTCCGAATGCAAGTGGTATATGTGTCGACGAGTTCCAGTCTTATTTACCGGTATTTAAAAATATTTCTGTGCCTCCCTTTGTCAGAAGGATTCCAGGGCGCTGTACAAAGGTATGAGTGAAATTATTCGTACAGAGTATGCAAAGGATATTAAAAGCCAACAGATAAGCAGAACAAAAAGCAGGGAAAAGGAGGCAGGATGTAAAGATAAAACTGAAGAGCAGAGCAAAAAGGAGCTGCAATTGGATCTCAAGTGCAGTGGGTTAGGGTAGGGGAGCCCTCCCTCCCTCAGACTCTCCCTGGTGCTTCTCATTGGAGATAATATTAGGACTATGAATCTGGACTTTATTTTCTCGCCTGACCCAAAAATTACTCCCTTTGTGGCCTTAAGGAAGTCTGGGTTGTACCAGCTAAGAAGCAAACAGTCCTCTGCCCGTGGCTGTCATATCCTAGACACCCTGCAAATCTCGGTGTGTCTTTTGTAACGTGAAACATGCCACAGCATTATGCAATCTGGCATCTCGCGGCTGATAAATTCTCCGGCGGCTCCTTCTAAATCTCTGCTGGGTGGCTTCTGCTCGAGATTAGTGGCGTAAAGCCATTTCATGTCCAAAAGCACTTTCTGCCTGCAGTGATACAAGCATAAAAAGGGAATGCTCTTTTATCCCAATCCTGGGTATAGAAACAGATAGCAGAAATGCGAGGATATTTAGGCAAGGCTGTTCCAGCAGGGAGAGGGAAATACTGTAGCCCCTGTACAAAACATCCTTTTATTATTATTATTATTTTTTAAAAAAATTGTGCCACCTTTTGGGTACAGAAGCAAGATAGCGTACAAAAGCTTAACTGGGAACAACCGCAATAAAACAATTGGCAAAAGCTAAAACTATTAGACCGATTTAAAACAGTACGTTTCAGCAGCAAGGGAATCTTTAAATGCTGTCAGATCGCTGAGAACCGCTAAGAGCAATTTGACAACCCATTAAAAACTAGGAAAACATGATTCGTTTCACCCAGTGTCTGAAGAGCATCAAATTTCATGGCAGGTCAACTTTGACGGCGAGGAAGTTACATGACCGCGGTGCTGCCACTGAAAAGGCCTGATAATAATAATAATAATATAACAATAGAGTGCAGCCATCTAAAATGGGGCCCTCCTTACCGGCCTGATTTATATTATTTTATTGCATTAATGTTGTTGTTTAGTCGTGTCCGACTCTTTGTGACCCCCTGGACCAGAGCACGCCAGGCACTCCTGTCTTCCACTGCCTCCCGCAGTTTGGTCAAACTCATGCTGGTAGCTTCAATAACACTGTCCCACCATCTCGCCCTCTGTCGTCCCCTTCTCCTTGTGCCCTCCATCTTTCCCAACATCAGGGTCTTTTCCAGGGAGTCTTCTCTTCTCCTGAGGTGGCCAAAGTCTTGGAGCCTCAGCTTCAGGATCTGTCCTTCCAGTGAGCACTCAGGGCTGATTTCCTTCAGAATGGAGAGGTTTGATCTTCTTGCAGTCCATGGGACTCTGAAGAGTCTCCTCCAGCACCAGAATTCAAAAGCATCCATTCTTCGGCGATCAGCCTTCTTTATGGTCCAGCTCTCACTTCCATACATCACTACCATTGAAAGATACCAGAAGTCCTGATCAGTGTGAGAGCCTATTGCATTACTTGGCTTTGCGGAGGTTTCTCTGTGTAGGACCAAACCACCGTTTGCCATGTGGAGAGAAGCCAGGGACAGTCCCACAAAGCAAGCTGGGGTGTTGAGAGACATTCCCCCCCCCCCAAGCATAGAAGAAGCCTGTGGGAGAGGGGGGGGGAAGCAAACACGGAGGCTGAGAACAGGAGTTGGGCAGGCATTTCCCCTCTCCTGGAGTCACCTTCTTTCCTGGCAGAGGGCAGGACATTAAAATTACGACTGGCTTTTAAGCACACTCCAGGCTGTTTCTGTTAGCTCAACCGATCAGTCGCTGCTCGTGTCTCGCATCCGATGAACCTCGTCTGTTCCATAAGGCAGCGTGGTAGCAGTGGGACCCAGGGGCACCATGAGGATAGCTTGTTAATTTGAAGGTTTAACAGAGTTTGACGGACAGCTTCCTTCTCCAGCATACAAATACGGGCACATGTACTGCACAAATAAGGTTCTGGCTGAGGTGATTCGTCTCTCCTGCATGCATACATTCTTTTTAAAAATTTTTTATAAACATATAAAACACATACATATACATTTACACAATACACATACACAACACACTACCTTATTTTCATAACATAAGACATACCCACAGTACTCTATATAATACCTACCTATACTATACATATCGACATACCTACACACCTACCCCACACGGACACCCACCAAGTGACTTGACTTCCAGCCGTTCTTGTTACGCTACTGTCAGGGAACTGACATCGGAGCTAGAGGTGGAGGGGAGGCTCTCAAATGATGCTGGAGAAGGGCCAAGCAGAGAGAGAGGCAGCTCCGCAGATGGGGAAGCAAATCAGCGCAACACCAGGGATATAGAGGGGCTGATGGGGGAATCGGCGAGAGGGCTCCAGGACTCTTCACCGGACACCAGCGGGGAGAGCACGGGTCCTCCGCTACCCACGCCCACCCTGCGCAGAAGACTTCTGCGCAGAGAGAGTAGGAGGAGACTGGGTGTCAAACAACTTTTATGTTGGAAAAGATTTAAGAAACGCCCACTGACGGATACTGCTAGCGACTGAGGCAGCCACGAAGTGAAGGGCTGCCCAGACTGAAAGGTTTAGCAAGGCAACAAAGCCTGGAGAGGCGGCAACTTGCGCACGAGCAACCCATACACATTACAGCTACTTTATTTTTCCAACTAGCTTAAACACATTTCATTATTTCTTTAATCTCTTCTGTCTTAACTTTACTCTCCTTTCACTCTAATCATTTCTGGATTCACTCAGTATCTGTCAGAAATTCTACTTTTTCCACATAAATTTTGATGTATTCCTTAAAGATAAAAGGGTAAAGGGACCCCTGACCATTAGGTCCAGTTGTGGCCGACTCTGGGGTTGCGGTGCTCATCTCGCTTTACTGGCCGAGGGAGTCGGCGAACCAGAGCAGCGCACGGAAACGCCATTTACCTTCCTGCCAGAGCAGTACCTATTTATCTACTTGCATTTTGACGTGCTTTTGAACTGCTAGGTTGGCAGGAGCAGGGACCGAGCAACGGGAGCTCACCCCGTCACAGGGATTCGAACCGCCGACCTTCTGATCGGCAAGTCCTAGGCTCTGTGGTTTAACCCACAGTGCCACCCACATCCCTTCCTTAAAGATAGCCCACTCCTTATTCACTTTTTGTACCATATCTTCTCTTATACTCCCTGTTAGTTCGGCAATATGGAAGTATTCCATCATTTTAGATAACCAGTCTGTTTTAGTTGGGACGCTGCTGCTTTTCCAATTTTTAGCAGTCAATAACCTTGCCGCCGTAGTTGCATACATAAATATTGGTCGGCCCGTTCTTTTAATTTCCTCTGACATGATAGCTAGGAGAAAGGATTCCCGAAATGAAAATCTGAACATCTTTTTCAGTTCGTTATAGATATTTTCCCAGAACCCCACTATCTCTTTGCACTCCCACCACATATGTAGAAAAGTTCCTGCCCCATTGTTGCATCTCCAACAGACATCACTACAGTTTTTGTACATTTTTGCCAATCTGGCCGGGGTCGGGTACCATCTGTATTGCATTTTCATTGCATTCTCTCTTAAAATTATAGCATGCCGTAAATTTGATATCTCTTTTCCACAGCCGTTCCCATTCCTGCACGCACACATCCTAACTTGCACTGCCAAGAATCCAGAAAGCTATTCATCCTTTTTCTCCCTGGACCCTCTAGCAGTTCTCTCCTTCCAGACATCTTCTGTGATTTACATGGATGCCCTTTGCTGGGTGATATTGGGAATTAATGGAGCAACGTGCTGGTCGGTGACCTCGCTGGTGTTTATTCCAGCATTGCCCTCGGTGTTGAAGGTTCTCCTCAGCTACATGTTCTTGTACTAGCCAGAGTAGCAAAGATTTTGTGTGTGTGTGATAAATGTCTTTATGGATGGTGAGCCGTGGGCCTGCTAAAAGCAAAGGTGGCAGTGTACCCTTGTGTACCAGTTGCTGGAAGTTGCAGGTGGGCAGAGAACTGTGGCAGTGATGTCTAGCATCTGGTTGGCCACTGCAAAGACTGGTTGAGCCACTGGCCTGATCCTGCAGGATCTTTTTATGCCCTTACATAAGAAAGCACACAGGCTCTGATTTTGGTGAACCCCAAAGACAGGGGTGGGAAACCTTTGTCATAGAATCCTAGAGTTGGAAGAGACCCCAAGGGCCATCGAGTCCAACCCCCTGCCAAGTAGGAAACACCATCAGAGCACTCCTGACATATGGTTGTCAAGCCTCTGCTTAAAGACCTCCAAAGTAGGAGACTCCACCACACTCCTTGGCAGCAAATTCCACTGTCAAACAGCTCTTACTGTCAGGAAGTTCTTCCTAATGTTTAGGTGGAATCTTCTTTCTTGTAGTTTGGATCCATTGCTCCGTGTCCGCTTCTCTGGAGCAGCAGAAAACAACCTTTCTCCCTCCTCTATGTGACATCCTTTTATATATTTGAACATGGCTATCATATCACCCCTTAACCTCCTCTTCTCCAGGCTAAACATGCCCAGCTCCCTTAGCCGTTCCTCATAAGGCATCGTTTCCAGGCCTTTGACCATTTTGGTTGCCCTCCTCTGGACACGTTCCAGTTTGTCAGTGTCCTTCTTGAATTGTGGTGCCCAGAACTGGACACAGTACTCCAGGTGTGGTCTGACCAGAGCAGAATACAGTGGCACTATTACTTCCCTTGATCTAGATGCTATACTCCTATTGATGCAGCCCAGAATTGCATTGGCTTTTTTAGCTGCCGCGTCACACTGTTGGCTCATGTCAAGTTTGTGGTAAACCAAGACTCCTAGATCCTTTTCACATGTACTGCTCTCAAGCCAGGTGTCACCCATCTTGTATTTGTGCCTCTCATTTTTTTTGCCCAAGTGCAATACTTTACATTTCTCCCTGTTAAAATTCATCTTGTTTGTTTTTGCCCAGTTCTCTAATCTGTCAAGGTCGTTTTGAAGTGTGATCCTGTCCTCTGGGGTGTTAGCCACCCCTCCCAGTTTGGTGTCATCTGCAAATTTGATCAGGATGCCCTTGAGTCCATCATCCAAGTCGTTGATAAAGATGTTGAATAAGACCGGGCCCAAGACAGAACCCTGTGGCACCCCACTAGTCACTCTTCTCCAGGATGAAGAGGAACCATTGATGAGGAACCATTGATGAGCATTGTCATTCATGGGCAACTTTCTGGGGGCTAGGGCTGGGCAATATCTGGTTTTCAACATTGTGATATATCACCAAGGATCGCGATATACCAATATACAGTGGTACCTCTGGTTGCGAACGGGATCCGTCCCAGAGCCCCATTTGCAACATGAGCAGAACGCAATCTGCGTGCGCGCGGGTCACGATTTGCCACTTCTGCGCATGCGCGTGACGTTATTTTGCGTGTCTGTGCATGCGCGAGCAGCGAAACCCGGAAGTAACCCTTTCTGGTACTTCCGGGTCACCGCAGGACGCAACCTGAAAAGATTTAACCTGAAGCAAACGTAACAAGAGGTATGACTGCATCACGGTGTCTGAATAAGGAATTGGCTGGCTTCACGGTTTTTCCCTGCGTTGTGGTTTTTGTCAGCGCCTGCTCTTGTGATGTGCTACCACACTGCAGGAGTTTGGGGAGAGCTGAGCTGTCAGAGTTAGCAGGGGCTGCAGGAATCGAGAGAAGCAATGGCTGGCTTCACAGTTTTCCCCACATTGTGATTTTTGCATAGCATGCACACATACACACACACACACACAGAGAGAGAGAGAGAGAGCGCACGCATGATTTGTGATATATTTCCAGGTCAAAAATTATGAAACCGATATCACAATGTGGACTTCAGACTGGTTTTGGGCGATACATTCATGTATTGCCCAGCCCTACTGGGGGCTGTGAGCCAGTGGTGGGTAGTCGCAGATGCAAAAGCGAGATGGGCAAAGGGTGTGACTTGTACTTTTGTACAATAGATTGCATTCCAAAGTACCGTATTTTTTGCTCTATCAGACTCACTTTTTCCCTCCTAAAAAGTAAGGGGAAATGTGTGTGCGTCTTATGGAGCGAATGCAGGCTGCGCAGCTATCCCAGAAGCCAGAACAGCAAGAGGGATTGCTGCTTTCGCTGCGCAGCGATCCCTCTTGCTGTTCTGGCTTCTGAGATTCAGAATATTTTTTTCCTTGTTTTCCTCCTCCAAAAACTGGGTGCGTCTTGTGGTCTGGTGCGTCTTATAGAGCGAAAAAACGGTACTTTACCCAAAAAGTCATTTGTTTCTACACAGAGGGGTGGAGGAGAGAGAGAGAAGGAGAAAGAGGCAAGCAAAGGGCTTGATCCTATTGCAAGGACAGGTACCACTCAGGCTAAAGGACTCATGGACCGTGGCGGCGGCTTGGGGGGAGTTCTTAGCACCAGATAGAGAAACCTGGGGGGCTGCATTCATCCTCTGGGCTTGAGGTTCCTCGCCTTTGCTGCAAGGGAAGAGTCTTTTACCATTATGGGGCAACTACCAAGAATGGCTGTCTCATGTGCCCTTGCTGTCTAAACTTGGCATACTGCTGGCCTATTCGCACAAAAATGCTCTGCTCTCTCCCTCTCTCTTGAAAGAAAGCTGCTTGTGTCCATCATGGCTTGCAATAAATTCCACCAGCTAATTATGTCATATGTGAAGAATCGCTCTCCATCCCTTAAGCCTACTGCCTTTTAGTGGATTACCGCAACGTTTCCTTCCCTTTTTCTCTTCCTTTAAATTTATAGAGTGCGAATATTCTACCCTGTTCCTGCAATGTACTTTTCCGTGTCATTTGCATCTAAGGTGGCAGAAACCTATGTAAGCTGCTTGTTTCTAAAGGTGAGACAGACAAAGGCTGAAATGGTTTGTAAAGTTCCAGCTCAGAAAATTGAAGCTGCTCTTCTGCTCTAATCATTTGGCGTCCTGACATCTTGCCAAAGTTGGATGAAATCAAGGGAGCCCGGCCTAATGTTGTATTTTGAGCCTGGCGTCAGAAGGCCGCTCAAATTTGATCCAGGTTTGCATAGTGAGTTCAATCGATTCTGTGTGTAGAGGATAGGACTCAAACCAGTGGATTCAAATTACAAGGAAGGAGATTCCAAATCAACATTAGGAAGAACTTTCTGATGGTAAAAGCTGTTCAGCAGCGGAACGGACGACCTCTGAAGGTGGTAAACTCTCCTTCATTGGAGGGTGGTGGGGTTTTTTGTGTACTTTTATTTATTTGCAAGAAACGGCCTCAGTCCAGTATACCTGAAGGAGCGTCTCCATCCCCATCGTTCTGCCCAGACACTGAGGTCCAGCTCCGAGGGCCTTCTGGTGGTTCCCTCACTGCAAGAAGCCAAGTTACAGGGAACCAGGCAGAGGGCCTTCTTGGTAGTGGCGCCCACCCTGTGGAACACCCTCCCAGCAGATGGCAAAGAGAAAAACAACTACCAGACTTTTAGAAGACATCTGAAGGCAGCCCTGTTTAGGAAAGCTTTTAATGTTTCACAGACCACTGTATTTTAATACTTTGTTGGAAGCTGCCCAGAGTGGCTGGGGGAACCCAGCCAGATGGGTGGGGTATAAATAATAAATTATTATTATTAATACAGTGGTGCCCCACAAGACGAATGCCTCGCAAGACGAAAAACTCGCTAGACGAAAGGGTTTTTTGGTTTTGCGTTGCTTCGCTAGACGAATTTCCCTATGGGCTTGCTTCGCAAGACGAAAACGTCTTGCGCTTTTTTCTTAAAGCCGCTTGAAGAGGCGCAGTTGCGACGGACCGTGCTTCGCAAGACGAAAAACATCGCAAGACAAAAAGACTCGCGGAACGAATTATTTTCGTCTTGCGAGGCACCACTGTAATAACAATATTTACAAGTCACTAACAGTTTTTGTGGGATGCAGGTGGCGCTGTGGGTTAAACCACAGAGCCTTGGACTTGCCGATCAGAAGGTCCGCGGTTCGAATCCCTGCGATGGGGTGAGCTCCCATTGCTCGGTCCCGGCTCCTGCC
The DNA here is from genome assembly GCF_965113315.1 of Podarcis vaucheri. Classification (NCBI taxonomy): domain Eukaryota; kingdom Metazoa; phylum Chordata; class Lepidosauria; order Squamata; family Lacertidae; genus Podarcis; species Podarcis vaucheri. Next base: position 4,777,826 of record NC_138761.1, read on the forward strand.
AACCTAGCAGTTCGAAAGCACGTCAAAGTGCAAGTAGATAAATAGGTACCACTCCAGCGGGAAGGTAAACGGCATTTCTGTGCGCTGCTCTGGCTCGCTCAGTCCTGCTGGCCACATGACCCGGAAGCTGTACGCCGGCTCCCTTGGCCAGTAAAGCAAGATGAGCGCCGCAACCCCAGAGTCAGCAACGACTGGACCTAATGGTCAGGGGTTCCTTTACCTTTAACAGTTTTTGCAAAGGTTGATGAATGTAATGCATCAAGGAACAGTAGAACAAATAACTATTCATTCCCCGCCCCCCAAAGACCTCCACCCATGAGTAAAATAATAATTCTTCTTCTTCTTCTTCTTCTTCTTCTTCTTCTTCTTCTTCTTCTTCTTCCTTCTTCTTCTTCTTCTTCTTCTTCTTCTTCCTTCTTCTTCTTCTTCTTCTTCTTCTTCTTCTTCTTCTTCTTCTTCTCGTAATCCACACACACGGCCTCCTCCATAATAATTCATTGGAGGTTTTTAAACAGAGGTTGGGTGTCCATCTGTCAGGGATGCTTCAGCTGTGATCCCTGCATTGCAGGAGTTTGGGTTGAATCACTGGTCTTCAATGGGTGGGGTAGGGGCTGTCTAGTGGCTTGTGACCTGATCCAAGTTGGGTTGCAACAGGAGCACTACCACCATGCAGATAGATGGTAAAATGTTAATAAATGGATCCCCAAATGCATGTTTGGGTTAAAAGTGAGCCCTGGTTCTGAAATGTTTCGAGCTACGTAGACCGATGACCCTTCCAGCTCTGGGATTCTGGGATTCTAATTTGAGGGAGAGAGGGTTTTTGAATAGTAATGTTTTATATGAAGAACGGTGGGCATTGGCTGTCCCAGGACTTTCTTGTACCAAGCTTGGAACGTACATAGCATCTGACCACAACCCAAGCAGCATGTGGCCATCTTGGCTTTACAGTAAGTCCACAACTTACACAGGGGATAATGCTTCAGGCCAAAATTGCATATAGTGAAAATTCATAGGATGCCATGGCGGGTGGGATTACCAAAGTCTCTCCCCCCTCCCCCGGTGCCATTCCCCTTTCTATTTTTCCCCCCAAAAAAGTTTTCACCAATCGCATAAAGCTGAATGTGCAACATAAGTTGTGGGCTTATGGTATAAGCCGCAGGTCAGATCTAGGCAGAAGGAAGGATGTTGTTCTCTTTATTAATGCTTTCCTGGTCTCTGTTTTTATAATGCAATGGAGGCACATCTTATATTGCCCGATGTGTCATGGTTGTCTCCTATCTCTCTCTCTTTTAGGAATGGTGAAATCCTGGCAGCACAGAGGCGACAGAGAATCATGATTGCATGAACTTCCCCCTGCTTGTCTCGTTCATTGGATGCTAATACAGAATGTGGAGGGTGACATTGAAGGTTGCCTTGCTCCCGTTGCGTTTCTCTGGCCCGGAGGGGGCAACCGATTGCCGTGGTGACCCTGCCCGCGCTCTCCTAGCAACACCCAGTTAACTGGAGGCCAAGAAGAAGAGTTTCGCCCTTGGTTCTAACTGGATCGGAAGTTGCGTCCTCCATCTCAAGGAGAAGATGAAATTTCCATTCTATTGGCCCTTGGTCCAACGGGCGCAGTAGCCTTTCCTCCTGGAGCCTTGCCGGTAAAAACCGCCTTGGTTATGGCTACTGATCCAACGTGATAAGAGGGGCCGCACCAACTCTTGGACTCATGACTGGGTATACCATGTTGCGGAATGGAGGGGTAGGCAATGGAGGTCAACCCTGGATGCTGCGGTGGTCCAGCCGCATTCGACTCACCTGGCTCAGCTTCACCTTGTTCATCATCCTGGTCTTCTTCCCCCTCATCGCCCATTACTACCTAACCACCATAGACGACGCTGACGACGCCGGCAAGCGCATCTTCGGGCCGCGCACGGGCAACGAGCTTTGCGAGGTGAAGCACGTCCAGGACCTCTGCCGTATCCGGGAGTCGGTGAGCGAGGAGCTGCTGCAGCTGGAAGCCAAGAGGCAGGAGCTGAACAGCGAGATCGCCAAGCTGAACCTCAAGATCGAAGCCTGCAAGAAGAGCATTGAGAACGCCAAGCAAGACCTCCTGCAGCTGAAGAATGTCATCAGCCAGACGGAGCACTCCTACAAAGAACTCATGGCGCAGAACCAACCCAAGCTCTCCCTGCCCATTCGGCTGTTGCCGGACAAGGACGACTCCAATTTCCCCCTGCCAAAATCCCACAGGAGCTGCCGGCTACACAACTGCTTTGACTACTCCCGCTGCCCGCTGACTTCCGGCTTCCCCGTGTATGTCTACAACAGTGACCAGTTCGATTTCGGGAGCTCGTTGGACCCCTTAATTAAGCAAGCCTTTGAATCCACTGTCAGAACGAACGTGTACGTTACTGAAAACGCAAACATTGCCTGTTTGTACATAATCCTCGTGGGGGAAATGCAGGAGCCGGTCATGCCAAAACCTACTGAACTCGAGCAACAGTTGCACACGCTGCCCTTTTGGAGGACTGACGGGCACAACCACCTGATCATCAACTTGTCCAGGAAGTCGGAAACTCAGAACTTCCTTTATAACGTCAGCACCGGGCGGGCCATGGTCGCCCAGTCCACCTTTTACGATGTACAGTATCGCCCGGGTTTCGATATTGTGGTGTCCCCTCTTGTCCACGCCATGTCCGAGCCCAATTTCCTAGAGATCCCGCCCCAGGTGCCGGTCAAGCGGAAATACCTGTTCAGTTTCCAGGGGGAGAAGGTGGAGTCTCTCCGGTCCAGCTTGCAAGAAGTGCGCTCCTTCGAAGAAGAAATCGAAGGCAACGCCCCAGCCGACTATGATGACAGGATCATTACCACCCTGAAGGCTGTCCAAGACAGCAAGCTGGACTTCGTCTTGGTGGAATTCACCTGTAAGAACCAGCCTAAGGCAAGCTTGCCCACTGAGTGGGCCCTTTGTGGAGAAAGGGAAGACAGACTAGAGCTACTGAAACTATCTACTTTTGCACTGATAATCACCCCGGGGGATACCCACCTTGTCATCTCCGCCGGGTGCGCAATGCGTCTTTTCGAGGCCCTGGAGGTTGGGGCGATCCCGGTGATCCTGGGAGAGCAGGTCCAGCTGCCCTACCACGATGTGATCCGGTGGAACGAGGCAGCCTTAATCATACCAAAGCCACGTATCACGGAAGTGCACTTTCTCCTGCGGAGTATTTCCGACAACGACCTCCTGGCCATGAGGAGGCAAGGACGCTTCCTGTGGGAGACCTACTTTTCCACCTCGGACAGCATCTTCAGCACGGTTCTAGCCATCATAAGGACTCGAATCCAAATCCCGGCCGTCCCCATCCGGGAGGAGGCTGCGGTGGAGATCCCCCACCGGTCCGGAAAGGCTGCTGGCACAGACCCCAACATGGCCGACAACGGGGACTTAGACTTGGGGCCGGTGGAGACGGAGCCGCCCTACTCCTCGCCCAAATACCTGCGCAATTTTACCCTCACTGCCATGGATATTTACAGAAACTGGAACTCGGCCCCCGGCCCTTTCCACCTTTTCCCCCACACACCCTTTGACCCTGTCCTGCCGTCGGAAGCCAAGTTCCTCGGATCTGGGACCGGGTTCCGGCCCATCGGAGGAGGAGCTGGCGGCTCCGGGAAGGAGTTCCAAGCCGCGCTGGGAGGCAACGTCCCCAGGGAACAGTTCACCGTCGTCATGTTGACCTACGAGCGAGAGGAAGTTCTCATGAACTCCCTAGAGAGGCTCAACGGCCTCCCCTACTTAAACAAAGTGGTGGTGGTCTGGAACTCTCCCAAGCTGCCGTCAGAGGACCTCCTGTGGCCGGACATCGGCGTCCCAATTGTGGTAAGAGCAGTTGGAAATATTTGGCTTCTTCTGCCTCTCTCCAATGAGAGAAATGGAGAGGCTTCGGAATTCTTTTGTTGCAACGTGGAGCGTTGAGGCTTGTGCGTTATGTTTTTAGATGCACCATAAAAAAAAGAAATAAATTCTGGTTTAGATTCTTTCAAATACTTGCAGTGGGCAGTGTGTGTGTGTGTGTGAGTGTGAGTGAGAGAGAGAGAGAGAGAGAGAGAGAAAGTGTGTGTGTGTGTGTGTGTGTGTGTGTGTGTGAGAGAGAGAGAGAGAGAGAGAAGGAACTGGTTGCCTGATTCTACCACTGCCCCCTTTCTGCCAGCGTAGTCTCAGAATCCAGCTCTGTATGCAAATATTGTAAAAGTACCTACAATCTTATCCTCTGGGCATGTCTTTGCATGGCTTGGAGCAAAGCAGACTCCAAGTTCCTCGTGCGAATCCTCAATGATGTCAGCATCCGAGGAGTCCCAAAGTCCAGGCAGCAAGTTCAGAGTGGAGAAGACATCAGAAGGCAGCCCTGTTTAAGGAAGCTTTTAATGTTTAATAGATTATTGTATTTTATTATTCTGTTGCAAGCTGCCCAGAGTGGCTGGGGAAACCCAGCCAGATGGGCGGGGTATAAATAATAAATTATTATTATTATTATTATTATTACAGTGGTACCTCTGGATGTGAACGGAATCCGTTCCGGAGCCCCATTCGCATCCTGAGTAGAACGCAACCCGCGACTGCACGTCTGCATGCGCATGGGTCGTGATTTGCCACTTCTGCGCATGCGCATGACATTATTTTGAGCGTCTGCACATGCATGAGCGGCAAAACCCAGAAGTAACGCGTTCCGTTACTTCCAGGTCGCAGCGGAGCGTAACCTGAAAACGCTCAACCTGAAGCATATTTAACCCAAGGTGGTGCTGTGGGTTAAACCACAGGGTGAGCTCCCGTTGCTCGGTCCCTGCTCCTGTCAACCTAGCAGTTCAACAGCACGTCAAAGTGCAAGTAGATAAATAGGTACCACTCTGGCGGGAAGATAAATGGCGTTTCTGTGCGCTGCTCTGGTTCGCCAGAAGCGGCTTAGTCCTGCTGGCCACATGACCCGGAAGCTGTACGCCGGCTCCCTCGGCCAATAAAGCGAGATGAGCGCCACAACCCCAGAGTCGGCCACGACTGGACCTAATGGTCAGGTGTCCCTTTACCTTTTATGACTGTATTATATTTGTAGGCTGTTTGGCCAAAGGGTAGTAATGGTTCGAGTCCAAGTTGCTCTGCAGCTAAAGGAGCAGAGGTAATAGCAAGGGCTCCTTAGAACTGATCATGTTTCCAGGAAAGATGGCTTTATTACCATCCACTAGCAGCTTCTCTCATGGCTAGCTACTAGACTGATACAACCTTGGTTGTCCAAGGGAGATGGAGATGAGCCAATCTTGTCCCTTGAGTGTCTGGTCACCTGCTGGCCTTCAGGGCAGTGGCTACTTTAGCTTGGCGTTGCAGAAGTTCACCCTCTCCCTTTCGTATCCCTGAAGGAGTCTTGACTTGCTTCTTTATTGTCCAAAGGAGAATGTACATCCTTACATGGGTAACATCTCAACATGTTCAGTCCGCAAGCAGAGAACTTGTGGGAAATGTATGTTTTGCCTTTAAAGCCTGAACGCTGTGTGGAAGATGATTTTAGTTTAATAGTTTCGGTTGAAGGAATGCTGCTGTTGAAAATAAGTCCTCTCCTTCCACAAGTGCCAGGGTGCTGGCGGTGCTTTTTATAGGGCGGAATAAAAGTGAGCTATTGCGGCCCATGTTTCTTCCATCCTCTGAAGGAAGGGCGCTTCTCTGTGCTCCTCAGATACTAGTTTGCTACACCATACAACTTCCTTACGGCCCCTAAAACAGAGTTACGGCTCCCTTGCAGTCTGGACTTTGCAGTAATTGTGAGGCCTACCAGAATTGTGAAGGGATGAAGTCATCTGCTGCGGGTGCCATTAATGTACTTTTTCAAAGAGACCCATCAACAAACAAGAGTAGCAAAATGGTCCTAAATGGACTGAGGCTGTGGCACAAAAGGACAAAGCGATATGATTTAAATTACATGTCTTAAAAGTGTCTCATTTGCTTCCCTTGAGTTGCTTCTTGGTCTGGGCATTTTACATGCAAGATAAAGAGAGAGAGAGAGAGAGCATGTTCAAATGCAGAACATTTCATAGCTCGCTAAAAGCTTTTTTTAAAAAGAAGAAAAATAAACAAATTTGAACAATTGTGTGCTGTCACACTGGGGTAGAGTGGAACACAAACAGCTACTTGTTTCCTACCCTAGCAAGACTTCTTTCAAAAATATCTTGTCTGGAGCACTTTTCTGTTTTTTTAAATATATACTGTGGGTTGTTTTTCTGCCGTTCTAGCCAGTCAACTGTTTCTCCTTTTGAATTGTGCCATTTTTGATACGTTTGACGACTGAGCCTCACAACTTGATCTGGGGTTCGTGCAGATATTGGGGTTAGCTGTGGATGTGAGGCAAGTGTGCACCTGTGAAAATGTTTGTGGCTTGTGCACGGGTGATTCACATCCAAGAGCTAATCCCTCTGTGGATGGAAAAAGTGAGCATTTGGATGCAGATGTGAGTTGTGTTTTCACTGAAGGTGACACAGTGGAGGCCAGAGGGAATTCAGTGGGTATTTTGACAACTGCCCCATTTCCCCTGACACCAGTTTGGGCCGGGGTATTTGGTGGGATTTTGGGGGGCTTGTACCCTGGCCTATCCTCAGCCAGCCTAAAGTCTCTTGTGAATATGGACACAGTGGTCTAAACCACTGAGCCTCTTGGGCTTGCCAATCAGAAGGTCAGCGGTTCAAATCCCCCCAGCGGAGTGAGCTCCCGTTGCTCTGTCCCTGCTCCTGCCAACCTAGCAATTCGAAAGCACAAAGTGCAAGTAGATAAATAGGTACCGCTCCAGCAGGAAGGTAAACAGCGTTTCAGTGCGCTCTGGTTTCCGGCACGGTGTTCTGTTGCTCCAAAAGCAGTTTAGTCCTGCTGGCCACATGACCTGGAAAACTGTCTGTGGACAAACGCTATCTCCCTTGGCCTGAAAGTGAGATGAGCGCTGCAACCCCAGAGTCGCCTTTGACTGGACTTTACCATCCAGCGGTCATTTACCTTACCTTTGTCTTTATGGAGGGACGCAGGTGGCACTGTGGGTTAAACCACAGAGCCTAGGACTTGGCAATCAGAAAGTCAGCGATTCGAATCCCCAAGACGGGGTGAGCTCCCGTTGCTCGGTCCCTGCTCCTTCCAACCTAGCAGTTCGAAAGCACGTCAGAGTGCAAGTAGATAAATAGGTACCGCTCCAGCGGGAAGGTAAACGGCATTTCCGTGCACTGTTCTGGTTCGCCAGAAGCGGCTTAGTCATGCTGGCCACATGACCCGGAAGCTGTACACCGGCTCCCTCGGCCAGTAAAGCGAGATGAGCACCGCAACCCCAGAGTCGGCCACGACTGGACCTAATGGTCAGGAGTCCCTTTACCTTTTGCCTTTATGAAGAGTTATAACACTAAAAGAAAAAAGAAAACCCAGAAAACAGATCCAGAGTTTCCAAAAGCAGAGGAAGGTGGTATTTTGAAGTAGAAGGTTCTTCCATGAGACTGGGGCACAGAGACTGGCTCCCATTTTGACTTTCGGGATCTGAGCACCGCATGAAATGAACTTATTCTTAATATTTCATCTTATTGTTTCTGACTAGTAAATCACACTGCTCACAGGCAAGAGTGAATGAAAAGATTATCTTTCGTCCAGGAGCAGCAAAATGAGTTACAATTGCTCATGTCACTGTGAAATGAACATTCACATTAGTTCTGCTGCGTCTTTTGCTCTTTTTTAAAACAAAATCCTTGAAATAATGCCTACCTGAAATAAAATTAACTCCTTCGTCGCTTTTGCAGAATGGCAGCCAGACGGGGGCTTCTTGGGCACAATGTACATAAAAATGAGCAGGTCTCTTAACAACCCGGCAGATCTTCCCCAAATTAGTCCACCTCTGACTACAACCCTGAATTTGCTCTGATTAGAGGAATATTAATGGAAACTTGTTTATTTGCAAGTTTCAGCTTGCCCCATTTTAACTGGCAATAGTTCATTAAAGGCAGAGTACATATAACCTGTGGGATAAAATCTCTAGTGAAAATAGATGGAGCCCAACTGCATTTTTTAAAAACGAAAATGAGAAATACGATAAAACTGCTGTCGGCTTCTGTGGTCCTTGTTTGATTGACTTCTGTCTGATGTGTACCAGTTCATCCTCCAAGGCTGCAAGAAGCAGGAATAGGAGTTTGTAACTTGTGATGTACATGATTGGGAGTTGAAAGCCCTCACAGGATTTTCAGGGTGTAAGGCATACGTTTCTGCAAGGAAGCCATAATTAGCTGCTTAAAGAATCTGCAAGCCCCTCTTAGGCTCCCTATGCCAAACAGCAGTGCCCAGTCAGTCTTGCACTGGGATTTTTGTTGAGACAGAGACAGGGGTCTCTGCAGAATCTTTCCACACATTTCCCTGTGTGGCTAGATCTGCTTGGAAACCCAGCCTTTTGACAGCCTGGCACTCCTAAAAAAATGTTTTGCTGTTGGTGACACAAGGTTATGTACTTTGTACTATGAATCTGTGGAACTGCAGGGAAGCTGCAACTGCCCACCAGGAGAAAGTTGGCTTTCGCTGATGTTTTAAAAGGCAACTTTATATTCTTAGGGATGTGAAATGCATTTGGCACTATGTGAGTAATGACTGGTGAGACCTTTGAAGTCAGGGTCTTGCTGACTTACCTTGGGGTATGCAAGAGTCGTATAAGGTACAGTGGTACCTTGGATCTCAAACTTAATCCGTTCCAAAACCAAAGCGTTCCAAAACCAAGGTGCGCTTTCCCATAGAAAGTAATGCAAAATGGATCAATCCGTTCCAGACTTTTAAAAACAACCCCTAAACCAGCAATTTAACATGAATTTTACTATCTAATGATATCTCATTAGATATCTAATTTTACTATCTAATGAGACCATTAATAGATTTATTATCTAATGGGACCCGTGTGGCGCTGTGGGTTAAACCACAGAGCCTAGGACTTGCCAATCACAAGGTCGGCGGTTCGAATCCCCGCAACGGGGTGAGCTCCCATTGCTCGGTCCCTGCTCCTGCCAACCTAGTAGTTCGAAAGCACGTCAAAGTGCAAGTAGATAAACAGGTACTGCTCCGGCGGGAAGGTAAACGGCGTTTCCGTGCGCTGCTCTGGTTCGCCAGAAGGGGCTTAGTCATGCTGGCCACATGACCTAGAAGCTGTACACTGGCTCCTTCGGCCAATAAAGCGAGATGAGTGCCACAACCCCAGAGTCGGCCACGACTGGGGTCCCTTTATCTTTACCTTTAATGAGACCATTGATTCGTAAAATGAAAGCAATAAACAATGTACTGCAGTCACACAATCGAACAATAAGTAGCTGAACTGGGTTCCATAGTTCCACAGTGGTATCTGAAGAAGTGTGCATGCACACGAAAGCTTATACCACGAACAAACTTAGTTGGTCTCTAAGGTGCTACTGGACTATATATATATATATATATATATATATGCAGGTTTTGGTGTCTTCGGGTGTCTTCCCGTGTAAGAGTCGGGGTGTCTGGGCGACGTTTCGACGAGGTCTCACTCGTCATCTTCAGGCTGGTGCTTTCGGCTTCTTGTTACTGGAACAGAGCAGAAAATCATGGAAGCCATCGAGATAGAGAAACACCCTCACAACATGAACAAGCGTGACGACACGTCCCGCCTGCCAGACATCTGGAGATTAGCCCTCCCCACAAAAACCGACACCAGAACCAGAGGCACACAGAACGCCGTCACCAATCAACCACACCAGACCCAAACCCAGACCCTCTCCACAGACATATTACAGACTCCATCCAGTAGCCAAACTATAGTGGCACCTCCGGATGCTGCACCCCCCTGCAATCCCTACACAGATCTGGCTGGCACAAGGCACAAAATCACAGCTCGCCCCTATACACGAAGCCAAGCCAGAGCACAACTAAATGCAGCACAGCCATCTTCTCAGAAAAACTCTTCACAAGCTCAAGAGGTCAAGACACGAAAGCTTTAGCAACTAATCTACACTTAATGACCCACCCAGTGGTATTCAGAATATCACTCATGAAATCTCTCAAGATATCCCTCAAGTAATTAAGGAACAAAAGAAGAAAAGGCACACTAATCTAGGAACTTCCTCTCTGCCTAGAACGTTGGAGGCTATACACCACACCCCTCAACAGTATTTATAGGAACTCAAACACCAGATTCTGCTCTGTTCCAGTAACAAGAAGCCGAAAGCACCAGCCTGAAGATGACGAGTGAGACCTCGTCGAAACGTCGCCCAGACACCCCGACTCTTACACGGGAAGACACCCGAAGACACCAAAACCTGCATTCCTGTACCCGTGAAAATCTACGAAAGCATATATATATATATATTTGCTTTCGTAGATTTTCACGGGTACAGGAATGCAGGTTTTGGTGTCTTCGGGTGTCTTCCCGTGTAAGAGTCGGGGTGTCTGGGCGACGTTTCGACGAGGTCTCACTCGTCATCTTCAGGCTGGTGCTTTCGGCTTCTTGTTACTGGAACAGAGCAGAATCAACAGTATTTATAGGAACTCAAACACCAGATTCTGCTCTGTTCCAGTAACAAGAAGCCGAAAGCACCAGCCTGAAGATGACGAGTGAGACCTCGTCGAAACGTCGCCCAGACACCCCGACTCTTACACGGGAAGACACCCGAAGACACCAAAACCTGCATATATATATACACACACACACACACACACACACACACACACACACACCTCGGGTTACATACGCTTCAGGTTACATACGCTTCAGGTTACAGACTCCACTAACCCACAAATAGTGCTTCAGGTTAAGAACTTTGCTTCAGGATAAGAACAGAAATCAGGCTCCGGCGGCGCGGCAGCTGCAGGAGGCCCCATTAGCTAAAGTGGTGCTTCAGGTTAAGAACAGTTTCCGGTTAAGTCCGGACCTCCGGAATGAATTAAGTACTAAACCTGAGGTACCACTGTATATATATTTGGGTTCCACATTAAGACCTCAGCGTAACACTCCAAATGGAAGTGTGGCACTCAAAATGGAGCACGTTTGGCTTCCGAAAAAAGTTTGCAAACTGGTACACTTTTGGGTTTGCAGTGTTTGGGTTCCAAGTTGTTTGAGTACCAAGGCGTTTGAGAACCAAGGTACCACTGCAGATCAGCATTGTTATGCCAATGTTGCAGGTAGATGAACTGAGGCTGAGACAATAGTGGCACTCGAAGACAGCTGTGGGGTTCATTGCAGAGCTGAAATTGAAACAAGGGGCTCCTTTATTTACAGCTGAATTCACTCCTAGCCACACCAGCAAGTAGTTCAAAATAAGAGAACACATGGAAATCCATTTAACTTGGATCATTTTATGCGGGCCACCAAACTGGGGCAGAGTTTTTACTTTTCTTGTACATGAACAAGCCTTCTTGTTCTTCCCATTCATTAATCCTGAGCAAATTGGGCTGGAAAATTCCAGGCGTCTGCCCGTATGCTTTTAGAACTTGAAGTTGGAGTCTGAAAACGAAACATACCGTATTTTTCGCTCTATAACACGCACCCGACCATAACACGCACATAGTTTTTAGAGGAGGGAAATCCGTAGGCATGCCACCCGTAGGCATTCCCTCCATTACACACACAAACATTTCCCCTTACTTTCTAGGAGGAAAAAAGTGAGCGTTATGGTGCAAAAAATACGGTATTCCCTTTCTATAACACGGGCATGCAAATGTGTGTGTGTTTGTGTTTTTTCTTTCATTTCTTGTTATTAATTTATTGCAAGCTACTTAGTACAAGGAGCTGGGGGTTGGGGAAGTTTTCCCCCCACCTTCTAATTAAGGATGGAGGGGGCGGGAGAGAACCGCCGCCATTTAAAAATTGCTTTTTTCTATTAACACCAAAACAATTTCAAGCATCGTAAGACCACCAGGTGCAGAGCAGTGATAATGCGACTGTGACAAAGTGATTGCTGATCAAAGCACCGAAAGCAGACGGCTAATGAACTCCAACAAATTACAGCGTAATGAGGAGAATACCTTGTGCATCGCGAAGAAGTCATAGTCTCCAAAGCTATAGAGAACCCAATACGCATAAACTACGAACTGGAGCACAGACTCCCCCTTTTTCGCTTCTCCTGGGGGGAGGAGGAAAGGGAGCAGGAAAGGGGTTAGTCCAACCTTCGATTTGCTGGTGTAACTGAGTTACCGTGTCATGAAATGATGCATGTCTAAAAAGTGTGTCGCCAACGTGAACATTTTGCAAAGTTCTGATCTGGTTCAACTGTCTGCAATGCAGGAATATGCCAATTTACTTTTTTCACTGGGTTTGCAAATCCCTATTGATAGTTGTCGGCTGAGTAATCTGGTGCCAAGATATCACTTGATGAACTTCCACGTGCAAACAAGCTTTCTGGGCAGTGCCAGTTTTAAGTATAAGCTAAACAAGCTATAGCTTAGGGCCCTACTCTCTTGGGAGCCCCCAAAAAATTTAAAGGGGAAAAAACCCTGGATGTACATTTCCAAAATATAAGATAAAAAACAAATAGAATAAAACGTATATACAGCAACAGTGTTTTGTGTTGTGTAGGCTCCTATGATGAAAGCCTGCTCCCTAAAATATCACTGGTTTGCTCATTTCTATATATACGGTAAGGGACGTGGGTGGCGCTGTGGGTTAAACCACAGAGCCTAGGACTTGCCGATCAGAAGGTCGGCGGTTCAAATCCCTGCAACGGGGTGAGCTCCCGTTGCTCGGTCCCTGCTCCTGCCCACCTAGCAGTTCGAAAGCACGTCAAATTGCAAGTAGATAAATAGGTACCGCTCTGGCGGGAAGGTAAACGGCATTTCCGTGCACTGCTCTGGTTCGCCAGAAGCGGCTTAGTCATGCTGGCCACATGACCCGGAGGCTGTACGCCGGCTCCCTTGGCCAGTAAAGCGAGATGAGCGCCGCAACCCCAGAGTCGTCTGCGACTGGACCTAATGGTCAGGGGTCCCTTTACCTTTATATATAGGGTGCCTAAATTCTGCATGGACTGGTTGCAGGGCAACATGTGCAAATGGCTTTAGATACCTATTAGGTCCATCAATTACCATATAGCATATATTCAACAACAAAAAACAGCGACAATTTGTTGTTGACAGAGGACAGCTGGACATATAAAGGGCCCCATTGCCTTTAGTAGCTCAGGGCCTCATCAAACCTAAATCTGGCCCTGTTTGTGGGGTAGGAATGGAAGGATTTACACCAGGCATCCCCAACCTTTGGCCCTCCAGGGGTTTTGGCCTACAACTCCCATGATCCCTAGCTAATAGGGCCAGTGGTCAGGGATGATGGGAATTGTAGTCCAAAACATCTGGAGGGCCGAAGGTTGGGGATGCCTGGTTTACACCTTCCGCCCCTCTGGCCTTGTGTAATCCAGCGCTGTCTTCCAAACCTCCAAAAGGGCATGATCTTCCAGTGTGGCAATGCTCTCGTTTTCTCCAGCCTGATCTTCGTTATGAGAACTTGGAAGGAAGTGGCAGGTTGGATTTGGAGAGAGAGAGAAATAATTTTGCTGTTATTTGTTTTTGTTTTTTTTTAAGGAAAGGGAGCCAGCTTTGCCCATACTCAGAATTCTCCTCCACGGAACATAAAATGCTTGTTTTTGGAAATGGCAATTATGACGCATCCTCAAAGCAGAGGGATGCCAAACAGCTGCAACGGTTTTAACGATAGCAATTGATTTTTTTTTTAATATAAAAAAATCTCACCCCCCCTTTTTTTTTACATGCTCAGGAAACGTACTTGGCTATCTCTTCAGCCAGGAGAGGAGCCTGTAATTGGTGTGATAGGATAAGTGGCTTCTAGTGCGCTGCCTTTCCATCTAGCTTCCAGGGATCTCCAGGCAGGCATGCAATATCTAGGCCGGGGGACGGACGGACGGACGGACAATTCTCCTCTTGCCTGTAACCAGTTACTGATAGGCAGTGCCCAAGCTGGAAAAAGGCAGAGCCCAAGACAAACGTGTCCTGGGTCATTTAAACTGGGGTTTTTAAAAAATGCCCAGCTGCTCTAGTTTCCACTGGGCATCTTGGATATTAATTAGAATTGGGGGGGGCAGTGGCGTAGCGTGGGTTGTCAGCACCCGGGGCAAGGCAAGTAATTTGCGCCCCCTAACCCGTGGATTTGTGCCCCCTAACCCGTGGATTTGCGCCCCCTAACCCCCAGATGTTGCGCCCGGTGCGGCCGGCCCCCCTGCACCCCCACGCTACGCCACTGGGGGGGGCATCCTGCTGCTCCGCTCATTATCGGTGGAGATTTCAACGCACGCATGGGTGCAAATGATGACAGCTTATACATCCTCTACAACCAGTTTCTGGACTCTGACATCTATTTAGATACAGGCACTGGCCACCTTTCTAAATGTCTTAGATGCAACTACCCAGGGCTTTGCTCAGCCCAGGCCGCAAAGTGGAGGGACCTGCTTGTTATGTACTGAAGTTCTCACCCTGGGCCAGCAGGGGGATACTGTAGATAGTTTTCACTCAGGTCCACATATGCAAATAAGGAATTGGATAGTTACAGAAAGTTGTTGCTGTTGCATTGTACTGGAGCTTTATATAAGCAGGCTTGCTGAACCCTTCAGTTCAGTTCTGTTCTGGCCTGTGAATAAACAAGAGCTGTTTGAAGAATCGCTGTGTCGTCTGATATGTTCACTCACGACTTAACACTGCTGATATTACAGTGGTGCCCCGCAAGACGAATGCCTCGCAAGACGGAAAACCCGCTAGATGAAAGGGTTTTCCATTTTTGAGCTGCTTCACAAGACGATTTCCCCTATGGGCTTGCTTTGCAAGACGAAAACGTCTTGCGAGTGTTCCGATTTTCCCCCGCTTCCCCCCTTTTTCTAAGCCGCTAAGCCGCTAATAGCCTTTTAGCCGCTAATCCGCTAAGCCTTTAATAGCCGCTAATAGCGCTAATCCGCTAAGCCGCTAATAGGGTTGCTTTGCAAGACGAAAAAACCGCTAGACGAAGAGACTCGCGGAACGGATTAATTTCGTCTTGTGAGGCACCACTGTAAATGACAATATAGAGGGGGATCACCCTGGGGAATACACTCACTTCACCAAGTTTGATGGTAGTGTCATAGATTATATCCTAATCTCAAGATTTGCATACAAGTTTGTCACGGAGTTCCAAGTGGGCTATAACATTGAAAGCGACCACTTACCCTTAACTCTGGCTCTTGCAGGTCCGCTCCTCAACAATTCTATAGTAAAACTGCAATATATCCCTAATGCAAATCTTGGCATATCCGCAGCTAAAAGAATGAAACTAAAGGACATCAAGGGGGGGGGAGGTATTTAAACAAACGTTTGTAAAAACAACAAGCAACAACAACAATCAGAAGTATTTCTATTGGGCCGTCTATTAGGCATAATAGATTCAGACACCGCAAATGAAAGTAAAAGAATATTCATTTGCACAACATCTGCAACAAGAATACTAATTGCAAAAAGCTGGAAAAGTGAAACAGTACCAACGAAAAAAGAGTGGCAAGAGAGATCATTTGATTACCTTGAGTTGGCAAAAATGACGGATGCAGTTAGGGGACAGTCTCAACAAAAATTTCAAAAAAGAGAGGGGAAAGAGGTTATTTTTTTTAAAAAAAAACCAGTGCCCTCAAATTAAAACCTGGACTTGCTTCAAATAATTTTTGCAAAACAAAATACAGTTTACAAATACAACATATGGAGAGGGGTAGAAAAGACGAAATGAGAAAGATACAGTTCAACAAGTGTAAAATCAGACCAGCATTGAGGAGGAAGGAAGTCTATTAGAATAGAATAAGAACTAACCATGGCTAACATAAGTTCGTGTGCAGATACTTGCGGATTTATGAATATATGTTTTTCATTTATCTTGTGTTTTCTATTATAGTTTGTTTTCTAAGTGTCGTGTGTGTGTGTGTGTGTGCTGTAGTAATAAGTTAATAAAAAGCATTTACCAAAAATAAAAAAATAGAATTCTCAGACTTACGCTGATCTGTTCAGAAGTAAGCCCCGCCGAATTTGGTGGGGTTACTCTCATTTATATAGAGGGTTGCTTTTGTACAGCAAACCGAAACAGCCACTGTCCTGGAAAGCAAGTAAAACTTGGTAGTGAAATTTAGATAACAAAATCATTTGTATTGTAAAACAGCTAATAAAAAGAAGTAAAATAAAAAACCCCGAAACATCACAAAAGGAGGGCTGGGAAGTCAAGAAGATTTTTTTTGTTGGGACAGAAAAACAACTGTATATGACGATGAATGTTTCAGAATATTTTTGTAGATTTAATAAAAATGTTTTTGAAAGCAAGCAAGCAAGCAAAAGTTAATACAGAGAGCATGAGGGACACTACGGTCTCTTAGGCACAAGGTGTTGGGAATGATGATGAAGATGGAGACTTAATTTTAATCTGTTGCCTGTTCTGCACCCTAAGGCCCAAGGGGCCTTACAACGATTTAAAATATGGCATTAAAAGAGCAGTTTTAAAAACTGACCGTCACAAGAAATAGGGTGGGTCCTAAAAACAGACTTCTGGAATGTCTAAAGTCGAGGGTGAAGATTTGAAACATTGAGGGAATGTCTCTGTAAATAGATCCATCTTCAAAAGCTAGAGGGATGTTGCTATAGAGGGAGCCAGTAAGAGTGTGGCTTAAAGTTAAAGGGACCCCTGACCATTAGGTCCAGTCGTGCCCGACTCTGGGGTTGCGGCGCTCATCTCGCTTTACTGGCCAAGGGAGCCAGCGTACAGCTTCCGGCTCATATGGCCAGCATGACTAAACCGCTTCTGGCGAACCAGAGCAGCACACAGAAACGTCGTTTACCTTCCCGCCAGAGTGGTACCTATTTATCTACTTGCACTTTGATGTGCTTTCGAACTGCTAGGTTGGAAGGAGCAGGGACTGAGCAACGGGAGCTCACCCCATCGTGGGGATTCAAACCACTGACCTTCTGACCGGCAAGCCCTAGGCTCTGTGGTTTAACCCACAGCGCTAACCACGTCCCTTAGGAAAAGCCAACTCATGAGTCCAAGGCTGAAGCAAGATTTGAACAAGGGTCTTCTTCTCAGTTCCCACCAGCTCATTCCAATATATGACCCCCATCACTTTCTGATTGAATGTAAAACTTTGATCCCCCCCCCCACGGGGAAAATGTGAACGGATGTTGTTCATGTGACGCAGTACAGAGGGCTGTGACCCCCTGCCTTGCTGGGGGTTGGAGCAGAGAAGAGATTTCCAGCCGGTCAACCGCATTCGACAGACAGATCCCCTGGTGTTCTTGGTTGATCGTGGGATCATTATTGATTGCAAGAGTAAAAAAGCAGCAGTATGAATATCTCTGCCCCCTTCTTCTCCCCTTCTTCTCCCCGATGCTTTTCAACATCTTTATGCGCCCCCTCGCCCAGCTTGTTCGGAGTTTTGGGCTGGGTTGTCATCAGTATGCCGATGACACCCAACTCTATCTGTTGATGGATGGCCATCCTGACTCGGCCCCAGACACACTGATCAGATGCTTGGAAGCTGTGGCTGGATGGTTACGTGGGAGCCGGTTGAAGCTAAATCCTTCGAAGACAGAGGTCCTGTGGCTGGGACGGGGCGATATGGGATTGGGGGGGCAACTCCCATCTCTTGCGGGGGCGCAATTAGTGCCAGCACCGTCCGTTAAGAGTTTGGGTGTAATCTTCGACACCTCCCTTTCCATGGAGGCGCAGATTGCAGCTATAACAAAGGCGGCATTTTTCCATCTCCGCCAAGCTAAGCAGTTGGCTCCTTACCTCTCTCGCCCTGACCTAGCCACTGTGATCCACGCGACGGTCACCTCCAGACTGGATTATTGTAACTCGCTCTACGTGGGGCTGCCCTTGAGACTGACCCAGAAACTCCAGCGGGTGCAGAATGCTGCAGCGAGACTCCTTACGAGGTCTTCGCTGCGAGATCACATTCACCCGGTGCTATACCAGCTGCACTGGCTCCCGGTGGAGTACAGGATCAGGTTTAAGGTGCTGGTTTTAACCTTTAAAGCCCTATATGGCCTAGGACCCTCGTACCTACGGGACCGCCTCTCCTGGTATGCCCCACAGAGAAACCTACGGTCTTCAAATAAAAACATCTTGAAGGTCCCAGGCCACAGAGAAGTTAGGCTGGCCTCAACTAGAGCCAGGGCTTTTTCGGCTGTGGCTCCGATCTGGTGGAACACTCTGTCACAAGAGACCAGGGCCCTGCGGGACTTGACATCCTTCCGCAGGGCCTGCAAGACAGAGCTGTTCCACCAGGCCTTTGGCCAGGGCACAGCCTGACTCCCTCCCTCGGCAATCTTCGCAGAGCTCTGGCCCAATGGTTGCTAGTGGCTTGAATTAATTAATTTTTATAATGAATGATTTTAGAATGTTGTTTATGTTGTACCTTTGTACTGTTTTATTGTTGTTAGCCGCCCTGAGCCCGGCTTCGGCTGGGGAGGGCGGGATATAAATAAAATTTATTATTATTATTATTCTTACTCGCTCTGTCCCTCCACTGTGTAAAGTGGTCACTTTTTTGGCGTTTTGGAGTTTGAGGTGAGCGGCGTGTGTCATTCGCCCTGAAGAATAGCTATGCAATCCTCAGCCTGAAAAAGCTCAACTCTGATCTCCCCCAAAATTCTGGTCAATCCTCAATGACAGTGGGTAGATCACTGCCAGTTTTTTTGTACTGGGAGTAGATCACATTCTGTCGGGAGTTGGACGGGCCTGGAGCGGAGGATCCTTTGGGTCTCTTCCAACCTACAGCTTGTGTGATCCATTCACAGGTCACCACCAGCCCAGTCGAAAGACCTTCTCTGCCAAGAAGCTGTGCATATTAAACTAGGATAATTTGGAGAATGGAAATGAAGTAATTACCAGGGTTTGGAAAAGGGAGGCAAATGTGTTGCAAATTGCCTTTCCTTTATGAAACACCCTCGTGTTCATCCGGCCAATTAGTCATTTTTCTCTCATTTAGCCCAAGTAACAAATATGGTACTTCCAAAGTCTGGCAGTAACATCAAAAATTGCTCCTTTTCCTACCAGCTCCCAAATGGATTATTATTATTATTATTATTAGTTGTTGTTGTTGTTGTTGTTGTTGTTGTTGTTGTTGTTGTATTTATATCCTGCCCATCTGGCTGGGTTTCCCCCGCGACTCTGGGCAGCTTACAGCATATCTTTAATTTTTTACTTTCATTTATGCAATTTTAACAGCTTTTATACACGCATCGCACGGTATCCATCACTTGTCTCTCTTCCCAAGACATCCCAATCCATCTTCTCTGTGGCATTCTAGGGAAATATTGATCTGTTGCATATCCTGATATTTCACCCATTATCATTTCAAGTCTTCCTTTTTGATGTTATCTGCTGCTCATATGTTAACTCCTACTTGTAGGTTAAATTGTATATTATACCCTCTCTAATATAATCTCCAAAGCACCTCCGCTCTTTTCTTATCTTTAACTTATCCTTATTCCTTAGTTTCACTGT
This sequence comes from Podarcis vaucheri, assembly GCF_965113315.1. NCBI lineage: Eukaryota > Metazoa > Chordata > Lepidosauria > Squamata > Lacertidae > Podarcis > Podarcis vaucheri. The sequence goes on from NC_138761.1 coordinate 4,797,319, forward strand.
TGTGGTTACTAATTCTATGTATTCTATCAATTTGTTCTGCCAGATTTCCTTTGTGGGTCTCTCTTCTTCTACATTTTGTCACTATACTGTTCTAGCTGCAGCGGTTAAATACAGAAAGATACTGAGTGCCATTTTTTGGAATGTCATCACCTATTATCCCTAGTAGGAAGGCATCTGGTATTTTGGGAAATGTGAGTTTTAAAATCTTTTTTTAAATTCTGTGTGGCTTGCAGCCTATCCAAAAACAAAATAAGAACTTCAAGCGTTAAAAAACCTCCTGATACAGGCAGGTTTACAAAGAAAAGGAATCAAACATTTTACTCTCTTTTTTTGCATTTTATTGCATCTTTACACCCATGAATAATGCAGAGAGTAATATACAGGGACATAGCTGTCAACCGTCCCTTATTTGGCGGGAAAGTCCCTTATCCCAGCGCCGTGTCCCGCTGCTGTCCCTTATTGATGATGTCCCTTAAATTTCCCGGGTTTCAAAGGAAGCAGCTCCTCTCCCTCCCTCCCTGCCAGCCAGGGAGGAGGGAGGCTACAACTGTGTTGCTTGGCTGCGTTGCTCACCCAATAAGGAGTCTGAGAACGACTGGGGGGGGTGGAGCTTGCATGCCTTGTGCCGATCAAATCGGCCACGTTGCCTGGGGACTCGCCTTTGCTCAGCACATCCCAGTGGAGAGGTGACAGTGGTTTGCCTTGCTGCAGAGAGACATGGGGGAATGATTAATGGACTTCAATGTCTGTACACTAATGCACAAAGCATGGGAAATAAACAAGATGAGCTTGAGCTCTTGGTACAGCAAACTAAATATGACATAATAGGCATCACTGAAACCTGGTGGGATAAGTCCCACGATTGGAATGTAATAATGGGAGGATACAATCTATTTCAGAGAAACAGGCCAGACAAGAAAGGAGGAGGAGTGGCGTTATATGTCAGGGATGTGTATACCTGTGAAGAGATCCAAGATTTAGAACCTCAAAGCCAAAGTGAGAGCATTTGGGTCAAAATTAAGGGAGAGAAGAATAACAGTGACCTCATTGTGGGAGTTTACTATAGATCCCCAAGCCAAACAGAGGACATAGATGATGCCTTCCTGGAACAGATGGCCAAGCATGCAAAAAGAAGGGAGATAGTAGTAATGGGGGACTTCAATTACCCAGATATTTGTTGGATGTCAAACTCAGCCAAGAGCATAAGGTCAATCAGATTCCTCACTGGCCTTGCAGACAACTTCATTGTCCAGAAAGTGGGAGAAGCAACAAGAGGAACAGCCATTTTAGATCTGGTCCTAACCAATGTTGATGACCTGGTTAGTGGGGTAGAAGTGGAAGGATCATTAGGCGCGAGTGATCATGCTCTTCTGAAGTTTACTATACAGCGGAAAGGAGCAGCCAAGCATACTAGGACTCAATTTCTTGACTTTAAGAAAGCCGACTTCATAAAACTTAGGAAAGTTCTGGGTGAGATCCCATGGACAGTAATACTAAAAGGAAAGGGAGTTCATGATGGCTGGGAGTTTGTTAAGAGGGAGATAGTAAAAGCACAACTTCAGGCAATACCAATGAGACGGAAACATGGAAGGTGCCTAAAGAAGCCAGGGTGGCTATCTAAAGAACTTTTAACTGAATTAAGATTAAAAAAGGATGCGTACAAAAAATGGAAAAAGGGGGAAACCACCAAAGAGGAATTCAAACAAATAGCCAGCACGTGTAGACACAAAGTCAGAAAAGCTAAAGCACAGAATGAACTCAGGCTTGCTAGAGAGGTTAAAAGCAACAAAAAAGGCTTTTATGGGTATGTTCGTAGCAAAAGGAAGAACAAAGAAACAGTGGGGTCACTCAGAGGAGAAGATGGTGAAATGCAAACAGGGGACACAGAAAGGGCTGAACTCCTCAATGCCTTCTTTGCCTCAGTCTTCTCCGATAAAGAAAACAATGCCCGACCTGAAGAATTTGGAGCAAATGATTCAGCAAAGGAAACACAGCCCAGAATAACTAAGGAGATAGTACAAAAATATTTGGCTAGTTTAGATGTATTCAAGTCTCCAGGGCCAGATGAACTGCATCCAAGAGTATTAAAAGAACTGGCAGATGTGATCTCAGAACCACTGGCAGTCATCTTTGAGAATTCCTGGAGAACAGGCGAAGTCCCGGCAGACTGGAGGAGGGCAAATGTTGTCCCTATTTTCAAAAGGGGGAAAAGAGAGGACCCAAATAATTACCGCCCAGTCAGTCTGACATCAATACCAGGGAAGATTCTGGAACAGATCATTAAGCAAACAGTCTGTGAGCACCTAGAAAGGAATGCTGTGATCACCAATAGTCAGCATGGATTTCTGAAAAATAAGTTATGTCAGACTAACCTGATCTCGTTTTTTGACACAATTACAAGCCTGGTAGATGAAGGGAACGCAGTGGATGTAGCCTACCTTGATTTCAGCAAGGCATTTGACAAGGTGCCCCATGATATTCTTGTAAAGAAGCTGGTAAAATGCGGTCTTGACTATGCTACCACTCAGTGGATTTGTAACTGGCTGACTGCCCGAACCCAAAGGGTGCTCATCAATGGTTCCTCTTCATCCTGGAGAAGAGTGACTAGTGGGGTGCCACAGGGTTCTGTCTTGGGCCCGGTCTTATTCAACATCTTTATCAACGACTTGGATGATGGACTCAAGGGCATCCTGATCAAATTTGCAGATGACACCAAACTGGGAGGGGTGGCTAACACCCCAGAGGACAGGATCACACTTCAAAACGACCTTGACAGATTAGAGAACTGAGCCAAAACAAACAAGATGAATTTTAACAGGGAGAAATGTAAAGTATTGCACTTGGGCAAAAAAAATGAGAAGCACAAATACAAGATGGGTGACACCTGGCTTGAGAGCAGTACATGTGAAAAGGATCTAGGAGTCTTGGTTGACCACAAACTTGACATGAGCTAACAGTGTGACGCGGCAGCTAAAAAAGCCAATGCAATTCTGGGCTGCATCAATAGGAGTATAGCATGTAGATCAAGGGAAGTATAGTGCCACTGTATTCTGCTCTGGTCAGACCTCACCTGGAGTACTGTGTCCAGTTCTGGGCACCACAGTTCAAGAAGGACAGTGACAAACTGGAATGTGTCCAGAGGAGGGCAACCAAAATGGTCAAAGGCCTGGAAACGATGCCTTATGAGGAACGGCTAAGGGAGCTGGGCATGTTTAGCCTGGAGAAGAGGAGGTTAAGGGGTGATATGATAGCCATGTTTAAATATATAAAAGGATGTCACATAGAGGAGGGAGAAAGGTTGTTTTCTGCTGCTCCAGAGAAGCGGACACGGAGCAATGGATCCAAACTACAAGAAAGAAGATTCCACCTAAACATTAGGAAGAACTTCCTGACAGTAAGAGCTGTTTGACAGTGGAATTTGCTGCCAAGGAGTGTGGTGGAGTCTCCTACTTTGGAGGTCTTTAAGCAGAGACTTGACAACCATATGTCAGGAGTGCTCTGATGGTGTTTCCTGCTTGGCAGGGGGTTGGACTCGATGGCCCTTGTGGTCTCTTCCAACTCTAGGATTCTATGATCCTCTTTGCCAGGTTGCTGCGCTGTGGGAACCACCACTTGAGGCTTCATTTGGCTGCTGGGCTGGCTGGGCTTTCTGCCTTTGACTCGGGAGCTGGTTGACTAAAATCCCTTATTTTCGAGGCTGCTGGTCCCTTATTTTCGAGGCTGCTGGTCCCTTATTTCAAATCTGTAAGTTGACAGCTATGCACAGGGACGACTCAGTGATTATTTATTATTGTGATAAGCATGAATTAATATGCAATTCACACATAGTTAATATTACAATTTTAATAAATGTTTAATTTGGCGTTTACCATGAAAATATTGGTGCCATACTTCAGTTTCCAAAACACTCTACTCTTTATTGTTAGACTCCTTAAACATTTTGTCCATCCTTAACATATACTCCAGAAACTACAGCAGGTGCAGAATGCCGCAGCGAGGCTCCTTACGGGGTCCTTGCCGTGGGATCACATTCATCCAGTGCTTTACCAGCTGCACTGGCTCCCGGTGGAGTCCAGGGTCAGGTTGAAGGTGCTGGTTTTGACCTTTAAAGCCTTATGCAGCCTAGGACCCATGTACCTACGGGACCGCCTCTCCTGGTATGCCCCGCGGAGGACCTTAAGGTCCACAAATGACAACACTTTGGAGGTCCCAGGTCGCAAGGTAGTTAGATTGGTCTCAGCTAGGGCCAGGGTCTTTTCAGTACTGGCCCCGACGTGGTGGAACGCTCTGTCACAAGAGACTAGGGCCCTGCGGGACTTGATATCTTTCCGCAGGGCCTGCAAGGCAGAGCTGTTCCACCAGGCCTTTGGTTTGGACTCAGTCTCAGTTTCCCTCCCCTTACGGTTTTGATTTATGGTCTACTATTAAAATGAGGCTGCATTTAAAATTGTATTTTAACCCGTATTTTAATAAACTGGTTTTGTTTTTGTTTGTTTGCTTCCCCCTATTGTTTTCCCCAGAGCGTTCCACCAAGTCGGGGCCAGTACTGAAAAGGCCCTGGCCCTAGTTGAGACCAATCTAACCACCTTGCGACTTGGGACCTCCAGAGCATTGTCAGCACCCCCTTCGGAAAAATAAAAGCTCCACCTTTTAACTCTTCAGTTTCCACCCAGAGCCAACATGAAGTGTACCTCATATAGCTTCCCTTTATATATATTAACAGCAGCAGCAGCAGCAACAACAACAACAATTTTTTTATTTATACCCTGCCCGTCTAGGCTGAAGAAACTTGGATTGCATCCTCATGGGGGACAGAGGTCTGTGTCGTTTTTGCTTAATTTGCTTAGTAAAGCATCGCAAACGTTTATGGTGCTACGTAAAATCACAACGAAGACTTATTTGTAGCTTTGCAGATTTGCCAGCAATGGCAGATTATGCAGAAAGCATGCCAGGTTTCTCCAGGCAAGTTATCCCTCTGAATGTAATAGGGATTATTCATGTGGCTAGAGTTATGCACACATTTGCTAAATCCGGGTGTTCTGGCCTATTAATGCTGAGGAGCTGATTCCCTCCCTCCGGTCCCAAGCATCCTTTTATTAACAATGTGATTGTAATGGGTGAGCAATCTGAACACAGATATTCTCTCCTCCCTCAGAGCTGGGGACTGATCCAAATATTTAGAAATGTGTATGCATTGTGCAAGCTCTCCTGGTGCATTCAGTGCTGTGACCTTGTGTTTAGGAAGCTTAGGGGGGAAACCCATGCAGTAGCCAGCAAGCAATCAACATGGAATAGTATATGCACATTCTTTTATACTGAGCGTGTGCAAAATATTTGCCATTATTACCCTCACCGCAAAGGGCTTGTATCTTGCAAGGACTTGCTCCCATATCTGACTCCACCCTTCCGTGAGGCTCCAAAATCCACCCCAGCCTATGGAATTTCTTGGACAGCTTTCACCCTCTCTTCAAAAGTATCCTCAAATGCAACGGTCAGTTTTGCCTGTTGGAATCAAAGGAAGCCTTTCATCTCTTTGGGAGAAAATAAAAGTGAGTGTCCAGGGATGACACTGGAATGGTAAAAAAGGGGTTAAAAATGGGGACATGGGTGGCACTGTGGTCTAAACCACTGAGCCTCTTGGGCTTGCTGATCGGAAGGTCAGTGATTCGAATCCCCGCGACGGGGTGAGCTCCCGTTGCTTTGTCCCAATGCCTGCCAACCTAGCAGTTCGAAAGCATGCCAGTGCAAGTAGATAAATAGGTACCACTGTGGCGGGAAGGTAAACTGTGTTTCCATGTGCTTTGGCTTCTGTCACGGTGTCCTGTTGCACCAGAAGCGGTTTAGTCCTGCTGGCCACATGACCCTGAAAGCTGTCTGCGCACAAACGCCGGCTCCCTTGGCCTGAAAGCAAGATGAGCACCGCAATCCCATAGTCGCCTTTAACTGGACTTAACCGTCCAGGGGTCCTTTACCTTTTACCTTTACTGGAATGGGCTCAAACTTCCCCAGGTCTTTCGTAGAGGGCAGATTTTACCCACTGCCCAACAGCTGTGCGCATTGTGGCTGGCATTCTCATTTTCTGTTACCTAAACCTTTTTAGCGGGAGATGTCAGGGATCTGGACTTGGGGCCTCCCACGTACAAAGCACACATTATCCCACTGAGCCACAGCCTCTCGGCTGCGTTGGGTTTCATTTGGTCCCATAAAACTGAGCCGGAGCCGCTGAGAACCACCGTGCCGGAGCCGCTGAGAACCACCGTGGTAAATGCAAAGTTTCTGGTGGCGTTTCAGTTTGGCAAGAGACTGAGCCCTGGAGCTGCCGCTTTTTACATAAAGGATGAATATGCATACATCCACGAGCCCCGTATTAGCTGTACCTCTGGGAATGTGGTATGTAGGATTTGGATTAATTCTCCCACCTGCAGAATCCTGGAGCTTGTACTCGAGCAAAGAGTACGTCCCTGTAGGAAAGATTCAATCTTGCATTTCTTATTAAACCCCCTCGCCATGAATATTCAACCTGCCGCTGCTGCAAGTCTTCCCTTTCCCCCCCTCTTAAGGCGCTCTCTACTCTTGAGCAGTCTGTTGCCACTGCTACAGGGCAGGACGCAGCAATTCCATCATTGCGGAGGCATAAACTTGTCACTCAAGGCAGCCTTCCCCCCCCTCCGCTCCTTTCATTGTGAACCTCGGAGGCAGATGTGTATATGCTAATCTGCATCCTATTGTACAAACACGCTGAAGGGGGTGCGCATTGCCTTGCAGTGATTATGCAGTGATTTGTATGCATGCGATTCAGACTTGCAGGTAAGTACAAACATTCTCAAGTTGCCAAGGGAACAAAAATTCAAAACGGTTACCTGCCTGTGTGTCGCAGGGCAAGCATGGCAGCGGATCCATTCAGATGCGTCTTCAGTTTGTACGCTGGCAGAATTCATGTCTGCTGGCATCAGATAGGATTGTGACCTGTAGGTCAGAGTCAGACCTACAGGTGGGCATGAGTGACCACAAGGCGGTTCTGGGGGTGATGGAAGAAGCAAAGATCATCGGTGTCTAAGCAATGATTATTCAACATCAACTTCGTTGGACTGTGCAGATGCCTGATTTTCTTCTTCAAAAGCAACTACAGTGGTACCTCGCAAGACGAATGCCTCGCAAGACGGAAAACTCGCAAAACGAAAGGGTTTTTGGTTTTTTGAGTTGCTTTGCAAGACGATTTTCCCTGTGGGCTTGCTTCGCAAGACGGAAACATCTTGCAAGTTTGTTTCCGTTTTCTTAAAACCGTTAATACAGTTGCAACTTGACTTCGAGGAGCAACTCATAGCACGCGGCGTGGTAGCCTTTTTTGAGGTTTTTGAAGACTTTGGTGATTTTTGAAGCTTTTCCAAAACTTTTCCGACACCGTGCTTCGCAAGACGAAAAAACTCGCGGAACGAATTAATTTCGTCTTGCGAGGCACCACTGTACTCTATTCCGAACTTAAAAATGGAAAGCGTAATGCTGGTGGTCAACAAAAGAGGTTTAAAGACTCTCTCAAGGCAAATCTAAAAAATGTATAAACACAAACAACTTGGAAACACTGGCCTGCAAGTGCTCCAATGGGAGGACAGCTTTTATCACAGGTGTCATGGGCTTTGAAGACACTTGAACTCAGGACGCAAGGGAGAAATGTGCTAGGAGGAAGGCACACTTGGCAAACCCTCACCGTGATCAACTCCCGCCCGGAAACCAATGTCCCTACTGTGGAAGGACATGTGGATCCAGAATTGGCCTCCACAGTCACTTATGGACTCACTGTTAAGACCGTGTTCATGGAAGACAATCTTACTTGGCTATGAGCGATCGCCTAAGAAGAAAGAAGGACCTGCTTCTCTCCAGATGCTGTTGGCCAACAGTTCCCTTCATCCCTGCCAAAAGCCTTCATCATTGTGGGCTGATGAGGCTGGCTGCCTTTCCTAGCACTTTAGCCTGTGCATTGTTTTAAAAATTTCTGCTCTACACTGGTCATTTTGGACTGGAAGAGTCAGTCAGATGCCCAGAATAAGACTTGATTATTATAACTCAATCTACGTGGGGCTGTCCTTGAGACTGACCTAGAAACTCCAGCGGGTGCAGAATGCTGCGGCGAGACACCTTATGGGGTCATTTCCACGGGGTCATATTCACCCGGTGCTATACCAGCTGCATTGGCTCCTGGTGGAGTACAGGATCAGGTTTAAGGTGCTGGTTTCAATCTTTAAAGCCCTATACGGCCTAGGACCCCCGTACCTACGGGACCGCCTCTCCTGGTACGCCCCACGGAGAACCTTATGGTCCTCAAACAGTAACATCTTGGAGGTCCCGGGCCACAGGGAGGTTAGGCCGGCCTCAACCAGAGCCAGGGCTTTTTCGGCTGTGGCCCCAATCTGGTGGAACGCTCTGTCCCAAGAGACTAAGGCCCTGTGGGACTTGACATCTTTCTGCAGGGCCTGCAAGACAGAGCTGTTCCACCAGGCCTTTGGCCAAGGCACAGTCTGACCCCCTCCTTTGGTAATCCTCACAGAACTCTGGCCCAATGGTTGCCATTAATTTGATTTTGAACTGATTTTAAAATGAATTGATTTTAGAATGCTGTGTTACTTTCATTGTTGTTAGCCGCTCTGAGCCCGGCTTCGGCTGGGGAGGGCGGGATATAAATAAATTATTATTATTATTATTATTATTATTATTATTATTATTATTATTATTATTTTATTATTAATCGCATTTCTGAAGCAACTCTGAACCCTTGGGCTCCTGCAGCTTCTGCCATGGGTGCATCACCCCTTGGCTTTGGTGGGTGACTTGGCACCCTGTGACAGCAGCCCCTAAGCTGTCGGTTGCAGATTGTCAACCCCCTGGTAAGTTTTAGGAGGCCTCAGTGTGGACCAGATCTGCTTTGAAAAGGAGGTGGAAGTACCGTATTTTTCGCTCTATAACACGCACCCGACCATAACACGCACGTAGTTTTTAGAGGAGGAAAATCCGTAGGCATGCCACCCGTAGGCATTCCCTCCATAACACGCACAGACATTTCCCCTTACTTTCTAGGAGGAAAAAAGTGAGTGTTATGGTGCAAAAAATACGGTATGTAGCCTAAACAGAAAGGTGGAAGAAAGCTCTTTTGCCCTGAAATCTCAGTCCAGATTTCTGTTTATTTTTTTTCCCCCATAAAAAGAATTCTGTTTACGCGATGGTGGCAAGATGACTTGTTTCTGTAGGCTGGGCGCCAAGGCGAGGATAGATGAGTGGGGGAACTGGCCTGCCTTATTTCTTTAAGATCTGCTGCGTAGCGCTGACCGCCCCCTCCGCCGCCACCTGCGATATTTAAGCTGACGGGAAAGAGCTTCCTACACTTTCCCTAACGCCTTCCTAAAACACAAATTAAATGCGGGTTTAAGGTGACTCTGCAAATGCTGGCACGCCTCCATGCCTCTGGATGTTTTTAACTCCGCCGCCTGAATCGGTGGGGATCTCTGGGGAGGACTGGAGTGCTGGCAAGAACTCTGTATGTTTATCTTGCGGATCCGTATCAAAAGGATTTATTTTTCAGGAATGTGCATTTTGTAGCACTTTAAAGCTGGAAGGACTCCAAAGAGCTTTGCAGTCGGAACAAGCTGGTTCTCACAGTTTTCAGAGGGCCCTTTGCTTTATCTGCGGCGTTTGCATATTGCCTTTGTTGGCACTGCCAGGTTGAGGGCTTCCAAGCTGCCTGGTACTCTTGCTGGGGTTGTTCAGGCCAGCAACCACCCTGGCTGAGCTTTTGGAGGTGCCCTCCTGCCTCAGAAATAAGATCTCAGAAGAGAACATCCATTGCAGTGGGAAGGATGGAGGCAGATGTAGGACTGGGCCATATCTTGTTTTCAGTATCACGATATATCGCCAGCTACACATTGCGATATCTCGATATATCGCAATGTCTGGAATGAGGCTCGGGCTTAAAATGACCTGGGAAAATATTGAAAGAAATAAAAATCCAAATTTGATGCGTGTAGTTAAATGAAAATTTACTCAGTTGATAGCATGCTTAACTAAACCATTGAAGAGTATATTGCTGTTCTGTTAAGGGCTTTATATATCCATAGTAACACCTTGAACAAATTGGGGAACTGGTGTAGATCAGTGTTAGAAAGTCAGGTAGACACTGAGGTCCGGCTCCGAGGGCCTTCTGGCGGTTCCCTCCCTGCTAGGAATGTTAATTTTTACCCAGTCACTTTTGGTATTCTGCTGTTCCATCAAAGATGTATGTTTTTCTGGAGTTCATTTTGTTGTAAATTGCTTAGAGATCTATAATTTGCAGCTGATTCATAAATATTTTCAATAAGTTGAATTTCAAGAGGTATATTTGGCCATTGTTAAATGCTTTGTAATTGTAGAATTGAACAGTCCATAACTCCAGAACAAACTTCTGGCACGGGTTAAGTTTACCTTGAGCTACTTGATTTCTGCTTGGTTTTTCAATATTTCCTTGGAGCTGAATCTCTCATGTAGAAGCAAGGTTTTGTGCATGAGGGGGGAGACTAGTCCCAAGGCTAGTGGGGGTTCCCAGCACAGTTCTCTGATTATTAGGTTTGGGGGGGCACTTCTTAGCCTGCAGTTTTGGAGAGAGGCTGCAGAACACATCGTTCAAAGCCTTCTACATTTTGCACTGCTGAGTGAATGCATTTGATACGTTCAGGTTCGTGCAAATGGTACCTGTTCCACACATTGAAATGTAATTTCAATGCGCTAGAGGTTTGCTTTACTATTGCTGTGGAAATTGTTCGTGATTAGATGCTCTGCCACCAAGCAGAAATTTTGCTTGAAGATGCAGTGCCAAAGCACCGCAGGAGCCCGTAAAAACCTTAAAACAGCAGAGCTGTTGGTCCCTGAATCTCTTGTGAAAAAGATGTTTTTGTCCTGAAAACGACTGTTGTGTTTCTGTGGCGAAATCTCTTTCAGCCTCCTTTCGTGCAAGTGCTTTGGCCTTGTGACCTGGTTAAACTGCCAACATGGAACATTTCTTGCAAGTGACCTCCTTTGCAGCTGTTTGGAGTGTTATAAGTTTTCCCTTATGGGGTATCCAAGAGCCTGTTTAGAGTCCTTAAGTTGGTTCCCTATCGAAAGGAGAAAATAACAGAGGCCAGCCAAAGAATATTGAGAGGCAAGGCAGCTAGTAAGCCTGATATTTATTAACTGATGCAACAGGGCACTCACTGTCACACGCAGAAGGCAGGAGGGACCCAAAACAATGGTGCGCAAGCCCTTATATTAGACTTTTGAAGTTGCCCACCCTGTAGCCAGAGACCACCCCCAAAACATCATATATACATCACAGAAAGAGGCCGGCTACAGCAGAAACCCTGTCTGCCAGGATACCTGAAAATGGTTGCATTACATGGACAGCCCGGCCATTCTTTTGTGATGGTAAATACTTTAATTCCTGAACCCAGGTCACAGGCTCACCCTATTCATACACACATATGCCATCAAAACATGTAAGCAAAAGACAATGGAGAGGTTTCCCATTTCCTTCCTCCTTGCAGAGGAATATTTGAGGTCACTAGGAGAGTCAAAATGACTTCAGGATTGCTCTCCTATACTATTTTAGACACGTGGTTTATATACTTACATATGTGTTTGCCTTGGGACGCGGGTGGCGCTGTGGGTTAAACCACAGAGCCTAGGGCTTGCCGATCAGAAGGTCGGCGGTTCGAATCCCCGCAACGGAGTGAGCTCCCGTTGCTCGGTCCCTGCTCCTGCCAACCTAGCAGTTCGAAAGCACGTCAAAGTGCAAGTAGATAAATAGGTACCGCTCTGGCGGGGGGGGGGTAAACGGCATTTCCGTGCGCTGCTGTGGTTTGCCAGAAGCGGCTCAGTCATGCTGGCCACATGACCTGGAAGCTGTACGCCGGCTCCCTCGGCCAGTAAAGTGAGATGAGCGCCACAACCCCAGAGTCGGCCAAGATTGGACCTAATGGTCAGGGGTCCCTTTACCTTTACTATGTGTTTGCCTTGCACATTTATGAACGCTTATTTTATATTTGGGACCTTAGGATTCTTACAACAGAAGGAACGGAGTTTGGGAACAGTGGGGCTTTGCTAGGCAGCTCCCCCCAAGCTGGCGAGCTGAGGGTGCTGCAGAGTTGGAAATCTTCGCTTATGCAGATGAGATGCGAGGGAGCCTTTGGAGAGGGTTTTGCTTTTGCAGGCGAGCTTGTTAAGAAGGTGATTTTTCAAGAGCGGAAAGCTGACAAGGAGAGTGGGGCTTGAGTGCTTTATATTTGAGCCTGTCGACTTCCCCCCTCTTGCTTAATGGCATGTGGCACTCAGAGCGCCAGCTTTGATCCTACCTGGTTTCAAAAGGCTTTGCAAATGGTCACACATTTGCGGCGGAGGCGTCTTTCTTTTTCTGCTTGCATCAGGGGGATTTTCTCCTTGCTCTTGGATGTACTGACAAAATGAGCAGAGGACAAGACCAGGCGGCTGAATTAGGAGCAAGCTGCTCAGTTCAGGGCCCAAACCGTACTCCCCAAGTTTCATTTAGGTGGTCTGGTGTGTGTCTCTGGATACGTGGCTGAAGACGGGAGATGGCAAACCTTCCACACAAAATATCCATATTGATTTTTAATTAGATTTCATCGCTTCTTTTATTGCTTAGTATTTTGCATGTTGTTGCAATACAGATTTGAATATTATGGGATCCAAATTGCAATGCAATGAAATGCAGTACAAAAGAAATAAAAGAAGCCGTAAAAATACAATTAAATATCATACAGTGGCTGCAGCAGGCAGAAAAATTACCTGCCAAAGATCCTCAGCAATTTTCGGGTGGTTCGTGGAGGAAAAAGTTTGGGAGCCACTACAGCATCTTAAAAAGCAGAGACATCACCTTGCCGACAAAGGTCTGTATAGTTAAAGCTATGGTTTTCCCAGTAGTGATGTATGGAAGTGAGAGCTGGACCATAAAGAAGGCTGGTCGCCAAAGAATGGATGCTTTTGAATTCTGGAGGAGACTCTTGAGAGTCCCATGGACTGCAAGAAGATCAAACCTCTCCATTCTGAAGGAAATCAGCCCTGAGCGCTCACTGGAAGGACAGATCCTGAAGCTGAGGCTCCAAGACTTTGGCCACCTCATGAGAAAAGAAGACTCCCTCAGCCAATAAAGCGAGATGAGCGCCGCAACCCCAGAGTCAGTCACGACTGGACCTAATGGTCAGGGGTCCCTTTACCTTTACCTTTACTCGCCATGAAATTGTCACAGTAAGTGCCACACTTTTTAACAATAACAAAAAGAGGTGTGGGTGATTCATCCCCTTGACTCCCCGCTGGGGAAAAAAGCACTGGCTTTGCCCGTCATGGACTCTTCCCTCTCCCCCACTTCCCTGCTAGACGTGAGCCTGCAAGGAAGCACATCCCGGAGACAAAATAGCAGGACCAAATAATGCCTCCAAAAGTGAGACCCTCCATTAACACAGACCCTCCCCTCTTTCCCCTGGTCTCGGTGGCCGAGCATCTGAAACAGGAGATCCCCAAATCCTCTTTCTCGGGGCTCCTAGATGAGCCGTAATGAGTGATTGTTCCACAATGTTAACCTTGCTTTAAGTAACAGTGTCAAAACACTGTCTAAATATACTCCTTTCCATCACTGCTGAGAACACCCACGGAGACACGGCGCTGACGGAAGGTTTTCCCAATTTGGCAGAACCCTCAGATGAAGTTGCTAACTATGCTCCAGTCTGTCTGCAGCTCCACTCCCTTGCATGAACAGCTACGAACCCTCACAAGGGGGAGTGTTGACTCTCTCGGGCGCTGCTGCAAGATGCATCTCAGCTTCCAAATTTAGAGGGCACCTCTCCTTTCCTTTTTTTGGAAACGGCTGCGTTAAAAAAAGTGGTCGAACTGGCCTCATTTGCATCCCATCTTTGACTATCCATTTAATGTTTGCTTAGCACTGTTCGTCACCCGTCAATCTCAGGGCAGCTTTTCTGCCCTCCTGGTGCTTAGCAGCCTCCTCCCAAGCAGGCAACAAAAAAACCAGGATCCTTCCAGGATGGGCTTTGCATTCATTTTGCTGCATCCCGGACTGGAAGCTCTGCGGGCCACTGTCTCATGTGGCTGTGAGTCACCTGGGCTTCCGGTTGGGACATCTCCCCGTGGGCAAGAAAGGCTTCCCAAGTTGTGGCCTGGCTTGGCAGGACTGATCTTGCAGCAGGTGCTGGGGGATCCTTGGCCCTCCCGGTGTTGCTGAATTACGCTCCTTATCATTTCTGGCCATTGGCCACGGTTGCAAGGGCTGATGGGAGTTGCAGTTCAGCCGAAAGTTCCCCACACCTGATATAGAATGGACTAGACTGATGTACTGGTTAGGTTCCTAGTGGCTGCTAGTCACGACAGCAGCACTAATCCAGTTACCAGTTGGTGGGGAAAGTCGTCTTGCGATCGTATCCTGCTCTGGGACTTCCTGTAAGCATTTGCTATCTGTTCCTCCAGAGCAGGGCGGTCCAACTTTCCGTACCAAGTGGGCTGCAAGAATTTGCAGAACCCACAGGCCACACACTGTGTGGGGTGGGGGTGGGGGTGGGAGAGAGCAGGGCCAATGTTTGACACATGCCCCTAGTGATGCATTCCCAAAGCAGGCTAAGCGAAGCGCTGGGCTTTGGGAAGGAGGCGCAAGGCTCTGGCAGGCTCCTAGAGCCCTCGCGTCTCCTTCCCAAAGCTGGGAAAGCTCTAACTAGGCTTTGGGAAGGAGGTGTCAGGACTCGCGGACCCTGTCAGAGACTCTAGGACCCTGCCAGAACCATCCCACCTCCTTCCCAAAGCCTAGTTCCTCCCTTACCTGGCTTTGGGAAGGCAGCACAACGGCTGGGAGGGGCATCAAATGTTGCTGAGGGCCACCCAAAAATTCCTCAAGTCCGCTATGCTCAAGGGCTTAAGACTCAAACCAACAGGTTCAGATGTCGGACTTGTGTTCGACCGAGCGACGCCTCCGGTCAAGTCCTTTGGAATCGCCTCCAACGATAATTAACGACCTGAGCCTTTGATAAGCCTCCAGGCACGTTCCCCATTACGCAGAGTATCGAAGCAGCAGAAGTGACGAGCTTTATGAGCTACATTGCAAAGACTTTATTGCTAACTACGCAGACAGAAAAGAAATCATTCTCTCTCTGTGAAAGACAGAGAGCAACAGAAAAACAAAGGAACAGGAAACCAGTAACATCACATCCGTCTCCTGTCTTCTGTGACTCTTCCAACAGCCTGGAATGTCTCTGGAATGTAAACAAGAGTCTGGTGACTCAAAGCACTGCACATTGGCAACACACAGAAACCTAACATCCTCCCCCTTTCTGTGAACGCAGTGTGTCATGTACAAACTCAGTACATACCCTGTTTTTGTACATAGGTACAGTGTTGATCCTTCGGAACAACCTTGGACAATAAATCAGCAGAAATTTCATTACCTGGCATGTAGGACACCGTTACGAGAACACATTCTCTAGCATGTTGCAGTTTCAACTGCAAGTGCTTCATGCTTTGCTTACAACCTTCAGAAGTCAGCAAAGCCAAACATGCTTTGTTGTCCTGATAAACCTGGATTGGACATTTGACAGGAATTCTCATGCCTTTACACAATTGTAACAACCATTTACAATGAAAAAGACTGATCTGCCCGCAGTAGCTTTCTGCAGTGCTATACCCTGCCTCTTGAAGCAGACCCTCAGCTGCCCGTTGTGTCAGCTGCCCGTTGTGACCAAAATGAGCAAGGGAAGACTCAAACTCTGGCCAGCGAACGTTTCCTCCGCTTGCACCTCGACTTGTTAACGAGGAAACAGTGGCAGCCCCACGTTTCTGCTGCAGGTGCCATCATTTTTCATCTGGAGAGGTCTATGCATCCGCTCTCCTCCCGGCAGAAGCTAAGTGCAGCGCGCAGAGCTGGTCTGTCAGAAATTCCCCCGAGGGCACAGACACGCTCCCCTGTTTCCGGCAGCAAATTATATTTGACATTTAATTCAAGACTTGAGTATAAAACCTCCCAGTGGTAATAGGTCTGAATGGAACAGGGCACACAGTTGGCTGTATATATTTTAGTTTTTCCTGCCACCGTTTGATTTTTCCACGCACACACAGTCACTCACGACTAGCCAGAGCCCAAATTCCTAAATTGATGACATATGAAACAATAGCTTGTGTATTAAATTATTTTACGTAGTGCTGTTGACATATAGGTCTCTAGTACAGAGGGAACATTCACCCACCTTAATAGTATACTCTTCCCCAAACACACTTTGTTATTAACTGTTACCTGAATCAGGCTAGTAAATAAACGTTTGTGTTGTTTTTGTGAGAACCATTGTGGTGTAGTGGTTAGAGACTGGGACCTGGGAGACCTGGGTTCAAATCCTCGCTCAGCCATGAAGCTCGCTGGCTGACCCTGGGCCACTCACTGCCTCTCAGCCTAACCTTCCTCACAGGATCGTTGTCGGGATTAAATGAGGATGGGGTAATAATTATGGCGCCTTTAGATCCGTGGAGGAAAAGTTGGGCTATAAATGCAGTAAATCAAATAATAAATGACACACATTTTAATTGGCCACTGGATGCAACGAAGGAGGAGCAAAAAATAGAGCCATTAATGTCAAACAAGATCACTGCAGTGTTGGAACTGAAAATCTAAAATTAAATGGAAGTACCCGTAGTGGTGTCAAATTTGTTGCTGTTGTTTAGTCGTGTCCGCCTCTTCGTGACCCCCTGGACCAGAGCACGCCAGGCACTCCTGTCTTCCACTGCCTCCCGCAGTTTGGTCAGACTCATGCTGGTAGCTTCAAGAACACTGTCCCACCATCTCGTCCTCCGCCGTCCCCTTCTCCTTCTGCCCTCCATCTTTACCAACATCAGGGTCTTTTCCAGGGAGTCTTCTCTTCTCCTGAGGTGGCTAAAGTCTTGGAGCCTCAGCTTCAGGATCTGTCCTTCCAAGGAGCACTCAGGGCTGATTTCCTTCAGAATGGAGAGGTTTGATCTTCTTGCAGTCCATGGGACACTCAAGAGTCTCCTCCAGTACCAGAATTCAAAAGCATCAATTCTTTGGCGATCAGCCTTCTTTATGGTCCAGCTCTCACTTCCATACATCACTACTGGGAAAACCTTAGCTTTAACTATACGGATTTTTGTCAGCAAGGTGATGTCTCTCCTTTTTAAGATGCTGTCTAGGTTTGTCATTGCTTTTCTCCCAAGAAGCAGGCGTCTTTTAATTTCGTGACTGCTGTCACCATCTGCAGTGATCATAGAGCCCAAGAAGGTAAAATCTGTTACTGCCTCCATTTCTTCCCCTTCTATTTGCCAGGAGGTGATGGGACCAGTGGCCATGATCTTTGTGTTTTTTGATGTTGAGCTTCAGACCATATTTTGCGCTCTCCTCTTTCACCCTCATTAAGAGGTTCTTTAATTCCTCCTCACTTTCTACCATCAAAGTTGTGTCATTTGCATATTTGAGGTTGTTGATATTTCTTCCGGCAGTCTTAATTCCAGCTTGGAATTCATCCAGTCCAGCCTTTCGCATGATGAATTCTGCATATAATTTAAATAAGCAGGGAGACAATATACAACCTTGTCATACTCCTTTCCCAATTTTGAATTAATCAGTTGTTATATATCCAGTTCTAACTGTTGCTTCTCGTCCCACATAGAGATTTCTATTGGCCCTCAGACATTTTGGAGGCAAAAAGCTTCCCTTCTGGGAAAAACATTCCCAAATCTTTATGCCTTTCACTTTGGAGGTGGCTTTTCATTGCTGCCTGCAGCCATTGGCTTGGTTTGCACATTGCAGAGAGCCACATCACGGCTTACTGTGACCACGTGAACATGCTGCCTCCCAGCAAGGATCTCGCAATCACGTTGCTCCTCCCTGGTCGTTCTAGGTCTTTGTGGGACGACAGCTAAGCCTATTGCCCAAACTCAGGGTCGTAGTTAAGGTCTCTGCTCTTTAGTCACTTACTTGTAACCATCGGATGAACTTTGGCTCCAGATTGCGGTTGAGGAGGAGAGTGTAACCATGGTTCTGGGTTCTGACAACCTTGGCTTAGCTGCTTGTGCCGCACGGATCCAAAAAGTCCAGGGAGGAACAAAGAGGCTGCAATCTCCTCCCCGGGAGCCATTGAGGTGGCGCTAGGTCATGTGACCCCTTATTTCCAAGATCATCCAGTGCTTTCAAATTGCATTGTGTTTTTTAAAAAAACTTTTTAAATTGAGTTGTACAGTGTTATAATCAACATAAATTACAAAGAGAAATAAACATAAATCCCTTTTCCCCCCTCCACCCACCCAACGACTTCCCTCAACCTCCCCTTCTGTGTTTTTTAAAATATTTTCTCATTCTGCATATTTCAATATATTTTAGATTGATACTCTTTTTACCTAAATGCTCTGTTTTCTTTTAAATTTTACACCAAACCATTAACATCACATAGTGTACTTGTTTGTTTTTATATCTTTCGAATTGCATTGTTTTTCTTACTGCATCCTCCCAGCCAATAGGGTGGACAGTATAGCGACTGCCATGATGCCATGAAGCCAAGAGCCAATCAGATTTTGTCTCTGCAGTGACGCAAGTGAGAGCAAGTGAAACTGCGTTGTCCGCCCTCTGAAGCCTTGACCCTTCACTCCAGAACGTATTGGCTGCACAAAGCCATGTGATGGAATTTAACGAAACAAAGGTTTTAGCCATTCCCAGGGCTGCTCAGCTGCCCAGAATGGCCGCAGGGGGTTGTTTCTGCCAAGTCTGCTTGCGCGTTCCGACACAGCAGTGAGCGAGCCAGTTTCACCCAAGGGCGAGGCTGCTCAAAGTTAAATCTGAGGCTTCTTCCTTGAAGCATATTGTTGTGCTGTGGGCTGCTGTCACAGCAGCGCATGCCCCAGAGCAAGAGATGTTGTAAGCAAGGGGGTCTTTCGCTCTACAGCGTCATTTTTATATTTTGCTGACTCCGGGAACAATGGGTGTTTTTGAAGCACACTGACGGCTCTTGAAGGCTTTGGCCTTGCGATGAACTTTCTGTCTTTTCACCCTTCCAGCAGAATGCAAGCTCTGTGACCTCTTTTAAGGGACTGGGATCAGCTGACTGTTCCATTCGTACCTCTAGGTCAGTACCTCTAGCTAAGCACTGTGAACCCCTTGTTTTTCAAAAGCCAGGGCATGGACCCCTGACTTTTGATATTTTTAATATACAGTTTGTATAGTTAAAGCTATGGTCTTCCCAGTAGTGATGTATGGAAGAGAGAAATGGACCATAAAGAAGGCTGATCGCCGAAGAATTGATGCTTTTGAATTCTGGTGCTGGAGGAGACTCTTGAGAGTCCCATGGACTGCAAGAAGATCAAACCTCTCCATTCTGAAGGAAATCCGCCCTGAGTGCTCACTGGAAGGACAGATCCTGTAGCTGAGGCTCCAAGACTTTGGCCACCTCATGATAAGAGAAGACTGCCTGGAAAAGACCCTGATGTTGGGAAAGATGGAGGGCACAAGGAGAAGGGGACGACAGAGGACGGGATGGTGGGGCAGTGTTCTTGAAGCTACCAGCATGACTTTGACCAAACTGCGGGAGGCAGTGGAAGACAGGAGTGCCTGGCGTGCTCTGGTCCATTGGGTCACGAAGAGTCAGACACGACTAAACAACTAAACAACAACAAGCTTTTGTTTCCTGAATGGTGCCACGGACCCCTACATGGATTACAAGGACCTCCTGGGGTCTGCGGACCACCAACTGGGAACCTCTGCTCTCAGCTGACTGATGTTATTGCTTTCCAGTGCATCCAAATGGCTAGCGGGAGAGAGTGGGTGGGTGTTTGTGTTTTTCCATGGCCACGTCTCTGAGTCGTTGTCTTGAATCAACAATGGTTGTCTGTTCCTTGTCAAAGAGACTTGGGCGTGGTGGAGTTCATAGCCCCAAGGCAGGTTCTTGCATGAGCCTTCCAAGCATAATTTTATTTGTGTCTCCTTTTCTCCACACGCAGTATTCCAGCACATGGGGAGACACAAGACCCAGTTGGCAAGTTTCCCCTCTGCCGACGTGCCTCCCATTTTTTTCTTTCCTGTTAGAATTATTTGTGATTGTGCCTTCGATATCTCGCTTTTAAGAAACTCCCATCCACCACATACAACCCTCACTCGGAGTATTTCTGACCCTGGGATATAATAATACAGTGGACGCTCGGGTTGCAAACGTGATCCGTGCAGGATGCACATTCGCAACCCGCAATGGCGTGTTTGTGCATGCACGGGTTGCGA
Source organism: Podarcis vaucheri (assembly GCF_965113315.1). Taxonomy (NCBI): domain Eukaryota; kingdom Metazoa; phylum Chordata; class Lepidosauria; order Squamata; family Lacertidae; genus Podarcis; species Podarcis vaucheri. Next base: position 4,817,594 of record NC_138761.1, read on the forward strand.
ATCGGCGCTTCCACGCAAAGCGCGATTTAGTGCTTCTGTGCATGCGCGACTGCCAAATCATGGAAGTAACCCGTTCCGGTACTTCCAGGTTTTGGTGGTCCGTAACCCCCCAAAAATGAACCTGAAGCGTCTGTAACCCAAGGTATGACTGTAATAATAATAATAATAATAATAATAATAATAATAATAATAATAATAATAATAATAATATAATACCCCGCCCATCTGGCTGGGTTTCCCCAGCCACTCTGGGTGGCTTCCAACAAAAGATTCAAAACATTGAAACATCAGTCATTAAAAACTTCCCTAAACAGGATGTCACCCAGTAGTTTCTTAACGCTTTTTGAAATCAGCTTTGCTGAAGTCCAGAGTGTGTGTCTGACTGCATTCAGCTTTCCTTTTCCTCTGTATAATGAATCCCAAGAGGAACACGGTCACTTCCTTCCAAGGCCCCAACTGCTTCCACCTCATCCATCAGCAACACACACTTGAGTTTTTTGGGAGGATGGGCTGGGCAGGAGGCACAAAAGGTACTACATATAGATCTCAGGGTGACTGGAAGCAGCTTAGTAAGGGTGTCTGCTGTCTCCCAGTTGTGTAACATTTGGCAACATCAACAAAAAGGCCCCCACTCCAAAAATGCAAGAAGGGCTCTTACACTTGCCAGAAGCTCGGCTCTGCCCTCGCTGGTCTTGGAAGGATCCTTTAAAAAAGTCCCATATGGCCAGAGAATTTGTGCCTGTCCATTGGGGGATATTTGTTGTTGTTTAGTCGTTTAATCATGTCCGACTCTTTGTGACCCCCTGGACCAGAGCACACCAGGCACGCCTGTCTTCCACTGCCCCCCGCAGTTGGGTCAAACTCATGCTGGTAGCTTTGAGAACACTGTCCCACCATCTCATCCTCTGCCGTCTCCTTCTCCTTGTGCCTTCCATCTTTCCCAACATCAGGGTCTTTTCCAGGGAGTCTTCTCTTCTCATGAGGTGGTCAAAGTCTTGGAGCCCCAGCTTCAGGATCTGTCCTTCCAGTGAGCACTCAGGGCTGATTTCCTTCAGAATGGATCGGTTGGATCTTCTTGCAGTCCATGGGACTCTCAAGAGTCTCCTCCAGCACCAGAATTCAAAAGCATCAATTCTTCGGCGATCGGTCTTCTTTATGGTCCAGCTCTCACTTCCATACTGGGAAAACCATAGCTTTAACTATACGAACCTTTGTTGGCAAGGTGATGTCTCTGCTTTTTAAGATGCTTTCTAGGTTTGTCAGGTCTTGATCTACAGGGTGGCAATTTCAAAAGTCTAAATAAGGGCTTGCACACCATTGTTCTGGGTCCCTCCTCTCTCCTGCGGGTGAGGGGAGCACCCTGTTGCAAAAGATAATAAAGATCAGGCTTACTAGCTGCTTTGCTTCTCAATATTCTCTGGTTATTTTCTCCTGCCAATAGGGAACCTACGTAAGGACTCTATATGGGCTCTTGGATACCCCATAAGAGAAAAGGGCAGATTTTTGTTTACAACAGTTTCAAGTGGCAATATAATAAGACACCTAGGACAGTTCCCTGATATTTATAAACCAGATAAAAAGAAAAGAAAATAGGACATGTTACAACTTCCCAATAGCAATCATCATCATCATCCTCATCCTAGGAAATGTGAATGGAGTCACCAAATTTTGTATCTTGTATGTTCAATTTTAGTTTTCATGGCGTATTGTTTCCTTTTTATTTGTTTCCTTCAATGCGTTATTGATTTGTAGGTTTTTGAGTAAACGAATAAAAAGAAATATTATTTTAAATACCAGTATTCTCGCCCCAACCCTCTAACACACAGGCCCCAGATTCCTTATAAGGAACCTCGGAGATTAAATGGCTCCTGCTTTCAATTAATGAGTTCAGGGTTATGGCATCCATTAATCTGCTTCTCCAGAGAGGTTGCCCCTTCCAGTTGCACAAGGAAGGAATCCGCTCTCTCTTTCCTCAAGAGGCAGCGTTTGAATTTCGGTCTCCTGCACGTTTACAGGAAAAACAGCAGGAGAATCGATGTGACCGTTTGAGCTGCTTCCTTAGACTATATTGATCCGCAGGGTGTTTGCATCTTAAATATCTCCAAATAAATATTCTCTCATTATGCAGAAATCTATATATGTGTACAGCTGCATTATTCTTGCTGCTATCATTATTATTGATTACCATCAAAGCTGCATGGAACTAGGATTTAAAAGCTGCACCATGAAGTCTGGACAGCTTAATATTTAAGATCCGGGAAATGGAAAGGCTGACGTTCTGCGTATAATTTTTAATTATTCCCTCTTGGCTATTTGAAATGCGTAACTGCACTGTGACTTGTTTCCTTGTCATAGGCGGACTTCAGATGCCAGTAATTCACATATGTTGTGTAATTCTTTATCTCCTTGACATCTGATGGGAGGGCGTTCCACAGGGAGGGAGCCACCACCGAGAAGGCCCTCTGCCTTGCTCCCTGTTTCTGTTTTACCTTGTCTATTGGCAGTTAAGATATTTTGTTTAGTGGCTCCCACCTCTTTTGCTGGATAAGTATTCTGTTCTGGTTGAAACTGCTTGTTGTTTTTTAAATAACCGTAACCGTTTGATATGTATATTACGTTGCTGTAAGCCAACGGTTCTCAAACTTCCTTCTCTGGGCCATGCTTTTCAGGATAAACATTTGCTTGCACTGCACCGATATTGATAAGAAATACGCTGGAAAGCAAAATGAAACAACAACTACCAGTGCTTGATTGATAACAGAGAACACTATCCATATTCTGCAAATATTTTTATTTTCTTAAAAAAGTTTAAGTGTTTCTTTGATTGTCCTTGAATCTTCCCTCTCACACCTTTTGAGCATCAATGTAAAGTGTCCCGGGGAAGGCGGGTGAGAAATCTTGCAAACTAATAATACGCAAATTCGTTAAAATGGAAGCGCTGCTCCCTGCACATTGGTGAGTACTGGTGCATTTTGTAAAACAAGAAGAGGGAGCCCGAGTGGTGGAATTTTTGTGTGTGCTTGCCTAGCAAAAGCCAGGTGCAGTGGCGTCGCAACGGGGGGGACAGTGCGCCCCGGGTGCCATGTCGGGGTGTGTGTGTGACAAGAAGGCAAGCAGCTATCACGCTGCTGTAGCCGCATGTGGAGGATCCTTCGTTTGCGGCTGCAACCACGAGCAGAGGATCCCGGCGCCGGCGGCAAACCATTATGTGCAGCGCCTGTGCGGTGTCACACACATGCGCTGTCACGGCTAAAAATTGGCCGCTGTTTCTTTAATGCTAAAAGAACTAAGTCAGCTTGAGTCAGCGGCCTACAATGACTCATGCAACCTTTCAACAAATTACACCTGTATATATAGAGTGGTCAATGTTAATGTTGGTGTGGGTTGGTTGGATGGTAGAAAGCTGGTTGCGTTTGGTGTGTGTAAAAGCTGTCAGTCGTGGTTGGAGAAGAAGACTTCAAGAATAAAAGCAGCAATACTCTGCAAGAATACTCTTTCTCAAAGACTCTCTTGTGCCAACTAAGGTCTGAGGACTAGGCAAAGGAGTAAAAAGGAGGTCAGAACCTTTTCTTTTTCAAACACTGACATGCGCTGTACGTAACGATGCCACACATGCGCTGTACATAGTTGTTTGCCACCGGCACCGCTCGAGCACCATACGGACGGCAGTGGGATCCCTCTGTCGCCACTACAGCCACATGTAGAGGATCCTCCGTTTGCAGCTACAGCCGCGAGCAGAGGATTCTGGGACCGTCCGTACAGCGCTGGAGCACCACCGCTGGCAAACCGCTATGTACAGTGCATGTGCGGCGTCACTATGTACGGTGCATGCGTCGTATGTAGCGACGCTGCACATGCGTCCTACGTAGCGATTCCCTGTCCCAGGTGTCACGATGCATTCGTTCACCCCTGGCTCTTCCTGCCGGGTGCTGCTGGGATGTTGCAAAGGCAGGGGAAGGAGCCCAGGTGCATCATGCGCCCCTTTCAGTGCGCTGCTCGCTGCATGATCCACAATGCCCACTGTGCGCCTCCTCCATTCCCCCTAGCCAGCTGCCTTCTTCGCTTGCCTTGGATATTCCTTCTGCTTTTGATGGATCTTTCTTGGAACATTCTAAATGCCTGCTTGTCGAATGTTCCATATTTTCTCTCTCTCTCTCTCTCTCCCACTATTGACAGGGGAAAGTACTAATGTTGGCTTAATGCGGGGATTTAATCATGCCAGCTGTCACCTGGTTCCTTCCGACAAATATTTTCCACCACTAATGGTTTCAGCGCCAGATTTTATTTTTTTGTTAATGCGATCCAAATGTAATCTTATTTAATAGCATTTCACCGCCGTAATGCTGTACGCTTGTTTAAAGACTTTGCTCGCTATATGAAAAATGTAGGCATGGGGGGGGCGGTAAAGGGAGCTTCTGCGTTTTGGAATGGGAAATGGACATCTTAAGAGCCGCGATGTGGAAATGTGTGTCCGGGGGCCAAATGTGGACTCCCCCAATTAATTATCATTTTATTTGTAAGCTGCCTTTCCATAGTTCACAGCCATGCGCAAGGCGGTACTCCAACATGAAAATATTTACTTAATTACAACAAGTGGTCATGAACAATAAATAAAAGACATCAAAAAAGTGTGCAACCAAATTGAATGATTTCCAGATAAACAATGTTGTTGTTGTTGTTGTTGTTGTTTAGTCATTTAGTCGTGTCCGCCTCTTCGTGACCCCCTGGACCAAAGCACGCCAGGCACTCCTGTCTTCCACTGGTCAGACTCATGCTGGTAGCTTCGAGAACACTGTCCAACCATCTTGTCCTCTGTCGTCCCCTTCTCCTTGTGCCCTCCATCTTTCCCAGCATCAGGGTCTTTTCCAGGGAGTCTTCTTTTCTCATAAGGTGGCCAAAGTCTTGGAGCCTAAGTTTCAGGATCTGTCCTTCCAGTGAGCACTCAGGGCTGGTTTCCTTCAGAATGGATAGGTTTGATCTTCTTGCAGTCCATGGGACTCTCAAGAGTCTCCTCCAGCACCATAATTCAAAAGCATCAATTCTTCGGAGATCAGCCTACTTTATGGTCCAGCTCTCACTTCCATACATCACTACTGGGAAAACCATAGCTTGAACTATAAAAAAACCCATAATAAGATCTAAAAATCCTCTGCTTGGTCATCAGAACTCTCTCTCCAGGCCACGCCCATATCCCAGGCCATGCCCCCTGCCAGTGTGGTGTAGTGGTTAAGAGCGGTAGTCACGTAATCTGGGAAACCGGGTTCGTGTCTCCGCTCCTCCACCTGCAGCTGCTGGGTGACCTTGGGCCCGTCACACTTCTGTGAAGTCTCTCAGCCCCACTCACCTCACAGAGTGTTTGTTGTGGGGGAGGAAGGGAAAGGAGAATGTTAGCCGCTTTGAGACTCCTGAAGGGGAGTGAAAGGCGGGATATCAAATCCAAACTCCTCCTCCTCCTCCTCCTCCTTTACACCCTCCTTGAGTTTTCTTGCCTGGCTGGAACGTGTCCTTGAACTCTGGTCAATCTAGCCCACTGTACAAAGGTAAAAACTGCGTCCATTGCCCTGCCCACTTTTGCCTTTGGCCCCATGGGACGAGGGTGGCGCTGTGGTATAAACCACTGAGCCTCCTGGGCTTGCCGATCAGAAGGTCGACGGTTCGAATCCCCATGACGGGGTGTGCTCCTGTTGCTCGGTCCCAGCTCCTGCCAACCTAGGAGTTCGAAAGCACACCAGTGCAAGTAGATAAATAGGTACCACTGCGACGGGAAGGTAAATTGTGTTTCCATGCACTCTGGCTTCCATCACAGTGTCCCGTTGCGCCAGAAGTGGTTTAGTCATTCTGGCCACATGATCTGGAAAGCTGTCTGTGGACAAACGCCGGCTCCCTCAGCCTGAGAGCGAGATGAGCGCCACAACCCCATAGTCGCCTTTGACTTGACTTAACCGTCCAGGGGTCCTTTGCCTTTTGCTTTTTTACCATTGTCTCTGGCCCCACCCACCCGTTAAACATGGCCCTTGAAAGCTTGCCCAGAAAGCAATGCAGCCCTTGGCCTAGAATCCCCCCCCCCCATTTCCCCTTGGCTTCTCTCTCAATCTTTTTGGCATTTGGCTTTTCTTTAGGATGGTTCTAGATACAGGTAGGTAGCCATGTTGGCCTGCCGTAGTCAAAACAAAATTAAAAAAATTCCTTCCAGTAGCACCTTAGAGACCAACTAAGTTTGTTCTGGGTATGAGCTTTCATGTGCACGCACACTTCTTCAGATACACTGAAACAGAAGTCACCAGACCCTTATATATAGTGAGAGGGGTGATTGGCTGATAGGTGTGGTAAACCTGTTGATGACTGTTAACGACTGCAGTTGCTCTTACAGGAAAAAGCAAGGGGTGAGATGGCCAAAAATAGCTTTATCATGTATAATGAGATAAGAATCCAATGTCTCTATTCAGACCAGGTCTCTCCGTGGTTTTAAGTTTGGTAATAAGTTGCAATTCAGCAAGTTCTCTTTCCAGTCTGTTTCTGAAATTCTTTTGTAATATGACAGCTACTTTGAGATCTTGTGTAGAATGTCCTGGGAGACTGAAGTGTTCTCCTACTGGTTTCTCTGTCTTGCGATTCCTGATGTTAGATTTATTTCCATTTATCCTTTGGATGGTTGTTTCTCATTCATGCTGCAATCAAGCACTCAGTCAAAGTAACAATATACCCACCAAAACAGACTAGTTAGTAAAAATGATTGAATATTTACATCCTGCCAAGTTAACAGGAAGAATTAGAGGAAATACTATACAAAAAGTAAATAATGAATGGATAATCTTCAATGAATACCCATAAAAATTATACGGGCAAGACAAACCTCCTGACAGATATAGAATGAATCTAGAAAATAGAGGTATATATAGTAAAATTTGTGTAGAGAAAAAAATTGGAGACCAAAATAACAAAAATGAAATGTGTGTAGACCACCAAATTGTAAAATAGCACAATGAGAATAGCTGGAAGTCAAACACTTGGGTGTATTTACGTTGGGTATGTAGATAGGCATTGTATGTGTTGTATTGTATAATTTTAAGTTTAATAATAATAATAATAATAATAATAATAATAATAATAATAATAATAAAATCAAGCACTGTCCCCTACCTAAAGCTGGACATAGTACCGTTAAGGAAGAGCCCTACTGTTAATGTATAGAAAGCAGTCCTAGTCCAAGGGCTGAAGGTGACCCAAGAGAGCCAGTGTGGCGTAGTGGTTAAGAGCGGTAGTCTCGTAATCTGGGGAACCGGGTTCGCTTCCCCGCTCCTCCACCTGCAGCTGCTGGGTGACCTTGGGCCAGTCCCACTTCTTTGAAGTCTCTCAGCCCCACTCACCTCACAGAGTGTTTGTTGTGGGGGAGGAAGGGAAAGGGGAATGTGAGCCGCTTTAGGACTCCTTCAGGTAGTGATAAAGCGGGATATCAAATCCAAACTCTTCTTCTTCTTCTTCATAGGTGGCTGAAGGTGGACTCTCCACCTGTCTATCAGACAGCAGCATCTTTAGGGGAGGGTAGCTTAGAGCAGATGGAAGGGCAGTTAACACACACACACACACACACCCCATAGAGTCTGTGCTCCAAATCATTCTCTCCAGAGTCCCTTCTCCCAGGCTGCTGTTATCCACATACATGTTTAATGTCCTGTTTGGGGGCTCTGTGTCTCCATGCTTGTGTGATACCTTAGGAGATCTCTGGAACAGGGAAACCCCCTCCCTGTTACGTCCACTGCAAGATCTCACCCAGCACGAGTTCTTTTTTAAAAAATTTACTTCTGTTTCTTAGGTGGTGCGCACAGAGAAGAACAGTCTGAACAACCGCTTCCTGCCCTGGGATGAGATTGAGACGGAGGCCATCCTGTCCATTGATGATGACGCCCACCTGCGCCATGACGAGATCATGTTTGGATTCCGGTGAGCCAAAAACTTTGCTCTTTAACAGGCAAGGGACGGATCCTGCCAACAGCCTCTTCCCTTCCTTCCCATTCACTGTTGCCTCTCTCCGTCAAGCCCAATTCAGCTAACCCAGCAGTTCCCAGATATTTCCGGGTCCCCGCCACCTTGGTTCCCTTATCTCATTCTCAGTGCCTCCCCTGTAGAAAAGCATTATTCAGAGCAGTGGTTTGCATGGCACACAAAGAAAGATAATGCAGTACAATTCAAAAGGGCAACAACTGGTTGCACCTTCATTCAAAATCGGGCATAGGGAAACTCGGCCCTCCAGATGTTTTGGGACTACAACTCCCATCATCCCTGACCACTGGTCCTGTTAGCTGGGGATGATGGGAGTTGTAGTCCCAAAACATCTGGAGGGCCGAGTTTGCCTATGCCTGTTCAAAATCCTATTGTTTAGTTGAAATAAAACTGATGGATTTGATCCAGTGATACCAGCTTTTCAAAGCCTGAAATAATAATAATATAATAATAATAATTTATTATTTGTACCCCGCCCATCTGTCTGGGTTTCCCCAACCACTCTGGGTGGCTTCCAGCAAAGATTAAAAATACCGTATTTTTCGCACCATAGGACGCACCGGACAATAGGACGCACTTTGTTTTAGAGGGGGGAGAACAAGAAAAAAAAATTCCCCCCTCTCTGCCCAGCGCCGCTTCAGCGAAGCGGCAGGAGGCGCTGCGCAGAGAGGGGGAGAACTTTCCCCCTCTTGTTTTCCCGCTCTAAAACAAGGTGCCATTTAAGGTGCATTCAGGCGGCTACCTTGGAAGCCTGGAGAGCGAGAGGGGCCGGTGTGCACTGACCCCTCTCGCTCTCCAGGCTTCAGGTTCCTTTCGACCTGCTCTTTGGGGCTGGCGGGGGGAAGCCCACCACCAGCCCCAAAGAGCAGGTCAGGGAGCAGCGGAAAGGCGAAGCGGAGAGGCTCCTGCCATAACCGCGCGTCACCTCTCCAGCCGGGAGAGGGTCGCGGGGGGCTGCTTTAGCCCCCCGCTCACTCTCCCGGCTGGAGAGGAGACGCGCGGCTATAGAGGCTCCTGCCATAGCCGCGCGACACCTCTCCAGCCGGGAGAGGGTCGCGGGGGGCTTCTTTTGCTCCGCGCGCGCTCTCCCGGCTGGAGAGGTGACGCGTGGCTATAGAGGCTCCTGCCATAGCCACGCGTCACCTCTCCAGCTGGGAGAGGGTCGCAGGGCTATGGCGTCTTCGCTCCATAGGACACACACACATTTCCCCTTCATTTTTGAAGGGGGAAAAGTGCGTCCTATAGAGCGAAACATACGGTACATTAAAATGACACACATTAAAAACTTCCCTGAACAGGGCTGCCTTCAAGATGTCTTCTGAATGTCAAGTAGTTGTTTATCTCTTTGACATCTGGTGGGAGGGCATTCCACAGGGCGGGCGCCACTACCGAGAAGGCCCTCTGCCTGGTTTCCTGTAGCTTTGCTTCTCACAATGAGGGAACCGCCAGAAGGCCCTCAGAGCTGGACCTCAGTGTCCGGGCTGAACGATGGGGGTGGAGACGCTCCTTCAGGTATACTGGGCCAAGGCTGTTTAGGGCTTTAAATGTCAGCACCAACACTTTGAATTGTGCTCAGAAACGTACTGGGAGCCAGTGTAGGTCTTTCAGGACCGGTGTTATATGGTCTCGGCAGCCACTCCCAGTCATCAGTCTAGCTGCCGCATTCTGGATTAGTTGTAGTTTCCGGATCGCCTTCAATGGTAGCCCCACGTAGAGCGCATTGCAGTAGTCCAAGCGAGAGATAACCAGAGCATTCACCACTCTGGCGAGACAGTCTGCAGGCAGGGAGGGTCTCATCCTGCGTACCAGGTGGAGTTGGTAGATAGCTGCCCTGGACACAGAATTGACCTGTGCCCCCATGGACAGCGGTGAGTCCAGAATGACTCCCAGGCTGCACACCTGGTCCTTCAGGGGCACAGTTACCCCATTCAGCCTCACACCCGCTCACCCCCTGTCCCTCCCAAACAGTGCTTCTGTCTTGTCAGGATTCCACTTCAATCTGTTAGCTGCCATCCATCCTCCAACCGCCTCCGGACACTCACACAGGACCTTCACCGCCTTCACTGGTTCTGATTTGAAAGAGAGGTAGAGCTGGGTATCATCTGCATACTGATGAAATGAAAGCCATTTACACCTCTAATGTCCTTCTGCTGCCCCCTTGCCTCTTAGTGCCCCCTGGAAATCCCCCCCCAGGGCGTACCACCCATTTTAGCAACCACTGAGCACTTTGTGGCCAAACAAGGCTGGCTTTCCTCCCTTCCACTTGCATAATTACGCTGTCCTTTCTAAGCTTTGAGTTCTAACTTATACTTCCCTCTCAATTTGCATGTGAGAGAGACTGCTTTTGATCATAGGACCAGAGGGTCTCTGTCGTCCCCTCCTCCTTTCCCGAGGAGTTCTGCTCTCCCGCGTGCTCCCCAGCAAGGGAAACGGCATCTTGTTCATAGATCTTACTCTTCCTATCTGCACGAGGGGATATCTACAGGAAAAATTAGCTGCGGGGTCTTATTTCTCTGCATTTGCTCTAAATTCCCACCGCATGCAGATGTTTGGCTGCAACAAATCCTTATTTTTAGCAATGTTCCTCTATTTATAGTTGCCAGTGCAAGAGGGACTGCTCCTTGCTGGCACGACGTGAGGAGTCGTGGGAGTGTTTTTGTAGGAAGGGGAATAAGCCCCAACCACGTTTATGAAGCTGGCATTGTGGCAGGAATCGGTGGGAAGAGACATGGAGAGACGGCAGGATTTCCTTTTCCCTCTATAAATCTTGTTGTTAAGTGGATGAGGAGAGGCCTGTATAGCCATTTATGGCCCCGGTTAGATGATCGACGTGGACCTCACTCAAGATATGGGCTTCACGTCAGATAATCATCTAAGCTTGCAGGGTGTGTGTGCATAGAATTCTAGAATTGCAGAGTTGGAAGGGACCAAAAGAGTCATTTAGTCAAGGGGTTGGCAACGTTTTTTGAGGCTGGTCCGGCCCACTCCCCGGCAGACCTCTCGGTGGACTGGAGCGTGCGTGCCGGAGCGTGCACTCAAGCTATTTCCGGCGCTCTTCTAGCTGCCGTATTCTGGATTAGTTACAGTTTCCGGGTCACCTTCAAAGGTCGCCCCACGTAGAGCGCATTGCAGTAGTCCAAGCGGGAGATACATAGACCATGTGCACCATGTTGAGCTTCTCGGAGTGTAAAATGTAACGGCCGTAGGAGGTAAAATAGTAGCAGGAGCATTTTGTGAGATGTGCGGCTCTGTAAGCTAAAGCTCTGGTTTTCTGCCCCGAAATCCAAGTGGCTGTGATTCGCAGTCCTGCCCTCGCCCTACCAGTAACTTTAGGAAGGACGAGCTGTTTCTGTTATCATTACAATAAACAGAAGAGAAACAAAATGTGTGTGTGTGTGTTTGCTGAAGAAAAGGGCAGAAACCAAGAAAAAGCTGAATGTTAAAAGTCAAAAAGAAAGTGTGTGAGGGGGGGAGTCCTCTGGGCTTTGCATTACAGTCAGCCTCTGTTCTTAGTGTTGCCCATTTTCTGAATATTTGCCGCCTGGCTTAACAGCGAACGCCCTGTGATGTCTGCCTAAAACAATGTATGAATCAGCTGCCGTCGGCTTAGTGAGAGGGCCGCTTGTGTGGGCTGAGCCGCGCTCTTTGTCCCCAGTCTGTCCGCCTTGTTCCATCTCTTCCCTTCCCACTTTGCATCTTCAGGGTCTGGAGAGAAGCCAGGGACCGCATTGTCGGCTTCCCTGGGCGCTACCACGCATGGGACATCCCTCACCAATCTTGGCTGTACAACTCCAACTACTCCTGTGAGCTCTCCATGGTACTGACGGGCGCTGCCTTCTTCCACAAGGTAAGGGAAGGGGGACCCCAGTCGCTGGGAGTGGCACTCAGCTCACATATTTTTATAAGAAGGGGAGTTGCAAAAAAACAGCAACACCCCAACTCTCATGTTCTCTGTCCCTTGTGGAGCTTCCTTTGCCAACCTGCCTGTTCCTGGTGTGCAGAGGGGTCTGTTATTCTCACAGGCCACATCCACAGAAGCCGGGAGCCAAACTCAAGCTGTCCTGTCCTTCCACCTGTTTGGGGAGGATGGAGGAAACAGAACAGGGCTAAGATATTGTCCTCTTGGGTGAAGTAGAGGGAAGGGGTGCAGAAACTCGTGATCTAGTGGTTGGAACCGATATCGGGCCGTCTTTTCAGTGCAAATGGACTTGCCTAGGTGGGCAGTTCGAGAGCCAGCGAAGGAGCTAAGCACTGTTCCTCCTCCCCTTGTCTGGAAGGAGTTTGGACCTAGAATAGGGCACAGATGCTGTTGGACTCCAGCTCCCATCATCCTCAGCCAGCATGGCCAATATCCAGGGATGATGGGAGTTGGAGTGCAGGAACATCTGGAATTCCACAGGATCCCCGTCCCTGGCTTACGCCCAGATCCAATGTGGTTCTTCTGAGGCAGAGAAGCAGAGGTGAAAATGAAATCGAACAACCCGTTGTGTTATATTGCGTCCATTTCACCTGCACAAGACTCTTCTCTTTCCCCCAAGGTGTGTATATTTGGACTCAGCTATGGTAAATCAGAAGGGACACAGGTGGCGCCGTGGGTTCAACCACAGAGTCTAGGGCTTGCCGATCAGAAAGTCGGCGGTTTGAATCCCCGCGACGGGGTGAGCTCCCATTGCTCGGTCCCTGCTCCTGCCCACCTAGCAGTTCGAAAGCACAAGTAGATAAATAGGTACCACTCCAGCAGGAAGGTAAATGGCATTTCCATGTGCTGCTCTGGTTCGCCAGAAGTGGCTTAGTCATGCTGGCCGCATGACCCAGAAATTGTACGCTGGCTCCCACGGCCAATAAAGCGAGATGAGCGCCGCAACCCCAGAGTCGGCCACGACTGGGCCTAATGGTCAGGGGTCCCTTTACCTTTACTATGGCAAATCAGTGGCATTTGTGGGGGGGGGGGCATTGTGTCTTGGCCATTTTCTGATGTTTTCCCATTCTCATTCCCTCCCTCTCTCCCTCTCTCCCTTTTACCTGCAGTACTATGCCTACCTGTATTCCTACGTGATGCCCCAGGCCATCCGAGATATGGTAGATGAATACATCAACTGTGAGGATATCGCTATGAACTTCCTGGTCTCTCATATCACCAGGAAGCCACCAATCAAGGTAAGCGCTTGGCGGAGGCCTTGAGAGGGCTGTTTCCTCTTTCCTTTTTTTGCTAGGGCAAAATTATATTTGTCACTTCTGAGCTACTAGGGCAGGCACCCCCAAACTCGGCCCTCCAGATGTTTTGGGACTACAATTCCCATCATCCCTGACCACTGGGGTCCTGTTAGCTAGGGATGATGGGAGTTGTAGTCCAAATACATCTGGAGGGCCGAGTTTGGGGGTGCCTGTACTAGGGCATGCCTCTGAACAGTGGTGTGGAAAAGAGGATTGCAGCATTTAATCAAATAAACTGTTAGGTCAAGTGGAATAAACGTCTCATCAAGTAAAAGGTTTCCCCTATATATAAACACACACACACACAAACTCATGCACAAATTCACAATCTGTTTTCATTGTTGTTTTCTCTTTCCCTTTGGGTTTGATACAATATGATCTAGACCAGGCCTGTCAAACTGGCCCTGGGATGTGGGAGAAAGAATAACAAGTAGAGACCCCCCAGGATTGAAAACCACTACGCAACTTAGGAAATCCTGTATTTTGTGTTATTAAATTTAATTTAGGAGTCGCTTCCCATGAAATACCCCAAAGCAATGAAAAATAAAGACAACAGCGATTAGAAAGCAGCATATAAATACGGTATCTGGTCCAGTGCAAGTAAAGAAAATCTCCGCTTAAAACACTTTGGCAGTTTTCAGCAGACGCCAGAGAGATAGCTACAGAGCCAGTGTGGTGTAGTGGTTAAGAGCGGTAGTCTCGTAATCTGGTGAACCGGGTTTGCTTCCCCGCTCCTCCACATGCAGCTGCTGGGTGACCTTGGGCCAGTGACACTTCTTGAAGTCTCTCAGCCCCGCTCACCTCACAGAGTGTTTGTTGTGGGGGAGGAGGGGAAAGGAGAATGTGAGCCGCTTTGAGACTCCTTCGGGTAGTGATAAAGTGGGATATTGAATCCAAACTCTTCTTATGGGCCAGGTCAGGGGCCACCACGCTAAAGGCCCGATTCCTGCATTGTCCAGAATGAACCTCCTAACAGGGTGGCATCTTCAGGAGGCCCTCGTACAGGTTGTATGCACAGCGATTGGTAGTGCGTATAAGGAGTGAGGTGATCTTTTAGATCCCACCTGCAGTTGTCTCAAGGCATGAATAAGCTCCGTGGGTAAGTTATGGCACTTTCTGAACCCACTCCTGCTAATAAGCTCCCCCTCCAGACACCCCAGAAGGAGAAGACACTGTCCTTCCTTGAAATGGCGGTTCTCAACCTGTGGGTCCCCAGATGTTGTTGGACTACAACTCCCATCATCCCCGAGCTCTGGCCTTGCTAGCTAGGGGTGATGTGAGTTGTAGTTCAACAACATCTGGGGACCCGCAGGTTGAGAAAGGGGGAACGTCTCCATTCAGAGACCTTTGGCAAGGGAAGCTCGTTCGGTTGTCAGAACCCAAACGTCCTCGGCTTTTGCCTTTGAAGGCAAAGACAACGCCCAGGCGCTTTGAAAATTTGGAAGCATTCTACAACATGCAAGGTGGTGGTGTTACCCATGCAAAAAAAAGACTTGCACAATTCCATTGAGTATTACCGTATTTTTCGCTCTATCGGGCTCACTGGACCATAGGAGGGAGAGAACAGGAGAAAAAAAATTCTCCCCCTCTCTGCTCAGCGCCCCTTCAGCGAAGCGGCAGGAGAAACGGAGCCCCTTCCATTTCTCCTCCCGCTTCACTGAAGGGGCGCTGCGCAGAGAGGGAAAACTGTGCAGCGCCTCTCCAGCGAAGCGAAGCCTGGAGAGCAAGAGGGATCGGTGTGCACTGACCCCTCTTGCTCTCCAGGCTTCAGGCGGCTATCCACAAGCCTTCAGAGTGCAGTGGGAACTCCTGCTGCGCTCCGAAGGCTTGCGGATAGCTGCCTGAAGCCCCCGGAGCGCAGCGGGAGTTCCCTGCGCTCCGGGGGCTTCAGGCGGCTTCAGCGAAAGCAACGCGAAGCCTCCGGAGCGTGGGGGGAGCTCTCCCACTGCGCTTCGGAGGCTTCGCGTTGCTATCGCTGAAGCCAAGGAGCCTGCATTCGCTCCATAGGACGCACACACATTTCCCCTTCATTTTTGGAAGGGAAAAAGTGCGTTCTACAGAGCGAAAAATACGGTACTTGAGATGGGACCAGCCCTCATAGCTGCCAACTTTTCCCTCCTTTTCTTGCGAGGAATCCTATTCGGAATAAGGAAATTTCCCTTTAAAAGGGGGGAAAGTTGACAGCTATGCCAGCCCTTGCCATAGGAGTCAGGGTACCCACTGCGTAAGGCCTAGGACAGGTCTCCAGAGGCCCTTTAATTTGGCACCGTCATTAGCTGGTATTTCTCTAGAGCAAAGTCCATCAGCGGCTGTTAGTAATTGCTTTGACCTTTTGGCTCTGCTTAGCAGCCAGAGTGGGCAAGAGGAAGACGGAGGAGGCTTCTAGCTGAAGCCGACCTGCCGAGGCTCCTGCCAGGCATTATGTATCTCTTCATGAAAAGGAGCCTTTGCAGAGAAGGGCAGCCGCTTGGCGTGGGCACAGCAATCCTTTGGCTTGCCGGAGTCACCGTGGGGGGGGGGAGTCCAGAGGGGGTGGGCACAGGGCCTCCCTCTCCCACCCTGCCCCTCCTTGGCCTCAGCCTCAGTTGGCATAGCTGGGTGTGCCCGCCCTTGGGGAGGTGCTCTGGTGAAGCGCAGAGTCTCTGGAAACCAAAACTGTCCCTGCATCAAAGGCAGCAGGGAGGATACCAGATCGAGAGAGCAGGAAGGTCAGCCTGGAGATCTTCTCAAAGTAGCTGTAATGTTGCAAAAGAATTTCAGAAATAGACTGGAAAGAGAAGTTGCTGAACCTTGGTTCTCGAACTTAATCCATTCCGGAAGTCCGTTCCAAAACCAAAGCGTTCCAAAACCAAGGCGCGCTTTCCCATAGAAAGTAGTGCTAAATGGATTAATAAAAACAACCCCTAAAACAGTAATTTAACATGAGTTTTACTATCTAACGAGACCACTGACCCATAAAATGAAAGCAATAATCAATGTGCTGTACTATGAAATAAATAAGAGAGTATTGTAGATGGTAAAGATTAAAATTACATTTTTTTTCTTACCTGCACTGATGATAGTCATTGTTTGGATGGGGGGCTTTTATCCATTTCCGCAGTCACACAATCAATCAATCAATCAATCAATATCAGTAGCTGAACTGGGATCCACACAGTCACAAAAACAAATTAACTGAAAAAGCCTCAAAACAGAAAAGGCAAAATAAATAGCAAAAACAAAAGCACCACATACAAGCTCCAAATATCACCTTAGAACACTATAATCAGAAACGGAAGGCTTGAATGAGGGGATGCAAATTAGCAGCGCAACAGGAAACACAGGGGACTCAAAACGGAGCACGTTTGGCTTCCAAAAAAAAGTCTGAAAACCGGAACACCTACTTCTGGTTTTGCAGCATTCGGGTTCCAAGTTGTTTGTGAACTAAGCTGTTCGAAAACTGAGGTACCACTGTAGTTTAATGTGCCAGTCCACTCTGGCAAGAACCCTGCTTGAGCATCCTTTGCCCAGCACACACCTTTGGGCTGCTGAATCCTCTTGGGGGACTCCTCCCTGCTCCTCCCAGCTCACGGCCTGCTTCCCTTGCCCTCCTCCTGTGCGCAGGTGACGTCCCGCTGGACCTTCCGCTGCCCCGGCTGCCCCCAGGCCCTCTCCCACGACGACTCCCACTTCCACGAGCGGCACAAATGCATCAACTTCTTCGTCAAAGTCTACGGCTACATGCCTTTGCTCTACACCCAGTTCCGCGTGGACTCCGTCCTCTTCAAGACCCGGCTTCCCCACGACAAGACCAAGTGCTTCAAGTTCATCTAGGCCTGCGTGGAGACGCGTCTGTGTGCGTTGGCTGCGGACTTCTGGATCGAGGCCGGAGGCAAGGAGGGAGGCTGGAAGGGTTTCCTCCTCCCGCTGCTGCTCCTCATCCCCTGGGACAGGCGCCACTTTCTGCCTGAGGAGAAGGACACAGCGGTGGCTCCCGCCATCTTGTGCCAGCCCCACGGGGACGCTATGCCGTGGGGCACCACCCATTAAAGACTCTGCTTGGTATCATGTACTGAGGAAAAACTGAGACTGGTTAGTCCCCCAGGTAGTGGGTTAGCCAAGGGCAAAACTGGGGTTTTTAAAATATTAATTATTATTTAAAATGGAAGTGTTTTAGATATGCCTGGTAAGGCTTTCTATATTTTTTTTTCAGAAGGTGGGAGGGGGCTGCTGGGAGGGAGGGAGGGGATATTTCATGTTTGTTTCACCCCCGGCCCATGATGTTGCTTGGGGAGACGCAGAGGCCCCAGGAAGCTGCGTCCAACACCCTCTGCCCACCCCGGCCAATATCCCAGATTTCTTTCTTGTTCCCGAGGAGGGAGACTTGGCCACCTGAGGCCTCCATCCATTTGCTTCTCAGTGAGACCGGCTTGGGATTTCCCGGAGGAAACCATGGATCCCTTTCCGCTGAAAAATAATCGCCTCCACCCTCTCCCTGTGGCTGCCAAGGAGCGAAGTGATTCCAGGGAGCTTCTCACCTCTACTCCCGCCTGCGCTAAAGGATCCTGCCGCATCAACCTTTTTTTGTGGTGACCCAGGTACACAGTGGCGCCTTTCCCAGCTGCGGGTGCCCCTAACGGAAAATGGGCGCCCTTTCCCTGCTGCTTCCTTGCAGTCTCGGGTGGGGGGGCTGCTGCTTCTCTCTGTGCCACGCGGGGGCATCGCATAAGCACCCCACCTCCCTTTGCGGAAGCTCAAAGGTCTTAATTTAAGCATCGCTTGCGCAGCGCGGGAAGTTTCTGTGCCACAGGCGAGGGCAACGCCAGGGTGACTGCAGGCGAGTCATTTGGGAGTGTGGGTTAAGTTTTCTTTTAGATGTGGCCTCTTAGGGATTCTTCAACAAGACACACACTCGTAACGGGTCTGTGGTGTGTTCCGGATGAAAGGTCCTGTATTCCTGCTCATGAAGTGTACCCCAAATCCATCCTCTGTCTCAAGCAATCATGTCTGGTCTCAACAGCTCTCTCAGCCCTGATGCCTAAAACTGCCCTTCTCCTCCTCCCTCCTGTGCCCTTTTTCCTCTATGGCTCTTGGGACCGGGGTGCCAGCAGCCGCTGGAGAGAGACAGGCGAGTGGTCTACTCCCCAGGAGCGCTGGACCCCACAGGAGACTGCACACAAATTAATATTATTGTTCTAAAGAGTGCAGGCCATCTCTGCCCCCCCAATTGCTTTCAAGCTACTTCTGCACAGAGTTTTGGTTCCGCAGGGCGCCTTTTCTAGAAAGGCTCTCGCTTCGACATCACATTGGCAAAGTAGGCCATTGTGTGCAGTCTTTGCAAAACTGTAAGAGATGGTGTGGAACAACTTGCTGCCCCCCAACCTGGCTGCAATTTAGATTCCCCTTCCCTTTTTTATTTATAGAAAGGCGGTGGTGAAATAGCCGTCTTTCTGTAGCATCCGGGAAGGTTCGCAGTCCCCTTGATATATTCTCCCACTGCGATTCCTGTCCTGGGGTCCTGATTTTTGCACGTCGTGGGCGCTGGTTGGAGCTCTGCAGTGCCAAAGGGTAACCGTCACCCTCTTGTGAAAATACAGGTGGAGGGGGGGCTCCCTGTGCCCCATTTGGGCAGGAAGCGCATTCGCTCGCTGGCATGTTTGATGGCTGCGACTCACAAATGTTTACAGACCTCTCTGCTCTTTTTTGGATAGTCTTCAGGGACTGCGATTCCCCCTTTGCATTTTCAAAAGGAGATTCTCTCTCTTTTTCACCCGGTAACCCAATAATGCAGACTGTCGCCATGCGAGGTGAAACGCAGCGGAACAAAGGGCAAAGGTGGCTGTCCCAACGGAAGCGGGTTCTCATTAGGCAGCCCCCGTCCCACTTCGAAGCCACAAGTCTCGTTCTCCCCGTACTCTGCTCCCTGCCTGGATGAATGAATAATCCTCAGCCAGGGCAAAAGAGGTGGTGGTACATAAAACGTTGGATTCTCCATGGTGATCAGCCTCCCTCGCATGTCCACAACATGTACAGGCCTCCTCTGTTGGGTGCGCAAGGCTCAAAAGGAAGCCATGTGCAGATGGTCTCTCCGTCTGGTGCAGGCATCCCCAGACTCGCCCCTCCAGATGTTTTGGGACTACAACTCCCATCATCCCTAGCTAACAGGACCAGTGGTCAGGGATGGTGGGAATTGTAGTCCCAAAACATCTGGAGAGCTGAGTTTGGGGATGCCTCATCTAGTGAATGGGAACGTGACATGGAAGGAACTTCATCTCTCCCTGTCCACGATAAGCGTCGCCCCTCCTGTTCCTCCTAGTGCATTTAAACCTCTGTAAGGTGCCAAGCTAGGTTTTGGACATCCACTCAAAAATGTGTTTACATGGTTCCTCCTCATCGGCGTCCTCCTTTGCTGTGCTGGTTGGAGGTTACCCAACTTGGACCCCCACCCCCAAAAAGGCACAGTCTGCTCTCCATCCTGCTCTCCCAGCGGTGTTCTCTGACCTCTGTTGGATGTGTGGAAACCCAGATTAGAACCACAATGCACAGTTCAAACACACGCAAGCACTCACTCTTTTTGGAATACGACCAGGTTTTTTATTTTTTTTAAAATCACACACATACACATGTGCACTTTGGGCTTTTTAAAATAACCGGGGCTGTTTTTTAATCGCCCCCTTCTATGTTGCGATCATCCCAAATGGAGATTTCTAAGAAGATAACCTTAGCAGGCCAAGGTGGAGCCTTGCCGTGCCGTCCTCTTCATGTCGTGCTAAGTTTGTGGGGTTTTTCTGCTGGGAAAAGGAGGCGGTCGATTATTGGAGCCATTCCTCAGGCTGATGGGCACCTGGGCAGGAGAAGGAAGCGGTTAGGTGAGCAAAAGTCCCTTTCGTCTGGAGGCAAGTCCAGTGGCTTTTGCCAGACCCTGAACACCCATGTTGGTGCCATTCCTCCTAAGACGCTGCTGTCCTCCGCTGCTCAGAACGGTGGCCCTTTTTCATTTCTTTGAGGATATAGGAAAAGGTGGGGTCTGCATGAAGAGGGAGGGGGCTTCCTCATCCAAGGCCTTCTGGCATCTCTGCAACCGGGTACAGCTGCTCAATTTTATTTCCTCTGCTCTCCCCTGCCCAGCGCAACAGCCACTTGCAGGCCCTCTACCCCTTGCCACTATGAATGTGTTTTAAAAGCTCTGTGAGCACCAAATTTTAAAAGACGGGAAAGCAAAAAGTGGGGGCGGGGGGGGGAATCTAAAACCTTGACACGAGCACAATTGTTCATATGTTGAATTTTGTAAAAGGGTGAAATAAACTCAGTTTAACTTGAACGCGTCTCGAGACTCTTTGCTAACTTTAGCAGAAGGGGACAAGGGCTTACAGCGAGGGGGTGTTGCAATCTCTACTTCATTTAAATAGTGATTTCCAAACTTCTTGGGGGGCCTGTCCCCCTTGGTGATCCCCAAGGGCCCCTATCCTGTGCGAAGCGTTATTCAGAGTAGCGGCTTGCATGACCCGCTAAGGAAGCACCCACAATAAAATTCAGAACAGTAAGCATTCGTTGCACATTTACTCAAAATCCGATTAAAATTATTTGGTTTAATTCGAGAAAACTGATCAACTTGAACCATCAATTTGTACTTTTCAAAGACCGATAGCCATTTACGCTTCCAGCACAGCCCTTCCTCTTAGCACCCTTTCCTGGAAATCCCCAGGGGTTATTTGTCCCCACTTTGGGAACCATCAAGTAAGAAGATAGACATGCAAAATGATTGGATGCATTCAATAAATGATGTGTGGCCAGTTTCTAGGAAAACTCCCACGAATTCACCATACCTGAATAAACGAGTTTCACAATATGGGCTCACCTAGGAGCAAAAGTTGCCTCTTTCTAATAGACAACGTCATTACTGCATTACAATCTTTATTGCCCTGGAGGAAATTGAGGTTAATTTGCAGTTCGCCCAAAACGGCTTTTTGTCAGCCTTATCTGTTCATGCGGTCTCAGCAGTCCAGCTCGTTCTTTCCCTCCGTCCTCCCCTCCTCCCCCCCCCCCAGTTTTCAAAAGGTTTCCAGCGATTTGTATCTCCCTGCACCGAGATTGGTACAGCCGTGGACTTTTGACTCCAGCTCTTCCTTGCTAAGTTGCCGAGGACAAAAAAGGAAAAGCAGAGAGAAGAGAAAGGCGTCAGCTGCGGGTCGTAAAGCCCTCGTCTCTGAAAAGGCTTTTGGCGGCACGATTGCCTGCGCAGAGACAAGCCCGTTGAGATCAATGGGGCTTATGCCTGGAGAAGTGAGCATTCTGTGCAGCGTGTATTTATAGCATACGCTGCTTAGCAGGGTGTGCCAACGCAGCGCCCGTGGGCCCCTGGTGTACCTGCTAACACTGGCCATGAAGAAGAAGAGTTTGGATTTGATACCCCACTTTATCACTACCCTAGGGAGTATCAAAGTGGCTCACATTCTCCTTTCCCTTCCTCCCCCACAACAAACACTCTGTGAGGTGAGTGGGGCTGAGAGACTTCAAAGTAGTGTGACTAGCCCAAGGTCACCCAGCAGCTGCATGTGAAGGAGCGGAGATGCGAACCCAGTTCACCAGATTACGAGTCCACCGCTCTTAACCACTACCTCAGAAACTCTCTACAAACTTCCCCTCCAATATCCACTGTTGCTTGAGACCTTTTTCTCTCCCTGCTCACTCCCTGCTTGGCACCAGCTCATCCTCCCCATATCAAACGTGCGCCCCATAAACCTGGCCACCTTTCATGGGACTGGATGACTCCCCTCCCATCTGTTCTCAACAAAGGCATTATTATAGCATTGGGAGGTGCAGCTCCTAGTCTAAGGTAAAAGGTACAGTGGTACCTCGGGTTAAGAACTTAATACGTTCCAGAGGTCTGTTCTTAACCTGAAACTGTTCTTAACCTGAAGCACCACTTTAGCTAATGGGGCCTCCCGCTGCCGTGCGATTTCTGTTCTCAACCTGAAGCAAAGTTCTTAACTTGAAGCACTATTTCTAGGTTAGCGGAGTCTGTAACCTGAAGCGTCTGTAACCTGAAGTGTCTGTAACCCGAGGTACCACTGTAAAGGTAAAGGACCCCTGGACAGTTAAGTCCAGTCCAAGGCGACTGTGGGGTTGCGGCACTCATCTCGCTGTCACGCCAAGGGAGCCGGCTTTTGTCCGCAGACAGCTTTCTGGGTCATTTAGCTAGCAGGACTGAACCACTTCTGGTGCAACTTCTGGTGCAACACTGTGACGGCAGCCAAAGTGCATGGAAACACCATTTTTCTTCCTGCCAAATGGTACCTATTTATCTACTTGCACTGATGTGCTTTTGAACTGCTAGATTGGCAGAAGCTGGGATAGAGCAACGGGAGCTCACCCTGTTGCGGGGATTTGAACCGCCAACCTGATCAGCAAGCCCAAGAGTCTCAGTGGTTTAGACCACAGCGCCACCTGCGTCCCTACCATCTAGTCCAGGCCTCCTCAACCTCAGCCCTCCCGATGTTTTCAGACTTTAATTCCCATCATCCCTGACCACTGGTCCTGCTAGCTAGGGATCATGGGAGTTGTAGGCCAAAAACATTTGGAGGGCTGAGTCTGAGGAAGCCTGATCTAGTCTAACTCCCTGCAACACAGCAATTGCAGCTCAAGAATCCCTGATATTGGCCATCCAATATCTGCTTAAAAACGTCCAATGGAGGAGAGTCCATATCTCTTGGGGGAAGGTCTCTTCTGCGGTTGAACGGCTCTTGCTGTCAGGAAATTCTCCCCACGGTTGAGTTGGAATCTCCTTCCTTGCAATTTGAATCCATTGCCTTGGAGCCTCAGAAAACAAGCTTGCTCCCTCTTTCATGGGACAGCCTTCAGATATGTGAAGATGGCAAAGAGGTTCAAAGAGCATCTCTCTCCCTGCAGACATGTGGTGTCAGTCCACACCCTCAAGGCAGCCATTTTGTGTTATGGTCAAGCCCACACGGCTTCCATTGTGTGACTGCTGACCCATGGCACTTTCTGAACACCCCAGCTGTGCTCCTTGGGGGCTGGTGTCTAGGACCACATCTAGAGTCGCTGAAGAACGTCAGTCAGTTAGCAGCACCACATTGTGACTCCCCCAATCTGGTATTTCATACAGATAAGGTGGCCTTGCGACCTTTCGTTGTGGTTTCCTCTGTGAGTGGCATTCGCTTTTTACGTTGATCGATCATCTACCGCATTGCAAGAGTTCTTCGCAGATTAACAGTAACGGCGAAAGCAGTTGGAATCAGTGAGATATAAGAAGGAGATTTTTAAGTTTTTCCAAGCAGACTTAATCACAGGTTATTGAGGGTATCGCAGTAAGTTACTGAGACTATTTTGAAGTTATTGTTTGGGCAGGCGTTAATGCTACTGAACATTCAATATCATGCTTTCAAATGTTCAAAGCGCTTAATTTCCCCCACAACCCCTCTGTAAGCTAGGGGAGCATCTCTTACAGATGACCGCAGTGCCTGGAGACAGGCAGTCAAGTCAGACTAGGAATGACTGTTGGGAGGAGCGCAGAGAGAATAATTGCCCTGGCAGATCTGCAGCAGCACAACCGGAAGCCACCATCTGCCCCAGCTGCAACAAAAGATGTCTCTCCAGTATCAGTCTCTACAGCTACAGCAAGGCCCTGTGACTCTCCAGCAGTGTGACTTCACCTACAAAAGCAGCCTCCTCCATAGTTTCCCAAGACAGACGGATGCCAACATTATCCCCTTACTCCAGACAGGGGGCTACTGAGGCTGAAGGAGGCACAGGGACTTGCCTACAGGCCAAACTAGACAATACAGTGGTACCTCTGGATGCAAATGGGATCCATTCCGGAGCCCCGTTCACAACCTGAGCAGAACAAAACCTGCGTCTGCGCATGCGCGGGTTGCGATCCACCGCTTCTGTGCATGCGCGTGACGTCATTTTTGAGCTTCTGCACATGTGCGGGCGGTGAAACACGGAAGTAATCCGTTCTGTTACTTCCGGGTTGCCGCAGGACGCAACCTGAAAAGATTTAACCTGAAGCGTCTTTAACCCGAGGTATGACTATACATTAAACAAGTTGTACAGTTGGAAAGGGGCCCCGAGGGCCATCTAGTCCAGCCCCCTGCAATTCAGGAATTAATGCATCAATGCATTCATTTGGAGGGTTCCCAAACTGTGGTCCGTGGCATCTCTGTGCACAACGGCAGGGACAGGGGTTGCCCCATTGTTCTTAGAATGTGTCCCTCTGCCCAGAAGGGAAGTTTGAGAGGAGAAGACACTTGCAAGGAGTGGAGAAGATTAGCAGCAAGGTGAATGGGAAGCTAGAATTAAAAGATTGAACCTCGCAGAGCACGATTCATTGCAATTACTTCAAGAGTCATAAAATACATCAAGTATCCCACCGAAACAAAAAAAGTGGTCAGGGTGGGGTGGAGAGTTGGGAAACTTCTGCATTAGAACATTGAATGTCTCTGGCTCTCCCCCTCCCCTTTAAAAAATAAACTTGCCATTAGGACTGGCAAATAAACTGGCAGGGAACCGGCCAAGGACCAGGATGAATGGGGAGGAGGAGTTGACCCATTTCCAACCATGCCATGGGTCTGGGGGAATTCTCCCTGCCCCCACCTCCAGCTCCCCCTTCCTATTTTCTACCCCACATCCCTACGAGGGGACACATAGCCTCCCCTCTTCTGCTGCTGCTGCTGCCTAGAATAAGAGCGAAATCAGACTTGCTCTGAAAGGAAAAGCAGATCATAAATCACTTTTCTAGCGTGTGGCTGGAGTTTTAATCCAATGCTATCAGTTAATACAATATTTAACGTGGAAGGGGATTTTTTGTGTGATAGGCAGTCAAAACAAATTTGAGCACAAGCTCTTGAGCAATGCAGGGCGAAGCTGTTTTTGCACTATCACTGTTTATTTTAAGCAACACAGCTCCCAGTTAAGAATAGTTCATGCTTTCAAATAAAGGCCGGGTGGTTTTATTCCAAAGGAAGTTGATCTTGCCGGAGGAGAGATTTCCCACCTTGTCTGAAGGAGAGAGATGGGACCACTCACACTCTCCTCTTCTCCTGCCCCCCCCCCCAATTTGTTCTGGACAGTCCTCTGGAGCGGATTTTGAGAATCCATCGGGGGGCTTCAAGGGAGAAGGAAGGGGAAGTTGTTTATGCTCCTTCCTCCTGGGCCGTGTCCAGAAAGTGGTGGTGGGGGATGAGTGTTCAGACCCCTGGGCTCTCACTTGTGGGGTGCCTCAGGGTTCCATCCTCTCCCCCATGCTTTTCAACATCTACATGAAGCCGCTGGGAGAGATCATCAGGGGGTTTGGGCTGGGTGTTCATCAGTATGCGGATGATACCCAGCTCTACCTCTCTTTTAAATCAGAATCAGTGAAGGCAGTGAAGGTCCTGTGTGAATGCCTGGAGGC
The DNA here is from genome assembly GCF_965113315.1 of Podarcis vaucheri. Taxonomy (NCBI): domain Eukaryota; kingdom Metazoa; phylum Chordata; class Lepidosauria; order Squamata; family Lacertidae; genus Podarcis; species Podarcis vaucheri. The sequence goes on from NC_138761.1 coordinate 4,843,203, forward strand.
GGTTGGAGGATGGATGGCGGCTAACAGATTGAGGTTGAATCCTGACAAGACAGAAGTACTGTTTTGGGGAGACAGGGACAGGGGGCAGGCAGGTGTGGAGGATTCCCTGGTCCTGAATGGGGTAACTGTGCCCCTGAAGGACCAGGTGCGCAGCCTGGGAGTCATTCTGGATTTACAGCTGTCCATGGAGGCGCAGGTTAATTCTGTGCCCAGGGCAGCTGTCTACCAGCTCCACCTGGTACGTAGGCTGAGACCCTATCTGCCCACGGACTGTCTCGGCAGAGTGGTGCATGCTCTGGTTATCTCTCACTTGGACTACTGCAAATGTGCTCTGTGTGGGGCTACCTTTGAAGGTGACCTGGAAACTGCAATTAAGCCAGAATGCGGCAGCTAGACTGGTGACTGGGAGCGGCCACCGAGACCACATAACACCAGTTCTGAGAGATCTGCATTGGCTCCCAGTACATTTCCAAGCACAATTCAAAGTGTTGGTGTTGACCTTTAAAGCCCTAAACAGCCTCGGCCCAGTATACCTGAAGGAGCGTCTCCACCCCCCATCATTCAGCCAGGACACTGAGATCCAGCGCTGAGGGCCTTCTGGCGGTTCCCTCGCTGCGAGAAGTGAGGTTACAGGGAACCAGGCAGAGGGCCTTCTCGGTGGTGGCACTCGCCCTGTAGAACGCCCTCCCTTCAGATGTGAAGGAAATAAGCAGCTATCTTATCTTTAAAAGACATCTGAAGACAGCCGTGTTTAGTTTATAATATTTAATGCTGTACTGTTTTTATCACTTGATTGGAAGCCGCCCAGAGTGGCTGGGGAAACTCAGCCAGATGGGCGGGGTATAAATAAATAAATTATTAATAATTATTATTATTGCGCAAGCAAAATTCTGCTGTGGGGGTGAAAAGGCAGCACCTGGACACTCCTAAATTACAGTGAACATGCCAGCCTGTCTTCTGAGCAGCAGAGCCTTGGGTGGCCTAGTTCTTTAATTATACTGGAAATAAATCCATTACTTGGCTTACCAGTGCCAAGATGTCTGTGTTATCAACACTTTTGTGAATGAACGCCGCATTTAGTTTCCTTCTGTTTCCACTGACATCCGCCTAGCAGCTTGATTTTCTTTCTTACTCGGTGTTGAGATTGCCCGGTAGCAGAATATTGCATATTGTTTATTTCCCCTTTCTCTATGAGGACTTCTGACCTGGTCCTAGCTAAGGCCACCAAACTCCCTTCCCCTCCCTTCTCAGCTAAAATAGACTGAGAAACTAATTCCCACCTCCATTTGCAATTACAGCTATGGGTTGGGGAATCCTAGCCTTAGCTAGGACCTATGTGGCGCTGTGGGTTAAACCACAGAGCATAGGACTTGCTGATCAGAAGGTCGGCGGTTCGAATCCCCACAACAGGGTGAGCTCCCGTTGCTCAGTCCCTGCTCCTGCCAACCTAGCAGTTTGAAAGCACGTCAGTGTGCAAGTAGATAAATAGGAACCGCTCTGGTGGGAAGGTAAACGGCGTTTCCGTGCGCTGCTCTGGTTCACCAGAAGCGGCTTAGTCATGCTGGCCACATAACCCGGAAGCTGTACGCCGGCTCCCTCGGCCAATAAAGCGAGATGAGCGCCGCAACCCCAGAGTCGGCCACGACTGGACCTAACAGTCAGGGGTCCCTTTACCTTTACCTATGCATCCGACACTCCCCAGCTTGGAGGAACTACCAAGGAAAACGTTCTGTTCAGCTAAAGATTTTGGCCACAGACCCAAGAAAATACAGAAATGGAGGCGGTGTGTCGCCGGGGGAGGCGGCAGAGACCTTGCCAGTGGGGTGGATGAGAATAGAAAGCTTTCTTGCTCCCCCCCCCACTCCAACGCGCCTCTGCTCACTCGCTCTGTGCCCCACTGAGCCGCTCATTGCAGGTTCTCGCTGTGGGCCCCAGTGGGGAATTTGTTCCCGATTTCAGACATCAGCTTCTGTGTGCTGTTTCTGCACAGCGAAGGTCTCCAGCCCCTTGCTGTTCCAATTTGTTTGCATCTGTGTTATTTCAATTTAGCATAAATGTGATGGACGTGGAACCGGTGTCGCCGGCTGCAGCGAGGAATAAACAGCATTTTCTTCTCAGGCTCCGAAAAGGCAATTCCCACACCTAGGATTTCGGCCTCGCTCTGCGGGGCTTGCAGCACTGCGATGCAAACTGGGTTGCACAGGGGGGGGGGGACGACGACAAATCTTTCTCCCTCCTGCTTTGCAGGCCACCAGCACAGAGATCAGCAGCTGACAGGATAAGGGTCCACCCCACCCCACCATCCTGAGCTTGTCAAACCCCCAAGTCTCAGCATCTGGGCAGCACAGGTTTGCAAATTATGGGAAACCGTTTGCTAGCTGTGCAAGTGGCTGCTCTTAGTTTGCACGTAACACATTTCCTCTTTTAAAATATTGGAATATACAACTTGTCTGTGCTGCTTGAACACTGGATTTGGGCTGGGATATGTGTGTTCGTGTGTGGAATTAAATTAAATTGGCTGGAAAGGCAAAGCGGCCTCCAGCCCCACCTATAACTCGCGGTACTAACACTGCACTGCATTTCTGGGGTGTTGTAAGTTACTCTTAATCACAAAACAGCTCTACTTGTGATGAGATAATCAACTATATTGGCACGTGCAGCACAATTTTTAAATGTTAAAAAAGGAGATGAGGAATCACATTTCCCATACAGTGTAAAACTAGAGCCAAAGTACAAGCTCCTTTTTTGTTTGTTTTACTGCTCTTTTGAAAGGGGACGGTGCTCCCCAGTCACAGACATGCAAAAATATTGGATCCAGGCCACTGAACTATGATTGACATTTTCCTCTTGCTTCCATGTCTATCCTAGCAGGTTATAAGGATGGATTTTGGGGGAAGCACTCATCCAGGCACAAACCTGTCTCCACATTTTTACCGTTGCCTTCAGTTCCATGTGGACTAGCACCTTGCTTTTTGAAAGAAGTGACAGCTGCGAGCCTGTGAGAGCTAATGAGCACCAACGTGCACAAAATCCAGAATTCCCGGGGCTCTGGAATAAGCCTGTTAAAACTTGGAATGTAATTGGATTATTCCTCCCCACCTCTCTCTCTCTCTCTCTCTCTCTGCCCTGCAGTTAATAATGAATGGCGTCCAGGAAGGAAAGGAAGTGGTGGAAAGCAAAAGCTATCAATTACCGACAGAACGAAACTTCTGCAGTCAACCAGTGAAGGATCGCTGCTGCCTTGACAGCAGGTTGCAGTAAAATATGGCTGTGATTAGAAATTGTAAATATATATAAGGCAGAGGGAAATCGGAGGCTATTAGGCAGGCGATTAATACAAGACTCAGACAGGTGTCACCACTTGCAAGGCAGGCCAATGAGATGGTGGCTTTGAGGTTTGGCTATTCCCACAGCCGCCAATCACTCTGGTCCGATCTCTCCTTTAACGGTCTCTCTTTCCGTTCGTTGGGGGAGCTCCTTATGCATTTGGAGCCCAGATGTGCAAAGAGGCTGCTGGACCAGGAGAAAAGGAGCCAGCACTGCCATCTTATCAGGAGGTCCATTCCGGTTGTGGCTCCCAAACCCTTTGGAATTCCCTCCCCGTGAACATACTACACAGGATCCAGAAAGGACCTGCAACTACCTTACTTTTCACTCCGTAAGAGACACTTTTTTCTTCCTAAAAAGTAAGGGGAAATGTCTGTGCATCTCATGGAGTGAATGCGTGGTCCCTGGAGCTGAATTGCCCAGGGGCAAAAAGCAGATTGTGCTTTTTTTTTCTTTTTGAAAGAGGGAAGGGGGTGTTGAAATAAAGCCGCTGAGCAGCTGATCAGCAAGCGATTAGGAGGGAGATAAGGGACTCTAGCGATAAAGGAGGCTGCCAGGGAGGGAGGAGGTAAAAGCCCATAGATCCTCAGGATTTTTGAATTGGGTCACCCCAAATTCACCATCAGATCACATAGCATGTCCATGGCTACAGCCTGCACCAAAAAAATCATGCATCCACCGTTTTGTGGCGCAAAAACATGGTTACAAAGCACGGATCCACATGGATTCTCAGGATTTTTGCATTGGGCTACCCCAAACTCACTGTCACATCACATGTCTGTGGCCACAGCATGAACCACAAAAATCATACATCCACTGTTTCGTTCAGAATATCTTTTTTTCTTGTTTTCCTCCTCTAAAAACTAGGTGCGTCTTATGGTCAGGTGCATTTTATGGAGCAAAAAATACGCTAATTCAAAACACCAGAGAGCTGGTTATCTGACCACACTCCTTAAGAAAAGCCTTTACTGATGCCCAATGCAATCTTGGAAGCCCACAACAATAAGGTGGTCGTCTCTTTTAATAAAAAAGGGATAAACTATGACCGGGTCTCTCGGTTTTATTTTAGAAAAAAAAAGCATTGCTTTGAGTAAACAATCAGTATTAAAACACAAAGGAGAACTGACAGGCAGAGAAAACGTAATGTCACAACCTTAAAGCAAAATACTTCATTTAGAAATAATAGGGGCTGCTCCCTTCCAAAATAGGGGTCTGTGTGTGGGGAGAGAAAATGCTTTAATTCAACTTTTGCCAAGCTGGTACCTGCCAGGTATTTTGGTAAACAATTCCCCCTTGCTGGCTGGGGCTGATGGGAGGTGTAGTCCAAAAGAGTTCTGTTAAATTTTCCTGAGAATGGAACAGGAAGCGCAGTTCATGAGCACTACCTGTTTGTTTGTTTGTTTACAAAAAGTTGTGTCTCCTCCCCTGCCCCCCCCAACTTCTACCGGGGGCCATGGGGGTCTGCTAAGCAGCCTGCTGGAATTCTACAAAATGCCCCAGCGATGTCGGCATTTGGGGTGGGGAGATATGGGACAGCTGCCTCCATCGTTGTGTCGCGATAGTGCGAAAATTGTGCCTGTTTAATTATTCCTGGCTTTCAAAATGGCACAGCAGCCCCGCCAGCCACACTCTGGAGAACTGTGCAATTTGTTGCCATTGTAAAACGAGCCTCTCTGCTCTCCCCTTGGGTCAGCAGCCCCTTCCTTTTTCCTGACCCTGCTGGGGGGACGGCCGGCTGGACTCCATGGCAGGCCAAGGTCTCAGAACTTCTGCAGGAATTTGAGGACCAGCTCCTGCAGCTTCACCCGGAGCGCCTCGTCGCTTTCGCACATGATGTGCGTGGAGTCCTCCTCGATGCGGATGAGGGTCTCCACGTCCTGGAAGAGCACGATGTGGCCTTTCGGGGTGTCCTCCACTTTCACGTCGCTGAAGCCGTGCTGCAGAGGGACAGGGAAAAGGGAAGGGGGAGGTGCTCAGCTGGCAAACCAGAGGCAGTGTGGCAAATGGGAGGATTTCCGAGTACGTTTCCGAGCACAATTCAAAGTCTTGGTGCTGACCTCTAAAGCCCTAAACGGCCTCAGTCCAGTATACCTGAAGGAGCGTCTCCACCCCCATCGTTCAGCCCAGACACTAAGATTCAGCGCCGAGGGCCTTCTGGCGGTTCCCTCACTGCGAGAGGCCAAGTTACAGGGAACCAGACAGAGGGCCTTCTCGGTGGTGGCGCCCGCCCTGTGGAATGCCCTCCCAGCAGATGTCAAGGCGATAAACACCTACCTGACATTCAGGAGACATCTTAAGGCAGCCCTATTCAGGGAAGTTTTTAACGTGTGATATTTTACTGTATTTTTGGTTTCTATGGAAGCCGCCCAGAGTGGCTGGGGAGGCCCAGCCAGATGGGCGGGGTATAAATAATAAATTATTATTATTATTATTATTATTATTATTATTATTATTATTTGCATTGCAGGGAGTTGGGTCCATTTGGGTCCCTGTCCAACTCTCCGGTTCTATGACTCAGCATGAACAAAGGTGTACAGGGGTCGCCCGCCCCTTGCCAGAATTATATTTAAAAGGTAAAGGGCCCCTGGGCAGGGGCCAAACATCTTGCTCTGCTTTCCTTTGGACCCCATGGACAATGCCGAGAGGGGGGTCTTGTCGTCTGGGCAGCCCAGTGTGATGGCCTGGGACTGGGGCTTCGGACCCAGAACCAGAGGAGTCTCAGTCCGCACCGGATCCTTTGCCTCAGGCATCATCTGAACCAAGTCTGGGGCCTGATCCTGAAGAGTCCCAGTCTGCACAGGTTCCCTAGCTGGGCCGAGTCAGGGGCCTGATCCTGCCCTGGCTCCAGATGTGGGGATGACCTTGTTGCCTCCAGCTGGGCCATCACTTACAGCTGCTCCACTACCGGTTGGGTCAGGGAAGGCTGAGGCGGCCTCTGGGTCTAGTAACCCACTGACGTCTCCCAAGCTGCAGAGACTCGGGTCTTAGAGAAGGAGAGACCTGAGTACTCGCAGGAGGAGTGCTCGCCTTTGGGCAAAACAGGGAGGTGAGTTGCCAAGGGATTAGGACTGGCCGTTACCCCGACAGAGATAAAAGGCTGTCAGACCCTGCCCCAGGTTGCGAGAGCAACGTTGCTGCATGCTAGATCCTGCCGGAGACCCTGTGCCTGACCTTGCCTGGTTTCCTGCCTCGTGTCCTGCCTTGGCCCTGTTGGACTGACTCCTAGGGGAACCTTTGTATTCTGGACTGGACCTGGACGGCGTTGATCGGGTTACCCCCGGGCCCAGCACACCCCGGACCTCCAGAGACACTGCCCAGGTGAGGGGGGGAGACTCCATCAGGCCAGGCCTCCTTCCGCCTGCCTCGCCCCACTCTCTGCCTCTCAATGTATATTGTATTGTTTTATGTACTGTGGCTTGCCGTTGTTTTATTGGTTATAGTTTAGATATTACTGTAACTGTTGGGTGGATTTCTGTTTAACTTTTATATGTTGATATTATTTTATACTATTCTAATGATTGTTGAATTTAACTTTTTTGATGGAGGTTACCTATTTTAAAGTTATGTTTCATTATCACATTTTTGTATTGCGTTAGATTGTTATAAGATGTACAAACACAGCGGTTTGACTTCCACCCCCAGAGGCACACTCCATTGTCCCTCACACCCCGGAGGCACACTCCATTGTCCCTCACCCCCAGAGGCACACTCCATTGTCCCTCACCCCCCGGAGGCGCACTCCATTGTCTCTCACCTCCCGGAGGCACACTCCATTGTCCCTCACCCCCCGGAGGCGCACTCCATTGTCCCTCACCCCCCGGAGGCGCACTCCATTGTCCCTCACCCCCCGGAGGCGCACTCCATTGTCCCTCACCCCCCGGAGGCGCACTCCATTGTCCCTCACCCCCTGGAGGCACACTCCATTGTCTCTCACCCCCGGAGGCGCACGCCATTGTCTCTCACCCCCGGAGACGCACGCCATTGTCTCTCACCCCCGGAGACGCACTCCATTGTCCCTCACCCCCCGGAGGCGCACTCCATTGTCCCTCACCCCCGGAGGCACACTCCATTGTCCCTCACCCCCCGGAGGCACACTCCATTGTCCCTCACCCCCTGGAGGCACACTCCATTGTCCCTCACCCCCCGGAGGCACACTCCATTGTCTCTCAGCCCCGGAGACGCACTCCATTGTCTCTCACCCCCGGAGGCGCATGCCATTGTCTCTCGAGGCGGACGGGTGCCAACCGCCTCCCCGGTGCTCTGGCCATGAAGGCAGCTGCTGCTTACCTTCTCCAGGGTCTGCACCAGTTGGTCCATGGGGATGGAGCCGCTCAGCAAAGGCTTGACGGGTTTCAGCTCTGGAACTTCATCTGCCACCCGCTTCCTTTTCTTGCCCCCTTGAGGCTGAGGAGGCTTGGGGGGCAGCTGTCAAAGGAGATGGATGTACAGCTTTATGGTTTTTTTCCTCCAAACTGTTCAGAGATGGTTGAAGCATATGGAGAGTGCCCGGTTGGGGAAATCTGATGCATAAAAAAGGATTGACTTCTCCTGCTTTAAAACCATGTTGTCACTTTAATTGTGCATTTAATTGTGCCCTAAACGGCCTCGGTCCAATATACCTGAAGGAGCGTCTCCACCCCCATCGTTCTACCCAGACACTTCTGGCAGTTCCCTCACTGCAAGAAGTGAGGTTACAGGGAATCAGGCAGAGGGCCTTCTCGGTAGTGGCACCCACCCTGTGGAACGCCCTCCCACCAGATGGCAAAGAGAAGAACAATTACCAGACTTTTAGAAGACATCTGAAGGCAGCCCTCTTTAGGGAAGCTTTTAATGTTTAACAGACTACTGTATTTTAATACTTTGTTGGAAGCCGTCCAGAGTGGCTGGGGGAACCCAGCCAGATGGGCGGGGTAGAATTAATAAATTCTAAATTGTGAAGATTTTTTAGGGGGTGAGGGGTACTTTCAGCTTACCTTAGTTCTGAGCTGTTTATCGTGTGTGTGTGCACAGAAACGCAAGTCAAATAAACAGCAATAAAAATTAATAGGTTTGAGCCCCAGGATCCTTCTCGGCTGCCTGCTGTTTGTTCCAAAATGGAACTGATTTTGATTAAGGAGTCCAGCTTCTCTTGCGAACCCCAGCACACACAAAGAAGAGAAACGTTTTGTCCCAGGGGTTTTGCTGGGATTTGGTGAGCGCAACGGCTGGTTAACTAACTGGGAAACCCCAGGGATCGGAGTCATGGGGAGCGTCCTTCACCCAAACCCTCCACCTGCCAGCACCCCAGTATTCACACCCTACCTGCAGCACATGCTTGTTGTCTTTTGTGTGCAAAACAGCCGTGACGGTCGCCAAGGAGATCCCCGGCTTCATCTCAGTGGGCACCAGTGAATCTGCAAGCTGGTGAAAGAAAGATGGAGCCACTTTATACACAGACACACAGGAGCAAATTTAGCCACTTCAAGTGCAATCAGGCAATTTTATTTTCCTGAAAACCAGAAGGATGCAAAACACTCCTCCCACAGAGTGCAACTTTTAAAGCATGCAGCAACCCTGGAAGCCTCCAAAAAGGGATTATTTGCACAACTGCCACCTCTTTCTTTCTTTCTTTCTATCTCTCTCTCTCTCTCTCTCCCCCTTCCTTCCTTCCTTCCTTCCTTCCTTCCTTTCTTTCCCTGCACCCTGAGGTCATATATTAGAATACACAGAATGAGCAAGGATGACGGGAAAAATTAAGAGATAACACAGAAGAAACGTTTATTAGAGAGTGGGACGTTTACAGAAAATATCTTAAAGGGCATTGTAAAAATGTGAATTCTCTGGCAGGCTTAGACTGACCCCTGCATGAACATAGAAAACCGTGTTAAAATAAAAAATTGGGAGAAGTATGGAGTGATAATGAAAAGTCACCCTCGATGGGGTGACTGGAAGTCATAGTAGAACTTGTGTTGTAAGAAATTAACTTGTTTTTTGTAATTTGTATTATCCTTTGATTTTTTTCCCCCTTGACTTTTTTCTCTTTTTTTACAGTCAATAAAGCAATTTAAAAAAAAGACTTTTGCTTTAATTGTGATGCTCGGCCTATTTCTCAGCTGTTGCTTTGTTAAAGGAGTCTTATGGATTGCAGTTGTTTCGCTGATGAGTTGTTAATTATTCTATGTTGGCTTCCCAGTATGTTTCTGAGCAGCGCTGCATTGGGGTCTGCCATTAAGGGGAAGAAGGAGAGAGCGATCCAGCGAAGGCAAACTGGAACCTCTGTATTCTGTGGCCTGGAAGGAACGTGCGAACAGCAGAATATCCGGCCTGCGGTAGACGGGCAAGCATGATCTGTCCTCCCCCCTCCTTTCCTTTTCGGGGGTGGGAGTGTGCCGAGCGGAGGCTTTTAAATTTTTTATTAAAAAGCCTTTCATCACAGACATCATTAAAGCCATTTTGCTGCTACAGGGACCGTAATGAGTCTCGAGGGCCGCTTGAAAACGTTTAAGGAATAAAGCAGGGAGGTGCCTTTGCCTAGATGAGAGGCTTTCATAAACCCGTAGAAGTTAATTTCCCAAGGACACAGCGGAAAGGGCGGAGGCGCTTGCCAGGCAGGGGGGACGATGGCGGCGGGCGGCTTGTCTGGCACTGAAGGATGGGCAGGGAGAGTATCGCGACCCACATCTGAACTGCTCTAGTCACTGAGCGGGCTGCGGAACCACTGAGCTGGGCGGAAAATTGGTCTGACTCGTGGAATCATAGAATCGTAAGGCTGGGAGGGACCCCAGGGGGCAATCCAGTCTGACCCCCTGCAAGTCAGGAATCACAAAATGGGAAGCGTAATGCTGGTGGTCAGCAAAAGAAGTTTAAAGACTCTGAAGGCAAATCTTTAAAAAAGTAGTATAAACACCGACAGTTGGGAAACACTGGCCTGCGAGCGCTCCAGTTGGAGAACAGCCTTTACCAAAGGTGTCATGGACTTTGAAGACGCTCAAACTCAGGACGAAAGGAAGAAATGTGCTAAGAGGAAGGCACACTTGGCAAACCCTCCCTGTGATCAGGTAGGTAAAGGTAAAGGGCCCCTGGATGGTAAAGTCCAGTCAAAGGCGACTATGGGGTTGCGGCGCTCATCTCGTTTTCAGGCTGAGGGAGCTGGTGTTTGTCTGCAGACAGCTTTCTGGGTCATGTGGCCAACAGGACTGAACCGCTTCTGGTGCAACAGAACACTGTGATGGAAACCAGAGTGCATGGAAACACCGTTTACCTTCCCGCCAGAGCGGTACCTATTTATCTACTTGCACTGGTGTGCTTTTGAACTGCTAGGTAGGCAGGAGCAGGGACCGAGCAACAGGAGCTTACTCACACCTGGAAACCTAAGTCCCCACTGTGGAAGGATGTGTCCATACATCGGATTTGCACTGTTCCATTTTTATTTTACTCCATATGACAAGGGCTATCAAAGGGGGGTGGCTTGGTTCTGGTCAGCCATAATCCCTTCACCATCCCAGCACATCCACAGGAGCCCTGCCCAGTTGCTATGTCAACCCTGATGATCCCAGACAGAAGACAATCAAGATCACAAAGAACTTGCATATGGGAGTGGATTCAGCATGGACTGAAACAAAGGACAATGATCAGATCTTCCCTCTGGGGGCAGGAAACTGTAAACTTCCCTTTGTCTCCTGGAAGTGACTCATGGGCAGGGGGAAAGGAAGAACCAGGCAGGTGACAGGACACTCAGGTTACCACCACAACTCCTCCCTCAACCCCTCCTTTCTGTAATGTATGCATGATGTCAACCCCTTCTGTAATGTATGCATGTTTCTGGGGGTGGGCTTGACCTGGAGGATGGGAATTTCAAAAGTTTTTATAAGGTCTGGCAGACCATCTTTCTGGGTCTTTCCTCTCTCTTGCAAGGGAAGGGAACCCTGTTGCAACAGTTCAATAAAGGCCAAGCCTACAGGCTGCTGTTTTGCTCCAAGTTATCCTGGTTGGTGTCTTTGTTTTTGTCCAAGGGAGCCCTCGGATTTTTTCCGGTAACAGCCTCCATGTCACAGACTCACTGTTAAGAATGTGTTCATGGAAGACCATCTTCCTTGGCTATGAGGAATTGCCAAAGAAAAAGAAGACTGTCAGAAGTTTCTCCCTAATGTTGAAGGCACCTTCCTGCGCTCAACGCACCACTTTTGTAGTGATCCCAGCTGCCACCACAAAACCCCATATAGCTTTAACAGCAGGTGTTTGGAGATAAGTTTTGTAGTGTATTTTCCTGGTGGAAATGGCTCTGCTTGAGCGACTTTTTGATTCGGTCAAAGAAATACAAAACTGGGACGAATAGGTATTTTTCCATGGGTGTCAATAATTTCTGAAGCAAACCAAAATCTTCCCACTGGGAAATTAAACATAGGGGGTACAGCCCACCCCTAGGTAGGGCCCATTCATAAGCCCAGTGGGCCCCCTCTGGATGGGGCTGACTTTTACTGTTCAATGCAACCCCCACCATCACCGAAAAGAACCACCACCTCATTGTATGACTCCTCGGCTTAACGGGACCAGAGAAATAAGCACATTTCAAGAACAGCTAAGTACATGGAGAGTCTGCTGCAAGGGGGGCAATTATTTTCCCAATTAGAAACACGCTCCTGGACTCGGAGTTCCAATTCAGGCAAATGGGCTCTTTAAATGCAAATGAGCATATCGGCGCTCCCTTCTAAATTGGATGGGGAGATGCAGCAGTGGGGGCAAGCCCTGCGTTCGTTAGGGAAGCTAGTTAATTGCACACAGGGCTCTGCGTTGCGTTTTTACACCCTGTGCTAAATGACACCCCTTTGAGCTGCAATAAAAGGGGGGGAGCAGTTTCAGCTTGTGGGCTCTCTTTCTAAAGTAGTGCAAAGTTTGTTTGCAAGGAAGAAGGCGGTGCTTTAGATCAGAGGCTGAACTGGATTCCACGGGATTCCATTGGATTCTTCCGAGATCACGCAAGGCTAGCCTGTGAATCACTGCAGTACAGTGGTGCCTTGGTTCTCAAACTTAATCCGTTCCGGAAGTCCGTTCCAAAATCAAAGCGTTCCAAAACCAAGGCGTGCTTTCCCATAGAAAATAATGCAAAATGGATTAATCCACTCCAGACTTTTAAAAGCAACCCCTAAAACAGCAATTTAACATGGATTCCACTATCTAACGAGACCATTGATCCATAAAATGAAAGCAATAAGCAATGTGCTGCAGTCACACAACCATCAATCAGTAGCTGAACTGGGTTCCACACAGTCGCAAAACCAAAAACGCAAAATAAATAGCAAAAACAGACCGATCTCAGCGTAAGACTCAAAGCAGAAGTGTGGCACTCAATTCGGAAGCATAACACCCAAAATGGAGCACGTTTAGCTTCCAAGGAAAGTTTGCAAACCGGAACACTTACTTCCGGGTTTGCAGTGTTTGGGTTCCAAGCTGTTTGAGTACCAAGGCGTTTGAGAACCAAGGCACCACTTTACTGGAATGATGGCCATCTTCAGATATCTGAAGAGCTGTCACAAGGAAGAGGGAGCAGCTTATTTTCTGCTACTCTGGAGGGTAGGACCCAAACCACGCTGCAAGAAAGGAGATTCTGACTAAACCTTAGGAGGAACTTTCTGGCGATAAGAGGCGTTCAGTGGTGGAACAAAGTACCTGGGAAGGTGCTGGGCTTTTCAAGCAGACATTGGGTGTCCATCTGTCAGGGATACTTGAGCTCCGATTCCTGCGTTTCTGGGGGTGAACTAGGGGTCCCTTCCAACCAGGATTCTATGTATTTTTGTGGGCTGTGCAGTTGCCAGGCAAAACAGAGAAATGGCTCCCTCTTTAGGCTAATGCCTACTACGTGGCAGCTGACTCCTCCAAGCACCTTGAACGCAAGTCACATGAAGCCACCAGGATTGGGACCAAAACTAGCCTCAGCTGCCAGAAATGCATACGGAGGGCTCAGCTAAAAGCAGCAATTGGGGTTTGGACCCGGGTGGGGATGAACCTGCTGTCTTGCAAGCCATGAGATGCTTAAATCATACAATCATCGTATTCTTTGGCGATCCCTCATAGCCGAGGAAGACGGTCTTCCATAAACACGGTTTTAACAATGAGTCCGTAAGTGACTGTGGAGGCCAATTCTGGATCCACACATCCTTTCACAGTGGGGGCATTGGTTTCCGGGTGGGAGTTGATCCTGGTGTGGATTTGCCAAGCATGCCTTCCTCCTAGCACGTTTCTCCCTTGCGTCCTGAGTTCGAGTATCTTTGAAGCCCATGACACCTCTGGTAAAGGCTGTTCTCCAACTGGAGCGCTCGCAGGCCAGTGTTTCCCAGTTGTTGGTGTTTATACCACATTTTTTAAAGATTTGCTCTGAGAGAGTCTTTCAACCTCTTTTGTTGACCACTGGCATTACGCTTTCCATATTTTAGTTTGGAATAGAGCAGTTGCTTTGGAAGACGATCATCAGGCATCCAAACCACATGACCAGTCCGATGAAGTTGATGTTGAAGAATCATCGCTTCGACACTGGTGATCTTTGCTTCTTCTTCACTCACAAGGGTCATAGGAACGTGCAGGCCCATTCACCACAACAAGGTGATGATCTAATGAGTGGGCACAGAATCAATGGAGCCACCAGTGGTCATTGATAGTCCAACCTGTGTCCTTGTAGGAATTGCAACTAAAGCAGGCGGTCCCAATCCTTGGCATGTCCAGGCAGGTCTGGGAATGTCCTGCCTGAAATCCTGTGTCGGTGTGAAGACCCAGGTTTCCAAAGGTTTGAGGAGGAGCCGTGGCTCAGGGCGAGAACACCTGTTCTGCGTGCAGAAGGCCCCAGGTTCAATCCTCAGGTTTGGGACTGGGATCGAATCCTGCCTGAAATCCCAGAGAAGCTGCTGCTGCTGCTGCCGGCCGGTGTGAACAACACTGAGCTAGAGGAACCAAGGGATAAGGCAGCCCCCTGGGTTCCTCCCTACGTCCAAGTCAGGCTTGAGGAATTCTCTCCCTCCCCCCACCCCTGATGGTTTCAAGAAGCAGGGAGGAAACAAGAAAGCTCTTAAAAGGTAAAGGGACCCCTGACCATTAGGTCCAGTCGTGGCCGACTCTGGGGTTGCGGCGCTCATCTCGCTTTATTGGCCGAGGGAGCCGGCGTACAGCTTCCGGGTCATGTGGCCAGCATGACTGAGCCGCTTCTGGCGAACCAGAGCAGCGCACGGAAACACTGTCTACCCTCCCGCTGGAGCGGTACCTATTTATCTACTTGCACTTGGACGTGCTTTCAAACTGCTAGGTTGGCAGGAGCTGGGACCGAGCAACGGGAGCTCACCCCGTTGCGGGGATTCAAAGCGCTGACCTTCTGATCGGCAAGTCCTAGGCTCTGTGGTTTAACCCACAGCACCACCCGCGTCCCTATCTCCTTCATAGTTTGGCTGTAATTCTACACGGCCTCCCTCTTCCCTGTCAGCTACAGGAGAAGAGGGAGGCGATCGCCACCATTCCCCCTCCTCTTCATTCCAGTTCCTGACAGTCCATCCCCCCAACACACCTCCACCCCATATCTTGGTTCGCCTTCACTCACTCACCTCTGGTGTGATTTCAATCTTCTCATAGCGGCGTTTGAATGGGAGGGTCAGCACCTCGGCTCTGCGGTAGGACATGGGTGGGGGCAGACAGTCGACCATCAAGTCCGTGCGGTGGGCCTGGGTGGGAGGGGGCTGGGTGTACTGCTCCGGACAAACAACGTGGAGAGGCTGCCATGGGGAGGGAGGGAGGAAAATAGTCAAGGGACAGACACACATCCATGCCCTGATCCGTAAGCCCCTGCGGTAGATGCCTTGTTATAATTTATTACATTTATTTTATACGTTGTCCTTCATCCAAAGATCACAAGGCAGTTTACATGTATCAAAACAAGAACCTCTTTCTTCTTTGGAAAAAAAAATATATATTTATCTGGTTTTTCAAATCAAAATTTTGCAATCGTATATCGGACATAGATCATAAAAACAAGATCCCAAGGAATCTCCCGGACTTGCATCCTCTCCTTTGTGGGTCCGATTATTCATCATTTCCTCCTGCATCTTTTAGAACAATCCAAATCTTTTAGATCTCCGTTGTGCCCAGAATTCACTCTTAAACGGCAAGTGATATTCCAATCCTAGTGACAAATTTAACTGTTTACAATGGTATTTAAGATAAGTTATAAATTTCCCCCATTTCTTATGGTTGGCGGGGCGCAGCTTCCATCCTAAGCCTTTGCGGGGATTGCTCTCCTCCCGAGGAGGCTTGGGAGGGAAGCTGCACGCCCGCCAGCCTTATGGTTGGCGGGGCGCAGCTGGCAGGCGTGCAGGGAAAAGGGAGGCTGCCAGCAAAGCCGCTCAGCCCCCCTGCTTCCTGGGGCGCCCCTGAGAGGCCGGCACCCTGGTGCGACGCACCACTAAGCCCTATGGGAAAGACGGCTCTGACGTTGACGGTCAGATAGGTTCAACAATAGAACCCATTGCCTAGGAAGGGTAAGTGGCCTCTCCTGGGCTGGAGGTCTTCAGGCAGAGGCTGCCACCTGCATCAAACCTGCGATTGGGCCAGGTGACCTTCCACCCCCTGTTCAACTCTTATGATTCTACAACGCACAGCTGCTGTGTTCTGGAAATGGCCAAGTGTTTGGGGCAGGAATGGGGAGCCTGTAGCCTTTGAGATGCTGCCATGTCCCACCATCGCTGGCCCTGGAAGGCCCTAGCCTTGGTCTAGTGGGAACTGCCCAGCTTGGCTCTGCAGCGAGGCCCGTTAAGTGGAGAGAGGTCTGCCCTGGTGTACCTGGACTTCTTTGAGTAATTTGGAGAACTGGATGAAGTTCAGCCTGGTGTCGATGGGGCAGTAAACGCATTTCATAGCCAGCGGCTGGTATGGAGCCAGGGCATCGAGATAGGAGAAGTCGGGCTCTGTAAATGGAAAGAGAGAGAGAGAGGGATCGGACAAAACACACGCAAACCTTGGGGAAGGTCTCCTCCGGTTTGGAGGAAACAACAGCTAAACGGAAACAATTTCTACGTAAACCATAAGATCTAACTAAAGATACAACAATAATATCAATAACAGCAACAAGCTCTCTCCATAAACAATACTCCAGTGCAAGAATCTGTTCAACAGTCTCAGCTTTTGTAGCTGGAGTCAGTCCGCACTCCACTCTCCCAGGCTCTTACCTGTAAATATAATGGTGTTAAGGCTGGACTTCCCCCACAGCTCCATGAAATGCACCACGTCCCCAAACCGGAGTGAGGGGTGTCCTGTGAAGACCACGCAGGGCTGCTTGAAGTCGTTGCTGAAGTCTCCGTGGATGCTAGGGTAATGTCTGAGCTTGTTCGTCTGAATGAGCTGGAAGGAGAGAAGGGAGGCTGTCAGAAACCTCCTTTCCCTTTCCCGCGTTCTTCCTTTATTGACATTCGAGCACCGCTCTCGACACAAGTTATTTATCGCTACCTACGGAATCGGCTCGCGTGCCTCTCTTGCACGCAAACGTGTTCAAAGCGTCCTGGCAAAAACGCGTGCCGATACGTCCCTGCAAAAACATTCCAAAGCATAAAGCGACGATCCAAACGAGCGATTCGTCTAGATAGCTTTAAAATAGTAGGTATACAATCGATGCTAAAACACTCTTTCAGATTGCAAGGGAAGCTCGTGTATTAGCAACCAAGGTTATAGCGATAATCATACAGTAGAACCTCGGTTGTCAAATATCTCCTTTGACGAACGTTTTGGAACCCGAATGCCGAAAACCCGGAAGTAAATGATTCAATTTTTGAATGCGCCTCGGAAGTTGAACGGCTTCCACTGTGTGTCTCCCCCCCCCTTCCGATTTTCACTGCTGAAATTGACATTCTCCCTTTGTGCCTCGGTTGTCAAACGTTTCAGAGGTTGAACTGTCTTCCGGAATGTGTTTCGTTCGACAACCAAGGTTTCACTGTACTGTATATTGATGGGAATGATAAAACTTTCATTTTTTTAAAAAAAAACAGAAGCATTTTTACTTGGTATTATAGGTCAGGACATTAATAGGCAAGATGTTAAATTGTTTTTATATGCAACAACTGCGGCAAGAGTATTGTGAGCCCAGAAATGGAAACAAGAAGAAATTCCGACGAAAGAAGAATGGCAGACGAAATTAATGGACTATGCAGAATTGGACAAAATGACAGGAAGGATTCGAAACCTGCGGGACCAGAGATTTGCAGAAGATTGGAAGAAGTATATGAATTATTTGAAGAGCAACTGTAATCAACAAATTACGCTAGTCGGACTACAAGAAGTTTTGTAAGGAGAAATATACGAAGTGTTACGAAGTAGAAAAAGATAGAGCTATTGGTTATGAGTTTTAAATATAATAGGGAAGATAAGAAATGCATACTAAAGAGATTACCGTAGATAGGAAAATTTTCAGGCAGGATTGATGGAAGTCAAAAAAATTGAATAAGATGTAAAAGTATGTTTAATTACTGTTGAAAATGATAAGTTAAAAAACTAATAAAAGTTTATATAAAAAAGTAAAAAAAAAGGGGGGGATGATAAAACTTTCTGGGTAATTGTGCTGTTCACAGCACAAACAACAACACTAGCTACTAGCCATCAGTGGCCCTTTCCTCATCCATGGATTTGTCTAATCCTCTTTTAAAACCATCTAGGCTGGTGGCAGGGAGTTCCACAGTTTAACTTAGCTAACACTAAGCTGGGTGGACCAATGGTCTGACTCAATACAAGGCAGGATCCTGTGCCCCTGGTATCTGACAGTTATCAGCTGGGTCCTGGGCCAGTAGAAACCACCTGAGAGGCCAGCGTAGAATTGTGGAATCGTAGCGTTGGAAGGGACCTTGAGGGCCATGTAGTCTAACCCCCTGAAATGCAGGAATTTTTTTTGCCTGATGTGGGGCTCGAACCCACAACCCCAAGAGTGGGAGTCTCATGAGCTATTTGGCGTGCCCTCCTCTTTCTACAAGATGGCTGCCCAGAAACACACCTCCCCACTCGTTTCCTAGCGAGAAATCTAAATGCGCACATGCGAGCCACACTGGGAGTTAATAAGCCCTCCGTCTTGCAAGTGCGCCTGTAATTAAGCATGGAAGAGATTTCTCCTCAGAGCCCGCCGAGGCCAGCTCTTCAACATCTAAGCGTTACCTCCAGCAACGGGAGTTGGAGGCCCAGCGAAGGACGTGCTAGATGAGGATTATACTTCAAAATGTGGATTTCATGGAGAGCGAGAGAGAAAGAGAGAAAGAGGGAGAGGGAGAGGGAGAGGGAGAGGGAGAGAGAGACCCCTGCAAGCAGCTATCGAAATTTCAGAGACAACCCGAAGGAAGCAGAAACTGCCTCAGAGGTGCCGGCGGGCATTTCCCACAACAAGGAAAGAGGGGTTTGTGAGATGCCATAAATGCCGTCAGATTTGCCTGTGGATTAGTAAGGGAAGCATGAGGTTTCTGTAGCAGGTTTTGACAGCTCTTCCTCCACCAAAGGTGGCCTGGGTGAGTCTGCTGGGGGACTTGACTCGCCTGAAAGGAAGCCTCACCTCAAAACATGCCGAATAAAAGGCATATAATCTCAAAAGGGTTATTAAAATCATAGAATTGTTGAAAGGGACCCTGAGGGTCATCTAGACCAGGGGTCAGCAAACGTTTTCAGCAGGGGGCCGGTCTACTGTCCCTCAGACCTTGTGGGGGGCCTGGACTATATTTTTTTTTGGGGGGGGAACGAATTCCTATGCCCCAAGGGTGACGCTGTGGGTTAAACCACTGTGCTGCTTGGGCTTGCCAATCGGAAGATCGGCTGTTCGAATCCCCATGACGGGGTGAGCTCCCATTGCTCAGTTCCAGCTCCTGCCAACCTAGCAGTTCGAAAGCACGTCAAAGTGCAAGTAGATAAATAGGTACCGCTCCGGTGTGAAGTTAAATGGCGTTTTCTGGTTTCGCCAGAAGCGGCTTAGTCATGCTGGCCACATGACCCGGAAAAACTGTCTGCGTACAAATGCCGGCTCCCTCGGCCTTTAAAGCGAGATGAGCGCTGCAACCCCAGAGTCGTTCACCGGTGATTAAACCGGTGGCGATAAAAACAACTTTTGTCCCTCGTTTGCAGCATTTGGAAGGTCAATGAGCAAGGCTGTAAATCAGAGAAATCTAGGATGCCGTCTCTGGCAAGGCCAAAATACATGGGCAATTCATTTTGTGTAGGTCTTCACACCCAGAAATTTCAAAACTCCTTTTGAAGATCGATAAGGAAGCAGGTGCTCTGTGGGTTGAATTCATGTCCCTTGCTCCCTCTGGCTGCCTTTAGTGGGAGGGGGAAAGGCCATTTTCCATGCTAGGGTTTTTACTTCTTGAAATCTGGCAAGCCTATATTAGCACTTATGGGTTTGAACATGAGAGGACGCAGTACTGGCCCTTTCATATCTGGGGACTCAAAATAACCCCCATATTAGCTACATGTGGAGAACTGCAAAAAGAAAGAAAAAGGAAGAAAATGCAGGGACCGAACCACTGCCCAGTTATGACGTTTCAGCCACATCCCTCTGAGAGGCGTCAAATAGCATCATCAGAAAGAGCCACAGAGCTTCTCAGTAACGACAGAGTCCCCTGCAAGTGAATGGTGAATCCTTAAAATGCGATAATTGGCAGAGAACTTTTTCTGCATCTGGAGACTCTTAGCTAAACTTTTTTTATTATTTTAAGGGAGGAAGACATTTCTGTAAGTTCCTGAAATTCTGCAGAGCTACATATCTTTGAAAAGCAATTTCCCCTAAAATGCGTTTCACTATCATATGCCTTTTTATGTACGCTTTACACCGGCAGATGCTGGCTGGAGGAGCGCACTGCAAAATTTGGGGAAGTGTGAATTCTGAAAGAGGGCCATGTTCTAGTCTCGTACTGTTTTGGAAAGCCCTTTACACTCATACCTTGGGTTACAGACACTTCAGGTTGCATTTTTTGGGGTTGTTGTTGTTGTTGTTTAGTCGTTTAGTCGTGTCCGACTCTTTGTAACCCCATGGACCAGAGCACGCCAGGCCCTCCTGTCTTCCACTGCCTCACACAGTTTGGTCAAACTCATGCTGGTAGCTTCAAGAACACTATCCAACCATCTCGGCCTCTGTCGTCCCCTTCTCCTTGTGCCTTCCATCTTTCCCAACATCAGGGTCTTTCCCAGGGAGTCTTCTCTTCTCATGAGGTGGCCCAAGTCTTGGAGCCTCAGCTTCAGGATCTGTCCTTCCAGTGAGCACTCAGGGCTGATTTCCTTCAGAATGGAGAGGTTTGATCTTCTTGCAGTCCATGGGACTCTCAAGAGTCTCCTCCAGCACCAGAATCCAAAAGCATCCATTCTTCGGCGATCAGCCTTCTTTATGGTCCAGCTCTCACTTCTATACATCACTACTGGGAAAACCATGGCTTTAACTATACGGACCTTTGTTGGCAAGGTGATGTCTCTGCTTTTTAAGATGTTGTCTAGGTTTGTCATTGCTTTTCTCCCAAGAAGCAGGCGTCTTTTTTGGGTTACGGACTGCTGAAACCCGGAAGTACCGGAACGGGTTACTTCCAGGTTTCAGCAGTCGCGCATGCGCATACGTGCAACTGCAGGTTGCGAATGTGCATCCCGCACGGATCATGTCCGCAACCTGAGCGTCCACTGTAAATGCAAACTGGCTGGAATTTCTCCCTCGTTCCTTCCACCCACCCTCCTGCGTGAGGTGGGATCAGGTGGGCAGGGCAATTCTCTTACCTCCGCATGGGGGAAGGGTGGCTCTGGCAGGTACACCTTCGTCTGCTTATTGTGACACAGCCTGAAAGGCGGGGGGAGAGAGAGAGAGAAAGAGAAAAACAGAGAAAAACAAGCCAGATTTACAAACCCATCTGGCAACCCATTGCAGTTCAGCACTGCCACCTAGTGCTCAAATCTCCCAACCAAGCAGAGAAATTTTGTGCTGACAGCTGGCAGCATCGTCTAGCCCAGCAGTTCCCAGACCACCCTCCTTTGGTCCCATAAACTCAACCCCTGTTCCCCCTATCCCAGAGGTTTTCAACTTTTTTGAGTCCACGGTTCCCTTAACCAACTGCATTCTTTCTGCGCCCCCCCCCCCGAGAGGCTCAGGAGCAGGCCCAGATTGGGGGGGGGGGCGCATATGGGCTACTTGCAGATTCCAAAGGGGGCATCGGTCAGCATATTCACAATCGCAGGGGATGCACTGGGGCGGATGCGCAAAGGCGGTGGTGGGCAGATTCCCTGGGGCCATGGCTGGCAGTGCGAGAGAAAGGCTTCCCAAGCGTCCGGAGCGGGGCCTGTGCTCGGCTCCGCAGAGGAGCGCAGAACGGGCGCCAGGTGGGTGGAGGTGATCAAGGCTCCAGCTGCCAGCGCGCCGCGAACATGATGGCGGACCATGTTTTTCATGCTGTTAAAAGTTGGTGAGTTTTTGTTTGAAATCTTGTTTGCCAAAAATTAAAACCACATGTACCTTAAAGATAAGTGTGTTGGCTTTCTTATCACTATTTTTTTTTGAAAATGATGAAAAACTGATGAAGATGTGGCCTTTTGTTTAAAATTTTGTTGACTAGGCCAGGAATATTACTTACACCCGAGGAGTACATATAGCTCAACGAGGATAAAATTGGGTGGAAACCATGTTTTTTAAAGAAATAGTGGCTTATGAGCAATAGTGGCTTTCTCACAAGCATACATCTTTTTTAGGAGTAGAATAAGAAGATGGAGAAGTTTTAATTATAATTTAATCATAATTAATAGTCAAAGCTGTCTACTTAAAAATAGATTTTTAAATACACCATTGAACTATTAAAAATTGCATAATTCGTTTTAAAATGAATCATGTATTTATTGTAAAATGTATTTAAAATTATAATACATTATGAAAAAATTATGTTATGTACTTACTTATTTATAAGACTTCAGTTATTCCCAGGGTAAAAAAAACGGGGGCCCATTATCTACCTGGCCTGGGCCTCTGCCTGGCTCTGCAAGACCCTGCTCAGGAGCCCAGTTATGTCCCCCACTTGCCTGCAGAGCTGGCAGCCTCTTGCCCTTTTTCGAACACCCTCCCTGGTGGAGCGTTCCCTCAGCCTCCTCTCCTCTCTCCTTGAGAGTCCTCTGGGCAGCCGCCGCCACTGCCCCTGGTCTCTGAGCCACCTGCCGCCCCACAGGGGCCTGGGGAAAGGATGCCCCAGACCGAGTGGCCTGGTGGAGACTGGCCAAAGGTGAACGCGAGGCCAGCACCTTGCTCACCTTGGGAGGCAGCAGAAGATGCTGTTGGGGCTGAATGGGTGGAAATGTCCATCTTCAGCACCAGGCCCTCAGGTTCAGGCCGGCCCTTGCACAGGGCAAGCACAAAGAAGGGTCAGCGTGGTGCCCTCCTGTCTGCCCGGCCTCCCACTTGTCCGTCCATTCCCCAAAACAAGGGCTGGCGGACTGGCTGGCTGGGTTCCCTCGCCCGCTTGCTTGCCTACTCCGAGGCTGCCTCTATTCCTGGCACCCAGCACCCCCTGGCCAGCCCCAGAGGCACCATTCGCCTGCGGAGCTGCTGCAACAAACAGCCACACAACCCTTTGGGAGGCAGAGAAGCGAGAGGTTCATCAGAGAAGGGAGGGAAGGAAAGAGGGACAGAGGCCAGTGTTGTCCGCAGCACCACTGAGCATCATTCAAGACACCCCAGGGTGTGACTGCCCTATCCTATAAAAAGCATCTATAAAAAAGGATTTTTCAGAATACAGTGGTGCCTTGGTTCTCAAACGCCTTGGTACTCAAACAACTTAGAACCAAAACACTGCCAACACGGAAGTAAGTGTTCTGGCTTGCGAACATTTTCTGGAAGCCGAACATGCTCCATTTTGAGTGTTACACTTCAACTTGAGTGCCACACTTCCGTTTTGAGTGTTACGCTGAGGTCTGTCTTTTTTCGCTATTTTGCATTTTTGTGCCTCTTTTTTGTGCGACTGTGTGGAACCCAGTTCAGCTACTGATTGACTGATTGTGTGACTGCAGTACATTGTTTATTGCTTTCTTTTTATGGATCAATGGTCTCGTTAGACAGCAAAATTCATGTTAAATTGCTGTTTTAGGGGTTGCTTTTAAAAGTCTGGAACGGATTAATCCATTTTGCATTACAGTCATACCTCGGGTTACAGATGCTTCAGGTTGCGTTTTTATAGGTTACAGACGTGCCGAAACCCGGAAGTACCCAAAGAATGGGTTACTTCCTGGTTTTGGCGGTTGCGCATGTCCAGAAGCGCTAAATCACGCTTTGCACATGCGCAGAAGCGCCAAATTGCAACCTGCGCGTGTGCAGATGCAGCGCTGCAGGTTGCGAACGTGCCTCCCACACGGATCACTATGGATCACTGGTGGTTCCCTCACTACGAGAAGCCAAGTTACAGGGAACCAGGCAGAGGGCCTTCTCGGTAGTGGCACCCGCCCTGTGGAACGGCCTCCCACCAGATGTCAAAGAGAACAACAACTACCAGGCTTTTAGAAGACATCTGAAGGCAGCCCTGTTTAGGGAAGCTTTTAATGTTTAATAGGTTATTGTATTTTAGTGTTTTGTTGGAAGCCGCCCAGAGTGGCTGGGGAAACCAGCCAGATGGGCGGGGTATAAATAATAAATTATTATTATTATCACCTTCGCAACCTGAGTGTCCACTGTACTTTCTATGGGAAAGTGCAACTTGGTTTAGGAACGGACTTCTGGAATGGATTAAGTTTGAGAACCAAGGCACCACTGTAGTAGCTTTGCTCTCCCACCCTCTTTCTTCCTGTGTCGGAGGTACCTCTCCACCCGGCTATGGGGTACCTCTTTGCTGCCAATACAGTGGTGCCTCGCAAGACGAAATTAATTCGTTCTGCAAGTTTTTTCTTCTTGCGAGTTTTTCGTCTTGCGAAGCACGGTTTCCCATAGGAATGCATTGAAAATCAATCAATGCGTTCCTATGGAGACCGTCCGGGGACAGAGGGGAAGCGCCGCTCTGTCCCCTCTTTTGAAGCAAGGGGCGGAGGGGAGAAGATTGCTTCTCTCCCTTGCTGCCCCTTGGTTCAAAAGGGGTCCGGGGAGAGAGGGGAAGGTGCTGCGCCTTTCCCTCTGTCCCCGGAGCTTGCGGGGCTGGCAATGGGGAGAAGCGATCTTCTCCGCGCCGCCCCTTGCTTCAAAAGAGGTCCGGGGACAGCGGGGAAGAAGCGCTGCGCTTCCCGCTATCCCCGGAGCTTGCGGGGCAAGCTTCGTTTTGCGAAGCAAGCCCATAGGGAAATTCGACTTGCGAAGCAACTCGAAAACGAAAAAACCTTTCGTTTTGCGAGTTTTTCGTCTCGCGAGGCGTCCGTCTTGCGGGGCACCACTGTACTTACCACTCGGCAAAGATCTGGGAGAACTCAAGGGAGCTGTTTGCCACTGGCGAGATGAAGTAGAAGGGGACGTTGGAGAGGCCGGCAGAGTCGATGTACTGGTACAGGCACTCGAGAAGGTCGTAGATCACGCCGGACGGGTAGCAGGGGACCAGGACATTTCCCCCGTTCCGGACGGTCAAAGCTTAACAAAGAGCAAGGACATGTTTTTGAGTTAGTGAATAGGCAAGAGATAATAATAATAATAATAATAATAATAATAATAATAATAATAATAATTTTTATTTATACCCCGCCCTCTCTGGCCAGAGCCGGCTTAGGGCGGCTAACACCAATAAAATAAATGTAAAACATAATGGGGGGGGGGGACAAAAAACAAAAACCAATTTAAAATACGGGTTAAAATGCAATTTAAAATGCAGCCTCATTTTAAAAGTAGCTCATAGATCAAAACCATAAGGGGAGGGAAACATAAGGGTCAGACTGAGTCCAAACCAAAGGCCAGGCGGAACAGCTCTGTCTTGCAGGCCCTGCGGAAAGATGTCAAGTCCCGCAGAGCCCTAGTCTCTTGTGACAGAGCGTTCCACCAAGTCGGGGCCAGGACTGAAAAGGCCCTGGCCCTAGTTGAGACCGATCTAACGACCTTGCGACTTGGGACCTCCAAAGTGTTGTCATTTGTGGACCTTAAGGTCCTCTGCGGGGCATACCAGGAGAGGCAGTCCCGTAGGTACGTGGACCTGAATAACTATTCAGTTTTCTTTTTTAATGGCGCTCAATGGTTCAGAGTACTGGCACCTCTCCATTTTTTTAACCAAAAAAGCATCTTGTACACTATGCTCTCTGGGGATGATGGGAGTTGTAGTTCAAAACATCTGGAGAGACCACGTTGGTGAAGGCTGCTCTATAATATCCCCTGCCCCATTGTCTATGTTTCCCCCCCGACATACTCTTATTTCTTTAAAAAATGGGAAATGATATATGATGAAATGAAGAGGATGTTTAAAATTTCCTTTGTAAAAACTTATGGAATATGCAGAAATGGCAAAACTTTCCATTAAATAAAATAATGGAAATGGTTTATTGAATATTTACAGATAAATTTTAAACAGATATAAACATTAGAAAGATAACTGTCACAACCTGCACTTTTATAAGGGCATATATTTAAAGAAGATGAATAAATGAGCAAATTATGTTAGTTAGGATATGCAGAAGATTTAAGGAACCGCAGAAAGAGGGGGATGGAAGTCACGTTTTTAAATGTCAAAATGAATGTAAAATTAGTGAAATGTATAACACTAGTGAAACGTATAAACTTGAAAAGTATAAATAAATGAATAAAATGTCAAAAGGGGGGGGGGTGATTTAATGATATTTTTAAACAATATTGCCAGCTTTGGGACATCTTCCTGTTGGCCTTCATATTAATAAGCCAAACTCCTGCATGGAATGCTTACAGTTGCAGGCAGCATTCAGAAGTGAGTTTAATAAGTAAAACTTAATAAATAAATAAGGGACGCGGGTGGCGCTGTGGGTTAAACCACAGAGCCTAGGACTTGCCGATCAGAAGGTCGGCGGTTCGAATCCCTGCGATGGGGTGAGCTCCCGTTGCTCGGTCCCTGCTCCTGCCCACCTAGCAGTTCGAAAGCACGTCAAAGTGCAAGTAGATAAATAGGTACCGCTCTGGCGGGAAGGTAAACGGCGTTTCCGTGCGCTGCTTTGGTTCACCAGAAGCGGCTTAGTCATGCTGGCCACATAACCCGGAAGCTGTACGCCGGCTCCTTTGACCAATAAAGTGAGATGAGCGCCACAACCCCAGAGTTGGCCACAACTGGACCTAATGGTCAGGGGTCCCTTTACCTTTAATAAATAAATAAGTTAATAATAATAATAATAATAATTTTTATTTATACCCCGCCCTCCCTGGCCAGAGCAGGGCTCAGGGTAGCTAACACCAATAAAATAAAATAAGAAAAATAAAACAAGGTTTACACGTCTAGGCGCTTCCAATTGCTCCATTGTCCAAAACTGCTGCCATTGCTTAGCCGGCCTTCGCAATGGACTGGTTTCCATATTCCCTGGCAGCTTTCAATATCCTGATCCTTCCTTACTTTTTCACTAGATCATTTTTCAAGATGGAGAGAGACCAGAACTGCACACAGAATTCCAAATGAGAATTCACAGCGGCAGAGATCTTCGCTGCTTCATTTGCAATTCCTTTTCCTTGCCTTTTTCCTAGAGTTACCATATTTCAAGAGGTAAAAAGGAGGACACAAAAAAACCGAGCACAAATTGCCAGAGCCAGAGTCTGAACCCAGAGTAACCTGAGCACTTTTTTATTTTATTTTTTAAACCCCAACTCCAGGACATTTGCTCTAAAACGTAAAATACACTGGATGGGTATTTAGGACCTGCAAAAGAGGACACGTCCAGGAATTCCCGGTCGTATGGCAAGTTGGCAACCCTGTCTTTCCAAATGCTGCAATCATCCTTTAAACAAAAAACACCTGCTCACTTTAAATTAAGCATTTGAAATGCAATAAAAGGTGGGGGGAAACTGCATCTAAGCCTGGGGACAAATAAATAAATAAATGGATTTAGGTTGCTTGAATCCATTGGTTCGAGTCGTACTCTCCAGAGCAGGAGAAAACAAACATGTTCCCTCTTCCATGTGATGGCCTTTAAGATATTTGAAAATGCTCATCTGGTCTGTTCCAATGTGTTGTTGTTGTTTAGTCGTGTCCGACTCTTCGTGACCCCCTGGACCAGGCACTCCTGTCTTCCACAGTCTCCCGCAGTTTGGTCAAACTCATGCTGGTAGCTTCAAGAACACTGTCCAACCACCTCATCCTCTGTCGTCTCCTTCTCCTTGTGCCCTCCATCTTTCCCAACGTCTTTTCCAGGGAGTCTTCTCTTCTCATGAGGTGGCCAAAGTCTTGGAGCCTCAGCTTCAGGATCTGTCCTTCCAGTGAGCACTCCGGGCTTATTTCCTTCAGAATGGAGAGGTTTGATCTTCTTGCAGTCCATGGGACTCTCAAGAGTCTCCTCCAGCCCCAGAATACAAAAGCATCAATTCTTCAGCGATCAGCCTTCTTTATGGTCCAGCTCTCATTTCCATACATCACTACTGGGAAAACCATAGGTTTAAGTATATGGCCCTTTGTTGGCAAGGTGATGTCTCTGCTTTTTAAGATGTTGTCTAGGTTTGTCATTGCTTTTCTCCCAAGGAGCAGGCGTCTTTTAATTTCGTGACTGCTGTCACCATGTGCAGTGATCATGGAGCCCAAGAAAGTAAAATCTCTCACTGCCTCCATTTCTTCCCCTTCTATTTGCCAGGAGGTGATGGGACCAGTGGCCATGATCTTCGTTTTTTTGAGCTTCAGACCATATTTTGCGCTCTCCTCTTTCACCCTCATTAAAAGGTTCTTTAATTCCTCCTCACTTTCTGCCATCAAGGTTCCAATGTAGTCACATCCTTTTCCTGAAGAGGGCAGAAGAGCTCCAAAACGTGAAAAAAAATTGCAAGTTGGGAGCTTTTACAGCTCTGGCAGCAAAAGCAAGAGAAACTAGAAACATCCCTTGGGGAGAAAAATAAAATTCTGATACTCAGCTGGGCATGGAGGCAGATCCTGAGAACCACAGAGGAAAAACCGGCAGAAAATGCTCTGTTCTTCTAAGGCTCTGTAGCCAAGGTGGTGAGCTGCAGTTGTTCCTGAACTACAATTCCCAGCACCCCTGAACACTGGGTCATGCCAGGTGTGGCTGAAGAGAGTCCAGAAACATCTGGTGGGCACCACATTGTCTAAACCATGGCTCTGAGGTGTGCGCTTACAAGGCCCTTTCCAGCAAACGATATAATCCAGACGACAACAGTGCCACTGTCAGAATGCCAACAGACGACTCGAGGAAGTGAGCCAAGTCACGTGGTGTGCATTAAATAGCCAAGGAAGCACAAATATACCGTATTTTTCGCTCTATAGGGCACACTTTTCCCCCTCCAAAAATGAAGGGGAAATGTGTGTGCGTCCTATGGAGCAAATGCAGGCTCCTTGGCTTCAGCGATAGCAACGCGAAGCCTCCGAAGTGCAGAGGAAGAGCTCCCCCCGCGCTCCAGAGGCTTTGCGCTGCTTTTGCTGAAGCCGCCTGAAGCCCCCGGAGCGCAGCGGGAACTCCTGCTGCACTCCGTGGGCTTCAGACAGCTATCCGCAAGCCTTCGGGGCGCAGCAGGAGTTGCTGCTGAGCTCCGAAGGCTTGCGGATAGCCGCCTGAAGAGCGAGAGGGGTCATAGAATCATAGAATTGGAATAGACCACAAGGGCCATCAAGTCCAACCCCCTGCCAAGCAGGAAACACCATCAGAGCACTCCTGACATATGGTTGTCAAGCCTCTGCTTAAAGTCCTCCAAAGGAGGATACTCCACCACACTCCTTGGCAGCAAATTCCACTGTCAAACAGCTCTTACTGTCAGGAAGTTCTTCCTAATGTTTAGGTGGAATCTTCTTTCTTGTAGTTTGGATCCATTGCTCCGTGTCCGCTTCTCTGGAGCAGCAGAAAACAACCTTTCTCCCTCCTCTATGTGACATCCTTTTATATATTTGAACATGGCTATCATATCACCCCTTAACCTCCTCTTCTCCAGGCTAAACATGCCCAGCTCCCTTAGCCGTTCCTCATAAGGCATCGTTTCCAGGCCTTTGACCATTTTGGTTGCCCTCCTCTGGACACGTTCCAGTTTGTCAGTGTCCTTCTTGAACTGTGGTGCCCAGAACTGGACACAGTACTCCAGGTGAGGTCTGACCAGAGCAGAATGCAGTCGGTGCAGCCAGGGTCGGTGCACACCGATCCTTCTTGGTCTCCAGGCTTTGCTTCGCTGGAGAGGCATTGCACAGTTTTCCCTCTCTGCGCAGCGCCCCTTCAGCGAAGCGGGAGGAGAAATGGAAGGGGCTCCGTTTCTCTTCCCGCTTCGCTGAAGGGGTGCTGAGCAGAGAGGGGGAGAATTCCCCTCCCCCCCGTTCTCCCCCTCCTATGGTCCGGTGCGTCCTATAGAGCGAAAAATACGGTGCCCTCTCAAGGGGTTCCAGGGTCGGAAATGACGTTGCAAGGAATTCAGCACCCAGGAAACTTTGTTCTTAGCTTCCCGTCACAGAATCGGAAGGGGCCACGAGGGTCATCTAGTCCAACCCCTGGCAATGGAGGAATTTCTTGTCCAATGTGGGGCTCAAACCCACAACTCTCTGACAGTGGGGGAGAACGTAGCCATGACAGGCAGCCACTGATAGCCTTGCCCTTCCAAGGCACATTTTGAGCAGGATGCTAAGTGATGCTGTTCACACCCACGACATCATACAGCTCAACAATTAACAGCTTTTCCGATGGTGAAAATTAATTTGCTAGTTAATTCTAAATATGTAATAGCAGCTGTTGCTATGTTTCTCTATAAACCATCAAAGAGAGAGAGAGAGAGAGATTCATTTTGTAGATGTAAATGAAAGGGATATATGGTCACTTTAAGGTCTTGACAGACTAACCAATTCTCTGACCAAGTTGCATTTAATAATTTTCTCCTGACCAATTGGGTCGAAGCGAATCGGGCCTTTGGCAAATTTTGTAGTCATCTATTAGTCATATAAGGATTTTGATCATGCTTTGGCAAGTCTATTTGTTATTATATCGTATTTGTAATCTGATCTATTTTGACTGGTGGCCTCTGACAAATTTTGTAGTCATCTATCGGTCGATATGGAGAGTTGGATCAGGCTTTGACCCGAATAGCAAAGTCAATTTGTTATTGTGCCATCTTTGTAATTTCATCTGCTTTGATTACATTTTCATCTTTTGATGCTGGATTAAAATTGTACTTCATCTTCCTATACTGTATTATGTTAGAAGCATTTCACATTGTTTAAGTTTCTGAACCCACTTAGGTCTTTAGGGTTTAGTTACATTGGCTGGGGCCAGAACATCCCCTTTTATGTGCTGTGCATTTTATTGTCTTCACCAAAGTCCACAACAATCAGCAGGGAATGCAATTATTATATGCCAGTGGTTTTCAATCAGTGTGCCGTGGCATCCTGGGGTGCCTTGAATGATGGTCAGGGGGGTCGTGGGCAAAACTGGCCTCCGTCCCTCTTTCCTTCCCTCCCTCCTCTGGTGCCCTCTCATGTCTCTGCCTCCCCAAGGCTTGCACAGATTGAGGTTGAATCCTGACAAGATAGAAGTACTGTTTTTTGGGGGACAGGAGGCGGGTAGGTGTGGAGGACTCCCTGGTCCTGAATGGGGTAACTGTGCCCCTGAAGGACCAGGTGTGCAGCCTGGGAGTCATTTTGGACTCACAGCTGTCCATGGAGGCACAGGTCAACTCTGTGTCCAGGGCAGCTGAGCTCCATCTGGCATGCAGGATGAGACCCTACCTGTCTGTGGACTGTCTTGCCAGAGTGGTGCATGCTCTGGTTATCTCCCGCTTAGACTACTGCAATGCACTCTACGTGGGGCAACCTTTGAAGGTGACCCAGAAACTACAACTAATCCAGAATGCGGCAGCTAGACTGGTGACTGGGAGCGGCCGCCGGGACCACATAACACTGGTCTTGAAAGACCTACGTTGGCTCCCAGTATGTTTCCGAGCACAATTCAAAGTGTTGGTGTTGACCTTTAAAGCCCTAAACGGCCTCGGTCCAGTATATCTGAAGGAACGCCTCCACCCCCATTGTTCTACCCAGACACTGAGGTCCAGTTCTGAGGGCCTTCTGGCGGTTCCCTCATTGCGAGAAGCAGAGGGCCTTCTTGGTGGTGGCACCTGCCCTGTGGAACGCCCTCCCAGCAGATGTCAAAGAGAACAACAACAACCGAACTTTTAGAAGACATCTGAAGGCAGCCATGTTTAGGGAAGCTTTTAATGTTTGATCTATTACTGTATTTTAACATTTGGTTGGAAGCTGCCCAGAGTGGCTGGGGAAGCCCAGCCAGATGGGCGGGGTATAAATGATAAATTATTATTATTATTATTATTATTGCACAGCTGTTTGTTGCAGCAGCCCTGGCTACAAGCTCCGCAGGCGAATGGTGGCGCTGGGGTTGGCTAGGGGGTGCTTCTTCGGCACCTGTGGGGCAGTGTGATGATGCAACTCACTTTGGGGTGGAACCGCTCAGAGACCAGGGGCGGTAGCTGAATTTGCCCAGAAGAGAGGAGGCTGAGGGAACCCTCCACATGGGAGGGTGTTTGAAAAAGGGTGAGGGGCTGCCGGCTCTGCAGGCAAGGGGTGACATAACTAGGCTCCTGAGCCCCCCAGGGGGGTGCCGCGGAAAGAATGCAGTTGGTCAAGGGAGCTGTGGACCCAAAAAGGCTGAAAACCTCTGCTATATGCAAAGAGGGACAAGGGTCCAAAATAAAAAACAACAACTATTAACTTAAATAAAAGTCTCAGTTTAAATGGAAGAAATCCAATTTGAACCAGAAAAACTTGGGACAGTACTTAAAGCCATCCCGGGAAAGACAAAATACCAAACAAAAACCCAAAGCTTAAAAGACAACATGCCTGTTTATAATAAAGGTAAAGGACCCCTGGATGGTTAAGACCAGTCAAAGTCAATTCAGGCCGAGGAAGCCAGCGTTTGTCCATAGCTTTCCGGGTCATGTGGCCAGCATGACTAAACCGCTTCTGGCACAACGGGACATCATGATGAATGCCAGAGAGCACGGAAATGCCATTTACCTTCCCGCTACAGTGGTACCTATTTATCTACTTGCACCGGTGTGCTTTCGAACTGCTAGGTTGGCAGGAGCAGGGACCGAGCAACAGGAGCTCACCCCGTCGCGGGGATTCAAACTGCCCACCTTCTGATCAGCAAGCCCAAGAGGCTCAGTGGTTTAGACCACAGTGCCACCTGCGTCCCTTTTACCTTACCTTATAATAGCAGCCTGATAAAAAGCCGAGGGTCACAATCCAACAAAATACCCAAGAGTGCTCAAAGCCATTGAAGCAGGGTTTAATGAAACTGGTATTCAGAAGCCTCCGACTGTGGCTAGTAGCCATCAAAAGTCCTCTCCTCCTTCATGAGTGGGTCTAATCCAATTTTAAAGCCATCGAGGCCTTGATGTTGTTTTAGGGAAGAAAAGTACCTTACACAGAGGCAGGCCAATGGGTCTCCCCTGACTGGCAGGAGTTTTAGCCAGGGAGTCTTCCCTAGCCTTTGTCAAGTATAATTGTTTAATTGACAATGAAATGGAGAACGCCTGTGTGTATTGCTGGAAAGGTTTAACACGGGGAAATTCCACAGAGGTATACTAAGAGCTTCCTGCTAGCTAACCTGTGTGTGTTTAACCTTAGATCACATGAGAGGCTATTGAATGGCAAACTGGCCACCTTGAAAGGCTGGTGCCTTTGGCCTTTTGTTCTCAGGCTCTGAGACTCTCCTGAAGGGAGTCAATACAGATCTAGGCAAAATGGAGGCTGAAGGAAGAGAGAGAACTATGCTTTTAGGTCTGTTTGGAATTATTTTTTATTTCTAAGGTGATGAGCCCGTGCCGAACACCACAATATATTTATGGTGCAAATTTATCATCTACTGGGTGTGGTTTTTTTGCTTCTGTTTCGATGAAAGCTCTGCAAGTGAAGTTTTGCATCAAACAAATGGGCCTAGACCATTTTTATTCCAAGAGGAGTCAGTTTATATGCATCCAATCATTTCAATGTTAATATCCACACCATAGATTGAATCCATCTATTGACGCCAGAGATTCTGCATGCAAAGCTTGCACTCTGCTACTGAGCTCTCTAGCTTGGATCTAGGGAGGGGAGCCCAGGACTGATCCTAACTTCATGCAGAGATCCTGGACAAGGTCAGTGCCAAGGGGAAGGTTAGGGCCTTCATGGAATGTAGAGCTGGAAGGGACCCAAAGGGTCACTTAGGCCAATCCCTGGCACTGTCCTAACAACCACCATTTCTGGCTTGGTTGTCAGTAGCAGCTACATGGAATCAGCTGGCCATTTATTCCTGCACTGCAGGGGGTTGGACTAGATGACCGCTGGTGTCCCTTCCAACTCCACCATTCTATGATTCCATGTAAGGCCAGACCAAGCTTGTGGGCTACGCTGCCTCCACCTTGCGCAGGCTTTTGGGTCACCAGGTGCTGGCGACGACTACGCCTTTCGAGAAACGGGAGGCCGACTTTTAACAAAGCACACGTGAAGATGTTAAACTGGCCGAGAGGCAGCCAGGAAGCGGCAGGGCCACCTGTCGACGGGAGAGCCTTGTCAAAACACAAACCGCTGGCAAGGAAGCCACCCACTTAGCGAGCCAAGGAGAGCAGGCGATTCAATCTCATTATGCCTGTTCAGTTCCAAGACTGGGTGTCGTCTCCAGCCGCCTTCCATAAGGTACAACTTGCATCTCTCAAAAGCACTTACTGTATTAATGAGGGAGGCAAAGTAACATCGTAAAAAATCTCAACTGCTAGTTTTATGCCAGGGAGAGGGAGAGAGGGAGTCAAGCAGTTACTTCTGTTCCGGGAAACTCGTAGCGATTTCCCACATGGGGTTATGAGTCAGATTATAAAGCAAGCAGAGGCAAAAGAACCCCAACCCAATCAGCAACAACACGGCCATCGATGCCACACACACACACACACACACACACACAGACACCCATAACCACGGCCACCTTACCAAGATTACTGCAGAATTCTCCCACCATGCCGTCGGGATTTGCGGTGGGAATCTGGGTGAGGCCGGTCAGGATGAGGACATCGCTGTTTTTCAGGGAAGCTTGGTCCATGGGCTGAAAGGGAAGGTCCAAGTGGAAGAGCTCGCTTATTTATTTATTATTAGTCATGCGATTCTGAACCAAAAATAGACCCCGGGCATCTTGCAAAGAGGACAAACATGCAGAGTTAGAGGCATCACGATTCTCAATGCACGCAGAAGATG
This sequence comes from Podarcis vaucheri, assembly GCF_965113315.1. Taxonomy (NCBI): domain Eukaryota; kingdom Metazoa; phylum Chordata; class Lepidosauria; order Squamata; family Lacertidae; genus Podarcis; species Podarcis vaucheri. Next base: position 4,877,804 of record NC_138761.1, read on the forward strand.
ATGGAGAAGGTCAAATGGGTGTGTCTCGCCCAGCATCCTTTTCTCACAGGGACCAACCAGATCCTTAATGGGACTAAAGGTAAAGGTAAAGGGACCCCTGACCGTTAGGTCCAGTCGTGGCCGACTCTGGGGTTGCGGCGCTCATCTCGCTTTACTGGCCGAGGGAGCCAGTGTACAGCTTCCGGGTCATGTGGCCAGCATGGCTAAGCCGCTTCTGGCGAACCAGAACAGCGCACGAAAACGCCGTTTACCTTCCCGCTGGAGCGGTACCTATTTATCTACTTGCACTTTGACGTGCTTTTGAACTGCTAGGTTGGCAGGAGTAGGGACCGAGCGACGGGAGCTCACCCCATTGCGGGGATTCGAACCACCGACCTTCTGATCAGAAAGTCCTAGGCTCTGTGGTTTAACCCACAGCACCACCTGCATCCCTCCTTAATGGGACTAGAGAAGTGCAATACCAGTCTCCCCTTCTATAATACTAATATAATAATAATTTATTATTCTCACCCCGCTCATCTGGCTGGGTTTCCCCAGCCTCTCTGGACGACTCCCAACAGAATATTAAAAACACGACAAAACGCCAAACATTAAAAACTTCCCTAAACAGGGCTGCCTTCAGATGTCTTCTAAAAGTCAGATAGTTTTTTATTTCCTTGACATCTGATGAGAGGACGTTACATAGGGCAGGCACCACTACCAAGAAGGCCCTCTGCCTGGTTACCTGTAACCTCACTTCTTGCAGGGAGAGAACTGCCAGAAGGCCCTCGGAGCTGGACCTCAGTGTCCGGGCAGAATGGTGGGGGTGGAGACGCTCCTTCAGGTATACTGGGCCGAGGCCGTTTAGGGCTTTAAAGGTCAGCACCAACACTTTGAATTGTGCTCGGGAACGTACTGGGAGCCAATGTAGATCTTTCAAGACCAGTGTTATGTGGTCTCGGCAGCCGCTCCCAGTCACCAGTCTGGCTGCCGCATTCTGGATTAGTTGTAGTTTCTGGGTCACCTTCAAAGGGAGCCCCACATAGAGCGCATTGCAGTAGTCCAAGCGGGAGATAACTAGAGCATGCAGCACTTCCAGCGAGTGGTATAAAAGGCAGCATTTGGGGGCTGAACACAACCCCTGAGACTAGGGATCTTCTTTAAAAGTTATCCACGTTGGGGCCCATCACTGCAGGCTGATATGAACAGATTCCATTGCTTGGCCGTGGATTCACAGGAATAATGTTAAGACGAACCTAGCTGGGTCAAGCCAAAAGCCCATCCAGTCCAGAGTCCTGTTCTATCAGCAACAGCAAGAAACTCCAGTGGGTGCAGAATGCTGCAGCGAGACTCCTTACGGGTCCTCGCTGAGAAATCACATTCATCCGGTGCTATACCAGCTGCACTCAACAGCACAGGGCCAGAAAAATAAAGACTCTTGCCTCAGGAAAGAAAGCCTGACTTTGACAAGCGGGGGCAGGTTGAAGGGAGAGCCGATCAGAAGTTTGGCCCAAAGTCTTTCAAAGTTATCCTCTGCACAGCAGCCCCAGTGAATCAATGCCAGCCCCCCTTGACTCAAACGGAAGATGAAATTATGACTATTGAATACCGGCATAATCATTACATATATTTTCCACGGGCAGGTTCAATATTACTTTTACTGTCTTATTGGCATTTTCAGATGACAGGCATTTCATTTGTCTGTGTTGGTTTTTTTTTGAAAGCTCGCTCAGAGGTGTCTCTCTCTCTCTCTCTCTCTCTCCACTCCCAGCTACACTGGTTCTCTAGTCTTCCTTAGAAACACAAGAGTTGTAGGGTTGGAAGGGCACCCCCATGGTCATCTAGTCCAACCCCGTGACACAGGAACCGTAGCTGAAGAATCCCCTTGCGCTAGGCTTCTTCCCGCAACAGAACGTGGAAACTTCAGCCTAGAAGGCTTTTCAAAACAAGAACCAGACACATTTATGGTGATGGAGACGTCTGGATTGTGTCCTTCGACTCCGACATTGCCTTTTCCTTGTCTGGGTGGAGACTAGACTCTGTTTTTGCATTTCTATCCCCCCCTTTTCCCCTCCACGGAGTTCAAAGTGGCTTGCTCCCTCATTTACGGTAATTCCCTATGAGGTAGGTTAGGCTAAGAGCCAGCACAACTGTCCCTAAGGTCAGCCAGCGAGATTTGTAGCCAAGCGGGGAATTCGAACCCTGGTCTCCCGGGTCCTAGTCCGGGACTCTAACCACTGTTCAACTGCTGTCTCTCTTATAGACACTGGCCAGCTCTAGAAAGGCAACCCCCCCCCCCCCCATTGCTGGTACAGATGCAAGCAGGTGGAGAACACTCTGTGAAAAAGAGAAGGAAAGAGGCAGAATCTGTTTGGATGCCCCAACCGCTCTGCCAAATCACACCTTTTGCCCTAAAAGAAATAAACCCAAGGGCAAAAACTGGGCACGACTCCTTTCCTTAGTCTGCCGCTGGCGGGGATTGTAGCTCAGAGCTCTGCCTGCCGAATCCATCAGCCCTCCAAAGATGTAGCTGTCTTTCGGGGGGGGGGCGTGGAGGGAAATTATGGATCTTGTGAGAATTAATTTACTGGAAATTACATCTATAGCACTTTGAAGAGTTTGCCCTTAGACAAGCGGGGTGGACGAGTTGGCAGCCAGTTAAGCCATCATCCCTTCGAGAAAAAAGATAATTCAAGGGGCGATATAGATGTAGCCTGGAAGCTGCCTTCAGATATTGCGGAGTTGAAATATGTGGCGTTTGAATAATAAATAAAAAGGGGGAGAGAAGGGAAGCGGGCGCAGAGAATCTGTGGGGCTTTCATAGGTGCCTTAAACTGGGAAGGCAATCACATTAACAATATCTGGCCTGTTATTAATATGCAACAGGTTGTTTTTCTTAACGAAAAAGCAGGACCTGTAATCTCTTTTTTGACATTTTGCAATGGGCTCAGGTTACATCAAAAGGATTACATTAAAAGGTTTTAAAAGGACTCCTTGAGAAAGTGGTGGACTCTCCTTCTTTGCAGAAGTTGGAAGGCCATGTCTCAGGGATGCTTTAGCTGTGATTTCTGCATGGTCAGGGGTTAGACTAGATGACTCTGGAGATCCCCTAGGTAAAGGTAAAGGGACCCCTGACCATTAGGTCCAGTCGTGACCGACTCTGGGGTTGTGGCGCTCATCTTGCTTTATTGGCCGAGGGAGCCGGTGTACACCTTCCAGGTCATGTGGCCAGCATGACTAAGCCGCTTCTGGCAAACCAGAGCAGCGCACAGAAATGCTGTTTATCTTCCCACCTATTTATCTACTTGCACTCTGATGTGCTTTCGAACTGCTAGGTTGGCAGGAGCAGGGACTGAGCAACGGGAGCTCACCCCGTCGCAGGGATTCGAACCACCAACCTTCTGATCGGCAAGTCCTAGGCTCTGTGGTTTAACCCACAGCGCCACCCGCGTCCCCTACAACTCTACAATTCCACGTTTCTATGATTCAGTAACATTATAATGATACAAGGCTGGATCCCAGGAACTAAAGCAGAATTTCCCTCACAGAGCAGGCCTGTGATTCCTTCATTGTAAGGGGTTGGACTAAGATCATGGCCACTGGTCCCATCACCTCCTGGCAAATGGAAGGGGAAGAAAGGGAGGCAGTGAGAGATTTTACTTTCTTGGGCTCCATGATCACTGCAGATGGTAACAGCAGCCACGAAATTAAAAGACACCTGCTTCTTGGGAGAAAAGCAATGACAAACCTAGACAGCATCTTAGAAAACAGAGACATCACCTTGCCAACAAAGGCCTGTATAGTTAAAGCTATGGTTTTCCCAGTAGTGATGTATAGAAGTGAGAGCTGGACCATAAAGAAGGCTGATCGCAAGAATTGATGTTTTTGAATTATGGTGCTGGAGGAGACTCTTGAGAGTCCCATGGACTGCAAGAAGATCAAACCTCTCCATTCTGAAGGAAATCAGCCCTGACTGGAAGAACAGATCCTGAAGCTGAGGCTCCAAGACTTTGGCCACCTCATGAGAAGAGAAGACTCCCTGGAAAAGACCCTGATGTTGGGAAAGATGGAGGGCACAAGGAGAAGGGGCGACAGAGGACTAGATGGTGGGACAGTGTTCTCAAAGCTACCAGCATGAGTTTGGCCAAACTGCGGGAGGCAGTGGAAGACAGGAGTGCCTGGCGTGCTCTGGTCCATGGGGCCACGAAAAGTCAGACATGACTAAACAACAACAAAGGGGTTGGACTGGATGACCTTATGGGTTCCCTCCAGCTGTACAACTCTACGACTCTAGGAGTTTCTTGCCCCTGCCTCTTCTGCTGCAGGACCTCCTGATGGATGTGGGAAAGACAACGTGTGCTGCTTTCTTGAAGAAGGAGAGGGAATGTGATGCCTGCTTTGCAAAGTGCTGCGTCTGCCTCTGCTCGTAGCAGACGGCCGGTGCCGGATTTACATATAAGCTAAACAAGTTATAGCTTACTCTCTTGGGCCTTACTCTCTTGGGGACCCCCCCAAAAAAATTAAAGGAAAAAACCTGGATGTACATTTCCAAAATATAAGATAAAAAAATAAAAATAAAACCTACATACAGCAACAGTGTTTTGTGTTGTGTAGGCTCCTATGATGTAGGTTATGGGTAGGCAAACTAAGGCCTGGGTGCTGGATCTGGCCCAATCGCCTTCTAAATCTGCGGATGGAATCAGCATGCTTTTACATGAGAAGAATGTGTGCTTTTATATAAAATGCATCTCTGGGTTGTTTGTGGGGCATAGGAATTCATTCATTCCCCCCCCCCCCAATATAGTCCGGCCCATAGCTGTCAACTTTTCCCTTTTCTTGCGAGGAATCCTATTCGGAATAAGGGAATTTCCCTTTAAAAAAGGGAAAAGTTGACAGCTATGGTCCGGCCCCTCCACAAGGTCTGAGGGACAGTGGACCGGCCCCCTGCTGAAAAAGTTTGCTGACCCCTGATGTAAGTCGCAGGAGATGGAGGAGCTGTGGAGTCGCCCATGCGCTGTAGATTAACTGTATTGAGGAAGGAGAATGTCACACCTTAAGGAAGGCGAAACCTCAGAGTACTGGGAGGGTGTTGTACCTGTGGGTGCGTCGTGAGGAGTGAGGATCCCGAGACGTAGGAAACCTTCTCGTAATGTGACTGGATGATCCAGTTGGAGCTGCCAAGCGCATAACCGGAACTGAGAGGGGAAACCTGGACTGCACCGAAAAGCTCCTGTTGGAGAGAAGAAAAACAACACAAGGAAGAATTCCAGAAAGTATTTCCCGGCATATGATTTTATTTTATGCATATTTTCTTTCCTTTTCTTTTTCATGGTAAATCTTTATTGGTTTAAAATACAGGCACGAATGATCATTTACAACAAAGGTAAGTATAAAGGTATTGAATAAGAGCGAAAAAATTCCAGACATAAGAATAAGAAAAAAGAAGATAAAAAGATAAAAAAAGAAAAGAAAAAGAACCAAAAATTTATACAGAATCATATCCACCAAATAATTTTTTTTTGCATAAAACTTCCAATCATCCTTATTATACTGTTTATATAATCACAATTTTATCGCACAGCTTTACATTATTTCCTTTTTCATGTATTCCGCTAAAGTATTTGTTTCACGCATTTTTGTTTACAGGTATCATTCCAGTTCTGCTAGGATGGTATTGTTTGTACAACATAATCTTATATATTCCTTAAATAGTTTCCATTCTCCATTTATTTTCTGATTTAAAGCTCCTCTGACTTTTTACGCATATTTTCAGATCTGTTACCTGGCCTTTGCCATCAGGTCACAGGACAGGTGACCACCTTACCACGCCTCCCCCATCCCACAAAAAGCAGGACGTGACCACGGATACTCACTATTTTCTGGGAATACCCCACCAGCTGAATCTTACTGAGCGCTGAGTTCACTTCCTGCATATTGTAGCACCTTCTCCACATGGCGACTTCGACCGCGTCTTTCAGAGGGGTGGGAAGCAGCCTGGAGACAGAGAAAGACTGGATCAGGCTCAGCGATGCGCCAAGACTCGGGGCGCACTTAGGTCCACCAAGACCCCTAGATCCTTTTCAAATGTACTGCCAGTAAGCCAGGGGTTCCCCATCCTATATTTGTGCATCTGGTTCTTCCTGCCTAAGTGCAGAGCCTAACTCTGTTCCGGCGACATTTGGTGACAGACTATGTACCGTATTTTTCGCTCTATAACACGCACCTGACCATAACACGCACATCGTTTTTAGAGGAGGAAAACAAGGGAAAAAATATTCTGAATGAAACAGTGGACGTATCATTTTTGTGCTTCATGCTGTGGCCACAGACATGTGATCTGATGGTGAATTTGGGGTGACCCAATGCAAAAATCCTGAGGATCCATGTGGACCCATACTTTTTAACCACGTTTTTGCACCATTGCAGCCCCAGGCAACAGTGGGTGCGTGAATTTTTTTTGGGGGGGGACAGGCTGTAGTCATGGACATGCTATGTGCTCTGATGGGGAATTTTGGCTGACCCAATGCAAAGATCCTGAGGATCCCTGTGGATCCATGCTTTGTAACCATGTTTTTGCACCATTGCAGCCCCAGGCAACAGTGGGTGCGTGATATTTTTTTTGGGGGGGGGGACAGGCTGTAGCCATGGACATGCTATGTGCTCTGATGGTGAATTTTGGCTGACCCAATGCAAAGATCCTGAGGATCCATGTGGATCCATGCTTTGTAACCACGTTTTTGCACCATTGCAGCCCCAGGCAACAGTGGGTGCGTGATTTTTTTTGGGGGGGGGGCAGGCTGTAGCCATGGACATGCTGTGTGCTCTGATGGTGAATTTGGGGTGACCCAATGCAAAGATCCTGAGGATCCATGTGGATCCATGCTTTGTAACCACATTTTAAGTGGGGAGGGAAGGAAAAACACAGAAGGCTAAGAATGCAGGAGAGGGCTATAATGTGAGGAAAGGAAGGCAAAAGTTCCCACCCACCCACCCACACAAGCCAGCCACTGTTTAAGGATTTCATCCTTTTAAATGGAAGAAAGCATATTTGACTGCTGTGTGTCTCCAAAAAGAAAAAGCAGGAAGTCAAATCAGAATTTTAAGCCGAACCTGTAATCTCTCTTCCCTTCACAAACATTGTTCCTTCGGAGCAGGGAGAGGATAGAGCGACGCTCTGCTTTCCTCTCTACTTGCCTGGAGGGGAGGGGCTTCCCCTGCTCTTTGTTCCGTTTGAGCAAACACAGCAAGGAAACAGAGAGGGCGGGCAGTAAGACCCTGAGGCAGAATGCAGGAAACCTGCCACTTCCTCTCTTCAGGCTTCCCTTCTCCCTGAACCGCGGTTTGATTTTTGCCTCATTTTTCGGCTCCAGGGACCACACATTCGCTGCATAACACGCACAGACATTTCCCCTTCCTTTTTAGGAGAAAAAATCTGCGTGTTATAGAGCGAAAAATACGGTATATGTCAAACTTTTGAATTGTTCTACCGCGACTGGTGAAGAAGATTTAGAGACTTTGCTTGCAATTTCTGATCATTTGTATTAGTCTATACCAGGGGTCTGCAACCTTTAAGACAAAAAGAGCCACTTGGACCCGTTTCCGAAGGAAAAAAACCTGAGAGCCGCAAAACCATTGCGACATTTAAAGCATGCGCGCCACTGCCCTCCGATCTGACAGCGGGCGGGAAGGTGACGTCGGGACGGTGCGTGACTAATGCACGCACCGCCCCCATGCGACGTCACAGCCAGTACAGCGCCCGCCACAGTGGGGAGTGTCGGGGCGCACAATGCGCCTCCTCCCCTCGCTAGTATCCGCCCCGGAGCCGCGGCAAAGGTGTAAAAGAGCCACATGCGGCTCCGGAGCCGCGGGTTGCAGACCCCTGGTCTATACAGTAGTACAAGGGACGCGGGTGGCGCTGTAGGTTAAACCACAGAGCCTAGGACTTGCCGATCAGAAGGTCGGCGGTTCGAATCCCCGCGACGGGATGAGCTCCTGTTGCTTGGTCCCTGCTCCTGCCAACCTAGCAGTTCGAATGCATGTCAAAGTGTGAGCAGATAAATAGGTACCGCTCCGGTGGGAAGGTAAATAGCGTTTCCATGTGCTGCTCTGGTTCGCCAGAAGCGGCTTAGTCATGTTGGCCACATGACCTGGAAGCTGCACGCCGGCTCCCTCGGCCAGTAAAGCGAGATGAGCGCGGCAAACCCAGAGTTGGCCATGACTGGACCTAATGGTCAGGGGTCCCCTTTACCCTTTATACAGTGGTACCTTGGATTAAGAACTTAATTCGTTCTGGAGGTCCGTTCTTAACCTGAAACTGTTCTTAACCTGAAGCACCACTTTAGCTAATGGGGCCTCCCGCTACTGCTGGAGCACGATTTCTGTTCTCACCCTGAAACAAAGTTCTTAACCCGAGGTACTATTTCTGGGGTAGCGGAGTCTGTAACCTGAAGCATCTGTAACCTGTGGTACCACTGTAAATAGTGTTTAGTGCCATTGTTATTGGCCATCGTGTTGTGCTATTTTGTTCAGCTAAGTGCAGAGCCTGACGTTTGTCCCTATTGAAATTCATTTTCTTTGCTTGTTCTCCAATTTGTTACGGTCATTTTGAATTCTAATTCTGTCCTCTGTGGCATCAGCTACCCCTCCTAGTTTGGTGTCATCTGCAAATTGGATGAGTATCCCCTCAATTCCTTCATTCAAGTCATTTATAAAGACGTTGAACAACAATGGGCCCAGAACAGAACCCTGCGGCACCCCACTTGTTACGAGGAACCATTAATGAGTACTGAAATATACTCAGAGTCTAGAGTGGATTTCATGCTCTTTATTCAGCTCATAGTGGTGAGGAGGAATGAATTGTTTCCCCACAGTATCTGCTTTATATACATTATTTACACAATGGGCTGCACGTGATTGGCTAATTCTGGAATTCTCCTGTAAGCCAATCAGGTTGTGGATTCACTTGAATCTGGAGCTGGATTGGGTGGCTCCTGCAGACCAATCATATTGCTGCATTGTTCTAGGACCAATCAAACTGCTGCATTTTGGATCCTATTGTTCTAGGACCAATCAGACTGCTGCATTTTGGATCCTATTCAACTCAGTATGTAACAAGTACTCTTTGGGTTTGGTCAGTCAACCAGCTACAAATCCACCTAACAGTCACCTCGTTCAACCCACATTTTACCAGCTTCCTCGTGAAAATATCACGAAATCAAGATACACTATGTCCACACAGCATTCCCCTGATCCACCAAGTTTGTAATTCCATCAAAAAAGAAAAAGAAAAAAAGAAATCAGATTGGTCTGGCATGCCTTATTTTTGAGAAACTCATGCTGTGTTTTAGAAATCACAACTCCTTCCTGTGAGAGGGAGTTCCGTAGTTTAATGAAGAGAAATCAATTTGCAATATGCATATCCACTGCCAATGTCAGAAGTGTGCTGGGAGATTCAGAAAACATGAGCAGATTGTGTGCTGTGCGAATAAGCACTCAGAAGGAAAAAGGAAGGGGAGGAAACTGTTTTTTCAAACAGAAACTTTGACACCAGTATTAAAACCTTTTATTCCTTGGAAAAGCCGCCATTGTTGCAGACTTCCCCCCTTTCTCCACAAAGGAAGCTGGAGAACGAGATCCGAGAATGGCAGCGTCAAGGCACATAAAAAGGATGGCCGTCTCTTTTGACATAAATCTCTAACAGTACGAGGAGCCCGGGCAGGAAGGCAGTGAGAGCTGCCAGCGAGGGGAAGAAGAACTGGGTTCTTACTTTGTATATTAAACAGATGCTAAATCAAAAGCTCGTTCCAACCCATTTCCGATGATTTGTGAAAACCGGTCAACTTCTGTCGATCCATTTGTTTGAAAGGAGCTGATTTACTGGGGAATCGGTTGGGCCCCTGACCTCCCCCTCCATAATTTTTAGGAGACTGAAGGAAGTGTTGAGGATTGCTCCTGCCAATGTCTCCATGTTCACCTAGTGCACAAAACATGTAATTTCTACAGATGCCAACAGAAGAGAGCCAGTAAGGGGGGGGGGGTAGAGTGTCAAATTGGACCTGGGAGAGACCTGGGTTCAAATCCTCGCTCAGCCACGAAGTTCACTGGGTGACATTGGGCTACTCACTGCCTCTCAGCCTAAGCTACCTCACAGGTAGTAGATAGGTAGCCGTGTTGGTCTGCCATAGTCAAAATAAAAAAAATTCCTTCCAGTAGCACCTTAAAGACCAACTAAGTTAGTTCTTGGTATAAGCTTTCGTGTGCATGCACACTTCTTCAGATACACTGAAACAGAAGTTGCCAGATCCTTCTATATAGTGAGAAGGTGGGGAGGGGTATTACTCAGAAGGGTGGTGGGAATGGGAGATTGGCAGATAGCTGAGAGAGCCTGAGAGAAGCTGCTGAATTGCAACTCATTACCAAACTTAAAACCATGGAAAGACCTGGGCTGAACAAAGACATTGGATTCTTATCTCACTATACGTGACTAAACCATTTCTCACCTTCTCACCCCTTGCCTTTTCCTGTAAGACCTATTACAGTCGTTAAGAGTCGTCAACAGGCTCATCTCAGCTATCTGCCTATCTCGCATTCCCACCACCCTTCTGAGTAATACCCCTCCCCACCTTCTCACTATATAGAAGGATCTGGCAACTTCTGTTTCAGTGTATCTGAAGAAGTGTGCATGCACACGAAAGCTCATACCAAGAACTAACTTAGTTGGTCTTTAAGGTGCTACTGGAAGGAATTTTTTTTATTTCTACCTCACAGGGTTGTTGTGGGAGATTAAATGAGGGGGGGGGAGAATCATACTGAGCTCCTTGGAGGACAAGGTGGAATATGAATGTAAAAATAATAAAATAACGTGTCCTCTTTGGATGGAATGCCATAGGAAACCCAACACCCAGCCTGTTTTCTACAAGTTACTGCAAATTTCTAAGACACACTTTCATTAAAATAAGAGAGATCTCCATAAAACCGTGGGTAGGCAAACTAAGACCCGGGGGCCGGATCTGGCCCAATCGCCTTCTAAATCTGGCCCGCGAACGGTTCAGGAATCAGCGTGTTTTTACATGAGTAGAATGTATCCTTTTATTTAAAATGCATCTCTGGGTTATGTGTGGGGCCTTGCTGGTATTTTCACGAGTAGAATGTGCCCTTTTATTTAAAATGCGTCTCTGGGTTATTTGTGGGGCATAGGAATGTGTTCATATCCCCCCTCAAATATAATCCGGCCCCCCAGAAGGTCTGAGGGAGAGTGGACCGGCCCCCTGCTGAAAACGTTTGCTGACCCCTGCATAGAACCATGCTTAGAAACATTGATAAAGGGAGGGCACCCCCTCTGTCGTCCTCCCTGCAAAAGCACCCCAACTCCATGGCACTCATCCAGAAGGTGCCGCTGTTTGAGGTGGAGGAATGAAAGGGGAAATACGATGTCAGCCACCCCAGTGCCACAACTCAGTGGGTTCAGAGTTGCCAGCCATTAGATTGCAGACAGTAATGGGGTAAAAACCATCAGCTGCCCTGATGCACTAAGTATATTCCTTGCAGAGCTTTCCGTTTAAAAGGCGCCGGCGTTTCCTACAAGAAAGGGAGCGGCTCAGTTGCACACAACCCAATCGGGGCTGGAAGTGTCTGAGCTGCAAAGTGATATAAACACAAGGAACGCTCCAGGCTGCAGTGAAAACGAGGCTCACGGGTGACTCAAAATAATGCTTAACATTGCTTAACATTGCGCTCACTTGGGGGTGCCCCCTGTTTTCAAAAGCCGCTGTCTCACCAACCCTAGGAAAGAGGGTTGGTTTGGGGCACAGCCAACCCGACTCGGGGCTGACGTCGAGGACCCGACCTGACAGCACCAAGCGCAGATGCTCAAAACCTCCATGGATTCACTGATTCACTGGACATGCTCTGTTTCAAAGGCACTGGTGCCATGCGCCATGTGCTGGGGAGAGTCCCATTATGCTCAGGTCCTCCCAGGCCTCTAAGAGCTATCTGTTCATCAGTATTCAAAAGCTTGGGCTTTTGTCCACTCTGCTGTTTTGTTGTGATATTTTTTCCATTATTGTATTATTGGGGTTTTTTTTATTTAATCCGCATGCCGCCCTATAGCAGTAGATCTCTGGGCGGTTCACAACAGAAAATGATATAATAATAATAATAATAATAATAATAATACATTTTTATTTATACCCTGCCCTTCCCGGTTCAAAAACCGGGCTCAGGGTGGCTAACAACAAATTTAGTACACTTAATTGTAATACAACATAGAAGCAGCATAAACTACAGTATAAAAGCATGAATAACAATAAAATTCAAAGTTCAAAAATCAATTTGGGGGAAAGCCATCCAATAAGCATTAGATAGTCACTAGGGCTAGCTGGCTAAATTGGTCCTACTTGGGCCAGCGAGGAGGCTAGGGGAGAATTAGCTGTGGGGTCTCAGAGCGGGTGATGTTCATAAAAGGGGAGGGGGGAAGAGAAGGGAAATATGGTTCATATGGAGAGAGGTGGTCCCTCAGGTTCTGCGGTCCCTGAGGTATTGTTGATTTTGTTGTTCTAAGTCAGTGGTTCCCAAAATTGGAGGGGGAGATTACCTGGGGGGGGGCATCCTAAGAGGCAAGGGGGCAGCAGGAGGGTGTAACTGACTTCCAAACTTTGGAAAGCTGGCATCATTGGGCTGAGTCCATCAATTCTGCTGAATTAGTTAATTAAACTGAATGGTTCCAATTGGATTTTGAATAAATGTGCAATGAATCCTCCCTGTTTCGAATTTTATCGTGCTATTATCTTCCTTAGTGGGCCGTGCAAACCACTGTGTTTTTATGCTGTGAACAGCCCTGAGATCTACAGATGAAGAGCGGTATAAAAAGTAAAATAATTATTCGTACTAATAATAATAATGCTTTTTATAGGGTAGCCGATCAGAAGGTCGGCGGTTTGAATCCCTGCAACGGGGTGAGCTCCCGTTGCTCGGTCCCTGCTCCTGCCAACCTAGCAGTTCGAAAGCACCTCAAAGTGCAAGTAGATAAATAGGTACCACTCTGGCGGGAATGTAAACGGCGTTTCCGTACGCTGCTCTGGTTTGCCAGAAGTGGCTTAGTCATGCTGGCCTCATGACCCGGAAGCTGTACACCGGCTCCCTTGGCCAATAAAGCGAGATGAGCACCACAACCCCAGAGTCATCCACGACTGGACCTAATGGTCAGGGGTCCCTTTGCCTTTAGAGGGGCACTGGGGATGAGATTATGAAACCAATGGGGCAAATGGCCCCCAAAATGTTTGGGAAATGTTGTTCTGACTGATGCAAGCAGCTCTGAGGATTGGGCAGCTGAGAAGCAGGGCGGGAAACCAAACCATAGGAGGAGTGCCCCCCGGGGACACCCCCCCTTCCCAAGGGAGGTGCCCTGCGAAGGGGGGGTGTCCATCCTTACCTTTGCACTTCCTTATTCTTCCACATGGAGGCAGACTGAGCCTTGGGAACCCGCTCGATGAAGTTGACCAGCTCCTCCATCAGAAGCCTGCAGAGAGGAGCAACTGTTAGAATTCTTGCTCCAGTCAGATGCTAGAGAGAGGGAGCCATGTTGCAGTGCTCCATGTGTGCTTATATGTAAATAATAATAATAATAATAATAATTTATTATTTATACCCCACCCATCTGGCTGGGTTTCCCCAGCCACTCTGGGCGGCTTCCAAAAAAACACTAAAATACAATAACCTATTAAACATTAAAAGCTTCCCTAAACAGGGCTGCCTTCAGATGTCTTCTAAAAGTCTGGTAGCTATTTTTCTCTTTGACATCTGGTGGGAGGGTGTTCCACAGGGCAGGAGCCAGCACCGAGAAGGCCCTCTGCCTGGTTCCCTGTAACTTGGCTTCTCGCAGTGAGGGAACTGCCAGAAGGCCCTCAGAGCTGGACCTCAGTGTCCGGGCAGAACGATGGGGGTGGAGACGCTCCTTCAGGTATACAGGGCAGAGGTCGTTTAGGGCTTTAAAGGTCAGCACCAACACTTTGAATTGTGCTCAAAAACATACTGGGAGGCAGCGTAGCTCTTTCAAGATTGCTGTTATATGGCCTCAGCGGCCACTCCCAGTCACCAGTCTAGCTGCCGCATTCTGGATTAGTTATAGTTTCTGGGTCACCTTCAAAGGTAGCCCCACGTAGAGCACATTGCAGTACTCCAAGCGAGAGATAACTAGAGCATGCACCACTCTGGGGAGACAGTCTGTGGGCAGGTAGGGTCTCAGCCTGCGTACCAGATGGAGCTGATAAATAGCTGCGCTGGACACAGAATTAACCTGCGCCTCTATGGACAGCTGTGAGTCCAGAATGGCTCCCAGGCTGCGCACCTGGTCCTTCAGGGGCACAGTTACCCCATTCAGGTCCAGGGAGTCCTCCCCACCAGCCCGACCCGTACCCCAAAAACAATACTTCTGTCTTGTCAGGATTCAGTCTCAATCTGTTAGCCATCATCCATCCTCCAACCATAAAGTAGATTAGACAAAATGCTGAGTTGCTGAGGTCTGTTACGCAAACTGCGAAGACTCTGCGGATCCCTAAGTGTGCCGATGTCTGTTGGCATCGGTCGCTGTGATGCTCGGGCAGGAGAAAGCTTTTGAAGCTCCCGAATGAACGACCAGGAGGGAGAGAACATGCCAGTTGGGCGTGTGTCTCTGCCAGGGTCCTACTCGAGAGTAGGTCGAGCTCCTGACAGCAACAGCAGCAGCAACAGCAGCAGCAGCAGCAGCAAGAAAAGGCTCAGATCTCAGCCACAAGGACAAAAGACAGGTGGTTTTGATGGCACACCGGAACTGCTTTCCCCATTTCCAAAGGTGAGGAGGCAGGTCCCCTTGTGTAGCCAAGATGTTCAGACTCAAGTGACAAGCATCAGCTGACTCGGTGGGACCCCATGACGGGCAGAGGTATAAAAAATATTTGGAGGGGGAAAGCACCCTTAAGGGTGGGGGGAAAATTCCCAAAACAACGGAGGGTGGTCGCAGAATGCTAACTGATCCCTGCAACCAATGTTATTCCTACTCAGAGTAGACGTTTTGAAATGAATAAACATGACTATCTTAACTACAACTTACTGTAATTTTCACTCCATAAGATGCACCTTTTTAGAAAGAGGGGAAGGGAGATAAGGGACGCTAGCGATAAAGGAGGCTGCCTGGGAAGGGGGAGGTAAATGCAGCCAACTTGCAAAGGGGGGAAACAGGAAGACTAAAGCAATAAGGAGAGAAGTTAGAAGAAAAGGAGGAGCTCCAGCTAAGGAAAAGACACTAAGGCAAACAAGAGGGAAGGGAGTGTTGAAAGGAAGCAGCTGATCGGCAAGCGATCGGGGAGAGAGATAAGGGATGCTAGCGATAAAGGAGGCTGCCTGGGAGGGGGGAGGTAAAAGCACATGGATCCTCAGGATTTTTGCATTGGGCTACCCCAAACTCCATGTCAAATCACATATCATGTCTGTGGCCACAGAATGAATCACAAAAATCATACATCCACTGTTTCATTCAGAATATTTTTTTTCTTGTTTTCCTCCACTAAAAACTAGGTGCGTCTTACGGAGCAAAATATTTGGTAGTTCCATGCAAACCAGAGTACCTTGGAGGTGGGCAGGTTTCACATACTGCAATTTTTTTGTTGCGGGTCTCACTTGTAGAAGAAGAAGAGTAGAAGAGTTTGGATTTGATATCCCGCTTTATCACTACCCAAAGGAGTCTCAAAGCGGCTAACAATCTCCTTTTCCCTTCCTCCCCCACAACAAATGCTCTGTGAGGTGAGCGGGGCTGAGAGACTTCAGAGAAGTGGGTCACCCAGCAGCTGCATATGGAGGAGCGGGGAAGCGAACCCGGTTCACCAGATTACGAGACTACCGCTCTTAACCACTACACCACACTGTGCTGCCCACCACGGAAGCAGCTGCAGAGGTTTTCTGTGAGCGCAACACCGTCTAGCACCATTTAATCGCTCTGCCCAGGCCTGCCAAACAGAGGAACCCGAATTGACTCATGACATTCAGGAAGAGCAGAGTCAAGCATGCAGTGCACAGACTTAAAGCCGCAAAGAAGAACTTCCTTGGCTCACTCTCAGCCGTGTCTTAAAAGCCTCTCAAGAACATTAGAGAGGCAACGCTCCTCTTCCCCATGTCGTCCTCTACATCCTTCCCCGAAGGCGAGGAGATAAAATGAGGCTTTCCCCCCCTCACCTGCCAATTTGAACTGTCGGCTCGGTGGCGTAGACGGTTCCGGTGAACCCGGTGTGCTCTGTAATGTAGGGCAAAGCCATCATGCAGTGGTAGTTTGAGATCAGGATGACGTCCACCGTCGACAGGTCAATCAGCTCCATCTGAAAACAGAGAGCGTAAGTGTGGCCTCCTAGGTGTGTGACATTATACTGGGTTCATAAGGAAAGGGTTAACTAATTGTAAAATGACTAATCAATGGGAGCCCGAGGGGCAGAATTAACTGTGCATAAGGTTTAAGCACAGAGGTTTTTGGGAGAGATAGAGTTCGGGTGGTTGAGAAGGCAGTCTGGAGTTAGACAAGACAGAGAAGAGAAGGCTGTGGTTGGGCTAGTCTGGTGTGAGAGAGGGAGAGAATTTGTTAAGAGGAATCAGTCAAACAGTTGAGATAATCAGTCAGAAGGTATAGGCCGGTAAAGAAACTAAAGTTAAGATACCGAAAAGAATATTATCTGAGAAACCATAACTTTGTTAATGTTTGTAAAATAAACTTGGTTTTTTTGGTTCACTTTTAACAACTGCTTGGACTCAGTGTTTTACCCGAGAGTTAGGGATGCGCTGTGGGTTAAACTACGGAGCCTAGGATTTGCCGATCAGAAGGTTGGCGGTTCGAATCCCCGCGATGGGGTGAGCTCCCATTGCCCGATCCCAGCTCCTGCCAACCTAACAGTTCAAAAGCACGTCAAAGTGCAAGTAGATAAATAGGTACCGCTCTGGCGGGAAGGTAAACGGTGTTTCCGTGCGCTGCTCTGGTCTGCCAGAAGCGGCTTAGTCATGCTGGCCACATGACCCAGAAGCTGTACGCCGGCTCCCTCGGCCAATAAAGCGAAATGAGCGCCGCAACTCCAGAGTCGGCCACGACTGGACCTAATGGTCAGGGGTCCCTTTACATTTTAATGGGTTGGTGGCAGCAGGGAAGCGAGCTGGGATCAATAGACCATTAAATGTCTGGGGACCCTGTGTGATTGCCACAGTAAGGCGCTGTTGGGAAACGCAGCCTCCTAAAAAAGTCTTCTCCCTCCCTCAGAATGGAAGAGGAGGCTATTGAGCCCAGCATCCTGCTCCCGCTGTGGCCAACCGGGTGCCTGTGCAAAACCCACAAGGAGGATTCGAACCCAAGAGCAACTCTCGCCTTCCTGTGGTTTGCAGCAACTGGTACCCAGAAGCGCTGATGTCTCCAACTACGAAGGCAGAGTGTTGCCATCCAGGCTGGTAGCCATCGATCATCGATAGCCCTCTCCTCCTCCATGAATTGGTCCAATCCTCTTCTAAAGCCATCCAGGTTGGTGGCCATTACTGCCTCTTGTGGCAAGGAGTTCCACAGTTTAACTATGGCATTGTGTGAAGAAATGCTTCCTTTTACCTGTCCTGAACCTTCTAACATTCAGCATCATTGGATTTCCCAGTGTTAGGATTCGAACCCTGGTCTCCCAGGTCTTAGTCCAGTACACTGACAACTACACTGCTCAGGGTGTAGTGAGGGCCCAGCAATGCTCTGCTTCTGACATGACTTTTCCCTTTTCTCCAGATTTCCTCAGACTAGGTCTCACTCTCGTTTCCGCTCCTTTGGCCCTATTGAGTGGTTTCCCTCCTTCTTGGGCCTGTTTGACCCTGGGGTCCACCCAGGGGCCCATTGCAAGTAGATTGTGAGACCCTTACTCTCCGGGTTGTGTGTTCGAGTCCCATGTTGGGCAAAATATTCCTGCATTTCAAAGGCTTGGGCTAAGTGACCCTTCCAACTTGACGATTCTGTGATTCTATCCAAGGGGGGGCCAAGATTTCTGAGATGAAAAGCTGAGAGGAGGCAACGTTTAGAACGGGAGGTGGGAAGCAGCTGAAAGGCAAGGCCTGAGGCCTCAAGGATGACCTAGAATCTCAAATATAAATTTGACTTCTAACAGTCAGGTTATAATTGTCACATTTGGGGCTGGAACGAAACCTGTCCTCTCCAGACTCTTCTCCAGGCAGAGGAATGGGTAGGTAGGGTCAGCCAAGGTCAGAGGAGGAGACAAAATGATTTTTTGCATCCCCGTAACAGGAACTGTAATTGGAAATATTTACTGGTAAGGCTATAACCCCCGATTATGTTGGTCTGGAAAACTTACCAGAAACTTAAACCTCTAACTCAGTTATTATGGAGCAGCTAATGGGATTCAATAGTCATCAAGTGGAAAAAATTATCTTCCCATCGATTCGAAGGTAAGAGCCGAGAAATGGGTCAACGTGGCTGCTCAAAAAACGGCGGCTCAAAAAGTCCCACGGCGGCTAACTTAAGACCTGATGGTTCTTTTGCTTTTTTAGGGGAGGTGGGACGGGGGGGGGGGGGGAGAAGAGAGGCCTTCAGTCCAAAGAAAATAGAAAACTGGGTGGGAGGTGGAATGAAATAAGAGCATCTGTCGTAACCCACAACCCAGAGACTGGGAAATGGAATCATAGAATTGCAGAGCTGCAATGGATCATCTAGTCCATGGGAAGGCAAACTAAGGCCCGGGGGCCGGATTTGGCCCAATCGTCTTCTAAATCCGGCCTGCAGACGGTCCGGGAATCAGCATGTTTTTACATGAGTAGAATGTGTCCTTTTATTTAAAATGCATCTCTGGGTTATTTGTGGGGCCTACAGCAAGACACTGGGAGCTCTCCCAGGACCTTAAAGGCACCCTGGGTCTTGCTGGGTGGGACATTGCCTGGCTCCCCCTGGCAGCCTCAAGCTCCTGCCAAACGCATCACAGAGGAGGACATGGCATGGCTCACTGACTGGAAGAGCAAACAGGTCCACTCCAAACGGCAACTTTTTGTTGCAGCGTCCCACTTGCATTCCCTGGGCTCTCTGTCCTTCTCCCGTCCTGTCAGGAAGTTCATTCTGCATGATCATTTGCCTGACAATAAATGCTGGAAATGTAAGGAAACTGAAGGAACATTCTTTCACCTCTGGCGGACGTGCCCAAGGATCAAGGCTTTCTGGGAAATGATCTATAATGAGCTAAAAAAGGTATTTAAGTATACCTTCCTTAAGAAACCAGAGGCCTTCCTTCTGGGCATTGTAGGCCAAGGGGTGTTAAAGAATGATAAAAGATTTTTTATGTATGCAACAACAGCAGCAAGAATACTCATCGCAAAGTACTGGAAGACCCAAGAGTTACCCACACTGGAAGAATGGCAGACGCAACTGATAGGATACATGGAACTGGCTGAAATGACTGGCAGAATTCGAGACCTGGGAGAAGAGATGGTGGAAGAGGACTGGAAAAAAATTAAAGACTGTTTACAAAAATATTACAAGTTGTATGAATGTTAGGAGAATGCACGTTTGAAAGAAACAGGGCAGCAGTAATTTTATTGTAAGATATATGAAAATAAGGGAAAAGGACGTAATTTGGAGTAACATTATGTTCGAGTTAAGTAGTTTATTCTATGATAAAATCACGCAAAAGTTGGAACATAATATTGGAGATTTACATAATAAGAATGGAAGTAAGGTAATAATTTGCTGCATGTAACGATATGATCGAGAACACAGGGAAGGGAGATGTGAGGAAGTCTGAAGATTATGAAAGTATGATTTGTGAACAACATTTATTCTAATCTCTATCTCTTTATCTTTTTTTCTATCTTTTCTTTATTCTATAATTCTATTTTATATTCTTCTTATATTTTTGTATGTCATATGGTGATGGTAATATGTATGTTTGGTGTTTTAAAAAAATGTAATAAATATCTAAAAAAAAAAAAAAGGAAGTTCATTCTGCATGGACTCGTTGTTTTGTTATTTGCACATGGCTTTAGATACCCATTAGTTCCACTAGGTGACGAAATTAATGGACTGCAAGAAGGTCAAACCTCTCCATTCTGAAGGAAATCAGCCCTGAGTGCTCACTGGAAGGACAGATCCTGAAGCTGAGGCTCCAAGACTTTGGCCACCTCAGGAGAAGAGAAGACTCCCTGGAAAAGACCCTGATGTTGGGAAAGATAGAGGGCACAAGGAGAAGGGGACGACAGAGGACGAGATGGTGGGACAGTGTTCTCGAAGCTACAAACATGAGTCTGACCAAACTGCGGGAGGCAGTGGAAGACAGAAGTGCCTGGCGTGCTCTGGTCCAGGGGGTCACGAAGAGTCGGACACAACTAAATGACTAAACAACAACAACAACAGGTCCATAAATTACCATATAGCATATATTCAACACGAAAAACAGTGACGTTGTTGACAGAGGACAGCTGGAGATATAAAGGGCCCCATTACCTCCAGTAGCTTAGGGCCTCATGAAACCTGAATCCGGCCCTGATCTCGCTGCCCACTGTGAGAATGGCATGCTGGTCTGGGTGGGCCACTGGCCTGATCCTGCAGGCTCTCCATATGTTCTCAGGAAGCCTCTGGTCCCATTTGCTCGGGACAGTGTGCTGCGACAAGCCAGGCGTCTCAAGCAGAGAAACACGTCTGTTGCTTGATCTTAAAGCGCTGGTTGTCGTGGATTGAAATCTGGGGACTTCTGCATGCCAAGCAGTGTTTATGCCACTGTGCAGTGCTCTTGGAGTCAGAAGACCCTGTTTTGCATTCCAGAGAACAACTGCCCAGTGAGACTGGTAGGGTGGATTGCAAGGAGATGAACAGTAGGTGGCGCTAGAGACACTGGGAGGCAGCAGAGCCTGCTGATTCTGGGTTCGCCTCCATCTTCCTCGCCTCTGCTGAGTCCTGCAAGGGCAACACTGAGACTGAGCGGGAGGCAGACTGCCCCCTGGACTGGTAAGAATCTGTAGTCCAATCCCCTGCAATGCAGGAACCTTTTGCCCAAAGTGGGATTTGAACCCACAGCCCTGAGATTAAGAGGCTCATGCTCAACCAGCTGCTGGAATTTCTGAGACAGATAAATGAGGCAAATAGTAGATTACACTGTCCAAGCAAAGAAAATAAGGATGGGGAGACAGGGGATGGGAAGAGAGACCCCTCATTCCCAACAACCCACATAAGCGGCCATCAGTTCATGGAAACGGAAGGTGTCTGAATGCCAGCCACCTCCCTGTTGAGAAGCCTTGGCCGGTACAAAAAAAGGTCCAAAATGATTTCGTTCTGAGGAATGAGGCGCGTTCAAGTGTCCAAATTATATATACCGTATTTTTCGCTCTATAGGACGCACTTTTCCCCCTCCAAAAATGAAGGGGAAATGTGTGTGCGTCCTATGGGGCGAATGCAGGCTTTCGCTGAAGCCTGGAGAACGAGAGGGGAGGGAGTTCCCGCCGGGCTCCGAAGGCTTGCGGATAGCAGCCTGCAGCCTGGGGAGCACAGCGCCAACGCCCGCTGCGCTCACCGGGCTTCAGGCAGCCATCCGCAAGCCTTCTGAGCGCGGCAGGAGTTCCGCGGCTAAAAACGAAGCCAAGACAGCGAGTGGGATCCATCCCGCTTGCTGTCTTGGCTTCTGCCAAAGCTGCGTGCATCTTCTCCCAGCTGGAGAGGTTGTGCGCGGCTAAAGAGGAAGCCAAGACAGCAGCGGGATGGATCCCGCTGGCTATCTTGGCTTCTTTGCTCTTTGGGGCTGGGGGGGGAAAATAATTTTTTCCTCCCCCCCCCCTAAAAACTAGGTGCGCCCTATGGTCCGGTGCAACCTATGGAGCGAAAATACGGTATATTGGCCCGGTGAGGAGCTGGAACACCAGCAGGTTTTGGGAAAGCCGTTCTCTCTTTCAGCCCCAGGCAACTCAGCAGCACAGACAAAATAAAACAACTTTAGCCCACCTTGCAGGGCTGTTTGTGACAATCCCCGAGATAATATATGTAATGCTCCTTTCTGGAAAGCACTATATAAAGCGCTGAGTGTTATTATTTTGCACACTCAGTAAGCTGCTGTTTCTCCCTTAAGGGGCCCGCAGCGAAATAAATGCTCCAAAAACAGCCATCATTTGCAGTTCCGCTTTCCCTTAAATTGCAACAGGAGCTGTAAGTGGCTTGAGAAATGGATCGGAACATCCATTGGGCATTATTTCAAAAAGAGCCTCCCATGAAACGTGTGTTTTCTCCAAAGCGAGGAGGATGGCTCCTCCGACTGCTGCAAGCCTCTTTGAAATCAATGGAGGGAAGCAGCGGGTTCGAGAACCCCTTGATGGTTCCAGCTGGGGACCAAAAGTTGGGTGGTCACGGTTTGGCACCCAGGATCCTGCGAAGACTCACCTCCGGCAAGCAGAACTCTGGAACAGAATCCACAAACGCCCGGCCAGCACAGTCTTTCAGCTCCTGGGAAATGGGAGGGGAGGAGAAGAGAGAAGACCCTCAGCTGAAAAGGAAGAAATCTGAGGCTAGAAGACAGAGAGGGCAGCAGAGGACCACACTCTGGGCTTCACCTGCCGGCGCTTATAGGCCGCGATGGCCAAACAGCTCGCAAGCTCATCCGAACATCCGGCCATTGCAAAGGGCTGTAGCTGAATGGACGGACACCTGCCAATCCTGACATGCTCCTCAGGCCTGGCATAGGCGGCAGGCAGGATCAGACATCTGCTGCAGATCTTGCTCAGGGTCTGCCGAAAATCAGAGCCGGCCCCGTTCTCTCCCAGAAATCTCAACCAAACCTCTCTTTCCCTTGGCACTTCCTTCCTTCCCCACATTCTGTACTTTCACTCCGTCGGGTCGGGAGATGGAAACCGCCCTGCGAGTTCCTCCAGACATCCACATTAATATTCTCCCAGGCCAGTTAAATTAGTCTTTCTCCCTTTGCTCCGTCCGACAAGTTGGTTGCTGCGCATGCAAATAGGTCTGAGATGAGATGGGAGCAATGGCTGCTTAGACAACGAAAGCAGGGGTGTCTCTCAGCAATCAAATGATGCTTGCACTATGCTGCTGTACAGTTCTCTACACGGGGAAAAGGGTTTTTTTTGGGGGGGGGAGCTCCCCCCAAAGTTAAAGGTTGCATGTTTACCAAACAGTGCATTACCTTCTCTACAGTGTATCCCCCTGGCTTCAGCTCTTAAGAAATTCTAGCAATTTTTGGCAACTTCTAACAAACGAGCAATTACTTCAAATGGCAGGAGGCGCTTAACCTCATCCAGATATGTTAAAAGGTGAATTATGGGTAGGCTGGGTGAATTTCAATGCCTCCTCCAGTCTTAAAAACAAGAGACAAAGCACTCACCTTTGACCCCAGACTCCCGGCTGTGCGGAGAACTGGTCAGTTCATTTGTCATTCTAAGCAAGCGCAACGGTCAATATAAGAAGCGCAGCAGGATTCATAATTGAAGGAGCCCACTACAGGCAGCGCCTCCGAGAGGCTTCCGATACGACTGTGGAACTCATCATACCCATGCGGCTGACGGGGCTTCTTGCAATGTTCAGGGATGCAACATACGACGTGACTTGTGCATTCCCTGTGACAACAGGACGCTGGACTAGATGGGGCTGACCCTGCAGACACTTCTTAGTTTCTTAAGAATTCCCTCCAAAGTCTCCAACAGAGTCCAGGGGGAAAGCATGAGGGGCAAGGAGACATTTCAAGGTACTGTACAGTGACACCTTGGTTCTCAAACGCCTTGGTACTCAAACAACTTGGAACCCAAACACTGCAAACCTGGAAGTAAGTATTCTGGTTTGCGAACTTTTTTCAGAAGCCGAACATGCTCTGTTTTGAGTGTTACGCTTCCGATTTGAGTGCCACACTTCCGTTTTGGGTGTTACGTTGAGGTCTGTCTGTTTTTGCTATTTATTTTGTGTTTCTGTTTTTGTGGCTTTTCTTGTTTTTGTTTTTGTGACTGTTTGGAACCCAGTTCAGCTACTGATTGATTGTGTGACTGCAGTACAATGTTTATTTTCTTTCATTTTATGGAATGGTTTCGTAAGATAGTAAAATTCATGTTAAATTGTTGTTTTAGGGGTTGTTTTTTAAAGTCTGGAACGGATTAATCCATTTTGCATTACTTTCTATGGGAAAGCGTGCTTTGGTTTTGGAACACTTTGGTTTTGGAACGGACTTCCAGAACGGATTAAGTTTGAGAACCAAGGTACCACTGTATTCTTTTTGCAAAAAATATTCTTTTTTGGAAATAATAATATTTTATTAATAATTTTGTAAAAGACAGGGCTAAGAATCATAAAGAGCAGGACTTAAAGGATTTGGCCCGGAAACGCAATTGCTTTTGGCAACGCTCTTGCTTTTCTCCCCAGTTAAATTAGAGTTTGTCCAAGCTCAACGGTGCTGGCTAATTAGCCAGGCTTGCTGAAAAGCCCAATCCCAGTTGTACATTACCTTGTCTAGAAAAGTGCTCCCATCCTTTAAGATCCAACCAGGGAGCTTGGATAGCCTTGGACTACAGGAAAAGAAAAAGAAAAAAGCTGTGTTAATGGGTTTTATGGCAAAATCAGCACCCATTTTCGGAGAACGGTATAATATGACCTCCAGGTATAGGGCAGTATAAAAATTATTATTATTATTATTATTAATAATAATAATAAAGTTATTGCTGCTCTGCGTACATTTCACAAACGCAGCACAGCTAAGTCACCTTTCTCCAACATTGTGACCTCCAGATGTTTCAGGCTGCAACTCGTAGTAGACTCAGCCAGATCATAAAAAATGATTTAAAATTTTGTAAATATTAAGCCCAGACAAGCCACGACTGAGCTTTAATACTTCCTGGGCCTTACCATTAATGGATTAAATTTTAAATCCTGGAAAGCCAACAGCTTCCAAACAGTTTTCAAGGGCAGCCCCTACATGCAACACATTGCAGTAGTCTAACCTTTCAGCTCCATTCCTATTAGTATTATAATTTATTAATAAAAATTTTAAAAAATCAACAATTGTACAGTAGCACCTTATAGACCAACTAAGTTTGTTCTGGTAAAAGCTTCCGTGTGCATGCACACTTCTTCAGAAACACCAGAACAAACTTGGTTGGTCTATAACAGGCTTCCTCAACCTCCGCCCTCCAGATGTTTCTGGCCTACAACTCCCATGATGGGAACTGTAGTCTCAAAACATCTGGAGGGCCGAGGTTGAGGAAGCCTGGTCCATAAGGTGCTACTGGACAATTTTTGATTTCTTTTATTTTTATTTTGACTGTGTCAGACCAACACGGCTACCTACCTGAATCTATAATTTATTACTGTATTTTTTGCTCTATAAGACGCACCAGACCATAAGACGCACCTAGTTTTTGGAGGAGGAAAACAAGAAAAAAAATATTCTGAATCACAGAAGCTAGAACAAGAGGGATCGCTGCACAGCAAAAGCAGCGATCCCTCTTGCTGTTCTGGCTTCTGGGATAGCTGCGCAGCCTGCATTCACTCCATAAGACGCACACACATTTCCCCTTACTTTTTAGGAGGGAAAAAAGTGAGTCTTATAGAGCAAAAAATACGGTAAATTTGTATTCGACCCTTCACTCAGAGAGGATCCTACTGGGAACCTTGGGAGGAAAGTGATCATGCCCTCCAGGGTTTTGTGATACAGAGGTAAAGGGAAGCTGAGTGCAGTTGGACATGCTTCAATTTGCGGGAAAGGAGATTCCGACTAAACTTTAGGAAGAACTTTCTAACGGCAAGAGCTGTTCGGCAGTGGAAAGGTCTCCCCTGGGAGGTTGTGGACTCTCCTTCTGTGGAGGTTTTTAAGCAGAGGTTGGGAGGCCATCTGCCATGGATGCTTTAGCTGAGATTCCTGCATCAAAACAGGTTGTACTAAATGACCCCTGGGATCCTTTCCAACTGTATGATCTACCCAAGAAGTTGAGAAGGAGCAGAGCAAGGCTCTGTCCCATTGAGACTACCTCCTCCATCACAGCCACCATGCCAGGACACCATGAGTCTTTGTGGCAGAAAAGGGGTACCAACAACATCTGGAGGGGACACAGGTTTCCTCACACCTGGAATAAACACATACAGTGAGGGGGGAAAGTTCTTTGATCCCCTGCTAAATTTGCCCATTTGCACTCCGACGAAGGAATGACCAGTCCATCATTTTAATGGTAAGTTTATTGTAGCTGTGAGAGACAGAATAACAACAGGAAACCCAGAAGACAAAAGTCAGAAATTGATGTGCATTAGTATGAGTGAAATAAGTATTTGATGCCCTATCAACCAGCCTGATGTCAGGCTACCTGGTATCTTCACTGTTTGCAACGAGCTGAGATTAGAAGCACCTGCTGTACGGGAGAGGTCTTAACTGTAATCCCAGCTCATTACAGTACCTGTACAAAAGACACCTGTCGACAGAAGCAATCAATCCAGCAGATTCCGAAGTAGCCACCAGGACCAAGACCAAAGAGCTGTCCAAGGATGTCAGGGACAAGATTGTAGACCTGCATAAGGCTGGACTGGGCTACAAGACTATTGCCAAGCAGCTTGGTGAGAAGGTGACAACAGTTGGTGCAATAATTCGCAAATGGAAGGAACACAAAATAACTGTCAACCGCCCTCGGTCTGGGGCTCCATGCAAGGTCTCATCTCGTGAAGTTGCAATGATCAGGAGAACGGTGTTGAAGCAGCCTAGAACTCCACGGGGGAAACTTGTCAATGATCTCAGGGCAGCTGGGACCATAATCACCATGAAAACAGTTGGTAACACACTACGCCGTGAAGGACTGAGATCTTGCAGAGTTTGCAAGGTCCCCTTGCTTAAGCTGTCTGCAGTTTGCCAATGCACATCTGAATGACCCAGAAGAGAACTGGGTGAAAGTGTTGTGGTCAGATGAGACCAAAATCGAGCTCTTTGGCATCAACTCAACTTGCCATGTTTGGGGGAGGAGGAATGCTGCCTACGACCCCAAGAACACCATCCCCACCGTCCAACATGGAGGGGGACATATTATGCCTTGGGGGTGTTTTTCTGCTAAGGGGACAGGACACCTTCGCCGCATAGAAGGGACGATGGATGGGACCATGTATTGTCAAATCTTGGGTGAGCACCTCCTTCCCTCCCTCAGCCAGGGGATTGAAAATAGGTCGAGGATGGGTACTCCAGCATGACAATGACCCAAAACACACGGCCAAGGCAACAAAGGAGTGGCTCAAGAAGAAGCACATTAAGGTCCTGGAGTGGCCTAGCCAGTCTCCAGCCCTTAATCCCACTGAAAATCTGTGGAGGGAGCTGAAGGTTCGAGCAGCTACACATCAGTCTTCGAAATCTTACTGACTTGGAGAGGATCTACAAAGAGGAGTGGGACAAAATACCTCCTGAGATGTGTGCTAACCTGGTGGCCACCTACCAGAAACATCTGACCTCTGTAATTGCCAACAAGGGTTTTGCCACCAAGTACTAAGACACCTTTTGCAAAGGGATCAAATACTTATTTCACTCATTGTAATGCACATCAATCTCTGACTTTTGTCTTCTGGGTTTCTGGGGGTTTTCCTGTTGTTATTCTGTCTCTCACAGCTACAATAAACCTACCATTAAAATTATGGACTGGTCATTTCTTTGTCAGGGGGCAAATTTAGCAGGAGATCAGATCAAACACTCCCCCCCCCCTCACTGTACTCTTTAAAGAGAGAAGAAGATGAAGAGGTGAGCTGCAAGCCCAGGAACTTTACGCTCCTCCCCGATAAGCACAAGATGTTCCCTTTCGATGATGCAATATACAAGAGGGGAGGGGGAGGGGGGCGATCAACGTCTCCCGCGATATGGAGGCTCTCTTCCCAGAAGCCTCCCAAATAAAGCAACTCTCGCCGACGGGCTCCTGACAGTGTAATGAAGTGATTGATTAATCCTAAATAGCTCGACACGACACATAAATAAAACAAGCAAATGTGACGCTCCTCCAGACAGGAAAGGTTAACAGCCTCCCTGCGACTGGGTTTCAGCATCTCCGCAGTCGGATTCTGTTACAGGAGGAGAAGTTTCGATTGTTCAACCTGCTTCCCAGAACCACGTACAGGCTGCTTACGAAAGTGAAAATTAGTTCTAGTGGTAGTGCGATCACATCTACTACTATTAATTATTTGTTTTAATTACTATTATTCTTATCTGTTATTATTAATCACCTACCCTTTACCCTAAGGTCTCAGGGCGGGTTACAGTTAGGTAAAGGTAAAGGGACCCCTGGCCATTAGGTCCAGTCGTGGCCGACTCTGGGGTTGCGGCGCTCATCTCGCTTTATTGGCCGAGGGAGCCGGCGTACAGCTTCCGGGTCATGTGGCCAGCATGACTAAGCCGCTTCTGGCGAACCAGAGCAGCGCACGGAAATGCCGTTTACCTTCCCGCCGGAGTGGTACCTATTTATCTACTTGCACTTTGACGTGCTTTCGAACTGCTAGGTGGGCAGGAGCTGGGGCCGAGCAATGGGAGCTCACCCTGTTGCGGGGATTCGAACCGCCGACCTTCTGATCGGCAAGTCCTAGGCTCTGTGGTTTAACCCACAGTGCCACCTGCGTCCCCATAGGTTACAGTTAAAAACAACCTACGATCACAAAAAGGAAGCTAGGAATCTGTACAGGCAGCTCTCCACGCGGGAGCAGTCTGCTTATACGATCCGAAGGTCAGGGCATGCATGGTCTGAAGGGACATGCTTAGCACATAAGAAGAGCTCTGTTGGATCATGTAGTCCGGAGGCATAACATGAGTTGCCGCTGCCCGTGTTGGGGCAAGTGTTGCATCCCGCCCCCCCGGTGGACTGGGCAGCAGTCAGCCCCTTTGCCAGCCGGCGTCTAATCAAGGGAGACTCTCCTTGCTAACTAGCCCCAACCTGGGAGCAGTAATAAGGCAGAGAAATGCGAAGCCCTCCTGTGACAGCCATCTCAGTTGCTTCGTTTGAGCTGTGGCAAGGATTTCCCAGCGCACAGGAATCTGGACCTATCGGGAGACCCACTTCCTTTCCTGATTATGTTGAAGATCCTGTAACATATCTACTTTTTAATTTGTGGGGTGGGCTGGTGTGTGTCTGGGAGGGGGAGATATACGCCTGGCAAGCTTGCACTTTCCTCCTGCCTCCCATTTATCTCTCCTTGCCTGAAGAAGCCAGAAAAGATGACAGATCTGTGACCTCACTTGCGCTGAGCCGCTGCCGCAATACTTTACTGAAGCTTAGAATAAATTATCTGGAAAACCGAATCGATAAATCCATAAACCGTTTTCCATCTACTGAGCCAAAGGACGTTATTTTGATAAAGGGAATTTTTAAGTGGACTCAGTCTATTTATGCTATCGGGCAATGCTGCGGGCTCATTTGAAAAAAAAAACAAAACCCTCCTTTCCCAGGCAAGTCAGCTCCGGGCTTTCCTCCCAGAAAGAATGCCCTCACCCCCTAAACTTCTCCCTCCCCAAAATCTAGCTTACGAAGCGGAAAGCAGAACCGGAAAGCGTGCAAGGAGCCTCAGGACATACCACTGGACCAAAGGCAGGGGCAGAAAGTTGAGCGTCGAGGTCATATCCAGCCCACAGTCGAGCATAATGGTGGTCGATTTGAATTTGAGGACGTTGCATGGTAGCGTTGGGTGTCCGGACAGGCAGTACTAAGGGAATGAGATGGGATCCAATAAATGACCAATAAAAGCAAAAGGAATTCACAGGCCTGGATGGGAGGAAGAAGCTTTGCCAACCAGTCTGCTGCCCAAGAATCCTTGCCATGTTTTAAATAATCTCATAATGGTTCAAGGTTAGCATGACCTGCTCCCCATTCTCTTTGGCACTTATTCACTGAGCAAAATTTACTTACTCACTGAGCAAAATTTCTGGTTTCGCCAGAAGTGGCTTAGTCATGCTGGCCACTTGACCCAGAAAAACTGGCTGCGGACAAACGTCAGCTCCCTCGGCCAGTAAAGCGAGATGAGTGCCGCAACACCAGAGTCGTTCGCGACTGGACCTAACTGTCAGGGGTCCTTTACCTTTAACTTTTTACGTTTCTGAGCCCAATTCAAAGTGCTGGTGCTGACCTTGAAACCCCTAAACGGCCTCGGCCCAGTATACCTGAAGGAGCATCTCCACCTCCATCGTTCAGCCTGGACACTGAGGTCCAGCTCTGTGGGCCTTTTGGCAGTTCCCTCCCTACGAAAAGTGAGGTTACAGGGAACCAGGCAGAGGGCCTTCTCGGTGGTGGCACCCGCCCTGTGGAACGCCCTCCCATCAGATGTCAAGGAAATAAACAACTATCTGACTTTTAGGAAACACCTGAAGGCAGCCCTGTTTAGGGAAGCTTTTAATGTCTGACGTTTTATTGTGCTTTTAATACTCTGTTGCGAGCCGCCCGGGCGGGGGCATCACAAATGTTAGTCTGATCAACCATGGCGACAGAAGTGATTTAATAATGGAACATTTTCACATTTATTATTAGAAACTTCCTAGTGATTCCATCTCATGAAAAGTATTAATAGAAAGGGCGAGTCACACACAACAGAAATGCTGCTCAGATTTATTAGTCTATATTCTTATTACATGTGTGGCAATGATGCTCCTATCTCTGCAGTGATAGCTGCAGTGATGGCTGAAAATGTTCAGCAACTTAGTGAATGGAGCTCCTTTCAGTCCAGGTTTTGTGAGGGAAGGGGATGTTGTCAGTTTGGATGGGACACTTCTCCAAATGGGAAAGGATTTGATCTGGTGTTTAGGATACTGCCTTTTGCTTGGGCTTAGAACCTCAATGTCAGAGGCTGGACTCAGCTTCACTGAAGGATCCTGGTACCACACTCCAGATGCAACATTACCCAGAGATTGGTGTAAGGCCAGGGGCTTCTGGTCCTCCTCTGATGAGGAGACCCCTGACTGAGGCATAGCACCCATCCCTTGTCTAGACCCTAAGAATTGTGGCTTCTCCTATCACGGCAGCCTCATGACTTGGAAAATCTAAAGGGAACCCTGACCATTAGGTCCAGTCGCGGACGACTCTGGGGTTGCGGCGCTCATCTCGCTTTACTGGCCGAGGGAGCCGGCGTACAGCTTCCGGGTCATGTGGCCAGCATGACTAAGCCGCTTCTGGCGAAACCAGAGCAGCGTACGGAAACGCCATTTACCTTCCCTACTTGCACTTTGACATGCTTTCGAACTGCTAGGTTGGCAAGAGCAGGGACCGATCAACAGGAGCTTATCCCGTTGTTGGGATTCGAACCGCCGACCTTCTGATTGGCAAGCCCTAGGCTCTGTGGTTTAACCCACAGTACCACCTGTGTCCCTGGAAAATCTAAGAGGGGTGCAAAAAAGAGGGGCGAAGTACTTTAAACTGTACTTTTAATTCTGTTGGGAGCTGCCCAGAGTGGCTGGGAAAATCCAGCCAGATGGGCAGGGTATAAATGATAAATTATTATATTCTTATTCTTATTATTAAAGCAGAAGGAAGAGAGCTCAGTTTCACAATTTGGTCTGAACTAACTGAGCCACTAGAACTTTGCAAAAAAAAAGAACCCTTTTGCAAAGATCAGGATCACCAGAAACTACGTACTAACAGAAACAGCTGGAGTGCAAGATATACCGTTTTCGGGTCTATCGCCAAAAGCCTTGGTTGGCAGAAGAGGGCAGGAGTGTTTGTCCAAAGAGTGGCAGAAGTGTTTGTCCAAAGTTTGGGCAGTCAGATGCCTGGGGACAACCTTGCAGAAGAGGCAGGTTCATGCAACCACTTAAGAGGTATTGATGGGAACATAGGTTGACGCTAAGCGTAAAAGCATTACCCATCGCCCTAGATGGAAAAGAGGGAACTCTTGATATGGGATGAGATCTCGATCGCTGACCGTGCCAAGTCCAAAGCAAAGAAGGCTGGCTTATTCCCTTAAGTACGTTACCAGAGAGCTCTTTGAGACTCAAATAATACCAAACGTATGAAATCAGAATATGCAAACATGGATGCATTTGTGCGCGAGGGAGAAAAATCAAAATGCAAACATGGTGAGAGTCAAGGCAAAGAGAATGATGGCAACAAGCCCTAAGCCACTTGCTGGTGAAATCACTCCAGGATAAGGCAGCAAACATTCTATACTGGGTAGAACACACATTTTTTAAAATAAAAGAATTGTTTCCTTTTCTCAAGTTCTATCGTTTGGACTTTCGATTTAAAACAAGAATTACATACAGCATTTATGAACGACCATATAGCAGAAATACACAATAATCACACACAGAGAGAAATAATAGGAAAGGGGGGCATGACACAAACTCCACACAATTCACACATCATCCTATGACTGCTTACTCTGAAATAAACCTCACTGTGTTTGATACGGCTTAAAAGGTAAAGGTAAAGGACCCCCGACCGTTAGGTCCAGTCGTGGTCGACTCTGGGGTTGCGGCACTCATCTGGCTTTATTGGCCGAGGGAGCCAGCGTACATGTGGCCAGCATGACTAAGTCGCTTCTGGAGAACCAGAGCAGTGCATGGAAACGCCGTTTCCCTTCCTGCCGGAGTGGTACCTATTTATCCACTTGCACTTTGACGTGCTTTCGAACTGCTAGGTTGGCAGGAGCATGGACAGAGCAACGGGAGCTCACCCCGTCGCGGGGATTCGAACTGCCAACCTTCCGATAGGCGAGCCCTAGGCTCTGTGGTTTAACCCACAGCACCACCCCCGTCTTGATAGGGCTTACTCCTTTGCAAATCTGTTGCGGCCATTAAATAGAGAGTAAAATTCACACCAGGGATCAGGAACCTCCAGATGCTATCCTGACTCTCTTGCAATTAAATTGCCCAGGGTTCCCCCCAGACTTGAGGGGTTCAAACATTATGAAAGGGGGGGGAGAAAACCCTCTCTCCTCCTCCTCCTGTGTGTTTAAGATTGTAAACCCGTGGGGAATGATTTGTGCTGCAGTTTACTTTTTGCAAAGCCCCTAGACATTTTAAAGCATTTTAATGATAATGATAATATCACAGAATTGTAGGGGCTGGCCATGAGGGTCATTTAGTCCAAACCCCTGCAATGCAGGAATCTTTCACCCAACATGGGATTCGAACCCACAACCCCAACCTTATGAGACTCATGATCTACTGACTATTACACTGCGGGTTCCTTCTGGAAGCAATGGCTGTTCATCTGGTTTGTTTCTGGTGGAGAGGCAAGGTGTTTTCACATGTGAGAATTAAATTAGCTTTACTTAAAGTGAGAAAGCACATGCGATTTTAAAATAGCTCTCTTCCCCAATGTCTCCTGCAATGGCTTAAATAAAAAGATGCATCTTCCAGAATCAAAGTCAGGGTAGTGATGTTAAATTCTCGAGAATAACCTTTTGGAGAATATTACTGAGAATATTTTCGATTAATGAGAACATTAGAGAATTTTCATTTAAAATAGGAGAATATTCATTTTAACGCGTTGAAAATGATATAATTAGTTAATATGCATGTTTATTCATGGGTAAACTTGTTCAGATACTTTTATTCAATGGGGCAATGCAGTGAATTCACATTCTTTGATTTTTTGCACCAAACTTGAAATCAAAACTTCAACATGAATGACTCATGTTAATCACTAAGTCTGCCACTAACCATATTAAAGCTACTTTCTGTATATATATAAAAAAACACTACACTGTATGGCCAAGGGTATAGAACTGCTAAGAATAAGGTCACACCAAAATAGAAAAAAGGCTATTACATATAATTGAAATACATATGAATTCAAATGTTCATCAAATTAAATGAATAGCATTTTTAAAACTAAAAAATAAATAATAACTTTTCTGTAGCTCACTTTTCCGAACTGCCAGTGGTGAATGACAGAATGCCCAGTAAGGTAACTGGATTAATAAATAAATCAATCAATCATTATTCATTACTTGCACTGGCAATATCACAGCTTGACTTATTATTTACCAGATTTTTAAAATGTAGTTTGTAAAACTGGTTCTTGCATTAGAATTTAGTTTGTGCAGAATATTCTCCGGAGAATTTTCTAGCAGAGAATATTCTCAAGAATATTCTCATTCTTGAGACTATTCTCTGCAGAATATTCTCACCTCACATCACTAAGTCTAGCCTAGCAACCTGCTCCTAATAGCGGCCAGCCGGACTCTTCTGGAAAGCCCTCAAGGAGGACAGATGGCCAACAGCTCTCCTACTGCTTGTCTCCAACACCAAATTCTTGGAGGTAGACTGCTCCCAAAGTGGAGGTTCCACTGAGATACAGTGGTACCTCGGGTTAAGTACTTAATTCGTTCCGGAGGTCCGTTCTTAACCTGAAACTGTCCTTAACCTGAAGCACCACTTTAGCTAATGGGGCCTCCCGCTGCCGCCACACCGCTGCCGTGCGATTTCTGTTCTCATCCTGAAGCAAAGTTCTTAACCCGAGGTACTATTTCTCGGTTAGCGGAGTCTGTAACCTGAAGCATCTGTAACCCGAGGTACCACTGTATTGTGATTTCCCCTCTGCAGATGTACCACTGGTCCTGTTGTCCTTTACAAATCTGCCTAACCTTCCCTTAAAGCAGGGAATGGGGAAAATGTGGATCTCCAGATTTTGGGAGACTGCAATTCCCATAATCCCTGGCCATTGCCAGCACTGGCTGTGGACGATGGGAGTTGGGAAGTCAACATCAGGAGGGGCCGCATTTCTGCTTTAATGCCATCTTGTAGCAGGGAGTTCCGCAAGCTGCTCGTGTTTTGCATGAAATACTTGCGTTTGAATTTATGACCATCTGTATTCACACATGACAAGAACAATATGCGACAGACACTAAAATGGGGATTTCTTTGGAGTCGTGCAGCCACTATAAAACCCGAGGCTTATGATTCCCCCTTCTTTATAGAAAAGCTGCCAGATTCTGAGCCATAGCATCCCTGCCAGGTGGCCTCCAAGGAAGAAATGAGGTTCTTCCTTCTATATATGAATAATAATAGCCTCCAGATTAAATCCCCCCACCCTCAGGGGAGCCGAGGTCCACCTCGCAGGGCTGCAGGGCGCGTGTGTGTCCCCCTCCTGCCGGTCCCCCGCCTCCCCACCAGCCTCCCAACTCACCAGCTTCATGCTTCACCCGGCTGTTATTTGCAGAGGACCGGCCCCTTTCCCGGCCTAGGCCTCTCCCCCCGCAAAGCACGCTGGGATATGTAGTCTCCCTATGGCGCCCTCGTCATTCTGTCCCCAATGAAGTCATGGGCAGCCGGCCGAAGAGCATGCCGGGAACCGTAGTCCCCTCCTGGCTGCGTTTCCCCCCGGCTCCAACCTGCTCCTCGCTCTCCCGTCTCCTGCCGCCTCATTGGCGCGGCGGCGGCGGCGGCGCGCGGGGGCCGCCGGGAGCCGTAGTCCCCGCCCGCCGGGTCTGCGCCGGCCCCCTTGGGGATGGAGGACTACAAATCCCAGGGCCTCCCCGCGGCGGCAGGTGGGAGCTTGGATGTTGATATCAACATGGCGCTTGTCAGACAGACAAAGGCAGCCAGTCTGGTCTGATTGAGCTCAGAGGGGAGCAGGGAGGAGTGGGAGGGGTTTTTCCCCCTTCTCTTCCTTGGGGGGCGCCAGGGGGAGCTGGGGGCTTGCAGGGCTTTGCACACACCCCTGGGCACACTGCCCCCCTCATTTTATTTTTGCAGACCCCCCCTGCAAGGAAAAGGGGGAGGAGAAACCCACCAAATCAGCCTCTTTCTTTTTTGCATTTTGGGAGCCACCCCCCCCTCACCCCCCAACTCCTGCCGTTCAATGGTCAAGTGGAGAAGGAAGGAAGCGGGACCCAAAGGTGAGTTGTCCTTTGGGCAGGGAAGGGCATGATCTGGGG
Organism: Podarcis vaucheri; assembly: GCF_965113315.1. Classification (NCBI taxonomy): domain Eukaryota; kingdom Metazoa; phylum Chordata; class Lepidosauria; order Squamata; family Lacertidae; genus Podarcis; species Podarcis vaucheri. The sequence continues at coordinate 4,913,610 of NC_138761.1, forward strand.
TGGGGAGTTGGGGGGTGGGAGCGATCTTGCAAAAGGGGAGAGGAAAAGTGGGGCATGACTTCCACCACCTCTTCCTCCTCCCCCCCCATTCACCTCTTTTTGGGGGTTCTGGTAGGAGCGATTCATTGCAACCTTTGGGAGTTAGGAGGGGTGGGGTGGGAGGGAGGGGGCAAAAAATGCACCCTAAGTAACTTTTGTGGCGTATGAGAATTTTTAAGAGTCAATGGAAAGAGGGGGAATGTTTTTCCTTCTGAGTTTTGTGTGTGGCGAGGAAGTCTTTTGCAAATAGCTTTTTTTTAAAAGAGGGGGTATTTCTTATTTATTTAAATTTTTTGGTGGGGAAGTTTTTAAAAAGGAATACAGGCGCCCCTTTCTTTCCCCTTGAAAGGTCTGATTTGGGGGCAAAAAGAGGTGGGGATGAAATGCCTAGATGGGTGCTTGCTCATGATCACTTATGACTGGTTCCTAGTTGCCTCTTATCTCACTTTAGCCATCCTTTTGGGAGGCAGGCAAAGTGAAATGAAAGCTTGGATTAATCGTCTTGATGTGCTCATATGTCTTGAGTGGTTCCGGTGGTCCTGAACTGGGTTGAGATACTGTTGTCGATGATACCGATCGTGTTTAGTCTGGATTATTTCCTTGAAAGGGAAGATGTGATGTTGTCTGGATTTTACTTTGCGTTTTCCCCTCCCAAGCATCTAAAAACCTTAGGCTTAAGGGAGCCCTGATAATCTTTGCATTGAATTAGCCAGGCAAAGCCACGCCAGTCTGACCATGATTGTTTCCTAACAAATGTGTTCTTGCTTAGGTCAAGGTGGTGATCCCTCAGGGCATGAGAAAAGTCAAACAGGGATGCTCTCTCCTTCAGTGCAAACCACACGAACAAAAAAAACCCCTGTTTTGCATGATGTGTGGGATTTGCATGACTTGTGTGTGATGATGGCAGGATGGTTTCTGCTTGCTACTTTACGGCTAGGGTTTGCTGGGATCTTAGGAGCGATACCAATGACAAATTCCTTTTTGATGATCTTGCAGAGCAGCTGTCTTCATCTTGACGCTCCTAGTGCTTTTCAGAGTGCCTGAAATGGGGAATTATTATTATGTTAAGAAATGAAAATAAGGATATAAGGTTGGGAGGTTGGGTTTCATGTCTGCCAAGTCTTGCTGGGGAATTGGTCTCAGTGCCGACTGGGGCAACTGATGCTCTGCTTACAGGCAGTTTAGCTAAAGCTGCATTCATCTCAAACTTCCGTATTCCTATTGCCTTGAGTGCATTAAAACGAGCTGAAATATTTTGACCTCGCTGAGTTGTGGACAGGAGGCAGGGAAGGTTTTTGACACACAGCACTTGTTCTGAAGAAGCTGTTGTCTGTTTTTTCCTTTTCTTTTTGGCGTGATGAGAATGTTAGTATGCAAAATGTGCACAGGTTGAAGAGGGAGAAGGTGCTCCTTAAGGTTGCTGATGGGGGTCTGTGTCAGGATACCTGAGACACTGAGGCTAAAATCTCCTCCTCAAAGAAGTGAGAATGACAAGCAGAAGGTGTGAACTGTTGCTGCCTCCAGACCTTCAGAGGGAGGGGTTGGAAATCCGCTATGGGAATATTGGCTTGGAACAGGAGAAATGAATGCCTTAGCCTTAAGGAAACCAAGGCAATTTGTGCAGCACTTGCATGCCATACGATTTTCGTCCCCTTTTACTCACGTAATATTGCTGATTCAGACCTCGTTTGGAACATGGGTAAAGGCTGCTTTCTGCGCTTTGCGCCTCACATGTTTCTGGGACTGGTCACCAGCACCTAAAATCTGATGCAAGCACCTAGCAGTTTTGAAAGTTTTCCTTCCCCACCTCTCAGAAAGTTAAGTGCCTCAAAATCCAGTGGGACGCATTTCACGACCTATCCTTCCGGGCTGTGTGAGGATACTGTAAATGAACCATTGTGGTACCTTGAGTGAAGGGCTGAACTTGAGCCTGCGAGGTTCTGTTTCAGATCCAATGCAGTCAGGGATTCGCTGGGACTTTAGCTCCAGCTAAAGAGCCCACACCCCTACAAATCCCATTCTAGGTCACAATCTTAAACCCACTGACCTGAGATTAAGCCCCATGGAAATCAGAAGGATTTACTTATATGCATATTCATGGTTAAGATTGCACTGTTAGCCATGAGATCATTAGCAGTGCAGTCCTATTCATGTTTACTCAGAAGTCAGTTCCTTTGAGTTAGTTCATGGGGGGTTTATTCCTATATAGGCTACAGTCCTATACACACCAGTCTTGGACGGAACACCAATTCCTACTCTCAACCCTTTTTTCATCCTCAGCCTAGGGATAGCAACACTGATCCACTTTACGGGATTGTTTGTAAGGATTACTAAGGGAGAAAATAAGGATCTCTTTGAACGCCCAGAAGCATTATTCCAGTGCTAAGCCGTAGTATTTCTATTTTCCAGACTTGCGTCCCATTTGTAAAATAGGAAGGTGGCTGAGAAAGTGAGGCCTCAATACTCAATATCTCCATGGGTAATCTGAAGAAGTATTATTATTTTAAAATCCTCTTGTGCATCTTGGCAGGAGGAAAATATAAAGGAGGGGACCGGTGGGGCTGCCTTGAAAACTGCTCGTTCTTTTTTCATTGAAGCATCACCGTTATGCCCAAATAGGAGCAGACTTCCCTTATGGGGTTTAAAAGGCTCATCCCGTGGAAGTGAGTTTGAGCTTTCTGCTTCTGTTTGGGCAGGTGTCTTTGGGCTGTGTAAGTAAGAGAGACTAAGGTTAAAAAGAGAGAGGGTGGGAGACTGGAGAAAGGTGTGACTCCTGACCTAATGAAGAGAAATCATGTTTTGAATTAGCTAGGAAGCACAGAATGAATTCAGACAAAGAGGCAGCGTTTCTAGTGGAGAGTTCAGAACTGGATTGGTGATGTTTTGTTCTGTGCCTCTGACTTACATTGCATTAGAGACCATTGGACTACCTAACCTGCCATTATTATTATTATGTATTTATTTAGAGTGGTGCTTGGTTTTTTAAAATAATAATAATAATAATATTCCTCTTCAGCCAGAAAGAGTGCCTTACAAGTGTTAGCGATACAGCAGTCCCAGCACTTGGGCTTGCAATCTAAAAGACACTGTAGCAGAAAAAGAAAAGGCACTGAGAGGAGTATACTGGCTGCTCTGACTGGCAGCTGCTCTCCAGGGTCTTTTGCAAAGATCTTCCTTAGTTGACTGCCTTGCAGGGGGTTGGGCTAGATGACATTCGGAGGGTCCCTTCCAGCTCTGCAGTTCTGTGATTCTGTGACTGCTACCTGAGATCCCGTTAGATTGCACCTGTGACTTCTGGCAGGCAAAGCGTGTTCTCAACCAAAGGGTGATGTTTACAAGGATTGCAGTGGCCCAACCTTGGTCTTATTCCCTGGCACCACAAATGAATGGCCAAGGCTTGCTGTGGGCTGCTAGTGGCTGGTTTGCTGCTGACAGCCAGCTTCTGTTTGGATAGCAAGTTAGCTGTGAACTGAAGTCACCCCCTCTCCAAAAAAGAGAGAGAGAGAAAGCCTAGTTAATGTGTGGCAGCGTTTTCCTGACCTTGGGAGTTGTACCTAAACGCCATTGTTTTCCAAGCTGCTTCACAGCTTCCTATTTTCCTAGTGCTTTCTGGAAGGGTAAACATATTTGCAGTGCGTTTGAAGCGGCTAAAGCTGAGTTTTGCAAATTGCACCGGTATAAATCTCTGCTGCTGTTGTCGCTTGAACGCTGTGCTTGGAATAAAACACTGGCTTTTCTGAAAGCTTGTACCTTTCCCTTTCCTTTTTTTCTTTTGGTCATTGTGGAGTCTGCTCCATTTCCACAGGGCCTGAGCTCACTTCCTGAGTTGAGGGCAGCCTGGGACAGGACAGGGCGATCGAGATGAATCGCTTCCACCCCTGTGGAAGACCTGTGGGACTCTTAACCATGAGTTCATCTTTGACAGTGAGCTAAGGCTTCGCAGGATTTTTGTCTGCACTATGCACCCCCAGAAACAATCCTGGGAACTGTAGTTCCTTAGCGCTGCTGGGAATTGTAGCTCTGCGAAGCGTGAACTACTGTTCCCACGATTCTTTGGGAGAAGTCATGTGCTTTAAATATGTGGTTTGTGTGCAGTTACCTCTGTATGTTCTCCTCCAATGTCTTCCAAACCCTCTTTTGCTTTGAACTGCTTTAAGCCCCGCTCCGGGCCTTGCCACAGGTGAAAGGAAGTCACTAAGTACATACAGCTTCATTTTCTAACCTTCATCCCTTGTTAGCCTCCCCTCTCCTGCCCCTCCTCTCCCTCATTTGTTCCCCTGCTGCTGACAAACTGTAGATTTGTAAGCTCCTTGGGGCAGAGGCTTCTCGTAGTCCCGTTTATGTTTTAAAAAATGCATTGTGCGGAGGGGGCTGTGTGTATAAAAGAATACGTTGTGTTTCCGATCCATTGACCTCATCCTAAAAATACGAGTCCTGCTGGATCAGACCAAAAAGTACATGTGATCTGTAAAATGCAAGTAGAAACACAGTGCATCAAATATGTTTTTTAAGCTCGTTGAACTTGACTATCATACTACTGTTCTCCCCATACAGCAGGAGAAGGTAGACTGGGATCTACTAGTAAATCTTTTGTTAGGGTTACTGGCCCCCACTAAGGGCAGTGACAATAAAGTAGCCTATAGGAAAACAACTAGCCAGGAGGAGTGGGCATTTGACTGACAGGGCTATACTCTGACACTGGAAACAAATCCTTAGGCTCAGAATGTGCCCAGAGGCACCCTTTTCTTTTAACTCTACCTGTACATCATTCACACCTGTGGGTGTATCCTCAAGATAAACAAACTCGGTAATAAAACTATTCCTCTTGTGCTTTTTAACTCACTTGCTTCGCAGGCTCAAAACTCCCTCGCTCCTTGCATCCCTGTTTGTGGGTGATTTTTCCCCCCAGTCCATTTTTTACGGCCAGTGCAAGTCCAGGAGATGACCTCATCGCTTCAGGCTAATGAATGCTGAACAGAAGGGCGTTTTAAAACATTTTTTTCTGGGTGCAAGCAATGTCAGATCCCGTACAGTCGTACCTCGAGTTGCGAACGTGATCCGTGCGGGATCTGCACATGCGCGTGATGCGATTTGGCGCTTCTGTGCATGTGCGTGACGTCATTTTGGTGCTTCTACGCATGCGCAAGTCCCAAAACCCGGAAGTAACCTGTTCCAGTACTTCTGGGTTCGGCGCGGTCCGCAACGCGAAAACGCGCAACCCGCAGTGTTCATAACCCAAGGTATGACTGTACTTGTGATCTGGAGCTGGGTACTATTTTTTTAAATTGTTTTAGGGAAGAGGTTTAACAAGCGGAGCATTGATCCGATATTTGAGATGGGAGTAAGAGGCTGCCCAGAAACTCCAGCGGGTGCAGAATGCTGCGGCGAGACACCTTATGGAGTCTTCACCGCGGGATCACATTCACCCAGCGCTATATCAGCTGCACTGGCTCCCGGTGGAGTACAGGATCAGGTTTAAGGTGCTGGTTTTAACCTTTAAATCCCTATATGGCCTAGGACCCCCAAACCTACGGGACCGCCTCTCCTGGTACGCCCCATGGAGGACCTTACAGTCTGCAAATAATAACACCTTGGAGATCCCGGGCCTCTTAAGCTGGCCTCGACCAGGGCCAGGGCCTTTTCGGCCTGGTGGAATGCTCTGCCGCAAGAGATCAGGGCCCTGTAGGATTTGACATCTTTCCGCAAGGCCTGCAAGACGGAGTTCTTCTGCCAGGCCTTTGGTCTCCCCTTTTATTTTTGTATAAGAACTACAGTGGTACCTCAGGTTACATACGCTTTAGGTTACAGACTCCTCTAACCCAGAAATAATGCTTCAGGTTAAGAACTTTGCTTCAGGATGAGAAAAGAAATTGTGCTGCAGCGGCAGCAGGAGGCCCCATTAGCTAAAGTGGTGCTTCAGGTTAAGAACAGTTTCAGGTTAAGGACGGACCTCTGGAACGAATTAAGTACTTAACCCGAGATACCACTGTAATATGAAAGAGGCCTCCAGCATTCTCACAGGCTCATATAAGATCAGTGTATACAGTTGGGCCGACGAGCACTCACTGTTCCCAACCCATACCCTACGGAAAGCCATCTGATTAGATTTTAATTCGATTTTGACCTGTTTTTAAGAGGTAATTATTGTTTGATTTTATACCAGTGTTATATATCTGATGTTAGCCGCCCTGAGCCCGGGAAAGGCGGGATATAAATAAAAGTTTGTTTGTTTGTTTGTTTATGATGCTCAGGAGAGAAACTGCTGGCTCACGGGCTCCCCATCACTGTGGAAGGCTGGTCCCATGATACGAACAGCTCATTTCTGCAGTGCTTATCAGGTGGTGGGCTTGCGTGTCCTGCCGTTTCCTTCCTAAGGATAGGAAAACTGGCCTTTATTTCTCCCACGAGGGCAGAAATAAAGCCGTCCAGAATGTCGCTAGCAACGCATCAGTGTTTTCAGGGCCTGCGGGTGGGAACGGTTAGGAAGTTGGGAGTCCTTAGCAAGGATGCCTGAGGAACCTGTTCCCTGCAAATCCCAGTGTGAGCCACACTTTCTGGGCTTTTTGGAACAGAGCTCACCCTTCAGATTTTGATTTCCTCTCCAGATTTCGCGGCGTGAAAAGATGTTTAGAAATGCATACTTTGGGGCATAAAAAGGTAAAGGGACCCCTGGCCATTAGGTCCATTCGTGGCCGACTCTGGGGTTGCGGCGCTCATCTCGCTTTACAGGCCGAGGGAGCCGGTGTACAGCTTCCGGGTCATGTGGCCAGCATGACTAAGCCGCTTCTGGTGAACCAGAGCAGTGCACAGAAACGCCGTTTACCTTCCCGCCAGAGCGGTACCTATTTATCTATTTGCACCTTGAAGTGCTTTTGAACTGCTAGGTTGGCAGGAGCAGGGACCGAGCAACGGGAGCTCACCTGGTCATGGGGATTCGATCCGCCGACCTTCTGATCGGCAAGTCCTAGGCTCTGTGGTTTAATCCACAGCGCCACCCGCGTCCCACTTTGGGGCATAGGGGCATCTTATTTAAAGAGCTTTTGTAGCCCACTGAACACCTTTTCCCCAAAGCTCTCTTATTATTATTTATTGTTTGTTTGCTTTGCATACGGTGTGATGCAATACCCTGCTCCCTTCCCAACTTTGATGAATTATTGGCAGCTATGATTCATCCCTGTCCTGCAAGGCAGACGGTATGTGCGTGTTCCCAAAAGGTCGTCTCACCCCTTATGCACCTAATCGATCACTGTGCTGGGCAGCCGAGACCCTCCTGCGATGCCATCTTGCCCGGAAGTCCATTGCACCCAACGTAGGAGCCAAGCCTCGAGTGTTTGGAATTCCCTCTCCGTGGATATTAGGCAGGCTCCGTCTCAGCCGCCTTTTAACCTTCCTCTTCCAGCAAGCCTTCTAAGCGGAGATCTTTCCTGGTGTGCATCCACACTGGAACTGTGCTGAAAATGTTTTAATTCCTTTATCGTTAGCCTGTGCTGAATATATCTGCTCACGATATTTTGCACGCTCAACTTCTGTGGAGTGACAATCAATATTGCAAGTTTCCCCTCCCAATATGATAAAACCCAACAGCAGCCACGAACGCCATTCCAGCATTTCCTATTTTCCTGCTGAACATGAGCTGCCAGTTGTGTTTTGCTTGGCTGTTGAGCTTCTTGCACAGCAAAAGTACCCTGCCCTGTCTGTAATTTTGACGAGGTTTGCGTCCTGTGCAGATTCCGTCTCGCAACTGCATGAACTTATTTGTTTATAGTTGAAATGTACACCCTGCCCTATTGGCCCTGATTGGCTTCAAGGCACCTGTCAACAATTAATACAAACCATACATCCATATATATATATATATATATATGCAGGTTTTGGTGTCTTCGGGTGTCTTCCCGTGTAAGAGTCGGGGTGTCTGTGCGACGTTTCGACGAGGTCTCACTCGTCATCTTCAGGCTGGTGCTTTCGGCTTCTTGTTACTGGTCCCTGTATTCATTCATATATATATATATATGAATGAATACAGAAAGCTAAAAACGTATAAAAATCATTAAGAAAGCAACTAAACAAATTTAAAAAATAATCTATTTACGTATAATCTATATACGAAAAGCAGCTGCTGCTGTATAGTCGTTTAGTAATGTCCGACTCTTCATGACCCCCTGGACCAGAGCACGCCAGGCACTCCTGTCTTCCACTGCCTCCCGCAGTTTGGTCAGACTCATGCTGGTAGCTTTGAGAACACTGTCCCACCATCTCATCCTCTGTCGTCCCCTTCTCCTTCTGCCCTCCATCTTTCCCAGCATCAGGGTCTTTTCCAGGGAGTGTTCTCTTCTCCTGAGGTGGCCAAAATATTGGAGCCTCAGCTTCAGGATCTGTCCTTCCAGTGAGCACTCCGGGCTGGTTTCCTTCAGAATGGAGAGGTTTGATCTTCTTGCAGTCCATGGGACTCTCAAGAATCTCCTCCAGCACCAGAATTCAAAAGCATCCATTCTTCGGCGATCAGCCTTCTTTATGGTCCAGCTCTCACTTGCATACATTACTACTGGGTAAACCATAGCTTTCAAAAGGCTTTCCCTTTTTTAAAAAAATACTGTTCCCAAAGGCCTGTTGGAGCAATAAAGTTTTCACCTGCTGTTGAAAGCACAACAAGGAGGGAGCCCACCTAGCTTCTTTAGGAAGGGAGTTCCAAAGTTGTCTGGGAGCAGCCACCGAGAAGGTCCTCTTCTGTGTCCCCACCAGGCTGGACAGAGAGTAGGGTCTCCCCTGAAGATCCCAGAGCTTGGGCAGGTTCTTACGAGGTCCTTCAGATCGCATGGTTAATTTTGCTCGATATGGCTCAGGATCGCAACAGCTCAAGGTATGAACCTACCTGGACCCTGAGATCATTTCCTGAGGCCCTCCTTCATGTGCCGCCTCCTTGAGAGGTCTGGAGGGTGGCAACATGAGAACGGGCCTTCTCTGTGGTGGCTCCCCGTCTGTGGAATGTTCTCCCCAGGGAAGACGCCCTGCCCATGGGAGTAAGAACCTCGAGCATGGGGTGACACTGATTTTTAAAACTTCCCTCTTTTCCCCAGAGTACACTGTGAGCACCATCACTGAGACATCATCACTGCATCCCTGGCATGTCACAAATGGGGAGGGGTATACAAGGGTTACACAAGTCCAACATTAGGCCCCTTTATCAGACACCTTTCCAAACACCTCTTAAGTCCCCATCACCCAAAGAACAATAAAACTCTTGACATCTCCTTGCCTTCAGGACTCGTCTGGAGATGGGCTTTCAGAACACCTGACTTGCTCAACTGCCTCTGCGGATGTCTAGGGTTGCCCCCCTGGTCACTCCCTGGGTGGGGGGCCCTGTATGTGCTCTCACGCTTGGGGGTTATGGCGGGATGCCCTGTTCCTGCCGTCAACGGGACTTCCTGCTTCTTGGTTCATGGAGGGAAGGGGAGCCCAAAGTCGCCTTTGTTTAAGGGTTAAAATGGAGAGTCGGTTAAAGTATGGATTTTCCATGAATTTATAAAGCTAGGTGCAGTGGACCCTCGGGTTGCGAACATGATCCATGCAGGAAGCACGTTCCCAACCCGCAGTGCCTGCAACGCCGCACCTGTGCATGCACGGGTTGCGATTTGCGCATCTGCCCATGCGCAAAGCGTGATTTAGCGCTTCTGCGCATGCTCTGAAACCCAGAAGTAGCACGTTCCAGCACTTCCGGGTTCGGTTCGGTTCGGTGCGGTGCACAACCCGAAATCGCACAACCCAAAGAGTCTGTAACCTGAGGTATAACTGTACAGTGGTAACTGGGTGCGAACGGGATCCGTTCTGGAGCCCCATACGCAACCTGCGCCTGCAGGTCGCAATTAGCCGCTCCTGCGCATGTGCATGACGTCATTTTGAGCGTCTGTGTGAGCGGCGAAACCCGGAAGTAATCCGTTCCGTTACTTCCGGGTTGTTGCAGGACGCAACCTGAAAATGCTCAACCTGAAGCGTCTTTAACCCGAGGTATGACTGTATCTTCCCTGAGCTGTCAAGTCGAAAGGATGCAGTCAGGGATAATATTTGTAACACTGAAACAACTTTAAAGATGTGCCCCCCCCCGTCATTTCCGACACAAGTCCTGCCAGGAGATGCTGCTGGGGCTTGAAGCTAGGACCTTCTACATGCCAATCAGATGTTCTGCTGCTGAGCTATGGCCAAAATAAGCAAGTGTGTTTGGTCTGTCTGTCTGTCTGTCTCTCTCACCCCGTTCGCAATCTTGCCTGGAATCGCAGGCGCTTTTTCTTCCCATCCCTGCCAGATCATGCTGGGACAGAGTTCTGTAGCAGCCGGCAGGAAACTTTCTATTAATTGGGGAATCTCCTTGGCCGGCTCAGGCGTTTGAGTGTTGGAAGTTGGCAAGACTGCCTTTCGAGGAGGAGAGAACAAGTTCATACAACGGGTCAGTTCTCCCTCGATAATTTTTTGGAGCTGTGCTTCCTCCTGTTGAAAGACTTATCTGAGATGAAGTGCTTGAAACGAGGACCAGGAAAATGCCCAGAAAGTGGGGGGAGACTATTATTTGCATTGGGGGGAAGCAACAATAAAGGACTGTCTAGCGGCACCACGGTTGCAGCAGACCAAAGTAAAACTCCCCTCCAAAATGAACAGCAATTTACCGTATTTTTTGCTCTATAAGACTTTCACTGTGCAGCGATCCCTCTTGCTGTTCTGGCTTCTGAGATTCAGAATATTTTTTTTCTTGTTTTCCTCCTCCAAAAACTAAGTGCGTCTTATAGAGCGAAAAATACGGTAGGTCCGAACAAACCTAATAAGGGATTTTTGTTTGGAAGTGGCAAGACCCTGGCTTTCATAGACTTTGAGAAATGGGTTTAATGGGTGACATTTTCCACTTGGGCCCAGTCCCATATCGGAAGATACCCCATAGCGATGTGAATAAGGTTTGGAGCTTTCCAGGGGTTTTCTGGTCACTGTCCTTGCAGAGAAAGTCTTAATGAATAAAGCAGTACTGTATAAGAGATTCAGGGAGAAAAGATGGGGTTCGGAGCTTGGAAAAAACAGTATATTTGCTTCTTCTTTTTTGCCAGCAAATATTTCTACATAAGATTCCTGGGCGGCTGCCAAGGGCAAAGGGTTGTGTAGAAAGCAGAACCGTAGCAAGGTCTGCTGTTGCCTATGGGCAGCCTTGATGGGCTGAAAGCCAGGGGTCCCTTGCTTACCAGATCAGTAGCAGATGATGGGAGCTCAAGACCTCAGCAGCTTACCAGCCTAATTGAAAGTCTCCTGAGCAACTTTTTGAACAGCAGCAGGTTGATAAAATAGGGGAGGACGTGATTCTGTAGAAGCTCCCCTGGAAAGCGCAACAGGCAAGGAATCCTGGTTTTCAAAAATATATAATTATGCTAGAGTTAGAAACTCAGATATATAAGCCAAGTGGTACCTTAAATCTGGGGACGTGGGTGGTGCTGTGGGTTAAACCACTGAGCCTAGGACTTGCCGATCAGAAGGTCGGCGGTTCAAATCCACACGACGGGGTGAGCTCCCGTTGCTCAGTCCCTGCTCCTGCCAACCTAGCAGTTCGAAAGCACGTCAAAGTGCAAGTAGATAAATAGGTACCGCTCTGGTGGGAAGGTAAACAGCGTTTCTGTGCACTGCTCTGGTTCGCCAGAAGCGGCTTAGTCATGACCTGGAAGCTGTATGCCGGCTCCCTCGGCCAATAAAGCGAGATGAGCGCCGCAACCCCAGAGTTGGCCACAACTGGACCTAATGGTCAGGGGTCCCTTTACCTTACCTTAAACCTAGATTACGGTCGCTACAACATAATGTCTAGGTGCCAGTTTTTTGTTTTTGCTAAGGACAGATTATTATTATTATTAATTATCGTTTCTCAAAGTGGTTTACAACACATTAAAGCATGAAATGAAACAATCCAGAATAAAACAAATTCAAGCTTCGAGGAAAATATTTCAAATCCTCCCCTAAGTTACATTTTGCTTTCCCCATGCTTATTTATCTACAGTGGTACCTCGGGTTAAGTACTTAATTCGTTCCGGAGGTCCGTTCTTAACCTGAAACTGTTCTTAACCTGAAGCACCACTTTAGCTAATGGGGCCTCCTGCTGCTGCTGCACCGCCGGAGCACGACTTCTGTTCTCATCCTGAAGCAAAGTTCTTAACCTGAAGCACTATTTCTGGGTTAGCGGAGTCTGTAACCTGAAGCGTATGTACCGTATTTTTCGCTCCATAAGACGCACCAGACCACAAGACGTACCTAGCTTTTGGAGGAGGAAAACAAGAAAAAAAATTATTCTGAATCTCAGAAGCCAGAACAGCAAGAGGGATCGCTGCGCAGTGAAAGCAGCAATCCCTCTTGCTGTTCTGGCTTCTGGGATAGCTGCGCAGCCTGTATTCGCTCCATAAGACGCACACACATTTCCCCTTACTTTTTAGGAGGGAAAAAGTGAGTCTTATAGAGCAAAAAATACGGTAACCTGAAGTGTATGTAACCTGAGGTACCACTGTACTTTACATAGCTGTCCCATAGCAGAAGTACTGTAGGAAGGCAGGGTGGTGCAGTGGTTAGGATGTCAGAGGCTAGGACCCAGGAGATCAGGGTTCAAATCCCCACTCGGCGATGAATCTCGCTGGGTGACCTTGGAATCAGTCGCAGCCTCTTCACCTCCGTCGCAGGCTCATTGTAGGGAAGTCATGGATATCTTAAGGATGCAAAGTGTGTATTTTAAAATGTGAAACATAAAATCTCATAAAAATTATATTCAAAGTTTGGGAAACCCTGGCTTTACCTAGTTGACCAAACCAACTTCTTCAAAGTTTGTTTACAAATGGAGTAGAGTTTGTCCTAAACCATAGTTTCTAAGTAACAATCCGGCCCTACTGTTAGGGAAGTAGGGCAGCGTTTTTCTGCAAGTATGGATATCCTGGGACAATGCTTCCGGCTCAGAGGTAGCTGTTTCATCGCGCGGCTGGTTGGATCGAATGGAAGGCCCTCGTCGCATCTGATCTTCCTCCTCAACTATCTTCCTTTGTTTGGAGCACGGCTTCCTAATTTAATACGGTCCCAAAATAGTCTTCCTGCGAGCGAGACATGGGTGGCTGTTCTCTCCCCTACCCCCGCCGCCGTTTGTGGTGTGAGAAGCTTTTTTGATTAAACACTGAGAGTGTTCGCAAATAGATGCAATTTAAGTTTAAGATTAGCACATTAAACATTAGGTCTCTTTCCTCCTCTGTTACACAGCCATCCGGTCTCCAGGAGTGGGAAATCGTTCCTCGTTTTCCCGACTGAAAATCTCACCGTGTAACTGTGAAATGCACACTTTTATTTTTATCCTGTGCCTGAGCTTTTTATTTTATATATATCTATAAAAACCCACTGCACTTGCTAATGTGAAATTCTAGGTTCTGAGTTAAATCTGTTTTCTCTCTCTCAGATGTAGTTCTTCCTCTTCATTTGCCGGCTCTGTTCACTGCATGATAACATAGCATCCTATAAATCTCATTTTTGGAAAAACAACAACAACAACTAATAATAATAATAATTTATTTGTACCCCGCCCATCTGGCTGGGTTTCCCCAGCCACTCTGGGCGGCTTCCAACAAAGATTAAAAATACACTAAAATGTCACGCATTAAAAACTTCCCTGAACAGGGCTGCCTTCAGATGTCTTCTGAACATCAGGTAGTTGTTTATCTCTTTGACATCTGGTGGGAGGGCGTTCCACAGGGCAGGTGCCACTACCGAGAAGGCCCTCTGCCTGGTTCCCTGTAGCTTTGCTTCTCGCAATGAGGGAACCGCCTGAAGGCCCTCGGTGCTGGACCTCAGTGTCCAGGCAGAACGATGGAGGTGGAGACACTCCTTCAGGTATACACGGCAGAGGCCGTTTAGGGCTTTAAAGGTCAACACCAACACTTTGAATTGCGCTAGGAAACGTACCGGAAGCCAATGAAGATCTTTCAGGACCAGTGTTATGTGGTCTCAGCAGCCTCTCCCAGTCACCAGACTAGCGGCCACATTCTGGATTAGTTGTAGTTTCCGAGTCACCTTCATAGGTAGCCCCACGTAGAGCGCATTGCAGTAGTCTAAGTGGGAGATAACCAGAGGATGCACCACTCTGGCGAGACAGTGCATGGGCAGTAAGGGTCTCATCCTGCATACCAGATGGAGCTGGTAGACAGCTGCCCTAGACACAGAATTGACCTGCGTCTCCATGGACAGCTGTGATTCCAAGATGACTCCCAGGCTGCGCACCTGGTCCTTCAGGGGCACAGTTTCCCCATTCAGGACCAGGGAATCCTCCACACCCGCCCGCCCCCAGTCCCCCAAGAACAGTACTTCTGTCTTGTCAGGATTCAACCTCAATCCATTAGCTGCCATCCATCCTCCAACCGCCTCCAGGCATTCACAAAAAAGCAAATTTCTAGCCATTATTGTGGCAGAAAAGAGCTTGGATGCATGTGGGAAGTTTATGGTGAAGACTTGGAGTAAAGAGTGAACATTTTCCGGTGGTGGGGTGTTGGAGGGGACCCTGAGGGTCATCTAGACCAACCCGCTGGGGTGTGTACAGTGGCTAGGTATAACACCTTTTTTAATGGGAGTTGCACTGTCAGTCTACTACTAGGGTGACCTCCTGCACCGCAGGAATCTCTGTTATAGGATCCCTGACAGATCGCCACCCAACCTTTATTCAAAAATGTACAATGGAAGCGGTGGAAATCGTTGTTACACGGATTGTTACAAGAACAATGTTCTTATTTCTTTTTTAATTTCTGGTGGTAATATACCAAGCAGGAAGATCTCTGGTGTTTTTTCCCCTGAAGGTGATTTTAAATAGTTTCTTAAACTCGTCATAGAATGGCACACTTCCAGAGATTACTGACTGGCAGATACTCATGTTAGAATATCTACGATTAGCAAAACTGACGGGATCAGTTAGAGGAACGTCGAAACAAAAAACAACTAGAGAATGGATAATATTCAAGAACTATGTAAAACTTTATTGTACAAATAATTCCATATTAGCAGAAATTGAGTGATATTTGTAAAGAAGAATGATTAGAGGGAATATATAAAAAGCAGAAAGAAATGATATTATACAATACAAATCTGTGTTAAAAAAGAATGTTTATATTACAGTATAATGAGAAGGATGGGAAGGATTGTGTCGATGAACACTTTTATTGTATAAATGTTGTCTTTTCCTCTTTTGATTTTTTTTTTACTTTGTATCTTTGTTATTTATTTTTTTCTTTTCCTCTTTTTTGTTCCTTTAGAAATTTTCTATTCTCTACATAATTTTCTTTTTCTATATGTAAAGAGATAGCATATAATGTTTGTATAGATATGTAAATTTTTAATCAATAAAGAATTTAATTTTTAAAAAAAGAAATAGGTGGCATAATTTGTGTTGCAATAAAATACTCAGATAGCACAAAGGGCTGGTCTTTCAGTGGCTGGACAAGTCAGTGGCTAAAAATATCCCTGTTTACCGTTCTCAATTATCAGTTACCTGCCTTTTCTTTTTATAATCGCCCAAAGCGGCCAACGTAAGCGTATGAAACCTGCAAAGCGGACTAAAAATAATAGAATTGCAGCATCGTGATGGCATACCGGTTAAAAGCAGAGCCGCCTCTATGAGAAAGTAGAAGGACAAGGAACATTACAGCATTCCTTGACTTGATGTGTCTTCCAGATGTTTTTGGACTCATTCTGCGCTGCATGGGGCTGATGGGACTGAGGTCCAGCACCGAGGGCCTTCTGGCGGTTCCCTCGCTACGAGAAGCCAAGTTACAGGGAACCAGGCAGAGGGCCTTCTCGGTGGTGGCGCCCGCCCTGTGGAACGTCCTCCCACCAGATGTCAAAGATAAAAGTAACTACCAAACTTTTAGAAGACACCTGAAGGCAGCCCTGTTTAGGGAAGCTTTTAATGTTTAATAGGTTATTGTATTTTAGCGTTTTGTTGGAAGCCGCCCAGAGTGGCTGGGGCATTAATTATTATTATTATTATTATTATTATTATTATTATTATTATTATTATTATTATTATTATTCCTGCTTGCATGTCTCCTCCAGCAGCCCGGGAGCACGGGGCTATCAAAACAAAGGGGGTAGGCGGGAGTTGCGGGTGGCGCGTCGAATGTCACCCCCCTCGGAGATGACACCCAGGGCGCTCCACCTTGCTCTGCCCCTGATGCTGAGGTTGGCAGAGGAATTGTGCTTGCTGCTTCGCTCTCTGCCCCCTGCTATCCAATGTTGCATTGCTTCCCTCTAGATCGAATGCCCTTCCTTTCTTTTGCCTGCAGCTAAGTCTTGCTCAGTGGGTTAAACCACAGAGCCTAGGACTTGCTGATCAGAAGGTTGGTGGTTCGAATCCCTGTGACGGGGTGAGCTCCCTTTGCTCGGTCCCTGCTCCTGCCAACCCAGCAGTTCGAAAGCACACCAGTGCAAGTAGATAAATGGGTACCGCTCTGGTGGGAAGGTAAACGGCATTTCTGTGCGCTGTTCTGGTTCGCCAGAAGCAGGTTAGTCATGCTGGGCACATGACCCGGAAGCTGTACGCCGGCTCCCTCGGCCAATAAAGCAAGATGAGCGGTGCAACGCTAGAGTCGTCCGTGACTGGACCTAATGGTCAGGGGCCCCTTTACCTTTCTCTTTAAGTCTTGCTCGGCGAGCCCACCAGAGCATTCCTTTTCACCAGATGCGCGCACACGCAAGTGGATTTCCACACAGGAAATTTACTCTTTTACTCTTGTAACGTGAGATGGTTGCAGTGACTCCAGTTGTCTTCCTGGTATCGATTCCATCTCCTGCCAGACAGGCCTTTGGACATCATGATGGTAGCCGAGTCGAATCATAGCCGGGAGCTGCGGCTGACGTCGCTTATGAATTTCCCTTTGGCTCATTTACCAGAGATAATTCTGACAAATTTGGGTGTCATTCCCTGGTCACGCTTCGTGGTGCTCGGTTCTGTCCACAGCCACCCACTTTGTTACCTTCGTCACATGATGTGGATCCTGGTGGAAGCCTATTATTAGGACTTTGGTGGTCTGGAATAAGAGAGAGAACCATCTCTCTCTCTTCCAATTTATGAAGTATACAGGATTGCCTGGAGGAAGTTGTTACAGTGGAATGTAATCCGTTCTGGAAGGACATTAGACTTCCGAAATGTTCGTATTCCAAGGCGCGGCTTCCAATTGGCTGACAGCTAGGCTTTTTGCAGATCGGAAGCTGCGCCAGACGTTCGGGTACCAAGGAACATCTGAAAACCGAAACACTTACTTCCGGGTTTTCGACGTTTAGGAGCTGAACGTTTGGTAACGGAGCGGTTTGAGAACCGAGGTTCCACTGTACTCGCTAAAGGCTATCAGGTGCTGGGCTGTCCTTAATGTGAGGCGGTACCTGTTGCCAGTCTCTCCCTTGTTGGGTAACTCAGAATTCATAGCCTGGAGAAGAGGAGGTTAAGGGGTGATATGATAGCCATGTTCAAATATATAAAAGGATGTCACATAGAGGAGGGAGAAAGGTTGTTTTCTGCTGCTCCAGAGAAGCGGACACGGAGCAATGGATCCAAACTACAAGAAAGAAGATTCCACCTAAACATTAGGAAGAACTTCCTGACAGTAAGAGCTGTTCGACAGTGGAATTTGCTGCCAAGGAGTGTGGTGGAGTCTCCTACTTTGGAGGTCTTTAAGCAGAGGCTTGACAACCATATGTCAGGAGTGCTCTGATGGTGTTTCCTGCTTGGCAGGGGGTTGGACCCGATGGCCCTTGTGGTCTCTTCCAACTCTATGATTCTATGATATATTACTTGGGGCCTTCAAGCAAAGAGCTTGCTGGCTAGTTCAAGGCAAGGCCGGCCCATGACATTCAGCCTTCCTTCACATTCCTTCTGCTTGGTTGCCTTTTAGCATTGCCAGGTCACGACGCTAGCTGAACTCCTCTCCTGTGCAATTCTGCCATCTCAGTCCTGCTAGGAGTCTCGACTCAGACTATACCTGGCAATGCAATGTGCACTGGCTCCCTGACCCGCAGTCCCTGGTTACCCTAATCTTCCTTACTATTGTGTTCTCTTTTAGTTCCTTGATTATTATTTTTAAAGCACTGGGTCCATTAACAGCCTTTGGTTCTCCATCTCTCTGTCTTCTTTATTTGATTTGTCTAGCCACATTTTCTCTTTTGGCTTGCCTCTCCCTTCTTCCCTTCCATTCCCTTCCCTCCCTCCCTCACTCCCTCTTGTGATTTTCTTTCTTTCTTTCTTTCTTTCTTTCTTTCTTTCTTTCTTTCTTTCTTTCTTTCTCCTCACTGCTCTGCCTCCCCATCCCCTCTGTCTTACCGTATTTTTCGCCCCATAAGACACCACTTGACCATAAGACGCACCTAGTTTTTAGAGGGGGAATGCAAGGAAAAAATATTCTTTAAAGGGAGCGCTGAGCAGAGCCTGTATGCATCCGAAGCTCTGCTCAACGCTCCCTTTCACAAGCCGCGCGGAGCGTGTGTGCGGCTCTTGGGGGCTTTTCCCCGAGGAGGGAGAAAGGCAGCCCCCAAGAGCCGCACACATGCTCCGTGCACTCTTTAAAAGGAGCGCTGAGCAGAGCCTCCCGCCTGCATTCGCTCCATAAGACACACACACATTTCCCCTTACTTTTTAGGAGGGGGAAAGTGCGTCTTATAGAGCGAAAAATACAGTAATTCTTATTTGCCTTCCATTGCCCCGTGTGCCCCTCTCCACATTTCCTCCAGCCACCATGCCCTCCTGGGTTTCCTCTTCCTCTGCTTCCTTGCGTCATTTCCCAGGGCTCAGCCACCCCCACAAAGCTGCTCCAAAGACCCATCACTTGTACTCCTGTCAGGTTTAATCCCTGCAAAATCGACAAGTTCCACTTCTCCCTCGGAAACGGGACGTCAGATATTCTGGCAAAAGAAAGAACCGAGAGTTGAGATGTTTGTGAACGTTCTCTGCTGCCGCCCCGATTCTGCTAACCGATGTCAGTGGCTGCAAGCACAAAGCAGCACAGATGGAATGGGAAGAGGAAATTCCTTGCTATTCTAAACCTCTGCTATACTAGATTCACTTCTGCTGGGTGTATAGTTGCAGGATTACGCCAGTCAATATCTCTCCTCTGCAGATCAGGAGCACTGGGTGTGTCTGCCTTCCTGTTGTGGTTCAGGGGTTGGACTGGAGTTGTTTTCCCTGTGCCACATCTGGCAACATTAGGCTCTCCTATGAAAAACCTCTGGGGTTTTGCTGGGTATTAGGGGAGGAAAATGGACTCCTCGTTTCTTTCCGTAACCCTGCCTGTCGCCTGCAGTTTTCTCGAACTGGTTAATCTTTGAATCTGCTGCCTAGACTTTATATCCAAGTGATGATTTCTGTACACAGTGTTGTTTTCTCGGTAGCGGTTTAATCTTTTTTCTCTGTCTCTGCCAGCGTTCCCGGATATTTGTAACTTAATGTACAACCGCAAATGCTTGGGTCGCAAAGCTGACCTCTGAGATTTCGAGCAGTGACAGTTTTCTATAAATACTTTTCTTTTCTTTTTTTGCTTGGAGCCTGTCGTCTTGCTGCAGTCCTTCTGTCCTCCATCCCTTCCCCGAACTTACTGCTTCGGGTTCTCTTCGAAGCTTCCCCACTTTTTAAGATGGGATCGTGACTTCACTTCCAGGATGACAGTAAACCTCGAGCCAAGCGCTTGGCTTGTTAAGCCTGGCGTTGGACATCGGCGTTGCTGGCTGCTTGCCAAGGCCGGTTGCCAGACCCTTGAGAGCCTCAGCCGTCCTGCTCTTCCTGCTTGCTGTTGTGGCCTGTTCACTTTTTCTCTCCAAATAAGTGAGGGGAAGAGTGGGTAACCTTTGTGTGCCTTGTCCTCTTCCCCTGGAAAAAGGTGTACAGTGCTGCCTCGCAAGACGAAAAGAATCCGTTCCGCGAGTCTCTTCGTCTTGCGGTTTTTTCGTCTTGCGAAGCAAGCCCATTAGCGGCTTAGCGCTATTAGTGGCTTAGCGGATCAGCTGATAAGCGGTTTAGCGGCTTAGCGGATCAGCTGATAAGCGGCTTAGCAGCTTGGGAAAAGGGGGGGGGGAGGGAAAAAACCAGCAGGAACTCACAAGACATTGTCTTGCAAAGCAAGCCCATAGGAAATTTGTTTTGCGAAGCACCTCCAAAACAGAAAACCCTTTCGTCTAGCGGGTTTTCCGTCTTGCGAGGCATTCGTCTTGCAGGGCACCACTGTAGATGGAAAGGCAAATCAGGGGGTAAAGGTAAAGGGACCCCTGACCATTAGGTCCAGTCGTGGCTGACTCTGGGGTTGCGGCGCTCATCTCGCTTTACTGGCCGAGGGAGCCGGCGTACAGCTTCCGGGTCATGTGGCCAGCATGACTAAGCCGCTTCTGGCGAACCAGAGCAGCGCACGGAAACGCCGTTTGCCTTCCCGCCGGAGTGGTACCTATTTATCTACTTGCACTTTGACGTGCTTTCAAACTGCTAGGTTGGCAGGAGCAGGGTCCGAGCAACAGGAGCTCACCCCGTCGCGGGGATTTGAACCACCGACCTTCTGATCGGCAAGTCCTAAGCTCTGTGGTTTAACCCACAGCACCACCCGCATCAGGGGGTAACCGTATTCCTTTAGTAGGGATTCCAGGAGTCCATCTACCCACATGCTCTCCAAGGCAAATACTGACACGTCTGAGATGCGAGACGCCCCATCAGCATTGGCATTCCGCCGGTTCCTGAAGACTGACCTGTTCAGGCAAGCGTTCCCCTGAGTTTGAATGTCTGATCTTACTGATTTAGCTGCTTTTCAACTCCTTTTTCATGCTTTTTAACTGGCTTGCTTTATTGTGTGTTTTAGCCAAGGGTACCCGCAGGCATATAGGTAAAAAAGGACCCCTGGACGGTTAAGTCCAGTCAAAGGCAACTATGGGGTGCGGCGCTCATCTCGTTTTTCAGGCCGAGGGAGCCGGCGTTTGTCCATAGACAGCTTTCTGGGTCATGTGGCCAGCAGGATTAAGTAATAATAATAATAATACTTTATTATTTATATCCCAGCCATCTGGCTGAGTTTCCCCAGCCACTCTGGGCGGCTCCTAATCAACCTCCATTGGCAACTGTTTGGCACCACTTGGCTGTAGAAGTTGCTGGAAGGAGGCATGCAAGGCACCATCCAACCATCTTAGGAACTGGATTCATGTAGGTTTCACTCCTTAGCCTTTTCTTCTCCCGAAGATATCCCACAAGGCAGTGGAATTTCAGGATCAGAGTTTTCTTTCTCCCTTCCTAGGTGGGCAAACCACAGCAGTGGTTCGATCCATTGTCTCTCGAGACAGACAGATGCCAACAACAGCAATGGGCTACTAAGAGCGTTGTGCCCAGGCAGAGACCCAGAACGGTGCCATGTCCAACACCGGGAACCCGAAGCCCCTGTCGGTAGGGGAGGCTTCCCTTCTCAGTGCAACTGCTGAGTTTCCTGCCTCCTTTCTCAATTTCCCCATCGTTTCTGCTCCTCCGTCTCCCCTCCAGGAGTTGCTTATTGACTAAAATTGCTTCCATATGGCCGCAACCAGAGCTTGATTACATTAAGGGTGAGCCCTTTTCCTGTAACGTTGCTACAAGAAGGTTTGGTGCCGTCCTTCACGAAACGCCCTGCGTGTTCAGAAGATGCATTTGGGGAGGGCATTGGCAAAGCGCTGGCAGCGTCTGTTTTGACCGTTAAAGCCCCATGTGGCCTAGGATCCACATACCTACGGGACCGCCTCTCCTGGTATGCCCCACGGAGGACCTTAAGGTCCACAAATGACAACACTTTGGAGGTCGCAAGGTGGTTAGATTGGTCTCAACTAGGGCTAGGGCCTTTTCAGTACTGGCCCCGACTTGGTGGAATGCTCTGTCACAAGAGACCAGGGCCCTGCGGGACTTGCCATCTTTCAGCACGGCCTGCAAGACAGAGCTGTATATAAAAGGCTGCAAGACAGAGCTATACCTATAAGGGTTGGGAACGTTAAGTGCTCACCAGGCTCAACTATTTGTATGAGCCGGTGAGAGGAGTTAGAGAGGCCACTTATATGCAAAGTCTTGTAAAAAAAGGGGGGTCAGACTGGACCCTGACCAAAGGCCTGGCGGAACAGCTCTGTCTTGCAGCCCCTGCGGAAAGATGTCAGATCCCGCAGGGCCCTAGTCTCTTGGGACAGAGCGTTCCACAAAATCAGGGCCAGTACTGAAAAGGCCCTGTCCCTAGTTTAGACCAATCTAACCACCTTGCGACTTGGGACCTCCAAAGTGTTGTCATTTGTGGACCTTAAGGTCCTCCATGGGGCATACCAGGAGAGGCGGTCCCGCAGGTACGTGGGTCCTAGGCTGCGTAAGGCTTTAAAGGTCAAAACCAGCACCTTAAACCTGGCCCTGGACTCCACCAGGAGCCAGTGCAGTTGGTAAAGCACTGGATGAATGTGATTCCGCGGCAAGGACCCCGTAAGGAGCCTCACTGTGGCATTCTGCACCCGCTGGAGTTTCTGGGTCAGCTTCATGGGCAGTCCTGTGTAGAGCGAGTTACAGTGGTACCTGGGGTTACAGACACTTCAGGTTACATACGCTTCAGGTTACAGACTCCGCTAACCCAGAAATAGTACCTCGGGTTAAGAACTTTGCTTCAGGATGAGAACAGAAATCGTGCTCTGGCGGCGCAGCAGCAGCAGGAGGCCCCATTAGCTAAAGTGGTGCTTCAGGTTAAGAACAGTTTCAGGTTAAGAACGGATCTCCAGAACGAATTAAGTTCGTAACCAGAGGTACCACTGTACAATATTCGAGCCTTGCGGCGACCACCGCACGCTATACGCGAGGGAAGAGATTGAGCTCTTTCCATTTAGCAAACAGGCTTCCCCCATAGATTCCTTTCTCATAACCTTGCGCTTTTTGTCCAAGGGGCAGATTGCGAACTTTGTAAGGTGGTGTGTACATTGCGTTGAAACGTCTGGGCTCGGCGTAAGATTTGTGAACACACAATAATTACATTACCCGAGGTTACTCTCCCGCTTTCCCCAGCTGTGGAGTTTGCAGCCTCGCCATTCATGATTGCTGATCTGTTACTCGACGTGTCTTTTATTATCTGTACTTGCCCTGGAGTTCCCTTGCTGGGTTAGACGAAGCAGGGCGACTCTTCTGGGTGTCCTCTCTGTCTCATACGTGCTGCGCGGCGCTTGGCAATTTTTACAAGAGACGTTCCTAACTACGAAAACGAGCTTGCAAGTGGGGCGGGTGGGTTATGTCAGGGAATGAACTCTCAGCAATGAACTTCCTGCAATTGGATTCTAAACATTAACCAGGTTGTGAATCGGCACTGAGGAAGTCTGACCTTTTCCCAATTCTGCAATATTTTTTGAGGTGTGGCAAGCAGAGCTGTACACAGCGCTCCAACTTGCGCCAGTGCCACAGATTTGCCTAACCTGTCGTTCCCAAACTTTTTGGGCCACCGTAAACTCATCCCCATTGCCCCCTACCAATACCATATAAAAAGCAATATTCAGAATAGTGGTTTGCACAGTCCACTAAATACAGTGGACACTCGGGTTGTGAACGTGATCCATGCGGGAGGCATGTTCACAACCCACAGTGTTCGCAACCCGCAGCGCCGCATCTGTGCATGCGCGGGTCGTGAGTCGCACTTCTGCCCATTCGCAAAGTGTGATTTAGGATTTCTGCGCATGCGCGAGCGCCGAAACCCAGAAGTAACCCGTTCCGGTACTCCCGGGTTCGGTACGGTGCGCAACCCGAAACGCACAACCCGAAGCATCTGTAACCTGAGGTATGACTGTAATGACACGGCACAGTTCAGAACAGCACCAATTAATTGCACACTTACAATCTAATTAAAACGAGTTAGTTTAATTAGTACAGTGGTACCCCGCAAGACGAATGCCTCGCTAAACGAAAAACCCGCAAGACGAAAGGGATTTCCGATTTTTAGAGGCTTCGCAAGACGAATTTCCCTATGGGCTTGCTTCGCAAGACGAAAGCCCATAGGGAAATCTCCTGGGACAGCGGGGAAACGCAGCACACCTTCTCCTCTGTTCCCAGACCTGTCCTGAAGGCTTGTGGTGGGAGGTCCGGGAACAGAGGAGAAGGCGCGCAGCCTTCCCGGGGCTTGCGGTGGGAGGAGGGTTTTTCCTCCCCACTGCCAACATTCAGAACAGAGTGCCCCTCACGCGGGGCAGACATTCGCAGCTTGGGGAGCCCTCGTGCGGGGCAGCAGGCTGCTATCCGCAGCCTGGAGAGCCCTGCGGGGAACTCCTTCTTCCCCCGCCAGCCTTCAGAAAAGGTCTGGGGACAGACTGTCCCCGGACCTGGTCTGAAGGCGGTTTCCCTAGGAACGCATTAATTGATTTTCAATGCATTCCTATGGGAAACCGTGCTTCGCAAGACGAAAAACTCGCAAGAAGAAAAAACTTGCGGAACGAATTAATTTCGTCTTGCGAGGCACCACTGTACAATGAAACGGATGAACTTGATCCAGTGATAACAGCTTTTCAAAGTTTGATAGGTATTTGTACCTTCAGCACCGCCCCCCCGGTTGCCTCCTTGTCTCTTAAAGGTAAAGGTAAGGGGACCCCTGATCATTAGGTCCAGTCGTGGCCGACTCTGGGGTTGCGGCGCTCATCTCGCTTTATTGGCCGAGGGAGCCGGCGTACAGCTTCCGGTCATGTGGCCAGCATGACTAAGCCGCTTCTGGCGAACCAGAGCAACGCACGGAAACACCGTTTACCTTCCCGCCAGAGCGGTACCTATTTATCTACTTGCACTTAGTGTTTTCGAACTGCTAGGTTGGCAGGAGCAGGGACCGAGCAGTGGGAGCTCACCCCATCATGGGGATTCGAACTGCCGACCTTCTGATTGGCAAGTCCTAGGCTCTGTGGTTTAACCCACAGCACCACCCGCGTCCCAGAAACTACCTTACACTGCGTTTAAAACCAAAATCACATTTGGATAGAAACTGTTTCTCGGGCGGCTAGTTCTAGTCTTTATAACCCTGTACCTTCTTCATTAGGTCCAGTCGTGGCTGACTCTGGGGTTGCGGTGCTCATCTCGCTTTATTGGCCGAGGGAGCCAGTGTACAGCTTCTACTTGCACTTAGTGTTTTCGAACTGCTAGGTTGGCAGGAGCAGGGACTGAGCAACGGGAGCTCACCCCGTCGCAGGGATTCAAACCTCCAACCTTCTGATTTGCAAGCCCTAGGCTCAGTAGTTTAGACGACCCCTTAATCAGTGATTTAGTACCCCTTAATCCTACCACCCCCACAAGGGACCCTAAAGCCCACCTTGGGCAACCACTGAGCTAAAGGTATTATGATATTGGAAGACTTGCACGCCGAATCTCTTTCCTAGTGTTGCACAATACGGAATTCGATTTTTGGCAACTGCCCCACACTGGGTTGATGCTTCCATTGACCTCTCCTCCATAATCTTGGGTCCCCTCTTTTGGTCAGGTCACCGTCAGCTTGGACCCTTGTCGGTATATTTTTATTTTATTTAAAATCCTTTGTATCCCAACACATTGTTGCAAAAAGCCATTCCAGAACCAGATGCAATAAAACATACGTAAAACAGAAGCACATGTGTCATAAAGCAGATGAGATACAAACCTCAGATTACCCAGTCGGAACATTTTTGGTAGGATTTCTTATCCTTCTCTTCACCATACATTCCCTGGGCAGGCTGAAGCAGTAGAAGAGACGGTTCTAAAAGCGGACAAAGAGATTGCAGTGATAAAAAATACATAAAACCATTCCAAATGGAAGGGAAAATTATAAATTTGGCAAAAGAGGTCTGTGTCCCCCAAACTAAAATACAGTGGTACCTCGGGTTACATACGCTTCAGGTTACAGACTCCGCTAACCCAGAAATAGTGCTTTAGGTTAGGAACTTTTGCTTCAGGATGAGAACAGAAATCGTGCTCCTGCGGCGCGGCAGCAGTGGGAGACCCCATTAGCTAAAGTGGTGCTTCAGGTTAAGAACAGTTTCAGGTTAAGAACGGACCTCCAGAACGAATTAAGTACTTAGCCCGAGGTACCACTGTACATTACACCTCAAAGGACAAGGCAAGGAGGTGCATTTTCATCATACAGTACAATGAAAATGCTTGTCTTACTCCTCTGTGGGGAGAGAATTCCACAATTTAACATCTGCCCCAGGGAAGGCACTTTCCACGGATCATTCTTCCCATATTTGCTTCGAAATACAGTCCAGCATCTCCACCAGCCAGATCTCGGAGGGGAGGGAATTCCGAAGATGGGGTGCCATCACCAAGAAGGCTGTCCCTCGTGGCACCACCAAATGAACCCCGGTAGCAGGTGGTGCTGCCAAGAGAGCCTCTCTAAAAGGTAAAGGTAAAGGGACCCCTCATCTTGCTTTCCTGGCCGAGGGAGCCGGCGTACAGCTTCCGGTCATGTGGCCAGCATGACTAAGCTGCTTCTGGCGAACCAGAGCAACGCACGGAAACACCGTTTACCTTCCCGCTGGAGTGGTACCTATTTATCTACTTGCACTTTGACATGCTTTCGAACTGCTAGGTTGGCAGGAGCAGGAACCAAGCAACGGGAGCTCACCACGTCGTGGGGATTCGAACCGCCGACCTTCTGATCGGCAAGTCCTAGTCTCTGTGGTTTAACCCACAGCGCCACCCGCGTCCCAGAGCCTCTCTAGCAGATCTTAAAACACAGGTTTTAAGAGGGCTATCCTGCAGGTAAGGAGGTCCTAAGTTAGCTAAAGGTTTGCCTACCTGGCCTAGAACCTTGAGACTGGAAACTCAGGATCATATGGGCGACTCATGCAGATCTTTCAGGAACTGGTGATTTCTGTGAAGTTGGGGGTGCCCAATGTTCATCACTTTATCCGATTCCAGGGGCAGCCAGAGATGTTCACCGCACGCTTTGCGCCATGAATGATGCCCCCTCCTTTTTAGGCCACTGAAAGCAAAGCATAACCTGTCCGTCCCGTTTCCCTGGGGGAGAACTTGATTGGGATAAAAGTTAACCCCTGTCCCGACCACCTCTCTCCCATTGTCCCTGAACCCCGGAGGCCACGGCGGTGATGTTTGACATGACATCATGGAAGAATGAAACCACTTCATATCGTTCCAGTCTCTTGCTTTCATCAGATTCTGGAACGTTAGCCAACTGGGCAGATGCTCAAGTTACTCATCCACTAAATTGTCCTAATGATCGAGCCTCTCAAGAAGCTGAACGGCTGGAGTCTCGCAGGCAGCCCAGCACTTCTGGCCACCGATCAAAGCCGCCGTACGTGGGGCAGAAGGCACCTTTTGTAGGTGGGGCGTGCACAGAGGAAATGCTGCGCTGCCTGCCTGCTTTCTGTTTCTTGGACCATGCGGGGGTCTGTGTTCAAGTGGCGACAGGCCTGCAGTTTGGTTTTGTCGCGTGAAGTGAAAGAGGCAGAATATGGTGGTGCTGCTGCAGGCAGCAAAATTGCAACACAGCACATCTTGCAAGACAAATGCACCTTGCTCTACACTGCAAAAGAACCCCCAACTAATTCCCCAAAGCCCAAGGGAAGTGAGTGTGACCGTTTTGCCGCAGAACCCACTCTAAAATTCATGTAAGAAAGAGCAGGAGAAGGGAATATCTGTCTGGAGTATTGGTTCCTTGAGGGCATAAAGCTCTTTGATGGAGCTTAGAGAACTCTTGAAAAACTAGGGATTTTGTACGGATTTTAGCCGGTGCATCTCTTTTTTTAAATAATTTTTATTAATTTTAACATATAAATTATAATACGTACCACAAAACTTTATCACTTATACAATCATTTTGGACTTCCATCAGCACCTCTGATGATCCACCGTTTTAACCAATTCTTATGCATTTCTTAGATTTATATTACCTTTAATTATCTTAACTAATCATCCTTCCCCTTATCCATTTTTGCAATAGTTCCAATAATTCTCCTCACAAAACTACTTGCAAACCTACAAACGTCGTCTGATCTTCACAAATACTTTTCAAATAATCTGTATATTTACTCCAGTCTTCTGTGAATTTCTGGTCCCGCCGATTTCGAATCCTTCCTGTTAGTTTATGTAGTTCTGCATAATCCATTAGTTTCAACCTCCATTCTTCTATCGTCAGTAATTCTTCTTGCTTCCAATTTTGGGCCAATAGTATTCTTGCTGCCGTTGTTGCATATAATAAGAGCTTACATTCCTTTCTGTTTATATCACTCCCAACAATGCCCAGTAAAAATGCTTCTGGTTTCTTTATAAATGTATATTTCAACATTTTTTTCATCTCATTATATATCATCTCCCAGAAGTTTTTCTCCTTTTTACATTTCCACCACATATGATAAAATGTTCCTTCTTTTTCTTTACATTTCCAACATTTATTACTAACTTTATACATTTTAGCTAACTTAACGGATATAATATACCATCTATACATCATTTTCATCATATTTTCTTTTAAGGCATTGCATGCAGTAAATTTTAAACCTTCTTTCCATAATTTTACCCAGTCACTCAGCTGTATATTATACCCAAAATCCTTAGCCAGTGCATCTCAATGGAGAGGAGACGAGTAGCCTTGTTATATTTCTTTGTTCTATTGCCTCTTCCTATAAGTCCTTGCCTATTTCCTATTTCGTTTACTTTGCCGAGTTGGTTGTTGAAAGAGTATGATCTTGGTGAGGAATGGCAAACTGGTTATCTTTGTCTCCCGAGTTCTAAGTTTATCTTACTATTGCCTGTATGGAACCCATTCTTCTACAGGAGGCAGGTAATTAAATTATCCTGGTAACCAGATTATTTGCAGTGATCTTTACCTAAAGTCTGAGGAGCTCAGGAGGTGTGATCAGTGCCTCGCAGGACACTTTTGAGATAAGAACTAGACCGGGGTCAGTGAAGTTCATTTAGGGGTGTATTTTGATGACATCATGATCTACAGTAACAAACCATGGAGGGAAATCAGATTGGCATGTTCCATTGCAATGTCATAATTCTGTGTACATGTTCACTTATTTGCTGGAGTGGCATCAGGAGGAAGACCCTGGTTTTTATTTTATTTTAGTGGTACCGAAACTACTGATTGAGGAAAGGAACTGCCAATGGGTGGTGAAACTTCTCCCTTCTTGCCTCCCCTCCTCCTGTATTTTGGGGCGAAAATTCAGTGCAATTTAATCTGGTGCACAATGCAACAGAATTCACACGTGGCAGGAATTGAATTTAATGCCCCTAAACCAGGGGTCTGCAACCCGCGGCTCCGGAGCCGCATGTGGCTCTTTTACACCTTTGCCGCGGCTCCGGGGCGGATACTAGCGAGGGGAGGAGGCGCATTGTGCACCCCGACACTCCCCACTGTGGCGGGCACTGTACTGGCTGTGACGTCGCATGGGGGCGGTGTGTGCGTTAGTCACGCACCGTCCCGACGTCACCTTCCCGCCCGCTGCGGCTCCCAGGTTTTTCTTCTTCGGAAACGGGTCCAAGTGGCTCTTTTTGTCTTAAAGGTTGCAGACCCCTGCCCTAAACCAATGAAGTTCATTTGGTGGCTTTGAGCTAGTTGCTTTCTCTACTTTAACCCAACCTACCTCATAGTGTGTTGGGAAAAAGTTCATGCATGTGTGCTTCAGCTCCTTGCAGGCATGGAAAAATAAACATACAATATTATTTTTAAAAAAATTGTATTGCATTTTCGTGCACCGCTTATAGAACTGTTAACAAATTTGAGCCTGCTTTAGAGAAAAGAGAAGAAATGCTTTTAAATAAAACAAAACACTATCCTACAAGCAGAGATACAATAGCTCTATACTGGTTTTCATTTTGTGAGAAACAGGAATCCAGTAAGAAGAGAGTCCAATCTCCTGGGGTCAGGGAAAGTGTTGGGCAAAGGGAAGGTCATTCCAAAGTTCAGCAGCCAGAGCAGAAAATGCCCATTTAGGCGTCATCGGCCTGTGGTTATTCTGGGGACGCGGGTGGCGCTGTGGTCTAAACCACTGAGCCTCTTGGATTGCCAGTCAGAAGGTCGGTGGTTCAAATCCCCACGATGGAGTGAGCTCCCGTTGCTCTGTCCCTGCTCCTGCCAACCTAGCAGTTCAAAAGCACACTGGTGCAAGTAGATAAATAGGTACCGCTGCAGCAGGAAGGTAAACAGTGTTTCCATGTGCTCTGGTTTCCGTCCCAGTGTCTCGCTGCGCCAGTAGTGGTTTAGTCATGATGGCCACATGACCTGGAAAGCTGTCTGCGGACAAACGCTGGCTCCCTCGGCCTGAAAGCGAGATAAGTGCCACAACCCCATAGTCGCCTATGGCTGGACTTAACCGTCCAGAGGTCCTTTACCTTTTTACCTTACCTACTCGGGGGTGGGGGTGAGGGTCTGATGCTGTGAGCAACACTTTCCCAGATTATCTAAGAATTGAACATGACAAAAGATCGAAACAAACAAAAAAATTCCTTCCAGTAGCACCTTAGAGACCAACAAAGTTTGTTACAGTGGTGCCTCGCAAGACGAAATTAATTCGTTCCGCAAGTTTTTTCTTCTTGCGAGTTTTTCGTCTTGCGAAGCACGGTTTCCCATAGGAATGCATTGAAAATCAATCAATGTGTTCCTATGGAGACCGTCCGGGGACAGAGGGGAAGCGCCGCGCGCCTTCCCCTCTGTCCCCGTACCTGTTTTAAAGCAAGGGAAGGGGCAGCGGGGAGAATCGCTTCTCTCCGTTGCTACCCCTTGGTTCAAAAGGGGTCCGGGGAGAGAGGGGAAGGCGCGCGCGCCTTCCCCTCTGTCCCCAGAGATTGCGGGGCAGGCAACGGGGAAAAGCAATCTTCTCCCCGTCGCCCCTTGCTTCAAAAGAGGTCCGGGGACAGCGGGGGCAAGCTTCGTTTTCCGAAGCAAGCCCATAGGGAAATGCGTCTTGCGAAGCAGCTAAGAAAACGAAAAACTCCTTCGTCTAGCGAGTTTTTCGTCTTCCGAGGCGTTCGTCTTGCGGGGCACCACTGTATTGGTATGAGCTTTCGTGTGCATGCACACTGTGTATCAGAAGAAGTGTGCATGCGCATGAAAGCTCATTCCAATAACAAACTTCGTTGGTCTCTAAGAAAGGAATTTTATTATTATTATTTTGTTTCGAGTGTGGCAGACCAACACGGCTACCTACCTGTAACTATGACAAAAGATGGAAGCCTCATTTGGTCCCCTCCATCTCCCCCAAAAAGTAGTACTGTTGTCCCTTGTGGAGACAAGAGTAGACTAGCAATGGATACTTAGCTAATCTCAACAGCCAGACATGGCCAATCTCTGTGGGTCGAGTCTTTCCCTTTTCTGCCCTTGTTGCTGGTTCGTGCCTTGTCCCACCATGAAGAGGAGCTGGATGAATTATGCCGAATGAGTCAGGGATGCCCAGTTTTGCTTATTTCGCGCAATTTACACGCAGGGTGCTGAATTCAGCTTTCCTTGAGGGGGCGCGATTCTGGTGACCTTGACGTCGAATGGAGAGGATGTACTGTTTTTCTTTTTGAGCAGAGAATACACAAGCCTGCTGTCTCATCATAACCTTCAGTCTGATTAATACATTGGGCCTTCTTTTTAAAAAATGCTTGCTTCTTTCCGTGATCTCCTCCTCTGCGGGAGAGAAAGGAGAGCCTTCCCTTTATGTCTCTCTCGCTCTCACTCTCTGATACCGAGGATACCATCTTTGCAAAGTCCATATTGACGTTGGCAACTTTCCCAGCTACTTAAGGTTTAAAATATATAAAAAAACCCAGGGCAGCATAAAACTGCCTTTGGTTGTTCTCCGACAAGATGTTTACTCTGTTTCAGAGCATCCTGCTTTTCGCCTGTCTGCTCTGGAAAGGGTCCAGAAAGCATGGTGCCTTTTCGCAGTTGTTCCGCCAAGGTTGCTGTCACCTGCCCTGGACTCCCCAGGTGTCAGTCCCAGGCTTGACTTTCCTCCTGCTACGTAAAGGACCTTATTCCTTTGGCAGCTGTGGGAGGGCAGGAAACGGGAAGTGTTTGCTTCCTGCTTTCCCCCTCTTTTTTAAGGAGAGAAAAGCCTTTTCAGATGCTCCTGATTCTAATGGGTACGTAAATGGCTTGTAAGGAAATGTATCATAGCAGATGTCGACCGTTCTCTAGGTCATCTGCCCACAAAGCTGCGATGAGACAGACAAACAGCAGGGTCACTTTGGAGACCTGTCACCAAATCAGATTTGGCTGGCTAGGTGAAATTCATATTCGTTTTTATCTTCTTCACCCAGCAGTCTCTCTGCTTATTTGTTGTATGCCATAATAGTAATAAGGCACGGGTGGCGCTGTGGGTTAAACCACAGAGCCTAGGACTTGCCGATCAGAAGGTCGGCGGTTCGTATCCCCGCGACGGGATGAGCTCTCGTTGCTCAGTCCCTGCTCCTGCCAACCTAGCAGTTCGAAAGTACGTCAATCTTATATGGGCCTGTGAGAACGCTGGGTGGCCTCTTTCATACTACAGTGGATGCTCGGGTTGCGAACGTGATCTGTGTGGGCTGCACGTTCGCAACCTGCAGCGGCGTGTCTGCGCACGTGTGGGTTGCGATTTGGCGCTTATGCGCAAAGTGCAATTTAGTGCTTCTGCGCATATGCGACCGCTGAAACCCGGAAGTAACCCGTTCCGGTACTTCCGGGTTTCAGCGCATCCGTAACCTGAAAATACGCAACCTGAAGCGTCTGTAACCCGAGGTATGACTGTACAGTGGTACCTCAGGTTACATATGCTTCAGGTTACAGACTCCGCTAACCCAGAAATAGTGCTTCAGGTTAAGAACTTTGCTTCAGGATGAGAACAGAAATCATGCTCCGGTGGCAGCGGGAGGCCCCATTAGCCAAAGTGGTGCTTCAGGTTAAGAACAGTTTCAGGTTGAGAATGGACCTCCAGAACGAATTAAGTACTTAACCCAAGGTACCACTGTAGTTCTTATACGAAAAGGGAAGGGGAGTCAGGCTGAGCCCTGACCAAAGGCCTGGCAGAACAACTTTGTCTTACAGGCCCTGTGGAAAGATGTCAAAGATGTCAAATCATGGCTTCTGACTTGCCTCGATTCACGATCAAGGCCCCTGTATGGACTAACTCACGGTATATTCAGAAAAAGGTAGGCACAGGTGTTTAGGACCAGTCACTGGCAGCTCCTCAAATCTCTCCCTCTCTCTCTGTTTTTTAACGTTGCAGAGTTGGGATAAACCGGAGCAAATTGGGGCTGGTAATCAGGGCGAATAAAAATTGATTGAGTTTTTAATTTCAAATTGGGTCTTGATTTTTAATACTTAACACTTGCCCAAATTAAGGGTTAAATATAGCTGTTAAATCACCGTTTTAAATGTAAAAATATACCGACTCAATTACCGTTCATCAGACTTTAATGAGGGAGAAAGCCAGTTGGTTGTAGCCTTAAAAAATTATTTTAAATTAAATAGTAGAGCGTTGTGTAGGGGTTTTCTTTTTTTGAGGGGAGAAGGAGAAAAATAAAAGAAACTCCTACAGTCTGGTCCAACTCTTCTACTTAAAACATCTGTCCTAAATCATTTCTAGAGCATACTTTTTGCAAGTGAAGTGTTGTTTCTCTTACTTCTTTTTCATGCAGCAGATAATTCCTACGTTGTAAGGGAATTGGGGTTGGTATTTGCAGCCCAAATCTCCACCAAGGGACCCCACAAGGAGTTCTTACAAGGAGCTGTCCGTCCCCCCCCCCACTTTGTAAGGAGGTGAGGAGCCCAGAGCAGAAAGCATGCTACAATTTTTAAACCCTCTGTAATAAACATAAATCTGCCCTTATTCCCTTATGGGGGACACAAGAGCCCTTATAGAGTCCTTCATAGGTTCCCCATCAGTTGGACAAAATAACAGAGGCCAAGCAGAGAATATTTAGAAACAAAGCAGCGTGTAAGCAGCTTTATTGAACTGTTGCAACAGGGTGCTCCCCTCAAACGCAGGAAAGGAGGAAGACCCAGAACAAAGGTGTGTCCGCCCTTATATAGACATTTTTAATTGCCCACCTTGGAGTCCAAGACCACCCTCAGAAATAGAAGGGATGTAGCCCAAGACCACCCCCAGATACATCATACTTACATCACAGAAAGGGTGGTCTACAACAGAAATCTGAGTGCGTTGTTTACCTCCTGTCTGGCAGGTTACCTGTTAATGCTTACTTGATTGGAAACCCTGGGGAGCCTGGCCAGTCTTTTGTAATGACAAATACTTAGTTCCTGAGCCAGGTCACAGGCTCACCCTATTTATACACAGACATACTCTTAAGACAGGATTTGTGAAGGAAAGGACAATGGGGAGGTGCCCCCACCTCCTTCCTCCTTGCAGAGAAAACATTTGGTCAGTTTGGGAGTCAGAATGTTTTCAGGGCGGTCCTCCTGTGGTCCACACATCTATGTATGCGCTTGGTTGGTACATTTATGAACATTTATTATATATGTAAGACCTTTTTTTTTATTTCACAGGCATGTGGTTTATGCATTTACCTTGTGCACTTCTGAATGTGCATTTTATTTATGGCACCTGTTGTAAACAAAATCTGCCCTTCTTTCCTTACGGGGTATCCAAGAGCCCGTATAGAGTCCTTAAGTAGATTCCCTATTGGTGGGAGAAAATAACAGAGGCCAACCAGAGAATATTGAGAAGCAAAGCAGCTAGTAAGCCTGATCTTTATTGATCTGTTGCAACAGGGTGCTCCCCTCACCCGCAGGAGAGAGGAGGGACCCAGAAAAATGGAACGCAAGGCCTTATAAAGACTCTTGAAATTGCCACCCTGTAGATCAAGACCCTGTAGATTAAGGGACGTGGGTGGCGCTGTGGGTTAAACCACAGAGCCTAGGACTTGCTGATCAGAAGGTCAGCGGTTCGAATCCCCATGATGGGGTGAGCTCCTGTTCCTCGGTCCCTGCTCCTGCCAACCTAGCAGTTCGAAAGCACGTCAAAGTGCAAGTAGATAAATAGGTACCACTCCGGCGGGAAGGTAAACGGCGTTTCCGTGCGCTGCTCTGGTTCGCCAGACGTGGCTTAGTCATGCTGGCCACATGACCCGGAAGCTGTACGCCAGCTCCCTCGGCCAATAAAGCGAGATGAGTGCCGCAAGCCCAGAGTCGTCCGCAACTGGACCTAATGGTCAGGGGTCCCTTTACCTTTAGATCAAGACTACCCCCAGAAACATCATACATACATCACAGAAGGGGTGACCTAAGACCACAGAAGGGGTAACCTAAGACCACCCCTCAGATACATCACACCTGCATCACAGAAAAGGCGGTCTAAAACAGAAATTTGAATATTGTTTTTCTTCTGTTGTTGTTTATCTCCTGTCTGGCAGGTTACTTGATTGGATTGCGGGGGGGGGGGGGGAGCCTGGCCAGTCTTTTGTAGTGATAAATACTTAGTTCCTGGGCTCACGCCCTATTCAAACACAGACATACCCTTAAGACAGGATTTGTGAAGGAAAAGAAAATGGGGAGGATTTTCCACTTTGACCTTGCAGAGAAAACATTTGCTCAGTTTAGGAATCAAAATGGCTTCAGGTCGGTCTTCCTGTGCTGATCTATGTACGTGCGGATATGAACATTATCATATATCTTAGACCTCAAAATTCCTATCACACACCTTAGAATTCTTATAACATAGAGAAGATTCGGAGGTGAAGAGCTGTAGCTCCGTGCCTGAAACACTGGATAACTGCTGCCCGTCAGTGCAGACAATATTCAGGCAGATGGGCCAATTGGTCTGACTCAGTCGGCTTCTATAGTCTCACCCCATCAGCTCTATATTAGGACTTTCCAGGTGTGCAGTCCCAGGTAGGCTAGGACAGTGTTTCCCAACCTTTTTTGGGCAAAGGCACACTTGTTTCATGAAAAAAATCTCGAGGCACACCACCATTACAGCCCCGTGACGTCAGCGCGCAGCGTCACGCCAGGAGGGACATGAATTGCTAGCAAATTACATAATCACCTCCTTGAGGGCTGGCTCATCTTCTCCGAAGGCAGAACCCCATTAATTAACAGCACAGACTCACACCATAGCCAAGACGAGGGGGGAAAACCTCAGTCATGCACAGTCATGCACATGTGGGGGCTAAATGAGGACGAAGACCGGGCAGAGAGCAGGGTTCAAATCACCCCACCTGGCCAGGACAATCCCTGGGTGCTCCCTTGGGCCACTCGCCTGACCCACCTCGCAGGGCTGTTGTTGCGAGGATAACACGGGGAGAACCACGTGCGCCCCCGGGAGCTCCTTGGAGGAAAGCGGGCGATGAATGCAATGCACGAAATATATGAGAGGCGACCAGGTTTTGCAGGTGAGGGGCCCCCGCCAGCCTCCGCTTCCAACACCCGGCGCAACGACGCCAAAGTTTTCCCCCGGGCTCGGCTCGGGGAGCAGCGCTGCTCCCCCCCCAGCTCCCCTTCGCCCTCCCGGCTCTCTCTGCCGCCCACTGGGGACCCCCCTCACCTGCCAAGTCCGGAGCGCCGGTGGAAGTTGCATGCATGCATGCAGGGCGCCGCGTTGCCATTGCATTGCACTGCACTCCATGCAACGCCTGCACGCATGCATTGCCTTGCACGCCCGCCAAGGGGTCTCCCCGCGGTCCGATGCGTCCCCTCCGGCGCGGATGCAGCATTGCAAAAATAACACACACACCCCGACGCAGCCCTACCTGGGGGGCAGCCTCCGCCTCCGCCGCTCCGCCTCCGTGGGGATCCCCAGGCTCCATCCTGCCGCCCAATCTCCGCGGGGGCGCAGGCAGGCTGCGCGGGGTCTGCGCGGAAGAGCCCCTGCCCGCCTGGCCGCCGCCGCTGCGCTCATTCCATGGCCGGGAGAAGAGTGCTTCAAACAAAACGCCCGGCCCGCCAGGCCACGCTGGGAAACGTAGTTTGCGCACCCCGCGCGGGCGCGGAGCCCAAGGGCGAGGGGGAGAGGCCGGGTGCAGGGATGGAGGGACGGGTGGGCGAGCGAGTGAGTGAGTGGCAGCCGCCAAGCCTTGGCCGAGAGCCAGGAAGGGCCTCCCCGGAGGAGGAGGAGGAGGAGGGAGGCGCAGAGCGGGAGGGAGGGAGGGAACCCCAGGGGTCATCTAGTGACGGCGCCCCAATCGAAAATTTGACTTAAAAAAAAATCTTTCGAATTTTTTAATTTTTCCCGCGGCACACCAGGCAACATCTCGCGGCACACTAGTGTGCCGCGGAACAGTGGTTGGGAAACACTGGGCTAGGAAAACAAGACGTTTGCCAAGCCTTTGGTAGCTGGTGGTCTGCATTTGGTCTGGGACACTGCTGTGATTCTTGCATTGCAAGGGGGGTGGACTTATTCGATGATAAGCTGTGCAGGCAGCCCCCAGCATCCTGCAAATATAAAAATGGGAAAACAAGCTTTGGGAAAACATGACGTTTTCTAGTACGGCTCAATCTCTAATTGAAATCGATGTAAGATATCCTGGCCATCTCTGTTTTCTCCCTGTGACGGGTGTGAGCGTGTGTGTTTCTGTTCCCCTTCTTTCGATGAAAAGACCTGCTCTTAAAGCGGTTAATTATTTACACGCTCAAAATAGCAGCTCTTTAGGACAGGGCGTTCCCCGAGCTGCTGCAGAGATCCCTTTTGCAGCTATGGTTTCAAACCGTGGTCCTTGCTTCTGCTCTTGGGAGATGCTCTCCAAATTTCCTGGCCACCAGAGGAGCTTTCTTTGTACGTACAATAATCCGAGAAACTCCTTTTTTTACATAAAAAGGTCAGAAGAGCCCATCGCATCAATCGCCCCTCTAGTCCAGCATCATCTTCTTACAGTGGTGCCTGTGGGAAACTTGCAAGCAGTATTCAAGCATTATTATTATTATTATTATTATTATTATTATTATTATTATTATTATTACAGTCATACCTCGGGTTGAAGTAGCTTTGGGTTGAGCATTTTCGGGTTGCGCTCCGTGGCGACCTGGAAGTAATGGAGCACATTACTTCCAGGTTTCGCCGCTCACGCATGCGCAGACGCTCAAAATGACGTCACGCGCATGCGCGGAAGCGGCGAATCGCGACCCGCACAGGCGCAGATGCGGGTTGCGTTCGCTTCAGGATGCGAAAGGGGCTCCGGAATGGACCCCGTTCGCATCCAGAGGTACCACTGTATTAATCAAATTTGTATGCTGGCCTATACTCGTGGGTCTCAGGGCAGTTCCCAACATAGAATTAAAAATATAAGAAACGCAAAATTCCTCTCCCCTCCTGCGGTTTCCAGCAAGTGGTATTCAGAGGCATTACTGCTTCTACCATTGGGGTAGATCAGAGCCATCCTAGCTAATAGCCATTGTTGTAAACAAAATCTGCCCCTATTCCCTTATGGGGTACCCAAGAGCCCTTATAGAGTCCTTTGTAGGTTCTACATCGGTAGGAAAAAGTAACAGAGACCAACCAGAGAAGATTGAGAAGCAAAGCAGCTCATAAGCCTGATCTTTATTGAACTGTTGCAACAGGGTGCTCCCCTCAAACGCAGGAAAGGAGGAAGACCCAGAACAAAGGTGTGCCCGCCCTTATATAGACATTTTAAATTGCCCACCTTGGAGTCCAAGACCACCTCCAGAAACATACCTACATCACAGAAAGAGCGGTCTACAACAGAAATCTGAGTGCATTGTTTACATCCTGTCTGGCAGGTTACCTGTTAATGCTTACTTGATTGGATATCCTGGGGATCCTGGCCAGCCTTTTGTAATGACAAATACTTAGTTCCTGAGCCAGGTCACAGGCTCACCCTATTCATACACAGACATACCTTTAAGACAGGATTTGTGAAGGAAAGGACAATGGAGAGGCTCCCTCACCTCCTCCCTCCTTGCAGAGAAAACATTTATTAAAGCAGTTGCAACAGGGTGCTCTCCCAGATGCAGGAGAGAGAAGGAGGACCCAGGACAAAGGCGTGCAAGCCCTTATATAGACTTTTGAACTGCCCACCCTGGAGCCCAAGACCACCCCCCAATACATCATACATACATCACAGAAAAGGCGGTCTACAACAGAAATCTGAGTGCATTGTTTTTATCCTGTCTGCCAGGTTACCTGATTGGATTACCTGGGCATTCTGGCCGCTGTTTTGTTATGATAACTACTCAGTTCCTGAATCCAGGTCTCAGATCACACGCTCAGCCTATTCATATCTTAAATTTGCCCCGAGACAGGATTTGTGAGCAAAGAGAAAATGGGGAGGGTCCCCATTTCCTTTGACCTTGCAGAGGAGTATTTGAGGTCAATTTTGGGGAGAGATAAAATGGTTTCAGGACTTTTTCTGCGGGTTTCAGACTTGCGGTTCATATACTTATGTATGTGTTTGCTTGGTACATTTCTGAACATTTAATATAAGGGCTGGGGAGCAGGGATGGATGTGGCCAGGATTCCTTCATCGCAGAATCTATGATTCTGCCTCTGTGTGCTGGTCCCGGGGGGTTACCGTGCGGCGTGGTCCGAGGCTGAAGCGGGGTCCAAGGTAGGGAGTCGGGCGTGGTCAGGAACTCTGGCAGAAAGCAGGACAGGGTGCCAGCAGGAACAGGTAACCAACGATGTTGCTCCCGCATCCTGGGACTGGCTGGCCTTTACCTCCTCTGAGGCCTAAGGTGGCCCCGGTCCACAGGTGACCCGCCTCTCCTGGCCTTAAGGCGAGCACTCCTCCTGAGAGAACTTAGTTCCCTCTGCCTCTCTGCCCTGAGCCTCTGCAGCTCAGGAGAGGCTGGAGGGTTACTGGACCCATGGGCAACCTCACCTTCTCCTGACAGGGCTGGGAGAGGAGCACCTGCAGGCAATGGGTCCTTGATCACCTCCGGAGCCAGAGCGGATTCAGCTGGTGTCTGCTCCTGAGGCTCCAGCACAGGAGAGGACCCTTCAGATTCATAGAATCATAGAATCCTAGAGTTGGAAGAGACCACAAGGGCCATCGAGTCCAACCCCCTGCCAAGCAGGAAACACCATCAGAGCACTCCTGACATATGGTTGTCAAGCCTCTGCTTAAAGACCTCCAAAGTAGGAGACTCCACCACACTCCTTGGCAGCAAATCCCACTGTCAAACAGCTCTTACTGTCAGGAAGTTCTTCCTAATGTTTAGGTGGAATCTTCTTTCTTGTAGTTTGGATCCATTGCTCCGTGTCCGCTTCCCTGGAGCAGCAGAAAACAACCTTTCTCCCTCCTCTATGTGACATCCTTTTATATATTTGAACATGGCTATCATATCACCCCTTAACCTCCTCTTCTCCAGGCGAAACATGCCCAGCTCCCTTAGCCGTTCCTCATAAGGCATCGTTTCCAGGCCTTTGACCATTTTGGTTGCCCTCCTCTGGACACGTTCTAGTTTGTCAGTGTCCTTCTTGAACTGTGGTGCCCAGAACTGGACACAGTACTCCAGGTGAGGTCTGACCAGAGCAGAATACAGTGGCACTATTACTTCCCTTGATCTAGATGCTATACTCCTATTGATGCAGCCCAGAATTGCATTGGCTTTTTTAGCTGCCGCGTCACACTGTTGGCTCATGTCAAGTTTGTGGTCAACCAAAACTCCTAGATCCTTTTCACATGTACTGCTCTCAAGCCAGGTGTCCCCCATCTTGTATTTGTGCCTCTCATTTTTTTTGCCCAAGTGCAATACTTTACATTTCTCCCTGTTAAAATTCATCTTGTTTGTTTTGGCCCAGTTCTCTAATCTGTCAAGGTCGTTTTGAAGCGTGATCCTGTCCTCTGGGGTGTTAGCCACCCCTCCCAGTTTGGTGTCATCTGCAAATTTGATCAGGGTCAGCCGGTCCTGGATGCGGGGACTCCTGTGTAGGCTGGGATTCCTCCAGTTCAGCCTCTGAATCAGACTCCCAGGCCATCACACTCTGATTTTAAAGCAACGAAGGCATGCGTTTTTTGGAAGGCTTTGACAACCCAGCACAAAGCTGCTGTCAGGAAGGAACTGTGCTCCACCT
Source organism: Podarcis vaucheri (assembly GCF_965113315.1). Taxonomy (NCBI): domain Eukaryota; kingdom Metazoa; phylum Chordata; class Lepidosauria; order Squamata; family Lacertidae; genus Podarcis; species Podarcis vaucheri. The sequence goes on from NC_138761.1 coordinate 4,954,599, forward strand.
GCAAAAGAAGAAGTGCCAGGCGCCCCAAACCCTTTCCTCAATGTGCGCTGGAGCGAGTGCTCGTGGCCCCAAACAAGCCCTGGAGGTTTTTTGGGGTCCACATCTCTTTGGAGAAGCTCTTACACCAGATGCCAGGACCCCCCTATCTCCCCTGCGCCGATGCCGCGAGCAAGGGCTGGTTATCGTTCCCCTTCCATGAGGGCATCCCCACCAGGGACCCAGAGAGGAAGGCTATGCCCAGGGGGCCCCGGAAAAGCAGGGGAAAATTCTGCGCAAGCATTAGAACTCTAGATTTTAATGGAGTACTTAGTGCTAATTTATGGGTGTATCAGTGGCACTGACTGGAAATCGCCTTGACTCTTGCGCAGTGGTAAACAACCGTTAGAGAGAGAGGCCTCTTATTAATTTCGCCTGCGCGCTAGCAGGAAATGGCGTGTTTTTCTTTCTCACATGTTGGGCGAGATCCTACGCAATAAAAAGGAGACGCTCCATTTCCCACTAATACAGGCAAAATAGCTTCTTTGGCTTCCAGATAGCTGAGATAGAGGCCATTAAAGGCGAGGAAGAGAGGGATCAGTCAATTTCCGGCCCCTCTCTGCTTCCCCGGTGTTCATTCATGGGCCTTTTCGGTCTTGTTTCCACATTAGTTTGTGCTTGCTGTTTTTTCTCTCTCTCTTCCAAATCGCAAAATAAATGCTTTGTTCCAGTTTGTGTGTTTTGAAATGGACTCGTGGAGCATTTGGGCTAAGCGTAGCCCTGTGCCGTCTGTGCTTTACCTGCCTGTAACCGATAGAATCGGAATCGCAGATCTGCGATGGGGTCCAGGGTCATCTAGACCAACCCCCTGCAACGCAGGAATCTCAGCTAAAGCATTGTTATAAGAAAAAACTGCTCCCTTTCCCTTATTGGGTATTCCGGAGCCCGTATAGAGTCCTTAAGTGGGTTCCCTATTGGTAGGAGAAAACAGAGGCCAACCAGAGTATATTGAGAAGCAAAGCGGCTAGTAAGCCTGATCTTTATTCACAGGGCCCCTACTCCCCATACCCAGGAGAGAGGAGGAACCCAGAACAATGGTGCACAAGCTCTTATATAGACTTCTGAAATTGCCCACCCTGTAGCCCAAGACCACCCCCCAAAACATCATACATACATCACAGAAGGAGGTGGTCTACAGCGGAAATCCTGCCCTCCAGGATACCTGATAATGGTCACTGATTGCATTACCTGGGCAGCCTGGCCATTCTTTTGTGATCGTTAATACTCTAGTTCCTGAGTCACAAGCTCACCCTATTCATACACAAAATATGCCCTTAAGACAGGATTTGTAAGCAAAAAGGCAATGGGAAGGCTTTCCCCATTTGCCTCCCTCACTGCAGGGGAATATTTGAGGTCATTGGGAGAGTCAAAATGGCTCCAGGATTGCTCTCCCATACTATTTCAGACACATGGTTCATATATTTAGATACGTGTACATTTATCACTCCCGCGGAGATTGTCCGTGGGCTGGACTGGTGCACCGCGACACCGGAAATCGCATGTCCGCAGCGCCGGAAATCTACTCATGCCCAGACGCCGGAAATTGCGCCTGCGCAGAAGTGATTTTCAGCGTCTGGGCATGTGCAGAAGCGATTTCCGGTATCTGCGCATGCGCAGACGCAATTTCTGGCGCTCAGCGAGTCCCTGTGCTGCGCTGTGCCGCTTTAGCGCAGCATGCGGCTCGGTTCGGGGGCGGCGTAAAACGGTCTTCGTGGGCCGGATCCAGCCCATGGGACGCACGTTGCCGACCCCTGCTTTATATATTGTCTGTTCTGGTTTTAATATATTTTGTCCTGCTTTGGGCCATCTGGGTCTGGGCTGGAGACATCTGACGTGAACCGCTTTCTGCAAGCAAGGGATTTGGCCTGCTTTGAGGGGTGGGGGAGCCAGGGGAGCTGAAAGTGGGGGGCATTGATGATCCGTGGAGGGAAACGAGCCCTTTTCAACCTGAGAGTGAATGCAGTGCAATGGTTATAGTGGCGAATTAGGACCTTTTCAACCTGAGAGTGAATGCAGTGCAATGGTTATAGTGGCGAATTAGGATCCCCACTTGGCCATGAAGCTGACTGGGCCAGTCATATTCTCTTAGGCTACCTTATAGGATTGTTGCAGCAATTAACTGAGGGCCGGGGGGGGGGTGAACCATGTATGCAACTTTGAGCTCCGCTTTGAGGAGGGGGTACAAAAGCAATTGATTTAGGGAAGCTTTTAATGTTTGATAGGTTATTGTATTTTAGTGTTCGGTTAGAGGCCACCCAGAGTGGCTGGGGAGGCCCAGCCAGATGGGCGGGGTATAAATAATAAATTATTATTATTATTATTATTATTATTATTATTATTAGATCCATCTCAGCAGAATGCCCCCCCTCCACCCCCAAGGGATCTGAATTGTTGTTTAGTCGTTTAGTCGTGTCCGACTCTTCGTGACCCCATGGACCAGAGCACGCCAGGCACTTCTGTCCTCCACTGCCTCCCGCAGTTTGATCAAACTCATGCTAGTAGCTTCAAGAACACCATCCAACCATCTCATTCTCTGTCGTCCCCTTCTCCTTGTGCCCTCCATCTTTCCCAACATCAGGGTCTTTTCCAGGGAGTCTTCTCTTCTCATGAGGTGGCCAAAGTATTGGAGCCTCAGCTTCACGATCTGTCCTTCCAGTGAGCGCTCAGGGCTGATTTCCTTCAGAATGGAGAGGTTTGATCTTCTTGCAGTCCATGGGACTCTCAAGAGTCTCCTCCAGCACCATAATTCAAAAGCATCAATTCTTCGGCGATCAGCCTTCTTTATGGTCCAGCTCTCACTTCCATACATCACTACTGGGAAAACCATGGCTTTTACTATACGGACCTTTGTTGGCAAGGTGATGTCTCTGCTTTTTAAGATGTTGTCTAGGTTTGCCATCGCTTTTCTCCCAAGAAGCAGGCGTCTTTTAATTTCGTGACTGCTGTCACCATCTGCACTGATCATGGAGCCCAAGAAAGTAAAATCTCTCACTGCCTCCATTTCTTCCCCATCTATTTGCCAGGAGGTGATGGGCCCAGTGGCCATGATCTTCGTTTTTTTGATGTTGAGCTTCAGACCATATTTTGCGCTCTCCTCTTTCACCCTCATTAAAAGGTTCTTTAATTCCTCTTCACTTTCTGCCATCAAGGTTGTGTCATCTGCATATCTGAGGTTGTTGATATTTCTTCCGGCAATCTTAATTCCGGCTTGGGATTCATCCAGCCCAGCCTTTCGCATGATGAATTCTGCATATAAGTTAAATAAGCAGGGAGACAATATACAGCCTTGCCGTACTCCTTTCCCAATTTGGAACCAATCAGTTGTTCCATATCCAGTTCTAACTGTAGCTTCTTGTCCCACATAGAGATTTCGCAGGAGACAGATGAGGTGATCAGGCACTCCCATTTCTTTAAGAACTTGCCATAGTTTGCTGTGGTCAACACAGTCAAAGGCTTTTGCATAGTCAATGAAGCAGAAGTAGATGTCTTTCTGGAACTCTCTGGCTTTCTCCATAATCCAGCGCATGTTTGCAATTTGGTCTCTGGTTCCTCTGCCTCTTCTAAATCCAGCTTGCACTTCTGGGAGTTCTCGGTCCACATACTGCTTGAGCCTTCCTTGTAGAATTTTAAGCATAACCTTGCTAGCATGTGAAATGAGTGAAATTGTGCGGTAGTTGGAGCATTCTTTGGCACTGCCTTTCTTTGGGATTGGAATGTAGACTGATCTTCTCCAATCCTCTGGCCACTGCTGAGTTTTCCAAACTTGCTGGCATATTGAGTGTAGCACCTTAACAGCATCATCTTTTAAAATTTTAAACAGTTCAGCTGGAATACCATCACTTCCACTGGCCTTGTTATTTGCAGTGCTTTCTAAGGCCCATTTGACTTCACTCTCCAGGATGTCTGGCTCAAGGTCAGCAACCACACTACCTGGGGTGTACGAGACATCCATATCTTTCTGGTATAATTCCTCTGTGTATTCTTGCCACCTCTTCTTGATGTCTTCTGCTTCAGTTAGATCTTTACCACTTTTGTCCTTTATTATGGTAATCTTTGTACGAAATGTTCCTTTCATATTTCCGATTTTCTTGAACAGATCTCTGGTTCTTCCCATTCTGTTGCTTTCCTCTATTTCTTTGCATTGCTCGTTTAAGAAGGCCTTCTTGTCTCTCCTTGCTGTTCTTTGGAAATCTGCATTCAATTTCCTGTATCTTTCACTATCTCCCTCGCATTTTGCTTGCCTTCTCTCCTCCGCTATTTGTAAGGCCTCGTTGGACAGCCACTTTGCTTTCTTGCATTTCTTTTTCATTGGGATGGTTTTAGTTGCTGCCTCCTGTATAATGTTGCGAGCCTCCATCCATAGTTCTTCAGGCACTCTGTCCAGCAAATCTAAATCCTTAAACCTGTTCCTCACTTCCACTGTGTATTCATAAGGGATTTGGTTTAGATTCATAAGGGATCTGAATAGCCGGCTTTATTTATAGGGAACAGTTTCTCAATCTAAATCTCTGAGTCCAGAATTTAATTTTAATTTTGCTTCGCAGTATCGATTGGTGACTCATATCATATGGAAAAGGCTGAGTTCGTGTTGGAACCCTCTGAGGTTCTGTGAGTGTCCAGTCTCTCTCTCTCTTTCTATCTGAATCTCAATTTGGGTACATTTCTGTTGGAACGGTGGAATGAGAATGTCTTGTCCCCAGGGATCATCTTTTTTGGCAGTAGATTTGGTTCCTCACCAAGAATATGTAGAACTTTTTTTTGCCAGTGGTGTGGGGATGCGTTTTAGGTAAATTGCTTGATGGAGACTAGTTTTAAGATTAAGATACTTTCTTTTAAAATCTTCGTTTTAAACTTTTAATCTTACTATTATTTTTTTTAAAAAAGCCCATTAACATGTAGCACATCATTTTCACAATGCAAATGTAGGTGGAGAACAATCTTAGTTGATTTCATAAATACAAATGTGTCTTATTCTCAGCAGATTGGTCAACAGAGACCCATAGATTCCCCTGACTGCCCTGTCTCTTACCCCACTGAATGGAAGAATGCCCATTCTCAAAACACAGATGTGTTATAGTCTTCATTTTTTTAAGGGGGAGGGAGAACTCCTTATTTATTTATAGAAGCATTTCTGTACTGCCATAATAATAATAATAATAATAATAATTTATTATTTATACCCCGCCCATCTGGCTGGGTTTCCCCAGCCACTCTGGGCGGCTTCCACAGAAACCAAAAAACACTAAAATATCATACATTAAAAGCTTCCCTGAATAGGGCCGCCTTAAGATGTTTTCTGAATGTCAGGTAGTTTTCCATCACCTTGACATCCGATGGGAGGGCATTCCACAGGGCGGGCGCCACCACCGAAAAGGCCCTCTGCCTGGTTCCCTGTAGCTTCGCTTCTCGCAATGAGGGAACCGCCAGAAGGCCCTCGGTGCTGGACCTCAGTGTCCGGGCAGAACGATGGGGGTGGAGACGCTCCTTCAGGTATACTGGGCCGAAGCCGTTTAGGGCTTTAAAGGTCAACACCAACACTTTGAATTGTGCTCGGAAACGTACTGGGAGCCAATGTAGGTCTTTCAAGACCGGTGTTATGTGGTCTCGGCGGCCGCCCCCAGTCACCAGTCTAGCTGCCGCATTCTGGATTAGTTGTAGTTTCCGAGTCACCTTCAAAGGTAGCCCCACGTAGAGCGCATTGCAGTAGTCCAAGCGGGAGATAACTAGAGCATGCACCACTCTGGCCAGACAGTCAGCGGGCAAGTAGGGTCTCAGCCTGCGTACCAGGTGGAGTTGGTAGACAGCTGCCCTGGATACAGAATTGACCTGTGCCTCCATGGACAGCTGTGAGTCCAAAATGACTCCCAGGCTACGCACCTGGTCCTTCAGGGGCACAGTTACCCCATTCAGGACCAGGGAGTCCTCCACACCAGCCCGCCCCCTGTCCCCCAAAAACAGTACTTCTGTCTTGTCAGGATTCAACTTCAATCCATTAGCCGCCATCCATCCTCCAACCGCCTCCAGGCACTCACACAGGACCTTCACCGCCTTCACTGGTTCTGATTTGAAAGAAAGGTAGAGCTGGGTATCATCTGCATATTGATGGACACCCAGTCCAAACCCCCTGATGATCTCTCCCAGCGGCTTCATATAGATGTTAAAAAGCATGGGGGAGAGGACGGAACCCTGAGGCACCCCACAAGTGAGGGCCCAAGGGTCTGAACACTCATCCCCCACCACCACTTTCTGAACACGGCCCAGGAGAAAGGAGCGAAACCACTGTATAACAGTGCCCCCAGCTCCCAACCCCTCTAGACGGTCCAGAAGGATGTTATGGTCGATTGTATCAAAGGCCGCTGAGAGATCCAGCAGAACTAGGAAACAACTCTCACCTTTGTCCCTAGCTCGCCGGAGATCATCAACCAGTGCGACCAAGGCAGTTTCAGTCCCATGATGAGGCCTGAACCCTGATTGGAAGGGATCCAAATGGTCCGCATCCTCCAGGCGTGCCTGGAGTTGTTCAGCAACCACACGCTCAATCACCTTGCCCAAGAATGGAAGATTTGAGACTGGGCGATAGTTGGCCATACTGGCCGGGTCTAAAGATGGTTTTTTAAGAAGCGGTTTAATGACCGCCTCTTTCAGCGGATCTGGGAATGTTCCCTCACAGAGGGAAGCATTCACCACCCCGCAGAGCCCATCGCCCAGCCCTTCCCGGCTAGCTTTTATAAGCCAGGATGGGCAAGGATCAAGGAGACAGGTGGTTGGTTTCACTCGTCCAAGCAGCCTGTCCACATCCTCGGGGGTAACGGATTGAAATTGATTCCATGCAACTTGACCAGACAGGGCTCTAGCACTTTCCCGCCCCAGCCCTGCTCCCACGGTGGTGTCTAGCTCCTTCCGAATATGAGTGATTTTATCTGCAAAAAACTTTGCAAAATCGTTGCAGGAGATCTTGGGGTCTTTACAAGGCCCCGATGGTAAAGGTGGTTCCGTTAAATTGCGGACCACCTGAAAGAGTCTCCTGCTACTATTTTCTGCAGATGCAATAGAGGCGGTGAAGAAAGTCTTCTTCGCCGTCGCTATCGCCACTTGGTAGGCTCGACGTTGAGCTCTAACCTGTGTCCGGTCAGATTCGGAGTGAGTTTTCTGCCACCGACGCTCTAGCCGTCTCAGCGATTGTTTCATCGCCCTCAGCTCCGAAGAAAACCACGGGGCTGTCCGGGCTCCATGCAATCGGAGAGGGCGCTTCGGAGCCAGACAGTCGATAGCCCTGGTTAACTCCGCATTCCAGCGGGCCACCAGGGAATCAGCTGAAAGGCCATCAACATGGGATAAAGCATCCCCTACCACTCTCTGGAAACCATTTGGATCCATTAAGTGGCGGGGGCGGACCATCCGAATTGGTCCCACCTCCCTGCAGAGGGGAAGGGTCGCGGAGAAGTCCAGTTGCACCAGGAAGTGATCTGACCATGGCACTTCTTTGGTTTCATTTTTACTTAGTGTCAGATCACCCACGTCGCTAGAGGTGAATACCAGGTCTAAGGCATGTCCATGACTATGAGTTGGGCCCAACTTATTCAGGGACAGCCCCATGGAGGCCATGCTTTCCACGAAGTCCCGAGCGGCCCCTTGTAAGGTCGTGTCGGCGTGGATGTTAAAATCCCCTAGGACAACCAAACTAGGTGTCTCCAGGAGAACATCCGCCACGACCTGAAGCAGCTCGGACAGGGAATCCTTGGTGCAGCGGGGAGGTCGGTACACCAAAAGGAATCCTGTACTGCCCCTATTGCCATGGCATAAAATATCTGGTCGGTGCGAAAATATAAAGTATTAAACACCATTGAAAACAATGCACGTGATCATTAATGTTCGAGAATAAGTAAAGAACTTTGAAGTAGCTGCGAAGGGCTGTGTTGGCATGAAAAGGTCTTCAATAGGTGCCCGACAGTTGAAAAAGTGTATACTTTAACCAGTCTCCCGTTTTCAGAACTTTCCTTTGTCCCTGTCTGCTGGTTATCTCTGTCCTTATGGCAAAAGAGACAAATGAGACATAGACAGGCGGTTTGTTTCTCTCCGCCAACATTGCAGCTAACTCTGAAAAGCTTGTTTTCCTCAGCAACCTCAGCATTCAAGAGCAGAAGCATCCAGGTGCTCACAGATGGCCTGTTTATTGCTCATTTATCCTGATTTCATAGAATCATAGAATCATAGAGTTGGAAGAGACCACAAGGGCCATCGAGTCCAACCCCCTGCCAAGCAGGAAACACCATCAGAGCACTCCTGACATATGGTTGTCAAGCCTCTGCTTAAAGACCTCCAAAGGAGGAGACTCCACCACACTCCTTGGCAGCAAATTCCACTGTCAAACAGCTCTTACTGTCAGGAAGTTCTTCCTCATGTTTAGGTGGAATCTTCTTTCTTGTAGTTTGGATCCATTGCTCTGTGTCCGCTTTTCTGGAGCAGCAGAAAACAACCTTTCTCCCTCCTCTATGTGACATCCTTTTATATATTTGAACATGGCTATCATATCACCCCTTAACCTCCTCTTCTCCAGGCTAAACATGCCCAGCTCCCTTAGCCGTTCCTCATAAGGCATCGTTTCCAGGCCTTTGACCATTTTGGTTGCCCTCCTCTGGACACGTTCCAGTTTGTCAGTGTCCTTCTTGAACTGTGGTGCCCAGAACTGGACACAGTACTCCAGGTGAGGTCTGACCAGAGCAGAATACAGTGGCACTATTACTTCCCTTGATCTAGATGCTATACTCCTATTGCTTTATTTGCAGGAAGATTGGCGGGGACCCCTAGGCCACTCTGTGGGGCAGCCTTTGCTATCTCTGTGTCCTCCAGATATTTTGGACTAAAACTATATGATTCTAGGAGCACAGTTGAGCTAGCTGGGGCTTATGGAAGTTGTGCTTCAAAACATCTGCCGAACACTGTCTAAGTTTTGCATGTTGTCCTGCTTGCCAAGGTCAGTACCAGAGTTCAGCTGACTTGGGCAGAAGCCCGGAAACTTGAACCTTGTGCCAGGACCCACTGCCCTGACCCTAGCACTGTGTTTTTTGTTTCTGCTGCACTCTTGGGAGAGAAAAATTAAAAGCGGCACGGGTGACTTTCTATTGTCGCTGCGTGTTTTGGTCTCACAACTTTGGAACGCCGTGCTGATGGATCCGCCGCAGGCTACCCATGCTTCAATTATTTTGGGAGACTTTGTTTATTTATTGGACTTAACACTTGCCTTTTTATTATTGCTAGTTAAGTGAAAAGTTAAAGCGATTTGCCATGCAATGCAAAAATTAAAACTGATACAAAAGTAAAAGCTAAAGTTGTTGGTGCACCCACACCCCAGTCTCAACACATCCCACCCTCCAGATGTTTGGGACTGCAACTCCCATCAGCCAGTGGCATAGCGGGGGGTGTAGGGGGCCCGGCCGCAACATCTGGGGGGTGGGCCGCTCGCACTCGCAGCTCTCTGCCCCTACTAAAATCCACGGGCTAGGGAGCGCAAATTACTTGCCTTGCCCCGGGTGCTGACAACCCACGCTACACCACTGCCATCAGCCCTTAGGGCTGGGGGTGATGGGTGTTGTAGCCCAAAGCTCCCCAAAGGCACCAGGTTGGGGAAGCCTGCCCTGAGACCTCCCTCTCCCTGCCTCTATGGACTAGATCATGCTCTCCTGTTTCAAATTCCATAAGCAGGGGCTTCCTGGTTTTCTGGGGCGCGCGCAGTGGAAAACATTGTTTCTAAGTTTACAGCATTCTTTCATTTGAACGGCTTCCTTCCTCCGCCTGATCCCAGGACTTTGCACACTCCGTACGGCCAGCTACAAACAAACTACACACACATATATAGTCCTCAGTGTCCTCCATACTATAGCAAGGTAAACAAATGACAGGCTGACCTTTTTATTCTCTCTCTTCCACCCCCACCCCTTAAAAAAAATCCTGGCTGTGTTCAAACCAGTTTCCGCTCCCCAAAGCATTCCTCCTGCTCCTCCCTCCACCAATGTTGTTTAATCCATTTATGCCTCTCCCCCCCCCCCGCCAATCTCCTCCGTGCGACACTTTATGACTTTGTAAATCAGCCTGAGCGGCACCAAATCAAATGCTTTCTTCCCGAAGACCCTGATAACGTATGTCTGCCGTTTCAGTCTTGTCTAACCTAACGATTTGGTCGTATAATAAAACCGGATTTCAGCAGATTTGTCAGCCGTGACCTTCGCTTTTTATGAATCTGGGCTGGCTGTCCTCTTGTTAAATTATGCATTTCGAAGTCTTCTGCCATCTTTGGAGGGTTTTCCACCCCCCTTTCTCTTTTATTAGCCGGCCCCTGTCATAATAATAACGCCTTCTTGCAGCGCCGTTCGGAGGGAGGTTTAAGGATGTGTTTGGGGTGCAAAGGGGAGTTTTTATCTCAAAGGCAAGGGGGTGGGGAAACAAAGGATTTTTTCCTGTTTTGTTTTTATCCGATTTCTGCCTCCCATAGGCATGGGCCTCTGTCTGCTGAGGGTATTTTTTGACATGGCAAGTATTCATGTTGGGAAAACGCTGCACGTCACTGGTTTGGGCATGTAAAAGGGACGTGGGTAGTGCCGTGGGTTAAACCACAGAGCCTAGGGCTTGCCGATCAGAAGGTTGGTGGTTTGAATCCCTGCGACGGGGTGAGCTCCCGTTGCTCAGTCCCTGCTCCTGCCAACCTAGCAGTTCGAAAGCACGTCAAAGTGCAAGTAGATAAATAGGTACCACTCTGGCGGGAAGGTAAACAGCGTTTCGGTGCGCTGCTCTGGTTCGCCAGAAGCAGCTTAATCATGTTGGCCACATGACCCGGAAGCTGTACGCCGGCTCCCTCGGCCAGTAAAGCGAGATGAGCGCCACAACCCCAGAGTCGTCCGCGACTGGACCTAATGGTCAGGTGTCCCTTTACCTTTACCTTTAAGGTGGCATGTAAAACTGTTTTATCAGGAAGAAAAATGGAATGGCATCTATCTTGTCTGCAGAAAATCGCAGATAGGGCCAGGGGAGTCCCCTTACTGGAGACCTGGGGAAGCCCCTTCACGTGTCAGTGCAGGTAGACCAATGGCATCTTCCTGTGTTGGACTAGGACTCTGGCAAGACCTGGGTTCAAATCCTCACTTGGCCATGAAGCTCACTGGGAAATATTAGGCAGCCCCAGCTTAGATCCTGACGCGGGTGGCGCTGTGGGTTAAACCACAGAGCCTAGGACTTGCTGATTGGAAGGTTGGCAGTTCGAATCCCCATGACGGAGTGAGCTCCTGTTGCTCAGTCCCAGCTCCTGCCAACCTAGCAGTTTGAAAGCACGAAGTGCAAGTAGATAAATAGGTGCCGCTCGGCGGGAAGGTAAACGGCGTTTCCATGCACTGCTCTGGTTTGCCAGAAGCGGCTTAGTCATGCTGGCCACATGACCCAGAAGCTGTATTCCGGCTTCCTTGGCCGCTAAAGCAAGATGAGCGCTGCAACCCCAGAGTCGGTCACGACTGGACCTAATGGTCAGGGGTCCCTTTACCTTTACCTAGCTTAGACCCAGCAGAATCCTACCTGGTCCAACCGAAAAGAGGCTCTGGGTTCAACAACGCTCAGTGGGTGTGCCCCCAGCTTATCCGTGAGTTCAAGCTTCATAATCAAGGCTTCATAATCCTAGTTAAGGACAGGGATTTTAGCAGCTCGCTTAAGGGGCAGGGATTGGCTGGAGCACTGGATTTCCATTCAGGAGGCAGGGAAAGCCGCCCCTGTTGCACGATATCCAAAGGAGCGGAGTGGAGGGTCTCTTGGGTGCGTGTCAGATTTAGGATAGCTTGTAGATCTGAAAATCACAAGGCAAGGAAGGCAATCTGCAGAAGACACAGAGGATGCCTTGCTTTGCAGCGCCAATCTGGTGCCCCCTAGACGCGTTGGACCACTGATGGCTGATGGGAGTTGTAGTCCGAAGCTTCTGGAGGGGCGCCAGGTTGTCAGAGGCCGGTTTAGACATTTAGCATTCCTTCTTTTTGGGGGGGAAATTTTATTTACAACATAACATAACCCCCCCATACAGAAATCCACCCTCATTAAACGCGAACATAACATACAATAAGCATAACATACAACAATACAAACAACCAAATAAAAGACTTCCTCTATCCTGTATCTGGCCTCCTTATTTACTTCTTAGAAGCTGTTTCCTTTATGAATCATTATTAAGATTTTTCTAATTATAGCTTAAATATCCACAAAGTCTCCTGCAGACATTAATCGAAACAAGTCCAGGTATGTATTTTAGGGCGCTGTTTTGTGAAGTATCCTCTGCATTTTCCCCATGCTTTTTGAAATTCTTGTCTAGTGTGATCTCTGATTGCCTCTGTTAATCTAGCCAGTTCAATATACAGTTTGTCTTGCCATTCCTTTTTTGTTGGCACAATTTCTTTTTTCCAGTTTTTAGCGGTTAGCATCCTTGCCGCACCTGTGGCATAGAGGAATATTTTCTGATCTTCTCTTGCTATACCTGTGTCCGTTATCCCTGGTAGAAAAGCTTCTGTATTTTTCATAAAGTTTTAGTTAAACATTTTTTTAAGCTCGTCATATACTATGTTCCAGAAGCTTTTGGTTTTTTCACAGGTCCAGACATTTAGCATTCCTAATTGCATCTTTTGCTTTCCCGCTGCTTTCCCGCTGCCTCTTATAAAAAAGCATTGCTAACCACTTAAGGGATCACTTTCGCCTGGCTCTGCTGTTTTAGATAGTGGCCTTTGACGCAGGAGGGGCATGGCTGTGGCAAGGCCTATGCTGTGTTTGCCCTGCGCATCTCCAGGTAAAAGGATCTCAGGTGGCAGGATCTCTGTTGACCATGGAGAGCCGCTTTCTGTCAGTAATCCACATGCACCCATCTCTGATGGTATAGGGCATCTCCCCATGTGTGTGTGGCTAAATATATATTGTATGTTTGTATTTACGTATATGTTTTGTCGGGAGCGTCATAAAAGAAAGCCCTTCTTCACGCAGCACATAGTTGAACTGTGGAACTCCTTGCCACATGAGGCAGTGAGGGTCACCAACCTAGGTGGCTTTAGAAGAGGATTGGACAAATTCGTGGAGGGAGGAGAGAGCTATCGATGGCCACTAGCCAAGAGAGCTATTCTCTGCTTTGACATTTGGAGGAAGCGATGCTCCTGAATGCCAGGGTCGCAAACGCGATCCGTGCGGCATGCACGTTCGCAACCCGCGCCTGCATGTCTGCGCACACGCGGCTTGTGATTCAATGCGCATGCGCATGTGCAAAGCACGATTTAGTGTGCAGGCGCAACCACTGAAACCCGGAAGTAACCGGTTCTGGTACTTCCGGGTTTCGGTGGTCCGTAACCCCAAGAAACGCAACCTGAAGTGGCTGTAACCCGAGGTATGACTGTAGTAGTAGTAGTAATAATAATAATAATAATAATTTATTTATACCCCGCCCTCCCCGGCCAGAACCGGGCTCAGGGCAGCTAACGCCATTAAATTACAATAAAACATCATAGGGGGAAACAAACAAAAACCAAAAAAAAACCAGTTTATTAAAATACAGGGTAAAATGCAATTTAAAATGCAGCCTCATTTTAATAGTAGCCCATAGATCAAAACCATAAGGGGAGGGAAACATAAATATCAGACTGAGTCCAAACCAAAGGCCAGGCAGAATAGCAGGTCCTGCGGAAAGATGTCAAGTCCCGCAGGGCCCTAGTCTCTTGGGACAGAGCGTTCCACCAAGTCGGGGCCAGTATTGAAAAGGCCCTGGCCCTAGTTGAGACCAATCTAACCACCTTGCGACCTGGGACCTCCAAAGTGTTGTTATTTGTGGTCCTTAAGGTCCTCCACGGGGCATAACAGGAGAGGCGGTCCCGTAGGTACGAGGGTCCTAAGCCATGGACCTTAAGATATTAAGGTCTAGACAGGTATACATGCAAGGAGGCCTTCCATCAGGTATCCTGGACCCAAATTATTTAGTGCTTTAAGGGTTAATCCCAGCCTCCTTGCACATATACTTGTCTACAATTTAATATCTTAAATGGTGGCCTTTTTCCAGGTAGTGGTTGGCAGGTGGCTTAGTAGGAGAAAGCCTTTTTTGGAAATGGTGGCGCCCAACTCTGGAATGGTCTCTCTGGAGGTATTTGCCCTTTCAGTGCCTGGAGAGCTCCGTTGTTTAGAGTGTGGTGTTGGTAACTCCAAGGTTGCAGGTTCGATCCCCTAGTGGGACAGCTGCATCTTATTGCATTGCAAAGAGTTGCGACTCTTTCAACGCTACAGTTCTATGATTCTATGCTCTCCCACACCTTTTAAATTTAAATTTTAAATTAGTTCTTCAAATTATAGTTTTCCCTTGCCACCACATGTTGGGTTTTAGGGCTATTTTTATTGATCTTGTGCTGGTTTTATTGATTTTCCACTGGTGTGGCATGTGGTGGTGGTTGTTTATGGGCTGCCAAGAAGGCATGATCAATTAGTTCGTATATGAATGCCAACAGGGTAAAAATGGACGAAATAAATAAATTCTGTTCTATTTATACATTGATGCAAAACTATTGCAATTTGCTTATTTTGTTTCAATTTGTAAAGTGTACAGGATGTATTTATTTAATCGATTTCATAGACACGTTGGCGTGTATCTACAGGCCGGTTAAACATGCCATTTGTGTTGTTTCCAAACAACAATGACAACTGATTCAAATAGTGAGAAATTTGCAATACTTTTTGTGAGATTCTGTTTTGCCTGCTCCCAAGGGTGGGGAAAATTCGGAAATTCGGCTTAGCGTGTCTTCTAGCTTCTCAGCTGCCAACACCCACCAGTTTCTGTGTAGCATTGAGATACAGTGGTGCCTCGCAAGACGAAAAGAATCTGTTCTGTGATTCTCTTCGTCTAGCGGTTTTTTCGTCTTGTGAAGCAAGCCCATTGAAGGATTAGCAGATTAGCGCTATTAGTGGCTTTTAGTGGCTCTTAGTGGCTTTTAGCGGCTTTTAGCTGCTTATCTGCTGATCGGATCAGCTGATAAGCGGCTTAGCGGCTTAGAAAAAGGGGGGCAGGGGAAAAAACCCGCAGGAAGCAAGCCCATAGGAAATTCATTTTGCGAAGCACCTCCAAAACGGAAAACTCTTTCGTCTAGCGAGTTTTCCGTCTTGCGAGGCATTCGTCTTGTGGGGCACCACTGTACAAACTTTCTTTCTTTCTTTCTAAAATGAAAATGGCATATATCGTAGCAGGTTGTTGAACTGGGTGTTCATAATGCAGGATAGCTCATTCGGAAGAGCCTGAGACAAGGGTTCAACCCCTTGTTGGGCGGAAGATTCTTGCATTGCGAGGGGTTGGACTAGATTACTCTCGTGGCCCCTTCCACCTTTGCAGCTCTGTGATCCTGTAGACTTGCGGGATCCCTTCATTGGATCAGCTCTGCCCTGGATGCAATCGCCACAGCTCACCAAAAGGTGGCAAGAAAAAGAACGGAAAGTTTGAGAATGTTTGAACCAGAAGCATTCCTCCTAGGAATTTCAGACCAAGATGTAAAAAAGGAAAATTGGAAATTATTTATGTATCCAACAACAGCGGCAAGAATTAAACTAGAACAAACCTGGAAGATGGAAGAAATACCAGCGAAAGAACAGTGGCAAAGGAAGCTTATGGAATAGGCAGAACTGGTAAAACTAACAGAAAAACCACATGAAAAGGACAACAAAGACTTTAAAAGAGAATGGGAACCATTTACAATATATATGAAGAGGCAACATAAAGAAATGGACTCATTGGCAGGGTTTGAGGAAACAATCACAACTGTATACAACAACAAAAAAATAAGACTATATGTGTTGGGGAAATTTTGGGGAACAATATGGAAATAAAGCAAAACAGGAGTATGAGGGAAGTCCAGGGGAGGAGGGTGGAAATATGAAAAAATGTTAAAGATATATTGTTAGAAGAAGTATACATGGAAATATATATATATATATATTTGAGAATATATATATATATATATATATTTGAGAATGTTTGGAAGCATCTTCATAGTGCCGTCTTATAAAAGCTCTTTGCTAGATATACTTAGCGATGCAATCTTGAGCAGCTAGAAGCAGGAAGATGGTGGGGTGGTCACTGAGGACTGTGGCAAAAAGGTCACCCTGTCACCTCCCCCATTTTAGCACATTTATTTACCATATATACTTGAGTATAAGCCGACCCGAATATAAGCTGAGGCACCTAATTTTAGCACAAAAAACTGGGAAAACTTATTGACTCGGTGTAATGTGTATGGGTTGCTCGTGCGTAAGTTGCCGCCTCTCCAGGCTTTGTTGCCTTGCTAAACCTTTCAGTCTGGGCAGCCCTTCACTTCGTGGCTGCCTCAGTCGCTAGCAGAATCCGTCAGTGGGCGTTTCTTAAATCTTTTCCAACATAAAAGTGGTTTGACACCCAGTCTCCTCCTACTCTCTCTGCGCGGAAGTCTTCTGCGCAGGGTGGGCGTGGGTAGCGGAGGACCCGTGCTCTCCCCGCTGGTGTCCGGTGAAGAGTCCTGGAGCCCTCTCGCCGATTCCCCCATCAGCCCCTCTATATCCCTGGTGTTGCGCTGATTTGCTTCCCCATCTGCGGAGCTGCCTCTCTCCCTGCTGGGCCCTTCTCCAGCATCATTTGAGAGCCTTCCCTCCGCCTCTAGCTCCGATGTCAGTTCCCTGACACTCGGGTATAAGCCGGTTCATCACACCACAAACCTGGTGGTGGCGGCAGCAGCGGAGGAAGAAGAAGGAGCCCAAAAGGGCTGCTTTCGGGCCACTCGTCCCTCTGCCGCTCACAAGAGCAGTCATAGGAGCCGCGGTTGAGAGAGGCGCAGCGCAGCGCCTCTCGCAACCGCAGCTCCTGTGCCTGCCCTTGCAAGAGGCGGACAGCGGGACCACGGCGAGAAAGGGCTCCTTTCGTGCCGCTCATCCTTTCGTCGTCGCCCACCTCACTCGAGTATATGCCGAAGTGGACTTTTTCAGCATAAAAAAATGTGCTGAGGAAGTCGGCTTGTACTCGAGTATATACGGTAAATAGCACCGCCAAATACAGATAGGTAGCCGTGTTGGTCTGCCATAGTCAAAAATAAAAAATTCCTTCCAGTAGCACCTTAAAGACCAACTAAGTTAGTTCTTGGTATGAGCTTTCGTGTGCATGCACACGAAAGCTCATACCAAGAACTAACTTAGTTGGTCTTTAAGGTGCTACTGGAAGGAATTTTTTATTTTGAGCACCGCCAAAGTACATCACACTATCCAGGATACAATAGCACGGGTCTCTTCCTCCAAGAGCATGCAATTCTAGGACCTTGAGCTGAAGAAGATTCACTCTAGGCCTGGATTTAGCCACAGTACTCACATCCACAGCCTGGCCCCTGCACGAGTGCCTTGGAGAAAAATAACAATAAGAGATCCATGCAATTATTATCATTATTATTTGATTACCGTATTTTTCACCCTATAGGACGCACTTTTCCCCCTCCAAAAATGAAGGGGAAATCTGGGTGCGTCCTATGGGGCGAATGCAGGCTTTTGCTGAAGCTTGGAGAGCGAGAGGGGTCAGTGCGCACCGACCCCTCTCGCTCTCCAGGCTTCAGGAACACATCCGCAGCCTAAGCAGCCCTACGGGAGGTCCGGCAGGGATGTCTAGGCTGTGGATAGCAGCCTGCTGCCCAGCGCGAGGGGCGCCCTGAAGCAGAGCGCCCCTCGCGCGGGGGGAGACATTGGCCAGCCCCACAAGCTCGGGGGACAGCAGGGAGGCGCAGCGCCGCCATCCCGCTGTTCCTCGACCTGGTTCGGTTTCCCCGACCTGCTTTTGGGGGGGGAAATAAAAAAAAAACTAGGTGTGTCCTATGGGACAGAGCATCCTATGGGACGAAAAATACGGTGATTGTAATCAGCCTGAACCTCTCTCTTCACCCTTGCTACTTCCAGCTGTTTGGGATCAGGGCATGTTCTCTTCTGCCCAACAGGCAGAAATCCAACAGATGACACTGGACTGTAGCTGTTGGTTTTATCGCCTGCCGTGAAGCTGCTTCAAAAGCACGCAGCCCTTCCTCAAAGGGAGCTGGCGTTGCTGGCGAAGGAGGGTGGCGATAGTAGGGCCGACTGTACTCCAACATCTTAATTGCAACCAGAGAGAGAGAGAGATGAAGAAAACTGAAGTGGCTCCCAAGGAGATATTAGAAAATCCGAGCTGAAAATGAGAATGATTTAATGTCAAATGAGACAAATGCCGAGTTGATACTCCAATGCCTCACTCACCCACTTGTCCTTGGCGCTGAGAAAATGAGATTTTTAATATCGGAAAAACAGATTGCCACGGAGGCTCATCCATTGTAAATTTGAGCTGGCTTTTAGTGGGGCTTTTAAGCCGGGGATTGGATTGTTCGTTCTGTTCCACAGTTGCTGCCACGATTTTCATACTAATATATAATTTCTCTGCCCGCCCCCCCCTCCCGCCTTTGAGCTGACTGCACCAAAGATGGAAGAACTCCCCTTATTTTTTATTTTATTTTGTTGGCCTCTGATGCTCCCTTCCCTTGTCCTCCTCCCCCTCCTCCTCTCCATCCCCTTAACAAGTTAATTTCATTAATGAATAATGCAGACAGGACAAAGGTTTGTCAGCTTTAACCTCTGCATTAGTTATAGAGATTAATGACACCGATTGCTCTGGCTGGGTAATGCAAGCGAGGGAGACCTGGGTCCCTGGAAGGAAGCTGGAGGGCGAAGGCCTGGAACTTTGCTATTTCGGGTTTGTTTTTCAAAATCTGGTGGTGTCAATGTTCTTTCAGCGCAAGGGGTGGGGAACTGTTTTGAGCCCGAGGACCACTTCCCCTCGTTGACATCTTTTTGGGAGCAAGCCATCTTTTTGGTAGCCAGTCTAAACCACGGAGCCTAGGACTTGCCGATCGGAAGGTCGGCAGCTCGAATCCCCGCGACGGGGTGAGCTCCCGTTGCTCAGTCCCAGCTCCTGCCAACCTAACAGTTCGAAAGCACACCAGTGCAAGTAGATAAATAGGTACTGCTCCAGCGGGAAGCTAAACGGCGTTTCCGTGCACTGCTCTTGTTTCGCCAGAAGCGGCTTAGTCCTGCTGGCCACATGACCCGGAAGCTGTACGCCAGCTCCCTTGGCCAGTAAAGCGAGATGAGCGCCGCAACCCCAGAGTCATTTGCGACTGGACTTAACTGTCAGGGGTCCTTTGCCTTTTTTTTTTACAGTTGGTAGTCCCTTCATGGATCACTGCCATTCCGTGGTGAAGAGGCTTGAATAACTCAAGAAGCAATGAGCTGTGCCGCGCAGGGCCACCCAAGATGGACAGGTCATAGCTGAGAGTTTAGACTAAATGTCACCCAACTGGAGAAGGAACTGGCAAACCACTCCAGAATATTGCCAAGAAAACTCCATGGACATAAAAAAGGAGAAGCTTTGAGAGTTTCCAAGGCATGCTCTGGTTCATGGGGTCACAGAGAGTCAAGCACGACACAAGAAGACTAAACAACAGTTGGCAGCAGTGTTAGAAACTCAGATGTATAATCTAGGTGCGAAACGGCTCCTTAAACCAGGGTTACAGTCTGATTGTGCAGATGAAATGCAGTGGTACTTCAGTTACAGACACTTCAGATTACAGACTCCGTAAACCCAGAAATAGTACCTCGGGTTAAGAACTTTGCTTCAGGATGAGAACAGAAATCGTGCTCTGGCAGCACGGCGGCAGCAGGAGGCCCCATTAGCTAAAGTGATGCTTCAGGTTAAGAACAGTTTCAGGTTAAGAACGGACCTCCAGAATGAATTAAGTTCTTAACCCGAGGTACCACTGTATCACGGAGAGAATTCTACAGGATGTGGTGCTAGTGTGTGAAAACAGTCCAGATCCAAGCATCTGCACTTGGTCACGTGTGGCCCATAGTCAGGTGCAAAATGCGCCTTGCGCCTGGCAGATTTTGTGTGGCCAGACTCCCATCACATTCCTTCCTCCATCCGGGCAAGAGGGAGGCTCCATCGCAGTTCAAAGCCACATCCCTTGAATGGGGAAAGGCCATTGTTTGGGTGGGTCGAGTGTCTGCCTTGCAAGCAGATCTCAGGACCAATTTCTGGCCTCTCCATACGGATGTAAGAAGAGTCTGCTGCATTGGGCCAATGTCCCATCTAGTCCTGTATCCTGTTCTCACAGTGGCCAACCAGGAGAATACGAGTGCGAGAACAGCACTCTTCCCTCCTGCAGTTTCCAGCAACTGGTGTTCAGAAACTTTGCTGTCTCCAACTGTGGCGGTAGAGCATGGCCACAATTGCTAGTAGCCATTGCTAGTCCTCTCCTCCATTAATTTGTCTGATCTTCTTAAAAAAAAAAACCACAAGACGTAACCAGCTGTACTTTTGAATAAATAAGGTATACTATTCATTGCATCAATTTGTAGATTTCAACAGAAGTCTCATAAAGTTCAATGAAGAAAGCAGAAGAGTCTGGAATATTAGCAACCACTACTATGCTATAAGATTCACTATCCTGTAATATTACATATGAGACTGTTCTACTGATGAAGCCTAGGACGGCGGAGCAAGGCTAATATTCCGAAAATCCTTGTCTGAGACTCTGAAAGGATTCTGTGGAACTGTAATAACCCTTCATGTGGGTTATTGAACAGAGAGGTGGAATAGATACTTATACAGTGGTACCTCTGGATGCGAACGGGATCTGTTCCGGAGCCCCGTTCACATCCTGAAGCGAATGCAACCCGCGTCTGCGCATGCGCAGTTCAAGTTTTGCCGCTTCCACGCATGACGTCATTTTGAGCGTCTGCGCATGCGCGAGTGGCGAAACCCGGAAGTAACACACTCCGTTACTTCCGGGTCACCGCGGGGCGCAACCCGAAAATCCTCAACCTGAAGCACATTTATCCTGAGGTACATGTATAGACCTTACGTGTGAACTGACGAGAGAATGAACTAATCCACTGGGTCTTCTGCTTTTTTGTTGTACTTTATGAGACTTCTGTTAAAATCTACAAATTGACACACGTTTTGTGTGTTTATTGAGTATGTTCCACGTAACCCTAGGTTTGTTGTTGTTGTTTTGCAAATGATCGTATTCAAAGGCACCCAAGTTGGTGGCCACCACTGCTTCCTACAGGCTACCTGATCTCAAACAACCCCACCACAAGAAAAAATGCATCCTTGTTCCTAGGAGAAAGGAAAATTACAGAGATCCCAAGGACGAGAAAATAAGCACATGTTAGTGGGAATGTACCCAAAATACATTACACTAAGGGCCGTTACTTGCAAAAAGAAAAAAGAAAAAGTGTGCATTGGGCAAAATTGCATACAGAATACCTGTGCCAGGAGAACTGCAGCTCTGATGGTATTCCATGGTGATTTCATTTAATTGCAAACTGAACATGGGGAAACTGAGAGAACTTGAAATGGATAGGCTGGTTCATTCCTATCTGAAAGGGAAGCTTATATAGTCCAGTAGGACCTTAGAGACCAACTAAGTTTGTTCTTGGTATGAGCTTTTGTGTGCATGCACACTTCTTCAGATATCTGAAGAAGACATCACCTTGCCAACAAAGGTCCATATAGTTAAAGCTATGGTTTTCCCAGTAGTGATGTATGGAAGTGAGAGCTGGACCATAAAGAAGGCTGATCGTCAAAGAATTGATGCTTTTGAATTCTGGTGCTGGAGGAGACTCTTGAGTGTCCCATGGACTGCAAGAAGATCAAACCTCTCCATTCTGAAGGAAATCAGCCCTGAGTGCTCACTTGAAGGACAGATCCTGAAGCTGAGGCTCACCTCATGAGAAGACTCCCTGGAAAAGACCTTGATGTTGGGAAAGATGGAGGGCACAAGGAGAAGGGGACGACAGAGGACGAGATGGCGGGACAGTGTCCTCGAAGCTACCAGCATGAGTTTGACCAAACTGCGGGAGGCAGTGGAAGACAGAAGGGCCTGGCGTGCTCTGGTCCAGGGGGCCACGAAGAGTCGGACACGACTAAACAACAACAAAGGTGCTATTGGACATTATCTATCTATCGATCTATCTATCATCTATCTATCTCTATATCTATATTTCTACTGCGTCAGACCAACATGATTCTATCCTGGAAAGTCATTAGCTGGCATTTATTTTTGTACCATTCCAGGAAAGGTGATTCCCGAGTCTGTTTTCTCGCTGTTGAATTCCCCCAAAGGTTAGAAGCTTTTGACAAATATTTAACATGAACCTTAAATACATTCTGTGTTAGCTTTTCAGGGGATCAGATCAGCTGCTGTTCTCTGTGCCATTCTTTAAACCCGAAACGAAAACCGAGAGCTGTCAAAATGGCCTTCCATAATCTTCTTTCCTTTAAGCTTGTTGAGTCCAATTCCTCCACCCTTCCCTTTTTGATTTTTGCCCCTTGTATTTTATCATTCATGTAGCTTCCCTCCAAATCCTTCCTCATCTGCCCGTATCTGTAGTGTGCAAAACTGTCAACACGCAACGATGTAGTAGCTTGGTTCTCGAACGCCTTGGTACACGTACATTTTGGCTCCCGATCGCCGAAAACCCGGAAATGAGTTTTCCGGTTTCCGAATGTTCTTTGGAAGCCGAACGTCCGACACAGCTTTCGTGGCTTCCGATTGAGTTCAGGAAGCTCCTGCAGCCTATTGGAAGCCGTTACCTTGGTTTTTGAACAGTTTCGAGAGTTGAACGGACCCCTGGAACGGATTAAGTTCAACAACCAAGGTACCACTGTATTGGTTTTGATTGCCAAAGCATCACATTGTTGGCTTAAGCTTCCTATATCAATACATCTTTCTGAGGAAGTGGTATCTTAGTTTTATATTTTGTTCGTTCATTATGGGGTTTTAGCAGTGTTAGAAACTCAGATATATAATCTACTCACCAAATGACACCTTAAACCTAGGTTCCTGTTGCCACAGTGGAGTGTCTAGGTTCTGTTTTGTTTGTTTTTAAGTGATGGATGTTGTTGTTGTTTTCATTTCCATACTTCTTTACATTTTAAAGAACAGATCTCATTCATAGAGTTCCGAGCCTAGAAATGTAGAGTTGGAATGGACCCGGTTTACATTCAAACACCAAATAAAACAATCTAGAATAAATTTAATTCAAGCTTCAAGCAGATCCTTTCAGATCCTTCTCTAAGTGACATTTTGCTTTCCCCAGTCGCCATCCTGTCATCCAGAGATCTCCATGTGGTCGCAATTGCACCCGTTCCAGTCGCAAAACGCGCCTGGCTCCTGGCTGATTTCTAACCCTTGCTCGAAGGGTCCGAGTGCAGAATAGAGCAAATGATACATCATAAGATATTTACTCGTAGTCAAGAAAGATGTCCCATCTTTTAGGAGAGAAATTCTGGCCGTACCTGGTTAGAAGGGAGTTTTGAGACAGGGAGAGGATAGGATAGACACGTACATAGAATCATAGAATCCTAGAGTTGGAAGAGACCACAAGGGCCATCGAGTCCAACCCCCTGCCAAGCAGGAAACACCATCAGAGCACTCCTGACATATGGTTGTCAAGCCTCTGCTTAAAGACCTCCAAAGGAGGAGACTCCACCACACTCCTTGGCAGCAAATTCCACTGTCAAACAGCTCTTACTGTCAGGAAGTTCTTCCTAATGTTTAGGTGGAATCTTCTTTCTTGTAGTTTGGATCCATTGCTCCGTGTCCGCTTCTCTGGAGCAGCAGAAAACAACCTTTCTCCCTCCTCTATATGACATCCTTTTATATATTTGAACATGGCTATCATATCACCCCTTAACCTCCTCTTCTCCAGGCTAAACATGCCCAGCTCCCTTAGCCGTTCCTCATAAGGCATCGTTTCCAGGCCTTTGACCATTTTGGTTGCCCTCCTCTGGACACGTTCCAGTTTGTCAGTGTCCTTCTTGAACTGTGGTGCCCAGAACTGGACACAGTACTCCAGGTGAGGTCTGACATCGCAAGGCAGCTCTGCAGTTGTATGAGATAATAATTGCGAATGCACTTTTGTATTAATTCATCTCTCCGCCTGTGTCTTGTCAACCTGTGTTTTTCCTCAATTCTTTTGCTTATCTGTTTCAGAATGGTAACTGATGCCGAAGACCTCCCGGAGGCGTTCTGACTTCCTCTCCCCATGTAAAGTATGCTGAGAACCTTTCCAGTGGTGTAAGTACAAGCTCAACTCCCAACCCCCTGTTCAGTTTCAAAGGCATGATGTGTGTAAGAGAGGAGAAAAGGGGGAGAAGCCGTGGGTCAGCCCCCTGGCCTGCTGTTATTAAGGTACAGTCATACCTTGGGTTACAGACGCTTCAGGTTGCGTTTTTTTGGGTTGTGGACTGCCGAAACCTGGAAGTACTGAAACTTCCAGGTTTCAGCGGTCACACATGCGCAGAAGCACTGAATCGCACTATGAGCATGTGCAGAAGTGCCTAATCGCAACCCACGCGTGCGTAGACGTGGGTTATGAACGTGCAGCCCGCATGGATCACGTTTGCAACCCGAGCATCTACTGTATTTGCCAGACAGTTACAGAAAGAGTGTGTAGAAGGTACAGTCTGTAGAAAGTACAGTCGTACCTTGGATCTCGAATACCTTGGCTCCCGAACAAATCGTCTCCCAAATGATCAAAACCCGGAAGCGGTTCGAATCCCCGTGATGGGGTGAACTCCCGTTACTCGGTCCCTGCTCCTGCCAACCTAGCAATTCAAAAGCACCTCAAAGTGCAAGTAGATAAATAGGTACCACTCTGGCGGGAAGGTAAACGGCGTTTCCGTGTGCTGCTCTGGTTCGCCAGAAGCGGCTTAGTCATGCTGGCCACATGACCTGGAAGCTGTACGCCGGCTCCCTCGGCCAATAAAGCAAGATGAGCGCCGCAACCCCAGAGTCGGTCACTACTGGACCTGATGGTCAGGGGTCGAAAAATACGGTACATTACTCTACATTATATCTACCTATACTATACATACCAACCCCTTTCCAACTCTTCAAGTCTATGAATCAATAGGTCTATTTCCTACCATTTGCTCCCCGATCTTTTTAAGTGGGGATGCCAGAAATCGAACCCTCTGTGTGTGTGCGCAGAGCTCTCCATTTGGCTGGGAGCAGGGGTGAAAACTTGGTTGCATGGTTGCCGCCTGGGAACGTGCCCTAAGACAACATCCCAGAGTCCTGTGCAAAAAGGAGCTCTTGAGCAGATATTGGGGGGGGGGGGGCAATTGGCTGATCGAGCAAAGGGAACAGAGTTCCCGGAGGAGAAAGAATTGGCAAACTGCTGATTCATAATCTGTCAGATCTGCACAACCTTCCCTGCTCTGAAATGCATAATGCATGCTGTTTCTGTTGGAGTCTTGATTTATTTAGAATTTTTTTTGGGGGTAGGACTACCGTTATTCCTAGGGTTTCCGCATTTGGGGCAGGGAAGGGACCGGGGGGGGGGGAAGGATAAGGAAGCCCCAGAAATATTCTGTATGAAACAGCCAAATCTGGGGCTATTGAAGGCTACTAGTCACAGTTGGAGGCAGCAGCACTTCTGAGTATCAGTTGCTGGAAACCGCAGAGTCGTTCTTGTGTTTGGGTCCTGCTTGCGGGTTTCCCATAATGGGCATCTGGTTGGCCACTGTGAGGACAAAATGCTGGACCAAATGGGCTATTGGCCTGATCCAGAAGCCTCTTCTGATGTTCTTATGCCAAGTAGGTAAGAATCTTTTTACCTAACCCCTGTATGCAAGCTCTCCTTCTCCCCTGCCCTTTGCAAGCGCAGTAAGGTAAAGGGTAAAAGGACCCCTGACCATTAGGTCCAGTTGTGGCCGACTCTGGGGTTGCGGCGCTCATCTCGCTTTACTGGCCGAGGGAGCCGGTGTACAGCTTCCGGGTCATGTGGCCAGCAGGACTAAGCCACTTCTGATGAACCAGAGCAGCACACGGAGACACCGTTTACCTTCCCGCTGGAACGGTACCTATTTATCTACTTGCACTTGGACGTGCTTTTGTTGTAAATAAAAATATGCCCTTTTCCCTTATGGGGTATCCAAGAGCCCATCTAGAGTCCTTACATTGGCTCCCTATTGGTAGGAGAAAATAACAGAGGCCAACCAGAGAATATTGAGAAGCAAAGCAGCTAGTAAGCTTGATCTTTATTAATCTGTTGCAACAGGGTGCTCCCCTCACACGCAGGAGAGGAAGAGGACCCACAAAAATGCTGTGCAAGGGCTTATAAAGACTTTTGAAATTCCCATCCTCTAGATCAAGACCACCCCCAGAAACATTATGCATACATCACAGAAATTTAAATGTTTTTCTCCTGTTGTTGTTTATCTCCTGTCTAGCAGGTTACTTGATTGGATTTCCTGGGGAGCCTGGCCATTCTTTTGTAGTGGTAAAATACTTATTTCCTGGGCCAGGTCACAGGCTCACAACTTATTCAAACAGACATATCCTTGAGACAGGATTTGTGAGGAAAGCAACAATGGGGAGGCTTTTCCAGTTTAACCTTGCAGAGAAAGGATTTGGCCAGTTTAGGAATCAAAATGGTTCCAGGTTGGTCTTCCTGTGTTGATCTATGTATGTGCATTACCATATCTCTAAGACCATAAAATTCCTATCACACTTTCGAACTGCTAGGTTGGCAGGAGCAGGGACCGAGCAACGGGAGCTCACCCCGTCGTGGGGATTTGAACTGCTGGCCTTATGATCGGCAAGTCCTAGGCTCTGTGGTTTAACCCACAGCGCCACCCGTGTCCCACAAGCGCAGTATGAGTTGCATAAAACTTCTACCTGGAGGCAGGATTCAGCCTCTTGGCCTCTGTGTGGACAGCGCTGGCGCTGGCCAGAACACGGGGGCCACCACTGACCAGTCAGCCTTTCCTGTCGCTGTTTGGCAGTGGCATCTCAGCTCAGCCCCTCTTTGGGAGGAGGAGTTCCCGGGAGGTGGCCGGCTGCAGCCTTGCCTCTTGGCCAGCCGCGCCTGGGATAGCTCAGTCGGTAGAGCATGAGATACCCTGAGGTTGTGAGTTCGAGTCCCACGTTGAGCGGAAGATTCCTGAATTGCAGGGGTTGGACGAGATGGCCGTCGTGGTCCCAATTCGACAATGACAGCGGCTCTCAAGGTGACCTCGCCCCGTGCCCACAGGTGCCCTGGAAGAACATGCAGGCATCGCCTTCAGCGGAGATGACAATCCTTTTTCTTTTCTCCGTGCAAGCCCATGCAGGAGGAGAGGAAAAATGCAAAACCCTTTTGTACAGGGAACATAAGAAACTGTGTTATACTGAGTCAGAGCATTGGCCCCTGTGGCTCAGTATTGCCTGCACAGGCTGGCAGCACCTCTTCTGGGTTTCAGACGGGGCACATTTCAGACCTTACTTGGCAATGGAAACTGAGACCTTCTGCATGCAGCATGTTCTCTGTCCCTGAGTGTTGGCCGGCTCTGGGCGGAAAGTCACTTTTGGCCTGGCCCTGTATCTCTTCCGAGCCAGTTCTGTTCCGCCTTGTGCCAACTGCTTTGCCACTTCCTGTCTCTTCCTTCCCGTCTCCCTCCATGCCGCCAGCAGCATTGGAAGTCCACAAGGGCAAGCTCTGAGAAACTGCCTGCTGGAGACCCCCAGATTGGTCCGCACTTTACGGCACAGATTTTCAGACGAAACTGTTGTTGTTTAGTTGTGCCCAACTCTTCGTGACCCCCTGGACCAGAGCACTCCAGGCACTCCTGTCTTCCACTGCCTCCCGCAGTTTGGTCAAACTCATGGTGGTAGCTTCGAGAACACTGTCCCACCATCTCGTCCTCTGTCATCCCCTTCTCCTTGTGCTCTCCATCTTTCCCAACACTAGGGTCTTTTCCAGGGAGTCTTCTCTTCTCGTGAGGTGGCCAAAGTCTTGGAGCCTCAGCTTCAGGATCTGTCCTTCCAGTGAGCACTCAGGGCTGATTTCCTTCAGAATGGATGGGTTTGATCTTCTTGCAGGCCATGGGACTTTCAAGAGTCTCCTCCAGCACCATAATTCCAGCACTTGACGGTGCCGCGCCTGACACAGGTTTTGAGACGAAACTAGGAAAGGACAAACACCCAGCCCTCGAGTAACTGGATTATTTCCTTCAAGGGAGCACAGGACCCAAAATATTGGCCTTGTCAGTCTGTGAGCATTCTGTTGTCAAATGCTTCCTTCTGGACTTTTAAAACAAGTGACTTAGGTGGCATATTTTCAATTTGCTGCCCCCCTCCCCTCCCCCACTTTTAATTGTATATTTGAGTTGGCAGTTAAGGCTGCAAACTTATTTAAAATGTTTTTGATTGATTTAATCACACGAGTCTTAAGTCTGTTTAATTGATCTTGCAATTGAATTTGCATATGAGTAAAAACAATATTTATGAAGCGGGAGTGCATTTTCTTACACGAGGCTTGCACGTTTTGTAGAAGCATCATCTCACAGGCATTGCCTCCCATATGCGAGAGGAGGGATAATGTACCTTTGGAGATGGTGTTTTATACCTGTTTTTGGGGCAAGAATATTGCTGCTCAGTTGAATCTGGGGCAACTTATTAGTTGATTAAGGTAAAGGTAAAGGTACCCCTGCCCGTACGGGCCAGTCTTGTCAGACTCTAGGGTTGTGCGCTCATTTCACTCTAGAGGCCGGGAGCCAGCGCTGTCTGCAGACACTTCCGGGTCACGTGGCCAGTGTGACATCGCTGCTCTGGCGAGCCTGCACCAGCGCAGCACACAGAACGCTGTTTACCTTCCCGCTATAAAGCGGTACCTATTTATCTACTTGCACTTTGATGTGCTTTCGAACTGCTAGGTGGGCAGGAGCTGGGACCGAATGGCGGGAGCTCACCCCGCCGCGGGGATTTGAACCGCCGACCATGCGATCGGCAAGTCCTAGGCACTGTGGTTTTACCCACAGCGTCACCCACGTCCTCCATTAGTTGATTAATGTGTTGAAAAAACAACAACTGATGCTGTAACCAATTTGAACATAACAGCTGCATTACTAAAGCGTAACACTTTGAGTATCGACGTGGTTTGGCAAGATTTCTGGATTGGTGATCCACGCTTTGGATCAGCCAGAGATCAGAAGATCTCATAAAGAAAGGACACATAAAGAAAGTACAGTCATATAGTGGTGCCCCGCAAGACGAATGCCTCGCAATACAAAAAACTCGCTAGACGAAAGTTTTTTCCGTTCGCGATTTGCCTCGCAAGACGAATTTCCCCTATGGGCTTGCTTCGCAAGACGAAAACATCTCGCGACTTTTTTTCTTTGACTAAAAACAAAGACATGTTTTGTTTATAAAGTTAATTTATTTTCCCTTAAATTTTTGAACTGCTCTTTACAGTATGTGTGACTTTAAAGAGCAGTTAATAAACTGTTGTTGTACCAAATTTGGCTTTGTT
Organism: Podarcis vaucheri; assembly: GCF_965113315.1. NCBI lineage: Eukaryota > Metazoa > Chordata > Lepidosauria > Squamata > Lacertidae > Podarcis > Podarcis vaucheri. The sequence goes on from NC_138761.1 coordinate 4,984,008, forward strand.
TGGACTTTTTTTGACCATAGGAACGCATTAATTGATTTTCAATGCATTCCTATGGGATTTCGTGCTTCGCAAGACGAAAAATTCGCTAGACGACAAAAATTGCGGAACGAATTAATTTCGTCTTGCGGGGCACCACTGTACTTCTTGTTGCGTTTGCTTCAGGTTAAATCTTTTCAGGTTGCGTCCCGCGGTGACCCGGAAGTACCGGAAAGGGTTACTTCCGGGTTTCGTTGCTCATGCGTGCGCAGATGATGATGAAGAAGAAGAGTTTGGATTTGATATCCCGCCTTTCACTCCCCTTCAGGAGTCTCAAAGCGGCTAACAATCTCCTTTCCCTTCCTCCCCCACAACAAACACTCTGTGAGGTGAGTGGGGCTGAGAGACTTCAGAGAAGTGTGACTGGCCCAAGGTCACTCAGCAGCTGCATGTGGAGGAGCGGAAAAACGAACCCGGTTTCCCAGATTACGTGACTACCGCTCTTAACCACTACACCACACTGGCTCTCAATGATGCTCAAAATGATGTCACGCGCATGCGCAGAAGCGGCGAATCGTGACCTGCAGACTTGGGTAGCGTTCTGGTCATGTTGCGAACGGGGCTCTGGAACGGATCGCATTCGCAACCAGAGGTACCACTGTACTTCTTCAAGCAGCGCAAACTGGGGAACTCCCTGCTACAGGAAGAAGTGAGGGCCACCAACCTGGGTGGTTTTAAAAGAGGATGGGACAAATTCAAGGAGGGGAGAGGGCTCTTATGATTGGATCCTGTTTGCTGGTTTCACACACGCATTTGGTTGGCCACTGTGAGAACAGGATGCTGGACTATATGGTCCACGGGTCTGATCCAGTCTCTTCTTTTGCCCTTACCCGAGTCTGGTGGAAAACCAGAGCAATTCTACACTAGCCTTCTCCAACCCAGCACCCTCTAGATCAGGGCTCAGCAAACCTTTTCTTTTATATATATATATAATATTTTATTAGGTTTTAACAATAGAAAAGTTTAGAAAAATACAAAAAACAAAGAAAATGCAGAATTATAAAATACAAAAATACAGACATTAAGCACAAAAAAGAGAAAAAAACCAAAGTTATAAAATACAAAGATAGACATTTAAAACAAAATAGAAAAAGAAAAAAGCACATATAAAAAAAACTAAAATTCCCTCTTTCTTAATTTCTCCTCTTTGATTAACTTATTTTCCTGACTTCCTCACGTCTCCCATTTTTGTATCCCTCTTAAAAATTGGTTCAGCAAATTCATGTCCTGTTAGTCTATCTGTTATTGATCCAATCTTACATTTTACCTTGTTGCTAAAACCCCTGCAATTCATTTCAATGTCCTCAGCATTCAGAAATTTTTCAATATTTCTGCAAATAAGTTTTAAATTTCCTCCAATCTTCTTCCACCGACTCTTCTCCCTGGTCTCGGATTCTGCCAGTCATTTCCGCCATCTCCATATAGTCTATTAGTTGTATCTGCCATTCTTCCAAGATGGGTAGATCTTGTGTCTTCCAATGCTGAAAGTTTGCAGGGGTCAGCAAACTTTTTCATCAGGGAGCCGGTCCACTGTCCCTCAGACCTTGAGGGGAGCTGGACTATATTTTTTTGGAGGGGGAATGAATGGATTCCTATGCTCCACAAATACAGTGGTACCTCTGGTTGCGAACGGGATCCATTCCGGAGGCCCATTCACAACATGAATAGAACGCAACCCGCAGTGGCGCATCTGCGCATGTGCGGGTTGCGATTCGCCGCCTCTGCGCATGCCCGTGATGTCATTTTGTGCGTCTGCGCATGCGTGAGCGGCGAAACCCGGAAGTAAACCTTTCCAGTACTTCCAGGTCGCCGCGGGACGCAACCTGAAAAAACGTATCATGAAGCAAACGTAACATGAGGTATGACTGTAACCCAGGGGTGCATTTTAAATAAAAGCACACATTCTACTCATGTAAAAACACGTTGATTCCCGGACCATCCACGGGCCGGATTTAGAAGGTGATTGGGCCCGGCCTTAGTTTGCCTACCCATGCTCTAGATATTTGGGCTGCAATTCCCAACAGCTTCATTCAGTGCTAACCACGTTGCGAAAGGCTGTTTTATATTGTGATTCATTGCACACGCAGAAAGCCAGAGCAGGCATCTTTGAACCACAGTTTCTCTGTTGTAGATCTTGGAACCTCCATTGTGTAGGTTCCAGGCTATGTATGGTTTGCGCAAGCCGCAGTTTGCTGTGACGCCCAGGTTCAGTCTCCGTCCGGAATAATAGCTTTGCTCAAAGCCTCTGCTTGAATGAGGTAGCTTTGAAGGACTTGAGGACACTCGGAAGAACGATGTGTTGCTATTCCATTCTTGGCCTGAGTTGTATAAGTCGTGCGGCGTCGAGCATTTGATTATGCTGGATTTATTTTCAGACGTCTGGGGCTGTTCTTATTAACTGTCATCGCTTTGATCGAAAGCGTGTGGCGGATTTCTGCATCTGTAGCGCCTGGCTTGCATGCCTAAACAGAAGCCCTGGGTTTGCAGGTTGTGGCAAGGTGCAAAGAGGACCTTTGTGCTGCCTGCTTTTTACAATTTTAACTTGCATTTCACTGGGACAGAGTCGGTTTTCAAGATCGGTTTGGAAAGATGCTAAAGTGAGATTTTATTTATTCGTTTTATTCAGCTAAATTTATATCCCACTTGATTTCAAGAATACAGTGGTACCTCAGGTTACATATGCTTCAGGTTACAGACTCCGCTAACCCAGAAATATTACCTCGGGTTAAGAACTTTGCTTCAGGATGAGAACATAAATTGTGCTTCGGCAGCGCGGCAGCGACAGGAGGCCCCATTAGCTAAAGTGGTGCTTCAGGTTAAGAACAGTTTCAGGTTAAGAACGGACCTCCGGAACAAATTAAGTTCTTAATCCGAGGTACCACTATACCTTTAAGCTACTGGTACCCAAACTTTCTCAGGCTATTACTCATTCTCAGTGCCCCCTACCCTGTAAAAGGCATCATTCAGAATAGCGGTTTGCATGACTCACTAAAGAAGATAACAGCAATTCAAAACAGCAACGATGAATTGCACATTTATTCACAATCCAATTAAAAGTGTTTAATTCAATTAATTCAACAAAATTGATGAACTTGATCCAGTGATACCAGCTTTTCAAAGTCCGCTAGTCATTTACATATCCGGCACTCCCACTTCCACTGCCTCCCCCCTCGCCTCTTTGTGCCCCCCTGGGTAATCCCACTGCCCCATAGGAGGCAGTGCCCCCCAACGTGGGGCACCATTGCTCTCTAAGCAGTTTACAAAAATGTAAAAGAAAACATTAACATTCTCATTGATATATATATATATATGTATAAAAACCCCACACAGATAAAAACAGGCGTCTAAAAACATTCAAAAGAGGTTTAGAACCAGAAGTAAAGGTAAAGGGACCCCTGACCACTAGGTCCAGTCGTGGCCGACTCTGGGGTTGCGGCGCTCATCTCACTTTACTGGCCGAGGGAGCCGGCGTACAGCTTCCGGGTCATGTGGCCAGCATGACTAAGCGGCTTCTGGCAAACCAGAGCAGCGCACGGAAACGCCCTTTACCTTCTATTTATCTACTTGCACTTTGACGTGCTTTTGAACTGCTAGGTGGGCAGGAGCAGGGACCGAGCAACGGGAGCTCACCCCGTCCTTGTACCAAGATGATGGAGATGTCAAGTGCCAATCCTGGCTCTCGGGCATCTTCACTTGGTCACAAGTGGTTGGAAGCCAGGTGCAAAATGTGCCTGGCACCTGGCTAATTTCAAACGCTGCTGCTTGCCTTCCCCAGTATCCTACCTCCCACGGGGAGCAGCCCAGTGCTTCTGGAAAGGCAGCAAGCAGGATACGAAAGCAAGGACTTTCTTGCACCTATGCTGCCCAACACCTGGTATTCAGCAGCAAACTTCCTCTGGACCTGGGGGCTCCACATTTGGGGCAAGGAAAAAGAGAAAGCATTAATTCGTTCTGGAAGTCAATTCCAAAACCAAAGCGTTCCAAAACCAAGGCATGCTTTCCCATAGAAAGTAATGCAAAATGGATTAATCCGTTCCAGACTTTTAAAAGCAACCCCTAAAAAGGCAATTTAACATGAATTTTACCATCTGACGAGACCATTGAACCATAAAATGAAAGCAGCAAATAATGTACTGTAGTCACACACACAATCAATCAATCAATCAATCAATCAGTAGCTGAACTGGGTTCCACACAGTCGCAAAAACAAAAAAGAGCTGCCAAAACAAAAATGCAAAATAAATAGCAAAAACAGACAGATCTCAGTGCAACACTCAAAATGGAAGTGTGGCACTCAAATCGGAAGCATAACACTCAAAAAAGAGCATGCTAGGCTTCCGAAAAGAGTTTGCAATCTGGAACACTTACTTCTGGGTTTGCAGTGTTTGGGTTCCATGTTGTTTGAGTACCAAGGCGTTTGAGAACCAAGGTACCACTCTGTTTGTTTCACAACATTTATATACCACTTGGTCGCAGGAGACCTCAAAGTGGTTTACAAAACAATTTTTTTGCTTGAGAACCTATTGAGCGCATTGAATCCAGACCATCCCTTAGAGACAGTTAAAGGGGGTTATATATTGGCCTGCCATGTGGAGCTGTGAGCCGACGCATCGTGTCTTTAAATGCTCCGTATCTTCATTCATTAAGTAATTAAAAAATTATTTAAAATGCATTGCATCATTAACTATTATTATTAAAGTAAAATGCTTTTGATTTTTATTACCGTTAAAACTGGCTTACAGTAACAATAATAACATTTCATGACATTATTATTTATTAAAGTCCTATGTTATTTATTAAATTTCCATATTGTTAGCAATTTAACGCAGCCCGTCGGGTCCAAAGATTCCCAGAGCTGCATACGTAGGAGTAATAAAAACAAGGCAGCAGAGGGCAAAAGACATGGCACGAAAGGAAAAAAGGTGAGGAGGGAAGAGGAAAACAAGCAGAAACAGTTAAAAGTCCTTATAATGGCCAGCTTGAATGGGATTGGTTTGGGGATAGGAGGTATCTTAGTACAACTGCTGCTAAATGACCTTTTAAGGGATGGGAGGATTCAGATGGCCATTGATCTCACAGGTAAGCCTAATAATAATAATAATAATAATAATAATAATAATAGAGTCGGCCTGGTTTTCCATCTCTTTCTCTCTCTCTCCCCTGCAGTCTGATGAAATGGAAATATAATATAAAATAATTCCAGAAAGTCACCCTGTCCCTGGGTTTTTGCAAGCCTTCTCCCTCCCCCTCAGCCAGTCTGTACCTTCTTATAATACCATTTCAGTGTGATTTTTTTTTAAGCACGAGGTTGATGAATGATGCCCGTTTCTGTTGCAAATATTTCTGCTTCCAGAGGCAGCCTCATTTGACAATCTCCTGCTCTCTGAAAGAGAGATGACTCTTTGCAGAGCGCAAACGCCCTTCCTTTATTTATCCGCTCTTATTTTATTTTTATTTTTTTAGTTTGAAAAGAAAGTCTTGCTCTTTCCTCTCCCGCTTTCCCCCAACAGTTGGTCAAGTCCAGGGAAGGAAAATAATTTTTTTTTAAAAGTGGTCAGCACTGGCCCCCTTCAAAAGAAACAAATTGAAAGCAATGCAATTAAAGGTGTTGCGGGGAATTATAAGGTCTTGCAAACATTATGTAGCGATAAACCGCTAATGGGAAAGTGTGTCCCTTAATTAACAAGGAACATCACATTATTCTTAAATGTCTGGCTGCGGAGCTACTTAGTAAATTGGCCGGCTGGAGCTCGAGGGCACGTTTACACGAGGGATTTACACCAGGGTCTTGCAGCCTCTTTTGCAACTGGGGCCTGCCCCTTTTGGGCTATGTTGTTGTTATTGCTTAGTCGTTTAGTGGTGTCCACCTCTTCGTGACCCCCTGGACCAGAGCACGCCAGGCACTCCTGTCTTCCACTGCCTCCCGCAGTTTGGTCAAACTCATGCGGTAGCTTTGAGAACACTGTCCCACCATTTCGTCCTCCTGCAATCCATGGGACTCTCAAGAGTCTCCTCCAGCACCAGAATTCAAAAGCATCCATTCTTCGGCAATCAGTCTTCTTTATGGTCCAGCTCTCACTTCCATACATCACTACTGGGAAAACCATAGCTTTAACTATACGGACCTTTGTTGGCAAGGTGATGCCTCTAGTGTGCAATTACCCCAAGTTAATTCTACCTGTGCTTGATGAGTCTAGAAAGTGCATTTAGGATTCCAAGAGAATTAAGGATTCCAAGAGATTTTCGGGTTCCAACCAAAATGTGTTCAAGCATTATCTTCAGTTCTGTCGTTTGCTGATAGGTGTACATTTCCCATGCAAAAAGTCAGAAACAAATCTCTTGACCCAAGCATTTGTTATCCGGATGCGTACATACAATTTCTCCTGGAAAAGCAGTATATCGTTCCGCCGTTCATTCATTTAACTCGAGCCGTATCGGTCCAAGCGCCGTGCCCAGAATTCCTCTCATCTCTCAGAACTTATTTCAGTTTCCAGCTCCGTGTGACCACCAACTTTGTGCCGTCATCTTCACACCTTTTGTATCTTTAATCTTAACTTCGCTTTTCCAAAAATACCTCATAATGGTAATCATTGGTTCCGTAGTGAAGATTAAGCTTTAATTTCCTTGATAATTGCAAGCATCCATCTGTCTATCTATCGATCTATCTAATCATAGAATTGTAGAGTTGAAAGGGACCCATGAGGGTCATCTAGTCCAACCCCCTGCAGTGCCCAACGTTGGGATCAAACCCACGACCCTGAGATCAAGCGTCTCATGCTCCACCAACTGAGCCATCCCTGGTGCTCTATCTATCTTTATATCATCTCCAGGATTTATCTGAATATGTGACATGCCCCTTTTGCAATTACTGAACAGTTAAATAGCCCTGGGAGCAAGTCGCATTGTGCTCAGTAGAACTTCCCGCTCAGTAGACATGCCAAGGTTAGAAGCATAGCAAGCTGCCTTGTGTAGAGACAGTCCATTTATCTCAGTATTGTCTGCACTGACTGGCAGCAGCCAAGGTTTCAGGTCACCCTCACCTGGAAATGCCAGGGAATGAACCTGGGAATTTCTGCATTGAAGGCAGGTGCCCTATGACTGATCTAAGGGCCCTCCCCCAATTGGGGGTGGATTTAGGACTGGGACACGGGTGGCGCTGTGGGTTAAACCACAGAGCCTAGGGCTTGCCGATCATAAGGTCGGCGGTTCGAATCCCCATGACGGGGTGAGCTCCCGTTGCTCGGCCCCAGCTCCTGCCAACCTAGCAGTTCGAAAGCACATCAGTGCAAGTAGATAAATAGGTACCACTCTGGCGGGAAGGTAAATGGCGTTTCTGTGTGCTGCTCTGGTTCACCAGAAGCGGCTTAGTCCTGCTGGCCACATGACACGGAAGCTGTACGCCGGCTCCCTCGGCCAGTAAGGCGAGATGAGCGCCGCAACCCCAGAGTCAGCCACGACTGGACCTAACGGTCAGGGGTCCCTTTACCTTTACCTTTTAGGACTGGGTGAGCAGAGCACATGCTCTGGATTTGGAAAGGAGGTAGGAGGGCTCTAGGACCCTGCGAAAACTCTCACGCCTCCTTCCCAGGGCGCCATAGGGTCCCAGTCTGCCACTGCCCCAATGAGGCGGGAAGGAGAAGGATATATCAATGTATTTATTTTTTATATATTTCATCTAGAGTGGCTGGGAGCTGGGGGCACTGTTATACAGTGCTTTCGCTCCTTCCTCCTGGGCCATGTTCAGGAAGTGGTGGTGGGGGATGAGTGTTCAGACCCCTGGGCTCTCACTTGTGGGGTGCCTCAGGGTTCTGTCCTCTCCCCCATGCTTTTCAACATCTACATGCAGCCGCTGGGAGAGATCATCAGGGGGTTTGGGCTGGGTGTTCATCAGTATGCGGATGATACCCAGCTCTACCTCTCTTTCAAATTGGAACCAGTGAAGATCCTGTGTGAGTGTCTGGAGGAGGTTGGAGGATGGATAGCAGCTTGAGGTTGAATCCTGACAAGACAGAAGTACTGTTTTTGAGGGACGGGGACGGGCAGGTGTGGAGGACTCCCTGGTCCTGAATGGGGCAGCTGTGCCCCTGAAGGACTGGTGTGCAGCCTGGAAGTCATTCTGGACTCACAGCTGTCCATGGAGGCACAGTTTAATTCTGTGTCCAGGGTAGCTGTTTACCAGCTCCACCTGGTACGCAGGCTGAGATCCTACCTGCCCGCGGATTGTCTCGCCAGAGTAGTGCATCTTCTAGTTATCTCCCGCTTGGACTACTGCAATGCATTCGGGGATTCGAACCCTGGTCTCCCAGGTCCCAGTCCAGCACTCTTAACTATGCCAAGTAGAGATGGCTTGGGGAAGTGGATCTGCCTTAAAAGTTACTTTGGAAGAGTTGGGAGGGAAGGAATCGCGCCAGCATCAAGAGGCAGCGAGTTCCAAAGGTGCGTCACTGGCAACAGAGGTGGGCGGAAGTCCCTGGGCATGCCAGAAACAGCACTTTGGATCCCAGCCGTAATTCGGAGCTCTGATCAAAGAGCCTTCCTGGCAGCGTGGTCACTTTAATGAGGTCTCTGGCTGGTGATGGAAGCTGGACTTTTGCCACCAAGACAGCCCCCGTCCGGCCCACCAGATCATGCCAGCTTCCCTCCCGGTGTCCTTTAAAAGTGTAGGTTCAGTGATCTTGGCCGGAGTCCAGAGAGGAGTCTGCAAGCATGCCAGGACTTCTCAAGCCTCTTGTTTCTGAATGCTGGAAAACTTTCCAGAGTGGCACTGGACCATCGCAGTCTTTAATCAGGGTTCCTTGTGCATCGCAGTGGCCAGTGCGTTGGCAGAACGGCGGCTGTGCAAAGGTGGGGGATGAACAGCTGGTGCATGTGTACGTAAGACTCAAACTCTGGATGTCCAGCGGGCCTGAATGGTTAAATGGTTAAAGGAAGTCCTTTTTCATGCAACACATTTTTAAATAGTGGAAGTCTCTCCCACTGGAGACCTTGATGGGTGTCAGGGACTGGTTGGATGCAGAGTAAAGATGGGGAGGAACCAGCTGGGGAACCCTAAGGGATGAAGGCTCAGAGCCCAGGGATGGCAGGAGCTCGTCCTACACTCGAGTAGGACCCCGACAGAGACATATGCCTGACTGGCATGTTCTCTCCCTTCTGGTCGATCGTTCGGGAGCTTCAAAAGCTTTCTTCAGCCTGAACATCACAGCGACCGATGCCAACAGACATCGGCACACTTAGGGATCCGCAGAGTCTTCACAGCTTGCGCGACAGACCTCAGCAACTCAGCATTTTGGCTAATCTACTTTATATACATATAAACACACACGGAGCATTGTAACATGGCTCCCTCTCTCTCTAGCACCAGACAGCAAAGAGAAAGAACAAAAGACAATAGTCCACTTCACAGAACACAGTAACACAAACATCCTGTCTCCGTCACTTCCCACTCTATGGAGTCAAAACATACACCGTCATGTGAAACAATCCCATGACTGCAATCACGGAGCAGGAATTCTAACAAGGGAGTGGTGGTGGGATGATGGTGAGCGGTCCAAGGGAAAAAAGGGAGCAGGCTGAGAAGGGGTGTCAGAAGCTGGAGAGGTAACAGGCCTTAGGGAGGAGGGGGAGTCTGTGGCAGAGAGAAGCCTAGAATCGGAGGCAGAAACAAGGGAGGAGGGAGGCCGAGAGGCAGAGATGAGTCGGGCTGGTGAAGAGTCACGGGGTTCTGCCCCTCCTGCAGCGACAAGCTCCCCTCGCCACCTGGTCTCCCAGAACCAGAAGAGGCATGAAAAGGGTGGAGGAGAGGTTGGCCGCCTGCAGGAGCAGTCTCCGATTGCTTAGAGGGAACCCTAGAGTGGAGGAGATGTAGGTGACTGTGGAGAGGTGGGAATTTCCAAGCACAATTCAAAGTGTTGGTGCTGACCTTTAAAGCCCTAAATGGCCTTGGCCCAGTAGACCTGAAGGAGCATCTCCACCCCCATCGTTCAGCCTGGACACTGAGGTCCAGCTTTGATGGCCTTCTGGCAGTTCCCTCCCTGCGAGACAGGGAACCAGGCAGAGGGCCTTTTCGGTGGTGGCACCCACCCTGTGGAACATCCTCTCATCAGATATCAAGGAAATAAACAACTATCTGACTTTTAGAAGATACCTGAAGGGAAGTTTTATTCATAGCTGTCAACGTTTCCCTTTTTTTAAAGGGAAATTCCCTTATCCGAATAGGATTCCCCGCAAGAAAAGGGAAAAGTTGACATCTATGTTTTTATTATGTTTTTAATATTCTGTTGGGCGCCACCCAGAGTGGCCGGGGCATAAATATTAATTAATTAATTAATTAATGAAGAAGTGTTGGAATCTGGAAAGGAAACAGGGTTTAGTGAGCAGGGAGAATCTGTGGCAGAGAGAAGTCCAGAATCAGAGGCAGAAGATGAATCGGGAGGAGGGAGGCCGAGAGGCAGAGATGAGCCCAGACCCATTCCTGCGCGCATTAGGCCTTGCACTTCCCTTCAGACCCGTTTTTGCTAATAGCGAGCTAGCTCCAACTCCTTCAGTGTGATCTGCTGCTGACTCGCTCCTGCAAATGGGCCCCCTTTGGCCTGATCCTGGCCTCTTTCTCACGTCTCTGCGCCTTCTTCCCTCCTCACCTTCTTCCCCTGTGCTCCTGCAGCCTGCTGGAAACCATGTTTCACTACACCGACGAGCCCCGGTTCACCATAGAGCAGATCGACTTGCTTCAGCGCTTGCGGCGCACCGGGATGACACGTCACGAGATCCTTCATGCCCTGGAGACCTTCGACCGCCTCGACCAGGAGCACAGCGACAAGTTCGGCCGGCGGTCGGCCTACGGGGCCGGCGGCGGCTCCTGCAGCAACAGCACCAACAACGTGGCCGCCTCATCCTCCACCGCCACAGCCTCCACGCAGACGCACCACTCGGGGATGTCCCCTTCGCCCAGCAACAGCTACGACACCTCCCCGCAGCCCTGCACCACCAACCAGAACGGCCGGGAGAGCAGCGAGCGGCTCTCCGCCTTCAACGGGAAGATGTCGCCCACGCGGTACCCGCTGGCCAGCAGCATGGCGCAGAGGTCGTACAGCTTCGAGGCCTCCGAAGAAGACCTGGACGTGGACGACAAGGTGGAGGAGCTGATGAGGTGAGCTCTTGGGGCTCGGGGTGGGGCGCGCTCCTGTTGATGGGCTCGCCGTTAGCACCGCATCCCTTAATTCTGGCCTCCCTCTCCTCAACCGGGGCGCGCAAGGCGGTTTGACGAAAATCAGAGAAAGCGCAGAATTTCTCTGTGGTACCCCCAGATGCCATCTAGACCAACCCCCGCAATTCAGGGATCTCAAGTGTAGCATCCACGACGAGGGGGCATCCGACCTCTCCTTGAAAGCCTCCAAGGAAGGTCTACCGTCTCCCAAGGGAGCTCTTACCGACAAAAAGTTTTTCCTAACATATGTAGATTGGAAATCAGGGTACAATTAGAATAGAGGGGGATATCTCTCTGTGTGTGTTTTATTATTTATATTGTATTTTTCCTCTCTTTTCTTTCTTCCTTTGCCTTCCTCCCTTTCCTTTTGTTCTTTTTTTCTTTCTTTCTTTCATTTCATTTCATTTATTCTAGATAGAATTTTATTGTACAGTAGTATCTCGGGTTACAGACGCTTCAGGTTACATACGCTTCAGGTTACAGACTCCACTAACCCAGAAATAGTACCTCGGGTTAAGAACTTTGCTTCAGGATGAGAACAGAAATTGTGCTGCGGCAGCAGCAGGAGGCCTCATTAGCTAAAGTGGTGCTTCAGGTTAAGAACAGTCTCAGGTTAAGTATGGACCTCTGGGACGAATTAAGTACTTAACCTGAGGTACCACTGTATTGTGAAAACTTTAATGAAAATTTCCTGGAGAAAGTTCCTGCTACTGTTTAGCGGCTGCTCCCAGAGAGAGAGAGAGAGAGAGAGAGAGAGATGGATGGATAGATAGATAGATAGATAGATAGATAGATAGATAGATAGATGATAGATAGATGATAGATAGATAGATAGATAGATGATAGATAGATAGATAGATAGATAGATAGATAGATAGATAGATAGATAGATATGTTGCGGATGCTTTAGTCGAGATCCCTCATTGCATGGGGTTGGACTAGATGACCCTCAGTGTCCCCTCCAGCCCTGCAATCCTATGAATCAGTGTTTTAATTCTGTTAGTGTTTGTTTCTGTTTGTTTTTTTCAAATTATCGTCATCATCCCCTGACCCTAAGTTTCCAGATGTTCTTATTTTACCTTCAAACTGCCTTGAATCACCGTCAGGGAGAAAGGTGGTTATGAATTATAATTATAATAATAGCCAGAATTTCATGCGGCCCAAGCAGGCCTTAGATCGAGGTGGGGCACCTAAGGGCCATTTCCCCATCTGGCCCGTCTTCTGAGGGCCAGAAGACAGTGGTGGACAGGGCCAGAGGGGAAAGTGGACGGAGCAAGGAGCATAAATTCGTCATGAAGACATGTTCCTGCCGGGCAAAAGCATTTGGGGTGGGGTGGGGGGTCGTGGGCAGAGCCCTGAGGCCAGACGGTGAGGCCTGGAGGGGCCTAATTTGTCTACACAGGCTGGCAGCAGCTCTCTCGGGATTTCAGACTGGCCTCTTTGCCAACCCACCCCGAAGATGCATTTGAACCCGCGGCCTTTGATTCGCAGAACATGTTCTCTGTCCCCGAGTAACGGCTAAGTAATGCGCTAAGCTACACCCCCATGTGCAACACCCTAGTTTGATGCCAGCGCCGTCACCGGTGGGAGAGATTTATTCATCCCTCCGTAATGAAACTTTGTGCATCCCATATGGCCTGCATGAATTTACACGGACCGCGAGTCATCCGTTCTCCTCCTCGTGCGCTTTGATCAGCCAGCGACACGGATTAAAAGCAACGTCCGACGGCGAGGGCCACCCGTCAGGCCCTTCGCTCCCTCTCCCCCCCCCGCCCCCAATTAAACGCGTCTTCAACTCTGGCCCTCTTTCTTGCCCCCCCTCTTTTTAACCTTCTTCTTCTTCTTCGTCTCCCCTCCCCTCCCATCCACCCTCCAACCCCCCACAAAAAACTCCCCCTGTTTTGTTAGGAGGGACAGCAGCGTGATAAAAGAGGAAATCAAAGCCTTCCTGGCCAACCGGAGGATTTCGCAAGCCGTCGTAGCGCAGGTAACAGGTAAGAGCTTGGAAACGCCTCGCCTGGACCCCCTCTCCGTAGCTCAGCACCACCGTCTCGCCGCGCCTTCTCCTGCCGGCGCAGATGTTGGGATATCGCTTGGCTTTCTGCATTGCGGTGCAAATCTGTCAGCTTAGTCATGATAATGTATGCCTTTGATTTAAGACCCATTGTGGAACTTCCCTGGTGAATCAGTCTCTCTCTCTTTCTCTGCACCTCCCTTGCCCTGCCTGATCTTCTCTCCCCCTGTTCCTTACGCGGCTTACGTCAGCAGGATATCTCCCTGCTTTTCTTAGGAATGCTGTAACGAGCGTCAAGCGCTTAGCACCGAAATGGCTTTGTTTTTAAATTGTGAACATCATCCGCAGCCCTTCCGTTGAGAATGGGAAGGTGAGGTTCTGGCCCTTTTAGGATTCTGAATAGGCCATCCAGGACGTGGGTGGTGCTGTGGGTTAAACCACAGAGCCTAGGACTTGCCGATCAGAAGGTCGGCGGTTCGAATCCCCGTGATGGGGTGAGCTTCCGTTGCTCGGTCCCAGCTGCTGCCATCCTAGCAGTTCGAAAGCACGTCAAAGTGCGAGTAGATAAATAGGTACTGCTCTGGTGGGAATGTAAACAGCATTTCCATGCGCTGCTCTGGTTCGCCAGAAGCGGCTTAGTCCTGCTGCCCACATGACCTGGAAGCTGTATGCCGGCTCCCTCGGCCAATAAAGCGAGATGAGCGCCGCAACCCCAGAGCCGGTCACGACTGGACCTAATGGTCAGGGGTCCCTTTACCTTTACCTAATAGGCCATCCAGGCCTTGTGGGGTGCTTGGCTGGAAAAGCTTTTGTTTAATTGCACCCACGTTGTTTCATTAGCCCAATAACCCAACCTGCCTACTTAAACCAAGCGAGGGGTAAACACTTAAGGCTGTCTCCTCCCAACCCTTTGTCCTGCTTTCAGCGGTTCTCAACCGGCGGGTCCCCAGATGTTGTTGGACTACAACTCCCATCACCTCTAGCTAGCAAGGCCAAAGCTCAGGAGTGATGGGAGTTGTAGTCCAACAACATCTGGGGACCCCCAGGTTGAGAACCGCTGTGCTAGATGCTAAAGAGAGTGAATGGCTCAGTCAGGAGAGCATAAGGCTCTTAGAATTGTAGAGTCGGAAGGGACCTCCAGGGGTCATCTAGTCCAACCCCTTTAAAATACAGGAATCTCAGCTAAAGCATCCGTGACAGATGGTCATCCAGCCTCTGCTTAAGAACCTCCGAGGAAGGAGAGCCCACTTTCTCCCAAGTGAGACCGTTCCCTGTCAAACAGCTCTTACTGCCAGAAAGTTTTTCCAGGTATTGAGTCGCAATCCCCTTTCTCGTAACTTGAAGCCATGGGTTCGAGTTCTGTCTTCTGCAGCGGGGGGGGGGGGAACAACCTTGCTCCATCTTTCATGTGACAGCCCTTGAGATACTTGAAGATGGTTATCACATCTCTTCTCAGTCCCCTCTTTTGCAGGCTCAACGTACCCAGCTCCTTCAACCGTTCCTCATAAGGCTTGGTTTCCAGACCCCTTGATCATCTTCGTCTCCCTCCTCTGCCCACCTTCCAGCTTGTCAACATCCTTCTTAAACGGTGGCACCCAGAACGGGACACCATATTCCAGGTGTGGTCTGACCAGCGCAGAATAGTGGTGCACTGGTACCTCGGGTTACAGGCGCTTCAGGTTACAGACTCCGCTAACCCAGAAATAGTACCTCGGGTTAAGAACTTTGCTTCAGGATGAGAACAGAAATCGTGCTCCGGCAGTGTGGTGGCAGCAGGAAGCCCCGTTAGCTAAAGTGGTTCTTCAGGTTAAGAACAGATTCAGGTTAAGAACGGACCTCCGGAACCAATTAAGTACCGTATTTTTCGCTCTATAAGACGCACCAGACCACAAGACGCACCTAGTTTTTGGAAGAGGAAAACAAGAAAAACAAGAAAAACAAGAAAAAAAATATTCTGAATCTCAGAAGCCAGATCAGCAAGAGGGATCGCTGCGCAGTGAAAGCAGCAATCCCTCTTGCTGTTCTGGCTTCTGGGATAGCTGCGCAGCCTGCATTCGCTCCGTAAGACGCACACACATTTCCCCTTACTTTTTAGGAGGGAAAAAGTGAGTCTTATAGAGCAAAAAATACGGTACTTAACCCGAGGTACCACTGTACTATGACTTCCCTTGATCTGAACACTCAACTTCTGCTGATGCAGCTGGGAATAGATTCTTTGGTTTCTTCAGCATCCTCTGTCTTCCGGCCTCCCTCCTGCATCTGATTCAGGACTGCTCACTAAACCCTGTTGCCCCTTCGGCTCCCGACACCTCCCAGTCTTCTCCCTCTTCTTCCCTCTGCCCAGCCATCATCACCCCCTGTCTCTGAGCCGCCTTCTCCTGGGGATTCCCTTGGCGGTTCCCCAGCTGGAGCCTCTCACTGCTTCTCAGCATCTATCCAGCCCATGACATTCTACATGTTTACTCTTGAGCTTAAGGACCGCTGAGTACAGCAGGGCTTGCTCTCAGTTAACTGGGAGCATAAGCCGCATAGAATTTCCCCCCGCTGGCCTTGGCTTTAAGGGGGGAATTTGTTTAGGCCTTGTTTAAAGGTAAAGGGACCCCTGACCATTAGGTCCAGTCGTGGCCAACTCTGGGGTTGCGGCGCTCATCTCGCTTTACTGGCCGAGGGAGCTGGCGTACAGCTTCCGGGTCATGTGGCCAGAATGACTAAGCCGCTTCTGGCGAACCAGAGCAGTGCACGGAATCGCCATTTACCTTCCCGCCGGAGCGGTACCTATTTATCTACTTGCACTTTGATGTACTTTTGAACTGCTAGGTTGGCAGGAGCAGGGACCGAGCAACGGGAGCTCACCGAACCGGTGACCTTCTGATCGGCAAGTCCTAGGCTCTGTGGTTTAACCCACATCACCACCCGCGTCCCTTAGGCCTTGTTTAGGGAAGTTTTTAATGTTTAATGCTGTACAGTGGTACTTCGGGTTAAGAACTTAATTTGTTCCGGAGGTCCGTTCTTAACCTGAAGCACCACTTTAGCTAATGCGGCCTCCTTCTGCTGCTGTACTGCCAGAGCACGATTTCTGTTCTCATCCTGAAGCAAAGTTCTTAACCTGAGGTATTATTTCTGGGTTAGCGGAGTCTGTAACCTGTAGCGTACGTAACCCGAGGTACCACTGTATTGTGTTTTTAATATTTGATTGGGAGCCGCCCAGAGTGGCTGGGGAAACCCAGCCAGATGAGCGGGGTATAAATAATAAATTGTTGCTGTTGTTGTTATTATGATTATTGGCTAATACGGGAGGCCTGTTGCACCTGGGAGCCGACTGCAATGACGACAGCGTAGAAGGGCAAGTTATAAATCTAAATAACAAATAGATGCAAAGACTAAATTAAATAGATGGATCATATCTCTTGCATCGTGTGGTGGCAGACCCCGGAGTGCTCACTGCAGAAGTGTGTTGCGTGCCTGCGTAAGGACAATAGCTTTGCTTCGAATCTTGACAGCCGGGCCTTTCCGGCTTAAGCGAAGGGCTTTGTGAGCCCCCTCCCCTTAATTTGTCATTTCAGCGCAGGCTGTTTCCGAGCATAATTCCCCTCTCTTCTTCTTCTGAATAAGCAGCAGTGAGCTTCTGGTTTATTGTTGTTAACTCCTCTGACCCAGGCAGGCATTTGACAAAGCAGCAGGCAGCGTTCTCTGGAAATGTGAGGCTTAAATCAGGGGCACAGAACCGTTATCGTACATTTGCTCATATGAAAGCTTCCAGGGCCCGTGTGCCAGAGGATGTGTGATCAGATGGGAAAAGGGGTGGAGTAACAGATGAAACTCTCTATTACAGTGGACGCTCGGATTGCGAACGTGATCTGTGCAGGATGCACGTTCGCAACCAGCGTCTGCACACATGCGGGTTGCGATTCGGTGCTTCTGCGCATGTGCAAAGCGCGATTTAGCGCTTCTGCGCATGCCCGACCACCAAAACCCAGAAGTAACCCGTTCTGATACTTCCAGGTTTCGGCGGTCTGTAACCCAAAAAAACTGCAATCTGAAGCGTCTGTAACCCGAGGTATGACTGTGTTAGTCATCATAGTAGTAGTAGTATCTGGCCCTGCATCTGTAGATCTTCGGGTGATTCGCAGCCTAAAAATACTAATACCGGTAGTAGAAATGATAAGAATAATATTTATACCCCGCCCATCTGGCTGAGTTGCCCCATCCACTCTGGGTGGCTTCCAACACACATAAAAACAAAATAAAACATCAAACATTAAAAACTTCCTGACACAGGGCTGCCTTCAGAGAACTTCTAAAGGTTGTGTATTCCTTCCCTCCTTGACATCTGATGGGAGGGAGTTGCACAAAAAACACACAGTCCACAATAAAAACAAGAACAGAAACAAACCAATATCCACTCCCCTCATCGCCTCCCACAACACATTTAAAAGGGTATCGGATGTAATCAGCCGAAGGCCTGGATTAAGAGGAATGTTTTTGCCTGTCGCCTAAAGGTGTAGGATGAAGGGGCCAGGCAGGCTTTCATGGGGAGAGCATCTCACAAATGGGAAAAGCCCCGTTCTCGTGTTGCCACTCTCATGAAGGATGCACATGAAGATATACTGTGTCCTGTTCTGGGCACCCCAATTTAAGAAGGATACTGACAAGCTAGAACATGTGCGTAGGAGGGCAACCAAAATGGTGGAGGGTCTGGAAACGAAGCCTTATGAGGAACGGTCGAAGAAGCTGGGTAGGTTTAGCCTAGAAAAGAGGAGACAGAGAGGAGATATGAGAGCCATCTTCAAGTATCTCATGGAAGAGGGAGCAAGCTTGTTTTCTCCTGCTCTGGAGGGCGGGATTCGAACCCATGGCTTCAAGTAACAAGAAGGGATATTCCGACTACACACCAGGAAGAACTTTCAGGCTGTAAGAGCTGTTTGAAAGTGGAACCGAGTTTCTCGGGAGGTTGTGGGCTCTTCTTCATCGGATGTTTTTAAGAAGAAATTGGATGGCCGTCTGCCATTAATGCTTTAGTTGATATTCCTGCCTTGCAGGGGGTTGGACCAGATGACCGCTGGTGTCCCTTCAATCTACAATTCTATGATTCTTTGCACAGCAGGCTATCTTGCAGTCACGCTAAAGTCACCCACCCCACCCTCTTCCCCCCCCTTCCTCCGAGCAAGAAGTATTTCTGTATTTCAGGGGCACATTCTAGCTAAGCAGGGCCCGTAAGACAGAGTTGTTCCGCCTGGCTTTTGGCTTGGAATCAACTTGATCCCCTTCCTCCTCTTTCCTTTTCCTTCTGTGATGGAACTCCTACTTGGGGACTTCCCTGGCTTTTTTCTGGCCCACGTAGGACCAGTCTGGGTAGTTGGCCTTGGTGAAGATTTGACGTTTTCATCCCCGAAAAGGTGTCTTGAGTTTCTGCTGAAATGAGGCTGCATTTTAATGTTGTATTTTAATCTCGTTTTTTTAAGTTGTATTTCAATCAATTGTTTTATATCTGGTGTTAGCTGCCCTGAGCCCAGTCTTGGCTGGGGAGGGCGGGGTATAAATAAAATTAATAATAATAATAATAATAATAATAATAATAATAATAATAATAATAATAATAATTTATACCCCGCCCATCTGGCTGGGCTTCCCCAGCCACTCTGGGCGGCTTCCAAAAGAATATTAAAATACTATAATACATCAAACATTAAAAGCTTCCCGAAACAGGGCTGCCTTCAGATGTCTTCTAAAAGCCTGGTAGTTGTTGTTCTCTTTGACACCTGGTGGGAGGGCGTTCCACAGGGCGGGTGCCACTACCGAGAAGGCCCTCTGCCTGGTTCCCTGTAACTTGGCTTCTCGCAGTGAGGGAACCGCCAGAAGGCCCTCGGTGCTGGACCTCAGTGTCCGGGTAGAACGATGGGGGTGGAGACGCTCCTTCCTTATTATTATTATTAGTCACAGGACTTGGGAAGTGGTCGTGGTGGGGATACACAGAGCAGGGCTGGTGAGAAGGAATCTGGTCTGAGTAGAGGGCTGGAGAAAAAAGCCTGGGAGGCTGGTTGAAATTTTGTGTTTGGCTTTCTCAGGCGTGCCAGCTTGAGGTCCTTAGAGAAAAAGGGCAAGCTATAAATGCAGTGAAACAATAATAAAGTAATGCCATGCAGCAAAATAGAGCAGAAAAGCTGAAAAAAAGGGAAAAACCCAAAAGCATGCTGCTGCAGTTAGTTGTTGTTGTTGTTTGTTATTATTATTATTATTATTATTATGGGAAGCCCTACACAAAGCAGCAACTGATAAGCACTAGCCCAGAATAACAACAACAACAACAACAATAATAATTTTTTATTTATACCCTGCCCTTCCTGGTTCAAAAACCGGGCTCAGTGTGGCTAACAACAAATTTAAAACACTTCATTATAAAAGCAGCATAAAATACAGTATAAAAACATGAATAACAATAAAATTCAAAAATCAATTACCGTATTTTTTGCTCTATAAGACTCCCTTTTCCCCTCCTAAAAAGTAAGGGGAAGTGTGTGTGCGTCTTACGGAGCGAATGCAGGCTGTGCAGCGATCCCAAAAGCTGGAACAGCAAGAGGGATTGTTGCTTTCACTGCGCAGCGATCCCTCTTTCTGTTCTGGCTTCTGAGATTCAGAATATTTTTTTTCTTGTTTTCCTCCTCCAAAAACTAGGTGCGTCTGGTGCGTCTTAGAGAGCGAAAAATACAGTAAATAATCCCCAGGGCTAGCTGGCTGAATTGGTCCTACTTGGGCCAGCGAGGAGGCCAGGGGAGAATTCGCTGTGGGGTCTCGGAGCGGGTGATCTCAGAGAGGAATGCGGAAGTCTTTTATTTATAGAAGCTGCCTTTCAAGGGTTGTGTAGTAAGACAAACAAGACGCTGATGGGCAGGGCAGCTTATTAATAATACGCAGATAAGGCGAATGACAGGGTGAACCGGAGCTAATAATAGCCTGTGCAGGAAGACCCAGTGGAAAGGGGCTCATGCTTTCATGCTTGCGCCCTCTAGAGATGAGATTGGGGAAAAGCACGCAGTGGAACTAATTTGGGATGCGGGGGAACTGTGATGGGGGAAGGGGGTCTCCCAGGGTCATCAGCCCCGGTCGTGTTCCCCGGGCAAAAAGGGTGTTTCAGTGGAAACCAGTCTGCTGGCAACCAAATAAAAATGCGAAAAGAATACGTTTCAAATGTCGTGTTTAAAACACACTGTAAAAATAAAGCTCTGCCTCAAAGCTGTGAATTATGAAGTAGATACAGAGTGCTTTAATGTGTCCAAAGCCCTTCCCTTGATCACAGTGGCCTGGTTTTCATAAAATTGTACAGTTGGAAGGGACCCAGATCTTGGTTTTTTGGACTACAACTCCCATCATCTCTAGTAGGTGGGACTAGTGGTCAGGGATGATGGGAATTGTAGTCTGAAACCAGCGGGAGGCACAAGTTTGGGAAACCCTGATCTAGTCCAGCCTTCTGCAGCGAAGGATCCACAGCTAAAATTCAGGAATCGGTTCTCACCAAACCAAACTGTGTCTTTGCACGAATGCATGTGTGTGGAGATTGTGGGGAGGAGGTGATTGTGGCCACTTTCCATCATTCTGCTGCTGTGCTGAAGTAAACCATGGTTTGGCTTAGCACACTCTCTGAACATGAGGTCGTGTTTTCGCTCTCTTGGTGCCATAGTTAGGCTGTTCGTCAAAGGAGGATGAAACCACTAAACCCAGTGCAGTGGCAACCAAGGAAGAGCAAAGAAGCCACAATGTCCTCTCCCAGAGCCTGTGATCATGCACACTAAACCGTGGTTTGGCTTAGCACAGGGGTCTGCCACCTACGGTCCATGGGCCAGTAGCGGCCCACGGGGCTCGTCTAACTGGCCCATGGCGACCCCTGCTGCCCCCTGCCGCCCGCTCTTACTGACTTCTGGGTTGATGGTGCCTGTGTGCATGCGCATAGGTGCTCCTACGACCCGCATATGCACTGAAAATAGCGTGCGCGCACGCGTGCAGGACAGAGAAGCGCCCGTGCGCAAGCGCACATGCTATTTCTGGGGCACATTTAGGTCGGAATGTGCCGGAAATAGTGTGTGTGCACACACATGCGGGCTCCTCCAACCCAGAAGAGTGTGCGTGTGCACACACTGCGGCCCATCTTCCAACAGAAGGAGCGTGGACCAGCCCATTGGTCCGGTAAGCTTGCCAACCTCTGGCTTAGCACCACACGTGAGCCAGTGCACTGAGTCATCTATCCAGGCACTTCGAGTCCAGATCCTAAAAATAACACACAGGGGAGTGTTTAATGAATGATACGCTTCCCGTTTTGAAAATGCAAAGAGAAGTAGATTTCCTGCCTATCACGGAAGTTACGGTTAATCTCTGCCCCTCCCAGGAATGCCAGCTTGGTGCCACGACCGTTGGCGCCCAGGGCTGTGGGTGCCATTCAGCTTTCATGGCCTTGGCACCGATATTTGTGGGTACCCGGCCCCTTCATGGGGCATGGGACGCAGGTGGTGCTGTGGGTTAAACCACAGAGCCTAGGGCTTGCCGATCAGGAGGTCAGCGGTTCGAATCCCCGCAACGGGGTGAGTTCCCGTTGCTTGGTCCCAGCTCCTGCCAACCTAGCAGTTTGAAAGCATGCCAGTGCAAGTAGATAAATAGGTACCGCTCCGGCGGGAAGGTAAATGGCATTTCCGTGCGCTGCTCTGGTTCGCCAGAAGCGGCTTAGTCCTGCTGGCCACATGACCCGGAAGCTGTACGCCGGCTCCTTCGGCCAATAAAGCGAGATGAGTGCCGCAACCCCAGAGTTGGCCACGACTGGACCTAACGGTCAGGGGTCCCTTTACCTTTACCAGGGCCCCAGGGAGTTGCTACCTATGGCCCCTCCCCACACCAAAAAAATCATTCCGTATCTTGGACTATCACCCACTCCCTTTTCTTCCTCATGCAAAGTTATCTTAAAGATGTGGCAATTTCTATCACTTTCTTCCCGGTCTGCATTTCTGATCCACCCAGAACTGACTGCTGTTACTCCTGGGTAGTGCGCATGCGTGGCTGTATCGTTCTGTCCAGAGCAGAATGAACGGCCAAGTGAGTCATTCCACTTCCTGGTGGACGTGTTCGTAATGTCCTATAAGCTGCTATTCTGCGCTCGCTGTCTCTCTCCCCCCCTCCCCCAAGTCGTTGTCTATCTATGTAAGCGGTAGGAGCAATTAATCACAATAATGTCATCTGAAAATTCGGTCTCTTAAATGTGAGAGCTCAAACCCATATATATATATGTAGGGACTCTTTTTAAATTAAAATAAGAGTGCCCGGGTCTGTGTTTTCTTGCCCCAAAGCACCCAAACTGTGTGTCCAGAGTAGGGTTAGGGATCCCAATCCAAAACTGGTGTCACGATGTTCCATGCACCTTGCAAAATGTTCCTGGTGGAATGCAAACTCAATATAGGATTTCATGCAGAATGGGGATATTAAGGCGGTGGTTCCCGAAGCAGGGAGTTTACCACCCCCTGGGTGGCAGTGGGATTACCCAGGGGAGTGCCAGGGTGCTAACTGGAATAAAATATTGGGGGCCCCAGGTAAGCCCTGCCCCACATAACTGATCATAAAATGCAGCCCACACAACCACACCATTTGAATGGCAGTGCCCGTAAACCCTGCGATATCCCTTTTGACACCAAATGTGGTCGCACCATAGATTTTGTCTGATGGCGTTATGATAAATAGGCAGTTTTATTTTCAGCTCCTTTCCTAATGCTCCCTGGCAGGACGGGAATTGGGAACAGCGTGTGTGGCTTGATCACAGGTTGTCCGTAGGGCGTGATGAAAACTTGTGCGCAAGAGGAGGAGCCACACGGTGTGGCAATCAGTTGCATAGTTTCTCTTTCTCCCTCTCTGTGGACTGATGATACGATACGATACGATATGATACGATAATCTTTATTGTCATTGTCCCATACAGAACAACGAAACTGAAAAATATGCATAAGACATTCAAAACCCAACAAGCCTGCTATCCCAGCTATCCCAACCTGGTTAGCCCCCTAAAAAATCTGATACCCCATTTTTAAATACAATATACT
The DNA here is from genome assembly GCF_965113315.1 of Podarcis vaucheri. Classification (NCBI taxonomy): domain Eukaryota; kingdom Metazoa; phylum Chordata; class Lepidosauria; order Squamata; family Lacertidae; genus Podarcis; species Podarcis vaucheri. The sequence continues at coordinate 5,007,331 of NC_138761.1, forward strand.
CCCACAGAGACTCCTTATACTGCATTTAAAACCAAAATTGCATTTGGGTAGAAACTGTTTCTCAGGTGGCTAGTCCTAGTCTTTATAACTACATTAGTAAAAAAACAACCAGTGTTTTGAATGCATTATCAACATGCAACACCAGATGGCGCTGTAAAGCACAAACTTTTTCTATGCGATTTTACATAGCGGTTGTTTTTTTCTTTCCGTTTTATTATAACGTTTTAATTTATGACTTACTTACAGCGGGTTTTTCCCCTGTGTGTAGATCCACCTTTTTTCTCTCCTCTCTTTGCTCTTGCCTGCAGGTATCAGCCAGAGCCGGATCTCCCACTGGCTGTTGCAACAGGGATCGGACCTGAGCGAGCAAAAGAAAAGGGCCTTTTACCGATGGTACCAGCTTGAGAAGACAAACCCCGGTAAACAAAACCAAGCCGAGACACTCCAGCTGTTCCCTCTGAACCAAACCTTTTGCCCAGCGGCTGTGAGTGTTGTTGGCTTCATCGTGCTTCGGTCGGCATGGACCTTCCCCTCTCTCCTCCCTCCCTTGCTCCCCCCCCCCCCAGTTACAATCCATGCTCAGGAATAGGGGTGGAAGGGGGTGGGAGGAGGCTTGCATTGGGCACAGGAAGGTATGGGAAACTTCCCTGCAAACGGGTCTGTATCGGGGACCTTGTTTTCCAAAGAGGGCTGGCAGATGTTTGGAGCGCATGTGGAATTTACGGCATCAAATTTCAACTTGAAAAGTGCGCTGGACAACATTGTGTGGCGATTCCTTCGCTCGTCAGCAGGCGGCGCTGCTGTTTTGTTTAACCGGAGGGAGATGGTAGGACAAGAATGGGAACTTCAAATGCCATGACAGCTATCGCCCGTGGCCTCTGAATTCCTGTTTATTTGGTTTCTGTCCTCCCGCCTCTCAGTCCTTAAAGGTAAAGGGACCCCTGACCATTAGGTCCAGTTGTGGCCAACCCTGGGATTGCAGTGCTCATCTCGCTTTACTGGCAGAGGGAGCCGGCGTACAGCTTCTGGGTCATGTGGGCAGCATGACTAAGCCACTTCTGGCGAACCAGAGCAGCGCACGGAAACTCCGTTTACCTTCCCGCTGGAGTGTTATACCTATTTATCTACTTGCACTTTGACGTGCTTTCGAACTGCTAGGTTGGCAGGAGCAGGGACCGAGCAACGGGAGCTCACCCCATTGCGGGGATTCGAACCACTGACCTTCTGATAGGCAAGTCCTAGGCTCTGTGGTTTAACCCACAGCACCACCAGCGTCCCAGTCCTTAAGTCCCAGTCTCAGTCCTTAAGGATCCCCAAAGGCAACAGATGTAAGATCATGCAATAAGAGTGATGCAGTGGATTGCAAATGCAGTGATGCAGAGGATTGCAAATAATAATGCAGTGATGCAGAGGATTGCAAATAATAATAATAATAATAATAATAATAATAATAATAATAATAATAATAATAAATTATTTATTATTTATATGCCGCCCATCTGGGCGGCTTCCAACAAAAGATTAAAATACAATTGTTTAGTTGTTTAGTTGTGTCCGACTCTTCGTGACCCCCTGGACCAGAGCACGCCAGGCACTCCTGTCTTCCACTGCCTCCCGCAGTTTGGTCAAACTCATGCTGGTAGCTTCGAGACCACTGTCCAACCATCTCATCCTCTGTCATCCCCTTCTCCTTTCCCAACATCAGGGTCTTTTCCAGGGAGTCTTCTCTTCTCATGAGGTGGCCAAAGTATTGGAGCCTCAGCTTCAGGATCTGTCCTTCCAGTGAGCACTCAGGGCTGATTTCCTTCAGAATGGAGAGGTTTGATCTTCTTGCAGTCCATGGGGCTCTCAAGAGTCTCCTCCAGCACCAGAATTCAAAAGCATCAATTCTTCGGTGATCAGCCTTCTTTATGGGTCCAGCTCTCACTTCCATACATCACTACTGGGAAAACCAAAACTTTAACTATATGGACCTTTGTTGGCAAGGACCGGCAAGCCACTCCAGTATCCCTGCCAAGAAAACTCCATGGACAAAGACAACAAATGCTAGAAACTTGTTGTTTCTTTAAAAGCTAGAGGATTTTTGGTACATTTGAGGTTGGGGGCTGCTCCCTTCCTCACCCCACAATTTCTGGATACCCAGAAATCTGCTGTGCAGATTAGGTAGCAGATGTCTTGTAGTTCTTCGAGTCGGTCCACCCAGTGCGTGTTTCTTCCTCCTGCAGCAAGTGAGGCAAAAAGATAGGTCTTTACCCTTGAAGACGACACGGCTAAAACATGGTCAGTTTTTTGCTGGTGTCAGTGCTCAGGGTTAATTCTTGGGTAAGCCTGTAGTGAGTGGCTCTCAGATCCCTTAAGGCCATTGGAAATTGTCCAGGCAAAATGAAATTGAGTCACTTTCAGCTGAAGCAGGTAGAGTGCTCTGGAACAACACACTGGCTTTCTTTGCCTCAGAAAGCAAGCAAAAAACCAACAACCCCTTCCTTCCACTTTTTTGTTTGTTTGTATGTACTTTCTGAAACACTCCCTCCTTGTTTTGTGTCTGCTGGTAGGTAGTTTTGCACTCTATCACTAGCTATCTTCTGGGAGAAAAATAGGATGCACATATCTCTTTATAGAAATTAAGCAGTAATATTTAAGCTGATATGTGCTTCTAATCTGGCCACCTTCCTTCCTTCCTTCCTTCCTTCCTTCCTTCCTTCCTTCCTTCCTTCCTTTCCTCCCTTCCTTCTTCCCTTCCTTTCCTCCCTTCCTTCTTCCCTTCCCTCCCTCCCTCCCTTCCCCCCTTCCCCTTCCCCTTCCTCCCTTCCCCTTCCTTCCTTCCTTCCTTCCTGCCTGCCTTCCTTCCTTCTTTCCTCCCTTCCTTCCCTTTACTTACTTACTTACTTCCCTTTACTTACTTACTTTACTTCCTCCCTCCCTTCCCTTCCCTTTCCTCCCTCCCTCCCTCCCTCCCTCCCTCCCTCCCTTCCCTCCCTTCTTTCCTTCTTTCCTTTCTTCCCTTTCCTCCCTCCTTCCTTCGCTTCCCTTCCTTCCTTCCTTCCTTCCTTCCTTCCTTCCTTCCTCCCTCCCTCCCTCCCTCCCTCCCTCCCTCCTTCCTTCCCTCCCTCCCTCCCCCCTCCCTCCCTCCCTTCCCTCCTTCCTTCGCTTCCTTCCTATCTGGCTTTGTCAATGAGAATTTGCAATTGGAGGCTACCTCTTCTCTTACCTCCAAAGTAACCAAAAGGAATAGGTGTGCTTTTCTACTTGGGGGGCTTAGGCCACGAATTTCCAAGTGGCTGGTGAGTGGAGTGTAAGCCCAGGAGGACAGTGCCTGGATTTGCCTTTTTAGAAGGTCCATGGCTCATTGGTAGAGCACTTTCTATGGAAGATCATTGGTCCCCCAGCTCTGTATTGTTTACACTGACTGGCAGAGGCTCTCCTGGCTTCCAGTGACGGCTCTCTCCCAGCTATGGCCCTTCCTGACGTCTCCAGGTAGCAGATAACAGAGGCGGACCTCTGCCTCGGATCCTGCACAATACCAGGCTGGATGGACAAAAGGATCTTACCGGTTATAGGGCAGTTCCGTATTTTAATGCAGATTTTATGACACGGCCACTTCCTTCTGAAAAGCTGAGGATTTTTGCATTGCTCCGGTATTATTTTGGTGAGGTGCATCTGTCGCTCTGTGCTCCTGTCTTCCATATGTGACTTCTTATAAATTAAGAGGGGGGACTCCCAGCATGTACAGCCACCGGACATGGAAGTTTCCATGTACCTCTGGCTAACATTCCTCCAACGAAGCTGAAGTCTGGGAGATTCAGGACAGGCCAAAGCGAGGTCCACAACTCATAGCAAAGAGTGGAAGCTGCTCCCAGCAGATGTAGGGACAGCCACCAACTTCACAGAAGAAAAGGCTATCCTAAGAGCACAAGAAGAGCGTTGCTGGATCAGGCCAATGGCCCACCTAGTCTGGCATCCGGTCGACAACATGGGAAGCCGTCCAGCCATTCCAGCAACTGGTTTTCAGGAGCGTTGCTTCATACAACCATGGAGGCCGAGTCAAGCCACCATGGACACCATATTTTTCGCTCCATAAGACACACTTTTTTCTTCCTAAAAAGTAAGGGGAAATGTCTGTGCATCTTATGGAGTGAATGTGTGGTCCCTGGAGCCGGATTGCCCAGGGGCAAAAAGCAGATCATGCTATTATTATTTTTGAAAGAGGGAAGTGGGTGTTGAAACAAAGCCACTGATCGCTTGCCGATCGGGGAGAGAGATAAGGGACGCTAGCGATAAAGGAGGCTACCTGGGAAGGGGGAGGTAAAGACAGCCAACTTGCAAAGGGGGGAAACAGGAAGACTAAAGCAATAAGGAGAGAAGTTAGAAGAAAAGGAGGAGCAAAAAACTGCTCCAGCTAAGGAAAAGACACTAAGGCAAACAAGAGGGAAGGGAGTGTTGAAAGGAAGCAGCTGATCGGTGGGATCGGGAGAGAGATAAGGGACACTAGGGGAGGCTACCTGGGAGGCGGGAGGTAAAAGCCCATGGATCCTCAGGATTTTTACATTGGGTCACCCCAAATTCACCATCAGATCACATAGCATGTCCATGGCTATAGCCTGCACCAAAAAAATCAGGCATCCACTGTTTCCTGGGGCTGCAATGGTTCAAAAACGTCGTTACAAAGCACGGATCCACATGGATCCTCAGGATTTTTGCATTGGGTCACCCCAAACTCACTGTCAAATCACATATCTGTGGCCACAGCATGAACCACAAAAATCATACATCTACTGTTTCGTTCAGAATATTTTTTTTTCATGTTGTCCTCCTCTAAAAACTATGTGCATCTTGTGGTCAGGTGCGTCTTATGGAGCGAAAAACACGGTAATTCAAGGAGGATAAGTCTGGTCAGGGCTTCTAATCACAACAGCTGTTCTCTTCCTCTGTTGCTGGAGGTTGTGTGCCTCCAGACGCCAGCTTCCGGAAACCACAGGATGGGAGAGAGTGCTGCTGTTGCACACGGCTTCCCATAAGCATCTTGTTTGGCCGCCGCGAGAGCAGGGTTCTGGACTAGAAGGGCCATGATCCAGCAGGGCTCTCCTCCGCCAAGCTGGCTGGTGCTTCTTCCCGCAAGCGCCCTGCGGCTCGCCCACCAGTGTTCCAAGCAAAGCACGTTTGGGAACCGGGGCGGAGCTTTGCCGCATTGGCCGACCCACCTCGGAGCGCCCACGCTTTGACACCAGTGGCACTGATTCATTAGGGCGGACCGGATCAGTCTGGCAGGGCCAGCAGGTAGCCGGCCAAGTGGGAGAGGATGAATGAGTTCCCTTGGCTGAGCTCCCCATCTCTTCTTCCCTTGGTTGTCACAGACTCAGGCTCGGCTTGGAGATGCGAGGCATCAACCGCCTGGGTCCGTTTTGGGGATATTCTTGTTGTTTTTTAGCACAAATGCCAGAATGTCCTTCCTGAATTTGCTCCCAGCTTCTGCTTTAACCCAAGTAGTTGCACAAAACAAATGAAATACCGTGAAAATCCCTGAAACGAGAAGTAATTGACCAGAAATATTATCTTATGAAAATAAACTAAATAATAAAAATCAAAAAGTTTAAGGAAAAAATTAGAAAAACCTAAAATTGAACAAAGCCTTAATGGGATGCCGGCTACACACCACGTTTTGCTGAACTATTCAGTTTCCTCAGAAGGAAATAGAAAAATCATAAACCTTAAATGACCAAAATTCAAAAAAGGGGGTAGAACTCCCAAAAATTCTGAAGTATTGTAATCCTAGCTCGACCTAGGTGAAGCAAAGCACAGCAATAAAGGATTGAGGACTCAAAGGTACAGTTTCTAATACTGAATTTTCAAAAAGGGTTTGAAAACCTAAATCTCAAGTTTTAGACAAAGCCCACCTTAAAGGAAGCAAAGCACAGTAATAAAGAGTTGAGGACTCAGCTGTGAAATTTCTAGTGTTGCCTTTACAAAAAGGTTTTTAAAAAACCTCCTCCTCCTCCTCTTTCTTCCTTCTTTGGCGATCCCTTGTAGCCGAGTAAGATTTCCATGAACACGGTTTTACCAGTGAGTCCGTAAGTGACTGTGGAGGCCAATTCTGGATCCACACGTCCTTCCACAGTGGGGACATTGGTTTCTGGGTGGGAGTTATCACGGTGTCAATTTGTCAAGCGTGCCTTCCTCTTAGCACGTTTCTCCCTTACGTCCTGAGTTCAAATGTCTTCAAAGCCCATGACACCTTTGGTAAAGGCTGTTCTCCAACTGGAGCGCTCGCAGGCCAGTGTTTCCCAGTTGTCGGTGTTTATACTACAGTTTTTGGGGTCTCATCTGGCATAGTACTGTTGACACTGGCTAGCAGCACCTACCTCTAGGGTTGTGGGAAGTGAGTATATCTTTGCCTTACCTGGAGCGTCTGGGGATATAACCTGGGGTCTCCTGTATGCAAAACAGATTCTTTGCCAATGAGCTAAGACTGCACCCCAGCTGCTGAATCAGTGCTAGAAATTAGGCAGGTGCCAGGCACATTTTGCAACAAAAGGTTAAAAATACATTAAAACATCAGTCATTAAAATCTTCCCTAAACATTTCTGCCTTCAGATGTTTTCTAAAAGTCTGGTAGTTGTTCTCTTTGGCATCTGGTGGGAGGGCGTTCTGCTTGGTTCTCTGTAACCTCACTTCTTGCGGGGAGGAAACCTCCAGAAGGCCCTCGGCGCTGGACCTCAGTGTCCGGGCTGAACAATGGGGGTGGAGACGCTCCTTCAGGTATACAGGACCGAGGCCGTTTAGGGCTTTCAAGGTCAGCACCAACACTTTGAATTGTGCTCGGAAACGTACTGAAAGCCAATGTAGGTCTTTCAAGGTGTTATGTGGTCTCGGTGGCCGCCCCCAGTCACCAGTCTAGCTGCCACATTCTGGATTAGTTGTAGTTTCCGGGTCACCTTCAAAGGTAGTTGGGAACATATAGGGTTTTTCTTTTGGTCCTCTTTTTAACTAAGGAGGATCTCTGTGGTGTAGTGGTTAAGAGCGGTAGTCTCGTAATCTGAGGAACCGGGTTCGCTTCCCCGCTCCTCCACATGCAGCTGCTGGGTGACCTTGGGCCAGTCACACTTCTCTGAAGTCTCTCAGCCCCACTCACCTCACAGGGTGTTTGTTGTGGGGGAGGAAGGGAAAGGAGAATGTTAGCCGCTTTGAGACTCCTTTGGGTAGTGATAAAGCGGGATATCAAATCCAAACTCCTCCTCCTCCCCTTCTTCTTCTTCTTCTTCTTCTTCTTCTTCTTCTTCTTCTTCTTCTTCTGTAATGCTCCTCTTACAGAATTGTTTTGCATCTGGGTGCTAAATTGGCACAAAAATCCGTTTCCAGGCCCCGCCCTCTGCTTTGACGTCGATTGTACTGACTCAATAGAAGTCCGAGCGTGTTTGTTTAGCACGGTTTCCCAGACTTGGGGTTTCCATTGTTTTTTGGACTCCATCTCCCATCATCCCAAGCTAGCAAGACCCAGTGGTCAGGGAGGATGATGGGAATTGTAGTCCCAAAACGGCTGGAGAGAGACCCAAGTCTGGCCTAGATGACTTTAAAAGTTTGGGGAACCCTGGTTTAAGGGAAGGGATGCAAGTCAGCGGTTTCAATCCCCAGTTACTCCAGGTAAGGCTGCAAAAGACCCCCCCCCCCGAAATCCTGGACAGCTGCTGCCAGTCAGTGCAGGGAATACCCAGCCCCCGGGACCGACTCTGTGCAAGGCAACTTTCTAGGTTCCTGTGGTATGTTGGGTCGGATCATTGGCCCCCTGCTCTGACTTGGAACTTGCACATGAAAATCATGTTTCCTGCGGCGTGTGGCTTTGCCGTTCTGATCCCACCCACCCCAGCAAAATAAGAAGCTTGGCAAAAGAAAAAGGAACTTTTTTGGGGGGGTTGGTTTAAACCTGCACTGCTGTTGGGTGGAAGAATTACGGCCTTCTCTGAACTTAGACCTCCGGCTTAGCTGCAGAGGAGTTTTGGCGTGTTCACGAGCATTTCAGCAGCTCGAAAGCAATGAATGATTGTGATGATTATTAATAATAAAGCACATCTGTGCTCTAGATTGAGGGACTGCGGGGATCTGATTATGGGCAGCAGTGTGGAGAAGGCAGAACTGTCACAGCGGTGGGCAATCCTTGGGCTACTCTTTGTGCAAGAGAGGGAGGGATACAGTATATGAATTATGTGCAAAGTAGATATGGAGGAAATGAGGTTTTAAGTTATAGGAGTTTGGTTATACAGTCATACCTCGGGTTACAGACGTTTCAGGTTGCGTGTTTTTGGGTTGCGCACCGCGCCGAACCCAGAAGTTACCGGAACGGGTTACTTCTGGGTTTCGGCGCATGCGCAGAAGCACTGAATCACACTTTGCACATGCACAGAATAATAATAATAATTTAATAATTTATTATTTTTACCCCGCCCATGAGGCTGAGTTTCCCCAGCCACTCTGGGCGACACAGAAGTGCCAAATCGCAACCTGCGCATGCATGCACAGGCATGGCTCTGCGGGTTGCAAACGTGCCTCCTGCATGGATCATGTTCGCAACCCGAGCGTCCACTGTACCTGCGTGCCTTTTCACCTGAGCAAAAGAGGCTTTTTTTAAAAAAGATGAAAAAGCAGGTGTGCTGTACTTTTAGACAGGCTCCTGTGTTTCATCAGGGCAGTTTTAGAGAAAAGCAAATTTATGGAAGGTCAGTCTTAATGGCTGCTAGTCGTGATGGCTGTTCTCTGCCTTGATGCTCAGAGGAAGCTATGCACTGAATCCCAGGTGCTGGAAGCCACCAGAGAGGAAGAGCTGCTCATGCGTTTGAATCCTGCTTGCAGTTTTCCCAAAAGGCATCCGGTTGGCCTTTGTGAGAATAGGATTCTGGACTAAGTGGGCCACTGCGTTCCTTTGGTGTTGAGCGGGGAGCCGAGCGGGGCTTTCCAGTTCCGCCGGGAAACACTTTCGTGTCCCGCTTTGCTTTTTTCCAGGGGCGACGTTAAGCATGAGGCCGGCCCCGATCCCGGTAGAAGAACCTGAATGGAGGCAGACTCCTCCCCCCGTCACAGCTACCTCTGGCACCTTCCGCTTACGGCGGGGAAGTCGGTTCACCTGGCGGAAGGAGTGCTTGGCCGTCATGGAAAGGTAAGGAACCCCAAAGCTCTGGGTGGACTGGGTTTGTCGCAAGTGTCAATTGTGCTAATAAAAAAAGGGGGGGGAGCATTTCTGCCTGTTCCCAATACAGTCGTACCTTGGATCCCGAACTTCCTGGAACTCAGAGGTTTTGGCTCCTGAACGCCGCAAAAGTGATTGTTCCGGTTTGCAAACGTCCTTTTGGAACCTGAACGTCCGACGGGGCTTCCGCGGCTTCTGATTGGCTTCAGGAGCTTCCTGCAGCCAATCAGAAGCCGCAATTTGGTTTTCAAGCGTTTTGGAAGTCAAACGGACTACCGGAACGGATTCCTTTCAGCTTCCAAGGTACGACTGTGTTATCTACACCAGCGGTTCCCAAAGGAAACCACGGAAGGTTGTAGATCTTACTGGAGGATGTTGAGATGATACACAGATCGTGGTCTTGTTGCCCAAGGAGATTTTGGGGCAGAGTTTTGGGCACCATTATTTGCTGCTGGAGCGGCTTCCTTTTTTAAATTTCCATTTATTTATTTGGTTTTTCAGATTAAAATTTTATAATCACATATCCAACATACAACATAAAACCAAGATTCCAAACAATCTCTTGGATTTACCTGCTCCCTTTTGTGGGTCCTATTGTTAATCATTTCCTCCTGCATCTTTTATGATCATCTGAAACTTTTACCTCTCCACTGTGTCCAAAATTCACCATTAAACCGCAAGTGTTATTCCAATCCTACCAGTTTACAATGGTTTTTAAGACAAATTATAATTTCCCCCCTATTCCTTATTGAAATGTTGGTCTTCTTGGTTCCTGATTCTTCCGGTCGTTTTAGCCATTTCAGCATAGTCCATCAACTTGATCTGCAGGAGCTGCTTCCTAGTTGTGTACCGTTGTTGGTCAGTAGCCTTCAGACAGGGGTGTGTATTTTGTGGGGGCAGGCCTCTCCCAGTTCAGGCACCTTTTCCAGACCAGGGGTTCATTCTCAAAACTTTCTCTCGCAAGGCAATGCCTGTCATTGTGTAGGTGAGGGCGTCCTGCAGATCCCGTCATCAGCAGGGCCTTGAGCGTGGTGGCACCGACCCTTTGGGATTCCCTCCCTGTTGCATACCAGACAGGCACCACCTGTGCTGTTCTTTTGACACCTGCTGAAGATCTTCCTCTCCCAGCAAGCTTCTTAAGCAGAGATCTTCATCCCATTTGGATCTGTATATTGGAATTGCGTTCCGAGTCTTTCGAAAGGTGTTCTTACCGCTTGTTGTTTGACGCCCTGCGCCCCTTTGGGAGAAAGGGCAGGGTATTGGTTTAATAAATGAAGTAAATTCCTTCTTGAGTAACCTTTTCCAGGCGATTGTGCCCATGGTGGGCAGGCATAGGAGCGAAAAGTGGGCACAGCAATAGGTGGGGTGCCTGCGATTTCTCCAGTGGACAACATGGGACTCTGCCTTTGAAGGTGATTCAGAAACTACAATGAATTCAGAACACGGCTGCCAAACTTGTGACTGGGAGTGGCTGCCGGGACCATATATCCTAAAGGATCTTCACTGGCTCCCACTACATTTCCGAGCACGATTCAAAGTGTTGGTGCTGACCTTGAAAGCCCTAAACGGCCTTGGTCCAGTATACCTGAAGGAGCATCTGCACCCACATCGTTCAGCCCGGACACTGAGGTCCAGCTCTGAGGGCCTTCTGGCGGTTCCCTTGCTGTGAGAAGCCAAGTTACAGGGAACCAGGCAGAGGGCCTTCTTGGTGGTGGCTCCCGCCCTACGGAACGCCCTCCCATCAGATGTCAAGGAAATAAACAACTATCTGACTTTTAGAAGGCATCTGAAGGCAGCCCCATATAGGGACATTTTTAATATTTGAAGTTTTGTTATTGTTTTGTACGTGTTGGAAGCTGCCTAGAGTGGCTGGGGCAACCCAGCTAGATGAGCTGGGAATAAATAATAGAATTGTTATTAGTTGCATCACTACATTCCAACCCTACAAAAGCCAGAGGCTTCTAACACTGCCCCCCCCGAAAGAAAACACATTACCCTCCATCATCACAGTTTAAGGGCAGATTCCTGCCAGTCTAGCACACTCAAGGCAGTAGTTGCCGAGGAGGCATGGCTGGTGTGGAAAAGTCCTGAGGCCCACAGATTGGGTCTCGGTGGGTCATGTTTGGCCCTCAGCCCTCCTGTTCCCCCACCCTGGCTGATTTTGCAAGGCTGGGATCCACTGGATCCAGTGGAGAGGATGGAGCTGGGAACGGCAGGCGGCAACAAAGACTGCCTGGTCACGTTGGGCAGCCTGTTCCGTAGCTGATCACTACATCTCTGGGCGTCCTGTTCCTTCGCCCGCTCTGCATAAGTATTGCATGGTGAGGGATCTGCAGCCCGCTTGTAATTCAATTCTCTTTTCTTTCGCTGCTGCTGCTTTGGAATTCCTCCCAGTGCACATTACAGGCTGCCGGGGTGTGGCTTTTGTGTTGGAGATCCAGAATCTCTCGCGTCTCTCCTCCGTCCCCTCCCTTCCCCACTTCTTAAAAACTTCTCTCGGAATATTTACGAGCTGAAGGTTAAAGAGAAGCAGCGAGCGGATGTCTGCACTCGTAGCTGCAGGGTGGGTGTGGTCTAGATAAACTGCGTTGTGAGATCTCTCTCGTGGCTGTGCAGTCTTCTACCCCATCTGCATGAACATAACCTTGTTTGTTGCCCAAACTCCCCCAAATATAATAGGCTAGCCTTGCCCTGGTCTCCTGAGAGTGGCCTGCTCTCTGCTTGCGAGGAGAGCCAGGAGGTCTTTTTGGGCGTAAATGGAGGTTCAGGCAGGAAGCCTCCTTGATTATTTGTGAAAATTTACGGCCTGATCCACCCCAGAAGGGACGCGGGTGGCGCTGTTGGTTAAACCACAGAAGACTCCCTGGAAAAGACCCTGATGTTGGGAAAGATGGAGGACACAAGGAGAAGGGGATGACAGAGGACGAGATGGCGGGACAGTGTTCTTGAAGCTACCAGCATGAGTTTGACCAAACTGCGGGAGGCAGTGGAAGATGGGAGTGCCTGGTGTTCTCCGGTCCATGGGGCCACGAAGAGTCGGACACGACTAAATGACTAAACAACAACAACAGCAGCCATGGAAAAAAGGATTGGAATTTGGGGACTCTTACCTGCCACCCAGGGACGTGGGTGGTGCTGTGGGTTAAACCACAGAGCCTAGGACTTGCCAATCAGAAGGTTGGCGGTTCGAATCCCCACAACGGCTTGAGCTCCCGTTGCTCAGTCCCAGCTCCTGCCAACCTAGCAGTTCGAAAGCACATCAAAGTGCAAGTAGATAAATAGGTACCACTCTGGCGGGAAGGTAAACGGCGTTTCCGTGCGCTGCTCTGGTTCGCCAGAAGCGGCTTAGTCATGCTGGCCCCATGACCCGGAAGCTGTATGCGGCTCCCTCGGCCAGTAAAGCAAGATGAGTGCCGCAACCCCAGAATTGGTCACGACCAGACCTAATGGTCAGGGGTCCCTTTATCTTTTACGGCCTGCTCCACCCCAGAAGCTATGGGCGAGTGTTTATTTTAATTTATTAGATTTATATGCCTCCCTTCATCAAAAGATCGCAAGGCGGTTCACAAGAGTAACATTAGGGAAATGAGAAATGAAAGTGTTGTATTAATATTGCTCCAAAGTGATTTGCATCTGTTTCTCGGTAATCCTTACAGAAGAGGGTTGTCTCTCTCTCTCTCTCTCTCTCTCTCTCTCTCTCTCTCCTGCCCCAAATCTCTTCCATATTGGATCACCTAGACCAACCTGGCACTCTCTAAATGTTTTGGAGTACAGCGGCTGTCAGGCTGGGGCTGGTAGCTGTGGTCCGAAAGGTTTTTTATTATTTCGTTTTCTTATTTCTAGCCCATCTTTCTCCTTGAGGAACTCGAGGTGGCCTCTGAGGTTCTTGTCCTCTACCCCTTCTGTCCCCACAATAGCCCTGCGAGGTAGACCAGGCTGAGAGACACTGGCCTAGTTAATGCGCCACGTTAAGCCCAGCCATGGCTCAGACCGGGGAGTCTCCAAACATGAGACCCACCTCTGATTCTCAAGCTGCAAAGTGGGGCCCATGGGCTGAGTTTGCTAAGTGGGTATGGAATGGACAAGTGGACATGGAATGGAGTATCCTGGGAAAAGCACATGGCTGTCAGGCAAATACCCTGAAACGGAGCAGTCTTCCATCGCATGCTGCTGGCATTAGATAAGCAGGAGCGACTAGAGGTTGTGGTGCTCAGAAAAATGGCATTGCAGAAAATAAGTGCCAGTAGAGATACTAGTGGGGAAGAAATGGAGGCAGTGAGAGATTTTACTTTCTGGGGCTCCATGATCACTGCAGATGGTGACAACAGTCATGGAATTAAAAGACGCCTGCTCCTTGGGAGAAAAGCAATGACAAACCTAGACAGCATCTTAAAAAGAGAGACATCACCTTGCCAAAAAATGTCCGTATAGTTAAAGCTCTGGTTTTCCCAGTCGTGATGTATGGAAGTGAGAGCTGGACCATCAAGAAGGCTGATCGCCGAAGAATTAATGCTTTTGAATTATGGTGCTGGAGGAGACTCTTGAGAGTCCCGTGGACTGCAGGAAGATCAAACCTCTCCATTCTGAAGGAAATCAGCCCTGAGTGCTCACTGGAAGGACAGATCCTGAAGCTGAAGCTCCAATACTTTGGCCACCTCATGAGAAGAGAAGACTCCCTGGAAAAGACCCTGATGTTGGGAAAGATGGAGGGCACAAGGAGAAGGGGACGACGGAGGACGACATGGTGGGACAGTGTTCTCGAAGCTACCAGCATGAGTTTGACCAGACTGTGGGAGGCAGTGGAAGACAGGAGGGCCTGGCGTGCTCTGGTCCAGGGGGTCACGAAGAGTCAGACACGACTAAACGACTAAACAACAACAACAACGAGACACTAGGAAGCACCGCCAGCCTGTGACTGAGAGTGCCTCCACATCTTTGAGGACTAGAAACATGACTGGTTTGAACCTCACATTTATTTATTTTGGTTGAGCCGTTCGAAATAGAAACATACAGGTTCCACGGGGAATTCTTTGCACCTAGGATCAATGAAGAAGCCTCACCCTGAACGCAGTTTATCTGAGACAAACAGAGCTGTCTTTGGAAGCAGCACCGCCCGGAAGCAAAAGATTGCTTGCTCCCAGGCCACAGCCTGAAATGCATTTATTCCCGGCATTCTCCCTGGTAGCACAGATTTGTCAGAGGCAGCAATATTCCTGGGCATCGTGGAAATGAAACCTCAAGGATTTTTCTGCCTTTCCCTGTATCTGCCCATGGATCCTGCCCCCTTTCCCTTTTAATCCTTTACTGTCGTCCAGTACAAAAGAGATCATTTGATTACCTCCCTGATCAGCCACTGGCATGCTGATGGGCGCCTATTGTCTAGAAAGCACAGTTGCGTCTGGGGAAAACGCTTATCCCTGAGCCTTTGTGATCAGTTGCTTCCTCCTTCGTTTCCTACCCACCTCCTTGCCTCTGCTCCAAACTTAGTGCTTCCTAGCGGCCATATAGTCAAAGCTATGGTTTTCCCAGTCGTGATGTATGGAAGTGAGAGCTGGACCATAAAGAAGGCTGATCGCCGAAGAATGGATGCTTTTGAATGATGGTGCTGGAGGAGACTCTTGAGAGTCCCATGGACTGCAAGAAGAGCAAACCTCTCCATTCTGAAGGAAATCAGCCCTGAGTGCTCACTGGAAGGACAGATCCTGAAGCTGAGGCTCCAAGACTTTGGCCACCTCATGAGAAGAGAAGACTCCCTGGCAAAGACCCTGATGTTGGGAAAGATGGAGGGCACAAGGAGAAGGGGACGACAGAGGACAAGATGGTGGGACAGTGTTCTCGAAGCTACCGCATGAGTTTGACCAAACTGCAGGAGGCAGTGGAAGACAGGAGTGCCTGGCGTGCTCTGGTCCATGGAGTCATGAAGAGTCGGACACGACTAAACGACTAAACAACAACAACAACACACAGCCATGGAAAAAAGGATTGGAATTGGGGGACTCTTACCTGCTACCCAGGTATGCGTGTGGTGCTGTGGATTAAACCACAGAGCCCAGGGCTTGCCGATCAGAAGGTTGGCGGTTCGAATCCACGCGACGGGGTGAGCTCCCATTGCTCGGTCCCTGCTCCTGCCAACCTAGCAGTTCGAAAGCACGTCAAAGTGCAAGTAGATAAATAGGTACCGCTCTGGCAGGAAGATAAATGGTGTTTCCGTGCGCTGCTCTGGTTTGCCAGAAGCGGCTTAGTCATGCTGGCCACATGACCCGGAAGCTGTACGCCAGCTCCCTTGGCCAATAAAATGAGATGAGCACCGCAACCCCAGAGACGGCCACGACTGGACCTAATGGTCAGGGGTCCCTTTACCTTTACCTTACCTGCTACCCACCTGTGGCCTGAGTGTCCCTCCCTCCCTTCCTGCAGTTCATGGAATCGGTGTGATGTCTCGCTGGGTGGGATATCTTGGTGGCACCAATAGAACGCTGAGAAACAGTACAGTTTCTGCGAGGGAAGTGAAAGGTGAAGTTTGTGGAGAAAAGCTTCACATGGATTTAGAGAAAGGGCAGAGAAGAACGGCAACAGAAAGTATTGGAGTATGCAGAAATAGCAAGGCTAACTGGAAGAATCCGACAGCAGGAACGATGAGAAATTCCAAAAAGAATGGTCCAAATTCATGGTATACTTCGAGAAAACTGTACATAAATAAAGACACTCACAGGCCTGAAATAAAACTCATAACCTTTATTGTAAACATTTGGTTAGACCACAAGATGTAATGCTGTGATATAATAAGGAATGTATGTCTAAAGTACAATACAAAAAATTATTAAGGAATTATAGACATTGATAGAATGTATATGTAGTAATCACGCTTAAGTAAGAGCAATGTAGAGAAGCCATAAGAGGAGTGGAGGGAAGTTAATTCAGATAAGATATAGATTGAAAGGAGGATAATATTGTTAAGCTGTATTGTGTTTAAGATATTTGGAAAAAATTAATAATTTTTATTTTGCCGGGGGGGGGGGGGGTAGAGAGAAAGGGCAGAGAAAATTGCACTAGCAGGGATAGCTTCCGGAGCAAATTGATATCTGGCAAGCTCGAGGGTGGCAATTTCCTTTTCCCCCACAACAACAGTTTCTCAGAAGCCTCTGTTTTGTTTCCAGGGTTGGGGGAGAAGGGGTTGTGGGAGTCCTAAAAGCAAACGGCCCTTTCCTTTTTTCCGCAGCTACTTCAATGAGAATCAGTATCCCGATGAGGCCAAGAGGGAAGAAATTGCAAATGCCTGTAACGCGGTGATTCAGAAACCAGGTAGGGAAAGAGGGGTTTGTGTGTCTGCGTGTGGTTAACACCCCCCCAAAAAAATCCTCGGTACCCCGTGCGAAATATACGTTGACTCAGCTTGTTGGGGGGGGGGGTGTTTTTTAATGCAGGGAAGAAACTGTCCGACTTGGAGCGAGTCACTTCTCTCAAAGTGTACAACTGGTTCGCCAACCGAAGGAAGGAAATCAAGAGGAGAGCAAACATTGGTAATGTATCACAAGCGCCTTAAGCAACTGCCCATGAGTAATAATAATAATTTATAATTTATTATTTATACCCCTGCCCATCTGGCTGGGCTCCCCAACCACTGGGCAGCTTCCAACAAAATATTAAAATACCGTAATGCATCAAACATTAAAAGCTTGCCTAAACAGGGCTGCCTTCAGATGTCTTCTAAAAGTCTGGTAGTTGTTGTTCTCTTTGACATCTGGTGGGAGGGCGTTCCACAGGGCAGGCACCACCACCGAGAAGGCCCTCTGCCTGGTTCCCTGTAACTTGGCTTCTCGCAGTGAGGGAACTGCCAGAAGGCCCTTGGCGCTGGACTTCAGTGTCCGGGCCGTTTAGAAATGGGATTTGATTTGGCTTTCTTTAAGGGGAATGTGGAAGGCTCATGAGGACATTTTGAACGTGGAATCTAGGGGGCTTGGTCAAAACCGATGGCCCATTCCCCCTGCCCCATGGAGATATTATATAGGCTGAAGTTCAGATGTCGCCAAAGCGGTTGGTGTTTGGAGACCTAAAGGCTTGAGAGCTCTCAAATTATGTGCTCCGGGAAAACTTCACCTTGCTCTTCCTCCTTTGAAAACATCCGTAGTGGCAGTCGAGATTCCTTCACCTGCAACCCGGAGGAGTGAGGGAGCGTTAGGTATTTATTATTATTAAGTTCATTAAAAATTGTACAACTGTGGATTGTTTTTTTTAAAAAAAGCCCTCAAAGCGGTTTGCAAAAACAGGCAAAACAATAACAAAAATGAACAGCAATAGTTTACAACTTTCAAAGAGTTCATCTAATGACAGCAGACCTTAAAAGCAACTTAGAACTCGCACCAGCGTTCTAGATACCTGGACAGGGTTGTCTAAACAGGAACGTTTTTAGCAGGGGCCGAAAAGAGCTCAGCGAAGGCCTTGCCGGCCTGATCTCAAGTGCCAGGGAGTTCCGAAGTGTAGGCGCTGCCACACTAAACAATCAAGTCCTTGACAAATGCAGAATGGGCATTCTTGTGGCTCCTTATAGCAATGCCAGTTCCACCAATTTTATGTGTTCAAGTGGATCCATGTGGGGGAAGGTGATCTCCTAGGTAAGCTGATCCCAGTTTCTAATGGCTTTATGTACTAATATATAATTATACCTTGAACTTGAACTTAGGTATGTGAAACAGTGAGCTGTTGGTTCACTCGCGATGCCTGGCAGGCCTCTGAGTCCAAATATTTGTTTATTTCCCACTTTTCTCCCTGACGGGGACTCAAGGTAGCTTACAGATAAAATAAGAATGGTTAAAAACGTATGGGGGAAAATCATTAATAAAAACAATTAAAGGTTGATAGAATTAAAACCATATAAACTGTATATAAACGATATAAATGTATATATTATATTATCTTTATATAAACTCTTTATATAAACTACATATAAATATATATTGAAACATACAGAATAGGTGCAGGTTGCGTATGGATAAATTTAATGATATTTGGAATCCATTTGTGAAAGGTATAATGTGAATAATTTTATTGGAATAATGGTATTAGTTATATACCCATATACTCTATTGTTTCAACATTTCGCTTTTTGCTTTTCTTTCACACTACTCCCTCACTGTTTACTTTTAGTAAAAATATAAATATTAAAAAGCAAACAAACGTACAGATAATTACAATAAAAGCAACCCATTTTTCATTAAAAGCAGTTAGTTTTCAAAAGCCTGTCAGGATCGGAAGGTCTTCACCTGCCCCTGGAAGGAGGAGGTCTAACTTCTCTAGGCAGGGAGTTCCATAGTCCTTTGGGAGCACCGATAAGGCCCTCTCCCTCATCCATAACAAGCGAGCCAGAGTTGGTGGCGGGACTGAGAGAATAGAGAAGGGACTCCTATAAAGATCTCAGAGCCCAGGAATAATAATAATAATAATAATTTATTATTTGTACCCCGCCCATCTGGCTGGGTTTCCCCAGCCACTCTGGGCGGCTTCCACAGAAACCAAAAAAACATTAAAATATCATACATTAAAAGCTTCCCTGAATAGGGCCGCCTTAAGATGTTTTCTGAATGTCAGGTAGTTTTCCATCACCTTGACATCCGATGGGAGGGCATTCCACAGGGCGGGCGCCACCACCGAAAAGGCCCTCTGCCTGGTTCCCTGTAGCTTCGCTTCTCGCAATGAGGGAACCGCCAGAAGGCCCTCGGCGCTGGACCTCAGTGTCCGGGCAGAACGATGGGGGTGGAGGTTCGTATGAGGGAATACAGTCCTCCAGGTTGCTTGGACCTAAGCGGTGAAGGGCTTTCTACTCTTCCCAAGGATCAGGCAAGTGACTGTGGGAAAACGTAATGCCTTTAAATGCCCCTCCACGCCATTCAGTTGGCATTCTGGGTATTTTATGCACCCTTCACCGCCACCAGAATTTTATCTCGCACCACCCGAGGGTTTGAAACGCTTCAGGCACCGCGGAGGAGAAAAACAACACCTTTTGAAAAACGACGTGCTCAAAAGAGTAGCTCTTAAGCACAACGGCCATTCATGTAAAATGCATGCTGGCTCAGTAACTCTAAGCCAAACCATGGCTTAGCGTGACAGGACAAATGTGCAGGTGGTTTTGCTGACGCACTTCACCGAGCTCAGGTTTGCCTTAATGTGCTGTCCAGACCCGGGTTCATAGTTTAGCTCTTCTCCAAACCATGGTTTCATGTGGCGCAGATGCGAAGTGCTGCTCCAAACCATGGTTTCATGTGGCACAGAAGCAACGTGCTCAGGGAAGAGGAGTGAAGCAGCCCCAACCCCCGCTCTGGAGAGCTCAGTCACATCTCATTCCTTCTCATTGGCTCATTCGTTCACGGTAAGCCAGTGAACAAGGGCTGTACCGACTGTGTCTGTGCAGCTAATTCCAGAAATCAGTTTGCATTTGCTTGAGATTGCTCCAGAATGAATGAATTCCATAGAATATTCTTTTTTTCCTCGCTGTACAAAGTTTCCCTCCTGTAATGCAAGCTTTTCCTCTGTGAATATATCCTGGGGCCTTGGCTTGGTCATAAAGGGTTTGAGGGAACTCCAGAGGACATCCAGCCCAACCCCAGTCCTCGGTGCAGCTGCAGGATCCAACCCCCTGCAGTGCATGGTCTCAGTAGGCCCCCCCAGATGTAGAAATCTCTCTGGACTTTTGGTCCTCTTCGTGGCGGAGGAGGGAGGGAGGGAGGAAAGGAAGGAGCTGCCTTATAAGACCAGGTGATCTGCTACCGGGCTATACAAGCTTTCTCCTAAGGAAGGAAGTAAATAGAAAGCCACATGGAAGTCTTCCTTTTCTGCAACGAAGGGGGAGTTGGAGAGCCACCTCTGTTAGGAAAGGCAGAAGTGTTTGAGCCTTCTTAGTTGTTTTGTTTTGGTTTTTTTTAAGATGGCAAGGTGCCCATTATCTGAGCAAAGACCCCAGCTCAGAACTGCTTCTGCGTTTTTGGGGAAATTGGTGTTCTTCAACCCCATTAACCCGCCCTTCCTGAACAGCCTAACAACACGCATTAAGAGGGGCTTGCACTGTACAGTGGTACCTCTAGATGCGGACGGGATCCGTTCTGGAGCCCCGTTCGCATCCTGAAGCGAATGCAACCCGCGTCTGCGTGGGCGCAGGTTGTGATTTACCGCTTCTGCGCATGCGCGTGACGTCATTTTGAGCGTCTGCCCATGCGCGAGTGGTGAAACCCGGAAGTAACGCATTACTTCCGGGTCGCCGCAGAGCGCAACCTGAAAATGCTTAACCCAAAGTTGCTTCAACCAGAGATATGACTGTATTGAAATGAAGATGAAAATGGGACCCCTCCCATGGTGTGCCTGTATCGTAAGAACCATCAAGCCACAGTAGTAATAAATAAATGCGGGAACATTCGCAGGCATAAGGAAAGAGAGGGAGGGAGAGAGGGAATATATGAATGTTGCTTTTTAGCAGTCAAGTCTAGTTTTCCACCCTTCTTGACGAAAGGGCCTTTTAGGTTTGAAGCCTGTTAGGTAGGGATTTTGTGTGTGTGTCCATTGCACTTCCACAACCATGTAGAAAAAAAGTGTGAAAGTGGACGCATTATTTGGCTTCCTGAGAACTGCTGCTCTCATTTGAAAGGCGAGTCACTAGCCCTTATGACTGAAAAGATTGCGCTTGCCGAAATCTCAGGAATCGGAGAAGTGGCTGAATAAGATTATCAGTAGTAATTTTGCGCAATAGCAAAATAAAATTTAAAAATGCAGAATGAAACACTACGCAGATGTGCAGGACAAACCTGCAAACCAGGCACGCTTGCCCAGTTTCTTGTTTTGCTGAATCTGGGTCATCTCGGTTGCATGAACTTTTAACTATTTGTGATTTTTTTTTAGCGTGGGGTACACACAGCTCTGGTTGTCTATTTGTGGTTCTTACAAGAAACAGCGTGCCCCGTTTGTGTGGGGGGGAGGGTCCCCATTCTTCATCTTCATCCTTGCCGGTAACCCTTGCAGCAGATAATTTAGGGATCCATTTGCTTTTTTCGAAGAAGCAGCAATCCTGGAGAGTCATGGCATAGATGTTCAAAGTCCCGGAGGCCACTCCAACAGTGATGACATAGACGGCAATGACTATTCGGAGCAGGTAAGTATCCGAGGCGAGACAGGTGGCTCCCAACCCTGGGCGGCACGTCTCTCCCACCAGTGGCTGCCGATCCTCATTTGGGGTGGGGGTGGGAAGGTGGCTTTGGGGGGTGGTGGTCCTGGCCTCCCTCCTCCGCTTCCCGGATTAACCCTCCCAGCTTTTTGTGCTCTGTCGCACAACGGGGGAAAGGCGGGGAAAGCCCTTCGCCGGACCAGCCTTCACCCACATGGATTTATTGTCACACAACAGGACACTTGGCAAGTACGCAATGGGGAGGAGGAGGGCCGATGTTCAGAGGGAGGCAGAGAAGCAGAGAAGTTAGAAGAAGACAGGAGGATCTGCTCAAAACAAGCAAGTTAACGCTCCGTTTGCAAAAAAATAAATAAATACAAGGGCATGATTTGAGACTCCCAAATTCTGCACCGCCACGCATCGTAACCCTGTGGTCTTGTTTGCTCCTGTGTGCCCTTGTAACCAGAGCTGTGTGTATCCTACGAAATCCATCCTTGTGTTATTGTTATTTTTTTATTTATTTAAAAAAACAAAGAGGAAGAAAGGCAACAAATACTTCCAGTGCTTGTCGTTCCTAGTCAGTGGGAGGGAGAAGCCTGGAAACGGCAATCAATAAAGTTTCGGAAACCAGAGGGTTGTGCGCATGGTCACGTTTTGGGTTGTTGTTTTTTCTCTGAACAGCCCATGGAGGGAAGGACAGGTGTCGCCCGTTTGATTTGACAGAGTGGCGGCCGCTCTCTTGTTTTCCATCGCCAGGCAGCCATCCCCCTGCCCTCTAATTCCATTGGCTGCATAGCCCTGGCTTCTCATCCGCCTCCCTCCACCCCTCTGCTCCTTGCCAACGAATTACAAATTCCTCTGACAGCACAAAACCTGGGAACAAAATCCGCCAGGATGCAATCCAGGTCGAGATCCACGTATTTGCATAATTCTCAAGGTGCGTTTCTGAGCGCCTAGGCTTTTGAATGCCACATTAGGTGTGGAACACACAGCCCTGCTTATAGCACAAAAATATACAAAGTTGTTTCTCCCTCCCCTTTCCCCCTCCCAGTGCAAGGAATGCAAAGAGATACACGCATGCTCCTCTCTCCCAGGAATGAATGCATTGATCGCGACTTAGTAGTGTGAAAGCTCGATGCGCAATAAGGGAACCCCTCCCAGTCCACCCTCTCACGATGTTCTGCGGGGTGACCAAAGGCTATTCAGTCCATGGCTAAAGAATCATAGAATTGTAGAGGTGGAAGGGACCCCAAGGGCTATCTAGTCCAACCCCCTTAAAATGCAGGAAAGCATCCCTGACAGATGGCCAGCCAACCTCTGCTTGAAACCCTCCAAGGATGGAGAGTCCACAATCTCCCGAGGGAGACCGTTGCACCGTTAAACAGCTCTTACCGACAGAAAGTTCTTCCTAATGTTTTGTCGGAATCTCCTTTCTTGAAGCCACTGGTTCGCGTCCTCCCTCCGGAGCAGGGGGAAAGCAGCTTGTTACCTCTTCCATGGGCCTTTGGAGATTTGAAGACGCCCATCATTTCTCCTCTCACTCTCCTCCGGGCTAAACATCCCCGATGCCTTCCAGCCACACTTCATCAGGCTTGGTGTCCTCACCCTTGGTCGGTCTCGGTTGCCCTTATAGAATCATAGACTCATAGAGTTGGAAGAGACCACAAGGGCCATCGAGTCCAACCCCCTGCCAAGCAGGAAACACCATCAGAGCACTCCTGACATATGGTTGTCAAGCCTCTGCTTAAAAACCTCCAAAGTAGGAGACTCCACCACACTCCTTGGCAGCAAATTCCACTGTCAAACAGCTCTTACTGTCAGGAAGTTCTTCCTAAGGTTTAGGTGGAACCTTCTTTCTTGTAGTTTGGATCCATTGCTCCGTGTCCGCTTCTCTGGAGCAGCAGAAAACAACCTTTCTCCCTCCTCTATGTGACATCCTTTTATATATTTGAACATGGCTATCATATCACCCCTTAACCTCCTCTTCTCCGCACACATTCCCGAAAGCGTAGAGGGGTCAGGAATCAGCTGCTCCTCTGCCCCCATGCATAATTGCAATCCCTTCCATCTTCCTCTGCCCTGTGCTGAGGAAAGACTTTGGGTTTCTGAGCGCACGAGGCTCCCGCAATGGCCCACTTCTCTCACCAGGCAAATGCAGAGCATCGCCAGTTCCCTCTTACTCGGGAGTCTGTCCTGGCGGAGCTTTTCGCAGGGTCCACTTTTATGCAAGGCTTTTCTCCAGCTGTGGAATTAGGTGGTCTGTAAAGCTATAACTTCATGATTCAGTGACCCTGGGCCTTCAGTCTGTGACTGTGGCTGTGTGCATTTGGAACTGTGGTCAGCTTTGGTAAAGAGGCCACTGGATTGCTTCGCCGCGCATGTATTTAAGTTGATAATTCCTCACTGAGCTTACTGCAAGCTGCCCAGGGCCTTGCCATAATAATAATAATAATAATAATAATAATAATAATAATAATAATTTGTTATTTATACCCCACTCTGGGCAGCTTCCAACAAAATATTAAAATACAATAGTCTATTAAACATTAAAAGCTTCCCTAAACAGGGCTGCCTTCAGATGTCTTCTAAAAGTCTGGTAGTTGTTTTTATCTTTGGCATCTGGTGGGAGGGTGTTCCACAAGGTGGGTACCACTACTGAGAAGGCCCTCTACCTGGTTCCCTGTAACTTGGCTTCTCACAGTGAGGGAACCGCCAGAAGGCCCTTGGAGCTGGACCTCAGTGTCCGGGCAGAACGATGGGGGTGGAGACGCTCCTTCAGGTATACTGTTTAGGGCTTTAAAGGTCAGCGCCAACACTTTGAATTGTGCTTGGAAATGTACTGGGAGCCAATGTAGGTCTTTCAGGACTGGTATTATATGGTATTGGCGGCCGCTCCCAGTCACCAGTCTAGCTGCCGCATTCTGGTTTAGTTGCAGTTTCCGGGTCACCTTCAAAGGTAGCCCCATGTAGAGCGCATTGCAGTAGTCCAAGCATGAGATAACCAGAGCATGCACACTCTTGCAAGACAGTCTGCGGGCAGGTAGGGTATCAGCCTGCGTACCAGATGGAGCTGGTAAACAGCTGCCCTGGACACAGAATTGACCTGCGCCTCCATGGACAGCTGTGAGTCCAAAATGACTCCCAGGCTGCGCACCTGGTCCTTCAGGGGCACAGTTACCCCATTCAGGACCAGGGAGTCCCCCACATGTATTAAGGCAGCTTCCTAAGGATGATCAAGAAGAAAAATAAAGGAGGCGGACCTTTTGATTTCCTTTGCACCATCAGTCGCTTTGTCGCTTTCCCTTGTTCTTACCAGGAAAGATCATCAAGGCAAACTCTTGCATAGGGGACGACTGAGAGTCCGCACCTGAACTAGGCAAGCCAATGGTCATATTTCCAGGTTGCCCAGTAGCACCCTTCCCACTGCTGGATAAACTGGCCACCAATTGTAGGGTTGGAAAGGGACCTTGAAGATCATCTTGCCAGAGGCAGGAATTTGCAGCTGTCCCAGACAGGACCTGCAACCTTGACATTATCAGCAGCATGCTGTAACCAGCTGAGCTTTCTGCTATGGGGGTCCTTTAACTTAAGGCTTCTGGGTGCCTTTTTTAGGAGAGTCCCACCAGAGGCACCAAGATGGAGGCTCTCACGCCTTGGATGATGATGGTGATATTAAATTTCTATACCGCCATTCACCCATAGTTCTCAGGGCAGTCCACAACATAAAAATACAAGGTGGAAAAACACAAAAAGCATAATAAAAACAAGAACAAAGCAAAAACGAGAACAAATACCGTCCCCCAGCCCTAAAAACATTTAAAAGCGGAATAGGATGTTAATCAGCCCAGTGCCTGGTTGCAGACGAACGTTCTTGCCTGGCGGCTAAAGGCATATAATGAAGGCGCCATATTTCACTGTGGTCATTTTTAGTTGAAAAAGTTACTCAAAAGTTTTAAGAAGTAACGCAAAAGAATATACTGCTGGCGGGGGGAATAGTTTTTCTTCTAAATTCTTTCTTCGCTGAGGGAGGTGAAAATCTGAGCTTTTGCACCTTCTTTTTCCTTAAAAAAAGCTTTCTCTGCAGTTAAAAAATGCTTTCTTGGGTGTGTTATATCCGACATTCTGTTCAGATTTTCCACGCCCCAACTCACCTGGGGATCTTGTATGAAGGGCGATCAAAAAGTAGCAAAATGATCCCATGGATGTCCCACTTTCCAGCTATGTTTTTAGTTTTCTTATTGTCATTGTGGATCATTTTTAAAATGGTTTTTCTGATATAGTTGTGCGCTGCCCTGGGCTGCTGTTTGGGAGGAGGAATGACACAGAAATGAAAGAATAACTAGGTAGTGCTTCAGGTTTCCTCTGAGGCTCTTTACAAATATGAAGGCGACGATTTTAATTTTTCGTCTGTATTTTTTGAGTGAAAAGAATGTCATTGTGCAGATAAAAAGAACCCAGTCAATACAGTGCATTGAATCTCGCCATGCTTAGTTACAGGGACGTTAAAGGCCAGAACATTTTAATCTCACATCACGTGCATGTTCCAGCACCTATGTGCATTCACTGCTTTCTCAGATGTGAAAAACGCCCCCGCAAATTACTTCCTTAGAAAAAGCAGAAGCTCCTTCGTCTCCTCTTTAAGGTTATTTTTGTGTTTTTTAAATAAAGCCATGGATATGATTGTCTTTAGATCAGCTTTCCTAGCCTGGCACTCCAGACTACACAATTTGGACTACAGTTCCCATCAGCCCCAGCCAGCCTAGCTGCACTCCCATTGGCCACAGAACCCTTTCTGTTGTGCTGCCTGGGGCTGATGGGAACTGTAGTGCAAAGCAGCTGGAGGGCAGCTTGGGCAAAATTATTATTATTATTATTATTATTATTATTATTATTATTATTATTATTATTAAATTATTTATACCCTGCCCATCTGGCTGGGTTTTCCCAGCCACTCTGGACAACCTCCAACAGAATATTAATAATAAATTTTAAAAACTGATAAAACATCAAACATTTAAAACTTTCCTAAGCAAGGCTGCCTTCAGATGTCTTCTAAAAGTCAGATAGTTCTTTATTTCCTTGACATCTGTTGGGAGGGTGTTCCACAGGGTGGGTGCCACTACCGAGAAGGCCCTCTGCCTGGTTCCCTGTAACCTCACTTCTCACAATGAGGGAACCGCCAGAAGGCCCTCGGAGCTGGACCTCAGTGTCCGGGCTGAACGATGGGGGTGGAGACGCTCCTTCAGGTATACTGTTTAGGGCTTTCAAGGTCAGCACCAACACTTTGAATTGTGCTTGGAAACGTACTGGGAGCCAGTGTAGGTCTTTCAAGACCGGTGTTATATGGTCTCAGCGGCCGCTCCCAGTCCCCAGTCTAGCTGCCGCATTCTGGATTAGTTGTAGTTTCTGGGTCACCTTCAAAGGTAGCCCCACGTAGAGTGTATTGCAATAGTCCAAGCGGGAGATAACCAGAGCATGCACCACTCTGGAGAGACAGTCTGCAGGCAGGTAGGGTCTCAGCCTGCGCACCAGATGGAGCTGATAAACAGCTGCCCTGGACACAGATTTGACCTGCGCCTCCATGGACAGCTGTGAGACCAAAATGACTCCCAGGCTGCGCACCTGGTCCTTCAGGGGCACAATTACCCCATTCAGGACCAGGGAGTCCTCCACACCTACCTGTCTTCTGTCCCCCAAGAACAGTACTTGAGTTATAAGCAATTGGCATTTCACTATGTACACAAAGAAACACAGAACTGGCATGAATCAGAAAGTGCGGAGGCAGTGCCAGAAGCATTTAGAGCAGGGAGACTTGCAGAGGTAGTTTCAATAAAGGAAAGAAACTGGTGTTCCCCATGGATTGGTTTAAATTTTGTCTTGTCCTACCCTTTCCCCCCACTTAATTTACAATTAAGTGTTTTAAATTTGTTGTTAGCCGACCTGAGCCCGGTTTTTGAGGCGGGAAGTGCGGGGTATAAATAAAATTATTATTATTATTATTATTATTATTATTATTATTATTATTATTATTTGCTGTGTCCAAAGAACTAAGCACACAGTGTGTAGCATTAGTTAAGTTTTCTCCCCCCCCCCCACATCAAGGCATTCGAGTTAAATTAGGCTGAGGGCTGAGAACTTGCCTCAGTCATACAGAAGAAGAAGAAGAAGAGTTTGGATTTGATATCCCGCTTTATCATTACCCGAAGGAGTCTCAAAGCGGCTAACATTCTCCTTTCCCTTCCTGCCCCACAACAAACACTCTGTGAGGTGAGTGGGGCTGAGAGACTTCAGAGAAGTGTGACTGGCTCAAGGTCACCCAGCAGCTGCATGTGGAGGAGCGGGGAATCGAACCCGGTTCCCCAGATTACGAGACTACCGCTCTTAACCTCTACACCACACTGGCTCTCCACTACCCACAGCTTCCTGGCCTCAGTGAGGACTTAATGCTTGAATATATACAATAAAAACACAACTCATGCGTTCCTACCTCCCACTGAACCTGTCTGCTGGGATGGGATTATGATCCAAATAAAATAAATAAGGAAATAACATCCTCCCCTTCTTTCTTGATTCAGTTATAAGCATTACAAATCTTAATGCCACCTTGACTTGTATTTTGCCCAAAAGCTGCAGAAATAATTTTTCAGAGCTGCTCAGTGTCACTATCCCCCCAAAATACATTTCTTCCCGTATTATTTGCCCCCGCCCCATTTTCTTCCTGAGAACGGGTTGAAGTGTAATGTTTTATTTTGATTTGCGAGTGTACTCAGATGCCAGTGTCGATGTGCGTCTTGAGCTCTGAGCGACACATGGATAAAACATCCATCCTTGGGGCACTGAAAGAGAAGGCAAAACGTTCCCGCAGAGAGAGGGGGGGAAAGAGAGGAACACATAAGCATGTATTTTATTCATACGCACGTCAACACCCTTTCCACAAACAAGCTTCTATATCCGTCTTCTGCGGCTGAAATTAAAAAAAGAGAGAGTGTTAGATCACTTCCAGGAATGCACAGCCTCCACTCTCTGCAGAGTTCTAAAAATGCCTTGTTTGCACACTTCTTCCTTCCTTCCTTCCTTGTCTTTTTTTTTAATAAAAAAAACCCCTGAAATATTTGGCCAGATGTGAAATGTATGTGTGCTTGTGCAGATAAGCGCACCAGTCTCTGCCACTGAGATTATGGACGGGGTCTTCGATTGTACAAATTCAGAGGTCTTGCAGAATCGCTTTTTTTTTCTAAGACCCTCGCCAAGAGCCCCGAAGAGTCAAGCATTTGGGCCCAGCAGTCATCACTAGCTAGGATAACGTCTCTGGTTGCCCGTGAGCTTGGCCTTGCTAAACTGATAAATAGCGCCAAAATCCCATGGGAAAACTGCAGAGACATTCCTAATCTCTGCCTGCGTAAACAGCGGACGTGTGCCCCTTTGCTCTGATTTTCATACTGCCGTCCTGCTTGCAGATTTTCAGGTTTCCACTTGCGGAATTTAAGATTGCAGAATTTAAGATTGCGGAATTTGGGCGGGGAGAGACGGGAAGGAGAGAGGCCAGCTTTCCCAAAACTTCCCTTTGTGGTTTTCATGCCTCTTCATAATTCCCCGCAGGACACGAAAGGGTGGCAGGTTGCTCCTTCCGCCTAGTCTCTTTCCTTTCCGTCTTCATTTCGGAAGGGACCCTCCAGGGGCACGTAGCGCAAGGGAACAAAGGAACCACCTTCTCAGAAATAATAATATTATTATTATTTGTACCCCGCCCATCTGTCTGGGCTTCCCCAGCCACTCTGGGCTGCTTCCAACAAAGATCAAAAATACATTAAAATATCACATTTTAAAAACTTCCCTGAACTTCCCTTTATTATTACAGCCTTCGGATGTAATAATAAAACCCTGAAAACGTGGTTATCTCTGCACGCCTCTTCTCCCTCCCACCAGCGCCTGACCAGCATGTCCTGCCATCTTTGGAAATAAGACCCACTAGATGATTAGAGTCATTTTCTGCCCTTGGACTGTTGCATCATAAAGACTTTATTCTGAACTCCTATCGAGTGATGGTTTGCTTGCTAATGGGGCTTTCCTCCCCTTCTCCTCCCCTCCCTCCCTCTCTTTCCTCCCTCCCTCCCTTCCCCTCCGCCTCCCCAGGATGACAGCACTAGTCATAGCGACCACCAAGACCCTATCTCACTAGCCGTGGAGATGGCGGCCGTGAACCACACCATCCTGGCGTTGGCCCGGCAAGGAACCAGCGAGATCAAAACAGAGGCCCTGGACGACGACTGATGACGTGACGGAGGGGGAGGGGCTCCGAAACGAGAAAGTAAACTTAGTTTTTAGCCGTAGCACCTTAGCAGCCTTTTCCGACCCCCCAGCCCCCCACCCCGTGCCCCCAAAGCCCCCACCCCCGGTCTCCAAAATGTGTTCTTCTTAACAGTATAACTCTTTGCAGTCTCTTGTATGTCAAGTTAGCCGTTTAGGGTCTCGTCGTCCTGTGAAGAGGGCACAACGCCCTCCAATTCCGCGTATAAACTCAGTATTATCTTTCCCGGTCCAATAAGCAACCAAACCGACTGACCTCCCCATGCAACCCCCGTCTCACAGCTAGGCGAAAAACCTCTGCTGCCGCTGCTGTTGTTGTTGTTGCTGCTGCGCTCTCTCTAGCATTCCACGAGTATTCTTCCTGGCATCGCCGCCGGCCCTTGATTCCAGTTTAAATCCAGATTTAGGAAAAGACAGCGCGGCTTTGCGTTTGTCCCTCCCAACGTCCCCCGTGGATGCTTTCCTCGTCCCAAGTCTGGGGGAAGCTGTTGTTGCTGCATCGCTGGGTTTGGGCTAGATGGCCGCTGGGGGTCCCCTTTCAACTCCACAGTTCTACGATTCCATGGAACGGGAGTTTGCGTGGCTTCGGGGCTGGCGGCCGGTGCGTGGCGGGATTTGGCAGGGGATAGGGAGGTGGGGAAACAGCGATGTCCCTCTGCTATTCGACTCGGTTTTCTTTTCTTGCAAACTGGGATGTGTGAGATGCCAGCTGAACTTGAAAGAAGCCGAGGGTCTCTTGTAAGCTTCCGTCCGCAGAAGAGGGTGCCCACTGTGTCTCTGTGTGGCAGCCACGGGCGTGTCGTCTTCCAGAGAAAACGTAATATCATTGGGTGGCTTAGAGGGAAGTCTCTCTTGGTGGAGGTGATGGGGTGGTGGTGGTTGGGTCTTCGGTGTCTGTGCAATGGGCTGCGAACAGAGCTGCCGGCCGCAGAGATCTAGCCCAAGACCCACGTGCAGAGGGTGCAGGGCTGGAACAGTGACTCGGGCAGAGTGGGCAGGACTGGGCTTCCGCGAGGTTGGGTAGCCATCTCTAAATGTTTTGTGTCGAAATGGGTCTTACATTTCCAAACTCGGCCCCAGCTCTCAGGAGTTTGGGAAATGGCTCCAAAGTCTTATGGCCACTTACTCTCCACCCCACCTCCCCGCAAGAAAACGCAGCGCTCTCAAGGAAAGCTTGACCATCGCCTGTTAGCCGGTTCCCCCTAAAGCGTTTCGGAAACATAGATGGCGAGTCTTACGAGCACCACAATTAGCCCATCAGAGAGTGTGCCTCTTCCGTAGCCTGTTCCCCGCAGTATCGCACAATTGACCCGAAAGAAAACCGGGTGCAATTTTTTTGGTGTCTTTCCTGTTTGTCCTGCTGTTCCTCAGGAGCTAGAAACCTGAAGGTGAAATAATTATTGGAAGCCATAAGTAAGCCGGAGAACGGATTTAGCTTTGAGCCAGGTATTCAGCAGCTGGGTCCAGTTGCCGTTGACCTCCTAGCATGTTGGGGGTTAGTTTCCACTTCCTTTTGCACTCTTTGGTTGGGTCTCCATGAGGTCGCTTTCAGGAGAGGCAGGCTGCCCAGGGATATGCCTTTGGTTGGGTCAGAACGCTCCGGCTACGTAGGAAAAGAACTGACTTCTAAAGAAACAAATGGAGGTGTGTTTCCTTTGTTTTTTGTTCATCTTGGATCCGGTCTAGCACTTTGGGTTTCTTACTTTCTTTCGTAAATAAATCGATATATTTGTATTTGATCATTTCCCTTTTTTAAATATATACATATATAACATTGGATTAGCCTAAACTGAAAAAATATATATGTAAAAGCTTGTGTTAAACCATCCCAGATGCATCTTGGGGAATGATCAGTCTGGGGCATCTCAGGTGACAAGGAGCCTCACCTGTTGCTCTGGAGATGTTCCTGTACTTTTGCCACGCTGGTCCCTTCCAGATGTTTGGGACTACAGTTCCCATCAGCGCTGCCACGGGAGCTCGATGGAAGAGTTGTGGTTCGAAATCTCTGGCAGGCACCAGCGTGGTGAAGGCCGCTGTGCTGAGTATCTGAGTTCGCTCATCGCCGCTGCCTTTTGCCGCTTCCCGATCACGTCGGCGGAATTTATCCGGGAGTCGTTCCTGGTGGGATCGTGGCCTGTGTCGCTCAGCATCTCTTGGGTGCAAATCTTCAGCCCATTGACTTCTTGCACCCCTTCTCCCCCCAATCCTCAGATGCTCTGCTGATGTGTCAGCCTCATTTTTCGCTGGTAGATTTTACTGACCAAAACACATCTCGTTTCTTTGTTTTCTTCCCTCCACTGAAACGTAAGCAACCGCCTGTCTTCTGCCCGGCACTGCCTTGTCCTAGTAGGCCAGCTTTCAAGGGGCCTTGGACTTAGACTCAGGGATGTTGTGAGATTAGACTGGTGCCTGGAGAGAGAGATTCTCTCCCTGTTGGGCAGAAGTTGGGACCCTCTCAGTGCTGGGGAGTGAAGAGGTGGGGAGATTTGGGGTCTCCTGTCTGAGGGAATGACCCAGCACTGCCCCAGATTCCTTTCCGCTGCTCAGAGGGTAGTAGGACCCGAATCAATGGATTCAAGTTAAAATACAGGGGATACCGACTAAACATTGGGAAGAACTTTCTGATGGTAAGAGCTGTTCAGCAGTGGAACAGACTCCCTCAGAAAGTAGTGGACTCGCCTTCATTGGAGGGTTTTAAGCAGAGGTTGGATAACCACCTGTCATTCCTACATTTCAAGGGGGTTGGTCTCGATGGCCTTCAGGGTCCCTTCCAATGAAGGAGAGTTTTGCATTCACCCATCCGAGCGAGTGAACTAGGAGAACTAGAGCTGCTCTGGTGAGATTTTGATCTGGTGTACAATCACAGACGGAGCAGGTAAGCAAAGTGTCTGGATTTGAGAGGACCGTTTAATGGTCAATGCCTTTTCCGCACTGATAATGTTGTCCTTGATGTTATTACAGTTCCAGATTTGTCCCAGCAGCCAACTTTAGGGGGGGGGGGGAAAGAGGGAGAAATTAGCTTGCAGGAACAGCTCACTTTCCCAAGTACAGTAGCATAACATCAGGTCCACTGGCTCAAACAGGCCAGCCCTTTTCCCCTTGGACGGATTTGCAATTTCACCTCTGTCGCCTCCAGTTTTCCAAAGAAACGCTGAGATCTTGTGTGAGTTTGTGGCTCTGGGCCACTTGTTGCAGTGACGGCCTTTTGCTATCGATTTAAATGTTGGTGGCTGATGCATTGTCAGAACAAATTCAAAATGGCAGCCGTTCCGGAACTGATATTTTCAGAAGGTTTTGCTCCCGAGGCTGAAAGGAGAACGGTGCACTGGGTTACGGAAGGAAAGCAGCCTGGTCCCACCCTGATTGTGGGAGGGTGTGTGGACTTAGCAATAAATGTGCAGAGGGCAGGTTTGTACAGATCTAGGAGGAGTCGCTGTGTGTATCGAGGCAACGAAAGTCCTGGCGCCACTCTGAGTCATCTGGTAGCAATAGGCTGCCATTGCCACCCTTTTCGGATATTGTATCTCAATGGAAATATGAGACGCAGCCGCTCAGTTGCTCTTTGTGCCTGATGAGGAATGGTTGAAGTTTCCATCAGTATTGTCAGAGCAGTCAGTTCAGCTCCATCCTCTCTCACTCCGAGCACCCAAACTCTCTTCTTCCTTCTCCTTTCTTCCCAAGTTGCCTTTACGGTCCAACGAGAGTTTTCTAGATGCACTGCCAGGTGCCTAACCCACCACCCCAGCCTTCGCCAAGTTCCAGGCGTTTGGAACTGCAACTCCCATGAGCCTCAGCATCAAACAGCTGGGATTGATGAGTGTCGAAGTTGAAAACATCTGGAGGGCTGTTAGGTTGGCCACAGCTGCTATACCCTCACCTTTATTAGGCATCTTAACGATCGTGGGAAGGGTTGAGGTTTTCGGAAAGTAGTCGCAGATTGATTTAACCAATTCATGCACACACACAAAAATTTTGAGGAGGAATTTGTCTCAATGGTTTGACCCGTAAATCCCTTTGGCCATGTGCAAACTCCCTCTGTTGTGGGTTTGGTGGGAAGATAAAGCCTTTACTCCCAGCAGAAGGGTCTGGTCTGGTCTTCCAGTACCGCCCAACTCTATGGTTTTGTGAAACAACTGGGATAACACTGGGGTAGATCTTAATTTTTAGGCTTCCAGTTCCTTTCTTCCTTCCATAGTCTTCTGTTTGGATTTGGAGCCAGAGCTTTACTTTGAAACTGTATAACGTTAGCGTTGAGGTATACTGTTCCTTTCTTCCAGGTGGAAGTGCGTATACATTTAAAGCTCCCCAGCCCAAAGGATCCTGGGAACTGTAGTTTGTTAAAGGTGCTGGTTTGCCAAGGGTGAACTCCAGTTCCCAGGATACTCTGGAGAAAGCCATGTGCTCTAGACGTACAGCCAGAGTCAACGAAGAGCAGCTTCCTCTAGAACAATCCATGTTATTCTGTGTATCTTTCACTTCCTTCCTGATGTGTATTGTTGTTGTTTAGTTGTTTAGTCGTGTCCGACTCTTCGTGACCCCCATGGACCAGAGCACGCCAGGCACTCCTGTCTTCCACTGCCTCCTGCAGTTTGGTCAATCTCATATTTGTAGCTTCGAGAACACTGTCCAACCATCTCGTCCTCTGTCGTCCCCTTCTCCTTGTGCCCTCCATCTTTCCCAACATCAGGGTCTTTTCCAGGGAGTCTTCTCTTCTCATGAGGTGGCCAAAGTCTTGGAGCCTAAGCTTCAGGATCTGTCCTTCCAGTGAGCACTCAGGGATGATTTCCTTAAGAATGGAGAGGTTTGATCTTCTTGCAGTCCATGGGACTCTGAAGAGTCTCCTCCAGCACCATAATTCAAAAGCATCCATTCTTCGGCGATCAGCCTTCTTGATGGTCCAGCTCTCACTTCCATACATCACGACTGGGAAAACCATAGCTTTGACTATACGGACCTTTGTTGGCAAGGTGATGTCTCTGCTTTTTCAGATGCTGTCTAGGTTTGTCATTGCTTTTCTCCCAAGATGTGTATTATTATATCCCAAACCCTGCCTTTCCGCATATTTGGAGCGGCAGGGGGTGCTTTGGAGAAGGGGAGAACCTGGCTGGAAGATGACCAGGAAACGCTGAGATTTCCTACCAGAAGTAAATTCCACGTTCACAAAAGTGCTTCCTGTTGAGATTTATTTTGATTTATTTTTTTGGCACTCTGCACTACTTGTTCTTCCATGGCACGTAAGAATCTGGGCTCCTGTTTCCCCTCTTTTGCTGCTTCCACGCACAAGCCGACAACGGTTTTACGTTCCATGGTAGATGACGCTTTATCACGTCCGTCGGAGGGAATCTGCCTTCTCCCGAATCAGTCCAGCGCCATCTTTTCCAGACTGGCAGACAGCAGAGCCTCCCAGATTGCAGAGAGGGGCTTTTGTCAGCCCTTCCTGGGAAGGGCAAGAATTAAACCCGGGGCCTTCTGCACTCAATGCAGGTGTTCTCCCACGGTGCTGCCATAGCAGTGGCAGGGGTGTGTCCCGGCCGGGATGTGGGGGAAGAGGCGAGGAAAGAAAGGGAGATGCTACTGAGATTTGACATTTCCTGCCCACAACAGGAGCATGGTTCAAAGCACCCCTTGCTAACCACGGGCAACCTTGCCCTACCTTTCCTTGTCTCCAGAACTTCCACTTGGCTGATCTGGACTTTCTCATGCGCACTTGATGCGCACCTGTGGCTCTTGCGGACAGGCTGGCCCATCCATTACTTTTTTTAAACAATACATTTTTATTATTTTCTTTGCACAGTCATTTTACAATACATTAAATCACATGTATACTTTCAGCTCTGCCGAGCTTGCGACTTCCCTCCTTCCCTTCAGCGGGTATCCCTTATTTTCTCCAGTCGCGTATTTTAATTTTTAACCTTGTATCTGTCTTATACATTGTAGGAGTTACTTCAGTCCTGCCAGTGTTTTTAAATATTTACAGTTATCCTTTAAGTACACAATAAATTTACTCCAACTTTCCTGGAATCTCTGATCGTCCTGACCTCGAATCCTGTCGGTCAGTTTGGCTAATTCCGCGTAGTTCATAATTTTCGCATGCCACTCCGCAATGGTAGGGACTTCTTGGGATTTCCAATTTGGGGCCAACATATTCCTTCCCGCCGCTGTGGCGTACATAAATAGTCTTTGGTCTGTTCTGTTTTCATAATCTCAGGCTGCCCCATCCATTTCAATGGAAGACACAGATCCAGAGAAGCGTCTCCGCCACCACAGAGCAGAAGAGAGAGCCTGCAGCATCAGGCCAATGGGCCATCTAAGTCCAGCATCCCCTTCTCACCGTGGCCAACCAGATGCCCATCATGGGGAACCAGCAGGCAGAATTCGAACCCAAGGCCCCCTTTCCATCTTCCAGCCACTGGGTTTCCAAACGGTGCAGACACAGCACAGTCACCCTGGCTATCGTGAATTTATTTAAGCCATGGCCAATGGCTGCCGCAAGGCCTGCAAGCGGGCTTTCTCCGCCCCATCCCGGGGCCAGGTAGGCAGGCATCCATCCAGCAAAAGTGAGCCACAACTAAGGTGAGGCCTGTTGACCGAAGTCCCCCTCTAAAGTGCGTCGTCCAGCTGAATGAGTTGCCTTGTAGGAACTGGAGCAGCCAAAGAGACGGCTGCTTCCGGTGCGACTCAGTCCAAGCTTCCATCAGCTGGATCGAGGCCCTTCTCTGAACCGCAAACACAGATGGATCTCAGGGGCTCTCAGTGAGAGCAACTCGATCCCCCTGGCAGAGAAAGAATTGCGCCATTTCCATACGCTGGATCTTTTTTTTTTGTTGTTTTTCCAGTTTAGGGTATTTGCTCAGGTCACATGCAAACTGCCAGCCCCCCCAGTTTCCTAGGCTGCAATCCCAATCCTGCTTACTTAGGAGTAAGCCCCCCTGAATTCAGCAGGGCTTACTTCTGACTAAACGTGGTTAGAATTTCACTGCTCGCTGTCTTCGTGTGCTCCTCAGGATCTGTTAATTCTTGGCCTCCTTTTTTTTGCCCAAGAAACAAAATTTTGAATGCACCCGTCCTTTCTGTCCACCTCCTTGTGGATAAAACTTAGTTCCTGAATCCCCCCTTTTTTGTTTTGGGGTTACTTTTTAATAAAATGCAGAAATAAATTATTGTTACTCAGTTTATTATGTGCTTAGCCCGATTTAATACTTTGTGGGACATGATTTTTGGCCAAGAACAATTGCTTTGGAGTGACAGCATTTCTGTGGAGACTGTTGCCTGGTCTGTTGGAGCTTGTATATGTCATACCAGGGTCTGACATTGTATGCCCTTTTAAAATGTGGGGTTTTTTGTGTGGATGGGTGGGTATTGGGTTGTTGTTTTTATTTTTATTATGTATTTTGTGGTTGCATATTTTGATTTTATTCCATGAACCGCCTCTGGGTATTGGGCGGTGTGTAAATTCAGTTAATAATAATAATAATAGTAGGTTGTGCCTTCCATGTAACTGAAGCTGCCATACGTCCACTGGCTTCCCTAGCCTAGAAATGTCCACTCTGACTGGCAGCAGCTGAAGCTTCTCCCTGGCTCTTCCACCTAAATCCATTCTTAACTGGGAGTGAACCTGATTACAGTGGTGCCTCGCAAGATGAAAAGAATCCGTTCTGTGATTCTCTTTGTCTAGCGGTTTTTTCGTCTTGCGAAGCAAGCCCATTGAAGGATTAGCGAATTAGCGCTATTAGCGGCTTTTAGCGGCTTATCTGCTGATCGGATCAGCTGATAAGCGGCTTAGCGGCTTAGAAAAAGGGGGGGGAGAAAAAAAACCCCGCAGGAACTCGCAAGACATTTTCGTCTTGCAAAGCAAGCCCATAGGAGATTCGTTTTGCGAAGCACCTCCAAAACGGAAAACTCTTTCGTCTAGCGAGTTTTCCGTCTTGCGAGGCATTCATCTTGCGGGGCACCACTGTATACATGTTTCTTTACCACTCAGCTGTTGCCCTGTTCCCTCTTCTTTGGAGCTGGATCAGGCCAGTAGCCTGACCAGTCCAGCGCTCTGTTTTCACTGTGGTCGGTTCACTACCCAGACGGAGCTCACAAGCGGAACCGGAGCCCAGCAAGGCTCACTCACCTTTGATTCCCAACAACTAATATTCAGAGGCCTCCGACTGCTGAGCTGAAACATAGCCATTGTGGTTAGTAGCCATTAAGAGTCTTTTCTTCCACGATAAAGCCACGTTTTCCGGTCTTCCCCTTCTCCTCGGGGACCAGCCTGCGTCATGCCTGCCTCTGTAACTGTGGCCATGTTCGGATGTAGCGCTAAACGTTTGCCGGGCTTTGGACGTAACGCTAAACCGCTACGGTCGCAAACTGAGACAGAGGTTTCCGAACTCCTGGCAGCCACATCAGAGGAAGGAGCTAAACTATAGCTTAGTCTCGCACCAAAAGCATAGCTCTCCTTCTCAAACCTTCAGGAGAATCTTCCACTCTCCTTATCCCACACAATCTTGTATACAAGGGCGATTTGCACATCACGTTGGCTCTGCGGGGACGGCAGCCTTCATATGGTAGCCTAGCTATGTCAACACACACCGTGTGATTTGTCTGCCACAAATCCTGGCCTGGCTGGATCTTGGTCCAGCATCCATTCTTCCAGCGGCCAACCAGACCATGTCCTTTTGCCACTCCAGGCCAATATCACAACCTGATAAAGACCAGCGGCCATTTGTGGCTGATCCTGGCAGCTGCATCAGACCAATGGACTGTCTAGTTCGCCATCCCATTTTCCCACAGAGATGAGCAAGGTTCCAGTTGGCCTCTCTGTCCCGCTGTTGATCCTCAGCAACCGGTCTTTAACGAGGTTTCGGTTTAGGCCAGCCACCCACCAAGAAATAACTTTGTGCTGAAATTCCCGTAGTGTCTCTTACAGTGGTTCTTCTGTTTGCGGCCTGGAACAAGGTCTCTGTCCAGGTCTGCGGTAGGAATGGCTTGGGTACAGCTGACCGGTTGGCTTTCAGTGGAGCACAGTGTGTTATTTCTGGTGTCCAAGTATAGAAACACCTCCGTGGAAACCGATCAGCTGGTTATCCCAAAAAGGAAGCTGTAACAAACAGGTAGGTAGGACATTGCAATCTGCTGCACTGTATTGAATTTGACCGAGATTGCACTGGACTGTTAGGAATGAGATTCCAACTCAAGCTTAGGAAGAACTTTGTGATGCTAAGAGCTGTTTGACATTGGAAGGTGCAGCGCTTTCCTTCCTTGGAGGTTTTTAAGCAGCAGTTGGATGGCCGTCTGCCAGGGATTCTCAAGATGGGATTCTTCTCTTGTGCTTCTGTGAACTCTGATAAACCGTTTGGTATTCCGGAGGGATTTCATGCAGCCACTGCCGACACCTTCCCATCCCGATACGAGGCGGCACCTTTGCGCAACTTTCCCTTAGTGTGTGGTGTTTCCGAAGGGGGAGGCGCATGTCGCCACTTCCGTGGCACGTGGGCCATCAGCGTGGCGAGGCCTGGGAGAAGGCAGGCTTCCCCTCTCTCCGCGAAAAGGCCAGCATTGGAAAGCCGAAATAGAAGATAAGTCGTTGGCTCTGCCATCTTGGGTGTCAACTGCCTTTGGGTAGAAACATCCTCTTCCTTGAGTCCTGGGAGTGGCCTGTGCGCTACAGAGTAGTTGTTGTCTGTCTTAGGTGTTCATTTTCTAAAAGTGCCTACACGCGCGGCTGGGGGGCAGGGAGGATAGCAAGCAAGAGGCGCGCGCCCCCCCCCGGCCTCACCAGTTGCCCGGGGGACGACGACGAAAGGGCATTTCTCCCTTACATGCCTTCTGTCTCCGGGACCCGGAGGGCAGGAGGCCCTAGAAGGTTGCATTAGCTGCCCAACGAAAGCCGGGCAGAAGCCATGACGGCCGCTTCCACTGCCTCTCTTTCCTCTCCTCTTGACTTGAATTCTGTTTCTGGAAAACCTCTGTGGAATTTGGGCGCCCTCAGAGAGGTTCGTTTCAGTCTCCTGTTTGGGTGTGGGCAGCAGAGATATAGCTTGCCCCAATGCTTCAGAGCTGTGTGTTGCTTGCGCCTGGTGGCAGGGAGGCAGGGCCGTCCCAACGAGTGATACACACCCACAACACCGAAGTCTGCCGTGACATATTGAACATGCAGAGATTATTCCTCTTCTTGCTCTTCCCCTCCGCCACACCTCCTGCCCACCCTCTTCCCCGAGTCGCCATTGCACCCCTGGACAAACCGGGTAGTTGCGGGGGGCAATTTTCAGCACCTCTGCAATTCACGCGCTCCTCGGACATCACGATACCTCAGGCAGGTTCGTGCCCCCATTGCAAAGTCATTCTCCTGGCCAGACTACCAACCATTGCAACATAACCTCAGCCCCGATCATTGCAGTTCTAAAGCAGTGCAGGATTAGTTTCTGGGTTCCCAGACCTGTGCATTTAATTCCACCTGGAGGGATCTAACTGGACAGGCGACTGTCTCAGTTGTTTCCCTCTGTAGCCGAAGCTTCCGATCCAGTCCTTAAATCAGGTTTCCCAAAAAATGCCTTCTTCTTTTTCGGTCAGGCTTGTTTTTGTAAACGGTCACGGGTCACCCTTAGTTTGTAAATGCGTTAAGTGGGAAGTGTTCTTGATTAATCTTTTTTCTTCCTTTCAAAAAACAAAAAAAATGGATATTTTAGCAAAATTCTGAAAGGAAAAGTATCTCCCCCCAGATTTGCAATTAGTTTGACGTCTGTTTTGTGGCATGCAATTTGCATACTGGTTTCATAGGCGCCGCGATCTTGCCCCTCCGATTACAAAGCGATGAAGGTTCTTGCACCATGTTGGGGAAAGGCTGGCTTCCATGCCGCTTTGCGAGTCCTGAGTGCGAAACACACGTGGTTCCAGATTATTCGGCTTACCGGCCAGGCTGGTAGACCCTGCAGGAGCGTGCTTTGGCACCCGAAGCCAAAATGCCAGACGTCTTTGTTGCACTGTTCCCAGACAGCGGCTCCGTAGTCAGAAAACTCTTTCCCTCCCTGGCACAGAAAACGGGTGTGGAATGCAGCCTCAGAAGCCGGGCAACTTGGTGTCGTGCCTTGGCCTGTTCCGGGCCGACACCTGCCGACGCATTACCTGGACGAGAAAGCCCCTTTCTGAAAAGGAGCCATCCAGACTTGTGCTGGGGCTGCAGAAGATGGTGGGGTCCCTGCACATTACTTCAAGCCAGCCTTTCTCAACCTGTGGCTCCCCCGATGTTGTTGAACTACAACTCCCATCAGCCCTAGCTAGCAAGGCCAGAGCTCAGGGATGATGGGAGTTGTAGTCCAACAACATCGGGGGACCCACAGGTTGAGAAACGCTGCAAGCAGAAAGATTTTGGCAGCAGCAGAAGGTAGCAAGGCCTGCTGAAGTCGCCCCCCCCCCCTTACCCAAAAGGTGCAGGGACTTCCTCCACTTCCAAAATAAAAAAATTCCTTCCAGTAGCATCTTAAAGACCAACTAAGTTAGTTCATACCAAGAACTAACTTAGTTGGTCTTTAAGGTGCTACTGGAAGGAATTTTTTTATTTTGACTATGGCAGACCAACACGGCTACCTATCTGTAACTTCCTCCACTTCCGTTCATCTCGTTTGCAACCCTTGTGCGGTCCTTACGTTGGTGTTGCAGTGGGGGGGGGGGCTGCGAGGCAGAAGGTGGTGCCTTTATCGGCCCAGAAGGCCAAGGTGAAGCGGCGGGGCGAGGTGGGGGTCTTGTTCC
Source organism: Podarcis vaucheri (assembly GCF_965113315.1). Lineage (NCBI taxonomy): Eukaryota > Metazoa > Chordata > Lepidosauria > Squamata > Lacertidae > Podarcis > Podarcis vaucheri. The sequence goes on from NC_138761.1 coordinate 5,048,691, forward strand.
TGTACCAGGGGGTCAGTAGCAACTCTTCGCTCTTCTCCCTCCCACCCCCTGAAAGGGTGTCGTGCTGCTGGGGGGTCCCTGGCCCATGCCTTCGGCCGGTGCCTCTCGTTCAGTGATGGGCGGCCAAGGGTGCTTGCATCCTTCTCTGGGCTCTGTCCCTCTCGAAAAAAGAAAAAGTCAGGACGGATACTGACCCCCCCTCCCGTTAAGTCATTTCATTTCACCTGTTTCGTGGCTGCATCCCAGCATCATCAGGAGTTTGCGATGTGGGAAGAGGCCATCTCTAGTTTCGTTCACCATGTGTGTTTTTGCGCAGCATCGATATTGTTCGGAGGGAGTCGGAAGGGAAGAGCGTTAAACATTGCATTTGGAAAACGGAAGGATAGGAGCCAAACTCCCAGGATCCGAGGTCCCTTTGCGGTCCCCCCATAAAATATTTGAGGGCCCCCAAGTTGATGGGCATTGCACCGTGTCATGTTCGGTTATGCTTGGTGGGGCTTACCTGCCCCTCCCCTCCAAAAAAATTGGTTACAGTGGTACCGTAGATTCTGGCGTATTAGGCAACTGGGCGTATAAGGTGACCCCCCCAAATTGGCAGCTGTCAATTAGCATCGCTGGGCAGCTTCCTCCCTGCGCAGAGCCCGTCGCCTGCTGTCGCTGCCCAGCGAACCCATACCCGGCGTATAAGACGACCCCCAACTTTTTAGAGGATTTTCCAGGGTTAAAAAGTCATCTTATACGCCGGTATCTACGGTACCTTGGTTTACAACCATAATCCGTTCCGGAGGTCCAGTTGTAAACCAAAACAGGTTGTAACCCAAGGTGAGCTTTCGCCATTGGGGCCTCCTCCCCAAAAATTGGTTGTAATCCCCCCCCAAAAGGGGGGGTTGTAATCCAAAAAAAGGGGACACGCACTTCCGGGTTTGACGTGGCTGTAATCCAAAACGGTTGCAAACCAAGGTACCACTGTATTTCGGTTGACACCCCTGGCACCTCGCCAGTCCAAGTTGACTGGCATTTTGACAACTGTATAATTTGGGAATTAACTGTTATCTGTTACAATTTGGTTATTATTGGGGGTGAATCGGAAAACTAATTACAAAGAAATCATTATTTTTCAAAAAAAAAGGGAGCTAGCCAGTCTGCCTTGTAACCGGCGAGGGGGATGGCACGCCAAGCTCAGACCTTTCGGGTCTTCCGCTGTCTGCATTGCAGGGAGTCAAGACTTGCCCTGTCGTAGGAGCTCATTTATTTGCCTTTTTGCCGCGACCTGCCGTTGAGAAGCCTTTGTGTCTTTGCCTGTGCGTTTCCTCCGTTCACGTCCCGGGGTCTCCTGCGTCTCGCTCCGAGTGCCGCTCCCTCCTCACTCACTATTGCGGTGGCAATGGGCACCCCGGCCTGGTGCCCTTGCCCTGCCAACCTGTGTCTCAGCCTACCTCATGAGGTAAATCTGTGTCTCGTCGCCCCCTCAGCTCGCAACCCTCGTTTTCGTCCGTAAACGTCCACTCTCCACGCAAAACACACACGACTCCCAACGCACCGGAATGTCTGTATATCTCTATCCCTTTCCCCAAAAATCCTCCACCACTGACAACCCCCCCAAAAAAAGGCCCCCCCGCCCCTTGCTGTTGCCACCGATTCCTCTTGCAGATTGAATGCTGCTTTAAATGTGAAAAAAGAGAAACAGTTGTTTTAAAAAGAAAAAGCTATATAAGGAAGAGAAGAAAATAGAAAATAAAAAAATAAAAAAACCTGAATGAAAAGCTAAAGCTGAATTTATAAGCCTTGTTGCATATGAGCCAAAAGTGCAAAAAGCTCCATATAATAAACTAACCTGCCACTCATATAAATATAAATATATATAAATATATTAAAATCAGACTGTTCTACAAAATTGTGTATTTGTATTTTTGTGTACGTAAAATTTTCTGCTAAGCAGAAGGGAGGATGTAGTATATAGGATGATGTGAGAGAATTTTTTTTAATCAAATTTCTTTTGCTACTTATTTTTGTTAACATCTATATGCCTGTCTTCGTCTTCTGTATGTATGACACAGTTTTTGGAAAAAGCTGTGGTCTCTCTCTCTCTCTTTCTCTCACCCTCTTGCCTTTGGTTCCGTATTTCAGGACCCGGTTTGGGTCAGCCCCCCCCCCCCAGAAACCCCCTTTGCCCAAAGGGCTGAGTAACAGACAGCTGCCAATATCAGAAGATGCCTCGGAGGGGCTTAGCTGCCGTCACTCTTTGCATTGCTCAGAAGCTGCTCTGCTCTTCCTTAAATCATCATTGCAGGTCCTTCTGCGCACTGGCCCCAAGTAGCGGAAAAAACCCCTTGGGTCAGAGTATCCAAATCTCTTCACTGAGATATTGCTGCAAAGAACGCCGTTATCAAATCACGCCAGAAGCGATTGGCAGAGATAATTGGTGGATTTCCAAATCGTGGCCCATAGAAATGGGGGGCGGGAAGTGGGGGGAAATGGCCACTTTGAGGTCGTTGACCCCACCCAAACCAAAATGGCGGCTTTGTGCCATGATGGTTTGAGCCACGGCTTCACCTGGCCACCTCCTGCCCCTCAAGATAGTTCAGGACAGTCCAAAACAGCTCGAGGGATACCAGGTTGGTGAACGTTGGTAATCTTAATTTCCCATCTCCTCCATAATCTGTGTTGCGGCCCTGTAGGTAAGAGAGGAGGAGGCATTTTCTGGCAAAACTGGTCCCCGTGTAACAACCAGTGAAAGATCCAACGAGTGTATTGGCCGACACCTTGAAGACCATGCCCACAGATCATTCCCTGCCAGTTTCCCTCCTCCAAATCATTAATAATGACATCCTAATTTGCAAAGGATTTTGTTTAAGGATCTCTCGCTCCCCACTTCTTAAATGCGAGGCTAGTCCCAATCCCCTGCGTGAATTCTTCCCAAACCGCTTGTGCAAAACTGGGACCACGGTTGTTTAAACCCTGTGCGTTTTTTTTACAGAACGGTCAGTGCCTTGAGAGCTTTGCTAACGTGTAAAGGGACACACTTACGAAAGGCCCTTTCGAGGAACAAACAAACAGCACCTCTGCGACAAACCACGGTCAAAGCGTGCTTGGCCTGCGCCACACCCCATTGCAGGTGAGGAGCGCATGATGTTCAATGCTCAGCCCTGTGGGAAAAAACCCAAACTTGTGCACAGCAGGGAGAAACTTCCCCTTCTGTGCTAATTTTGTGTTTGTGGGGAGGAATTCAACACCGTACGCTCCCAAGTACAGTTTTATTGAATGATGGAATTGGTTTGTCGAGAGTTTCTTCCCAAAGCGAAGTTGCAGCCATAATTAAGAGTCTCAGAGCCTCTTTCGTGTCAGAATTTTTTCTCCCCGGGGCCTCGATTTCCTTACCCATTTAATACAATGCATTCTTGCAGAGAGGAGCTATTCACATATTTCCCCATCTCTGCATTAAAAGATAAAATGTCATATATATATAATTACCTCTTGCCTTCCTCCCCCCAAAAGCAGGGGTGGCAACAAGGGGAAACAGGAGAGAGCGTGAGAGAGAGAGACGACACCTTTCTACGTAGGGCTCATATTTATACCAATGTGTACTGACTGTGAGAGGCGTCCTTGTTTCTGTACGTGAAAGGGGGGGTTGGGGAGAGAGAAAGAGAGAAACAAGTGCTCTATTGTATTGATTAAATACTAGTTTAAAAGAAGAAAAAAATACAAAAAGAAAAACGACAACCGAGTCCTTGTATCCTTGTAATCTCCTATTCTGGATTATTAGTGCCTTTTTGGACAGTAGACTGTTCTGTAATTAAATTGTAGTATAACTGCTTTTTTGTACAGTTTTGTTTTAAATAAAACTTTTTTTTAATTTGTGTTTATTTTAGTATTGTACCTACTAGAAAATTAAAATGTATAACTGAAAAAAAAAGTTCTGGTTCGGTCCTCTTTGTGCAAAATGTTTCATTTCGTGGGGGTTCGCAGGGTCCCCGAATTCTCATGACACGGCCGGCCGCCATCGGTCACCCAGCCACCTGACCCACTTCTGTGGCAGGATGGTCCTGAGAATGGCGCTGTTCAGAAGATTCATCCCTAGTTTTTCAAATGGGGAGGGGAGGAACGGTTAAGGGAATCCAACATGCTACTTGGAGAATTGCCTTTACGGTGGAATTCAGTCTATTTCTTTCTTTCTTTTTTACAATTTGGTACAGTGCTTGATTGGGGGGGAAGAAACACCGCAAAGTGGTTTACAGAAAAGCCAAAGCAATAAAACTAACAATAAGAAAGGGTTAATAGCCATTTAAGACATTTGAAAATAACAGACTGAAAACCCCCTTCGGCTTTCTAAATTTCGGGGGAAACCTGTCCAAACAAAAATGATTTGGGCAGGTGCTGAAAAAAAGTACAGCGAAGGCACATGCCTGAAGGCACATGTCAAGTGGCAAGGAGTTCCAAAGTGCAGGTGCTGCCACCCAGAAAGGTAAGAGTTCTTATGCAGGATGGATTTTAATATGACACCAGTAACAGGGCCAGTTTGACTGATCAAAGTGGGACCAGTGTACCTAGAAATGCCCTCTCCACCAAGTTTCTAAGGGGGTCATACTAACAGCAACACCTTGAACTATGACCACATCATCGTAAAAAGTTACACAAGTGTTTTTGGGGGGTCAGTACTATGACCAATTTGTTGCACTGGCTCCCTGTCGGGTACAGGATCAGATTTAAGGTGCTGGTTTTAACCTTTAAAGCCCTAGGACCCTCGTACCCACGGGACCGCCTCTCCTGGTATGCCCCGCGGAGGACTTTAAGGTCCACAAATGACAACACCTTGGAGGTCCCAAGTCACAAGGTGGTTAGATTGGTCTCTACTAGGGCCAGGGCCTTTTCAGTACTGGCCCCGACTTGGTGGAACGCTCTGTCACAAGAGACTAGGGCCCTGCGGGACTTGACATCTTTCCACAGGGCCTGCAAGACGGAGCTGTTCCGCCTGGTCTTTGGCCAAGGCACAGTCTGACCCCCTCCTTTGGCAATCCTCACAGAACTCTGGCCCAATGGTTGCCATTAATCTGATTTGAACTGATTTTATAATGAACTGATTTTAGAAACTTGTATCATTTTACTGTTGTTAGCCGCTCTGAGCCCGGCTTCGGCTGGGGAGGGTGGGATATAGATATAATAATAATAATAATAATAATAATAATAATAATAATAATAATAATAATAAATAAATAAATTTCAATTAATTATTTATTTTTATTATTTTTTATTTAAAAAAAGGTCTTGTGACAGCTTTAAGGCACTAAAATATATATTACAGTGTAAGATTTTATAGACTTGGGCCTGCCTTGAAAGTTGCACGAGTGACGACTCCGTTGGCAAGTGGATTTAAGGAGAAAACTGCCAGGTGGGAGTTGCATGGCAGCTTGATGCAAAAAGATCGCAGCTGGTGCGAACGAGAGCATAAACGCACGTTAAATAGGCACACATTTTTTACAGCAGCAGATTAGTGATAATTGCGGTGGTGATTGCATTAACACAGATAGTGAGCTGGGGAAGCATTTGCAAGAAGCAGGTTGGGCACAGAGAGTGAGCTTTAACAGAAGCCTGGCTCTGGATGCGGCACCGAGTCCAAGCTTGGCTTAGCTCGGTGCAACAACGCAAGAGTAAAATGGGCTGGGGAAGAGCGAAGTGGCTGTGAGCTGCTCTCCCGAAGGATGCGCACATTCCTGGTCCCAGCAAGCCTGCCTTTGGGTTTACTGTCATGTGTGAATGAGGCTATGTGTGGGTCCAGATGGGGGCTTTGACACCTATAAAGAATGGCCACCGTCAAGTCTCATACTGGCTTCATGATTTCTCCAAAATCCTGGCATTTCTTAAGAAGCCCTGGACTTCTTGCCCTGCACTCGATTAAAATATTGATCTGTTTAAAGTAATGTAGGTAGCTGTGTTGTCCTTCCAGTGAGCACTCAGGGCTGATTTCCTTCAGAATGGATCGGTTTGATCTTCTTGCAGTCCATGGGACTCTCAAGAGTCTCCTCCAGCACCAGAATTCAAAAGCATCAATTCTCCGGTGATCAGCCTTCTTTATGGTCCAGCTCTCACTTCCATACATCACGACTGGTAAAACCATAGCTTTAACTATACGGACCTTTGTTGGCACCTTAGAGACCAACTAAGTTTGTTCTGAGTATAAGCTTTCGTGTGCATGCTCACTTCTTCAGATACACTTATATCCAGAACAAACTTAGTTGGTCTCTTAGGTGCTACTGGACAGTTCTTTAATTTATAAATTTATTTCGACTGCATCAGACCAACATGGCTACCTACCTGAATCTAGAATCATGGAAGGCGCCAAACTGAGCCGCATGAAATGGAAGTCCATCAACCTCACAAAGAAACTTGCACAGGTACAGACTGAGATCTCCTTTCTGACTAAATGCAAGAACCTGGACATTATACCTAAGAGTCTTAGAATTAAGAACCCTCTACAATCCACTTAGGGGACATGGGTGGCACTGTGGGTTAAACCACAGAGCCTAGGACTTGCCGATTAGGTCAGTGGTTCGAATCCCCGCGACGGGGTGAGCTCCCATTGCTCAGTCCCTGCTCCTGCCAACCTAGCAGTTCGAAAGCACATCAGAGTGCAAGTAGATAAATAGGTACCGCTCTGGTGGGAAGGTTCACAGCATTTCTGTGCGCTGCTCTGGTTTGCCAGAAGCGGCTTAGTCATGCTGGCCACATGACCTGGAAGCTGTACGCCGGCTCCCTCGGCCAATAAAGTGAGATGAGCGCTGCAACCCCAGAGTCAGCCACGACTGGACCTAATGGTCAGGGGTCCCTTTACCTTTACTTACAATCCACCTATCCTACTAAATATGCAAAGAAACTATGTCACACTTTCTAAAGAAGCTGCTCAAACATCTGATCAGTGTTCTGTACTCTAAAATAAATACTAATATTAATATTAATTTATTTGTACCCCACCCATCTGGCCGGGTTTCCCCAGCCACTCTGGGCGGCTTCCAAGAAAGATTAAAAATACATCAAAATGTCACACATTAAAAACTTCCCTAAAACAGAAGCAAACAAAGGAGGAACTCTCTGCACGGAACAACTCTACAAGGAATCACCCTGTGTATCTGAAGAAGCGTGCATGCACACGAAAGCTTATACCCAGAACAAACTTAGTTGATTTCTAAGGTGCTACTGGACAATTTTTTAATTTATTTAAAGTAAAATAGTGTTGTAGTGCATGTGTCTGTATACTGCAATTTCACAGGTACATGGAAGTGTAATGACCCACAGTCATCTTAAGAACCACCTAACAAGTTTCTATCCCCTATGAATAAAAGGCACAATGTTAGCAAGCTTGCCGAAGTTATAGAATCAAAAAAATCAAAGTTGGGAGGGAGCTTGAGCATCATCTAATCCAGCCCCCTGCAATTTGAGTTTGGATTTGATATCCCGCCTTTCACTCCCCTTCAGGAGTCTCAAAGCAGCTAACATTCTCCTTTCCCTTCCTCCCCCACAACAAACACTCTGCAAGGTGAGTGAGGCTGAGAGATGTCAAAGAAGTGTGACTAGCCCAAGGTCACCCAGCAGCTGCATGTGGAGGAGCGGGGATGCGAACCCGGTTCCCCAGATTACGAGACTACTGCTCTTAACCACTACACCACACTGGCTCCCAGTGTGATTCAGGAATCTTTCACCCACGACCCTGAGAGTCAGTCTCATGCTCTACTGACTGAGCTCTCACCGAAAGCAAAAGTTTTTAGTTGATGGGGAGGAGGGTTAGAGCATGGGTAGGCAAACAAAGGCCTGGGGGCCGGATCCGGCCCAATCACCTTCTAAATCCAGCCCGCGGACCGCCTGGGAATCCGTGTTTTTACAGGAGCAGAATGTGTCCTTTTATTTAAAATGCATCTCTGGGTTATTTGTGGGGCGTAGGAATTCGTTCATTTTTTTCTTTCCAAAATATGGTCTGGCCCCCCACAAGGTCTTAGGGATGGTGGAGTGGCCCCCTGCTGAAACAGTGTGCTGACCCCTGGATTAGAGAGACACTTCCGTTCCCTGCACAGCCACTGCTGTATTTTCCGCACAACTAGCAAAAACTTCGGAGTGAATTGGGCAAGGGAAAGAATAAAAACATGCTCACTTCATGGAACACATCCAGGACAATAAATAAATCTGGATTTCCTCTTTAAGCACAGAACTTTGGCCAGGTGGTCTTGTTTGACACCTCCACTGATACCTGATAACTATGGGTTTCCTTAACCCAGCAGATCTGCAGTGCTTTGGCCAGGCAAACAGGCTTCTATTCTTATTTATTTTTTGAATTTATATACCTCCCTAATAACCGGAGGTCTCAAGTCTGGGAGGGAGGGAGAAACCGAGCGAGCGAGGATTCGAGGCTTAACGTAAAGGAGGTGTTTTTATTTTAGGTAAGGTACATCATGTCACAGGTATGGTACAATATTACAAGTTTAGTATGATACAAGAGAGCATTAAAAACTTTACACTTCATTACAATTTATCTTTGGATTTTTAGCGCATTTTAAAAAGGTACAACCAACAGACACTTCCGAAACCAGCTAAACATCCGTCCTTTATATACAGTCTCCCTACATTTACAAAGAAGTAAAGATCACAACACAAATCAACGGAAAGTAGTTAACTCTGAAAGCCCGCTCCCCTCCCTAAGACGGGAGAGGGAGAGTTAGTGACCCTGGAATCATGACCACATGGGGACGCATTCTGCACAGAGCCAAGGTTGCCGCCTTGGCAAACGCCTCTTGTGCTCATGTGTAGTGTTTAAGTGTGTCTGCGGTGGGGGAGCAAGGATCAGGCCGCTTTCACACTCGTAGCAGATTTGGGATGAATTTGTGTGTTAAATCAGATCACCCAAAACGTCTGCCCATGACTCTTGCCAGGTAACATTCCCACTGGGTGTTGCCTCCTTGGCAGCTACCATTCTATACCCGGCGCACACGCACACAAAATGGTGGCAGGTTGCTGGCGCCGCCACCTTGGGTGGGGCCTTTGGCCTCAGCCCTGGGGAAACTGGAACAAGACATGGCCGCGACAGAGCTGGCTGAAGAAAGGCAGGGTTGTATCGCAGCGGGTTGGGCTAGATGACCCGTGGGGTCCCTCTTCCAACACGACAATTCTGCGATTCTACTGGGACGCAGCCTGCTAATGGAGCTGGTGTCGATGAAGCGCCCCAGCTGGAAAGTGGTGCTAAAGAAAACCTTCCACATTTCAAGATGACGACAACAGGGAGGTCGCTCCTCTAAAACCATCTCTCCAGCCAACTCGTTGGCCCTACAGACCTGGGAGGGCCTGCTATTGTCTTAAAAGCAGGACTGGGGAACCCAGGGGCCAGGGCTGGCTGAGACTGGTGGGTGGCTGGGAGTCCCATTTGGAGGGTCAGAGGTTCCCAGTCCCTGGTTCAGTGGGCAAGCCAGCTGTCAAACCGATAAGGCACAGTTGAAGGAATTGTGGCTTGGTTAAAAGGAAGCCGGAAGTACAAGCCACTGGGGCAGAGTCCCATGTGTTCAGCACCCCCAATTCAACTATATAAAAGCTTTCGATGCAAGCAAAGTGTACACAGCTGCAAACCCAAAGAAACTGCACTTTTTTTTAAAAAAAAAAGTATTTGAACTTCAAAGTCTTAGCGGTGGATAATTCTACGGTGGACCCATTGGACGTACTGTAGAAACCCTTTTCTCCATGATATAAAAAAGAAAAATGGTTATTTTTGCAGGCGGAGCTCCTAAGAGACGTCTATCTTTCAAAGCCCGGTTCCACATGCAAATGGGTGGCGCAAGCTTGCATTTCCTTGTTAACGTGGAAAAACAACTTGCCAGGGGCGTTCTGGCTTAAGAGCTGCCACAATTGGTTGGAAAAAGCAGACCTGTTCTGGGTTTTTTTAAAGAGCAGTTAACGCAAGACGAAAGGAAAGGACATTACGTCTTGTTTAAAAGACCGGGGGGGGGGCATGATCCAGAAAACCGCACGAGTACCCACAGCAGGGCTTTTAATTGCAACAAGCCATTTTGTTTCACTGCCTCGAGTCCTGTTCCCAATCATTCTTGAAAGCTATTCTTTACGCAAAGGGCTCTTGAACTCAGACAATGAATTAAATATAAAAGGAAGGGCAAAAGTGTCAAAGGGTTAGAAGGAGGCTGCCCCCGAGTCAGAGAACCGCAACGGCTTCAAGAGGCCTTTGCCAACTTGGTGCCCTCTGAACTGGCTGGGTCTGATGGAGGCTGTAGCCCTAAAGAACTGGAGGGCATCAGGTTGGCAAAGGCTGGTCTCAAAGGCGTCCTCTGGCTTACGGGCTGCCAACACAACTTGCCCAACCAGCGCCCTTTCCCCTTTGTAAAGTGCATGAAAAGTTCTGGCAAAACCCAGGGGCAGGAAGTGTGGCAGGTTTACCTGCCAAGCAAGCCTCGGCTCACCTGGGATTGCTGACACATGCTAGAAATAAGCAGGAAGGTAATGGTAAGTTCGTTAAGGATGCCCGTTGCCGCGGTGGGAAAACCGTTGCCGCTTGTGTTGTTCGGCACAGCAGCCCCGAGGGAGGACTGCAGGGTGTAGGAACCTAACGTGGAATCCTAGAAACGTCCACTTAACAGGCAAACTACTGGCCCAAATTGAGTCACAAAACCCAGCATAACCAATTTTCACGGGACTCAGGTGGGCTTCATTCTTTAAGGATCACGACTGACAGGTTTGAAAGATTCCCCTGCAGAACTTTCTTCTTTTTTCAATAAAATCCTGCCTGGATATTAAAAGGCCTAGATTTCGGCACTCATTTCATTTCTCTGAAGCTGTGCTGGGGGGCAATTGTAGCTCGTGTGGAGCATTTCTCCTCCAGTTAGAAAGCCTCGAGGAGGCGCTTTAAGACGCAACGGTGAAATATTTTCCTAACCCCCCCAAGTGTGCTTTATTAAAATTCCTAGAGGGGTGGGGGGGCATAGGGAACCAGCTGCTTTTATACTCTTGCCCCCTCAGTCCTGGAGCTCGGCTTGCTCCAAAGACACCCCCTTTCTGCGCTGCCACCATCTCTTACGCATCTAAAGCCTCTGGGTTTTCTTGATCTACAGAATGTCCAGAGAGGCCTTTAAGGCTCCTTTCTCTGTAGTATTCATTTATCTCCAGCCCCCTTCGCCCTTTGTAGTGGTGCATGCATCACTGAAAGGACTATGGACCTTAGTCTTCCTTTTCTGTCTGTCTGGAGAAGAGCGCCCCCGTTAGATGTGGTTAAAGGGGGTTAATCTAGAGGACCGCTTAGGGTCCCGGCCAACTCTATTGTTCTACGATGCCAAGTCAAGTCTGCCAGTTCTCTGCTTGGCGCCTGCCTGCCCCCTCCGTCTTCCACAGCCGACCATTTCCTGACCCACATGGCTTCTTATCTGAACATCAATAGGCTGCATCAATAGGAGTATAGCATCTAGATCAAGGGAAGTAATAGTGCCACTGTATTCTGCTCTGGTCAGACCTCACCTGGAGTTCTGTGTCCAGTTCTGGGCACCACAGTTCAAGAAGGACACTGACAAACTGGAACGTGTCCATAGGAGGGCAACCAAAATGGTCAAAGGCCTGGAAACAATGCCTTATGAGGAACGGCTAAGGGAGCTGGGCATGTTTAGCCTGGAGAAGAGGAGGTTAAGGGGTGATATGATAGCCATGTTCAAATATATAAAAGGATGTCACATAGAGGAGGGAGAAAGGTTGTTTTCTGCTGCTCCAGAGAAGCGGACACGGAGCAATGGATCCAAACTACAAGAAAGAAGATTCCACCTAAACATTAGGAAGAACTTCCTGACAGTAAGAGCTGTTTGACAGTGGAATTTGCTGCCAAGGAGTGTGGTGGAGTCTCCTACTTTGGAGGTCTTTAAGCAGAGGCTTGACAACCATATGTCAGGAGTGCTCTGATGGTGTTTCCTGCTTGGCAGGGGGTTGGACTCGATGGCCCTTGTGGTCTCTTCTAACTCTATGATTCTATGATCACATTTGCGCTCGTTCCAGGGCCAAATGAGAGTCCAGTCGGCAGGGGCATCTCCTGCAAAGGAGATACAGGAACCCACTTTCTGCCAAGTCAGGCTGTTGGTCCATCAGATTCAGTATTGTCTACACTGGCTGGCAGCATCTCTCCAGGGTGTCAGGAAGGGCATCTGTCGCAGGGGATAATGCTGCCGACTGAACCTGCTTGCAAAGCACTCTGCCTTTCCTTCCAAATCGTCCGCACATCCTTCCGCAAGGGCTTTTTCCTTCCGGCTGGATGATTAAGGCACAACTTGGCTGCGCAAGCGCATGGGAAGGAGAGAGGAAGAACGGGGAGGCTGCGCGAGAAAAAGTCACCAACTCACATGCACCCACAGCTGGGCTGAGGCTCTCGAACTCTCCTTCGGCAAGCCGAAAGACAGCGAGAGAGCCAGAGTGCAACGGCGTTTGCCCACGGGAAATCCCAGAAATTTTGGAAGGGGTTCAAGGCAGAAATGAAGGATCGACGAGGAGCAAGGTCCACTCGCAAGATTACCGCCGTGCATGCTTGCGGGAGATGCTCTTGCAGAATGGGGGGGTGAGGGGGACCCCCTGCGAATGCACGAGGCAACAGGAAATCAGCTCCAAGTTTTAGCAGGCCATTGCTCGTGTCCTTCCCCTTTCAGTGGGGAAGCATAAGACAGGCAAGGGCACTCGCGGTGGCCGACTAAGGCAGCTCAACAGTCACGGGACCCTTGCAGGACTCTACAACCTCCTCTGTGCCTTCAGCTCAAAAGAGGTTTTCTTTGGGGGGGGGGTTTCTAGGCCACTGGGAATCTGTGAAATTTTCCCAGCCTCCATCTGTGGCTCGGGGGGTTGCATTGAGCTGAGCGAGCCACAAAGCGGTTCTGTTCTGGGCTCAACGCAGCCGCAGAAACTACACACCTCAGTCCGATTGCCAGCTTAAAATCTGGAGAGACGTTTTAATTCTTCGACGGGAAGGAGAGCAGTTGAGGGAAACCTGCGTGGAGCAGTGCAAAGAGGTTGGTGCAAGCTGGCGGGCGGCGGGCTGATTGCAAATCGCAAGGGCTGTGCTGCTATCATTCTTTTAGCAATAAATAAGAAATAAATACCATAGAATTTTTTGGGGGGTGGGGGAGAGGGGGGGTGGGAATCTGCTTTATACACTGATTAAACGTCAACGCCGCAAAGGAGGAAGCCCCCCAGAGACCAAACTTTCAACCAACCGTACAGGGAACTGGTTTCATAAATACAGTAGCACCAGAGGGCATGCCGAAATAATAAATTCTAAAAACCCAAGCAGGGTCTCGGAGAAAAGTCTCTTTTTCTCCTTTAAATAGAAAAAGCACTAGAGCAGTGTCATCAGCTAGCTGCAAGGTGTCTTTGCTTTTAAAGATTCAGGCATTTTCTTTGGGGGGGACGGGACAACCCACCACCCAACTGGCCAGCCCCAAAAAAGCCTCGTCCCAGTGCAGCGGGGGCGATACCTTCCCAGCGATGCCGGCAAGAGGGACGAAAAGACCAGAGAGAAATACTCAAGCCAGGCACTGTTTCTCTGAAGCCGCCATCCGCCAGGACACACAAGTCTCTTCTTCTTCTCTCTCCCGTGGTTTAAGGGTGAGGCCCTGAACAACAGCACATTTCCTTAAAAAAGAGGCTCCGTGAACATTGCCTCTTGCAGGAGGGCTGGAAATCTGTGAAGTCACGATGGCAGATGGCTTTTTTTTTTTTAACATCACCTGGCAGGGGGTGAAGAGAGGGATAGAAAAGGGTCGCCGTTTGCATCAGGAGCAACATGCCGATACCCCTTCATGGCAAGAAGTCAACCAACGACCCAAGGAAAGAACGAACGCCCCCACCCCCGGGCCCTGCAACTGCCCCCACTGGCTTTCTTTAGTTGTGCAAAGTAAGGCCGCTCTCCAGGAAGTGTCAGTTTCTCGCAAGGCAGTGTCCGGCCGCTCAGTTGGCCCACGACTTCCGGTTCTCTGGGTTCCTGGGGGTCTTTTCCGCTTTGGCCAAGGCGGTCAGGGAAGCAAGGTTGGAGGCCGAGCCCGAGAAGCTGCCGCTCTTGCGCTGTTCGGGGTTGCCCCCGCCCTGCAGTCTCGTCCCGGCGCTCCGGCGCCTGGCCGGACCCGTGGCTTTCTTGACCCGACTGGGCTTCACGAGGAGCCCGTAGCCTGGATTGCACTTGAAGTATTGCCGCCCTCCGATCGAACCGTCGTTCTTGCCTGGGGGGTGGAGAGAAAAGAAGAGGTTTCACAAAGAGAAACTTTTGTCCAAAATGTATAATTTATTATCCACTCTATATTTTCTATATTGGACAAACAGGCGAAACCCTACGCCAAAGGATAAAGGTAAAGGGACCCCTGACCATTAGGTCCAGTCGTGGCCGACTCTGGGGTTGTGGCTTTATTGGCTGAGGGAGCCGGCGTACAGCTTCTGGGTCATGTGCCCAGCATGACTAAGCCGCTTCTGGTGAACCAGAGCAGCGCACAGAAACACCGTTTACCTTCCCGCCGGAGCGGTACCTATTTATCTACTTGCACTTTGACATGCTTTCGAACTGCTAGGTTGGAGGAGCAGGGACCGAGCGACGGGAGCTCACCCCGTCGCGGGGATTCGAACTGCTGACCTTCTGACCGGCAAGCCCTAGGCTCTGTAGTTTAACCAACAGCACCACCCGTGTCCCTCTATGCCAAAGGATAAAGGTAAAGGTACCCCTGCCCGAACGGGCCAGTCTTGACAGACTCTGGGGTTTGTGCGCCCATCTCACTCTAATGGCCGGGGGCCAGCGCTGTCCGGAGACACTTCCGGGTCACGTGGCCAGCGTGACAAAGCTGCATCTGGCGAGCCAGCGCAGCACACGGAACGCCGTTTACCTTCCCGCTGGTAAGCGGTACCTATTTATCTACTTGCACCCGGGGGTGCTTTCGAACTGCTAGGTTGGCAGGCGCTGGGACCGAGCAGCGGGAGCGCACCCCGCCGCGGGGATTCGAACCGCCGACCTTTCGATCGGCAAGCCCTAGGCGCTGAGGCTTTTACCCACAGCGCCACCCGCGTCCCATGCCAAAGGATAAATGGACATAAAACTGACATCAGGAATCACAAGACAGAGAAACCAGTAGGAGAACACTTCAATCTCCCAGGACATTCTACACAAGATCTCAAAGTAGCTGTCATATTACAAAAGAATTTCAGAAACAGACTGGAAAGAGAAGTTGCTGAATTGCAACTTATTACCAAACTTAAAACCATGGAGAGACCTGGTCTGAATAGAGTCATTGGATTCTCATCTCATTATACATGATAAAGCTATTTTTGGCCATCTCACCCCTTGCTTTTTCCTGTAAGACCAATTGCAGTCGTTAACAGTCGTCAACAGGTTTACCACACCTATCAGCCTATCACCCATCTCCCACCACCCTTCTGAGTAATACCCCTCCCCACCCTCTCGCTATATATAAGGGTCTGGTGACTTCTGTTTCAGTGTATCTGAAGAAGTGTGCATGCACACGAAAGCTCATGCCAAGAACAAACTTAGTTGGTCTCTAAGGTGCTACTGGAAGGAAAATTCCAAGTGGGTCTGAACCTCAACGTTTAAAATTGCTAATAGAGGATAAGGATTCAGAGATCACGCTAAGGGTGGGCAAGTTCTGCAACACACAAATTTTATACAGCGGAACCTCGGTTTTCGAGCATTTCGGAAGCTGAACGATTCGGAACCCAAACGCCGAAAACCCGGAAGTCATTGCTTCCGTTTTCGAATGCACTTCGGAAGTTGAACGAAGCCCGTTTCTCCATTTTCCCAATAGATTTTGCCGGCCGCCCATTGATCCTTGGTTTTTGAATGCTTCGGAAGTCGAACGGTCTTCCAGAACAGATTACGTTCAAAAGGTTCCACTGCCTAAATAAATAAATTACCGGACAAAGCCTGACCAATGCAAATCTGATTGTATTCTGCCAACTGGGAACTTGGCGTGAGCCTCCGTGCTTGAACCCGCTAAGGCCATTTCTTCCGCAGATGCCTCTCTCGCTTTCCGCAGCAAATCTGTGCCAAGGCTTCCCCCATTTTGTTTCCCCCCCAATGTCTCTTTTTTCAAGTTACATTTTCCATAGGTCAGTTTCATTTGTTGAGACATTAGGAAGAAAAAAGCGGAGAAGAGGTGGAGGGGGCCATGGGGGGTGTAGTCGGGAGGCGACATTTCTATTTTGCTTAATGTATGTGTGGCTTTTTGTGTCAGCGTCGTTTGTGCAGGTTCTCTTTGCTATTCGCTTGTGTTCCTTTGGTGGTGAGAGAAATTGTGGGTGGCCTAGGATGTGGTTGCTTGTTTGTGATTGGCTGTGTTGAACTTTATTTTCATGTGTGAGTGGGGGGGTGGGGTGTGTGTTTTTCAATCAGGTTAGCCATATTGATTCTTATGCTGTTGGTGGATTCTTGTCGTTGTCTTGTTGGGCTATGTATGCGATAAAGGGGAGCCATAATGGGGTGAAGGTATCTTCTTCTATTTGTCCCCATGTCAGTTTCAATTTATTGGTCAATTTTTCTAGTAAGGCTGTTTCCCATACTATCTGGTACCATTGGTCCATGCTTACTCCTGACAGGTCCCTCCAGTGTCTGCTTATGGTGTTTCTGGCTGCTGAAAGTAGGTGGGTTATGAGTTCTTTGTGGTATGAGTGGGCATTATTGTCTTGGAATATGTTTAGTAGGGCCAGTTCTGGGGTGATTTCTAATACTTGCTTAATTATTTTACATATTTCTTGTATGGCTGTTGTCCAAAACAGTTGGATTTTGGGGCATTCCCCCCACATGTGGAGGTATGTGCCTGTGGAGGTGAACGCTCTCCAGCATTTTGGTGAGGTTCCTGGGCGTATTAGCGCTAGTTTCCTTGGTGTTAGGTACCACCTGTAGGTGAGTTTCAGAGTTAGTTCTCTCCATCTCGTTGATATGGAGGCTTCCTCCGTCCTGAGGAAGCGGCTCCTGCCCTAGACCGGCCACCACCTGCAAAACACCCCATCACCTCCCCAGCCACGCTTACCTGACGGCATGTCCAACTCAACTCCCACCCAGGTGCCCTCCTGGAAGTCGGTCGGCCCGACGTATCTCACGGTCCCGGTCTTATTCGTACCGACGGTCACGTATTCGCCCTCTTTCAGCCAGTCCGGGACCTCGTTGGTTTCTTCCGAGTCGGACGTGGTGTCCGGCTTCTCCTCGGAGGTGCTGGCCGCTGTGCCGTTGTTCTGGGCGGGACTTTGCGGGCTCCGCCCCTCTCTCTCCTCTCCCGCCTCCTCGGAACTCGAGAACCCCGCTGGCTCTCCTCCCAGCATGCTGGAGAAAGACCTCAGCTCCGACGTCCGGACTCTCTGGATTTTGAACGGGGAGCTCGCGACGCCGGGCTGAGGCGATGGCTCGGCCAGAACCGGAGACCTGGAAAGTCCTGCGTCAGGGAGAGATTTGGTTGCCAAAGGGGGGCTCCGAGCTGAGGGAGCGCCAGACCGCTGTGTCGCCTGCGAGTCGTTCTTTGACGGGGAGGAAGAAGGAGGGCTGTCCTCGGTCGGAACTGCGGAAGAGGCCACGGGCTTTGGCTTCGAGGTGCCGTCGTGGTGCCCTCGGTCTCCGCCAACCTTAGTTTTTGCCTGGTCCATTTTGTTAAGGCCGGGGGTGACCGGGTCATCTCTCGCTAGAGGAGGGATGCAAGGCTCGGGAGAGGAAGCGAGACACGGTTTCACCAGCACATCCACAGCGGCCCCAGTCTGGGCGGCCGGAGCTGGCTGCGTCACGTCGCTAATGGCGGGCGTCTGCCCGCCAGCCGGGAGCTGGGTGTCATTCCCTGGTGCGAGCGCCTCGGAAAGGGTGGCCGTGGAAACGCTGTGGGAGAAATAGCCACTGGACGCCTCGCTCAGGGGGCTGGGCGGGCCGTCCTGGGAATCCTGCGCCTGAATGTCGGCCATGGGCGGCTGTGGAGGCACTTTGGGGGTCCTTTCGGGGGTCTGGTCAGGCTCCGTCAACTGCGCGGCCACCTCAAAGGGCTCCTTGGTGCCTTCCCCTTGGGAGACCTAGAGCACAAACGGAGGCCAGAATTACAACCTGTTTAGGAAACAGCAAAGCACCGAGAAGGTAATAAAAAATTATATATCAGGCATGTGTCGGGAGTCACAGAATGCTGTGTGAGATAGTAAGTCTGCAGGCTTGAGTTTGCTAGCTGATGCAATCAGCCTGCAATACTTTCTCTGGAGTGCTGGATCAGAAAGAATCAGCAGTAATGTGCTGTCATCGGTTTAAAAGGGAAACCTGTCCAGCAGTAAGTGTGTGGTGTAGAAGAGTGTGGTCAGAGAGAGATAAGAGATAGGAAGGCCTTCCCATTTGCCTTAAGGTGCAACCAGGTACGCTGTTTGACTATATGAAGTGCTCGTGTATTATAGCCTGTAGATATTTATATATATAAAAAGGTAAAGGGACCCCTGACCATTAGGTCCAGCCGTGACCGACTCTGGGGTTGTGGTGCTCATTTCGCTTTATCGGCCAAGGGAGTCGGCGAACAGCTTCCGGGTCATGTGGCCAGCAGGACTGAGCCGCTTCTGGCGAACCAGAGCAGCACACGGAAATGCCATTTACCTTCCCACCAGAGTGGTACCTATTTATCTACTTGCACTTTGACATGCTTTCGAACTGCTAGGTTGGCAGGAGCAGGGACTGAGCAACGGGAGCTCACCCCATCACAGGGATTTGATCCGCCATCCTTCTATTCGGCAAGTCCTAGGCTCTGGGGTTTAACCCACAGCGCCACCCACGTCCCTTATTTATATACATAGCTCACAATAAATATACTGCACTGAAGAACCTGGAACTCTGAGCATTTCTGCTAAAGCACCGCGGAGAATTCGCGACAGCATGTCCAACAGGTCAATCGCAATCTACCGTTGATTGCAGGGGTGCTCTAGGTCGACACCCCCCCAAAGCTCAACAACTCTGGACACCCTCCCCCCAAAAAAGCTCAACAATTGTGGGTCAATCTTAAAAATACTCCTCAACTCTTGGCAATGAAAATGGGTAGATCACTGACAGTTTCTTTATACTGGGAGTGGATCGTAGTCTCTTGGGAGTTTGACGTGCCTGTGATGTATAATGAATCAAAAAAATGTTTTAAATAACTTTTATATTAAAAAACCATAGCTTTTCTATTGGGAATTGCAGGTACCGTTATTCCAAAGGAGCAGAAAAGACTTTTATGTATGCAACAACAGCTGCACGGATGCTATCAGCCCAGAGATGGAAAGAAGATAAAGTCCCTACCAGAGAGGAATGGCACATTAAACTGTTGCGACTCTGCCAAAATGGCAAAACTGACTGGGAAGATCAGGAACCAAGAAGACCAAAACTTTAACAAAGAATGGGGGAAATGTATAATTTATCTTGGAGACCATTGTAAGCAGATGGAAACATTAGCAGGTGTGCCATGACACTCGTAATGTGGCAAGTGCTATGGAGATAATGGATTTATATAAAATATGGATTATTGAAAAAGATGCAGTAGAAAAGGTTTAATAATAGGACTCACAGAGGGGAAGGTGGGAAGTCCAGAGATTTGGAGGAATTTCCAAATGTGTATGTGTAAAAATTATTTCGGGGGGGAAGGAAACATGAAAGCACCTGCGGCTGGCTTGCTGGCAGTATTTTTAGTGTTATTTGGCAGGAGCTAAGAAGAGGAGGAATGAAAGAACCTTTTAATGAGGGTGAAAGAGGAGAGCGCAAAATATGGTCTGAAGCTCAACATCAAAAAAACGAAGATCATGGCCACTGGGCCCATCACCTCCTGGCAAATAGATGGGGAAGAAATGGAGGCAGTGAGAGATTTTACTTTCTTGGGCTCCATGATCACTGCAGATGGTGACAGCAGTCACGAAATTAAAAGACGCCTGCTTCTTGGGAGAAAAGCAATGACAAACCTAGGCAGCATCTTAAAAAGCAGAGACATCACCTTGCCAACAAAGGTTCGTATAGTTAAAGCTATGGTTGTCCCAGTAGTGATGTATGGAAGTGAGAGCTGGACCATAAAGAAGGCTGATCGCTGAAGAATGGATGCTTTTGAATTCTGGTGCTGGAGGAGACTCTTGAGTGTCCCATGGACTGCAAGAAGATCAAACCTCCGCATTCTGAAGGAAATCAGCCCTGAGTGCTCACTGCAAGGACAGATCCTGAAGCTGAGGCTCCAAGACTTTGGCCTCCTCATGAGAAGAGAAGACTCTCTGGAAAAGACTCTGATGTTGGGAAAGATGGAGGGCACAAGGAGAAGGGGACGACAGAGGACGAGATGGTGGGACAGTGTTCTCGAAGCTACCAGCATGAGTTTGACCAAACTGCGGGAGGCAGTGGAAGACAGGAGTGCCTGGCGTGCTTTGGTCAAGAGTTGGACACGACTAAACGACAACAATAGAGAAGCAGAGGGAAAAGGCAGGCCTAAGAGGGAGGCTTTGCCATGTAGGATCTAAGCCTGGTCTCCTCTTCCCCCTGGCTCCTTCTGGGAAGCTCCTAAACAGGGTGTGGCAGCTGAAAAGCAGGTCTGGGCGATACCTGGGGTTGGGGGAGATGCATTTTCAATAGGGCTTGGGCACATAGACACACTCCTACCACCTGAAAGAAAACCTCTGGTTCTTTTGAAGAGAGAAAAAGGTCATCTAAGGCTTTTGGGGGGTTCTTTGATAAGTAATTGTTGCCGTTTCGAATTGTATTGTGTTATCATTTCCCCTAGTGGGTCTTGCAAAAGGCTATTCCGAGCAATTCTTTTTATAAGGTTAGGCGGCACCAGGGATGAGTTCATAGAGCGAAAAAGAAGTGTGAGATGCCCGTCTTGGCCAAACATTTCTCAATCCCTGGCCTCGAGGGAGCAATGGCTTATCTGCATTTCCCACAGCATCTGAAGCTGCCTTCTCCAGGGTAGCAACTTCAGACATCACTCCTGATGGTCCATCAAAATTCCTCTGCCAATTTTTTAATTTTAAAAACTGAGAGCTGGGAGCGGGGGTGCTTTCTTTCTTTTGGCTGCTTTTATTATCTTACAGTGTTTTTTATTTCTTTTTGAGGAGGGCAGAGGTTTGTTGTGTGCTTTTCATTCGAGGGGGGTGGTTCTGAGCACTGCCAACTTCTGTGAAATGGGTATTTTTGCGGTGTCCACAACCATTTCTTAAAGCTCCAGATGCGCTCCAAAGAGTTGCGGACTGTCAGCAGGAGGCCCAAAACATTTTTCAAAAACCTTGAGACCTGTTCTTAACACACACATACATACAAACACACACACACTCTCTAAGATTTAGACGTTCAGAACAGGCCACAAATCTGCACAGCATCCTCTTACATTTCATAATTCAAAATGCTCAGGCATGCACCCATTACAGAAGCCAGGGCCCAAATGATTCACAGAGAGTTAGCAACACAAGCCGGTGAGATTGCGGATTATCTGAACTCCCAGTGCATTAGCAGCCAGTTTTGCAAATAGCCAATTTCTTCCAGAAAGGCCTGGTAGGATTAATATACAAATGTATGGAGCACAATAAATATGCCCCTTATTATTTACCGAAATATTATTTATATTACGGGAACGGGCACCTGCTGTTTGAAAAGGGCGATTTATGTGAACGGGGGGAAACAAGCCAGATCTATAAGTCTCTCTTAGTTATTTGGCTAAATTCGCTGGAGGGATAAATCACTCGTGCGCAAGCCAGGTGCCAGGATGTGCAGAGTCCCGCACTCCAAACTCAGAGCCCTTCGCAAATGCGTTAACTGCGGCAGGACAAACTTGCAAGGTACAGAGTTAACAGCACCTGCTAAGATTAACAGCCCATCCTGGTGATATATATATCTTGGCAACAGCATTGACAAACCCCGAAGAATCAATCGCTCCTGCCAAGCTGTTTCCCTGTTAAGATGACTTTACACTCCACAACCCCCTCTTTTGCAGGGAACGGGGAGGTAAGTATCGGGAGGGCTCAAGCAAGGGCCTTGGAAAGATAGCCCAGTCCGTAGAGCGTGAGACTCTTTATCTTATGGTTGTGGGTTCGATCCCTGCATTGTAGTAGGTTGCACTGGATGACCCTTGGGGTCCCTTTCGACTTTACAATTCTATTTTTTTTAAAGTAATATTTATTAAGAGTTTAAAAATTACAAAGAGAAGAAAAGAGTTAAACAAAGCAAAACAATACAATACATAAAAAACAAAAAACACTGCTTATCTTAACAAAATAAAAACAAAAACAGAAACAATTAAAAACACATCCAATATTTCCATATCTTGTCTTTCATTTACTTGTTTCGACGACCTCCTCACACCTCCCTTTTTTGTATTCTAATTCAGTTAGCTATTTCAGCAAATCCTTTCCATCTTCCTCAGTTTTTGTCCTATAATTTATCTTATCGCAATCTAACCTTATTTTTTCCCCTTTGGCCCATTAACAGTCTATTTTTACTTAATTCTTTATAACATTTCTGCTAAAGCCATATGACTTCATTCCAGCATCTTGACTCTACAATTCTAGTCCATGATTCTATGTTGTCCCCGTGTCATTTGGGGGGCATTGCAGCATTCTAAGACGCCCCATCACACGGGAGGCAAGGAGGGCCGAATTTCGGTTTCATGAGGCCCTAAGCTACTGAAGGTAATGGGGCCCTTTATATGTCCAGCTGTCCTTTGCCAACAACAAATTGTCGCTGTTTTTTGTGTTGAATATATGCTATATGGTAATTGATGGACCTGATGCATATCTAGAAGGGACGCGGGTGGCGCTGTGGGTTAAACCACTGAGCCTAGGACTTGCCGATCAGAAGGTCGGCGGTTCCAATCCCCACGACGGGGTGAGCTCCTGTTGCTCGGTCCCAGCTCCTGCCAACCTAGCAGTTTTAAAGCTTGTCAAAGTGTAAGTAGATAAATAGGTACCGCTCTGGCGGAAAGGTAAAAGGCGTTTCCGTGCGCTGCTCTGGTTCGCCAGAAGCGGCTTGGTCATGCTGGCCACATGACCCGGAAGCTGTA
The DNA here is from genome assembly GCF_965113315.1 of Podarcis vaucheri. NCBI lineage: Eukaryota > Metazoa > Chordata > Lepidosauria > Squamata > Lacertidae > Podarcis > Podarcis vaucheri. Next base: position 5,071,700 of record NC_138761.1, read on the forward strand.
CGCCGGCTCCCTCAGCCAGTAAAGCGAGATGAGCGCTGCAACCCCAGAGTCGGCCACGACTGGACCTAATGGTCAGGGGCCCCTTTACCTTTACCTTTAATGCATATCTAAAGCCATTTGCACATTACAAAATATGTATTTTATCAAAGTGATTGTTGAACTGAAATGCAATTAAAAAGAAGCATATTAATAGTGAAATGCAATTAAAAAGAAGTATATTAATAGTGAAATACAATTAAGAAGAAATATATTAATAGTGAAATACCATTAAGAAGAAGTATATTAATAGTGAAATAATGATTAAGCTCTAACTTAAAATGATTTTTCATTCGTAACAAACTTAATAATGCAAAAACATTGGCATTTGGCAATAACGAAAGTTCCTTTAGAAACACAATTTACAAAGACTCATAATCTAGTCTCTAGAAACATGAAATATAGAAATGAGCAAACCAGGGATATTTTAGGGAGCAGGCGGGGTCCATGACTTACATCACAGGAGCCGACACAACACAAAACACTGTTGCTGTATGTAGGTTTTATTTTATTTGTTTTTTATCTAATATTTTGGAAATGTACATCCAGGTTGTTTTTTTCCTTTAATTTTTTTTGGGGCCCCCAAGAGAGCGGGGCCCTAAGCTAGAGCTTGTTTAGCTTATACGTAAATCGGGCACTGGAGGCGAGCAGCCTTTCCAAGAGGACCAGGAAGATGCTTCTGCTAACCCAGAGGAATATGAAGACAAGAGCAGACGTTGCCTCCAGCAAACACAGGGTTGTGTCAGCCTGGTCACCCACAGAATATGTGTGGAAGGACTTTGCGGGGCGAGAGGTCAGCAGCTTTTGAGGACCACTGAGTGAGCCTGTGGCAAAGGTGAGATCTCCGCCAGGGGCTACCCAGGTCACAGGTGCAGGAGCAGGATGTAGCAAGAACCTGGCAAAGGGCTTACCTGCTTCACTTTTGCTGCGGTGGCATCAACGCTGGCAGACTGGACCATAATTCTCGGGACAGGCTGTAAGGAGGACAAGAAAGACAACCCTAAACACATGGGCAGCCAAACACGGCATTATTCTGGACTGCCAGAGTGGTGCATGCTCTGGTTATCTCCCGCTTGGACTATTGCAATGCGCTCTACCTGGGACTACCTTTGAAGGTGACTCAGAAACTGCAATTACAGTGGTAGCTAAGGTTAAGAACTTAATTCGTTCTGGAGGTCCGTTCTTAACCCGAAACTGTTCTTAACCTGAAGCACCACTTTAGCTAATGGGGCCTCTTGCTGCTGCCGCGCCACCGGAGCCCGATTTCTGTTCTCATCCTGAAGCAAAGTTCTTAACCCGAGGTACTATTTCTGGGTTAACGGAGTCTGTAACCTGAAGCGTCTGTAGCCTGAAGCATCTGTAACCCGAGGTACCATTTTAATGCAGAATGCGGCAGCTAGGCTGGTGACTGGGAGCGGCCGCCGAGACCACATAACACCAGTGTTGAAAGACCTACATTGGCTCCCAGTACATTTCCGAGCACAATGCAAAGTGTTGGTGTTGACCTTGAAAGTCCTAAACGGCCCAATATACCTGAAGGAGCATCTCCACCCCCATCGTCCAGCCTGGACACTGAGGCCCAGCTCCGAGGGCCTTCTGGCGGTTCCCTCCCTGCGAGAAGTGAGGTTACAGGGAACCAGGCAGAGGGCCTTCTCGGTGGTGGTGCCCGCCCTGTGGAACGCCCTCCCATCAGATGTCAAGGAAATAATAATTATCTGACTTTTAGAAGACATCTGAAGGCAGCCCTGTTTGGGTAAGCTTTTAATATCTGATGAATTATTGTATTTTAATATTTTGCTGGAAGCCACCCAGGGTGGCTGGGGAAAATAATGATAATGATAATAATAATAATAATAATAATAATAATAATAATAATAATAATAATGGGAGATTCTAATTCTATAAGGAAGTTCACAGGGAGACAACGTCCTTCCATCTTCCAGAGCACGGCGTACCTGCCAGGTGAAACTGACTCCAAACACACTGTTATGAGTTTGGAGCTGGGGTGTGCTGTAGCCCCAAACCTCCCTGCCTGGATTCCCCACGGATTCAAAACGAGAAGAAGCAGCAGTAGCTGGGAGTCGAGACCAAAGGGGTTAAAAGAGAAGGTGCCTCTCTGTTCACATGACCCCCCCCAAAAAAACTCAGAGATCCTAAGAGGTGCCGTCAGTCCAACAGAATCCCCCTCCGCCTAAATCTTAAGCAGCGCATAAACAGCTTAATCAGAAAGGCCCCCTTCCATCGGAAGCCAACCCGCGAGTTACGCGAAGAATGCTATTATGCCAAATTAATTCAATCTGACTAATTAGAGAGCAGGAAGTTCTTTCAATTATTTGATGTACCTTCTGAGATACGCACTTGAATACGAGAGCAGGTTGCCTTAATTGCGGCGTCCTTATTCCTACAGATTCGCTCCTGAATTTCCAATGGAGGGGGGGGGTCAGAACCAGCCACTCTGCTCGCTGCCGTCTCCAGAAACTCCAGAGTGTGGAAATCGGTGGCAGGCCAAACAGAAAGTTGGCGGGTAGGGAAAGGACGCTTTGCAAGGGGGCGGGGAACCCTGCTTGGTCTAGACCAGCCTTTCCCAACCTGCGGGTCCCCAGATGTTGTTGGACTACAACTCCCATCACCCCTAGCTAGCAAGGCCAGAGCTCAGGGGTGATGGGAGTTGTAGTCCAACAACATCTGGGGACCCACAGGTTGAGAACCGCTGGTCTAGACCATGGGTAGACAAACTAAGGCCTGGGGGCCGGATGTGGCCCAATCGCCTTCTCAATCCAGCCCACGGACGGTCTGGGAATCAGTGTGTTTTTACATGAGTAGAATGTATGCTTTGATTTAAAATGCAACTCTGGGTTATTTGTGGGGCCTGCCTGGTCTTTTTACATGAACAGAATGTCTGCTTTTATTTACAGATAGGTAGCCGTGTTGGTCTGCCATAGTCAAAATAAAAAAATTCCTTCCAGTAGCATCTTAAAGACCAACTAAGTTAGTTCTTGGTATGAGCTTTCTTGGTATGAGCTTTTAACAACTGTAAAGGACTCACTTTCATTTACAGTTGTTAAGAGTCGTCAACAGGATCATCTCAGCTATCTGCCAATCTCCCATTCCCACCACCCTTCTGAGTACCGTATTTTTCGCTCTATAACACGCACCTGACCATAACACGCACATCGTTTTTAGAGGAGGAAAACAAGGGAAAAAATATTCTGAACGAAACAGTGGATGTATCATTTTTGTGCTTCATGCTGTGGCCACAGACATGTGATCTGATGGTGAATTTGGGCTGACCCAATGCAAAGATCCTGAGGATCCATGTGGATCCATGCTTTGTAACCACGTTTTTGCACCATTGCAGCCCCAGACAACAGTGGGTGCGTGATTTGGGGGGGGGGCAGGCTGTAGCCATGGACATGCTATGTTCTCTGGTGGTGAATTTGGGGGTGACCCAATGCAAAGATCCTGAGGATCCATGCTTTTTAACCACATTTTTGCACCGTTGCAGCCCCAGGCAACAGTGGGTGCATGATTTGGGGGGGCAGGCTGCAGCCATGGACATGCTATGTTCTCTGGTGGTGAATTTGGGGGTGACCCAATGCAAAGATCCATGTGGATCCATGCTTTTTAACCACATTTTTGCACCATTGCAGCCCCAGGCAACAGTGGGTGCATGATTTTTGGGGGGCAGGCTGTAGCCATGGACATGCTATGTGCTCTGATGGTGAATTTGGGGTGACCCAGTGCAAAAATCCTTAGGATCCATGTGGATCCATGCTTTTTAACCACATTTTAAGTGGGGAGGGAAGGAAAAACACAGAAGGGCTAAGAATGCAGGAGTGGGGTATAACGGGAGGGAGGAAAGGAAGGCAAAAGTTTCCCCCACGCACCCACCCAAGCCAGCCAGCTCTCTCTCTCTCTCTCTCTCTCTCTCTCTCTCTCTCTCTCTCCCACCTGCATGTTTTCAGCAGCACCGGAGCACAGAGAGGAAGGAGCGACAGTCTGCTTTTCCCCTCTGCTTGCCTGGAGGGGAGGGGCTTTCCCTGCTCTTTGTTCCGTTTGAGCAAACACAGTAACGAAACAGAGGAGGGTGGGCAGTAAGACCCTGAGGCAGAATGCAGGAAAGCAGCAACTTCCTGTCTCACGGAGCTCCCTTCTCCCTGAAGCGCGGTTTGATTTTTGCCTTATTTTTCGGCTCCAGGGACCACACATTCGCTGCATAACACGCACAGACATTTCCCCTTCCTTTTTAGGAGAAAAAATCTGCGTGTTATAGAGCGAAAAATACGGTAATACCCCTCCCCACCTTCTCACTATATAGAAGGGTCTGGCTACTTCTGTTTCAGTGTATCTGAAGAAGTGTGCATGCACACGAAAGCGCATACCAAGAACTAACTTAGTTGGTCTTTAAGGTGCTACTGGATGGATTTTTTTTTTTTTGCTTTTATTTAAAATGCATCTCTGGGTTATTTGTGGAGTACAGGAATTCGTTCATTTCCCCCCCAAAAAATATAGTCCGGCCCACCACATGGTCTGAAGAATGGTGGACCGGCCCACGGCAGAAAAAGGTTGCTGACCCCTGGTCTAGACAACCACAGACGTCCCTTCCAAACCTAGATCTAGGCATAAAAATAATTTAAAAGACAGAATGCATGGTTTTCGAAATCTGCACCCCCCAGAGTCTCTAGACCTTGGCACAAACTCCACCTCCACCTGCTCAACTTTTGAAATCCCACCGGAATTAAACAGGAGTCTGGAGTCTGAGGAAACTCACCAAATATGGGGCGAGAAGGCAGCTCTTACACCTAGAGGCTCTGGGGTGGGACAGATATGATTCTTAAGGAGTAAAAAGCCCCCTTTCCCACCCTGCAATCTTCCTGATCGATCAAGTTCCAATCAATGAGCTGGCCGTAATTATCAATTAATGCTTTCAGCCCTGCTGAGTTCTTTACTGCCTCAGCAAGACGTCAGTAAGACAGAGTGCGCTCCCTGGGCAACGGGTCACCTTGCTGAGCCCCCTCGGTGCACCGATAATTTAGAGTATTCCAATATTTTTTTCACTGTAATCAGCAGCTGTCCAGCTTTCCGAATTCAGGGAGCCCTGCCCAGCTACACTCAGCCTGGGGGTCTCGCAATGGCCTGCCATGGGAAGCTTCACGTTTGAGGGTGCGCACCCAGTTCACGCCAGGCCTCACCACCGCCCTCCTTCTGAAAAAATACCCCCCCCCAAGCAGCCCAAAAACAACCCTCCTGGATCAGGCCAAAGGCACGGCTAGTCTCCTGTTCTCACAGGGAACAACCAAATACTGTATTTTTCGCTCTATAAGACTCACCAGACCACAAGACGCACCTAGTTTTTGGAGGAGGAAAACAAGAAAAAAAATAATTCTGAATCTCAGAAGCCAGAACAGCAAGAGGGATCGCTGCGCAGTGAAAACAGCAACCCCTCTTGCTGTTCTGGCTTCTGGGATAGCTGCGCAGCCTGCATTCGCTCCGTAAGACGCACACACATTTCCCCTTACTTTTTAGGAGGGAAAAAGTGAGTCTGATAGAGCAAAAAATACGGTACTTACTGGAAGCCCAGAAGCAGGACATGAGTGTAACTGTGTTCTTTCCCCGCCTACAATTTCCAGCAGCTAAGATCCAGAGGCCTGCTGCCTCTGACAGTGGGAATAGCAACCACCCACCGACTGCTCAGGGCTGTGGGTTCGAGTTCCACGCTGGGCAAAAGATTCCTGCCTTGCAGGGGGTTGAATTAGATGATCTTCGTGGTCCCTTCCAACTCCAGATTCCTAAGAGTCTAGGATTTGGGGGAGACTGTCCACATACTCCCCAGAGACTTCCCGTCTTTCTATTACTAGTAAATGAAAGCGAGTCCTTTCACTTCACCTCAGCTGTCTAAAAAACCCACCCACCCTCCCTCCAATTTATTGTTGCTGTTTAGTCATTTAGTCATGTCCGACTCTTTGTGACCCCCTGGACCAGAGCACGCCAGGCCCTCCTGTCTTCCACTGCCTCCCGCAGTTTGGTCAAACTCATGCTGGTAGCTTCGAGAACACTGTCCAACCATCTCGTCCTCTGTCGTCCCCTTCTCCTTGTGCCCTCAATCTTTCCCAACATCAGGGAGTCTTCTCTTCTCATGAGGTGGCCAAAGTATTGGAGCCTCAGCTTCACAATCTGTCCTTCCAGTGAGCACTCAGGGCTGATTTCCTTCAGGATGGAGAGGTTTGATCTTCTTGCAGTCCATGGCGGTTCCCTCACTGCGAGAAGCCAAGTTACAGGGAACCAGGCAGAGGGCCTTCTCGGTAGTGGCGCCCGCCCTGTGGAACGCCCTCCCACCAGACGTCAAAGCAATAAACAACTACCAGACTTTTAGAAGACATCTGAAGGTGGCCCTGTTTAGGGAAGCTTTTAATGTTTGATGTATCACAGTATTTTAATATTCTTTTGGAAGCCGCCCAGAGTGGCTGGGGAAACCCAGCCAGATGGGCGGGGTATAAATAATAAATTATTATTATTATTATTATTATTATTATTATTATTATTATTATTATTATTATTATCATGGGACTCTCAAGAGTCTCCTCCAGCACCAGAATTCAAAAGCATCAATTCTCTGGCGATCAGCCTTCTTTATGGTCCAGCTCTCACTTCCATACATCACTACTGGGAAAACCAGAGCTTTAACTATATGGACCTCTGTCGGCAAGGTGATGTCTAGCTATTTTGATACTCTCGTTATGTCTACCTGCTTGGTCTGTTGATTTCACTGGTATTTTCTAATGGGTTTTTAAAAATACTATTCTGGGTGAAACATGGGCAGGGTTTGCAGAATGAGTCTTGCCAGAGGAAGCCTTGTGCAATGGGGCTTCCCTCCTTCTCTTCCCACTGCATCCCCCCCCCCGAATTGCCTCAAGGGGGTCAGGAGAACCCCCCCCCAAACAGTGGGGAGGGGGCAGAAAGGGGGCTCATTCCGTCTGGCAAATCGAAATGCCTGGCTTGTCAAAACAATCACTTTAGTGGGAATTTTAATGCCTCCATATGTGTGTGATTAAATCATCTACACATCTTGTTAAACCAATATACAAAATGACCGATATGTTTTGAGCTTCCTGGCATGGGGTGCGGGAAGACTTTATTATTATTATTATTGCTGTTGTATACTCAAAGAAATTGACATGTGAAACAGTGCCACTCAGAAAGGAGGCATATAAATGTTTTAAAAGAATTAATAAATAAATACTCCATCATCGCCATCAGCCACCACTGCTACCTCTCTCACAGGAATCAGGAAAGGGGACAGAACACACTCCATTCAAACAGGAAACCGGCTGCGCTGATGAAACTTATTGGCTGCCGCATCTGCCCAAATCCCATTTTGCACGAAGCGTTTTCAACTAATGTGATTTACGGTAACATCAGTTCCAGCAACAATGGTAAAATTTATGATGTGCACTTAGTGTTGTTTGCGACTTGCCAAATGGAAAATGTGGCTTCTATTTTTAATCCGCAAATTTCCTTCCCCCAGTCTCTCCTTCTGGTAAACCCCGTGGATCCAAAAGACAGGCAGAGCCACAGCCGAGAAGGGTGTCCACAGGAGATGGGTGAGCCTCCAGCTGTTGGGCGTGAGAGGGAGACATACCTGTCCAGATGTGGACATGGACACATAAACTCACTTATCGCCCATAGACTGACAAAACCATGGCAGTTCAACTCTAGAGAACGTAACGCAAAAGGGTGCCCAGCCACTTCAGAGCAAAGTTCGTTCCAAGTCTAACACAGACTTACAGAGGCATGCAGAATTATGCATGGTGAATCATGGAACTGCAGAGCTGGAAGGAACCCCCCCCCCAGGTCCAAACTGCCCCCAGCAAGGCAATTCTATGATTCTAGCTCCTGTGGTCCCCCCAAAGGTTTTGTTCAATGGGTAGACATCGGAGCACAGGGGCCAGCAGAGGCCGGGTGGAGATGGCTGGCAGAAGCAGCATGGGAGAAGTCAACCGCAGGTGCAGAGAGACGCTGGCGTGTTTGGAAGCCCGACCGTGACAACAAAGAGGTCGCCATGCGCAAAGGCACTTTATGCAAAGCAGCGCTAAGAGTGAGCTGGAAATATATTTTGTGGAGCACCACTATATTATTGAACTTCTGCTTTATTCTGAAATTGGGAGTAGCTATCTAGATCCCTTATAGGGATGTAGGTGGCGCTGTGGTCTCAACCACTGAGCCTTTTCGGCTTGCCAATCAGAAGGTTGGCGGTTCGAATCCCCACGACGGGGTGAGCTCCTGTTGCTCGGTCCCTGCTCCTGCCAACCTAGCAGTTCGAAAGCATGCCAGTGGTTTATATTGGACTGTTAAAATGGAAAACTTAATAAATATCATTATTGTTTTTAAAAACAAATATTTTGGACAAACAAACAAACAAATAAATTCCTGTATTGCTGGAGGCAGGGAGCGTGGACTGCACAGCCCTTGGGGTCCCTTCCAACTCTTCAATTCTTTAAGTCTATGATATGCAAACTAGAATTTAGTTGATTTCTGTTTTGACAATCCAAAATCTACCCTGAATTGAAAGCTGGATTACAGAGTTTCCTCCATGTACTGTATTTTTCGCTCCGTAAGACGCACCAGACCACAAGACGCACCTAGTTTTTGGAGGAGGAAAACAAGAAAAAAAATATTCTGAAACTCAGAAGCCAGAACAGCAAGAGGGATCGCTGTGCAGCGAAAGCAGCAATCCCTCTTGTTGTTCTGGCTTCTGGGATAGCTGCGCAGCCTGCATTTGCTCCATAAGACACATTTCCCCTTACTTTTTAGGAGGGAAAAAGTGAGTCTTATAGAGCAAAAAATATGGTAAATGGAGAGCATTTTGTCTCTTCGATTCAAAGTCTTCCCTTTTTATAGTTCTGTTGCTCACTGTCTGCATACCTGTTTATGCTTGTTAAATTTGTATCCTACCTTTTGGGATGCAAAGCAGCGCTTAGAGTGAGCTGAAGGTATTTTTTTGGAGCAGCCGTTTTGGGGGGTCCCCCCCCCACAATATTCTTGAACTTCTGCTTTATTCTGATATTGGAGAAAGCTACCTAGATCCCTTGCTAAAGAACAAGGAGTTCTGGAATGTGCAATAAAAACTGAGCTTTCAGTTGCTTATAAATAACCTGTTACGTGACCTGGAGGGCAGCCACAGAAAAACAAATAAATTTGAAATCTATTTCCCCCAACAGTTGTGGAGCTTCCAAGTTCTGAGAGTATCTACACATTAAGATGTGTATATCTCCCCTATTTTATTTCCGTTTCATTTTATTACTAATACGAAACTATGTTGTGCATACTTTGAAGGTCTGAATTTAAGTCTGTGCTCTTTTGAGATGCTCTGCAGACTAACTCAATAAATTCTAGTCTAGTGCTAGATGCCCACCGATCGCTGGTTATTGTTTCCTGAAGGTTAACTCCAAGCTACCTCTTGACTCCCAGAAAGAAGCCGCGTAATTAATGCCACGGACCCGGGCCGGGAACTGCGTCGAGTGTGCCTCTCCAGCCTCGCGAAATGGGTTATTGCGCATACTTAATATGCAACTCGAAGAGCTGCTTTTTAAAGCTAACCTTTACAGATTTAATAGAATAAAAGATGATATTGAAATGCCGCTCTTTGGCGGCGATCTCCCGCCCGAGGCAAGACACGCACGGAATGAGATCCGGGGGCTTTCGAGGCCCGGCCCCTCGCAGCCCCATCTGCTTGTGAGACTTCAACCTAGAGGCATGCCGAGATGAAAGGGGAACTGACGTCGGCACCAGGGAAATGTCAAGAGAGCCAGCGCAACTCCTTGGGAACTTGCTGGAGCATTACGCAAACCAAAAACGGTGGGATGTAATCCATTGGTGCAGTCAAATGGATGCCAGTGTGGTGTAGTGGTTAAGAGTGTATATATTCAAGGAGCAAGTCCTCACTGAGGCCAGGAAGCTCCCTGTAGTGGAGAGCCAGTGTGGTGTAGTGGTTAAGTGGTCTGCAGTGTGGTGTAGTGGTCTCGTAATATGGGGAACCGGGTTCGCTTCCCCGCTCCTCCACATGCAGCTGCTGGGTGACCTTGGGCTACTCACACTTCTCTGAAGTCTCTCAGCCCCACTCACCTCACAGAGTGTTTGTTGTGGGGGAAGAAGGGAAAGGAGAATGTGAGCCGCTTTGAGACTCCTTAGGGTAGTGATAAAGCAGGATATCAAATCCAAACTACTCTTCTTCTCTTCTTCAAATGCAACATTCCCTGCTACCCTAGAGGGGAAATCCAGTTGGTGTAACTTCCTGTTCCACTGGTCTGGAGCTTCAGAATGCGGAAGCTAGACCGGTGACTGGGAGCGGCCGCCGAGACCTACATTGGCTCCCAGTACGTTTCCGAGCACAATTAAAATGTTGGTGCTGACCTTTAAAGCCCTAAACATCCTCGGTCCAGTATACCTGAAGGAGCATCTCCATCCCCATCGTTCTGCCCAGACGCTGAGGTCCAGCGCCGAGGGCCTTCTGGCAGTTCCCTCACTGCGAGAAGCCAAGGTACAGGGAACCAGGCAGAGGGCCTTCTCGGTAGTGGCACCCGCCCTGTGGAACACCCTCCCACCAGATGTCAAAGAGAAAAACAACTACCAGATTTTTAGAAGACATCTGAAGACAGCCCTGTTTAGGGAAGTTTTTAATGTTTAACAGACTACTGTATTTTAATTCTTTGTTGGATGCCGTCCAGAGTGGCTGGGGGAACCCAGCCAGATGGGCAGGGTATAAATAATGAATTTGATTCTATTCTATTCTATTCTATTCTATTCTATTCTATTCTATTCTATTCTATTCTATTCTATTCTCCCTGCATGTGACTTGGGAGATGGCGTGGCTCTGGCTGATTCCAGCCATTTTCCCAGTTTAGTTGGTCTTGACACTGCTGTTGTCTTGCTGTCTTTTGCTGCCATGTTGCTCTCCTGCAGCCATTTTGCACTCCAAATGTAATTTTTATATCTGCTGGATCTCAGCCAGCAACACACGAATTCAGTCTCCATATGAGATTCACTCAAGAGTTTCTTTTCGTAACTATTTAGGAAAGCCTGCCTTTTCGGGATCAAATCGCTAACTGAAATGTGAGTAAACTTTTTGTTACTTTACTCAGACAGACTCTTGTGTCTTTATTCTTCTAAGATCAAAGGGGACACCAGGAATAATATTAACTAAAAGATTCAAACGGATCTGCAAACTAGTTTCCAGCTATATTGAGCGGAACGTGCTCTGCTCCATCACTTACTAGCTTGAGTTAGGGAAGGATAATACTTACTCAATATATCCTTTCGTACTATATTTAACATTCCCACAAAAACAGCACGTCAAGTAAAAAGGGGGACATAAAATAGCCCAGAAACAGTGATTGCCAGACACTGACCCAAACACAATCTTTCAGCTTGAGTCACTAAACACTCAATACCGTTATGACTTTCAATCAATATGCATTTATTACGGAAGAGTGGCAATATTTTAGTTTTCCTTTCAATAGCCCAGCAACCCGATTCGTGAGCTCCTCTGAGCTCGTCAGTAACCTGCCTCGCAATGGCACTGTGTCAAACTTGTCATGTATGTTACGCAACTTGTGTCGTTAATATGCATAACAACTGGCCACTTTGCACATTTGCCAGCTGATCTTTTTATGGAGGGGATAATGTGCACTTTTCCAAGTCGTAATAACAATAATATTCGTTGTTGTTTTGTTATTCTTATGCTGCCCATCCGAATGGGTTGCCCCAGCCACTCTGGGCGGCTTCGAGCAAAATATAAAAACCCAACAAAACCAAATACGTAATCTCCATTGGGTGATTACCCATAATAGCTGGAGGATACAGAAAATGGGGAGTCCTGATAGGCACACTCCCCCAAAGCCTGTTGGAGATTATGTGTATCGACCAGAAATTCTGCATAATTCCCTTTTTCCTCCTTTCCCCATATATCACGCGCTTATTATACCTGCTGCGCCAAGGGAGACAGCTGTCGGCCCTTCTTCTCATCCCGTACAGGAAACAGGGATTTAAGCAGCTTTGGCATCTGAGGCACGAAGGACTTCACAGGATTCAAGTAGGATGCAGCCAGGCTACCGAGTCCTAGGGACAACAACGACAACAATCAATTCAAAACTCTGCCATCCCTTTGCCTACTGAATGCCCACAGCACTATGAAAAACCCACCCTGAACCAATTCCAAGCCTTTGGGTTGGTTCGGTTAAAGCCAGGAGTCCCGAGATACAAGAAAAGGTTTTGTCATGCAGTGCACAGTTAGACTGTGGAACTCCCTGCCACAGGGACGGCCACCAACTTGGATGGCTTTAAAAGAGGGTTAGAGAAATTCACAGAGTAGGAGAGGACTTTCCGTGGCTACCAACCCTGACGGCTCTGCCTCCAGTGTCTGAGACAGCAAAGCTTCTGTATATAATTTCTATTAAATTTTCTGTTTGGGAATTTAAAATACTAATTTTTACATCCTTAAGATATCAATGACTTCCCTTCTTCTCTTTCCATGGTTCATTTAACATACAGTGGTACCTCAGGTTAAGTACTTAATTCATTCCGGAGGTCCGTTCTTAACCTGAAACTGTTCTTAACCTGTAGCACCACTTTAGCTACTGGGGCCTCCCGCTGCTGCTGCGCCGCTGGAGAACGATTTCTGTTCTTATCCTGAAGCAAAGTTCTTAACCTGAAGCACTATTTCTGGGTTAGCGGAGTCTGTAACCTGAAGCGTATGTAACCTGAAGCATATGTAACCTGAGGTACCACTGTATCATAAATCCCTGAATATTTTACAAAAAACTATACCATTCAGCATTCCGTTATTACACCCATCAAAACTTATTTACACTGTTGAATTTATTTAATTCTGCCAGCATTTTCAGGTGTACACAATTATTCCCCATATATTCAAAAAATGTTTTCCAATCTTCTCTAAATGTACCGTATTTTTCGCTCTATAGGGCGCTCCAGACCATAGGGCGCACCTAGTGGTTTTTTTTGGGGGGGGGATAAAGAAAAAAAAATTATTCCCCCCCCCCCAAGCCCCAAAGAGCAAAGAAGCCACAACAGTGAGCGGGATAGATCCTGCTAACTGTCTTGGCTTCGTTTTTAGCCTCGTTTTTAGAACGGGTCCGGGAGCGAAGGCAAGGTTGCACTCAGCCTTGCGATCGCTCCCGGAGCTTGCTGCTATCCGCAAGCCTTCATTTTTGGAATTATCCTCAACAGAAAGGACTCTAGGTTTTTTGGGAAAGCACTTTTGAACATTTTTTTTCAATTCATTATGGATCGTTTCCCAATAATCTTTTACCCTTTTACAAGTCCACCACATAGGAAAGAACGTTCCCTCTGCCTTTGCATCTCCAGCACTTATCTCATTCAGTCTTACACATCTTTGCAAGCCTAAGTACTTCTTAAGAAGTAGCCTAGCTACAACTGGGCTGTGTGTGTGTGCTCTCTGTCCTACCCTGGCTAACCGCAAGGGCTTCTTTCGCTGGTTATGTTCTTACCTGGGTCTGCAGAACCGTTCTGCTGCGGAGAGTCCGAGAGGCTAGACCTGGACCTGTTCGAATGCACTGAGTTTTGTGATACATCTTGCTGGCTTTCCCAACGACTCTAAAAATAATTCACAAAGGCGGAGGGGGAGAGAAAACAAGAGAGATGAAACCGGAAGTCCCAACGCTCAGGAAATATTTGGCCAAAGTTTCCCCGTAGAAAACATCATAAGCAAAGGAAGCAGAGCAGCAAGAACAGGAATCCTTGACCCAAAGAACAATTCAAAGCACTGTTTTTGACCTATAAAGCCTTAAACAGCTCAGGACCGCAATACCTCAAGGACCGTTTCTTCCCATATATACCCTGAGATCATCTTTCTTCATGTGCCTCCTCCGTAAGAGGTCCAGAGGGTGGCAACACAAAAACAGGGCCTTTTCTGCAGTGGCTCCCCATTTGGGAAATGTTCTCCCCAGGGAGACTCGCCTGGTACCTCTGTTGCATATCTTTAGGCACCAGGCAAAAGCAGTCCTCTTCTTCCAGGCCTTTGGCTAATTAAGCAACCTATGGCCTTTGAAACGGGGAGGGTGGGATTGTTATGTATTTTTGTGTTTTTATATTGCAAAGAGTCTTGTGCTCCTCAGATGAAGGGTGGCAGGGTAATTTAATAATGTACGAACAATGCTCTCTTGAGATTTCTAAAATGCCCTCTGCAACCTGGGGCCTTTCATAAGTTTCAGAATACAATTCCCCTTTACAGTTGTACCTTGCTTCTCGAACAGAATGCATTCCGGAAGTCCGTTCGAAAACCAAGGCGCGACGTCCATTGCCTGCAGGAGTGTGCTGCAGCCAATCGGAACCGTTCGAAAACCGGAACACTCACTTCCGGGTTTTGATCGTTTAGGAGCCGAAAAGTACGAGTTTCAAGGCGTTCAGCAACCAAGGTATGACTGTATTATGTTTTTAGATATCCTGTAGGCCACAGGAGTGGCTGGGGGAACCCAGCCAGATATTTGGGGCATTATCATCATCATCATCATCATCATCATCATCATCATCATCATCAGACTCAGCACAGCCACAGTCCCCTCAGCCCCTTGGGCTGGGGCTGATGGGAGATGTGGCCAAAAAACAGTCCGTAGAATATCAGTCCATAGAAAATATTCCAATCACTTTGTCCCACAAGCGGCAGCTGCAGTGGTGATGCTTCTCTTCGGATAACGCAGAACCGCAACCCAGTTGTAGAGGTTACTGCTCTTTGAATAAACCTGGCCTAGCCTTCTGCAACCTAATTAGGAAATTAAGACAGGTTTAAGGAGCCTCCAGCCTTTGGTCCAATGTGTGACCCGCTGTAATCAGAAGATTACGGCAATGGAGGACATTTTGCCCGCAACGCCGTTGGAGGTTGCTCCTATCATCTACAGTTACCCAGCTATTTGTGATTTTTTGCAAAGCCGTAATTTTATCATCTGCGATTAGAAGCCTGGGCTGGTGGGGGCGGAATGCACAGAAAGAGCCAGATGTTTCAGACGACAACTCCCATCCCTTGGCGGTACGGATCCGTAACGTTTAAAGTGAGACATCAGCGTTGAAGACCTTCTTACAAGCTCAGGCTGAATCACATCCACAGATCCATTGCTCCCCTGACGTGGTTTCAGGCAGAGAGAGAGAGAGAGAGAGAATGATCACGCTCATCATTTCAGCCTCCCGAAAAGGATCGTAATAATAGAGAAAGACAAGAACGGACTTATTCATTATTTGTCTGGCGAAACCTCTGCCAAATGACTGGGCACAGAGGTCAGACTTCATTAAGCTAATTCTCAACAGCCACTTTTAAGAACATCTCGCTCTCGCCTTGCCCTTGAAAGGTCGATGCACAAATGTCTCAGCGCCTTCTGCACGATCTTTTGCCTTCCTGCCCCTCTCCACGCACCTGTTTTGCAGATGATCCCGGGAAGAAACTGCGGGGGATTTTCGGCCCACCGCTGTCATCTTAAAAGCAAAGAGTTGCTGCAGGGAGGCTGGATGGATCTTGGGTCTGATCCCGCAAGGCAAAATATAGAAGGAAGTGAGGCCAAGCCCAGAGGGGGGAAATCCAGGACACCATCAAGGTCAGGGGTCAGCAAATATAGAAGGAAGTGAGGCCAAGCCCAGAGGGGGGAAATCCAGGACATCATCAAGGTCAGGGGTCAGCAAACCTTTTCAGCAGGGGGCCAGTCCACTATCCCTCAGACCTTGTGGGGGGCCAGACTATATTTTGAAAAAAATATATAAACAAATTCCTGGTGTTTTTTAGTCGTTTAGATGTGTCCGCCTCTTCGTGACCCCCTGGACCAGAGCACGCCAGGCACTCCTGTCTTCCACTGCCTCCCGCAGTTTGGCCAAACTCATGCTGGTAACTTCGAGAACACTGTCCCACCATCTCGTCCTCTGTCGTCCCCTTCTCCTTGTGCCTTTCATCTTTCCCAACATCAGGGTCTTTTCCAGGGAGTCTTCTCTTCTCATGAGGTGGCCAAAGTCTTGGAGCCTCAGCTTCAGGATCTGTCCTTCCAGTGAACACTCAGGGCTGATTTCCTTCAGAATGGAGAGGTTTGATCTTCTTGCAGTCCACGGGACTCTCAAGAGTCTCCTCCAGCACCAGAATTCAAAAGCATCCATTCTTCGGCGATCAGCCTTCTTTATGGTCCAGCTCTCACTTCCATACATCACTACTGGGAAAACCATAGCTTTCACTATACGGACCTTTGTTGGCAAGGTGACGTCTCTGCTTTTTAAGATGCTGTCTAGGTTTGTCATTGCTTTTCTCCCAAGAAGCAGGCGTCTTTTAATTTTGTGGCTGCTGTCACCATCTGCAGTGATCATGGAGCCCAAGAAAGTAAAATCTTTCACTGCCTCCATTTCTTCCCCTTCTATTTACCAGGAGGTGATGGGCCCAGTGGCATATGATATAATGCTATTGTTTTAGTTAAATAATTTGTTTAAATTGTTATTAAGGAAATTGTTATTTTTTCCTTCCAATAAAGTACAGCAGAAAAGTTGTCCAAATATAAACAATGATTTCATAATTATTTGTCTATGCATTTCTAATAGTATAACAAAATCAGTAATTTTTGATATAACTGTAAAAACTACTCCGAAAATTTATTATTCCAAAAATGAAACCTTCATCTGGTTGTAAATATTAAGATTATACCAGCAAGAAGGAGTCTTTCTTTTTTTAAAAAAAATGATTTAAATCAAGTCTTACTGACTAGTGATTTAAATCAAATCCATCCTGTAAGCACCAAACACGGACAGCGAATTATCGGGGGCCTGATGAGCCTCCTGTTTTTACTGCCAGCTTAGTAAGGTAAAGGGACCCCTGACCATTAGGTCCAGTCGTGGCCGACTCTGGGGTTGTGGCGCTCATCTCGCTTTATTGGCTGAGGGAGCCGTTGTACAGCTTTCGGGTCATGTGGCAAGCATGACTAAGCCGCTTCTGGCAAACCAGAGCAGTGCACGGAAATGCCGTTTACCTTCCCGCCAGAGTGGTACCTATTTATCTACTTGCACTTTGTGTTTTTGAACTGCTAGGTTGGCAGGAGCAGGGACCAAGCAATGGGAGCTCACTCCGTCTGATTGGCAAGTCCTAGGCTCTGTGGTTTAACCCACAGGGCCACCCACGTCCCTACTGTCAGCTTAGGAATGCAAAAAAACAACTTGCATGTGTGAGTCAATCGCTGTTAGGCCACAGATCACACAACCTGATTGCCACTAAACCAGGCAGGCGTCAGCTCACACTGCAGACATCTGTGCGCAACCGAAGTCATGTCCAGGTACCGTCAAGAACCACTCCCACATTTCATTCTAAATTTGCAGAAGAGCAAGGACGTTCCACATAGCTTATGCTGAGTCTGGGATTTTGGCATTTGGAGAGGGGAGGTTTGGGACATGAAAAAAGGAGATTTTTGTGACTGTGGACAGCAGGGGCCTCTGCAGCACTTGGCATGGGTGGGTAGCCGTGTCATGCGCCTGCTTTGGGGGTGCAGCCAAATCTACAACCTGACCGACAATTACTGTGCCCGCTGCAGAGTCGACTGGACAGCGGTCACTTGCCGATGGGCCAAATTGCAAGACATGCCGAAGGAACCGTTAACTACTGAATGCTCTACAAAGTCACTTGCCCCATAGTTGAAGCTCACCAGTTTGGTTATGAAGACTGGCTCTGTGCTCACTGTTTTAACAGTTCCAGCCTAGCTTTACTTACTAAATTCAGGGTGGATAAAAGATTCGGAACAGACATTGGATTCAGGATGAACGAAATGAACCAAAAGTAATGTTAGACAAATTCACTGGAGGACGGCAGCTGGCTTGATAGAGAAACAAAACTTCCATGTTCTGTGGCAGTATAGCACCGAATACTAGGTGCCTGGGCACAAACAAAGTTTTGGGTTTCGTCTTCATGTCCTGCCTGTTGACTTCTCCGAAGGGTCTGGCTGTTCGCTGTTGGGACAGGATTCTGATCTCCCTGTGCAGTCCAACACACTTGATCTATGCGCTATGTTTATGCTTATACAGTGGTACCTCGGGATGCGAACAGGATCCATTCCGGAGCCCCGTTCGCATCCTGAACGCAACATAAGATATGTCGGCGCGTCTGCATGGGTCGCATTTTGCCACTTCCGCACATGCACGTGACATCATTTTTAGCGTCTGCGCATGCGCGAGTGGCGAAACCCGGAAGTAACGCGCTCCGTTACTTCCGGGTTGCCGTGGAGCGCAACTCGAATGCGCTCAACCCAAAGCACATTCAACCCGAGGTATGACTGTAATTCCATTGGCTCGTGTGCATCTATTGCTAGCCATTTTTATCCCCACGGGCTTTTTGTCAGCGCTGTAGGGTCTTTGGGGCAGATACCCAATGTATCTGGGGCTTATTTCATGGTCTAGAGTTCTCTGCAAATTGATGGCACTGTACAAGAGATAGGGTCTCAGAAGCAAGACTTATTTGACTAGTCGGATAAAGTCATCAGGCTCACGGCTCAGGGAGCAATGCGCGTTCCACACTGACATGCTGACCACCACCTTTCAAAGAGTTACACCTCCTCCCAGGTTAACGAAGCACAGGGCGAAAACGAAGAACGACAACAGCATTTCCAAAGCAGGTTTTTAAGGGTTAGTGAGCAAGGCGGTTCACGGGAAAGCACTCCGGAATGGGATAACAGATTTATCCGTTCATTAGGTGAACCTAATGAATTAGTTACCTCTGCCTGGACCTTTGGATACTGACACATGCAATGGGGGTGGATACCGTTGAAGGGTTAAGAAACAAAAACAAAAGAGAAAGAAAGAGAGAACAATGAAAATCCGGATTACAAATGATTTGGCACACCCCGCCACCCCGCCCTCCCCACCCCAGCACAAATTAAAAGCCCCCTTAGCTTGGTCAAAGGGAACATGCCTTGATGGGTCACTTTGCAGACGCTCTAGAATCCGACAGAAATATTGGGAAATGTAGAAGCCGCCCCCCCCAAAAAAGGAGCCACGGATTTCCTCCAACGCTTTTCCAGCAGAAGTTATGGCTCTTACAGAGACAAACCACGTCAAGTCCCGTTGACTTCCAAGAAGGAGAATCGAGGAAGCGCCCAACTCGCTCTCACCGAAAACAACAGGACTGAGAACGTGCTTAGCTATGGATGGAGCAAGTTGTCTTTCACTGTGTCAGAGCCACCGGTCTACCTAGTTCAGCGCTGTCTGCAATGACCGCCAATATCTCCCCGGGGTTTGGGGCAGAATTCCTTGCCAGCCTTTCTTGGAGATGCCTGGGATGGCACCATCTACGGTCCTCCCTCAGTTTGCACTTAACAGACACAAGCGCTAAAAGCGCAAGGGCATTTCACAACCTGAAAAATGGTTGGGAAGAAGATTCCTCCGCTGAATCTTCAGCCAAGGCTGAACGGGAGCTACGTCCTAGCATCCCGTTCCGTTACAAGGGGAAGGCGAAGAAGAAGCAGATCATCTTGCCTTGCATGCAGAATGTCCCTGGTGTCAGTTTGCATTTCTTGGTGCAGAAAGGTATTGATCTGATGTGTAGAGCCAATGTGAAAGACCTACATTGGCTCCCAGTAGGTTTCTGAACACAATTCAACATGTTGATGCTGACCTTTAAAGCCCTAAATGGCCTTGGTCCAGTATACCTGAAGGAGCGTCTCCATCCCCATCGTTCTGCCCGGACACTGAGGTCCAGCTCCGAGGGCCTTCTGGCAGTTCCCTCGCTGTGAGAAGCCAAGTTACAGGGAACCTGGCAGAGGGCCTTCTCGGTGGTGGCACCCACCCTGTGGAACACCCTCCCGTCAGATGTCAAAGAGAAAAACAACTACCAGACTTTTAGAAGACATCTGAAGGCAGCCCTCTTTAGGGAAGCTTTTAATGTTTAACAGACTACTGTATTTTAATACTTTGTTGGAAGCCGCCCAGAGTGGCTGGGGGGACCCAGCCAGATGGGCAGGGTATAAATATATTATTATTATTATTATTATTATTATTATTATTATTATTAGCCCAAGGTCACCCAGCAGCTGCATGTGGAGGAGCGGGGAATCGAACCCAGTTCACCAGATTACGAGTCCACCGCTCTTAACCACTACACCACGCTGGCTCTCTACACCACACAAGGCGTGGCACTGAACTCACAAATGTGAGGAAGGATCTAATAAATAGAGCCTTTCCTAGTATCTATTCACATCCTAACATGCAGAAGGTCCCAAATTCAATTCCTGGCTTTTTCAGGCAAGGCTGGGTGACACCCTTGTCTGAAGTCCTGCAAAGCTGCTGCCTGCCAGTGAAGACAATACTGAACTAAGTAGCCCAATGGCTGGGATCAGCGTAACACAGCTGCCCATGCTCCTAACAGGGCATTTTCCGTCCTGCTAGGGTGTGCTCTCTCATAAACGTTTTCAAAAACAAAACAAAAGAACCCTGCTAAGCGATTTTGAAATCTTACTTTGTAAGTTGCGAGGCTGTACGGTGGGTTTAGATCCTGGCGGCTTCCGGAGAGCTGCAAGAGTGAAAAGGAAGAGGGGACTTTAAAAAAGAAAAAGAAAAACCCTTTGCTAACTTTTTTTTGTGTGTTTGTGTGGCAAAAGTTAACAGCTGAAAACAGAGAACCTAATGATGAATGTTTTGTGAAAGAACGGAAACCCTTTGGGGATTACCGTATTTTTCGCTCTATAAGACGCACCAGACCACAAGACGCACCTAGTTTTTGGAGGAGGAAAACAAGAAAAAAAATATTCTGAATCTCAGAAGCCAGAACAGCAAGAGGGATCGCTGCGCAGTGAAAGCAGCAATCCCTCTTGCTGTTCTGGCTTCTGGGATAGCTGCGCAGCTTGCATTCGCTCCATAAGACGCACACACATTTCCCCTTACTTTTTAAGAAGGAAAAAGTGTATCTTATAGAGCAAAAAATACGGTATTTAAAGAAATATTATTATCTGATGAACTCGTGAGCAGGATTTGAACTACGAGCAGCAGAAGGGGTTAAAGATTATAGTAGCTCTGTTAAGGTTTTAGAGACAGAAAACAGCGTGGAAAAGCAGGTGGGAATGTTTGTATTATGTTTTGAGATGTATGTGTGAAGTTTTGGAAAACTTGATTTTAAAACTTCAGGAAAAGGTATGTGAGAAGAGCTGAGCTGAGCTCCCACATGGATTTTGGAGCCCGGCCTTCTTGGCTTGGCAGCAGAGGTGGATGCCAGCCCTCACCTGAAGGACAGGTGTGCTTACAAAGGTACTGAGACTGGTGGGGTGGTCCCTGTTCCCAAGCACATACTGTTCCCCAGCTGCAAGAAGAGGTGGGACATTTCTCTGCCACACTGCCGCCCACCGCATTTCCTGGGGCAGGAGAATCACAATTGTGGAGACTCACTCGGTTGACGTTGGGCGAGCTGAGGCTCTTTCGGTATAGCTTTCCTTTGCCCGTTAGCTGCTCCTTCACCGCAACCTCCTGTGACAGAGAAAATATAATAATAATAATAATAATTTATTTATACCCCGCCCACTCTGGGCGGCTTCCTGCAAAATATTAAAATACAATAATCCATCAAATATTAAAAGCTTCCCTAAACAGGGCTGCCTTCAGATGTCTTCTAAAAGTCAGATAGTTGCTTATTTCCTTGACATTTTATCATATTTTTTATTATTATTTGTATGCCGCCTTTCCACATTTAAAAAAACAATGCTCAAGGTGGCTTACAGCATGACAAGATTTACATAATATAAAAGTCATAAACAATAAATAAACCACATCAAAAAAATACACAACCAAATGGGAAACTATTTCCACAGGGCGGGTGCCACCAACAAGAAGGCCCTCTGCCTGGTTCGCTGTGACCTCACTTCTCGCAGGGAGGGAACCGCCAGAAGGCCCTCGGCGCTGGACCTCAGTGTCCGGGCAGAATGATGGGGGTGGAGACGCTCCTTCAGGTCTACTGGACCAAAGCCATTTAGGGCTCTAAAGGTCAGCACCAAAACTTTGAATTGTGCCCAGAAACGTACTGGGAGCCAATGTACCGTATTTTTCGCACCATAGGACGCACCGGACAATAGGACACACTTTGTTTTAGAGGGGGGAGAACAAGAAAAAAAAATCTCCCCCTCTCTGTCCAGCGCCCCTTCAGTGAAGCGGCAGGAGGCGCTGCGCAGAGAGGGGGAGAACTTTCCCCCTCTTGTTTTCCCGCTCTAAAACAAGGTGCCGTTTAAGGTGCGTTCAGGCGGCTACCTTGGAAGCCTGGAGAGCGAGAGGGGTCGGTGTGCACTGACCCCTCTTGCTCTCCAGGCTTCAGGTTCCTTTCGACCTGCTCTTTGGGGCTGGCGGGGGGAAGCCCACCACCAGCCCCAAAGAGCAGGTCAGGGAGCAGCCGAAAGGCGCAGCGGAGAGGCTCCTGCCATAGCCGCGCGTCACCTCTCCAGCCGGGAGAGGGTCGCGGGGCTATGGCGTCTTCGCTCCATAGGACGCACACACATTTCCCCTTCATTTTTGAAGGGGAAAAAGTGCGTCCTATAGAGCGAAAAATACGGTAGGTCTTTTTTTTGGACCAATGTAGGTCTTTCAGAAACAAGAGGAATGGTAAATACCTGAGCTGAACGAAGACAGGGGGGTGGGACGATGACACACCAGCGCCTGTTCTTTGCAGACATGAGGACTACAAACGTAATAGTCTCCCAAAAAATATTTATCCATTTATTTCATAAAAAGTTATCCATTTACAGTCATACCTCGGGTTACAGACGCTTCAGGTTGCGTTTTTTTCGGGTTGAAACCCGGAAGTACTGGAAAGGGTTACTTCCGGGTTTGGGGGGTCGCGCATGCGCAGAAGCTGTAAATCGCACTCTGTGCATGCGCAGAAGTGCCGAATCACAACCCGCGCGTGCATAGATGCGCCACTTCGGGTTGTGAACGCTGTGGGTTGCGAACATGCATTCCGCACGGATCACGTTCGCAACCCGAGGAATGCAAGGGGAAGTATTCGCTGGGTTCTGTGATTTTGCATCAGAGGCCCCAACTCCACAGCAAACCAACGGCCACATGGCGTTTCGACTCGGCATCTGCTCACCTGACGCAACCTGTCCAAAGTAAGGATGTTCTCAACAGCCAGGACACTCCGAAGGTACTTCTCTATCCGGGCTTCCGAATCGGCTGAAGCTGCATTCTCAACGTTGGCAGCCATTCTCGCCAGGGCCTCCCTCTCCTCTGCCCCCTGGGCATCCTGGAAGGAAAACAAGCCGCCTGGAGTTAGCCATGCTCATAATAATAATAATAATAATAATAATAATAATAATAATAATAATAATTTTATTTTTATTAATATTTTTACAAATTATTTCCAAAAATCATATACTTTCTTATCTTATACAATGTTTTGGACTTCCATCAAAACTGCATATGAAAGATTTTCCAGTCTTTATCACTTAATCTGCATTTCATTATTTTCATTATTACATTTAATACTAACTTCACTAATAATTCTTATCATAGTTTTCTCTGCAAAATTTCGCATAGTCCTTACAAAACTTCTTGCAATCCTACTAGTGTAATCTGTTGATTACACTTGCTTTTCAAAGAATTCCTATATTTACTCCAGTCCTCTGAGAATCTCTGATCCCGCAGGTTTTGACTCCTTCCTGTCATCTTATCCAATTCTGCATAGTCCAAATAATTTTATTATTTATACCCCGCCCATCTGCCTGGTGTTTCCCCAGCCACTCTGGGCGGCTCCCAACAGAATATTAAAAACACGATAAAACATCAAACGTTATAAACGTCCCTAAACAGGGCTGCCTTCAGATGTCTTCTAAAAGTCAGATAGTTGCTTATTTCCTTGACATCTGATGGAAGGGCGTTCCACAGGGAGGGCACCACTACCAAGAAGGCCCTCTGCCTGGTTTCCTGTAGCTTTGCTTCTTGCAGTGAGGGAACCGCCAGAACGCCCTCGGAGGTGGACCTCAGTGTCCGGGCAGAACGATGGAGGTGGAGACGCTCTTTCAGGTATACTGGACCGAGGCCATTTAGGGCTTTGAGAGTCAGCACCAACACTTTGAATTGTGCTCGCTAAATCGCGTTTTGCACATGCGCAGAAGCGCCAAATTGCAACCCGCGCATGCGCAGACGCGGGTTGCGAACATGCATCCCACACAGATCACGTTCGCAACCCGAGTGTCCACTGTACAACTACATGACAGCAGTTGAGGGAAGAGGTTTGCTCTGCAAAAAGATATATATATATTCACCTCTGGGATATTTGAGACGATTTCAAAGGTGACTCCGCAACCAGGAACGGAACTTCGGTAAGACATTCTTCTCAGGAAACTCTGAGCAAAACCCTGGGAAGGGGGAAAAAGAGGAAAACTTGCAGCTTCAAATAAGTTGGCGGCAAATACAAGGAGGTTTCTTTCAATGGGAGGAAGCCAATAAGCACATTAGCAGCCACTTAGTGCGAGAGAAGAACAAGCAGCTCACATCTAGCTCGAAGGAAGACAAAATAGAGGCCTTTTGCAACCTGCGATTCCTGTTCCTGTTTCACCCAAAACAAACATTTGCACAAGTGTGATCACCAGCCGGCTGAGAAAGGTTTTAGTTGATTTGCCACCTGCTTTTAAGCAATTATATTCAAATTGATCCAGACGCGGGTGGCGCTGTGGGTTAAACCACAGAGCCTAGGACTTGCTGATCAGAAGGTCGGCAGTTCGAATCCCCACGACGGAGTGAGCTCCCATTGCTCGGTCCCTGCTCCTGCCAACCTAGCTGTTCGAAAGCATGTCAAAGTGCAAGTAGAGAAATAGGTACTGCTCCGGCGGGAAGGTAAACGGCGTTTCCGTGCGTTGCTCTGGTTTGCCAGAAGCGGCTTAGTCATGCTAGCCACATGACCCGGAAGCTGTCTGCAGACAAACGCTGGCTCCCTCGGCCTACAGAGCGAGATGAGCGCGCAACCCCAGAGTCGGTCACGACTGGACCTAATGGTCAGGGGTCCCTTTACCTTTACCTAAACCCATGGCAACCTTTTAGAGCATGCAAGGAATTGTATTTTGTAAATATAAAAACCAAGAACTATTCTTAAAAGGAAAAGTCGCTTCTTCTTTGGGGGTGGAGGCAGCGGAGGGGAAGAAAACCCGAAGGGACCCCAGATGCCATCTAGTCCAACCCCCTGGGAGGCAGGTATCAAAGGACAGCATGCATAGCTGGGCATTTGGCGCATTGGGTGGTGGAGGACATTCACACACCGAACTATATGTCGGTTGTCCTGGTTTCTGGGGACCCCCAACCCCCAAATCTTTCCGGCAGGTGGAAGGATCTGTGGGACTGAGTGTGTCTGAGAGGCTCTGTGCCACACTGAAAACATGATTTGTAATGGTTAGAGATGCTTAGATCCCCATAAAGCAAACATGTGAATTGACCTCAAGTTTCTTGCGCTGGCGCAAATGTTACGTTTAGTAAAATAATAATATTTTTTTATTTATATCCCGCCCTCCCCAGCCGAAGCCGGGCTCAGAGCGGCTAACAACCATAAAAGTAACACACCATTCTAAAATCAATTCATTCCAAAATCAATTCAGAGTCAAATTAATGGCAACCATTGGGTTAGAGGGCTATGAGGATTACAGAAGGAGGGGGTCAGGCTGTGCCTTGGCCAAAGGCCTGGTGGAACAGCTCGGTCTTGCAGGCTCTGCGGAAAGATGTCAAGTCCCGCAGGGCCCTAGTCTCTTGGGACAGAGCGTTCCACCAGATCGGGGCCACGGCCGAAAAAGCCCTGGCTCTGGTTGAGGCCAGCCTAACCTCCCTGTGGCCTGGGACCTCCAAGACGTTTTTGTGTGAAGACCGTAAGGTCCTCCGTGGGACGTCCCAGGAGAGGTGGTCCCGTAGGTACGAGGGTCCTAGGCCGTAGATGACTGAGTCTGGTCATCTGGTTTGCATAGATGACCGAGTCTGGACGTTGCCACCAGGGAGGGCAAGGCCGTCTGATCTGCCAGTGAAGGAGGAGGGTAACTTCCCCTCCTGCAAGGGGAAAACTGTGTGCTCCTGGCCACCAGCTCTGCTCCTAGATCTAACCTGGGGGGTGGGGGGGAGGTGTTTCTGGGGAGGTTACTGTTATTTATCAGGGGCAAGTCAGCCAGAACCAACACTGATATCGGGGGTGGTTTGCTGCTCTTCCAGACAACCCAGAATGTGCATAGAAGGAATTACATTGTAAAAACAGCAACTTGAAGAACATGTTTCCCCCTCTTCCCTCCCCTTCCCTTTTTCCTTGTGTGTCGTGTCTTTCCAGATCATGAGGCAGGGATTGTCTTAGAACCGATTTTAGTTAGCCTTTGGCCTCTTTGGGCGGGGTATAAATGCTGCAAATGAACAAACGAATTACAGAAAACCTAGGTAGGCGATGACTTAACCTGCAGAACCAGCACAAGCCTCTATCTTTTTTCTCGTGAGCTCAGAGTTATTTGTGCTTCGAATTGCAGACGAGTAGGCAGTTTCGCAGGCGCAAGGCCCCATCTGCATTGGCGTGCTACTGGTTTCTGAAGATCTACCTTTTTACACACAAGTGTTCCCTTCATCTCACAACCCAAGGCTCCTGTTTTAATTGCTTTGTTTTAATGGAATTGTGTGTTTTTGGCATATTTTAATTATGAATGTTTTATATGTTAACATTGGGGAATTGTGTTTTTTTGCATATTTTAATTATGAATGTTTTATATGTTAACGCTGGGGGTCATAAGTTCTTATACTTGTACAATGCTTAGGGTCCTATTTTGGCAGCCTGCAGCAGAATCTTAGAAGTCTATACACCTTACACTTTGAAAGAAGATGGTTGGTGTGTGGCCCACAATTGCCAACAGCAATGGTGGCAGGCTTCAAAGTGAAGAAAATTAGCCATATCTTGTTCACAAAGTCATTTTTGACTGACCCTGCTTGGAGTGATGTTGGAATATGTATGTGCTTTTTTGTTTGCCCAGAAAATGTTAGTTTGGGGCATATAGTATGCTGGCTTTAGATCACAAGACAGATGTAATAAACATTGTTTTTTATATTAAAAAAAAAGAATTGCAGACGAGTCTGGCCACCGAATCCTTGGCCACAGAGATCATTGCCAGCAATGATTTAAGACGGGGCAGAGCCATTGTTTATGCTGACAGGGTGCCTCGCGAGGTTAAAATCCCGACTCCTGAATTAATGCAGAGATGACTCATCCCCAGCTTGCTGCAAAACGACTGGGCGCATCAGAAGGTTATTGATACGCTTTTGAAATGCACATTTGGGCTGCACGTCGGTGGCGGCGCTGAATAGCTAAGAAGCCCAATGAGCTCCGCAGGCAGTGCAGGAAAGGAATTTGTGGAGGGTGTTGCCCGTGTCTGGGGTGTGGAAAATACAGAGGGGGTCACAGCTGAGGAGTGGAGGTCATGATCTGCAAAGCAGAAGTTCCCTTGTCTGATGCTCAACATCTCCAGCACAACCACCTCTGGGAGAAAGGGGTGGGAAAGATCCGAACTTGAGAGCTCCTCAGGGGATTGGAAGGTGTTTAAAGAATATTTGCAAAATCATCTTGGAAAACCAGAACTCCTATTAGAATAAACAAGTTCTGCTAAAAATACTGAAATATCAAATAATATGGATAACAATGCGTAACAGAGAACCAAGTAGAAAGTTGGTTTAATAGTGTGTGAAAGAAAGTCATAGAAATGGAAAGAAATTGTAATTGTGTAGAGTGGAAGTCTAGCACAGGGTAGGGTGAGGGGTGGTGGTGGAAAGAAGAAGAAGAAGAAGAAGAAGAAGAAGAAGAAGAAGAAGAAGAGAAGAAGAGTTTGGATTTGATATTCCGCTTTTCACTCCCCTTCAGGAGTCTCAAAGCAGCTAACATTCTCCTTTCCCTTCCTCCCCCACAACAAACACTCTGTGAGGTGAGTGGGGCTGAGAGACTTCACAGAAGTGTGACTGGCCCAAGGTCACCCAGCAGCTGCATGTGGAGGTGCGGAGACGTGAACCCGGTTCACCAGATTACGAGACTCTTAACCACTACACCACGCTGGAAAAGGAAGTATGCGCGGGATTGAATGTGGGTATGTAAGAATATGTTTGTTTGTATATCTGTAATATGTATGTATAAATGTATTAAAATTTCTAATAAAATAAAATAGAGAGCTCCTCAGGGAGGAGAAGGCTGCTGTCAATGGCTGCTGGGAATCAACAGGCAGTTCCTGAGAAGGTGGGCGGGTGAAGTTTTGCAATTCCCCCAAATGCTCCACTTCCAAACTGTCCCCCCAAAAACTAGCAGCTGAACAGAAACATGGGGAAATGAGATATTTAAGTGCATTCAAGGAGCAGGGGGTTCATACGACCCCAGGAGAGCTGACAGTGAAACAGGCCCAGAGGTTATGGGATGAAAAGGAAAAGCATCACAGAATCATAGAATTGAAGAGCTGGAAGGCACCCAAAGGTCATCTAGTCCAACCCCCTGAATGCAAGGCATTTTTTTTTTTGTTTTGCTCGCATCTATCGCGCAGGCTGCAAGGACTTCTTCCCCCATCTCCCCGCAGCACCCAAAAGCACAAGGGATGACGTAAGGAAACCCAACCAATACTGAGTTAAGTTAAAAACCGTCGCACGAACCACAACAGCACCCTAAGTTTCAGGGTGGGAAAAGAGCTGCGTGGAGGGAACTCATCCAGATCACAGCTCAGGGGCTTAAAAGAATAACAATTGCAAGAAGAATGGCAGATGAAGATGATGGAATTTATGGAGCTGGCTGATCTCACCGGGAGAATCCGCGACCAGAAAGAAGAGGACTACCAAGGAGACTGGGAGAAATTTAAAGACTATTTGAATAAATATTCTAATATTAAAGATATGTAACCACTTGAAAGAACCAATCAGGCCTAGGACTAAATTAGACTTAAATATATAAATAAGAAAATGTATTATAAGAAAGGTAAAGAAATTGGAATGCGACTGTAATACTGTTTTACGAAATAATGATACTGGAAACTGCTACATTCAAATTAAGAGGAAATTCAGATGGAGGAGATTAGAGGAAGTCAACTAAAATGTTTATGAAAATGGATTTTAATTAATTAATTGAGTCCCCCCCCCCCGTTTAGGTATGTTAAGTTTGTTATTCTTTTTTCTTCCCTTTTACTTCTTTATTGTGTTGTTGTTGCATATATATATATATATATGTTATATCTATTGAAAATTAATAAATATTATTGTAAATAACTAAATAAAAGAATAAAAGAATAATAATGCGAGAGGAGAGCGCTGCATGAGTGCAAGTATGAACCCGGTGAGGGCCGGGGTGCCTCTCTAGGCTAAGCACTCTGCAGCGAGGGCATCCATCTAAACTCTTGACGGACACCTGTCTGTCCTCAGAATGCAAAGGGCCTTGGAGCAGTGCCTTATTGCAAAGAACTGTGCACAAAGGGGAAGATCAGGGGCAATGTGAAAGATGTATTTTTGACACATCACCAGTGCATCCCAAAGGTGTTCTTAGCAATGGCCCTCAGACATAACTGGCTATTCTGGGATGGTGATGGTAAGGAAAGGGTTAATTTTCCGCGAGTCGGCAGAAATATGGTTCCCCACCACCTCACAGTGCAGCTGCAGGCACCGTGTGACAGCCTTATCTGAGTTGCTCAGCAAACCAGAACAGTGGCGCTGGGTAGATAAGGGCTCAAGTCACAGCAGTCCTTGATGGGGAGTACAGGAGAATCTGCTGGAGACATGGAGAGTGTTGGAGAGATCCTGTGCAAATGTGGAAGGCTTCGAGAAGAGCTCATCTTGCAAGACTTCTGGACTCGAGAGAACTCTTGCAGTTGCAGGACTTTGTGAGCAACTGGATTTTGCACTTGGTGTGTGGACTCTGTCTTTGTAAGCCGGAACCCTCTCTGGGCTCAGAGAGTGGAGACTTTTTGTAGCAACTGTAAATAATTTTTGTGCCTGTGTGCATATGCCAAGTAAAATCTATCTCTGCTACCTAGCTGCTTCCTGCAGTGAGCTTAAATGCTTGACTGAACTTCTGTGGTGCACTGTGGAGTCCCAGGAAGACAGGTGACCCATCTCAATTCACTTAGGGGAAAGGACCAAGGCTCAATGGAAGCAATCTGCTTTGCATGCAAAGGGTTCCAGGTTCGAATCCCCGTGACGGGGTGAGCTCCCGTTGCTCCTGCCAACCTAGCAGTTCGAAAGCAAGCCAAAAAGTCCAAGTAGATCAATAGGTACCACTCTGGCGGGAAAGTAAACAGCGTTTCCGTGCGCTGCTCTGCTTTCGGTGTTTCGTTACGCCAGAAGCGGCTCAGTCCTGCTGGCCACATGACCCGGAAAAACTGTCTGCGGACAAACGCCGGCTCCCTCGGCCAGTAAAGTGAGATGAGCACCCAAACCCCAAAGTCGTCTGCGATTAGACCTAACTGTCAGGGGTCCTTTACCTTTTTTATCTCTGGATAGGGCTGGGTTAAACCACAGAGCCTAGGGCTTGCCGATCAGAAGGTCGGCAGTTCGAATCCCCGCGACGGGGTGAACTCCAGTTGTTTGGTCCCAGCTCCCGCCAACCTAGCTGTTCAAAAGCATGTCAAGTGCAAGTAGATAAATACGTACCGCTTTATAGCGGGAAGGTAAACAGCATTTCCGTGCGCTGCTCTGGTTCGCCAGAAGCGGCTTAGTCCTGCTAGCCACATGACCCGGAAGCTGTACACCGGCTCCCTCGGCCAATAAAGAGAGATGAGCGCCACAACCCCAGAGTCGGCCACGATTGGACCTAATGGTCAGGGTTCCCTTTACCTTTACCTTAGGACTAGGAAATAATCTGTCTGAAACCGTGGACAGACTCTGGCAGTCAGCGTGGACAGCGCTGGGCTAGATAGAAGGCCGCTTCCTCTATTCCTACTTGTCCTTGTAAAGTGAGGCAGGGGGAAAAAAGCACACACGCATACCTCACGCTCCAGTCACAATAGCCACATCCCAGCACACAGGGCAACAGAAAAGGGGGTCACAAACGCCGCCAAAACAAAGCTGGCTACATGAGATGACAAGAGATGGGGTGACCTGCTGGCAATGTAGATTTGCTGAAGCACAGGTTGCTTGCATGCAGAAAAGGCCCATGAGAGTATACAACCTGCCCAACAGTGCCTGCTCACAAAAAAGCCCCCAAACCTCACAAGGCAGCAAGGGGAATGAATGAAGCATCTTATTCCAGTGGCAAAGGATGCTACAACACAAGCAGTCCTCGGTACTTCAGCTCCTTGCACACATCGAAGCCATGCAGAAAGAGGCTATTCGCACGGGGGCAGAATCGGCAATGGGTTACTACCCTCCTGAAGCCTCTCTGCAGCATTCTCGCGACTGCCAGGGAGCCCGGAGCGAGGAAGAGAGGAGGAAAAGGAAAGAGAGAGAGTCAGTTGAGGCAAGAGGATTAAGCTCTACGGCTGAGTCCCAAAGCTGGAGGGTGAAGCCAGTGGATCCCTTTTCCAAATCCCCGGGGATCAAAGAAGCAGGGGAAAGGGGACACACCAAAAGTCATTTTTAACTGAAAAGTCTAAACTAGAAAGACAGTCATTTCTTTTGAGGCAGGGGCGGAGGAAGGGGGGTGCAGTGGGGGTGAGCAGCCCCAGGTGTCATCATTTAGGGGGGTGACAAAATTCCGGGTGGCACTCACCGCAGGGCCTGCAGTGTGCCCAAGCCACGCATCTCTCCTGGGAGAGACATGGTGGTTTGGGTGCGCGCAGGCTCTGTGCTGCCCCGAACAGCCCGCCTGCCGCCTCCCCCTTAGCTGTGGGGCGGCTGAGTGGGAGGGGGCAGGCAGACTCTGGCGTGTCCTGCCCCAGCTGGTCTCACCCCTGGGCGCAGGGCACACTCACCGCCCCCTGCGCCCGATCGGCTGAGGCATTCCCAAAGTAAAGGAAGGATTGAGCTCTGATGAATAAGAATACACCCAGAGGCTTGAACCAGCAAGACTCTGGGAAGGGTGCGTATAATAATCTGTCTCTCCACCCCCTGGCCCAGGTCGTTTTACTCACAAAAGAACTTTTTACAGAGTGTTCGTAAGAACCAATCAGATTTCTTCCGAGCATTTCAACAAACCCACGTGGGGACAAAGTTAAACTACCAAAACTAATCAAGCACACATATTTCTGGGGTAAACAAAACAGAACTACAAAGGAGTGCGTCTGGCAACCCCGGAGGCGATAAGCAATATATATGATAAGGAGGATGGCCAGGAAGACAGCGATCATTATCGCCTTCAGGTGAGATCTGTTTCCTGGCCCTATGATTAACATCCTAAGATTAACATATCAGAAAAGCTACATCAAAGAAACTGCCCACTGTCTCTGATGGCCCAGGATGCCTGCCTGGCGAAGCAACTGGCACCTGGGCTGTGTATGTGACTTGTCAAGCAAGAGAAATGGACAGTAGAGGAAATGGCCAGAGATGCAGAGGGTTGTGGGATTTGATCAGAAATTATTGCCCATGAATTAAACCCAGTCAACGCCATGCTTTCAAAGTGGACACAATGGCTTGATGCATATTTTATAACTCCTCAAAGTAATCCCACCTGACCCCACACTCTGGATATTTGCACTCCTACAACCGGCTTGCTCCGCCGCTGTTTTGAGACAGCTGCCGTTAGCAAGGAGTAGAGCTTTGCTCCAATATTTCCACACCTTGTCCCATGTTAAGAGACATCGGCTTCATCAAAGCCATGCCTTGCAATTTCCTGCAGCAATGCTTCTAGGCGTGCAACTGCGTCACGCCGAGAGCAAATGGAGATAATGAATGCCTAGGAAGGCTGCTGTACCTGCTTGCCGTAGACGCTGACGCAGATCCGCTTGCGCAGGACCAGCTGCATTTCAGCCGGGTGGCTGAGCTGTACGGTCACTCGGACAATCAGGAAGACCCTCTGCTCAGCGGCTGTTCCTCTGCTGAGCTGCGCGCAGTTGTGGACTGTGGAGTCCCAGGAAGCTTCGGCCTTCACCTGCGAAACAACACACAAACACAACATCCTCGGTCAACACGCCAACATCCGTGTTTTTCTGCAAGCCACATTTCCAGGGTGAAACCACACTCAAAGAGGCTCGCAACTGCAACAGGTTTAAGTAAGAGAACTCTTTTGATGGGGGAAGGGCCTTCTCAGTGGCCGCTCCCAAACTTTGGAACTCCCCGCCTAGTGAAGTTAGACTTGCTCCCTCCTTGTCCTTCCTGAAGGCTGGTCCCCCCCCCCCGTCAGGCCTTTTTAAAATAATAACTTATTTTTTACTTTTCAGGTTTATACATTTCATTAATTTTACAATCGCTTTAACATTTCAAAACTTGACTTCCTTCCCCTCTCTTTCTGCGGTTCGTTAAAGTTGTTTTTTATATGTCTTATGCATATCCAAATTCAGCTAATTTGCTCATTTGTTTATCTACTTTAAATATATACTCTTCTCAAACTGCAGCTTATTACAATAATCCTGCCAATGTTTTTATCTGTTTGCAATTTATCTGTTTTGCATTACTTTCTATGGGGAAGCACGCCTTGGTTTTGGAACGCTTTGGTTTTGGAACAGACTTCCTGAACGGATTATGTTTGAGAACCAAAGTACCACTGTACAAAGAACAGATACTGGTCACATCTCTCCCAGGGCTGCTGTTAACGCTGCTCCGTTGGCAGCCTTGGGAATGGAGTTTCCGACTCGTTCCGTGCCTTACCTCGCTCTCGTGGTGCTTCACAATCTGCAACTCGAAGAATTCATCCTCGTCTTCGGCAACCAGGGTGGCATCCCAGCCGCCAGCTTCTGGCTCGTCGAGGTTATCCTGAGAGCTGAAGTCATCCGCTGTAGAAAGAGAGGGAGAGAGAAGTTCAGGATGTGCTGAGCAACTGCAGCACAGAGGGCCTGGGAAACCCTGGGTTGCAAGCTCAACAGGAAACTGTGGGCAAGGCAAACTCGCTCCACCAACAGCAACTCCTGCAATATAAACAGTGGTAGTTGGTGCCCAACTGGTTGGTCAGCAGGCAGGGAGACGAACAGCAGGTGGCGCCAGAGCAGAAAACAGGCAGATTAACCAAATTGAGGGTTTCGTTCTTGTTGCTTAACAGAGGGCAGGGGCTGCTTTTTTGATATGCATTATGATTTTGGGAAGATGTGCATCCTTTTCCCTCTCATTTGGTTGGGCATTGCCAATGTTTCTTCTATGAAATGGGCATTACTAAACAATCTAAGGCCTGTTAAATCGGGGGGGGGGGGACCACTGCTGGTATGATTATTTCAATTATTATTACTATTTGGGTAAATTTGTATACCGCCTTATACCCGCAGGTCTCAAAATTACATTAACGTGCTGTGCATTATTATGTTTTACGCTTTTTACCATTTTGCCGCCTTAAATTATGCTCTCCGTGTTGCACAGCACACTCAGACCTTTGGATAAACGGTGGTTTATAAATTGAATAATAATAATAGTGATACAAAAGTGCTACCTAGGGCAGTTTTTTGGACAGTTAGATGGTTGGCGGGTGTGGAGGACTCCCTGGTCCTGAATGGGGTAACTGTGCCCCTGAAGGACCAGGTGCGCAGCCTGGGAGTCATTCTGGACTCACAGCTGTCCGTGGAGGCACAGGTTAATTCTGTGTCCAGGGCAGCTGTGTACCAGCTCCATCTGGTACGCAGGATGAGACCCTCCCTACCACAGACTGTCTCGCCAGAGTGGTACATGCTCTGGTTATCTCCCGCTTGGACTACTGCAATGCGCTGTATGTGGGGCTACCTTTGAAGGTAACTGCAATTAATCCAGAATGCGGCAGCTAGACTGGTGACTGGGAGCGGCCGCTGAGATCATATAACACCAGTCCTGAAAAACCTACACTGCCTCCCAGTACGTTTCCAAGCACAATTCAAAGTGTTGGTGCTGACCTTGAAAGCTCTAAACGGCCTCGGTCCAGTATACCTGAAGGAGCGTCTCCACCCCCATCGCTCAGCCCAGGCACTGAGGTCCAGTGCTGAGGGCCTTCTGGCGGTTCCCTCCCTGCAAGAAGCCAAGTTACAGGGAACCAGGCAGAGGGCCTTCTTGGTAGTGGCACCCGCCCTGTGAAACGCCCTCCCACCAGATGTCAAAGAGAAAAACTACTGATGAGTAAAAAGTGATGTCTGTCTGTTGTGCCTACAAGAGTTCCTCATAATACCATAATACCAGACTTTTAGAAGACATCTGAAGGCAGCCCTGTTTAGGGAAGCTTTTGATGTTTAATATGTTATTGTATTTTAGTGTTCTGTTGGAAGCCGCCCAGAGTGGCTGGGGAAGCCCAGCCAGATGGGCAGGGTATAAATAATATATTATTATTATTATTATTATTAATCTACGGCTTGTTAAATGTGTGGGGGGGACTGCTGGTATGATTATTTCAATTATTATTATTACTATTTGTGCAAATTTGTATACCCGCAGCTCTCAAAATTTCATGAACGTGCTGTGCATTATTAGGTTTTATGCTTTTATCATTTTGCTGTGTAAAGTATGCTCTCCGTGTTGCACAGCGCCCTTGGACCTTTGGATAAACGGTGGTTTATAAATTGAATAATAATAATAGTGATTATGACGATACAAAAGTGGTACATAGGACCTAGTTTTTGGGACAGTTCGATGGTTGACTGACACCAGGAGCAACCACTCGGAACGCCTGCTTGTCATTCACTCCCTGCCCCCGACGCAATTCTTGCTGCATTCCTTTCCACATCCCTCAAGTGCTGTCATTTCTGATCTCACTTACCGTTTAAATCAAGGAAGATGACTGGGATGTGAGTCTCCATACCTGGCACAGGGGTCCTAAAAGAGAGAGACGCAGTCAGCACTGGCATATCAATGGAGGCAGACTGAACACAGAGCACGTCGCCGGGAGCATCGCGGCAACCGTGTTATTACACTCGGTACCCGGGCAATTGTAGGTCAAGGCAACGATAACATTGGTGGGCTGCGGCTTCATCTCAATTTACTCAGCTAGACGCAGAGGACATTCAGTACTTTCGGGCCTATTTTCAACCAGGGCTGCGTTCCCGGTAGCAGAAACGAGTGCATGTTGCTGTCAAATGCTAAGGAGCTTCCCCACGCTGCTTGGTTGGATAATTGCAAAATAAACCAGCTAATTTAAACCACTCTCTCGTTCAGACGAATGCTGCAAAGTGATGGGCCAAAGGCATTAAGAGGCACGGTTTTTCACAGCTATCTGCAAAAGGGCAAGCGGCAGAAATATTATCTGGGCCAGGGGCCAGGGGTCAGCAACCGTTTTCAGCCATGGGCCGGTCCACCGTCCCTCAGACCTTGTGGGGGGCTGGATTATATTTTGAAGAGAGAAAAAAATGAATCAATTCCTATGCCCCACAAATAACTCAGAGATGCATTTTAAATAAAAGGACACATTCTGCTCATGTAAAAAAATGCTGAGTCCCGGACCGTCCGCAGGCCAGATTGAGAAGGCGATTAGGCCGCATCCGGCCCCCGGGCCTTAGGTTGCCTAGGCAGAGTCTCAGGCCCTCAGAAACAGCTCCCTCCCATTCCTCAGGTCGGTTTGGAGGTATTCTGCAAACTGCAAACAGCTTTGCTAAGATATGAAATGCTGTTGTGGTTCTAGAATCTGCAAGAGGCGGTGTTGACCAAGGTGGTGTGGACAAAGATTCCATTCAACATGTTCAGGTGTAATCTTAAAACACGGCAGGCATTTACCTAAAATATGTAAGGTAAAGCATGAATACAGCTAAAATGTTCCTCCTTTACACTGGTGCAACTGGGAGACCAGCAACTTTTGGCTCCTCCGTTCCTTGAACGTTTCAACCTCCTTTGAAGCAAAAACTTGTGTCTGGGTTTGCTTATTTCCTCCTCCCTCCCAATCCACTTTCCTTCTGTGCTGTGTCTTTCCAGATTCTAAGCCTGGGTGGAGAGCCCTTCTTGACTGTAGTGATCTGTAGGCCACTCACAATTAAAATCGGAACTGAATCCAACCTTGACTTTGAGGAAGTTGACAAGAAGGCTACAGAAGTTCTAAAAATAATAATAGTAAAGGTAAAGGGACCCCAGAGTCGCAACT
The DNA here is from genome assembly GCF_965113315.1 of Podarcis vaucheri. Taxonomy (NCBI): domain Eukaryota; kingdom Metazoa; phylum Chordata; class Lepidosauria; order Squamata; family Lacertidae; genus Podarcis; species Podarcis vaucheri. Next base: position 5,108,817 of record NC_138761.1, read on the forward strand.
GACTCTGGGGTTGCGGCGCTCATCTCGCTTTATTGGCCGAGGGAGCCGGCGTACAGCTTCCGGGTCATGTAGCCAGCATGACTAAGCCGCTTCTGGCGAACCAGAGCAGCGCACGGAAACGCCGTTTACCTTCCCGCCGGAGTGGTACCTATTTATCTACTTGCACTTTGACATGCTTTTGAACTGCTAGGTGGGCAGGAGCAGGGACCGAACAACGGGAGCTCACTCCGTCGCAGGGATTCAAACCACCGAACTTCTGATCGGCAAGCCCTAGGCTCTGTGGTTTAACCCACAGCGCCACCTGCGTACCTGAAAAATAAGAATACCTGGTACTTATATGACATTTCCCCCTGTACTTGGAACAGGTCACAAACATTATCTCAGGAATCTTTATAAGAACCCTTTAAAAAACACCGTGACTTTTCTCATTAGGCAAGGGATTGGAAGGGGTGTGTGTGTTAATTCAGGCTAATGGATATTAGTTTGCCTAAGAACATTCAAGAAAGTTCACGGCCAACATGATATTTGAACTGGCGACTCCCTGGCTGACGGATCACTCTCTTAACCAGACCTCAAATTCAGTTTGGGGCGTAGAATTTCCTGGCTTGCAGATAATTGCAGCTCCTGTGACCCGGAGGCCAGGGCAGACTGGACCTGATTCTATTACCAGCGTCACGAATGAAAGATTTCGTGGCATATCTGCTGACTACAGAGGACTCTGGCAGGGTGGGGAGGTACGTGAAACCCGGAATCCAGGCCGATGTTCTGACCGAAGCGGTTATCGCAAGTACGGAGCGGGGCCCCTCTTAAGTGAATGAACCGGGCAATTAGCATTACCATTTTTCTTTCAAATCAGCTAAAGTGCAGCAGCAATAAATATTGATTCCGTTCCTACAGAGGATCATAATTAAACTCTGGCTAATAACCCGGTTGATTTAAGCAGAGGACATTTCGCTGCTTGCGTTATATGGAGCCTAGGGGAAATTATTCAGGTCGTTTCGCCTTTTTCTGCCTTCTCTCCTTCCTTCCTTCCTTCCTTCCTTCCTTCCTCCCCTTTCCCCACCCTCCCCATTCGCCCTTCACCCTCTCGGATGTCATTTCAAACCCTCTCAAGAATATCGGGCAGGAGGAACCAATGCCACTCCTCAAATTCAAGCTTTGTCATCTCGTCTGTCCTCCCAGTTGAACGACGTGGCCCAGGGAGAGAGGGGAAAATAGTGGAAGTGAACAGCTGGCTTCGCAAATGGTGTAAACAGGAACGGTTTGGATTCTTAGATCACGGACTGCAGTTTCTTGAAGATGGACTTCTGGCAAGTGATGGGCTGCACCTCACAACGGTTGGGAGAAATGTTTTTGCCAAAAATCTCAGAAACCTCATCAGGAGGGCTTTAAACTGACTAATGTGGGGGAGGGAGACAGTGCTCCTGAAGGTAGGAGTCTATCAATTAATGAAGATGATCATCCAAATGTCATAGACCAAATGGAGCAAACAGCACGCGGACCTAGTGGAGGGAGGAAAAAATCCTTAAATAAGAGACACGGGGGAATGATTAATGGACTTCAATGTCTGTACACTAATGCGCAAAGCATGGGAAATAAACAAGATGAGCTTGAGCTCTTGGTACAGCAAACTAAATATGACATAATAGGCATCACTGAAACCTGGTGGGATAAGTCCCACGATTGGAATGTAATAATGGAGGGATACAATCTATTTCAGAGAAACAGACCAGACAAGAAAGGAGGAGGAGTGGCGTTATATGTCAGGGGTGTGTATACCTGTGAAGAGATCCAAGATTTAGAACCTCAAAGCCAAAGTGAGAGCATTTGGGTCAAAATTAAGGGAGAGAAGAATAACAGAGACCTCATTGTGGGAGTTTACTATAGATCCCCAAGCCAAACGGAGGACATAGATGATGCCTTCCTGGAACAGATGGCCAAGCATGCAAAAGGAAGGGAGATAGTAGTAATGGGGGACTTCAATTACCCGGATATTTGTTGGACGTCAAACTCAGCCAAGAGCATAAGGTCAAACAGATTCCTCACTGGCCTTGCAGACAACTTCATTGTCCAGAAAGTGGGAGAAGCAACAAGAGGAACAGCCATTTTAGACCTGGTCCTAACCAATGTTGATGACCTGGTTAGTGGGGTAGATGTGGAAGGATCATTAGGCGCGAGTGATCATGCTCTTCTGAAGTTTACTATACAGCGGACAGTAGCAGCCAAGCATACTAGGACTCAATTTCTTGACTTTAAGAAAGCCGACTTCATAAAACTTAGGGAAGTGCTGGGTGAGATCCCATGGACAGCAATACTAAAAGGAAAGGGAGTTCATGATGGCTGGGAGTTTGTTAAGACGGAGATAGTAAAAGCACAACGTCAGGCAATACCAATGAGACGAAAACATGGAAGGCGCCTAAAGAAACCAGGGTGGCTATCTAAAGAACTTTTAACTGAATTAAGATTAAAAAAGGATGTGTACAAAAAATGGAAAAGGGGGGAAACCACCAAAGAGGAATTCAAACAAATAGCCAGCACGTGTAGACACAAAGTCAGAAAAGCTAAAGCACAGAATGAACTCAGGCTTGCTAGAGAGGTTAAAAGCAACAAAAAAGGCTTTTATGGGTATGTTCGTAGCAAAAGGAAGAACAAAGAAACAGTGGGGTCACTCAGAGGAGAAGATGGTGAAATGCAAACAGGGGACACAGAAAGGGCTGAACTCCTCAATGCCTTCTTTGCCTCAGTCTTCTCCGATAAAGAAGACAATGCCCGACCTGAAGAATTTGAAGCAAATGATTCAGCAAAGGAAACACAGCCCAGAATAACTAAGGAGATAGTACAAGAATATTTGGCTAGATTAGATGTATTCAAGTCTCCAGGGCCTGATGAACTGCATCCAAGAGTATTAAAAGAACTGGCAGATGTGATCTCAGAACCACTGGCAGTCATCTTTGAGAATTCCTGGAGAACAGGCGAAGTCCCGGCAGACTGGAGGAGGGCAAATGTTGTTCCTATTTTCAAAAAGGGGAAAAGAGAGGACCCAAATAATTACCGCCCAGTCAGTCTGACATCAATAGCAGGGAAGATTCTGGAGCAGATCATTAAGAAAACAGTCTGTGAGCACCTAGAAAGGAATGCTGTGATCACCAATAGTCAGCATGGATTTCTGAAAAATAAGTCATGTCAGACTAACCTGATCTCGTTTTTTGACAGAATTACAAGCCTGGTAGATGAAGGGAACGCAGTGGATGTAGCCTACCTTGATTTCAGCAAGGCATTTGACAAGGTGCCCCATGATATTCTTGTAAAGAAGCTGGTAAAATGCGGTCTTGACTATGCTACCACTCAGTGGATTTGTAACTGGCTGACTGACCGAACCCAAAGGGTGCTCATCAATGGTTCCTCTTCATCCTGGAGAAGAGTGACTAGTGGGGTGCCACAGGGTTCTGTCTTGGGCCCGGTCTTATTCAACATCTTTATCAACGACTTGGATGATGGACTCAAGGGCATCCTGATCAAATTTGCAGATGACACCAAACTGGGAGGGGTGGCTAACACCCCAGAGGACAGGATCACACTTCAAAACGACCTTGACAGATTAGAGAACTGGGCAAAAACAAACAAGATGAATTTTAACAGGGAGAAATGTAAAGTATTGCACTTGGGCAAAAAAAATGAGAGGCACAAATACAAGATGAGTGACACCTGGCTTGAGAGCAGTACATGTGAAAAGGATCTAGGAGTCTTGGTTGACCACAAACTTGACATGAGCCAACAGTGTGACGCGGCAGCTAAAAAAGCCAATGCAATTCTGGGCTGCATCAATAGGAGTATAGCATCTAGATCAAGGGAAGTAATAGTGCCACTGTATTCTGCTCTGGTCAGACCACACCTGGAGTACTGTGTCCAGTTCTGGGCACCACAATTCAAGAAGGACACTGACAAACTGGAACGTGTCCAGAAGAGGGCAACCAAAATGGTCAAAGGCCTGGAAACGATGCCTTATGAGGAACGGCTAAGGGAGCTGGGCATGTTTAGCCTGGAGAAGAGGAGGTTAAGGGGTGATATGATAGCCATGTTCAAATATATAAAAGGATGTCACATAGAGGAGGGAGAAAGGTTGTTTTCTACTGCTCCAGAGAAGCGGACACGGAGCAATGGATCCAAACTACAAGAAAGAAGATTCCACCTAAACATTAGGAAGAACTTCCTGACAGTAAGAGCTGTTCGACAGTGGAATTTGCTGCCAAGGAGTGTGGTGGAGTCTCCTACTTTGGAGGTCTTTAAGCAGAGGCTTGACAACCATATGTCAGGAGTGCTCTGATGGTGTTTCCTGCTTGGCAGGGGGTTGGACTCGATGGCCCTTGTGGTCTCTTCCAACTCTATGATTCTATGATTCTATGATTCTACGGCAGGGCACACCTGTCTCTCAGGGACGGGAAAAGCCTCTTCTTTGCACTGCCAAGTTACTCCCTTGTACAGTTAAGCTTTTATATGCCTGTTGTCTTCGTCCATCGAGTTTTCTTGGCAGGGATACTGGAGTGGCTTGCCGGTTCCTGCTCCAGGTGGATCACGTTTGGTCAAAACTCTCCACTATGACCTGTCCATCTTGGGTGGCCCTGCACGGCATAGCTCATAGCTTCTCTGAGTTATTCAAGCCCCTTCGCCACGGCAAGGCAGTGATCCATGAAAGGGATCACTGCAGACGGTGACAGCAGTCACGAAATTAAAAGACGCCTGCTCCTTGGGAGAAAGGCGATGGCAAACCTAGACAGCATCTTAAAAAGCAGAGACATCACCTTGCCAACAAAGGTCCGTTTAGTTAAAGCTATGGTTGTCCCAGTAGTGGTGTATAGAAGTGAGAGCTGGACCATAAAGAAGGCCGATCGCCAAAGAATTGATGCTTTTGAATTCTGGTGCTGGAGGAGACTCTTGAGAGTCCCATGGACTGCAAGAAGATCAAACCGATCCATTCTGAAAGAAATCAGCCCTGAGTGCTCACTGGAAGGGCAGATCGTGAAGCTGAGACTCCAATACTTTGGCCACCTCGAGAGAAGAGAAGACTCCCTGGAAAAGACCCTGATGTTGGGAAAGATGGAGGGCACAAGGAGAAGGGGACAGCAGAGGACGAGATGGTGGGACAGTGTTCTCGAAGCTACCAGCATGAGTTTGACCAAACTGCGGGAGGCAGTGGAAGACAGGAGGGCCTGGGCGTGCTCTGGTCCAGGGGTCACGAAGAGTCGGACACGACTAAATGACTAAACCACATAGTTAAGCTAGAAGGGTCTGCCGGATCAATGCCAATGGCCCATCGAGTCCGGCATCCTGTCCTTAGCGACCAAGCAAGATGCTCATTACGGGGAACCCATGAGCAGGATCCAAGCACCAGAGCCCTCTCCCCCATTCTGTTTTTCCTAGCCAGTGGTACTCAGAAGTGTTGCCGCCTCGAAACGTGGAGGCAAAACACAGCCATCCTGGCCAGTAACCATTGATAGCCCTCTCTTCCTCCGTGAATTTCCCGAATCCTCTTTTAAAGCCACATAGGTTGGTGGCCACCAGTGCCTCATGTGGCAGGGAGTTCCACAGATTTAACAGCCGGAGGAAGCAATGCTGGAAGCCACAGGAGGGGAGAGTTGCCCTTGTCCTCAAATCCTGCTTGAGGGTTCCCCACTGGGGCGTCCGGTTGGCCACTGTGAGAACAGGATGCTGGACTGCCTCTCCTGGTATCTCCCACGGAGGACCTTACGGTCTTCAAACAAAAACACCTTGCAGGTCCCGGGCCACAGGGAGGTTAGGCTGGCCTCAACCAGAGCCAGGGCCTTTTCGGCCGTGGCCCCGATCTGGTGGAACGCTCTGTCCCAAGAGACTAGGGCCCTACGGGACTTGACATCTTTCCGCAGGGCCTGAAAGATGGAGCTGTTCCACCAGGACTTTGGCCAAGGCACAGTCTGACCCCCTCCTTCGGTAATCCTCATATAACTGTAGCCCAATGGTTGCCATTCGTTTGATTCTGAACTGATTTTAGAATGAATTGATATTAGAATGCTGTGTTACTTTTATTGTTGTTAGCCGCTCTGAACCTGGCTTTGGCTGGGGAGGAAGGGATATAAATAAAATTTTATTATTAATTATTATTATTATTATTATTATTATTATTATTATTATTATTACTACTACTACTACTACAGTAGGGTTACAGACACTGCAGCTTACATATGCTTCAGGTTACAGACTCCGCTAACCCAGAAATAGTGCTTCAGGTTAAGAACTTTGCTTCAGGATGAGAACAGAAATCGTGCTTCGGCGGCGCAGCGGCAGCGGGAGGCCCCATTAGCTAAAGTGGTGCTTCAGGTTAAGAACAGTTTCAGGTTAAGAACAGACCTCCAGAACGAATTAAGTACTTAACCCGAGGTACCACTGTATTATTAATTATTATTATTATTATTATTATTATTATTATTATTAGATGGGACACAGTCTTGATCCAGAAGGAACTTCTTATGTTCTGATGTCTATAGTAAATTCCAAGGATTCAAATGCAAAATCCTCCTTTCCTGTGGCAGCCTGGTCCCAAACTGGGGCTACGGATCTGCTATTCAGGGACATTCCATAGGCAAAGGGGAGTTCAAGGAGGAGAGAACAGCGCCGAGATCACACCACCAAGTGGGAATGCATTAGTCCTGCCAGTAAGTTCAGATCTGTTTGGAAGTCCCCTTTTGGTCATACCATCTCCTAATGAAGTCCAGATGATTGGAATTTGGAACAGGGTCTTCTTGGTGGCAGCACCCTAACTGTGAAACACTCTTAGCACCATAGAATGGCAGAGCTGGAAGGGACCCCACGAATCATCTAGCCGAACCCCCTGCAATGTAGGAATCTCAGCTAAAACATCCAGGACAGATGACCATCCAATCTCTGCTTAAAAATCTCCAAGGAAGCAGAGTCTACAACCTTCCTCTCTTCCCCTAGACTTAGAGGTTCTTCAACATAATCTTCGTTGGACTGGTCGTGTTTTGCGGATGCCTGATGATCGTTTTCCAAAGCAACTACTCTATTCCCAACTTAAAAATGGAAAGCGTAATGCTGGTGGTCAACAAAAGAGGTTTAAAGACTCTTTCAAGGCAAATCTAAAAAAATGTAGTATAGACACCAACAATTGGGAAACACTGGCCTGCGAGAGCTCCAGTTGGAGAACAGCCTTTACCAAAGGTGTCATGGGCTTTGAAGACACTCGAACTCAGGACGCAAGGGAGAAACGTGCTAAGAGGAAGGCACGCTTGGCAAATTGACACCGTGATTAACTCCCACCCAGAAACCAGTGTCCCCACTGTGGAAGGACGTGTGGATCCAGAATTGGCCTCCACAGTCACTTATGGACTCATTGTTCCGTGTTTATGGAAGACAATCTTACTCGGCTACAAGGGATCGCCAAAGAAGAAGAAGAAGGCCGACGCCAACACAGATGAGGTTTTGGCACATGGCGAAAGCTTTTCTTCTAAGCAAGCTGCAAAACGCAGCCCATCTGCTGTGGCCTCGTTGCAAAGGCCCCTTACCACTCAGCGGGCGCTCCAGGAATCCCACTCCCTGCGGAAGGCACCATGACCGCGTTCCTTTCTTCCGTCAGGGTCAGCCTCATCTCCAGCAGTTGGGCTTCCCGGTCCGTGTCGTCTTCTGTTTTGTCTGCAAGAGTTCGACAAAGTTATAGCTTTCTGCCGGGGCTTCGCAAATACCCGCGTGGCTCCTATCCCGACTGCTGTAACACAGTGTGGAGGTCGGCTGGGAGCTCCCAAAACAGCAAATAACAACAACAACAACAACAACAATAATAATTTTTATTTGTACACAGACCATCAGGCTGCGTTTCCCCAGCCACTCTGGGCGGCTTCCAACAAAGATTAAAAATACATTAAAATCCCCTCCCCGTGCTGAATTTTATTATTATTATTATTCATTTTTTCTTTTTCACTCATTACATCAATCTCAATTTCTTAACATTTGTTATACATTCCTCCCTCCCTCCCCTCCAGGGCTTCCCCCAACTTCCGCTTCTGGTTTGTTTCTCTTTTCACCCACTTTGCTATCTCCTAACAGAAAAAAAGTTATTAATAACATAACATCAAGCCTAAAAACATAAAAATAAAAGTAAATACACTATAGTATTTCACTATTTTCTAAACATTTTCTAATACTGATAATGTGAACGTTTATTTAAATCCTGCCATCAAGTCTACTGACTTTCTTTGTTTCTGCAAATATTATATAAATGGTGCTGATTTTTTAAGGCAGGAAACTGAGCAATTGACTTTTAATCTTTTGATTGATGTTTTGAAAGATCTGGCATCTGAGCAGCCCCAAAGAACTTTGTGGGTTGGCTCATTCCCAAACGCCTTAAAGAAATGAAGTTCTAAAAAAGTTTTTAAAAATAATAATCCCCGTGCTCTGGGGGAAAGAAGCTCGTTAATTAAAAAACACAGGAGCTGTCCAAACTTGAGTTTACAAAGTGTTCACTTTTGCAGCAGTCAGCACCTGTACTGGGTTTGAAATTCCATTTATACATATAGAACATGCAACTGCTTTATAAAGGAGGAATTCAACATTGCGCTGTGCCAATCGCTCTTTCCGGGCAACAGTGTTCGAAACTGAGATATGAAAGCTGGGACTTAAATGGCATCTTAAACCTATCTTATGGCGCAACAATGGAATATCTGGGCGCGCTTCTGTTATAACAAGAATACGAAGTTGAAAATGAATGAACTGCTGCTAAAATATTGTGTTCCTTTTTAGAATCATAGAATCATAGAGTTGGAAGAGACCACAAGGGCCATCGAGTCCAACCCCCTGCCAAGCAGGAAACACCATCAGAGCACTCCTGACATATGGTTGCCAAGCCTCTGCTTAAAGACCTCCAAAGTAGGAGACTCGACCACACTCCTTGGCAGCAAATTCCACTGTCAAACAGCTCTTACTGTCAGGAAGTTCTTCCTAATGTTTAGGTGGAATCTTCTTTCTTGTAGTTTGGATCCATTGCTCCGTGTCCGCTTCTCTGGAGCAGCAGAAAACAACCTTTCTCCCTCCTCCATGTGACATCCTTTTATATATTTGAACATGGCTATCATATCACCCCTTAACCTCCTCTTCTCCAGGCTAAACATGCCCAGCTCCCTTAGCCGTTCCTCATAAGGCATCGTTTCCAGGCCCTTGACCATTTTGGTTGCCCTCCTCTGGACACGTTCCAGTTTGTCAGTGTCCTTCTTGAACTGTGGTGCCCAGAACTGGACACAGTACTCCAGGTGTGGTCTGACCAGAGCAGAATACAGTGGCACTATTACTTCCCTTGATCTAGATGCTCTACTCCTATTGATGCAGCCCAGAATTGCATTGGCTTTTTTAGCTGCCGCGTCACACTGTTGGCTCATGTCAAGTTTGTGGTCAACCAAGACTCCTAGATCCTTTTCACATGTACTGCTCTCAAGCCAGGTGTCCCCCATCTTGTATTTGTGCCTTTCATTTTTTTTGCCCAAGTGCAATACTTTACATTTCTCCCTGTTAAAATTCATCTTGTTTGTTTTTGCCCAGTTCTCTAATCTGTCAAGGTCGTTTTGAAGTGTGATCCTGTCCTCTGGGGTGTTAGCCACCCCTCCTTTTTTGCATGCTCTAGTCCATGGGTAGGCAAGCTAAAGTCCGGGGGGGCCGGATTCGGCCCAATTGCATTCTCAATCCGGCCCGCGGACGGTCCAGGAATCAATGCGTTTTTACATAAGTAGAATGTGTGCTTTTATTTAAAATGCATCTCTGGGTTAAAAAAATGTTTGGTTTTTTTTTTAGTTTCCACTGAAATGAGGTTGTATTTTAATGTAGTAATGTTGTATTTTAATCTTGTTTTCTAAGCTGTATTTCAATCAATTGTTTTTATATTTGGTGTTAGCCGCCCTGAGCCCAGTCTTGGCTGGGGAGGGCGGGGTAATTATTATTATTATTATATTATTATTATTATTATTATTATTATTATTATTATTATTAATAGCAAATGTTCCTGCGCCATGCAGGGAGGTGTCAGCCACTGCGATCAGCAGGTTTTGGTTCTAGTAAAAGTTACAGAGTGGGAGATCAACACCTTTTATTGTTCGTTTTGTTTCAACCCTTGCTCATTTCAGTAAGGCTGCTTACCCTAAGGTGGAGCCCTCTAGGCATGTCCAAAGTCCGTTCCGGGGGCCTATTTCAGCTTTCCAGATGGAATGATTTCCCCTCTCCTGCCTCCCATAGATACTGTTCAACGCGGGGGTTCCCATGACCCCCCCCAACACCCTGAGTAAATTTCACGCATATGTGGGGGGAGCGAAAGCCCTGAGGTGCAAGCAGAAGTCCTTGCATGGTCTTCCACTGATGGGGACTCATTATAGAAGAATAGAACTGTAGCGTCGGGAGGAACCCTAGAGCTCATCTAGTCCAACCCCGTAATGCAGGAATCCCAGCTAAAGAATCCTTGACCGGGAGCCACCCAGCCACCCTCTCTATATCTGTACAGTGGTGCCTCACAAGACGAAATTAATTCGTTCCACGAGTTTTTTCGTCTAGCGAATTTTTCGTCTTGCGAAGCACGGTGCCGGAAAAGTTTTGGAAAAGCTTCAAAAATCACCAAAAACCTCAAAAAAGGCTACCACACCACGTTCTATGAGTTGCTCCTCGAAGTCAAGTCGCAACTGTATTAACGGTTTTAAGAAAAAGGAAACAAACTTGCAATATGTTTTCGTCTTGCGAAGCAAGCCCATAGGGAAAATCGTCTTGCGAAGCAGCTCAAAAACCGCAAAACCCTTTCGTCTAGCGAGTTTTTCGTCTTGCGAGGCATTCGTCTTGCGGGGCACCACTATATCTACCGTATTTTTCGCCCTATAGGACGCACTTTTTCCCCTCCAAAAATGAAGGGGAAATGTGTGAGCGTCTTATGGGGCGAATGCAGGCTTTCGCTGAAGCCTGGAGAGCGAGAGGGGTCGGTGCGCACCGACCCCTCTCACTCTCCAGGCTTCAGGAACACATCTGCAAGCCTTGGGAGCCCGCGGGAGTTCCTGCCGGGCTCCCACCCCACGGCTTGCGGAGAGCTGCCTGCATCCCGAAGCCTGGGCGCGCTGAGAGCAGCCTGTTCTGGGGTCGGGGGAAGCTCAGGCTTCCCCCGCCCCAGCCCCGCGCCTGGGGGAAAAATATTTTTTCCCCTTTATTTCCCCTCCAAAAAACTAGGTGCGCCCTATGGGGCGAAAAATATGGTACATTATTGTATTGTTATATCACTTCGGTATGCTTCATAGGAAGCAATCACCCACTACAATCACCCTTTTTACCCATTGCTGTCTTTTTATTTGTACATATTGCTTGTTTTATGTTGCTATGGCCGTTGGCTAATGCGAATAAAGTTTATATTAAAAAGGCAATTAATAAATGAAATTAAATAACAATATCGTAGGGGTGGAGGGTATTGTGTGTGTGTGTGTGTGTGTGTGTGTGTGTGTGTGTTCTGGTTTCTATCATGTACTTTGCGTTTTTGCATTGTATTTTTTATGTCTTGACCCACCATGAGATCTATGGATGAAGGGCTGTATGCAAATTTAATTAATAATAATAATAATAATGACAACGATAATAAATTTAGATGGGTTTCCCCAGAGCAGAAGCTTAAACTGGCACTGATCTGCTCCAGGGCAACGGCTCCTAAGCAAAGAATCCTATTCATAGAATTGCAGAATTGGAAGGGATCCCGACGGTCATCTAGACCAACCCCCACCCAACCACGAGAGCCCAAAACATCTGGAAGGCGCCAGCTTGCAGAAAGGCTGGGCTAGAGATCTCCAACTGGGAATCAACGCCTATCAGAGAACTATAATTCCATGGGGGGAGCCTATGAGCTCTTTCAACTCAATTAAAACCCAATGCCCCATAGATTTGAATTAAACTGACCCGAAAAGGGACAGATGATCTTTGGCAGAGGTGGGTCAGATATCCATTGAAGCTGACAAATAGGGTGTTATGGTCACTACCTTCCCCTGTCGTTTGTGGGCAGCACTCAGAGGCAGACTCTCTTTGAGGATGGAGGCTTGAGTGATATATCTTGTAGCCTACCTCTGGAGTAAAAGCTATGGTTTTCCCAGTAGTGATGTAAGGAAGTGACAGCTGGACCATAAAGAAGACTGATCGCCGAAGAATGGATGCTTTTGAATTCTGGTGCTGGAGGAGACTCTTGAGAGTCCCATGGACTGCAAGAAGATCAAACCTCTCCATTCTGAAGGAAATCAGCCCTGAGTGCTCACTGGAAGGACAGATCCTGAAGCTGAGGCTCCAATCCTTTGGCCACCTCAGGAGAAGAGAAGACTCCCTGGAAAAGACCCTGATGTTGGGAAAGATGGAGGGCACAAGGAGAAGGGGACGACAGAGGACAAGATGGTTGGACAGTGTTCTCGAAGCTACCAGCATGAGTTTGACCAAACTGTATGAGGCAGTGGAAGACAGGAGTGCCTGGCGTGCTCTGGTCCAGGAGGTCACTTCCATACATCACTACTGGGAAAACCATAGCTTTAACTATACGGACCTTTGTTGGCAAGGTGATGTCTCTGCTTTTTAAGATGCTGTCTAGGTTTGTCATTGCTTTTCATTGTTGGGAAAGGAGAAGGGGATGACGGAGGACGAGGTGGTTGGACAGTGTTCTTGAAGCTACCAGCATGAGTTTGACCAAACTGGGGGAGGCAGTGGAAGACAGGAGTGCCTGGCGTGCTCTGGTCCAGGGGGTCACGAAGAGGCGGACACGACTAAATGACTAAACAACAACAACACCTCTGGACTCTTCCCACAGCCTATTTGCTTCCCAACAACCAGCAGCAGAAACCATATTTTTTGCTTACCGGGCTTCCCAACCAGCTTCTGCAGCTGCTGATCTAAATACTCCTGGCGTTTCGTAAGCGTGTTCAGCCATTTCCGACGCAGCCTCTCCAGGTCTCTGTCCTGCAAAGAAGTTTGAGACCACTTAATTTCAATTTATTTTTTAAGCACGCAGAGGCTTGTGAGCAGAGATGGAAAGGCAGGCCTCCGAGACTGCGCCCAGAGAGAACGGTGGAGAATGCAACACCATGAGGTTGCACTTTACACACAGGTAAAGCAGGGTTGAAATGTGGCCCCCAGACCGCTCTATCTGGACCTCAGAAGTCTCCCCAGACCACACCCCACAGTGGTTTTCCTTCACAACCTCCTTGAGTGTTTCTTTGTCTGGCTGGGACATGTCCTTGAATTCTGACAATACTTCTATACTTGTCTGGATGGAGGACAGGAGGGTCTGTGTTTATGTGCAGAAACCAAGTTCTGTGAAGACCTTGAGAAACATGAAGGCCCTGTTCTTTTCCTAGGAGAGATCCTCCATTCCCTGTCCCAGACACCCATTGCCAGAGAGGAAAAGCCTAAACTGTGTTACTCGAACAGTCTCCAACTCCTCGAAAGATTCCATCAACAGTGTCTCCAAAGAATTATACATATCACTTGGGAAGACAGGCGAACTAATGGCAGTGTACTGGAAGAAGCAAAGATCGCCAGCATCACAGCAATGATTCTTCAACATCAACCTCATTGGATCGGTCGTGTTGTGCGGATGCCTGGTTATTGTCTTCCAAAGCAACCGCTCTATTCCAAACTTAAAAATGGAAAGTGTAATGCTGGTGGTCAACAAAATATGTTTAAAGACTGTCTCATGGCAAATCTTTTTTAAAAACTGTGATCCACTGTGATCCACGCGACGGTCACCTCTAGACTGGATTATTGTAACTCGCGCTACGTGGGGCTGCCCTTGAGACTGACCCAGAAACTCCAGCGGGTGCAGAATGCTGCAGCGAGGCTCCTTACGAGGTCTTGGCTGCGAGATCACTTTCACCCAGTGCTACACCAGCTGCACTGGCTCCCGGTGGAGTACAGGATCAGGTTTAAGGTGCTGGTTTTAACCTTTAAAGCCCTATACGGCCTAGGACCCTCGTACCTACGGGACCGCCTCTCCTGGTATGCCCCACAGAGAAACTTACGGTCTTCAAATAAAAACATCTTTAAGGTCCCAGGCCACAGAGAAGTTAGGCTGGCCTCAACTAGAGCCAGGGCTTTTTCGGCTGTGGCTCCGATCTGGTGGAACACTCTGTCACAAGAGACCAGGGCCCTGCGGGACTTGACATCTTTCCGCAGGGCCTGCAAGACAGAGCTGTTCCACCAGGCCTTTGGCCAGGGCACAGCCTGACTCCCTCCCTCGGCAATCTTCGCGGAGCTCTGGCCCAATGGTTGCCAGTGGCCTGAATTAATTAATTTTATGATGAATGATTTTAGAGTGTTGTTTATGCTATATTTTTATACTGTTTTATTGTTGTTAGCCGCCCTGAGCCCGGCTTCAGCTGGGGAGGGCGGGATATAAATAAAATTTATTATTATTATTATTATTATTAAAATGTAGTATAGACACCGACAACTGGGAAACACTGGCCTGTGAGTGCTCCAATTGGAGAACAGCCTTTACCAAAGGTGTCATGGGCTTTGAAGACACTCAAACTCAGAACACAAGGGAGAAATGTGCTAAGAGGAAGGCACGCTTGGCAAATCCACACCGTGATCAACTCCTGCCCGGAAACCAGTGTCCCCACTGTGGAAGGACGTGTGGCTCCAGAATTGGTTTCCACAGTCACTTACGGACTCACTGTTAATACCGTGTTTATGGAAGACAATCTTACTCGGCTACAAGGATCGCCAAAGAAGAAGAAGAAAAAAACTCAAATAGTGGCGGATCTTGGCCTTTGCTTGTGACTTCCACCTTATAATCCTGATTGCTCTGATGGATGAAGGAATGTGAGGACTGAAACCGAAAGGAGAAAAGTTTTAGCAGGTTATTTACCTGGTAGCTGTCCATGTCGTCGTCTTCTTCCTAGGCAAAAACCAAGCAAATGCAAGTAAATTCAAAGCGGTAATTATTATTGTACCTTGACTTTCCCCCTGAAAGGTACTCAAGGAGGCTTACAGATAAAAATGAGCGCAGGTAACAGAGCCGGATTGAGGTCTGATGAGGCCCTAAGCTACTGAAGGTAATGGGGCCCTTTATATGTCCAGCTGTCCTTTGTCAACAACAAATTGTCGCTGTTTTTTGCGTTGAAGACATGCTACATGGTAATTTATGGACCTGATAGGTCCATACACAACACAAAACACTCCTGCTGTGTGTAGGTTTTATTCTATTTGTTTTTTATCTTATATTTTGGAAATGTACATCCAGATTTCCCCCCCTTTAAATTTTTTTGGGGGGCCCCAAGAAAGTGGGGCCCTAAGCTACAGCTTGTTTAGCTTATACGTAATCCCGGCACTGGCAGGTAAAAACGCAAGGAGAAAAAATAATAATTAACAAAACCATTAAGCACTGATAGAATTGAAACTACCTATCTGTCTGCTGGCTTCCGTCTGTCTCGGGAGACAAAGAAGGAGCGTGTCTTTGGGGGTGAAGTCAAACTGTTGGAAGGTTACAGATATATGATCCTGGGACCTTCTGCGTGCACCACAGAGACTTTCTCTCTGAGCTACAGAATCTCCAATATTTACATTATAAGCAAGGGCTCTTACCTGATGCATCTCATGGCCTTTTGGAGACCTGGCGTGCTTGATCTGAACGCAGCCCACTCCCACCGAGAGGATGGATTCTTCCATCAGAGGCAGCGTGCCCGACTCCTGCACGGACTTCACTTCCACTTGAATTCGGTGCGACTGGCCCTGCACGCCCAGGGAACGCAAAGAAACGGCACGTTGGAAGGGGGGGGGAATGGTGGTAGGGGGGAGACCTCCGCTGGCAACTGCTTTCTAGGCAGCACTGCACCAGAAATATGCACTGACTTGGCTGTGTATGTCCAAATCGACAACCCGCTCCCTCCAAAAGACGTACAATTCAAGATGAGACATTAAAAAGAGTTTTAAAACTTACAATTAAAAAAAAAAAAGCCAACCACAATCAACAAAAGAAGTGGAATTATGAAGTTATATATCCAGGTGTCGAACACCAGCATTATGAGATGTCTACAGCATTTGCTGAAAACATGTAACAGAGTTTTTATATATATAAAAACGTCGCACAGACACCCCGACTCTTACACGGGAAGACACCCGAAGACACCAAAACCTGCATTCCTGTACCCGTGAAAATCTACGAAAGCAAATATATATATATATATATATATATATGCAGGTTTTGGTGTCTTCGGGTGTCTTCCCGTGTAAGAGTCGGGGTGTCTGTGCGACGTTTCGACGAGGTCTCACTCGTCATCTTCAGGCTGGTGCTTTCGGCTTCTTGTTACTGGAACAGAGCAGAGTCTGGTGTTTGAGTTCCTATAAATACTGTTGAGGGGTGTGGTGTATAGCCTCCAACGTTCTGGGCAGAGAGGAAGTTCCTAGATTAGTGTGCCTTTTCTTCTTTTGTTCCTTAATTACTTGAGGGATATCTTGGGTGATTTCATGAGTGATATTCTGAATATCACTGGGTGGGTCATTAAGTGTAGATTAGTTGCTAAAGCTTTCGTGTCTTGACCTCTTGAGCTTGTGAAGAGTTTTTCTGAGAAGATGGCTGTGCTGCATTTAGTTGTGCTCTGGCTTGGCTTCGTGTATAGGGGCATCTAGTAGCCAAACTATAGTGGCACCTCCGGATGCTGCACCCCCCTGCAATCCCTACACAGATCTGGCTGGCACAAGGCACAAAACCACAGCTCGCCCCTATACACGAAGCCAAGCCAGAGCACAACTAAATGCAGCACAGCCATCTTCTCAGAAAAACTCTTCACAAGCTCAAGAGGTCAAGACACGAAAGCTTTAGCAACTAATCTACACTTAATGACCCACCCAGTGATATTCAGAATATCACTCATGAAATCACCCAAGATATCCCTCAAGTAATTAAGGAACAAAAGAAGAAAAGGCACACTAATCTAGGAACTTCCTCTCTGCCCAGAACGTTGGAGGCTATACACCACACCCCTCAACAGTATTTATAGGAACTCAAACACCAGACTCTGCTCTGTTCCAGTAACAAGAAGCCGAAAGCACCAGCCTGAAGATGACGAGTGAGACCTCGTCGAAACGTCGCACAGACACCCCGACTCTTACACGGGAAGACACCCGAAGACACCAAAACCTGCATTCCTGTACCCGTGAAAATCTACGAAAGCAAATATATATATATATATATATATATATATATATATTTGCTTTCGTAGATTTTCACGGGTACAGGAATGCAGGTTTTGGTGTCTTCGGGTGTCTTCCCGTGTAAGAGTCGGGGTGTCTGTGAGACCTCGTCGAAACGTCGCACAGACACCCCGACTCTTACACGGGAAGACACCCGAAGACACCAAAACCTGCATATATATATATATGTTGTATCTCTCTTCACTCAAGTGCCCATTAATGAAGCCTTGACAGCCATTCAAAACAAATACAACCCCCCCAAATACATCCTGGACCTGACCAACCACTGCCTAACCAACACGTACTTCATCCACAATGGACAAAGATACAAACAGATAGAAGGAGCACCTATGGGATCACCCCTCTCACCGGTCATCGCAAATTTGTACATGGAACACTTTGAAACCAATGCTTTAGACAAGTCAGAACACAAACCCAAACTTTGGCTCAGATATGTTGACGACACCTTTGTAATTTGGCCACACGGGAAAGAAAAACTAGATAGCTTCCTCACACATCTCAACAGCCTACACCCCAAAATACAATTCACTATGGAAATAGAAGACAACAACCAACTCCCCTTTCTTGACGTCCTAATCTACAAAAAACCTGATGGCTCCCTAGGACACAATATCTACCGGAAAAAAACACACACCAACCGCTACTTACATGCACAATCACACCACCACCCTGCACAAATAAACTCCGTAGCCAAGACTCTCATCTCCAGAACCAAACGCCTGGCTGACAAAGACCACTTGACAACTGAGTTACAGAATCTCTCAAATGTGTTAATCGCCAATGGATACCAGAAAAACAGGGTTACGAAGCTAATCCAAAAAGAAACACCCCCCAAAAACCAAGACACAGAAGAAAACAATGGCATGGCCCTCCTTCCTTATATCAAGGGCACTACAGACAAAATCAGCAAAATCCTCCATAAACACAATATCAAAACAGCCTTCTGCACCAACCAAAAAATAGCCAATATCCTCAGAAACCCAAAAGACAAAATCCAGCTGGAAAACCAAGGGGTCTATGAAATACCCTGCAAAGTCTGCCCAGCCACGTACATTGGACAAACAAACAGACGAATAAATGCACGTATCGCAGAACACAAGAATGCCGTCAAAAAAGAAGAAAAAACTTCCTCTCTTTTCCAACACATGAAAGAAACAGGACACGAAATTAATTTTGCAGATTCCAAATTGCTCTTTAACATGGAACATCACCACAAGAGAATAATCATGGAAGCCATCGAGATAGAGAAACACCCTCACAACATGAACAAGCGTGACGACACGTCCCGCCTGCCAGACATCTGGAAATTAGCCCTCCCCACAAAAACCGACACCAGAACCAGAGGCACACAGAACGCCGTCACCAATCAACCACACCAGACCCAAACCCAGACCCTCTCCACAGACATATTACAGACTCCATCCAGTAGCCAAACTATAGTGGCACCTCCGGATGCTGCACCCCCCTGCAATCCCTACACAGATCTGGCTGGCACAAGGCACAAAACCACAGCTCGCCCCTATACACGAAGCCAAGCCAGAGCACAACTAAATGCAGCACAGCCATCTTCTCAGAAAAACTCTTCACAAGCTCAAGAGGTCAAGACACAAAAGCTTTAGCAACTTATCTACACTTAATGACCCACCCAGTGGTATTCAGAATATCACTCATGAAATCACTCAAGATATCCCTCAAGTAATTAAGGAACAAAAGAAGAAAAGGCACACTAATCTAGGAACTTCCTCTCTGCCCAGAACGTTGGAGGCTATACACCACACCCCTCCACAGTATTTATAGGAACTCAAACACCAGATTCTGCTCTGTTCCAGTAACAAGAAGCCGAAAGCACCAGCCTGAAGATGACGAGTGAGACCTCGTCGAAACGTCGCACAGACACCCCGACTCTTACACGGGAAGACACCCGAAGACACCAAAACCTGCATATATATATATATATATATATGTCGAACAGAATCCGTTCCGGAAGTCCGTTCGACTTCCGAAACGTTTGAAAACCAAAACGCGGCTTCCGATTGGCTGCAGGAAGCTGCTGCAGCCAATCAGAAGCTACGGAAGCTCCTTCAGGTGTTCGGGTTCCAAAGAATGTTCACAAACCGGAACAGTCACTTCCGGGTATGCGGCGTTCGGGAGCCAAAAAGTTTGAGAACTAAGCTGTTCGAAAACCAAGGTACGACTGTATGTAATTTTTAATAAATTTTCTGTTTTACAGTTTAGAATATACATTTAAACTTCCTTAAGATATCAGTGACTTCCCTTCTTCTCTTCCCATGGTTCATTTTACATATCATAAATCCCTGCATATTTTATAAAAACTGTTCAATTTATCTTAATGCAGCTTAAATATAGTCGGGCCCACCACAAGGTCTGAGGGACAGTGGACCGGCCCCCTGCTGACCCCTGGATTAGACAAATATATGGAGGTAAAGTCTATAGCAAGCCACCATGGCTAAGTTCAATGCCAGAGGCAGAATTCTTCTGAAATATCAATTCCTGGGACTCAAAAGCAGGGGGAGGACCGCTTTACCCAGGTCTCGCTTTCAGGCTTCCCAAAGGTGTTTGGGCTGTGAGAAAATGATTCTGGGCTAGATAGACCACTCGCCTGATCCAGCAGAGCTTTTCTTATGTTCCCACATCCAGCAATCTGGCTGCGTTTGGACGTCATGATAAAGCCATGGCTTATCACAATGTCTGAACGCAGCCATGGAAGCCCACCTTAGCAAGTAAGTTGAAGATTGTTAGAATTCCTGCTCCGTGATTGGAGTCATGGGATTGTTGTCTATCACATGATGGTGTATGTTTTGACTCCACAGAGTGTAAAGCGACGGAGACAGGGTGTTTGTGTTCCTGTGTTCCGTCAAGTGGGACAATAGTCCTTTGTTCTTTTTCTCTTTGCTGTCTGATGCTAGAGAGAGAGGGATCCATGTTGCAGTGCTCCGTGTGTGTTTATATGTAAATAAAGCAGATTAGCCAAAATGCTGAGTTGCTGAGGTCTGTCGCGGAAGCTGCGAAGACTCTGCGGATCCCTAAGTGTGCCGATGTCTGTTGGCATCGGTCGCTGTGATGTTCGGGCTGAAGAAAGCTTTTGAAGCTCCCGAACGATCGACCAGGAGGGAGAGAACATGCCAGTTGGGCATGTGTCTCTGCCAGGGTCCTACTCGAGTGTAGGACGAGCTTCTGACAAAGATATCACGAATATCTTGCCAGCAGAGTGACACCCAGTTATTTCACTGATTAACTGATATTTCATTAATTGATCGATCCACTAAAGAAAGAATTCAGCACACTGAACAAGGCAGCGTGGGCTGCCTTAATTTCCATCTTACCTGCCTGAGTTGAAAGATGCCGCCTGTGTGTACATCTTTCGCTGGAATCACCTCCACTGGGCAGTATTCTCCATTCTCATTAAGCTCCAGAATCTGAACCCACAACTCCACTTTTCGGGTGACTTCGCTCCACCTGCAAAATAACAACACTTCTGTGACAGATGTATAACTTTGCCTCTTGACAGAGGCCTTCGGAAGCCTGGCTAAACCCTGGGAAAGGTCCCAAAACATTGAAGAGGATGGGAGGAGGGTGGGGCGATGGAAAACAGCTCTAATGTGCGGTTCCATTGGGAAAACGCTTTTTAAAAAAGCAATTGGGAAGACACGTGTTAAGAACTTCACCTGTGAAATCACGTTCCAACCAAAGACGAATGGTTGAATAAATTATGCGAATACTTGGAATTGACTGATTTGATAAGACAAAAACCAAAAAATATAATCCAGAAACAATGGAAATGTTTAAATGGTTATTTATGTAGACAAAGTTTAAATGTAAGGTATTGGTTGTGTTTAGAATAGATTTATGAAAGATTTAGAAAACTTATTATTAGAATATTTGTGTGAGATTGTATGGGAAAAATACGGAATAGCAGATACAATCTTGCTTAAAATGCATATAGGAAGTGCAGTGTAAGCGACGGAAGTCAACCAATGAAATTTTATTATTGAGATATTTGTAGGATAAATTTGGAAGAAATTCTTCCAACTTTTCTTCTTCTTTTTCTCCTTATTTTTTTCATTCCTTCCTTTTTCCTCTTTTGTTCTTTTTATATATGTGTGTGCTTATCTGAAATATATATGTATGTATTTGTAATATTTTGCTTATATTTTGTAATAATCATGTTAAATAAATTTATAATAATAACAATAATAACAATAATAATAATAATAATAATAATAATAATAATAATAATAATAATAATAATAAACAACTTCACCTGTGGCTCTGCTCAAACACAGCATTACATTTTGCCTACGGAAACAAGTCATGTTTAAAAGTGCATCAGCTATAGAGCAGAGATGGATTAAAAAATTAAATTTGAGACTACTGCAGACTACTTTCAGCCATGACGGCTCTGCTTTGCCTCCACAACTGGAAGCAGTAATGCTTCTGAACACCAGCTGCTGGAAACTATAGGGTAGAGGGAGTGTTCTTGGGTTCAAATGCTGCTCATGGGTTTGCCACAGGCATCTGGTTGGCGACTGTGAGATCAGGATGCTGAACTTCGTCGTAAACAAAAATTGCCCTTTTCCCTTATGGGGTATCCAAGAGCCCATATAGAGTCCTTACGTAGGTTCCCTATTGGTAGGAGAAAATAACAGAGGCCAAGCAGAGAATATTGAGAAGCAAAGCAGCTAGTAAGCCTGATCTTTATTGATCTGTTGCAACAGGGTGCTCCCCTCACATGCAGGAGGACAGAGGAGGGGCCCAGAAAAATGGTGCGCAAGGCCTTATAAAGACTTTTGAAATTGCCACCCTGTAGATCAAGACCAGCCCCAGAAACGTCATACCTGCATCACAGAAAAGGCGGTCTTAAAACAGAAATTTGAATGTTGTATTTCTCCTGTCGTTGTTTATCTCCTATCTGGCAGGTTACTTGATTGGATTGCCTGGGGAGCCTGGCCAGGAATACTTAGTTCCTGGGCCAGGTCACAGGCTCACACCCTATTCATATCTTAAGTGTGCCCTTAAGACAGGATTTGTGAGGAAAGAGACGACGGGGAGGTTTTCCCACTTTGACCTTGCAGAGAAAACATTGGCTCAGTTTGGGAATCAAAATGGTTCCAGGTCGGTCTTCCTGTGCTGATCTATGTACGTGCCTGGTTGGTACACTTATGAACATTACCATATATCTAAGACCGCAGACCCCTTCATGGATCACTGCCTTGTCGTGGCGAAGGGGCTTGAAGAACTCAGAGAAGCTATGAACTACGCCGAGCAGGGCACACAAGATGAACAGGTCATAGTGGAGAGTTTTGACCAAACGTGATCCACCTGGAGTAGGAATCGGCAAGCCACTCCAGTATCCCTGCCAAGAAAACTCCATGGACAAAGACAACAGGCATATAAAAGTTATGACACTGGAAGATGAGCCCCTCAGGTCGGAAGGTGTCCAACATGCTACTGGGGAAGAGCGGAGGACAAGTACAAGTAGATCCAGAGCTGATGAAGCGGCTGGGCCAAAGCCGAAAGGACGCTCAGTTGTGGATATGCATGGAAGCGAAAGGAAAGTCCAATGCTGTAAAGAAAAATATTGCATAGGAACCTGGAATGTAAGAACCATGAACCTGGGTAAGTTGGATGTGGTCAAAAATGAGATGGCAAGAATAAATATTGACATCCTGGGCATCAGTGAGCTAAAATGGACGGGAATGGGCGAATTCAGTTCGGATGACTACCATATCTACTACTGTGGGCAAGAAACCCGTAAGAGAAATGGAGTGGCCCTCATAGTCAACAAAAGAGTGGCGAAAGCTGTACTGGGATGCAGTCTCAAAAATGATAGAATGATCTCGATACGAATCCAAGGCAGACCTTTTAACATCACAGTAATCCAAGTTTATGCACCAACTACTGGTGCTGAAGAAACTGAAATTGACCAGTTCTATGAAGACTTACAAAACCTTATCGAAGTGACACCAAAGAAGGATGTTCTGCTCATTATAGGGGATTGGAATGCTAAAGTAGGGAATCAAGAGATAAAAGGAACAACTGGCAAGTTTGGCCTTGGAGATCAAAACGAAGCAGGGCAAAGGCTAATAGAGTTCTGTCAAGAGAACAAGCTGGTCATCACAAACACGCTTTTCCAACAACACAAGAGACGACTCTACACATGGACATCCCCAGATGGGCAACATCGAAATCAGATTGATTATATTCTCTGCAGCCAAAGATGGAGAAGCTCTATACAGTCAGCAAAAACAAGACCTGGAGCTGACTGTGGCTCAGATCATCAGCTCCTTATAGCAAAATTCAAGCTTAAACTGAAGAAAGTAGGAAAAACCACTGGACAGGTAAGATACAATCTAAACCAAATCCCTTATGAATACACAGTGGAAGTGAGGAACAGATTTAAGGATTTAGATTTGCTGGACAGAGTGCCTGAAGAACTATGGATGGAGGCTCGCAACATTATACAGGAGGCAGCAACTAAAACCATCCCAATGAAAAAGAAATGCAAGAAAGCAAAGTGGCTGTCCAACGAGGCCTTACAAATAGCGGAGGAGAGAAGGCAAGCAAAATGCGAGGGAGATAGTGAAAGATACAGGAAATTGAATGCAGATTTCCAAAGAACAGCAAGGAGAGACAAGAAGGCCTTCTTAAACGAGCAATGCAAAGAAATAGAGGAAAGCAACAGAATGGGAAGAACCAGAGATCTGTTCAAGAAAATCGGAAATATGAAAGGAACATTTCGTACAAAGATTACCATAATAAAGGACAAAAGTGGTAAAGATCTAACTGAAGCAGAAGACATCAAGAAGAGGTGGCAAGAATACACAGAGGAATTATACCAGAAAGATATGGATGTCTCGTACACCCCAGGTAGTGTGGTTGCTGACCTTGAGCCAGACATCCTGGAGAGTGAAGTCAAATGGGCCTTAGAAAGCACTGCAAATAACAAGGCCAGTGGAAGTGATGGTATTCCAGCTGAACTGTTTAAAATTTTAAAAGATGATGCTGTTAAGGTGCTACACTCAATATGCCAGCAAGTTTGGAAAACTCAGCAGTGGCCAGAGGATTGGAGAAGATCAGTCTACATCCCAATCCCAAAGAAAGGCAGTGCCAAAGAATGCTCCAACTACCGCACAATTTCACTCATTTCACATGCTAGCAAGGTTATGCTTAAAATTCTACAAGGAAGGCTCAAGCAGTATGTGGACCGAGAACTCCCAGAAGTGCAAGCTGGATTTAGAAGAGGCAGAGGAACCAGAGACCAAATTGCAAACATGCGCTGGATTATGGAGAAAGCCAGAGAGTTCCAGAAAGACATCTACTTCTGCTTCATTGACTATGCAAAAGCCTTTGACTGTGTTGACCACAGCAAACTATGGCAAGTTCTTAAAGAAATGGGAGTGCCTGATCACCTCATCTGTCTCCTGCGAAATCTCTATGTGGGACAAGAAGCTACAGTTAGAACTGGATATGGAACAACTGATTGGTTCCAAATTGGGAAAGGAGTACGGCAAGGCTGTATATTGTCTCCCTGCTTATTTAACTTATATGCAGAATTCATCATGCGAAAGGCTGGGCTGGATGAATCCCAAGCCGGAATTAAGATTGCCGGAAGAAATATCAACAACCTCAGATATGCAGATGACACAACCTTGATGGCAGAAAGTGAAGAGGAATTAAAGAACCATTTAATGAGGGTGAAAGAGGAGAGCGCAAAATATGGTCTGAAGCTCAACATCAAAAAAACGAAGATCATGGCCACTGGGCCCATCACCTCCTGGCAAATAGATGGGGAAGAAATGGAGGCAGTGAGAGATTTTACTTTCTTGGGCTCCATGATCACTGCAGATGGTGACAGCAGTTACGAAATTAAAAGACGCCTGCTCCTTGGGAGAAAGGCGATGGCAAACCTAGACAACATCTTAAAAAGCAGAGACATCACCTTGCCAACAAAGGTCCGTATAGTAAAAGCCATGGTTTTCCCAGTAGTGATGTATGGAAGTGAGAGCTGGACCATAAAGAAGGCTGATCACCGAAGAATTGATGCTTTTGAATTATGGTGCTGGAGGAGACTCTTGAGAGTCCCATGGACTGCAAGAAGATCAAACCTCTCCATTCTGAAGGAAATCAGCCCTGAGTGCTCACTGGAAGGACAGATCGTGAAGCTGAGGCTCCAATACTTTGGCCACCTCATGAGAAGAGAGGACTCCCTGGAAAAGACCCTGATGTTGGGAAAGATGGAGGGCACAAGGAGAAGGGGACGACAGAGAATGAGATGGTTGGATGGTGTTCTTGAAGCTACTAGCATGAGTTTGATCAAACTGCGGGAGGCAGTGGAGGACAGAAGTGCCTGGCGTGCTCTGGTCCATGGGGTCACGAAGAGTCGGACACGACTAAACGACTAAACAACAACAACAAGACCGCAGAATTCCTATCACAATATAATGGGCCTTTCGCCTGATCCAGCAGAGCTGAAGCTTCTTATACTCAACTTCTGATCTGGAGGAGTAATATCAAGCATGCATTTCTGCTGTTTGTAACAGGATCACAACCTTTTTAGCAAGATGAAGAAGAGAGTGTTTCTTTTTGATGTTTTTTTTCTTTGTTTGTATACAGTGGTACCTCAGGTTACATACGCTTCAGATTACATGCACTTCAGGTTACAGACTCCGCAAACCCAGAAATAGTACCTCTGGTTAAGAACTTTGCTTCAGGATGAGAACAGAAATCGTGCTCCGGCAGCGCGGCAGCAGCAGGAGGCCCCATTAGCTAAAGTGGTGCTTCAGGTTAAGAACAGTTTCAGGTTAAGAACAGACCTCCAGAACGAATTAAGTCCTTAACCTGAGGTACCACTGTATTTTCTTTCTTTCTTTGTATATTTGATGTGTGTATGTCTATGCAATATCAAAACAAAAATTATATAAATATAAAAAAGAGAGCGATGAAAAGGAAGGTCTCATCATCATCAGAGAGACCCTCCTCTTTATGATGAGATGAAAAAGATCTTTAAATTAACGTTTTCAAAGAAGCCAGAAGCGTTTCTACTTGGAATTCTAGGCATTGATATCCCGAAAAATATAAGAGAAATCTTTTTATATGCAACAGCCACTGCCCGATTATTAATTGCATTGAACTGGAAAGGGGGAAAGGAACCAACAGTAAGGGAATGGCAGAATAAGTTATTAAGTGTACGCAGAAATGGCTCAATTGACAAATAGATTAAGGGGAAATAGAAAACAATCATTTACGCAAAAATGGGGTATGTTCAAGAAAAGGTAAAACTGATAATGATAGTAATAACAGCCTTAACTAATTATACTGCTAAATATTGATTTAAACTTGTACTTGCACATACTCTTTTCTTATATATCAAAACAGACTTCCTGTCATGTAAGTTACATTTACAACATTGAATGTACTTAAACTTCTTACCTTACTCTTATTATAATTTCTAGTACTTTCTTATAACATATCGTACCGTTTTTCCTTATTTAATAAGTATTTGATTTAAACAAGGGTCATTCAAACGCTGCCACAAATGTTATATCGTGTTATATTTTTGTAGGTGTTTCTTTGTACATGTACTTAAGATTGTGTGTGGATGTCAATTAATAATAATAAGATTTTTAAAAGAAAAAAAGGAAGAAGAGGATGATCTCGGGGGCAAAAGGAGAGGGAGCTTCGAAGAAGGGCAAAGAAAAATCCATCTTCTTTACATATGGTGTCCCAAAAAGCTTTAATCTTGGAACTTGCCCATATATAATGAATTGAAAAAGATATTTAAGTATAATTTCAGCAAAAAACCAGAGGCTTTCCTGTTGGGGTTAACTGAGGAAATCCAAATGAAAGATGTAAATTTGTTCATGTATGCAACAACGGCCGCAAGAATACTCCTGGCCCGGAAATGGAAGCAACAAGAACTCCCCACATTGGAAGATTGGCAAGTAAAGATGGTCGAATACGTGGAGCTGGCAAAGCTGACGGGGAAGATTCGGAATCTTCGTGATGATTTGTTCCAAAAGGACTGGGGCAAATTTATACTCTATATGAAAGAAAATTGCAAACAGTTGAGTACGTTTGTAGGTTTAAGCTGAAATGTTTGGTACTGGGAAATTAAGGAGCTGATTTGCTTATAAGTAGGTGATTGTTAAAAGATTGATTTAAGGTAAACAAGTGAATTTAGGAATGTGGAGAAATTGGTAATGAGATATGGATGTCTGCTAGAGGGAAGGAAGGAGGTCGATGCTTTATTTAAGCAATGTCTTAAGTCATGAATTGTTGTTTCTTGATATTGAAATGTAATAAAATATGGAAAACTTAATAAAAATTATATTAAAAAAAGAACAATCCATCTTCTTGGTCAGCAACCATGGTCTCCAATAGATGCAGTTGCAAGCGAACAAGCAAATGTGTGAATGCTTGGGTTTGCAGAACACAGTTGGGTAAAATACTTTGTATGTGCTCAGAAGTTAATTGCACTGTGTGTGAGCTGTGAGGGGGTGCTGGGAATCTGAATACGTGCAGCTACCCACACAGAGTCAATTAGGGTTTGGCAGACAGCCAAAAGCTCATGTGAAGGAGTATCTCTGCCTGGTGATACAGAGGCATGGAGACAGCTCCCTGATTGGTCAAGCTCTCTCAAGGGAGTGATAATTAATGGCCTACTAACTGTTAGTTCAGTGGTTCAGTGTGTCAGTGTAGGAGTTGTGAGCCGTGTATGAGAGAGCTAGCTAAAGATCCGTGTTCTGTTCTGTTCCTGTTCTAGTCCACTGTATATAATAAACACCTAACTACAAGTTCCTGGTTCCTGCTTCGTCTATCCTGTCTGCAGCCAAGTCATCAATTGCTTCCATGGATTCTGCGTATACTCTGCTAGGTCAGCTAAGGTCCTGCAACTAGTCGGAAAGTTGTGAAACACCAATAGGTTTTGCCAATAGTTACTTCCTTGGCTGACCCAAGGATCCAGTTTTACAAGAGATCTCCTTCCTTTCCACTTTGTTGTTGTTTAGTCGTTTAGTCGTGTCCGACTCTTCGTGACCCCATGGACCAGAGCACACCAGGCACTCCTGTCTTCCACTGCCTCCCGCAGTTTGGTCAAAGTCATGTTGGTAGCTTCGAGAACACTCTCCAACCATCTCGTCCTCTGTGCCCTCCATCTTTCCCAACATCAGGGTCTTTTCCAGGGAGTCTTCTCTTCTCATGAGGTGGCCAAAGTCTTGGAGCCTCAGCTTCAGGATCTGTCCTTCCAGTGAGCACTCAGGGCTGGTTTCCTTCAGAATGGAGAGCTTTGATCTTCTTGCAGTCCATGGGACTCTCAAGAGTCTCCTCCAGCACCACAATTCAAAAGCATCAATTCTTCGGCAGTCAGCCTTCTTTATGGTCCAGCTCTCACTTCCATACATCACTACTGGGAAAACCAGAGCTTTAACTATACGGACCTTTGTTGGCAAGGTGATGTCTCTGCTTTCCACTTACCTTTCCACTTACCCTCCCGCTAATCCTGCAGAGGATTATATAGGATGTACGAAGCAGCTAGCTCTGTGCTCCATTGCTAAGCCCCGCAAAAAGAGCATTTGCTGTGAAGAAACACCTTTGCATCTCTCTCTTACCTGTCTCGGAGGCTTCGTGTTTTGGCCTGGATAATCCCCAAATCCCACAGCGCCGGGTTTTTGCGGGGGTCGCACGCCTTGTGCCCGTAAACTTCGATGGCCAAAGCACCGTCAGAAAGGTACTCCATGAAATCTTCAGTGATGTTGACGGAGAATTCCTAGGTCAGAGAAAAGAGAGAACAATTGCAGCGCTTCAAATTTAGTCTCTGTTCCACGGATACAAGAAGCCTTCAAAAAAAAAGATGCTAGAAAAGTTTCGACTATGCAAAGCCAAGAAATCTGCCCAGGAATGCTTGAAATCAATAGCTCAGAGATATAGAAATTTACAGGAAGCTCGAATCCGTATGACCTGTTTTGTGCATTGCTTTGAGATTCCTTTGAATTTAGAGCAATTAAGGTTTTTTTCCCCTTAAAAAGTACAGTGGTGCCTTGGTAATCAAATGCCAAAAACCCAGAAATAAGTGTTCCGGTTTTCGATCGTTTTTTGGAAGCCAAACGTCTGATGCGGCTGTCAGCTGTTGTTTCAGCTGCACCAATCAGAACCTGCGCCTCGGTTTTTGAACATTTCGGAAGTCAAACACACTTCCGGAATGGATTTTTTTTTTTATCATCTACAATACTGTCTTATTTATTTTATAGTACAGTACATTGATTATTGCTTTCATTTTATGGATCCGTGCGCTGCTCTGGTTTGCCTGAAGTGGCTTAGTCATGCTGGCCACATGACCCAGAAGCTGTCTGCAGACAAACGCCGGCTCCCTCGGCCAGTAAAGCAAGATGAGCGCCGCACCCCCTTAGTCCTCCGCGACTGGACTTAATGGTCAACGGTACCTTTATCTTTACCTTGATTATTGCTTTCATTTTATGGATCAATGGTCTCGTTAGATAGTAAAATTCATGTTAAATTGCTGTTTTAGGGGTTGTTTTTAAAAGTCTGGAACGGATTAATCCGTTTTGCATTACTTTCTATGGGAAAGAGCGTCTTGGTTTTGGAACGCTTTGGTTTTGGAACAGACTTCCGGAACAGATTAAGTTTGAGAACCAAGGTACCACTGTAAGCCTCTCCTCCTCCTCCCCTCTTTACAGTTTTCACCGGAAGGCACCAAGGCGCAGGCAACAGATGCTCCCACAGCGTAAAAGCCCTCACTTTCTCTGCAGGGACTAAAAGCAGAAGCAAAATTACATTGCAGTGATCGAAGACCACCATGCCCCGCGGCTCCTTGCTGATGGGAGACAGAGAGGGGTCCACTTCCGGGGCCACCGTCACAGGTTCCATCTGATCCCAGAAGGAATACTTGCAGAAGACAAAGTTGGAGAGGTGTTGCGGCAAGCCGGTAGCCTGAAGGATTTTGATCTAGGAGGAAGCAAACATAAACACGGAGTCATGTTCCCCAACTGTGCAATTACACAGCAAGCTTCAAATCACATCTTTTTCGCTCCATAAGACGCACCTGACCATAAGATGCTCCAGGGGTCCCTTTACCTTTTTATCCCATGAAATAGATATGGATGATAACGCAGAATGAAAATCCCCACTAGGGGTCACTGAATGACCAGTTTGGGGGAAGGCACAGCTGGGGTTTGTTTTATTGGGGGGGGGGCAGACCCAAAGGATTTTTTTTTAATATATAAAATATTTATTAAAGTTTCAGAAAAAGGAATTACATAAAAACAAAAAATACAAAAGTAAAAAACAAAAATAAAAACACAAGAAAAATACAGAATAAAAAAATAAGTACACTTACAGAAAAAAGGAAAAAAATAAAAATAAAAAGTCAACCTTTCCATATCTTACATTCATATCCTTGTTTCCCTGACCTCCTCATACCTCCCTTTTTTGTGTTCCAATTCAATTAATTAATTCAGCAATTTCTTTCCCTCCTTATTATCCTGATCTTTGATCTTAATATATTATAACATTAAATTTTTACCTATTTAGAAATCAAATTTTTCCATATTCTTTTATATCATTACAGCTAGAAACCACTTAACTTCATTCAAACATCATTCTAACATTCATTAATTTTGCAATACTTCTGTAAATAGTCTTTAAATTTCTTCCAATCTTCTTCCACCGACTCTTCTCCCTGGTCTCGGATTCTACCAGTCATTTCCGCCAATTCCATGTAGTCCATCACTTTCATCTGCCATTCTTCCAGAGTGGGTAAATCTTGTGTCTTCCAATACTTTGCGATGAGTATTCTTGCTGCTGTTGTAGCGTACATAAAGAAAGTTCTATCCTTCTTTAACACCAGTTGGCCGACTTGATGTGCACCAACTTCCCGAATGGAGTTCTATACAACTGGCGCATTGCTCCAAACAATAATGTTTCATATCGGATTCCACTGGAACTGCTCACAGCTCAGACTGCTGCTGTTGTGATCTCATCCAGTGACCAGGGAACAGTCGAGAGGGACATTTCTGGTTAATTTCCTGGGTATCCTTGCAGTTTTGCTGGGTTCCCTGACAGCCCATCTAGCCCTGTGTCCTGTTTCTAACAGAGGACAGTCAGGCGCCTTCACAAGGTCCTCAAGGGAGGCGTGAAAAAAGGACGAAGCTCTTCTACTGCAATATCGGCATGTGTGTTTATTTTTTGTTTCATAAAGTGGATACAGCGCTCAAAGTGGGTTTCAAAAAAGATTGGGACTACAAGAAGTTCTGTGAGGAGTAATTTAAGAAATGTTGCAAAAATGGAAAGGGAGAAATGATTTGCTAGAAAATGTAAAGGCAATATTAAGTTAAGAATTGCAGGAGAAGGCTATCAGAGATGCTGAAGGAAGTCTATACAAGGACATGTGTATAATAATTTGTGCGGTATGTCTTTAAAATTTTCGTATGCTAAAAATTAATAAAAATATTATATATATATATATATATATATGCTTTCGTAGATTTTCACGGGTACAGGAATGCAGGTTTTGGTGTCTTCGGGTGTCTTCCCGTGTAAGAGTCGGGGTGTCTGTGCGACGTTTCGACGAGGTCTCACTCGTCATCTTCAGGCTGGTGCTTTCGGCTTCTTGTTACTGGAACAGAGCAGAATCTGGTGTTTGAGTTCCTATAAATACTGTTGAGGGGTGTGGTGTATAGCCTCCAACGTTCTGGGCAGAGAGGAAGTTCCTAGATTAGTGTGCCTCTTCTTCTTTTGTTCCTTAATTACTTGAGGGATATCTTGAGTGATTTCATGAGTGATATTCTGAATACCACTGGGTGGGTCATTAAGTGTAGATTAGTTGCTAAAGCTTTCGTGTCTTGACCTCTTGAGCTTGTGAAGAGTTTTTCTGAGAAGATGGCTGTGCTGCATTTAGTTGTGCTCTGGCTTGGCTTCGTGTATAGGGGCGAGCTGTGGTTTTGTGCCTTGTGCCAGCCAGATCTGTGTAGGGATTGCAGGGGGGTGCAGCATCCGGAGGTGCCACTATAGTTTGGCTACTGGATGGAGTCTGTAATATGTCTGTGGAGAGGGTCTGGGTTTGGGTCTGGTGTGGTTGATTGGTGACGGCGTTCTGTGTGCCTCTGGTTCTGGTGTCGGTTTTTGTGGGGAGGGCTAATTTCCAGATGTCTGGCAGGCGGGACGTGTCGTCACGCTTGTTCATGTTGTGAGGGTGTTTCTCTATCTCGATGGCTTCCATGATTATTCTCTTGTGGTGATGTTCCATGTTAAAGAGCAATTTGGAATCTGCAAAATTAATTTCGTGTCCTGTTTCTTTCATGTGTTGGAAAAGAGAGGAAGTTTTTTCTTCTTTTTTGACGGCATTCTTGTGTTCTGCGATACGTGCATTTATTCGTCTGTTTGTTTGTCCAATGTACGTGGCTGGGCAGACTTTGCAGGGTATTTCATAGACCCCTTGGTTTTCCAGCTGGATTTTGTCTTTTGGGTTTCTGAGGATATTGGCTATTTTTTGGTTGGTGCAGAAGGCTGTTTTGATATTGTGTTTATGGAGGATTTTGCTAATTTTGTCTGTAGTGCCCTTGATATAAGGAAGGAGGGCCATGCCATTGTTTTCTTCTGTGTCTTGGTTTTTGGGGGGTGTTTCTTTTTGGATTAGCTTCGTAACCCTGTTTTTCTGGTATCCATTGGCGATTAACACATTTGAGAGATTCTGTAACTCAGTTGTCAAGTGGTCTTTGTCAGCCAGGCGTTTGGTTCTGGAGATGAGAGTCTTGGCTACGGAGTTTATTTGTGCAGGGTGGTGGTGTGATTGTGCATGTAAGTAGCGGTTGGTGTGTGTTTTTTTCCGGTAGATAGTGTGTCCTAGGGAGCCATCAGGTTTTTTGTAGATTAGGACGTCAAGAAAGGGGAGTTGGTTGTTGTCTTCTATTTCCATAGTGAATTGTACTTTGGGGTGTAGGCTGTTGAGATGTGTGAGGAAGCTATCTAGTTTTTCTTTCCCGTGTGGCCAAATTACAAAGGTGTCGTCAACATATCTGAGCCAAAGTTTGGGTTTGTGTTCTGACTTGTCTAAAGCATTGGTTTCAAAGTGTTCCATGTACAAATTTGCGATGACCGGTGAGAGGGGTGATCCCATAGGTGCTCCTTCTATCTGTTTGTATCTTTGTCCATTGTGGATGAAGTACGTGTTGGTTAGGCAGTGGTTGGTCAGGTCCAGGATGTATTTGGGGGGGTTGTATTTGTTTTGAATGGTTGTATTTGTTTTGAATGGTTGTATTTGTTTTGAATGACGAAACGTCGCCCAGACACCCCGACTCTTACACGGGAAGACACCCGAAGACACCAAAACCTGCATTCCTGTACCCGTGAAAATCTACGAAAGCATATATATATATATATATATATATATATATATATATATATACATATACACACACACACACACACACACACACATATATATACATACAGCAACAGTGTTTTGTGTTGTGTAGGCTCCTGTGATGTAAGTCATGGCCTCGCCTGCTAGCTTGCTCCCTAAAATATCACTGGTTTGCTCATTTCTATATACAGGGTGCTTACATTCTGCTATTTATAATTATTAGTAGCTTGCATCATATATTTACACCTATTATTTTTTCATGTTATAGCAAGTTTCTAGAGACTAGATTATGAGTCTTTGTAAATTTTCTAAAGGAACTTTTCTTATTGCCAAATGTCAAGGTACTTGCATTATTAAGTTTGTTCCGAATGAAAAATCATTTTAAGTTAGAGCTTAATTATTTCACTATTAATATACTTCTTCTTTTTGTTAGAGCGTTTATCAATTTTCCAATAAAAAACATCCCATTAGCATATCAAATCATAATCAAAAATAAAAAACTAAAATTAAAAAAATCCAATTGTCTTCCGAATTTAATTCTGATTTTGCGACTTCCCACGGTCTGAATGTCAAAGCAACTCCAAGTCTCAGTCTTGCCTCTCACAATATTTCCATATTTCCATATCCGATTTTATCTCTCCAAGCTTCTTTGCCTCTGGCTCTATTAATATACTTCTTCTTAATTGTATTTCACTATTAACATACTTCTTCTTAATTGTATTTCAGTTCAACAATTACTTTGATAAAATACATATGTGCAAATGGCTTTAGATACCTACTAGGTCCGTAAATGACCATATAGCACACAGTGGTACCTCTGGTTGCTAATGGGATCCATTCCAGAGCCTCATTCGCAACATGAGCAGAACGTAACCTGCGCCTGCGTGTTTGCACATGCGTGGGTTGCGATTCGCTGCTTCTGCGCATGCGCATGATGTCATTTTGAGCGTCTGCGCATGAGCGAGCAGCGAAACCCCGAAGTAACCCTTTCTGGTACTTCCGGGTCTCCGCGGGACGCAACCTGAAAACCCGCAATATGAAGCAAACATAACAAGAGGTGTGACTGTATATTCAACACAAAAACGGCGCCAATTTGTTGTTGACAAAGGACAGCTAGACATATAAAAGCCCCATTACCTTCAGTAGCTTAGGGCCCCATCAAGCCTAAATCCAGCCCTGCATATGGGGCACTTATGTTGCCTCTATAGCTATCAGACAGCTAATTGCCCATTTTCTGTGCCTAGGTGCTTCGCAAAGGGAAGCGGGGAGCACTGTCTCCGCAAACTCACCATGCACGCCAACTTGTGCTCCTGCAGGTCGTTCTCGCCAAATCCTTCCATGCCATCCTCGCCTCCTGCGATGCGCTCCCCAATCTCCCCGCTCACCCGCACAACTTCGACGTGGAGGCGTCCGGCCACCTGTAAGGGGGGGGGGATAAAAACGCCATGGTCATGGACCGGCCGGATGGATGGATGCCGAGGAGTGGCGGGAGCCCGACCGGCCAGGGAGCTGCCCCTG
Source organism: Podarcis vaucheri (assembly GCF_965113315.1). NCBI lineage: Eukaryota > Metazoa > Chordata > Lepidosauria > Squamata > Lacertidae > Podarcis > Podarcis vaucheri. The sequence goes on from NC_138761.1 coordinate 5,143,972, forward strand.
ACTCCCACTTTGACACCCAGGAGGGGAAGATTTTTAGGAACCCAAAATAAAAAGACAAACCGTACACTAGACAACCCAAGACAAACCGTACACTATTTCTATGCAAAGTCCCAGAATGCCAAGAGGCGCGACCAGTAAATACAGAGAGCGCGCGGCCGGTCCGGGACACACAGGTTGAGAACCGCTGGTCTATCCCAGGGGTAGGCAAACTAAGGCCCGGGGGCCGGATGTGGCCCAATCACCTTCTCAATCCGGCCTGCGGACAGTCCGGGAATCAGCATGTTTTTACATGAGTAGAATGTGTCCTTTTATTTAAAACGCATCTCTGGGTTATTTGTGGGGCATAGGAATTCGTTCTTCTTCTTCTTTTTTTTTTTTTGCAAAATATAGTCCATCCCCCCATAAGGTCTGAGGGACAGAGGACTGGCCCATGGCTGAAAAAAATTGCTGACCCCTGTCCTAGAGCGTGAGTAGGCAAACTAAGGCCCGGGGGCCGGATCCGGCCCAATTGTCTTCTAAATCCAGCTCACGGATGATCCAGGAATCAACATGTTTTTACATGAGTAGAATGTGTCCTTTTATTTAAAATGCATCTCTGGGTTATTTGTGGGGCATAGGAATTCGTTCTTTTTTTCAAAATATAGTCTGGTCCCCACAAGGTCTGAGGGACAGGGGACCAGCCCCCTGCTGAAAAAGTTTGCTGACCCCTGGCTTCGGTCACCCAGGAGAAACTGAGCCAGTGTGGTGTAGTGGTTAAGAGCGGTAGTCTCGTAATCTGGGGAACTGGGTTCGCATCTCCGCTCCTCCACATGCAGCTGCTGGGTGACCTTGGGCCAGTCACGCTTCTCTGAAGTCTCTCAGCCCCACTCACCTCACAGAGTGTTTGTTGTGGGGGAGGAAGGGAAAGGAGAATGTGAGTCGCTTTGAGACTCCTGAAGGGGAGTGAAAGGCGGGATATCAAATCCAAACTCAAACTCACCTCTCCCTTCTGATTGATGATGGGCACAGCGTACTGCAGCTTCACATCGTAGAAGAGGGACTCGAGGAAGACGTTCGCCACGCCGATCAGGCTGTGGTTCTCCTGCTCATCGTAGAAAGGATCCGCTCGCCGGAAATACGACCTCATGACCTTGATCGTGAAAGGGAGACAAGTGGCAAAGCCCTATGGTGACCAGATCCACAGACAGCTGCCATGGCACTATCTCACAAGACTGAGGATGGCGGATCTCGCTTTCTATTCCGCCCTTCCTCCCTGGGGAACCCAGGGGAGCTACACAACATTGTAAATTAAAGAAGTATGGATGTACTATTTCAAGAAAAAGCATCTCTGACCATGCTGGCAGGGGCCTTGCGGTCCAAAATATCTGGAGAAAGATTATGGCTGATCTTTGCAGACAATAATAATAATCAAAGAACCTCTTTTGGACTTCTGGGATGGAAAGGAAAATGAATGAATTTGTGGTGCCTGGACTGAACATCAGCTAGCAGCGGGAAGAATAGGAAGTAGGAAAACATCAGCCAGCAGTGGGAAGAATAACTAGATATTACTCTGGATTTGGATTGGATAATAATAATAATAATAATAATAATAATAATAATAATAATAATTGGATTGGATAATAATAATAATAATAATAATAATAATAATAATAATAATAATAATTTATTTATACCCCGCCCATCTGGTTGGGTTTCCCCAGCCACTCTGGACGGCTTCCAACAGAACACTAAAATACAATAACCTATTAAAAGTTAAAAGCTTCCCTAAACAGGGCTGCCTTCAGATGTCTTCTAAAAGTCTGGTATTATGGTATTATGAGGAACTCTTGTAGGCACAACAGACAGACATCACTTTTTACTCATCTCTCTCTTTCCCTTTATTCTATCATTCTTATATATTTGCTTGTTTGCTTTCTTCTTTATTTTCTTTCTTATTCGTTGTCTTGTTTCTGGTATTTTTTTTACCGTTATGTTGAAAAGCTTTATTAAAACTGTATCTATGGAGGGGGCACCCGGTTGGGGAAGGCTGGCCCAAGGCCACACCTCATACAGCCTTTCCAAACGCCTGAGTCCCCACTGGGTGTTGCTGAGACTACAACTCCCATCAGCCCCAGCCAGCGTGGCCCGATGGATGTTGGGAATTGTAGTCCAACAACATGCGGGGGATAGATAGATAAACTTTATTCGCGTTAGCCAACGGCCAGAGCAACATAAAACAAGCAATATATACAATTAAAAAGACAACAATGGGTCAAAAGGGCAATCAGATGACCGAGATTATCGTTCAGATAGTGGCCCTTAATCTCACTGCACCCTCGATAAACCTATCAACCTTTGCTGTTGTCTGATAATTTTGATCTGATAAAAGAAAGAACAATACAGTGGTGCCTCGCAAGACGAAATTCATTCATTCTGCAAGTTTTTTCTTCTTGCGAGTTTTTCGTCTTGCGATGCACGGTTTCCCATAGGAATGCATTGAAAATCAATCAATGCGTTCCTATGGAGACCGTCCAGGGACAGAGGGGAAGCACCCCTCTGTCCCCTCTTTTGAAGCAAGGGGCGGAGGGGAGAAGATTGCTTCTCCCCCTTGCCGCCCCTTGGTTCAAAAGGGGTCCGGGGAGAGAGGGGAAGGCGCGCACACCTTTCCCTCTGTCCCCGGAGCTTGCGGGGCTGGCAACAGGGAGAAGCGATCTTCTCCCCGCCGCCCCTTGCTTCAAAAGAGGTCTGGGGACAGCGGGAAAGACGTGCTGCGCTTCCCGCTATCCCCATAGCTTGCGGGGCAAGCTTCATTTTGCAAAGCAAGCCCATAGGGAAATTCGTCTTGCGAAGCAACTCAAAAAACCTTTCGTTTTGCGAGTTTTTCGTCTCGCGAGGCATTCGTCTTGCGGGGTACCACTGTATGGCCGCAGATGGGCAGCCTGGGATGGTAAGAAAGAGTGGGGTGATGATCTCGTTCCTCAGATCTTTATAAAGGGGACAGGACCGGAGAACACGAGCCACTCTTGAGGTTGCAAAGCAGAGCACTTGCTCTCCTCTCTATTTAAATCTCCCTTTGTGTAGAGATTTTCAAAGGATTACATGACCAATCTGAAGAATCATGAACTGTGCAGGCTGTTTATGCTAGCCAGATTTAATATGTTTCCCTCGATGATGATAAGAGGAAGATATTTAGCTCTCCCAGAAACAGAGCGTCTCTGCAAATGTGGTAGGCAGGAACCAGACACGTTGGAGCATATTTTCCTTTCTCGTGATTTTGGCATTTATGCCAGCAGACAATTGTTAGAGGCCTTACAACTTAACAGGCTCGCCTCTATGCCGCCAACGGTTCAGAACCTGCTCTCAGACAGGAATGATCAAGTTACTTTAATAGTGGCTAAATTTTTGAGTGCTGTCCATGTGGAAAGACTGGGCCATTATGGAGAGATTTAGTGGTTCTTGATTGGTCAGTGATGTCATAGTGTCGTACTATATTATTTATGCAAATTGTTATGCTGAATTTGTATTTTCCACATTTTGTATATGGTGTCTGTATTATAATGTGTGGTCTGATATGCCTAATAAAGGGTTGATTGAAACATGAGCCACTGTTTCCAAATTTCCAAATCCACAGGGGCAGAGTCGTTTCTCATTTGGAATCTTTTGGTATCTGCCCTCAAGTACGGCAGAGGGCATCACATCCAATCTGGCCAGTGTGAAGAAGGCACGTCTGTATTTGGGGATAGTTAATTTATACAAATATGGTGCCAGGGAATCAAACTGAGAAGGGGGGGAAAGGCATATCAAGGTCAGAATTTCTTTATAATGGCCAGATTGTTCTGTTGCTCTAAGTCCTTCAGACGCTGTCCAGTTAACATCCGGGGGAGTGTCAGGAAGAGCTGACCTAGTGCCATAGCTGTCAACTTACAGATTTGAAAATAAGGGACCAGCAGCCTCGAAAATAAGGGATCAGCAGCCAAAATGAGGGATTTTGGCTTAGCTTATACAAAAATCCGGCACTGATGGAGCCATTCTGCTTTGGCTGCCCCTGACTGTGTTTTGCAGGGGGGTTGGACTGGATGATCCTAAGGGTCTACAACTCCGACCAAAGAAGAGTGGCAGACAAAACTGATGAACGACGTCGAGATGGCAAAGCTTACAGGCAGAATTAGAAACCAGGAAGAGGACCTCTTTAATAAAGAATGGGGAAAGTTTATAATATAGTTGAAAAGCTATTGTAAAGAGTTACATAAATTGGTAGGACTGACAGAAAACTTGTAGTAAAAATTTGAACTATGGATGGACCAATGATTTATAAAAATGGAGTTATGAAAGGGATGCAGAGGGGGAAATCACTACATTAATATGCTGCACTGGTTTGGAGGGGATGCTAAGCAGCACGTCGGGGCTGCTGTCGTCCTGGAGCGAGGAGTTCCATCGGCCCTTCCCCGCCCGAGAGAGAGGGAGGGAGGGAGACTCTCGCCCACGCCACCCGCGAGCCTGGCATGAGGCGGTTGTGGCGCCACGGTGGCCGCTGAAGCGCTGCCCTTCTGCGTCCCTCCCCATCCCCTCCTATTCCTCCTCCCTCAGGCCGCCTCCTCAGCCGCCTCCGGCTTCCCCCTGGCAGTGCGGCGGAAGTCTCGCAAGAGAGGGGCTGCCTGCCCGCCCGCCGCCACCCGTCTCCTTACGACGCGCCCCTTAGGGGGAAAAGGGAGAGACGGAGATGCGGCAGCTCGTGTGTGCAGTCTCTCTTGCGCCGGAGGACCCCGAGCCGCTGCTTCCCTCCCGAGCCAGGCGAGCATGAAACCCGGGAAATTTAAGGGACATCATCAATAAGGGACAGCAGCAGGAAACGGCGCTGGGATAAGGGAGTTTCCCGCCCAATAAGGGACGGTTCACAGCTATGCCCAGTGCACCCACAGCAGGGGCGAGATTTGAACTGGGGCCTTCCTAACATTCTCTCACGCTGCGGCGCCACACGCCGGGGACGAGGAACCTTGGGCCCTCCCGATGTTGTGGAACTTCAGCTCCCATCATCCCTGGCTACTGGTGGGAACTGTAGTCCGAGGGACCTAGAGAGCCGTTCTGCTACTCAGGAGAAGTGGCGGCTCCATACCAGGTTGTCTTCCTCGCAGTCCTTCCATTCTTGATAGAGGTCTCTCATGTCTACCAGCCGGTTCTCCAGCTTCTCCAAGGACCAGATCTGCTTGCCTTTCCCTTTCCTCCGAACTTGGATGGCTGGTTCACTAAGGACGGCACCTCGCTGCGGGGGGGGGGAGGACAAAGGAGGAGATTGGGGCGGGGAGCAGAAATAAAACGGCAAGGTAAAAATCAACTTGGGAATGCGACTGGAATTTCCTTGAAAACACAAAGCAAACTCACTCATAATACACCAAAAGAGCAGCTAGAACTGGAATGTTTTCATGTTGCAGGCAATATTGCACATGCTGGAGAAGATATTTGATCCTTTATCTATTTAACAAATTGTTAAGGAAACAACCCCAAAGAGGTTTAAGAAGAGAATACATATCGTGAACTAGTAGGCTGACCGGAGGGCAAACGGCAGCTTGTTAATATGAAAGCCTGTGATAGCTTAACCTCTTTATTTTTCAAGAAAACCCCTGTACAGCAGTAGCTAGGTTTGCATACGTCTTGGTTTGCATACGTTTTGGATTACAAACAAGTCACACCCAGAACTGCATGTCCCGGTTTGCAACCTTTTTTCAGATTACAACCCATTTTTTTTGGATTACGAACAAAAAAGTTTTGGAGGCCCCATTGGCGAAAGCGTGCCTTGGGTTACCACGTGTTTTGGTTTACAAATGGACCTCCAGAACAGATTATGGTTGTAAACCAAGGTACCACTGTACAGTGTTATAGGTAAAGGTCAAGGGACCCCTGACCACTAGGTCCAGTCGTGGCCAACTCTGGGGTTGCAGTACTCATCTCGCTTTACTAGCCGAGGGAGCTGGTGTACAGCTTCTGAGTCATGTGGCCAGCATGACTAAGCCGCTTCTGGCAAACAAGAGAAGCGCACGGAAACGCCGTTTACCTTCCCGCTGGAGCGGTACCTATTTATCAACTTGCACTTTGACGTGCTTTCGAACTGCTAGGTTGGCAGGAGCAGGGACTGAGCAACAGGAGCTCACCCCGTCGCAGGGATTCAAGCCGCCAACCTTCTGATCGGCAAGTCCTAGGCTCTGTGGTTTAACCCACAGCGCCACCTGCGTCCCTGTACAGTGTTATACTGTACCCCATACAGTGGTACCTCGGTTTGACTTCCGAAACGTTTGAAAACTGAGGTGCAAAGGGTTGTCTGCAAATGCAATTGAGAAAATTGGGGGGAAAACTCAGCGGAAGCAGTTCAACTTCCAAGACGCGTTCGAAAATGGAAGCATTTGCTTCCGGGTTTTCGGCGTTTGAAAACCGAAACGTTCGGTTTTCAGGATGTTCAACAACCAAGGTACCACTGTATTCTGTTGTAAAAGCACATGGTGGACCTAACTGATCGTGCAAATAAATAAGGTGTATGTTTTGGGGTTGTTGTTTTTTAACTAAAGCTGCCATTTTGGGCCTAAAAATACAAATGCTCTAAATCAATACATAATAGTCATCGAAATTCCAGCTGGCCGATGGAATCCATTCTCGATAGACGATGAACGTGGCTGGTCAGGTTCCTCACCTTTCTGTTTGCGTTAAGGCTGGAGGCTGGGATCTGCAGGGTGACCTTGTATTCCGTTCGTTTGTCCATCTCTTCGGCGATGAAGCTGGCTTCTCTCACGTACAAGTTGGCCTTCATTATCTGCTCCCTCAGCTTCCTCAGGCTGTGGGTCAGCATCTCTTCCCTTTGGAGAAAGAGTGAAGGAATGGGCTTCCCAAACCCAAAACTGACTGTGCAGGCAGTTTGAAACAGGCACCAAAATCCCCATTTTCCCTTAGCTAAAATCCATTAACTTGAGCTCTGAGTCAATGTATAAACAAAAACCCAGCTGAATAAACAAGTGCTCAGAGCCCTCTCCTTTATCAGTTCATGACGGCAAGGATGGCCTTGACTGTTCCAGTAGAACAGGGATGACATGTCTAGGTCTTATCTTACATCCTGGACACACTCTGATGCACAGACCTAGTCTGGGAACAGCGCCAGAGTGTGTTCTTGGAGATGGTGACCTCTTGCTCCAAGATAAGAGTAGGAACAGGAATACCCTTTTATGGTCAGAAGTACGGGAAGAAATACCCTTTTATGGTTAAGAATACCGGAGCAGGAACATATGTGATGTCAACCTGCGTGTATAGGCTGACGTGGTTGGATTCCTGGGGAAGGAGGGAGAGGGTGCCTGGAGGATATATATACTGCATGAAATTTCTCATTTCTTTGGACTTGCTGTGGACACACCACGCAAGTGCCTTTCTGCTGTTCCGTAGAGCAGAAATAAAGAACTCTTTCTCTGAACCAGCCCTCGGTGTCATTTGACTTCCTCCCTCCTGTCCGGGAGCAACACAGAGCCCACCAATCGGTAAAGTCTAATAAGGCTATAAGAGGAAACTATGCGATTTGGAAAAGAGCATTTTAACGGCTGCCAAAGATGCGAATCCCAAGGATCAGTTTTGGAATTTGTACAAGGAGTTGTAATACGGCTACACTACGGCATGCAGCCGAATTGAAACATCTAATCAGAAGCTCAACTGTTTATGGGGCCACTATGCTGGTATCTGAACGGGACAGGAGCGGTTTTGCATCTTCCATTGTCATTATCATTCCTAGATTTAGAGGGACCACCTTGTTTAAGAGCTCATGGTGAGCAGTTTGCCACTTTGAACTATGGTTTTTAGATCATGGTTTGGAGACGAACCATGGTTATCACTAACCATAGTTTACCCTGTTGGGACACCATGGTAAACATGGGTGGTGAAACGGTGGCTGTTAAAGTGGTTGTTGAACTACAATTACGTAATCGCAGACCACTGGCCATAATGGCTGGGGCTCTTGGAAGCCCAATAGTGTCCGAGAACCACACGCCCCTCCAGTAAACCATGGCTTGTATGAACCAGGAAGTGGGAGGACAGAGTGCACAGGCCCAAAACGTGTCCCTGATGAACAAACCATGGATTTGTCATCGTTCCAGAATGGGGTCGCAATGCACCTATAAAATGCAAAAGGCTAAGGTTGCAGTCCTCAACTCACCTAGGGATAGGTCCCACTCATGCTGAGAGCAACAGTCTGCAACTTCTATGCAGGTGCTCCTCCCACTGAACTACTGTATTCCCTCCACTCACCTCTCTTCCGCCCACTGCCGAAGTCGCTGCTGAGCGTTGGGAGAGTGCCAGGAGAACCTGTCCATAGTGCGGAAGTGCTGTTTCTCGGGGGAAAGGCGCCTCCGGAGCTGCTCCAGCTCGTGCTCGTACATCAGCCTCTGCCGCTCCAGCGCGGTCCGCTTCTCCTCCTCGTGCTGCTGCTCCAGACTTTGCAAAATCGACTGCATGGGATCTAGGAAAGTGGAAGAGTTTGTTTCAGTCAGACGCGGGCCACAGGGTCCGCAGAGCTCAATGGTATCTCTCAGAGGACCATTCCATCAACGATGTCTCCGAAAAAAAATTCCCATCGCTTGGGAAGACAGGCAAACTAATGCCAGCGTACTGAATTCATAATTGACTTCTGACTTCTGTTCAATGATTGAAACTAACATCTTCACGTCAAATCTTACATGAACTTCTCTCCATTCAGAAACTCTTAAAAGGTAAAGGTAAAGGGACCCCTGACCATTAGGTCCAGTCGTGGCCGACTCTGGGTGTGCTGGTCCAGGGGGGAGGTTACCGTGGGGCGAGGTCCAGGACCTGAGTCGAGGGTCGGCAGACAGTCCTCCACGGGCAAAGCGGGGTCCACAGCAAGGAGCCGGGCAAGGACAGGAACTCTGGGGGAACAGGACTGGGTGCTGGCCGAAACAGCTCTTCAAGGACGTTGCTCCCACAACCTGGGACTGGGCTGAATGGCCTTTATCTTCTCTGAGGCCAGGGGCGGTCCCAGCCCACAGGAGACCCGCTTCTCCTGGCCTTAAGGTGAGCACTCCTCCTGGGAGAAACCAGTTCCCTCCGCCTCTCTGCCCTGAGCCTCTGCAGCTCAGGAGAGGCCGGTGGGTTACTGGACCCAGGAGGAGACTCACTTTCCCCTGACAGGGCTGGGAGAGGCGCACCTGTAGGCAATTCGTCCTCAATCGCCTCCGGAGCCAGAGTGGATTCACCTGGTGCCTGCTCCTGAGGATCTGGCACAGGTGCAGGCGCTTCAGAATCAAGGCCTGGACCCAGCTCAGCCGGCCCTAGAGGCGGGGACTCCTGTGCAGGCTGGGATTCCTCCAGTTCAGCCTCTGAATCAGATTCCCAGGCCATCACACTGGGGTTGCGGCGCTCATCTCGCTTTACTGGCCGAGGGAGCTGGCGTACAGCTTCCGGATCATGTGGCCAGCATGACTAAGCCGCTTCCGGCGAACCAGAGCAGCGCACGGAAACGCCGTTTACCTTCCCACCAGAGTGGTACCTATTTATCTACTTGCACTTGACGTGTTTTCGAACTGCTAGGTTGACAGGAGCAGGGACCGAGCAACGGGAGCTCACCCAGTCGGGGAGATTCAAACCACCGACCTTCTGATTGGCAAGTCCTAAGCTCTGTGGTTTAACCCACAGCGCCACCCACGTCCTCAGAAACTCTTACTGTATCTCTAATCCTGTAACAAATTATTGTGTTATACATATCCTCATGAGTTTGTAATCTCTGTTTGTGTTTGTAATCTCTAATTGAGTTTGTAATCCTTGTCAGAATACATACTTTTGAATGGATTAGTTTTTGTTACAATTGACTATTGATTTGTGAGTAGGGACCACTCCCACTATTGAAACTTATATTGGCCAGAGTTCTTGGTGTGCTTTTTTCTTAGCGTACTGGAAGGAGCAAAGATCACGCATGTTGAAGCAATGATTCTTCAACATCATCTTCGTTGGACTGTTCGTGTTGTGCGGATGCCTGGTTATCGTCTTCCAACGCAACTACTCTATTCCCAACTTAAAACTGGAAAGCGCAATGTTGGTGGTCAACAAAAGAGGCTTAAAGACTCTCTCAAGGCAAATCTAAAAAAATGTAGTATAAACACCAACAACTGGGAAACACTGGCCTCTGAGTGCTCCAGTTGGAGAACAGCCTTTACCAAAGGTGTCATGGGCTTTAAAGACACTCGAACTCAGGACGAAAGGGAGAAACGCGCTAAGAGGAAGGCACGCTTGGCAAATCCACACCGTGATCAACTCCCACCCAGAAACCAGTGTCCCCACTGTGTAAGGACGTGTGGATCCAGAATTGGCCTCCACAGTCACTTATGGACTCACTGTAAAAACTGTGTTCATGGAAGACAATCTTTGGAGAGCAATCCCGGGCAACGCTACTATGTATTGCTATGTATTGCTTGCTCAGTGCACCTGTGAATTCAGAGCAAGAGCACCCATGTTTCTGAGCACAATTCAAAGTGTTGGTGCTGACCTTTAAAGCAGTGTTTCCCAACCACTGTTCCGCGGCACACTAGTGTGCCGCGAGATGTTGCCTGGTGTGCCGCGGGAAAAATTAAAAAAATTGAAAGATTTTTTTTTTAAGTCAAATTTTCGATTGGGCGCCGTCACTAGATGACCCCTGGGGTTCCCTCCCTCCCTCCCGCTCTGCGCCTCCCTCCTCCTCCTCCTCCAGGGAGGCCCTTCCTGGCTCTCGGCCAAGGCTTGGCGGCTGCCACTCGCTCACTCGCTCGCCCACCCGTCCCTCCATCCCTGCACCCGGCCTCTCCCCCTCCGTCCCCGGCACGGGGGCTGCCGGGATCCCTAGTCCCCTCGCCCTTGGGCTCCGCGCCCGCGCGGGGTGCGCAAACTACGTTTCCCAGCGTGGCCTGGCGGGCCGGGCGTTTTGTTTGAAGCGCTCTTCTCCCGGCCATGGAATGAGCGCGGCGGCGGCGGCTGGGCGGGCAGGGGCTCTTCCGCGCAGACCCCGTGCAGCCTGCCTGCGCCCCCGCGGAGATCGGGCGGCAGGATGGAGCCCGGGGATCCCCGCGGAGCGGTGGAGGCGGAGGCTGCCCCCCAGGTAGGGCTGCGTCGGGGGTTTTTTATTTTTGCAATGCTGCATCCGCGCCGGAGGGGACGCATCGGACCGCGGGGAGACCCCTTGGCGGGCGTGCAAGGCAATGCATGCGTGCAGGCGTTGCATGGAGTACAGTGCAATGCAATGGCAACGCGGCGCCCTGCATGCATGCATGCAACTTCCACCGGCGCTCCGGACTTGGCAGGTGAGGGGGGTCCCCAGTGGGCGGCAGAGAGAGCCGGGAGGGCGAAGGGGAGCCGGGGGGGAGCAGCGCTGCTCCCCGAGCCGAGCCCGGGGGGAAACTTTGGCGTCGTTGCGCCGGGTGTTGGAAGCGGAGGCTGGCGGGGGCCCCTCACCTGCAAAACCTGGTCGCCTCTCATATATTTCCTGCATTGCATTCATCGCCCGCTTTCTCCTCCAAGGAGCTCCCGGGGGCGCGCGTGGTTCTCCCCGTGTTATCCTCGCAACAACAGCCCTGCGAGGTGGGTCAGGCGAGTGGCCCAAGGGAGCACCCAGGGATTGTCCTGGCCAGGTGGGGTGATTTGAACCCTGCTCTCTGCCCGGTCTTCGTCCTCATTTAGCCCCCACATGTGCATGACTGTGCATGACTGAGGTTTTCCCCCCTTGTCTTGGCTATGGTGTGAGTCTGTGCTGTTAATTAATGGGGTTCTGCCTTCGGAGAAGATGAGCCAGCCCTCAAGGAGGTAATTATGTAATTTGCTAGCAATTCATGTCCCTCCCGGCGTGACGCTGCGCGCTGACGTCACGGGGCTGTAATGGTGGTGTGCCTCGAGATTTTTTTCATGAAACAAGTGTGCCTTTGCCCAAAAAAGGTTGGGAAACACTGCTTTAAAGCCCTAAACGGCCTCAGCCCAGTATACCTGAAGGAGCATCTCCACCCCCATCGTTCAGCCCGGACACTGAGGTCCAGCGCCAAGCAAGGTTACAGGGAGCCAGGCAGAGGGCCTTCTCGGTAGTGGCACCTGCACTGTGGAACGCCCTCCCACCAGATGTGAAGGAAATAAGTAGCTATCTTATCTTTAAGAGACATCTGAAGGCAGTTTTTAATATTTAATGCTGTATTGCTTTTAACACACAATTGGAAGCCGCCCAGAGTGGCTGGGGAAACTCAGCCAGATGGGCGGGGTATAAATAATAAAAAATTATTATTATTATTATTATTATTATTATTATTATTATTATTATGCTCCTTACCGTTGCCACCCAGAGCTTTCATGGTGACCTCCATCTGCGCATATTCGTAGCTGAAGTTAATCTCGCTGGAAACCTCACTGGAGCTGTCCCCGTCCAAATCCAGCTGCTCTGAACTGTTGCTTCCTTTCATTGAATTGTCTTTGTCGTCGTCCTCGGCTTCCGATTTCTTTTTCTTTTTTGGCAAATTCAGCCTGGAAAAGGAGGGAGGGGTCCCATTAAAACTCTGGTCGATGCAAAAGATCCCCGCACTTCAGGGGGTTTTGGACTAAATGGTACCTTCCATCTCTACAAATCTATGACCTTTGATCGAATTACAGGGTTATAGCAAATGTTCCTGCAGGGATATGCCAGCCACTGCAATCAGCAGGTTTTGGTTCTAGTAAAAGTTATGGAGTGGGAGATCAACACCTTTTATTTTATTGAGGCTCTGCTCAGCACTCCCTTTAAATAATATTTTTCCCCTTGCATTCCCCCTCTAGGGTGCGTCTTAAGGTGCGAAAAATGCAGTACAACTCCCATCACTCGCACTCAGCCTCAGAGGTGTTGATCCCAAACCTCTCGAGGGCACCAGGTTGGGGAAGGCTGCAGTAAGGCATGTGCAGGCGAACATCTGGGAGGAATGCGCTGCGTTGTTACCTGGCAAGAGGGCGTGTGCCGCTCAAGTTTTCTAAAGCCAAAATTCCTCTGGTGAGCTGTAACCAACCAAACAGCTCTAAGGATTATATCCTTCAAACAGAAAACCACAGGTACGCCCTCCGTTCCCCATCCAGATGGATGCACAGCTTTTATCCGGAATTAAAAGGCACCCAAGGGAGTTATTAAAAAATCACAGGGATTCATCTGCAACGCCAGAGGTCAAGGGAATCCTACAGGCCAAGGTGTAGGATTGCCAGGCTCCTGGTTTTTAAAGATCTTTTGTAATGCTTTTAAATTAAACCAGCACATGCAGTGACATAGCAGTGCAAAGGTATACAGTGGTACCTCGGGTTAAGTACTTAATTCGTTCCGGAGGTCCATTCTTAACCTGAAACTGTTCTTAACCTGAAGCACCACTTTAACTAATGGGTCTCCTGCTGCTGCTGCTGCACCGCCGGAGCCCGATTTCTGTTCTCATCCTGAAGCAAGGTTCTTAACCCGAGGTACTATTTCTGGGTTAGCGGAGTCTGTAACCTGAAGTGTCTGTAACCCGAGGTACCACTGTACAGCCTTCTTGCAGCCTAATTTAAGTGTCAGCCTCCACCACAGCGCTGAAAAATTCAAGGTACACTGGTGTGAAATGCAGTCTTGTTATTCTGATATGGATTGGCTTTGCTTTTATTACAGTGGACGCTCCGGCTGCGAACGTGATCTGTGTGGGATGCACGTTCGCAACCCACAGCGTTCGCAACCCACAGCGGTGCATGGGTTGTGATTTGGTGCTTCTGTGCATGCGCCAAAACCTGGAAGTAACCCGTTCCGGTACTTCCGGGTTTCAGCGGTCCATAACCCGAAAAAGTGCAACCTGAAGCATCTGTAAGCCAAAGTATGACTGTACTTTAATTGCGGGTGTTTCCTCATCGTTATGGGTGAGATCCCATGGACAGCAATACTAAAAGGAAAGGGACTTCATGATGGCTGGGAGTTTGTTAAGAGGGAGATAGTAAAAGCACAACGTCAGGCAATACCAATGAGACGGAAACATGGAAGGTGCCTAAAGAAGCCAGGGTGGCTATCTAAATAACTTTTAACTGAGTTAAGATTAAAAAAGGATGTGTACAAAAAATGGAAAAGGGGGGAAACCACCAAAGAGGAATTCAAACAAATAGCCAGCACGTGTAGACACAAAGTCAGAAAAGCTAAAGCACAGAATGAACTCAGGCTTGCTAGAGAGGTTAAAAGCAACAAAAAAGGCTTTTATGGGTATGTTCGTAGCAAAAGGAAGAACAAAGAAACAGTGGGGTCACTCAGAGGAGAAGATGGTGAAATGCAAACAGGGGACACAGAAAGGGCTGAACTCCTCAATGCCTTCTTTGCCTCAGTCTTCTCCGATAAAGAAAACAATGCCTGACCTGAAGAATTTGGAGCAAATGATTCAGCAAAGGAAACACAGCCCTGAATAACTAAGGAGATAGTACAAGAATACTTGGTTAGTTTAGATGTATTCAAGTCTAAGGAGTGTGGTGGAGTCTCCTTCTTTGGAGGTCTTTAAGCAGAGGCTTGGCAACCATATGTCAGGAGTGCTCTGATGGTGTTTCCTGCTTGGCAGGGGGTTGGACTCGATGGCCCTTGTGGTCTCTTCCAACTCTATGATTCTATGATTCTATGTTTTTGCAATCCACCCTGGGACCACTTGGTCAGGGGTGGCTACAAAAACCAATAATAAAAATAAACCGAAATGTGTCCTTAGGAGGGTGTAGAGATGGGAAGGAGCAGCTATTAAGAGCGGATCTTACTTCCTCTTGACTGCTGGGACCCATTAAATCAGGGGTTCCCAAACCTTTTCGGGTCACTCCCCCCTGGGTTCCCAGTGCCCCCTCCTCTATAAAAAGCATCACTCAGAACAGCTGTTTGCATGACCCACTAAGGAACGGCACCAGAAAATTCAGAACAGTAACAGTTAATTGCATGTTCATTCAAAGTCCCAATTAAAACTATTTAATTTACTGAACGGCACCGGGTGGCGCTGTGGGTTAAACCACAGAGCCTAGGACTTGTTGATCAAAAGGTTGGCGGTTCGAATCCCCGCGACGGGGTGAGCTCCTGTTGCTCGGTCCCTGCTCCTGCCAACCTAGCAGTTCGAAAGCATGTCAAAGTGCAAGTAGATAAATAGGTACCGCTCCGGTCAGCTCCCTCGGCCAACAAAGCGAGATGAGCGCCGCAACCCCAGAGTCGGCCACGACTGGACCTGATGTTCAGGGGTCCCTTTACCTTAATTTACTGAACAAAACTGATGAACCAGCTTTTTAAAGTCTGATAGCCATTTACACCTCCACTTTGCATTTAATTATATCGACGATATGCAGGGCTCTTAGATGGGCACCATTGCCATTCTAAGAGAATGAGGGAGGTGTTCACGGCGCCTCTTTTCCGAGAAAAATAGCGCTGATTCCACGTGCCTTGAAAGGCAAACGCATTACTTGCTAACATCAACATGCAAGCTAGCCAAAACCCCAGCTTCATGAAATCTACAAGCCCCGATCTTGAACTCCCTCTCCATTTTAGAGAAATCATTTCCCCTGCCCCGAATACAAGCACTTCTAAAATTGCAAAAGCTAAAAGGGCCTCCACTTCTGCCTGCCTCTGTAATTCAAGCACCCGAGTAACCTACTTTGAAAATAAAACAAAGAGGAGAAAGAAAAACTGAAGCAAGGATCAGGAACCTGTCATGAAATAAGTCGGTACCTCTGAGAACACCCGTTCAGGAGATGTGCATTTCACAACGGCAGCTGCAGCCCCCAGAGCAGAGGGGCCTCTGCCGTCAGGTTTGGTGAGATCCGGCGGTTCTATTTGGCGAACGCCGTTCAGCTCCACCCCGGGACCCTGAGAGCTTTCCAAAAACACACAAGACAAAGCCAGGGAGGGACAAAGAGCAGCCGCCTACCTGAAGAAATGATTGTTTCCCCACAGAATCCTGTCTCCGTG